>NC_080641.1:34276724-35716724 GCF_027579445.1 Ammospiza nelsoni
GAAGGAAGGAAGGAAGGAAGGAAGGAAGGAAGGAAGGAAGGAAGGAAGGAAGGAAGGAAGGAAGGAAGGAAGGAAGGAAGGAAGGAAGGAAGGAAGGAAGGAAGGAAGGAAGGAAGGAAGGAAGGAAGGAAGGAAGGAAGGAAGGAAGGAAGGAAGGAAGGAAGGAAGGAAGGAAGGAAGGAAGGAAGGGAAGGAAGGAAGGAAGGAAGGAAGGAAGGAAGGACTCATCAGTGGGGCCTTGTCCAAGAAGCCCCAACACATTAGGAAGAGATTTTTTATTCTTCCCTGGCTCCTGAGCACACTGGGATGGACACAGCAGATATTCCCAGACCCAGGATCTGTTTTTAATCTTTCATGGTCAGCTACGGGAAGCAGTTTTACATATTAAAAACCTAAAGAAGGTGGAATCAGCTTCTTGCAGGACATGCACTAAAACATTCTCCTGCTGTTTACTTGCTTCTGCAGACTTTTTAAAGCCCCTCATTACAATATGGCTATTCTGCAGTGTAAACTGGACATTTAAATGTCACCAGCCCAGAGTGAAATGCCAGCATATAACACAGGATCTGAAAGGTGCTGAGCCATTGAGGGCTGTGGCCAAAGCAGCCATATGTGAGATGAAACATGCCACTTGTCACTGAGACCCAGGGGTGCTCAGGAGTGCTGTCCCTCACTCCCACACTTGCCTTTGTTTGCTTGGTGGAAGTGTAACACTAACTCAGAATTCATTTCCCCATGTTCCCTTAAACCCAGTCTCCTGTTACCTCCCTCTCCCCATCCAAATTCCTGATATGGATTTACAACCTTCCTTCCCTTTAATAAGGTTTTTTTGCCTGGGAGTTGTGCTGTGGTGAGAGGCAGAGCACACGAGGTGGTTCTGTGCAGAGAGTACCTTGCACAGCCATTGGTACTGTAAATCTGCTTCTGTGGGCTCTATTCATATTCTGCATATACCCCACCAGCCCATCATCTGCTGGCATTACTCATCTCCAAAGCACCGCTCAGCCACGCTCTGCCTTGGCTTTTTCCTCAAAAACTTAACAGATAGCGAGTAAACCAAACTGATGTGAGAAAGCTCTGTTCATTGGAATCCAGGGAAAAAATAAATTGTGTTGGCACATTTTATTGTGTTTCTGAACAGAGCAATAAGGCTCCAGCCTTACATGAGAATAGCTGGGATTTTGGAACTGGCTGAAAAAGTTTTCTCTTGGAAGATGGATTAAATTGATCATTTTTTCCTAGACGGAGTGCACTTCAGGCTCATTTTGCTTTGTAATTAAGAAGAAAGCCAGAAACATCATTTACACATTAAGAATTTAATAGATATATTTTTCTAGCTTTATGCATTAGCACAGGACAGCCCATTAATGAAATAAGTCTTCCTTCAGGGTCAATTTAGATGGGCTGTAATCTTCTGCAAATATATTGCAAATGAGGATCATTTAATGATCTTAAAACTAACTGCCAGAAAAGGATTGTTATAACTCTCCAGACAACAAAAAGAGGTTTTGGCATTACTTGCAGTACCTTTGTAATTAGCAAATGTTTAATTTCAACCCAGCAGATCATAAAATTTAAAATATTATCTTCTGTGGAGGTCAGTTTCAGTCTCTGTGACCTGGGGTGTTAATTCTGAGAAAGGAGAAGCCTGAGGTTGTGTTTGTCACTCAATACAACAACAGTTCCAGCTCCCTTCTCAAATCTGGGTGCTTCAGATGACACCTGAATCCCCCCTTTGAACAATCAGATCCTGCCAGGCAAGGAAAAGCTACAAGGAAGGATTTAGTGACAGCAAGAGCACATGGGTGAGAAGGAATATTTAACTCAGGCTAGAATTGTCAGTGTAACCCTGGTGGTTGGACACTTGTATTTTTTTGTAGGTGGTCGGTCACACCAAAGCACTCCTGCATCTCCCACTCTGTTCTGCCTGATCAGCCTCTCCTTTTCCCCACATCCCCCTGCCCTGCTTTATTTTCATTCAACCATAATCTGTGCTCTGAAATACGGTACAGGGAATTTGGGAATTTGGGAAGGGGCTCTGTGTGCTTTGTAACTCACACAGCAGCCCCTGAATTTTAACCTTTTCTGTTTCTGTGGGATGAGCCTCCTTCCTGCGTCCCCTTTCTCCCAGACACAGAGCCATCCCCTCTAGTGGAATATTTCAGTAGTCCAAGCAGGGAAAATCCCTGTGCCTTTCCCAGCCTGACTTACAGGCATCCTGACAGTTTTTCTGGGGTGCTTCACTCAAATAAATGGGCAATTTGCTCACTCCAATTTGAAAAGTTGGTCTCTGTAGGACATTTCTGATTTCTTGTACCAGGAAAAACCTTGGAACAAATTTTGTATTAGTACAAGAAACACATTCTCAGTTCTGGAAATGAGTTCCAGTCTCTCTTCTATGTGATGAGAAAAAATAACTAATTTTCATCTTGTCTTCATCTTCTTTCTTTCTTTCTTTTCTTTCAAAATCACTGTTACTTGTTCCACATTTACTTGCTTTGTGTTTTATAAACTAAGAGTCGTAACTCTTGTGAATGGCAGTGGAGTAATGGGAGTTTTGTGCTTGGTTGGGAATTTTAATTATTTCAACAGAAGCCCATTTGGGTCAACACCAAATATTAATGGAAATTTTACCCTAAGCTTGCTACAATCTGCCTAAGTGCTTTTAATGGAAATATCCAGAGTTCAGGGACCTGCATATCCAACAGTGGCTTTGACTGAAGTTAAGGATTTTGTGCTGCCAGCAAGGAGCTCGTGTGAGTGACTTTTGACTGACTCAAACTTCTGTTTTACAGAGAAGAGAGCAGAAAACCATGTTTCCCACATTCTGACAGGTTTTTTGTCTCTCTTTGCTGTCAGGGAAGATGCTGTATGAGCCTGTAGCAAAGTACTGAGGTCAGCATTTCTGCGAGATCTGGCCACGATAAAACAGATTTGGCTATCGGATTCCTAGAGGGGCTGGATACAGACTCGAGGTGTTTGTGGCAATGCCCCATAGGCAGTTCCCTCTCCAAGCTGTTTGAATCTTTGTTCCATGAGTGCTGTTAGAGCCCAGGGCTGTGGAATGGCAATCAGCCTGGGGAGCAGCCCTTGCCAGCGGGGCAGCGCTAATTCACCGGCTCGAGCTCTAAGAAATCACCAGGCTTTAAAAAGGGGCTCGTACACAGCCGGTATTGTTGGCATCCCTTGAACTCCGTGAGGAAGAAAACCTCTGGGGCTGGCTGGAGGCACTCTGTGCTTCCCTCTGTTTTATTGCACACCCTCAGACACAATGTGTAAAAAAGGTCAAGACATCATGTAGGCTTTTGCATTAAGCAGCAGAACACTAATTAGTTTTACTGACAATGAGGTTTTGTGCTTGTGTTCTAATATTTTGATGTTTAGTTTTGCTTGAAAACAAAGTCAAACATGATACAAAGCCTCTTCTATTCTCCGTTGTCTTTCCCTCAACATTATTTTTAAGCTCATCATGTGTTCTCCAGCTTGAGTGCTAAGTGTTCTGTTGCTTCAGTTTTAATTTAATGCTCCTACTTCAAAGAGAACAAAAAAGCACAGTCTCGTAGGCCATTGGATTCATCTCTGAAGTGGCATTTGTAGAAAACATCAGGTAGTAATTGTTTCCCCCAGCTCTGTCTCTGAAATTTGTCCTACTGAGAACTGCTGCAGCACAGCCTTTGTGTGTTTAACTCACTGCACTCAAGACACATTTTTGCTGCTTTTTCCCAAGGATATTTGCTCAAGTTATACTGATGAGAGGCCCTACCTAAACAATAAAAAATTTTGTTAATAGGTTTTTGCAACCAAATGATCTTTTATGAGTGTTTTTTGGCTGTAGACAATGCTGCTATTGCATTAATTCAGGCTCTACTTACTGCCTTTATATATGTGTGTGCTGGAAACAAAGCCCAACCTCAGCGAGCTCTGAATGTCCCCATCTACAAAACTGTCACACACCTGTATAAAATACACATCCAGCCAATTGCTTTTTGTAAAAACTTAAAAATGTGAGTAAACATCTGCAAGATTAAAGTGTGTTAGCATTTGGGTTCCCAATCGATGGGGATGCACAGTGAAATGATAATTCCATCAGAGTTGTTAATGGCATCAAAGTATTTCATGGTGACAGTGATGATAATGATAACGATAATAATAATAATAATAATAATAATATGATGATGATGATGATGATGATGATGATGATGATGATGATGATGATGCTCCACTGGTTAAAATCTACCCATCCTGCACATCCTCAGAAGAGACCAGCTGCTTCTGACTGTGCCATGAATCAGCCAAGTGCTTCAAGACAACTTTTGCCAAACACAAATCCAGTTTATTTAGTCAGGCTCAATACTGTGTTCATGTGGTTGCAGAGCTCTCAGCTGGCTTGGAGAGCAGGCAGACTGAATGCCTGCCTGCCCAGAATGTGCTGTGGAGAAATAACCTCCATTTTTGGCACAGAAGTGCTATTTCATTCAAAACAATGATCCTGTTCGAAGTACACCAGGCAGGAATGAGAGCAGTGCAGAGGCACACTCAAAAGCTCAATTCAACAGCCACATGACAGGCTCGGAGGCAGCTGTAATGGCAGCAGTTCAAAGGTCTAAAGAGCTCCAAGAAAAAGGAAGCCAAAAGCTACTGTGGAGAAGAATTTGTCATAACTTAGTATCCTGAAGCATCCAAGTAAATAAAGCCAGTAAAAAAAATATGTGCACTTTCCTCACCTTCCAAGAGCAATGGGGAAGGGGGGAACAACACAGATTAAGTCATGTGTAATAAAACAAAAGGGTGAATCTAAATATTTTGTCCTCCTTCAATCACAGCCCACTGCAGTGCAGCCCTTACTCTGATGCTCTCCCATTCCTGCACCACTGCCAACAGGAATGAACTGGGTGCCAAAAATTGTCAGTCGGGGATTCCATGTGAAAGAGCATTTTCTGCTGCACAGTGAGCGAGAGTGCCACAAACAAGGCTGGCTTTTCTTTGGGATGTTGGAAGAAAATGGCCTGAGATGTGAAGCTCTAATCAAATCCAGCTTTCCCCAAGTTTGACAGCTTTCAGTTTGTGGTTCTGCTTTCAGGGAGTTCCAACCTGTGGTTTTCAACACACACCCAGGATGGGCTCCCTGCCACAGCGGGAACTTGGCACCCTCAGGTGGGATTGGGCTACTGGCCATGCCCAGGCAGTGGCCACCAGACCCTCGGGGTGTGTCCCCTGGATGAACTGGGGGGCTGAGACCTCCCAGCCCCTTCCCAGACCAAATTGGGCATCTTGTGATGGCAGCAGCCCTCTGGGAGAGCATAGGAGAGACACCGGGGTGGATGGCACAAATCCCAGGCATTGCCTCGGCACCTTTCCAGAGGGGCTCTGGAAATGCCACCACAGTGCCCCCCAGGACTGTGGCTGACAGAACTGGGGAGGGATCTGGGAAGTCCAAACTCATCTGTCTCCTTGGGAAAATCCAGGCTTGGCCTTGGGTGGAACACTGACCCAATCTGCCAGGGCAGTGTAATGTGCTATAAAGTAAAAGGTTCACGCTGAAAATTCTCTGCTGAGCAGAGGAGCAGTTTTTTCCCAGCTTTACAAGTGTCCTTAGGAAACAAGGGTTCTGTAAAGGTCTTTCAGCTCCTGATACAGAGGTCTGGGATATTACAGTAGCAAGAAAAAAAGGACAGGCTCAGTGCTGCAGGGCTCAAAACACAAGAGTAATTTCTGTACTAACTTTGTCTTGTTTACAGCACTGTGCTAACCAAACCCATAATGTTTAGGGGCCACGTGCTCTAATCCCTTTATTTCTGCTGAGGAGCCTTCTCCTGTGTGAGCAGTTTTGAGGTTTCCACAGGGAATGGTCAGGGAGCAGCCCACTACACGGCACGAGTATATGAGTAAGAATTTTGCTTGAAAGCCTTGTGGGAAATGTCATCTGATCTGTCCATTCCTGGAAGGAGAAAAGTTTAACTCTTTGCTCTTTTTGCCTGTTTGCATATTCATCTTGGTTAATCACATGGAAATCAGAAATGGGCTGTAGTTTGATGGGTTTTTTGGAAATTTCCTGCTTGTTTTTATCCACTGTGTACACTGGAACCAATACAGCAAATCATTGTGGAAGGAGTTGCTTATTAGCACATCACAGCACACAGTGTGTCTTCTTACACAACTCAATATTTTTAATTACTTGCCTTTACTAGTGAGACAAAATTTAGAGTCAAGTTTCAAGTAATCCCTTTTATTGGACTAATGCAGCAATATTGACAGTCTGGCGTTGGGGATACACAAAACTCCCCTGCAGGTCAGCAAGGGGTTGACTCCCAGAATGGATTCCTATACCCTGGAAGGTGCTTTGTCAATAGTGTGCAGTTAGTCCAATAAAAGGGATTACTCAAACATTGGCTCTGCACTTAGTCTATAAAGAAAATATCTGAGCTTTTTAGTCAACACATTTATGACTTTAAGCTGGTTTGTGATGAATCACCCCAAGCTGAGAGTTGTCTTAAATAAGCTGTAGCTATATCTTTACTAAAAAAAACTTCTCTTTCATCCCATATTTTTATTTGCACAGTGGCAGCACGCAGAGGACCTGATTTTGATCAGCTCCTGAGCCTGCTGGCACAGGTCTTAAATACAAGAACAGGGATTTCCCTGATTCACAAAGTGTACCTGCACTGTCCCTGTTGTCTGTTAGTCTGAAAATTTAAAGAAGCAAGAATCTGCTAATGGATGCCAGACGAAAGCAAAACCACCCAGAATGTGCAGTGACTCCAGTTCACACAAGCAGGGACCAAAGTGGAAGACAAGAGGCCATCACTGAAACCACAAACATTTTTTTTCTTCCACTCCCCAACTGAAAGCTTCACATCCAAAATTGATTTCCTTATGGAGTTGGATGGAAGCTCCTGAAAATAGAGCTTTTATAAGGTAATATAAACCCTAACACAACCTTAATTACAGTGACACCATCTCTGCACTATAAATAATGACATCTTTGACCAATGTGATGCATAGTAACATGAAAAGCGATGTAACATAAGCAATGTCACTGCTAAAAGTTAAAGGGGAACACATTTTTCTCAGGCAGAATACCCACTATCAATTCAGACAGCACATATCTGATCTAGATTTATGGCCGTGAATAATAGTGCCATGAATGCAACAGTGTCTGCAGCTTTCACATAGTTTGGCAAATGTGTACATCAAGATCAGTTTGAAAAGGAAGCACAACTCTTCCTCAGATAATTGCAGCTAGAATAACACCACATATGCTTTGAACATGGTTTTTAGGTAAGTGCCTTCAGCTTCTGTACTTTTAATAAGCACACTGAAGAAGGGCATTATATATGGACTGAAATATCTGGAAGAGGCAAGTTTTATATCTGTGAAAGTAGAAAATCTTCAATAAGATAGAGATTATTCAATACCCAAAGAAAATACGAGGGGTTTTCCTTCACAAATTAGCAAATATTTGGCAGCTTGTTAAAAATGCAGTTTTACTTCAAAAGCTCTGGTTTAACTGTTGTATCAATCAGATGAACTTGAGAAGTGCCCAAATTCAGGGATGTATTTTATGTTAAACACACATTTGAGTTAAAGCAAGAGAGCTCCATTATTCCCATGGGATGTGCTTAAGCATTTATTTCAGTTATGGCCTGAATCATGAATTCTGAACAACTGACATTCCTGATGAAATAAACTCCTGTTCCAGTTATCAGAATTTTACTGACAGAAAATAGAGTAAGAACTTGAGGATTTGATCATCACCCCAATGCACAGCCAATCTCCTCACTTTTCATTCCTGGGGAAACTACTTCTGGGATATCTTTATTCCTCAAGACACCTTAAAGAGTGGGAAATAACCCTTGGATCCCAGTGGAACACAGCCTTCCTTGGGACAGGAAAAGTCACAACCCAGTTCCCAGTGAGCAGGCAGCTGCTGGAAGGGAAACATTTTGCAATAGAAATAATAGTCCAGCAGGTAAAATGGCTGTGAAATAGTGAGAGGCTGGAGAGAGAAGTGAAGGGACTGACCCCACAGCTGACCCAGGCCAGGCAGCCCCGGGAGCTCCTGCCGGGAGCAGAGACCTCCTGAAGGAGGTGGAGGTTGTGGTGGGCTGAGCAGACCTTTTCCAGCCTCCCAACTCTTTGTGTCCCCAGTTCTTTTGTGACTGAGTGATGAAAATGACTTTTTTTTGGGGTTTTTTTTTTTTTTTTTCTTTAAAACAGGTCCTGGCTGTAGCCTCTTGAGGTTGTGGTGGAGGGAGCAAAGCTGGATCAACACATGGGGGTTCATAATCCCCCTGAGCTGGGCTCCTGTAGATCTGCTGTGCTGTCTCTGGTTTCAGTACCTCAGTGCCTTCCTAGCCAGGATTTTGGGGAAGTGCTGAGGCACGCAAAGGCTGAGAGAGTATTGTAAAAGCTGATTTTGTTTCAGAGGGATATATCCAGATGATGGAGGAATATGCCTGGATGTGTTTGCTTTTTAGTGCCTGTGGGCCTGACTCTTCACCAGTACAACCCAAGAACAACAGCACTGAAGGAAAGAGAATTATACCAGCATAAAAACCGTGCTGCTCTGCAGCGTGAGCACTCCCAGACTGCTGCAAACATCGTGATTCAAACAGTGCATGATTTTCAATTTTGTAGAACATTTTTAACATGATTAAACAAAGCCCAAAGGGCACAATGGCCCTGCTAAGAAAACTGATTCCTTGCACATACACTTTAAATGAAATGCAATGAGACTTTGTGATTCAGACCTTAGTAGGCACAAAATTTAGAATAACTCTGTTTATCTGCGCAAACTTTCCTTAGCCTGTTGCAACTCCAAATGTTTTAACTGTTACACATGGGTGTTTGGTAGAATATACTAAATAAAAAGTTTACAAAGGCTTTCTTTTTCTCCTGCCTACAAAGGACTCCAAATCTTTACTGTTCAGCACAGCTGCCTAGAATAGGCACACTGGAGCTTTTGTCCAGTGAGTCAAACAGAGTGGGAGTGAATACCATTAACTCTTAAAACAGAATTATCTTATTCTTTTGATTTTACTGGACACTGGAATATGTTTGTGGCCATATTTGGAACACATCCGGCTCGATCTAGAAGGACACAGGAATAATAGATATCATTCAGATCATAATTAGCCATGTACTTGCAATAGCGGGATGGAAAGCAAAAGGAAAAACACTGAAAATGTTGTTTTTTTGGACTGTGACAAAGAGCTTTTTAAATGAGTTTGGGCATTTTTAGTGTCTGACTCATGTCTGGAGATTTCTGCTATATTCCAGAATCCTTTAACTTTTGTGTTTTTTATTTCTGCCTTTGACAATGACATGCTAATAGCTTCAGGCTTCCTACTGCCTTCTCGTGCATATTGCTCTCCTTTGTTTGCTGTTGGAGAGAAAATGTCAGGATTTTAGAGAGAGGATTTTGTGATCGTGGCAAGAGTTAAGGAAATTTTAGCATATCCCGTGATGACAGATTGGACCTTCTTCAGACAGAGTTTTCACATTTTATATTCTGTTTCTTTTTTTTCATGTGACTACATCATAAACTCGTAGCAGGCACAAGGAAATACCGCCTTAAGAGCTGCTGATTTATCAAGCATTTATCTAAGTGGAACATTTTTATTATTTGACCAAATTTTACACAAGGCCAATACATGCTAGAGCAAAAATGACTGAAAGGAGTGAGGGCTGACCCTGCCCCACAGAATTCCATGGAATATTATTTTCCTGAGCCATCTGAGGGCCAGGCTGGGACTTAGGACCAAGCAGCACTTTCTGTCAGACATGCCCTCCTCAGATCGTCCTCTCCATCCTGTACTGCCCTGGCCCTCAGGAAAAGAATGCCCAGACAAAGAGTGATAAGGCCATTAATGGCTTGACAGTGGCATTTGATGGCAAAGAATTTTGATGACCAGTGCACATCCACACTTGAGAGGAGGTCCAATTGCACATGGCAAGAAAAGAAAGGTGGGTGTGAGAGAAAAACAAAGGCCCGAAGTCTTTACTCACTGACATAACTCAGAAGTAATTCCTTTGATGGCACTGAATTTACAGTGGTGTCAACCTGATAGTGGAAGATGTCTAAAGATGGCAGAGACAGATGAGCAGGAGGATGGCAACAGGATGTAGAATAAAGTGAGAACAGATGCATATAGGATGAGCTCAAAAATAGAACAAAGCCCAGAGCCACAATTTTGCTGGAAGAGCAGCAAACTATTAATCGCAGTACGGGGTGATGGAGCCTGCAGCACCTGGGCAGCCACAGCTCTGCCCCTCTGTGAATTACACAATGCATGGCACAAAAACCACACAAAGCTTGCTAAAGGAAGGCTCAAACTGGTTGTGTGATAGTGAGGAGGACTCCCAGCACCACTGCACAAAGCGAGGAGTCTTCCAGAGGTGTTAAATTGATCTGGCCATCAAATTGTAGGCTCCAAATGCAGCTGGTGGCAGCAATTAAGCAAAAGCAATGTGAAGAAAGCCTAAAACATTCAAAGAGATTAAAAAATAGCTCAAAGTAATTCTTTGCCTATTGCTTTGGAGTTTTTCCCTTTATTTCTCAAATACTGGCCAGTAAATTGTGATAAAATTGCCTTGATAACAGGCAGCCTTCAAGATTCTGAAGGCTGGGTTAGGGCTCAGAGACTGAGTGTGCTCAAGTTAGAGATCCAAGAACAGGAAAAGAAAGAGAAGAAGATGTACTGTGCAGCAGGTATATATTGCCATCTTAACACCAAGGATTATTAGTAGGTCTCAAGCTGCCTGTAGATCTGACACAGAAACCTGGATATTCTGGGCTCCTCACAGTGTTTGAGATTCCTTTATTGCCTGAAAGCAGTGTGAGAAAAGCTAGAGCCCTGTTTTCCCTGCACTGTTCCATCAGGGTCGGGTATGGGTGCTGACCTGGTCCTGGTGTTTCCCAACACACAGAACAACTCAACCCAAGGTAGGCTTTGTGCTGCTGCGTGAGTCAGGGAGATTGAGTGGCAGGTGGAAGCTGAAAGATCACATCCCAAGAGTGCTGTGATCTTCCATGCTTCCCCAGATTACCCTCTGAAGGCACTTTTTGGGCCCCTGTCTCTTTGGCAGCCAATCAGGGATAAGCTCTGAAGGCACAATTTCCACACTCCCACATGGGAGCTTTGCCTCAGCAGCCCAGTGCCTGCACCTGTGTTTTCTATGGCTCCACTGTAGCTGGGTAAGCAAATCTCAGAGGGCTGAGACCTTTCCTGTAGCCCTGGGCAATGTGACCTGGCCACATGACCTGGGCCGTGTCCCCCAGCTCCTCACTCTTGGCTCTGCTGTGACACCCATGAGATTTATGCTCTGGGGGTCAGCACTTGAAGTCAGCACATTCTCATGATGTCACATCAGGCTGGCTGATGAAAGGAGGCAGAGGGCTGGCCACCACCCACAGCTGGAGAGAATGCACTGAAGACAGTTTAAAAACTCAGTCCTCACTGTGTTCTGAGCAGTTTAAGAAGATGCTTTCCATTACCAAAAAATCTTGAATCTGTCTGTATCACAGGGCACTCAAGGACCTGGGGCAAAGTTTGTGAGGCTAAGGAAGACCTGGAGTCAACAGAAGCTTGCATTGGTGGCCATGGTCACTCCTGCCATTCCTAAAATTCCAGAGACATAAAACAAAGAGATCCAGGAGAAACATGGTAAGAAACTGGCAGTGAGGGAGCCTGGCTGCCTAAGGAGAGGGAAAGCAATCCCTGATGATTAAAGATGTATCAGAGCAGAGACCTTTCATTGCTTGCACAGGATCACTCTGCAGGGTAGGACCCAGGCTTTGAGAAAAGCTGGAGGAAAAATTCATAGGGTCACAAGGAGCTGGGTTTAGGTGATGATGTTCTCACAATCCCTTTTGGCCATAACAAGCCCTATTTCTCCACTTCTACACCCAATTCCCTTTCCCTCACTTTCTACTTTTACTTTCTCTCCCAATTATTTTATCAACGTAAAATTATAAAGATGATCTTGGCAAATCTAGGAAAAAATGTGTCAGGAATTTTGTCACTAGTTTTGCTGCATTGTCTATTGTCCCATACTGGCAGTAAGTCTGGGGATTTAATGCAAAACTTCAAAAATTAAATACAACAAAATACATAAGGACATAGTTGTGTATTTTGATGTAATTTTGGAAGTTCCTATTGGAGACAAATAGGTTTCCCAGGACAAAATGCTCTGATATTCACTCTGTGATCTGTTAAAAATAGTCAGTGGAGAAAGGGATTTCATATAACTGGTGAAATTAGGAGACAGAAATGAAGCAGAAGAGGTAAGAGAATGAAAAAGATAACATAAACTCTCCTATTGACCTTATTAAAGGATAAACAGAAAAGGAGGAGCTAAGTCCCTTGCAGGCTACAGGAGAAATAAACAGAAGTAGAACCTGATTAAAACCAGACAGAATCAGGTGGGAAAGGGAGTCCAGCTGCTGCAGCCACCAGCAGAGAGGGTCCTGCATGGACAAGTGTGGCTGCTCAGCCCAGAGCCCAGGCTGGAGGTGGCTCAGTGACAAACACCTTCCTGGGGCATCCAGAAGGAGCTTCAGCCATGGCAGGAAACTGTAATTGATTTGTCAGTGCACCCAGCCTAAGACAGGGAGAAGCCAATGAAAATTAATGAATTAACTCAAATGACATTGCAGACTTTGATGGGAAGTATCCCTAGGAGAAAATGATGGAAGAAGGAGAGGAGTTTCAATACTAAATCAGACCAATGGTCCATCTAGTGCTAGATATAAAACCCCTATAATGGGCAGTTATGCAATAAGACACCCGTTGGGCATGTTCCCGATACCAGCCGATTTTATTCTGAATTAGAGGGTTTCTGTATTTCTTCCTTACCTCAGGTATCCACAGATGTTCTTTTCTTCACACTATGGCCTAAACTTTTGTTTTTGTCCTGTTTCTGCCTCACTGTCCAGTGACAGGGAACTCCATAACCTAATTTATTATATTTTAAAAATATTACATTCATGCAGTGGATTGCACTGGTTTGGGTACCGGGACAAAAGTTAACCCATTTCTTCTGCTGTGCTGCACTTGACACCACAAATAACATCAAACCTCCTTGGTGAACTGAGCACAGAAACCACAGTTTAGTTCCTACAATATATGAGCTTTTCAAGCTTTCACTAGTATTTATTGCTCTTTTGGAGTTCTGATATTTCTGCTGTATCTTTTTCAAAGCACAGCAACCAGGACTGACCAGAAGGTCAAAGACAAGAAGAGCTCCCAGCATTGACAGAATGTTGAGGATAATTCTCCATTCCCTTCTAGATATTTTTTAACCAATCTTGGGCAGTGAGCAAACATTTTTACTACAGCATGTCCACACTATTTGTTAGGTCCTCTCTGTGAGCCCTTTTTTCCATTCTGTAAGAGAAGGCCATCATTATAAAAAAGTCTCTGACCCTAAAAGTTTAAAGGATGGAAGGGACAGATTTCTTCATGGATGATCATCTTGTGGAATGGGGAATCCCTTTGCAATGATTTCAGCAATAAGGAAATGGGGTGTCTGCTTTACTAAATTATCTGTATTGCCATTTATCTCCTAGTTATAGACAAAAAGACACTCAAATGTTGATCATCTATAAGGGAGCAGAAGTTTAAATAGTTAATTTGTTTAAGTGGGCATCATACAAATATCATCCACAGCAAACAGAAAGGAGCACTAGGGAGCTGATTGTCACATAAGGTCTCCAAAATTAATGAATGCTGCAAAGATTCTGTGAGACACAGTAAGGGTCCTCTCATCTCTACACACACACATATTTTAGGGTCAAAGGGGACTGTCCCCTTGCATAACAATGGCCACAGGCCCTCCCCACTGATTTCTCTAACAGGCATACCTTAGTCTGTGAGCTGTAATCCATCTTTGGGGGGAATATTCCACCCCAATTCATGGATCATTTTTACAGTTTAATGAACTCAGACTTACCAGCAATGACAGCAAAGTGTAGCAGAAGGAGGAAAACAGAATCCCAGCTATCCTGTATCACCAAGATGCCACAAAAGGCACATTGGAAGAAAAGGTGATGTTAGAAAATTAAACCCCATATTTTAATCTTACAATTTAATTTTGTTTCTTCAAACCCTGATTTTAGCAAACTGAGTCCTGTGGCCATGTATTTCTGACTAAGTCACATTAAGAAAACATGAAGGTGCTCTGAAATAATTCTCAGTCTGTAAGGAACAGAAAAGTCAGTATTAGGATTTGCATTTTTCTTAAGGACTGTGTCCTAGGGGCAGTACAGGAGCCCAGGTACTTCACTCCAGTAAAGGTGAGTGCATTGCAATAACTCCAGGTCCTCACAGACACTCTGTTACAGGGCTGGCTCTTAATACTTCATGTCTGCAAGATACACATACACTGACAGCATGTGACGAGAGAAAACAAGAAATTCATGCAGATAAGAATTTACAGGTATCATTCCAGCTAAAGGTCATCACCAAAATCAATCTTGTATGGGAAGCAGATTTCCCATTACTGAAATATCCCTGGTATCTCATGACTGCAAGATTGCTCAGTACATCTCTAGTAATAAGGTTAACTCTGGCCAGTATGACTTATCATATCAAGAGTTAGATAAGAATTATGTTCAGAGAGCAAAAGGTGCTGGAATATGCCGAAGATGCTTCCTGCAGCAAGGAATATTAATTGGAGCTGGTGGAAAGGAGAGCAGATGAAAGGAACTTGGAATGGCAGAGCCTCATCTGACAAAGCCAGAGTCTGTGGGCAGTGAAAAACAAAGGTGATTCCAATATAGCATCCAGGTGTACATGGCAGGGCAGGCCCTGTGGGGATGGTGGGGAGCAGAGTATGTAAATAACTACATTATTTTTAAGTGTAAGCAATTTATTTAGGGCCAAGGCAGCAAGAAATAAGGAAAAGGAGGCGTAGAATAAAACTGAATTTCACAAGCAGCATTTCCACAGGAGAAAAACCTTCTTAACAGAAAGAATGGACACAAACCCATCATTTGTCTGCATTGCTGTGCTCTGCCTGTAATTAAGAAAAAACAACCTTGCAAAGGCACAAAAAGACGAATCCTGCATCATATGTCAGTAAACAAGGGATGTGGGGGGAAAAGAGGTCTAAAAGTAGATCCTGTGTGCAACCACCAGGTGGTTGAGAAGTGTATGACATATGAGGAGCTCAGGAGATCAGCTGGCACAGGGGATGATTGAGTGAATGCCAGCAGGGAAGAGGCCACATGAAAGACCAAATCCAAGAAATTGGGTCCATGTATCCAAAGCTCTGGGTGACAGCTCTAAAGCAATGAGATAAATGAATCAGCTCTCAAGGCAGCAATGATGATGGATAAGGTGGGATAGGATCAGCTGCCAAAGGAGTGTGAAAAGGTTCTAGAAATATTCAGAAATGTATCATGGGGGGGAGGGGGGAAAGGGTACAGGAAGGAGTTGTTGGTTTCCTTGGAAGGTATTATGGAACACAAGAGAATGGATTTTATTTGCTGTCTCACCACTCATTTCACTTTGTGGAGTTTGCTGATACTTTCAGAGTGTGGGAATGCTGGGAGAATATCGAGGGCTCCATCCCAGATGAGATGCACTGTCTCTGGGTGTGTACATGCTGTTCTTGCAGGGTGCTGAGCTCCAAAATGGGCCAAACTTGGAAGCCTGGGTTGCTTCAGGGGCTCCAAGTGTGGCTGGGTGCCCCTGAAATGCAGAGGAACAGAGCTGAGGAGGAGATGGCATGGAGGTCTCTGTCACAGCCCCTCACTTAGCAGCTCTGGGGAAAGCAAGGAAGCTCAGTGTCTCTCAGGACAATGTTTCAAATGAGAACAGAAGAAATTTGCTGGTTACAGCTGCACAGGATCTGCTGGTTTATTCCAGAAGCAACGAGTGAGGTGTAAAGAGGAGCTCCCAAATCATTCTGCAGAAAAGTTCTGCTGAAGGTGTGGTGATTTTAAAACAGATTCTTTCCCACCAGCTTCTCAGGCACAGACTGAAAGTAAACATGCAAATCCATCTCAAATCTGCAGTGTCCAGCTCACTTGGGCTCTGAGCTTTCTTTCTAAATCAAAGGGCAATTGTTCAGGCTCTCTGCTGAGGGAGGACAAAATCCCTGAATTTTTTTTTTCATAACAATGTCAGCCTTCCCTTCTGACTGAGGACTGCAGTTGTTTCAAAACTAAAATCAAATATTGCAGTCCCATTTGAAAACAATTATTCTGGGCCAAATCCCAGAAGGTGCTGAGTGCCTTCAACTCCCACTGCATTCATGAGGAACTAAATGTGCCTAGTGCTGTGCGTGGTCTTAGAGATTTTCCCAAAGTGTAGGAGCCCCATATCTTTTAACCTGAGGCACTGCTTACTCCTGCAAATAGAGCACAGCTTGACCCTGCAAGCCCTTAGCATGAAAGGTTGCACTTACTGCTGTGCCCAGTATCACTGACAATAATCTCTACCATCCATAATAAAGTTTTGTAGGATGAAGCCTTAAATAAAATTTATGTCACTGACCTACAACCAACAGCTGCAAGAAAAAAGTAAAACTGTGATGAAAATTCCCAGCCCATTAACGTGGATATTGCACTGCTTCAGCCTCAGACAAAAGCTGCATTAACTCTATCCTTCAAAATGATGCAGTCCAAGCAGCTCATCCAGAGTCATTAAACATTGCAGTGGGCTCTTTGTACAACCTAAAGCCCCAAA
This sequence comes from Ammospiza nelsoni, assembly GCF_027579445.1. NCBI lineage: Eukaryota > Metazoa > Chordata > Aves > Passeriformes > Passerellidae > Ammospiza > Ammospiza nelsoni. The sequence goes on from NC_080641.1 coordinate 34,293,419, forward strand.
CTTTAAGCATTCTTCAAATACAATTCATTAAAATTGTATTTGAGAGACCATCGGCAGGGTGAATTAATTCCCCTTAGCAGCCATGCAGTGGCATGGACAGATGTTTGCCAAACACCAGTGCCTGCATTTGTGTCTTGCCAAGGCCCACAGATTTACAAACAGGTGACCCAAAGGGTGAGTTAAGGCAGTGAGCAGCAGCTCACTACAACTTAAAGAGGACCCAGAGGCTTGGTGTGACCACGGTATCCCTGTTTGTGCAAATGTCTGAGGGCAGCTCCAAAGAGAGCTCAGGATTTACTCCCTGCATGTGGCACAGCCTAGAGCGTGCCTGTGTTTGTGTGTGTGAACCTGCCGCCTGTGAAATGGTTAAAACTTAAGGTTACCCATCCAAGGAGTAGAAAATGAAGGTTCTCAGTTTGATGGACAACAGCTCAGAGATCCCTGATGTCCCAAAATATTAGGTTTCTCTTCTAATAATGTTGGAAATATTGCCTACTGTCATGATTAATCTCAGCAGCATCTCCGGCTGATTGCAGGTGACGCAGTCACAGCGCAGTGCCTGTGTTGGTTTCCACACACCGTCAAATCTGCTACAAATGCAGGGGTGAAGGGGAAAGAACTGTGATACCAGGTATCCCAGTGGCTAATAGATTGTGACATGGAAGAAGGAAACCTTTATTTTAATTCAAAAAACAAAAGCCAAATAGCAAAACTTATGTACGTGCCTAACTTTTTTTTTTCTTCCTCAAGTGGAAAACATTCGCCTGCTAACAACTCTTGGCTGGCATCAAGGGAAAGTGGAGGTATTTGCAGATGTGGAGGAAGACATACAAAACATTTTTCAAATCAAAGGCTTGAATTATTGCACTGGGTTCATGAAGTTTCACAGGCATGTAGACACACCATTGTCTGCACCCTGGAACAAGCTGCCCTTTCTTCAGAAAGGAAAAACAACCCAATGTTTCTTACAATCCGATCTGTATGTATCAGGGAGCTATCTATATTTTGAAATTCTTTGCATTGTCTGTGGTAAGGGTGTGCTGTTTTGGCCCAACAATGGCAACATTGATTTTAGAATTTCAGAATTTTGGTGCATAGAACAAACTGTGAAACAAAACCGGCCTGCTCTCAATAGTACAACAACAGTGCTCTTATATAAACTTGCCTTTCCTCGCCATTTTGCATAGTCAAAGATCAATACTGTTCATTCAGCCAACATTATTAAAGCCATTTATCAGGGACTTTTTTCTCTTGTTGCTAATAAAAAGGATTTTGCCGACAAAGTTATGTCATCTTCCGCTCCCTCGGCAGCAGCGCAGATAATTGGCTTTGTTGTGTCCCCAACAATCGGGCCTTGTTTATGAACTTACATTTATTAAGTGAAAGTATTTGGAAACTGATGGTACATTGAAGTTTGGTTGCCATGGGCAATAATCATCCCAAAAAAGTCATGACCTCCCTGTTATGCAGCTAGTAACTAATTGAAACGATACAAATTACTCTGATTCTCTGTCTGCCAATTTCGAGGCTGCCCGTGGTCAAGGGTCAAGCGAGCCCCTATTCATGAGGCCATGTTTGAAGTGGCTGCTGCCATCGCGCGGGGTCGGCGCGGCTCCCCGGACACCGCCCCACGCCGGGAGGGGAGCGGGGCCGGGGAGCCCCACCTTGGGCTCACACATCAAAAGCTTCTCCCCGTCAGTCAGGGGGCAGTTGCTGCCAAGCAGGACATGGTTTGCTGGGTAGGGATAAGTGCTGTATTCATCCCCAAGGGCTACCTTGCACATTTAACTGACGCTGCGACGCCTCCTGAGGTACTGCCACTAAATCAAAGAATCCTCCTGCCTGCACTCGGCTCACCAGCAAAAACAAAGGCCTCCTTTTTTGTGAGACATCACAAGAGAAATTAAAATCCAATGAATTATCTGGGGTGTCATCCTTTAAAAACATTTATGGTAATTCAACTGTGTGTTAAAAGAATACAATATGTTTATCTCGGTGAATATGAGGATCTCAGCATTAAAAAATTAATACTATAATGGGATTTTTGTCCTTTAGGAAATTCTTAGTAGTTCCAGGGCATGTTGATCAAAGGCTTATTAAATAAGTGCCAGAAGTACTCGTTTAGTGGATGAGTATTTGCAATGCCACCAAAGAGATTTCTTTCTTTGTCCTACAGCTTTAACATGTCTAAATATATTAAAACTGTGAGACAAGAAACCATGTTACAGGACCAGGCCAGGCTCCTCAGGTAATGGAGATTAGCATTTTCTCTGTTTCAACATTATTTGAAAGCTTTACCACATAGTTTGAGTCCTGTATGTCTCAACAAATCTTTTCATAAATATCAAATCTGTTCATCACCTACTAGGGACAAGTGTCATTCTAATGGCACCATTTTCCCCCTTTTTAACAAACTTTCTTTCCTCAGGAGATATCAAAAATACTTAATACAGACCTTCAGCCCTGTTTAATATGTTTATCAGTGAAGGGATCAAGTGGACCCTCAGTAAGTTCACAGAAGACACTAAACTGGGCCTGAGGAGGTTGTTGATCTGCAGGAGGGTAGTACCACTTGTTTTAAGAATATACATTCTAACAGTCTCCCTAAAAGTGGCATCATTTTCAAATTGTTATCACTGATGCCCAGGATCTAAGTGTGTCCCTACAAGTGTAGGTATAAGGCAGAGTGAAACAGAAAACAGTAATTTGTTTCCTAAGAAAATGATGTCTTTTTTTCCTATCTACATCAGTGTCTTCTCCTGGCAAAATTCCTTCTTCTTGTCAGGTAACAAAAAATGAAAAACATTACTTTTCAAATTAAAAACATCACTTTGGAAGTGTTGTGTTTTAACAAGACACTGTCATGCTCAGAGGAAAGTGGGCACCTGTCATGAAAAATATTCATAGTAGAAAACCTCATTTTCCTTTAAACACAGAAAAAAATTGACCAGCCCTATTACAGAAGTCTTTCAGTGCCACTCCATGTCAGCACTGTCATTACATCTCCTATTGTGGAGACAGCCAAGAACATGTCTTTGGAAATGTATTCTGGGGCTGCCCTTGTGGCCTATTGATTGTGCTCCCTTTGTGAGAGCCCAGTGTGGGAGGGGGCTGCCGGGGACAGAGCGGTCCCCAAGTGCTGCCACACAAACCAGCCTGGCCACTTGAAGGCTTCCAAGAGTCTTTTCATCTCATCTTCTGCTAAACTTCCTGGGATGATGAGGGTGAAAGGTTTAAAGAGAGAAAATATCTTTTTAGGCATCAGAAAGATACTGAGCACAATCCTTGGAAAGCCTCTTCCAGTGCTGACAGAAGCTGTGGAATGCTGTGAAGAAGGCACTGCACTTCTGGTTTCCCTAAACTGGGGGGTTGAAGAGGAATAGTTGGACCTGATTCCTCAGCCTACAGACCACTGAAATAATGTTCATTATTTAGTAACTAAGCTGCAAAGAACAAATTATCTCCTTATTAAAAATCTTTTAAACTCCTTATAGCTAATTTCTGTCCTTCAGGACAATAACTGCCCAGAGCAGCTGTGGCTTCCCCATCCCTGACAGTGTTTCAGGCCAGTTGGGGCAGGGCTTAGAAAAACCTGGGATAGTGGAAGGTGTCCCTGCCCCTGGCAGGGCCTGGAACTTCATGGTCCCCTCCAACCCAAAGCATTCTGTGATTCTGGGACTTGGCTTTCCCCCCACTGGTACAGGTGTGAAGTGTCTCTCTCTACAGTGGAGTCATTTCTCATTTGCACCACCCTGAGAGGAGATTGGAGCCAACCTGTCCATGCTATAAGGTAATCACAGGGGTAATGAAGAAACAGAGACAGTTTTTCTTCACTGAACCTGCCATGAGTCAGCAGGGAAAGCCAGAGCAGATGGATTGCAGCTCTGGAAGCAGAACAGGATGTGTAAATTACTTTCTCAAGCAAAACCTTATTCTGCTGAAGCTACTTGGTCCCACTAAAGTCAGTGAACTTGCACAGACAAAACCCAACCCCCAGTTTGGGAGGCAGCACTTCCTATTAAACAGTGGGTTGGTTTCCAGCTCAAAGGCAGAGCATTCATTGCCACCCTGTGACCAGAGCACAACAAAAGGGGCGATCTTTGGGTCTATATCCTCACGGGCACTGTTTGTCCTGCATCTCCTCTGATGCCTCAGCTCTGCCTGCTTGTTTATGCAATGCTCACATTAAACCCTGTCCAAACACCTTTTGGCACAAGGGAACTCACCAGCTCAAAAAAAGGCAGTGGTTTGTTGAGTCAATGAGGTGTTTTCTTCCCGAGGTTTAATGCAGTGCTAGGTGTTTAATCTGCATTTTAAAAAAGCTGATAAACATGCATTTACACAATAAAACTTAACCCTCTGAAAGAGCCATCATAGCCAATTGTCCTTTGTGTCAACTAATTCCTTCCATTCCCACCAAAAGGGCTCAGCTGAGTCCCCCTTGGAGACCCCACTTCCAATGGCAACAATTCCCTTCCTCCCCAAGCCCACCCCACAGGGGCAGCTCACCCCCATCCCCATCAAACCTTCAGCCTTCCTCCTCTAAGGCACACAGGGGGTGAGGGCATGTCCCAAAGGTATAAAACCTCCTAAATCTGAATGTGCTGAGAGCTTTTACCATCACTGTTCTGCCCTGTACCCACTGTGGATGGAGGGCTGTAAGATGTTTTTTAGCTCCTGTTTTGGTTGAGAAATCTGAACTTCCTGAAGTGTCAGGAGTCTCAAATCAGATTTTCTCTCATGTCTTCTACAGACAATATAAATAATTTAAAACACAAACCTAGGGGCTGTGCTTGCTGGCTCCTTGGTTTTCTTAGACTCCTATCAGAAGGTGGTGTTACAATTCAAAGCACTATGGACCAGATTTTTGTGGACTGGCATTAAACATTTCCTTCCCCAAAAAGCCCTTTGCAATCAATGGGTTATTTATATTATAAGGTAAATCTCACCATGGATAAAGGCAATATTATTCAAGGTGGTTGTATATTTCCATATGTGGAAGTTTTCCACATATGACTTGAAATTTCAATGACTAAAAACAACCAAAGCAGGTAAAACAAAAAAAAAAAGAAAAAGAAAACTCTCATGAGGAAAATGAACACATAGCTCTGGAATATACTCTTTAACTTTACGGCTATATTGCTGCTTTTCTTCCTCAAATTATTACCCTTTTAATAAGCAGCATTAGCTGTGAAATTAACAAAGTTATAATAATTAAATAACCTCTAGGATTCAAATGATAACAAACACAATTTGAGTGATCACTAAAATACATGTACATATTTTATATGTAGATATGTATATAGATATATGCACCTGCAGACACAGTCAGCACATACATATATAGATACAGAAGGACATTTCCAGAACAATCTGCTCTTCTCCAGCAGTGGACTTTGGCACAACACAATCACTGCAATTCTCAAGGGAGCTCATTCTACAGTGCTTGCACAGGTTTGAAGGATTTTGGATCAGAAACCCTTCCTCAAGGAGAACTGGGAAGTGCCCCCAGGATTCCTGCCCTGCATGCAAACCACCAGGCAGAGTCTGGGCAAGGCTCAAATCCTTCCTGTCCCTTCCCAGCCCAGTGCACCAGCTGGGAATGATGGACTCCAGGTTCACCTTCAGATTGCTCCACAAGGCCAATTCCTGATCATTTACCCCCAGGAGAGGGGAGGTGACAAATGGCTGATTAATGTTTATATTCCTCAGCTTTTTGCTTTTCAAGAATTTTGCCTTTTAAAAAATCCATGTTTAGAAAGGCTTAGATTGAGCACCAGTTCACAAAAGGTTACTTAAACTACCAGATACTGGGGTGAAATTAATTAATGCACTTCTAAATTCAATGAGAACTGAAAACATTCAAAATCAGAAAAATGGTATGAACCGATATCTAATCCCGTATCTCAACAAATAACAATGGACTGTTTATGCTGCATTAGTCTTTTCTAATCTCCACACATTACTATAATTATTAACTGCTAGTCCTAAAATCTATAGAGTTATCATTATTGTTATTATTATGAAACTCAATCTCATTTTCATGTCATAAAGATAAACCAAATCTCATTTCAATTAGTTGCAGCAGGAGGGAATGAACTTTAAACAGACATTTAATTTCTGAAAAAAAAATTAGGAAGTTCTTCATGGAAATGTTATGGCATTTTGAAACAGATTAATAGTTCAGTATGAACACATCCACCCTGCAGCTAAATGATGGCTGTACTGCGATCAGGAGACAGGTTAAATGAGCAAAATCAGTTGATACCACTGGTTTGGATCTAATCAAATAGGCTTCATTTTTATGACTTTTTAGCTACATTATTTTTTCATCCCATGTGTTCTCTGAATTGCTACTGGGGGTGAGCTGCTTTGGAATTGGGTTATCTTTGGCTTTAATGGATCTGGTTGGTAAAGAAGTCCAAGGAGCAAGGGGGTGCTTGACATTCTGGTTGCTGTGGGAATGATTCCAATCACTCTGTCTCCATGGAGCACATCCCTGGACGCAGCAGCCACCTCCTGCATATTTTATCACTGCTCCAGGGCAGGATGTAAGTTCCACCAGGGCAGGCTGCCTGCCCAGCTCCCCCAGCCCTGCCTGCCCAGCTCCCCCAGCCCTGCCTGCCCATGATACCAGCCCTGCCTGCCCGGCTCCCCCAGCCCTGCCTGCCTGGCTCCCCCAGCTCTGCCTGCCCATGATACCAGCCCTGCCTGCCCATGATACCAGCCCTGCCTGCCCAGCTCCCCCAGCCCTGCCTGCCCGGCTCCCCCAGCCCTGCCTGCCCATGATACCAGCCCTGCCTGCCCATGATACCATCCCTGCCTGCCCATGATACCAGCCCTGCCTGCCCATGATACCAGCCCTGCCTGCCCAGCTCCCCCAGCCCTGCCTGCCCATGATACCAGCCCTGCCTGCCCAGCTCCCCCAGCCCTGCCTGCCCATGATACCAGCCCTGCCTGCCCATGATACCAGCCCTGCCTGCCCGGCTCCCCCAGCCCTGCCTGCCCATGATACCAGCCCTGCCTGCCCATGATACCAGCCCTGCCTGCCCAGCTCCCCCAGCCCAGCTCCCCCACCCGCAGCCCCTGCCAAGCTGTTCCAGTTTGCCAGCACTCCTCTGGTGAAGGGTTGGCCCATGAGGGTGCTCAGTGATGGTTTGATCTACAAATCCATGGAATCACAGACTGTTAAGGAGTTGGGATGGACCCTAAATAAGATCTAGTCCCAACGCCCCTGCCATGAATGGGGACACCTCCCAGGTTGCTCAAGGCTTTATCCAGCCTGGCTTTGAACACTGCCAGAGATGAGGCTTCCACTGGGCAACCTGATCTACTCCCACAGTAAAAGATTTCCTTCTAATAGCTAACCTAAATTTCCTCTTTTTCAATTTGTACCCATTTCTCCTTTTCCAGTCATTACAGATCCAGGTCAGAATTCCTCTCCGGCTTCCTGGTAGGTCCCTTCAAGGCTGAAAGAGGGCACCCCATGCAGGTGCACTTCTGGATCCTTGCAGGTGGAAAAGGGGAATCCAGTGCACTGGTTGAACGCACAGCTCTGGATGTTGCTCTCCAGAAAGGCTCAGCACCATTGCAGACATTGCAGGGGTGACAGAAGCCCTCAAGCCTTGAGAAATCCTGGTGGCATTACTGACTCCTATAGACCTCTGTGTCCATTTTTGCAGACACTCTTACAAAGCTACAAAATTACTTAATTATCCATTGCCCGGCAATCCAAAGTTTTGAGCCAGAAACTGAAAAACAAGGGGGTGTGAACAGACTGGGGATTTTCTCACTTTGCTGCCCACTGTGCCCTCTGTTCCCCCTCCCCTGCTCCTCGAAGAAGCAGCGGCAGCGCGGAGCGGGGTCCCTGCGCCGATTCCCTGCTCCATCCTCCCATGGAACATCCCCACCTCCTGGTTAGCGCCCAGATCACAGCTCCGGCCGGGGGAGGCATCATCTCATCCAAGCCTTCTCCCCACTGGTCTCGTTTTTACCCTCTCCTGAACTATGTTTAGAGCTCAGAAATATTACATGTTGGATGCTAGACCAACACTAAAACACAGAAATAAAAGACACCCTGAAGAGCTGAAATCCAGTTTCATGAAGTCAATTCCAAGAAGTTTCACTCTCCTTCCACTACAATCAGGTATTTGCTTCCCAGCACCAAGGCAGCAAAAGCAGGGATACACCCAGGAGACAAAAGCCGTGGCTGGCAGAGAGGGGCACCGTGGAGAAGGACAGAGAGCTGGTCAAAGTCTTGGAGGAGCTGGCAGAAAGGAGTGGCCCAGGGAATGCAAGACTGGAAGAAACAGGTGGGAAATTAGGGGATGACTGATAGATGATGAGGAGCTTCATTAGCTGAGATGATGAAACTGAGATTGAATGAGAGGAAATTTCTGCATAAAGACAAAGAGCTGGGACAACGCAGAGTGGGGAGGGAGGGAGTAGCAGATTAGAAGCAAGAAACGTTTAGGAGAGACTGATCCAAGAAGAAAACCTAAGGTAGAGAAGTGGTCACGACTGGAATGAGAAAACTGGGAAAAGACTGATCATAGTTTGAGCCAGGAGGGAATCCAGACTTCATGGATGTCACAGTTCCTCTACTTACAGAAAGAATCTGTGAAATCCAGTGGCAAAGTGTGACTCATGGCCATGAACTCAAATTCCAAGTCTCTGTGGTGAACCCAAAGGTACCAGCTCTTGGGACACGCAGGATGTAGTTATACAGTGTTTCATACAAGATTTTTCCAGTTGGACTCTGTTTGTCTATTTAACAGCCAGGAAATCACACAGATAATAAAATCAGCTTTAAAATCATCAACTCCAACACTCCCATTCAGGAATAGCAGAATGAAGTTTGCTTCAAACAACTCTAATTTAACACAGCACTTAGAGATAACATAATTAAAATCATTATCTCTTTTTTTTCCCCTGCAGAACTGTCTCACCACAATATCCTTTGAATGCAGGGCTGGGGGTTATTTTCCTGTAATATAAAGTCAAGTGGCTTGTTTCTTTAAAGTAGATTAAAGTTAAATTATGGCTGAGTAACATCATTTTCGGTCTCTGGTTTCTCAAGCAATGCTCACAGAGCTGGCAGCAGAATTCCGTTGGCCAGACAACAGGATTTTAATTTGCCCTTCCTTTGTCTTGTATATATATTAATACAACATATATTTAACAAAAAATAAACTACAATAAAAATAACTGCATAAATCTATTATCATATGTCTTATAAAACTGCAGGTATGATCTAATAACAAAACACACAGCCAGGGTGATTTCTGTGGTCACAAAGCAAAAATTACTCTGAATTTCTCTTTCTACATGATCACACCTCATGCAGCAGTAGTCCATAAAGGACTTGGAAAAGAAAACTGATTTTAGAGAAGAATAAAAAGTAGTAGCTGATTTGGCCAACAGCCAAATCACAGTATCACCATGCACCACTAAAATTACTTTACAGAAAAAGAGCTTGACACTTTGTGGTAAAAATCAGAGTTTTCTTTGGACTTCTGCATCTGGGCATCCAAATTCTCTGTTGATTTTCATAACCTTGACCCACATCTCCTAACAGTCCTACTGTATTTATGAGCACCTACTGTAACACTTAAAATGAATAAAGAGAAGTGATTTTCTGCAAGCTTTTGCTCCAACTCAGTGAGATAATAACAAGTCTATAACTAAGGGAAATGTTTTTTTAGCAGATGAATCAGGTGGATCACCCAAGTAACTCAAATCACCAAGGCTTATTTGTTTGGTGTAATTCCTAATTGTTTTTGGAATCAGTTGAGTGCCTTCCCTCAACAACAAGTTTGCCTTATTAAGCTCATCCATGCAAGGAGAGAGAGGAATTCTTGACATGGCCTGGATTGCTTCTGCCTCCATCTGTGCTAACCAGCAGTGAGGAAAGTTTTGCTGTGCCTACAAACCCCACAGCTGTAACACTCCCAGTCACAACAGACCATGATTTACTGGAGTTGTTAAAATAAAGTGGCAGAAGAAATTGTTATAGGTCTTGGAAACTACAGAAAGCTGCCATTTAGACCACACTCAAATCTCAGAGGAAATAGGATCCACTTGAGAACAATAAAATACTGTGGGATATGGATATGGTTCTCTGTCCACAGCCAGTTCATGTGCCAGAGAGCGATTTCCCTTTGTGAAAGGATTTGTTTCATGCTTTAAAGGATCTGGGGCATTTTATTGACATTTTATGACATTGTTAGATCTGTATTCCTAATGATAATGTGACATTAGGCAGCATTCTCTATTTGAAGGTTTATTTGGGATTCCTAGGGAACACTGCCCCACACAGAGAGCAGAATCAGCTATTTAGCAGCATACTGTGATACCACAATAGTGTCAGCTATTCCGAAGGGAAAGTGAAAAATGTATTTCACTGAGACCTCAACAAGAATGCAGCAACAGTGAAAGTAATAATGCAGCCAAGATGCCAGGGCTGTCTAGAACAGAAGCAAAAGGTAGTCCCCCAGGTTTTCAAGACCTTGTTTTCACACTTCAAGCTCTCACATGCCACCTGTACAGTGTTTATTTGCATTTCTACAGGACATCAGGGCACAAGAGCTGCAGAAAGGAAGGTACTGACTACCCTGACTCAGAAGTGCCCTTCTCCAATCACAATCAGGTTGCCAGTTCTATCTGAAATGCTTTTTTTTAAGTAGAAAAAAAAATTTAAAAAGTAAAAATTATTTTACTAAATAACTCTTAATAATGTCTAGATTTCAATGACATTTCAGTAATTCCCTCCTGAAAAGTCATTCTGTAAAAACTGAATGTTCATTGGATGTTGGGGGTTCTCAGACCAAAGGCTTAGATATAAAACCACCAAACCTAACAGGCCAAATTCTTTTTATGGAGTGGCAGCTTCTTGTGCATCCCTTGATGCTCTTGCTGAGCCTGTATTGGTTTTCCATCCACAGCTGAGCAGTCTTGGGAGCCAGAGGAACCCCTCTGAAGGCAAAACTTCACCTTGAGCTGTGAGGTTCTGCTTCAGAGACTTTTGCCTTTTTTGCTGTGTGACAACAGAGTTTTGTGAAGCAGCAGAAGTAAATGAAATGTTCTGAGATGGGTCAGAGCAAAAACCAATCCACCAATGGGAATGTTCTTGGCTGTCTTGTATTGCTTCTCTGCATTTCAGGGAAGGGTTTGGTATTCATATCTTTCCTCCTGATCTCTTTCCTGGCTCGTCTTTATGTTCTTGACCTCTTTTCTCTTTATTTTAGGGCCCTCTCCAATAGCTTATAAATGCCACCATTTGTCATGTATAAATTCATTTTGAAAACAGGCTAAAACCTTCCAAATTTCCCTTGCTGCATTTCAGTGACCCTCCCAGTTTTAGAACAACAAATACTTTGTTGTCTCTGATATTCCATCTCCATCATGTGTGACAGTGCAGCACAGGACATGGGTTATCCCTTCACTTCCAGAACAGCCTGGCACAGGGAATCCCAGTTTGGGGTGGGATAGATGGAGCCTTCAGGCAGCAGTGTATGAGCAGGATGAGCACCAACCAGCCTGTGTGACACTCTGAGTCAGGACATTTGCTCTGTGCTGTGCAGAAGGAAGGAGTAAGGATGCTGCTGGAAGGGTGACCTGGCACAGGACCACGTCCCTGCTCCCACAACAGCCTCTGGAGATTTGACCCCCTTGGAGCAGCCAACACAAATGTCCAGGTAGCCACTGGTTAGTGCAGGCCTGGCTGATGATTTGATCAGCCTAAGGAGGTTTAGGGGCAGGTTCTTTGAAGCACTGCGTGGTTAATGACTCGTTACAGCAGCAGTTGTGCTCTCAGAGCTGAGGCTGAGAGCTGAACCTGCTGAGGAAGCAGCGACCACAACCCAGACCTGCTCTGCTTGGAGCAGCCCCTCTGATCCTGAGATGACTCAAACTCACAGGAATTCACATCCAGGGATTCTTAAAGACATCCCAATGCCTTGACCCCGTGCCAAGAGATTCTAACACAAATACTTGCTGGCTGCAAGGTTAAGTTACATGAGAGGGACAAGCACACACAATTAGACATTGACACCTGTTCTGGCTTGGGGGAGTTTGTGCTGCATAAAAACCTCCCAGGAAGATCCCACACCTGTCCCAAGGTAACAGGGGGCTGGTGCAAGGATTTACAGAGCTGGCAGGGAATATTAAAGCTTGCAGGATGAGAGAACAGAAGGCTAAGGGGAGGTTTTTCCTCAGACTATAATAACATTCTCAAATTTCAGATCTCCTTGATTGTTTTCTGCTCTGTACCTTCAAGCTGCCTCTCACAAATACATCAACAGCTCCCTAAAAACTGGGCCTATGCTCCAAGTTCTTAACTGAAGTTGGGATTTGTTCATGGGCTTTAGGTTTGGAGCTACAAACAGTTTACCAGCTGATATTTGGTATCCAAACCCTTCATGAAAAAATATAACACCATTATAATTTATTTGCATTATAAAGCCACTTAAAGGACATGGTGAACTGAAAATTAAATATGTGAAGTGCTAATCATAGATGTAGCAAAGCCTCTGTTCCCCAGAACATATTGGCAAGATAAATTGCTGTTCTACAGTAATAGATATCTGAGTATCTCTTTGATTCAGTTTAAATTATATCTGAATCATAGTTAATGAAAGTTTCACAAAAAGGCAGTGGGATTAAAGATCAATCAATTATTAAGAGTGTGTTTATCAGTGTGTAGTACCACTGTTAAATTTAAAAACATTCTTATTAGTTCCTTGGTATCTAATTATTCTATAATAACTCTTATTAAATTTAAATTAAATCAGCAGCTGAGATGCACAATTTAAATCAACTTCAATTAAAAAAACAGCCAAATTATCCCCCCCCAAAAAATAACATCAAATAAAATCCAAACCCAAATAATTTTGAATGAACAACTGTTCACTAAGATTTTAACTGAAACAAAATGGTCTCAGTTGCTCAATTTTTGCAGTTACACCTGCATGTTGTGGGTGCCTGATTCATCATGCCCATTCCTACCTGGATACAATCTGAGCCTGGGGATACCACAGCAGCCTTTGCCCACTGCATTCCCAGAGGAGCAGCTTTGTGCTGCCTGCATTCCCAGAGGAGCAGCTTTCCTCTCCCTGAGTTCCCAGAGGAGCAGCTTTCCTCTCCCTGAGTTCCCAGAGGAGCAGCTTTCCTCTCCCCTGCATTCCCAGAGGAGCAGCTTTCCTCTCCCTGAGTTCCCAGAGGAGCAGCTTTCCTCTCCCCTGCATTCCCAGAGGAGCAGCTTTCCTCTCCCCTGCATTCCCAGAGGAGCAGCTTTCCTCTCCCCTGAGTTCCCAGAGGAGCAGCTTTCTGCTCCCATGCATTCCCAGAGGAGCAGCTTTCCTCTCCCTGAGTTCCCAGAGGAGCAGCTTTCCTCTCCCTGAGTTCCCAGAGGAGCAGCTTTCCTCTCCCCTGAGTTCCCAGAGGAGCAGCTTTCCTCTCCCTGCATTCCCAGAGGAGCAGCTTTCTGCTCCCTGCATTCCCAGAGGAGCAGCTTTCTGCTCCCTGCATTCCCAGAGGAGCAGCTTTCCTCTCCCGCATTCCCAGAGGAGCAGCTTTCTTCTCCCTGCATTCCCAGAGGAGCCCAGGCCCATCTCCAGCAGCCCTGGAGCTGCAGAGGAAAACTCCCCCCTTGTGCAGGATCCCTGCTGCAGCAGAACCACAGCTGGCACTGCAGGAGGGCTGAGCCCCCATGGGATGGGACTGTGCCACCACCATGGCATGGGACTGTGCCACCACCCTGACACACAGGGTGTGAGGTTGAATTCTGACTCTGGCAGTGGTTTTATTTTCATTTGTTTGTACTATTGTGTTTGTATTTTAATTTTCCTAATAAAGAACTGTTATTCCTCTTCCCATATCTTCAAGAGAGCCTCTTAGTTTAAAAATCTTACTAATTTGGAGGGTGAGGGTTTACATTTGCCATTTCAGAGAAGGCTCCTGCTTTCCTTAGCAGACACCTGTCTGTTCAAACCCAGACACCCACCCATACCTTAAAACACGAGGCACCCATGGCCAAATCCAGCCCAAAATGCACAAAGCCAAGCAGAAGAGTGGCTGTGCAGCTCTCAGGTGAGAAATCGTTCCACCCAAATGGACCATGAACATAAACACTGCCTAACGAGAGCCGTACAGATTGGGCCATTAAAAGCAAGGCAGAGATGAATGGAAATGCCTGAGCAGGAACATAAAGCAGCCCAATTTCTGCCACTAAGTAGGAGTGGGAGCATAACAGTCCTTGTTATAGAGTTGCTGGCACCGATGTTATTGTTAAGGCTGAAAAAGACCTGACATTCCAAATCTCTTTTCCCTTGTAAAACAGTAAGATTTGGAGCTTGATCCTTCACTTCAAAGGTGGCTGCTGCAACTGCCTGACAAAGGAGAAACACGGTGTGGAGGAGAAGTGAAAAACCCAAATGGATTACAGAAGTTTGTGCTGAATGCAGCCCCCCATGAAGGTGAGATTTCAGTTCCACTGAAGCTCAGAGTTGGTTTGCCCCACTGCAGTAAGCCAAGACAGAAATAACCAGACAATAACCCAACTACAGCAAAGATCAGAGCCAGGAAAATCCACATTCCATGAGAGAGGACAGGTGAGACAACAGCCAACTCCAGACAAAAAAGAAAGGAGCTACAAATGTAGGGACTGATGTCTGTAATCTGAACACTGGAAATGGAAACCTGGTAATCAGCAAAAATAAAAATAAATACATAGACCTTTAGAAAATAAACATACACAAATACATCTAGAAAGATCCTTGGCTCCTTTTTTTTTTTTTCTTTATATAGGAAAAAAACTTGAGGACCAATAGGGACTGTTTGGGGGTTTTTTTCCTGTCTAGCTCATTGAAGCTTAGGATTTATTTATTTATTTATTATTTTATCCAGCAACAGAAAGTTCTAATTCATCAATTCTGTTTGTGAATCTCAAAAAAGCCTAATTCATGGTTTGCCTTAAGAACATTTTTTGGTTCCTAAAAATTCCCAAATTCCTGGCTGATTCCACTGGGCTTCTCACTGAAGCTGAGAAACAATCTGAGGAAAAAGAGAGAAGAACTGAGCAGAGGATTTTGAAGTTTGAACATTTGTCTTTGTTACGATCAGAAATGAAACCTGAAATTTTCAATGAAGGAAAATTTGTACAACATGGGAAATAGTTTCAGTGCAAAATTGAAACAATAATTCTAACATGGCCTTTTAGAATTTGACCTTTTTATCTCTTAACAACATTCAAATATAATACAGAATTTGAATATTTGAAATGAAAAGTAATTTCAACATTTGAAATTTCCACTTTTTGCTCTGAAAATGTCAAACCAGGATATTTCAACTTTCTGAGAACTTTTTCCCCTCCCATTTTCATTTGAAAATGAGAACTTTCAGCTTGGGCTGCTCATTTAAAGGAATTACCAGAACAAGTGGCTGTCAGCAGAAAGGGGAAAGCTGATGCACTGTTCCATGATCAAGCTCAGCCATTAATTTTTTTATTCCACTACCTAACACCATTTATTTTTGATAGGTTGTGGATGCTTTGAAGTATTTTTTGTTATTCTCATGATTATGCAAAATTTTTAGGCTGAAAATTGTCAGTCACCTTTTCATGGGGGAAAAACACTGGTGATAACTGCTTTAATTAAATCCGAATTGGACTGTGAACCAGGAGTTACCTTGATGCAAAAGTGGAGTGAGAGAAATCACTTTTTCCCCCACTCACAGATGTTTTTTCCAGTTCTGCACTGGAACTCAAGGTCCTACATTTGCACCTCAACCCAGCCATTCCTCATGGACAGCTGCTGGCCAGCCTCTGAAAAGGACCTAATAACTCCACCTGCATTTACAGATAATTCTGAGATGTCTGAGTGGAGAGAATTACAGAAGGACTAAAAGTTATTATGTATCATGCATGTGTTTGCCCATAAATAATAAATTCCTGAAGCAGACCTAAGAAGTTCCCACTCCTGTCTACCTTTATAACAAATTCATAAGCAATAGCGTTGTACATGATTACTCACTCAGCTGTTCCCTTTCCAATCATAGGTTTCCCTCTACATCCAAATACACCTCTCTCCTTATTTAAGTTGCATGGATTTTGTTATTTTTAATATTTCAGAATGGAAACACCCATTTATGAAGCAAAAGTGTGGGAAAAAAAAAAAAAAAACTTGTCTTGTTTGTTTGTAATTCTTTACATTATTTTTTTTCCTAATGCTCCTTATTTAGAGCTCTTCCCCTTTTATAGCCCAGGAAATTGCCAAAGCTGATCAATATTTTTCCCTGATGGTCTGTCAGGAGTGCCCCAGTCAAGGTGCCAGACTGGTGGTGGTGAGTCTGTGATGCCCAGCCCTGGCCAGCTGAAATGGCTGCTTGGGCTAATTTCCCTGCCTCTCTGCATCCTACCAGGATTTTGCACTAGAAATAAATTGTCACAGGGAGAATATTTAAATTCAGGAAACAAAATGTTCCCACTAATTCAATGTAGCCATCTCCTGCCTACTAAAAGTTATGAGTTATGTGTGAAGTAAAAAACCTCTCTGCTGCATGAGATAATGAGAAAAAGGGGATTCTTTATTCATTGTACTTGTCCCTCTGCACATAACATTTGTATATCACGCCAGGACTAACCTGTGTCACTGCACTTATAGCCACAGACCAGACTAAATGCCTGCCCTTCACTGTTTTTACGTCATGATTCATATACTCTCCCTGCTCTTTCTGACTGCCTGCAATTACTTGTGACAAATGATTCTTCAGTGTACTGTCTGCTTTACCTTTTCAAAATGTTTCCATGGTTCACAGATAAGTCAGCTAGTGTACACTGTACTGTCTGGTGGGAAGTAAATCCCAGGACAAGCACAGGAACAGGTTCCACACCATTTTGCTGGCAGAACTGCAGACATCCACCTCACTCAGCTGCAGCACGAGCAGCCTGGACCAGCAATGCCAGCAGGGCTGGGGCTCCTCCACTACAGCACTGTGGAGATCCCAAAGGAACAGATTGTTCCCTACACCTGGACTCTGCTAGGAGCATAAATCCTTGCTCCTCAAGGAGCTTGATGTCATCTATAACAAAAATCTGGTCCAAAAAAATCATTATTTTGGTATCTGCTATGAAAGAACATGCAGCCGAATGACCCCTGTTGGCCTGTGTATTAGCACATCTGTTTCCAGAGGTGAATTCTGCCTGGATCAAAACCTCTGAAAATCTCAGGGGGCTGATTCTGCCTTCAGCTCCAGCAGCGGGTATCAGGGCAGCTTCACTGACCTCAGGGGCGTGAGTGCCAAGAGCCCCAATCCATCCCCTCCTCCCGGCAGCAGAGAGTGAGCTCCCCTCTGGGCTGGATGCGCTCCTGCCCCCCGAGGGAAGGACGCTGTGCCACTCCTGCTGCTCTTGCCCTGCCCACACGTGGTCCTTGCTCTGCCCGCGGCCGTGCCCGTCTGGCTGGAGGCGCTGAGCCCGTGCAGGGCGCTCGGGTCTCTGGGCAGACACCGAGGGCAAACCTGCGGGCAGCAGGAGGCCGCTGGTGACATCTGCTCTGCGGGGGTGTCCCTCGGGAGCGGTGCTGGTCACCGCCCCTGCGCCTGGTGGTGCCTGTTGATCACCACGTGCGAGGAAGGGCAGCAAAGCAGGGCCGGGCAGGCGGTGGCTGCTGCCGGGCAGCTGTGGCAGCCCCAGGGAGAGGCAGCAGAGGCTTGTGAGATTCCGTGCTGTCATCGCAGCACTTGGCACTGGGAAGGATTACCCTTCTTGTGCTCCATTTGCAGAATTTTCAGGGCTTCGTCTTGCAAAACAGATGCAAAACGCTGCCATCTGTTCATCGTGCCCATGACTGTGCAAGATGAAGAAGTAAAAAAAGTGCCTGTGTGGGAAAGCTGTCATCATCCAAACCAAAAGCAGGCACAAGGCTGCACTGTGCAGGGGAAGGGCTGTTGTCACAGGGGTCTGATTTGTAGCACAGTCATTTTCAGTTCTGAAATATTCACTCACTCCCTGGCACCTTAACCAAATAAATTCAGTGAACCCCAGTAAGCATGGAGTTTATGGATGTGGCGGGTCCTGGAAGAGAGCAAGGATCCAGTGCCTGGCCTCAGAATTACTTATGCGGAGGGAAGAAGAGAGAGAAACCATAAAACACTCAGTGGCTGTGCTGATACCAGATCAGGCTTTGCCTGGGCACAGGAGCCAAGCGCCAGGCAGCCAGCAGCTCTGAGCTGTGATTGCTGCATATGGTCAGGCCTGGGTCTCTTCCCTTCCCCGGTTTTGTTGGCAAGGTAACTCCCAGTGTGGGCGGGTGCTCCCAGGCTCCAGATGCACCTTGGGCTGGCTCAGATGGACCCAGCAGGGCCACCAAGCTCCACAGCCACGTCCCCACAGTTGTGCCTCTGGCTGCAGAGGGGAAAAAAGAGCTTCTGTGGGAGAAGAGCCCTACAGAGAGAATACACAGCACACAATGTGGGGAAATAAGGCTGTCCTGAGTGTTTTCTGCTCTGGTCACTGGTATCCCTGCTCCTCATTGCCCACAGCTCAGGCATTGCTGTGGTCACAGCTGACTGTGCTGCCTCTGACACAAATCCCAGCCAGGGACAGAGGCACTGCCATGGCAATTCCACACAGGACGCAGCACTGCTCAGCTTCCTTGTTTTTATGGACAGGGACGCTGAACCCAAACACTGAATTGTCAAGTGCCTCTTAGAATGCAGAATGCCACGCTAAAAAAAGCCAAGGGAAAGCAATTCAGCGAGAAGAAAAGGATGGAAATATCTATCATTCAACAACACTGACAAAAAACAAACCCTGGCAGCAGGCTCCTATGCACTGCCTTGTTTATGCCAATGTTGGTTGCGGCTCCTGTTGGGATCAGAAGCACAACAAATTGTCTGTTTCCCTGAGTCCAGAGGGCTCTGATAGCTACTGACCATGCTGACAGAGCCCATTGCCTGAATTTGAATGGGAACGATGGATAGGGGAAACAGCCACGCTCGAACACATACAAGATTGTTTTTATAAATCCAAGACTGTATTTACAAGTTCCAGCTTTTAAGGCCACGGTATTTTATTTACTTTGCTGGTTTTTTAATAGTGAAAAAGCAGGAGAGCAATCCATCTGTCTGAACTGGAAGCTTCTTATAAATAAACAGCAATAAAAAGCAACACTTGAAATTCATTTTGCCCACTTGTGTTTTGTCTGAGTCCCCCCCAGAATCTAAATCAACGAGAGATCAGACTGTAGTTTGTGAGCAAATTTCCTTCAACAGCAACAAACAAAAATAGACAAAGATACCCATCCTCCTCATACTTTATGCACAGTAATGCAAGTTATTTTCCACTCCATTTAGACTTTTCACCTTCCTTTCATTTACCCTGTTTTTTACAGTTCAATAAATATTTTTCCAAGCTCCACTTGCCAAACAAAAGAGTTTAGCTTCAGTGTTACTCCTCTGACAAATATCCTTATGGTGTTGCACATGTGAGCCATTGATAAACAAATTAAAATTCTGTCCCAGCTCAGAGCTCAGCTGGCCCATTTCATCTTGCGGTATGGGTTTGTAAAGGTCTGGGTGTCTGTCATCCTCCCCTAACCTTGTCTTTGTCAAAGGGATACAAAAGCCTGCACGCTCGGGGCCTTACGATACTGATTAGTGTGAGTGACAAAGTGGAGTAGCAAGTCCACTCAGCCCTTCATAATAAATCTATCAAAGAGTAATAGAATTCCATCAATTCTGCATCATCCCCGAGGGTCGCTGTGCTGGGATGGAAAGTGTGTTCCGCTGGGATTGTACAACTGTTATTATTCAATTACACTCTTTTCTTCCTAGTTAAAGACCATGATATCATTATCACTTAATGAATACATATAATTGGATCTGGACTCTATGTTTGGCTGATGAATACCACTCACTATTCATTCAGTCTCAGCTCATCTTCTGACCATTTATTATAGACTTTTGGCTGAAAACCATGATGACAAAGGGAATTTGAAATTAGCTGAGAATTCATTCAATGCTCAGTTAGACACAAAGGCAAAATACAATTCTGACGCGTAAATGAGGCTGAGACCACACAGAGAAGTTTTGCCTAAAAGTTAATAGCTGTTGATTTCTACACAAACACATCGAGGTAAGAGCAAAGATATTTTTAAAGACCGCCTCGCAACTTTGCAAGCAAGCAGACATTTCCTCTCTCTCTTCCCCAAACTGAAAAAAAATTTAATTGTCTCAAAGGTAAATATTAGATCTTTTGAGTTGGTACTTTATTTCCCAACTTAGGCAAAATATTAGCTTTAAAGATGTCATCTGAGGCCATTATGAGCTTTAACTCAGCCCCGCTAAGCCAAACACCATTTTATGATTAAATAACATTTAAATCTGACAAAGCAAAAGTGCTTTCTATACAGTATATTTATTACAGCTAATATCGAGACCATCATTAAGTTTCATCAAACAGTGTGCCCCCAAAGGAAACTGGCCCTCCTATTCATATTGTTGGGAGTAAATGTAGCATACCTCCTTTGGATCACTGGTGAACAGGCCACCTCATTAATCCTAGTTAGTAGATGCTGCTGGGCATGTGGAGCAGCCAAATCCAGATGCTACCCACAGAGCCTCTCCAGGCAGTTAGGGAATCACAGAGTACCACCTCAAGCCCTCCATACATCACTTCAAATTAAATTTACATTAAGTGCTACTCCATCAGAGCCGAGAGAAGCTGACATCTTTGGAAAATGCAGATGATAATCCATTAAATCCTATTATATACATGTCTTCTAATTTTACTTAAGCTCATGCATACCAAAGTGTGAGTTTGTGTTAAAAATTAAAGACCCTTTTACTAGAACAAAAGACTTTATGAACTGTTGACTTTGGGAGGGTTTATTACAGGATCAGGCTATTCTGTCAAGACAAGTAGACTTTTTTTTCCCCCTGTAAAATTTCTGGTTAATCATTTGTTCCTGGGATCTTTTTTCAAACACACAATGTGTCTTTGCTATTTCCATCACCAACTCTTTGTTCTCCCAGATAGAATTGCAGCCTCTTTAACTTAATCAAATGTTATGAATGAAACAGTGGGACACATATTGTCTCCTTTTGCAATTAAGAAAATATTTGCTGGCAGCTTCCAAACTGGCAACAGCAAGAAGATGCTATAAAATCATCACAGTGAAAAAGCTAAGGATTTAATTGCCCTATTACCACATATGTCAATCCCTTTATATTTTCATAGTCCTTAGTCACAGTTTTTACTTTTACTTTGATGAATCTCTTCTAATTTCAGAGCAATGATCTTACTATTTTTGATTCCAGGTACTTATTTTTTTTACATTTAACCACTGTATTTTATGTTTCTGTCTGATTAACCTTTCTGCAAAAACTGAAAATACACAGATTTCAGAGAAAGGCAATAATTATCTCAGATATTAGGCAAAGGTGTTATAAGGAAACACATCAAGAAATAAAAGACACACATTGCATATATTCACACAATTAATTTAAAAGTTATTTATCTAGTCTTTTAACTTTTAATCAGTCTTTGGATTTCAGGCTTAAATTTGCTTTAGCTTTGAAATCAGTTCTTTCCAAGTGTTTGACTCTGTTTCCTTTACAGAACACACAGATATATATACATACATGTAATAAAAATGTGTCAGCTTTTAACTACTGTCAATCTTTGGCAATGGCAGAAATGATGGGGCAGACTGTCATCTGGCAGAAATAAGTGTAACACCATAAAATTCAAGTGAATTAATAATCTGACTGAAGTTTTTCCATGGGATATTTCTGATTTATGTCAGCTGAGAATGTTTCCCCACATTATAGTCTAGAAATACAGAACTAGCCCAGGTTTACAAGCTGGGTTGGTCCTTTTTTCTCAGTCCAGTGTGAACAGCATCCTTGTGAGCTGGTGGTGCCTTGTGCAGGACCTCAGGGGCTGTGGCAATTGATGGGGCAGCACACCACAGCCACAGTCTCATTTTACAGTATTTTTAGTATTACAAATACAGGCTCTGAGCAGGACTCATGGAGGATGGATAATAAAACAAACACATGCAATTTGGAGGTGGTTTTCAAAAAAGGAGAGGCATTGGCTGCTCTCACAAACCTTTCTCACCAATCTGCCTGAAGAGTTGTACTGAGGCTCCCTTACCAAGAAGGACACATGACAAATAAGAAAGTGATGTCGCCAATAATTAAAACTGGAGAGTTCAGTTTCATCTTCTTGCACAGAAATTTATGCTTGTTACTGCCATTAAAACTAGTAGGATCTGCTTCCATAAATTCCCATTTAGCAGGTTTATAACATTACCCAAATTATTGCTCTATAATGTACTTACTCCCTATGATTTCAGAAGATTCCTTTACCTCTGAACATCCCTTGCTCCAATTTTAATTAATCATCCCATCAGGAAAATATCAAACAACATCTATCATTTCAAGTTTCTTATTTCATTTTTAACATAGGGACATAATTTGTTATGTTTTTGTTCCTGATGGGTCAAATTTCGTTTTCAGAATTGCACGTAAATGGTAACTGAATTGGATGAGCCAAAAAACAAAATTGACCTTAACTATTAGTTTATAGCTAAGAATTAATAGTAGCCTCTGAAAGATTAGACTGAATTACATAAACACAGCAACATGATGAAATAATCATATTAAAATATTCATATTAAAAGCTATGGAGGAAAATGCAGGGTCATCCCCTTCTTTTTATATTTTAGACTGCCTTTTGCAGGGACTGGAAAGGAATCAGTCAGGCAAAGACAACCCCAGGCACTACTGTGGGATTCACAGCCCATCTCCACTGCTGATCTCCACCAAAACAGAACAGAGACACTTTCAGAGATTTCCGGAATCTGTTGTTTGAAATAGCTCAGAAAAAACATCAGGCCTATCAAAAATAAAGCCATATATAAAAAAATTATCAAGTTTTCAACAGTATCCATGAGGAACAGTCCAAGTACAACCAAAACTTACCTTATGCTGGTTTCACTCCTGAACCTAGAAGAGGCATTAAAACCAAAATGGGGCTTTAAAGGGCCCTTGGGAAAAGGCAGCATTGCCATTGATGACAAACACCTCTGGTGTAGTCCTGGTGACAGGTGTGGGTCTCACCATTACAAGCAGCTCCCAAAACCCAAAAGAATTTCCAACCTAACCCTTCTGGGAATTACAGCTGTAACCAAAAGGCTCAGCTGAACAGCCCAAGGCTGGGCTGCCAGTTTTCCACCTGGCCCACAGGAGTTCCTTGCTCACAGCAGATGCAATAAAACACCACATAATTTGGGCTGATTTTGGACCAAATTAGTCCCTTTCCATTTGCCCCACAGCATGGATCTGCCTCTTTGCTGTGTATGGCTCGTTCCCTGATGTTCAGGAAGTGTCCCTAAGCCATGAATCCTGGTGCTGAGCCCCCTGGGCAGCTCATGATGGCCAAAGTGGCCTCACACCATTAACTGTGGGGCAGGGAACACCTTTCTGCTCTGTGTCTGTTTAGCACCAGCAAAATAAGCTCATGGCAGAGGCCCTTTTTCCTGATGTCCTTCTAGTTTGCCACCAGTTTGTACAAGTGCCAGCTTCTCTCTCTGTGACCTCCAGAGGAGCTGGATGTTGTTATTTACATGCAGCACCACTTGGAGATGGAGCCTCACAGAGGTCCCAGAGCACCAGACATGGTCGGTCCACACAAACAGCGAGAGGCAGCCCTTGCCCTCAATAACTTACAGTCCAAATAAACAGGACAGGCAGAAGGTCAGAGAGGAAACAGAGGGACAAAAGAAGTGACGTGATTCGCCTGCAGTCACCCAGCAGATGATTGGCAAAGTCAGGATTATACTAATAGATCACTGAATCAATCCACTGGCTAAACATACTGCTTCCCATTATTTCTTGGGAGGCAAACCAGGAAGAATGATCTCACTCGGCTGAGAGCCATAATAAAAATCACAGCAGCACTGAGGGCAAGTTCAGAGCTTTCCTCATGATGTGCTGCAGATCTGCTGGTGGAGAGGTTGCTCTCTCCACCACCATATTTTGAATTGTCTTCACGGCAGGAATGATGGAAGACAGAGGAATGGCTGACAGTACTGAATAAAACTCCATGTAAATTCCCCTTATGAACATCTGATAAGTATTTATATGGGCATAAAGGGTTATTTATTTCCCCGTCCCCATGAATGATTTACACGCTACTCTCCATTTTTATAACGCACTCACTCGGGCTTGAGCAGCAATGTACTCGGACTGGCTCTTTTTCCAAAGAAATGACTTGACACAGAGCTGGAGCCAGGACGCTGGGTGGGGGTGGGAACATTTCCAGGGATTTTTTCTGTCCTTCACAGTAGCCATTTTCCTCCGTCCTTTCCACTTTTGACCTTTTTTTTCTTCCCCTCCTGTCTATGAGTTTCATCTTTCCCCAAGTCTCTGCAGTCTCCAAAGTCCTTTGCTCATTTGTAGGTAGAATAACCTTTTTTATCTGACACCTTTTAAGGATGAGGCTCAGGAAAGAGACTGCAGAAGTTTTAACTACAATCACTCAATGAATGTGACTGCAGTGTCTGGGAAGTTCCTCTGGTTCTTTATCTCTCACTCCAACACAAGCTGTGCCAGGATCACCTCCAAGGGTTTTCCAACCTGGGGGGGTGGGTAGGATTTTTGAGAACTCTGTAATTTCACACCAAGCTGAGCCTCAGAATTTGAAAATCTAGGTCCAGTTTTGTGGTTTAAAAAGGGCAAAATCAAATTTTGGACCAATTCCTGATATAGAGTTTACAGCTCAGCCAAATCTTAATATTTTTCCCTGAGTTCATTTCCTTCTCCCTGCCAAATGTGCATCTTAATAGTATAAAAAGTATTTAAATGGGTGCAGTGAGAAATATTACAGATAGATTTTACATGGGACTTACAAGGCACTTGGCCTTCAAATTCCAGGCAGATGAGTGGGAGTTCAGCTTGAGGAAGCACATTTTTCTCCTGGATTCAGTCAAATGAAGCACCAAATACCTCACTTCCATTAACACCAAATATAATGGATGCATTCCCACTTAACTGTATTTGATAGCTGGAAGGAACACAGTAAATATATTTTCAATGTGTTGGACAATAATTTATCACTTAAATTTCAGATGAAAGCTTTTTAAAAAGTTCATATTTATAAAACTGTGGCTCTGCAACTTATTCTCTGACCCTTCACATTCAATGCCCAGCATCTTAAGAAAATAAGATTACTTTGTCTTCATTAGAAATACTATTGGAATCATCCAGAATGGAGTTTGATAGCGTTTTCCATTTCTCTATCTGTGTAGCAGTATTAAATTATTTTCATAAGCAAGAGAGTCACACTTGTAAAATGCTTTCAGTTATTAAAAAATTAAGGAAATTAAAACATAGAGCTCCATATCAGATATGAATCTGATAGGAATTGTGTACACTACCTTTGTCAGCTTTCCTTGGGCTGCCATCAGGAGAGGAAGACGTTGGGGAGACCTCTGAAGCAAAAACAGCAGCACAGTTCTGATGTTGTTGTGCACAACCTGAAACAAGGAAAACAGAATTAAGGTTTTGTACTTGGATCCTTCATTTTGCAAGATTTAGTCCAACTTTCTGTGAAGTCAGAATAACCTCAAAGGCTGCTCCTGCTGATAGCAGCCTCTTCTATGTTTTTTTAAGTTATTCCACAGCCCTGACTCTCTACCAAACTGACTGCAACAGTAAAAACTCTGTGTGAGAGTTTGAAGTGGTGGACAGCAGGTTTTAGTCTGGATTACTTCTCTTTGTAGCTTTGTGCCACTTCTGAGGAGAATCCCCCCTCACACCCATCACTCTGTGAGACCACACAGTCAGCCCCCCATATGGGAATGTCAAAGCATCTCCCAGCTCAGGGCATCCCTGCCTTCACTGCACCAACCTGCACAGCCAGCCAGGCTCCACAAGAAAGACATTAAACCATTTGAAAGAGTCCAAGGAAGGCAACAAAGATGGCGGGGGGCCGTGAGGGGAAGCCGTGTGAGGAGAGGCTGAGGGCTCTTGGTCTGTTCAGGAGACTGCGGGGAGACTCATCCCTGGGGCATTTGGACACTGCTCTTAGGCTCCATGTGGGATTGTTGGAGTGTTTGTGCAGGTTCAGAAGTTGGACTACATGATCCTTGAGGGTCCCTTCCCACCCATCAGTTTCTGTGATTCTTTTATTCCGCCAGGGTGGGCAAACCTACCTGGAACAGCCATGGCCTCTTGTCTCCTCACGAGCCCTCAGGCGCCCAACATGGCGCCTGCCCCTCCTCAGCCTCTCTCAGCCTTTCTCCTCCCCTCAGGACAGCCAGGCTGTGTGGGAGTCACGTTCTCACACAGGACTGCTCCTTGCTTCATCTGACTGATGGCAGGCGAAGATTGTGCGTGAAGGAGGCGTTTTCCCCCCTCTCTGTTTTCCAGCCTCTCCACTTTCCCGCCTCTCTGTTTTGCCGCCTCTCCACTGCCTCACAGCGCGTGAGGGGCCTGGGCCCGCAGATGGTGAAGGGTTTATCCCGCACCTACTCCTGCACTGGCTTCTTTGCCATCCCTGCTCCGGGATCAGTGTGACCATGTACTGAGGTAGAAATAACATGGGAGATACTCCTTGATGCCCAGCTTGTTCCTGCAGGCAGGCAGACATGGCGTCCTCTGTGCCCACACTGTCTCCTCAGGGTTTAAGCCTATGAAATTCAGTGGATTCTCCACAGAAAGCCCAGTCACAGCAGCCGCAGCAGAACCCTCTGGGCTGTCTGGATCTGCTGCTCCGCTTCCAGGGTTGTTGGCAGCCACAATAAAGGAGCCAAACTCACGAGCAGTCCTGTGCTCTTCATTCCCCGACAGAGTGAGGCCATGCAGGTCCATGGATTACACCACAGAACCACAGAATATCCTAAACTGGAAGGGATCCACAAGGATAATCAAGCCCAAATCCCATCCCTGCACAGACACCCCAACAATCCCACCCTGTGCATTCCTGAGAGCTTTGTCCAGACACTCCTTGAGCTCTGGGAGCCTTGAGGCTGTGTCCATTCTCTGGGGAGTCTGTTCCAGCATCTTGGGCAGAAACAGAACCCTTTGTGTCACTGCAAAAAGCCATCAGTGATAATTTTGGTCACGTTAGCACCGGAATTTTCAAATTAAAAAAATTAAGAGGCTGCAAGCAGAAGAAATTGCAAATAGTCCCCCCTGTTGGTACAAGGAGTCTGTTGTGCTGCGGCTGCTGCTATGAGATTTTATTGTGAGCTTAATGTCAACAGCTTCAATTACCATAACAAAAGTAAGGCCAAATTTCATGCTGGCAAAGTGAGTGACCTTCTCTGAAATCTTTCTCATCGGTACAACATCTCTATCTTCCCAGGGCTTCCCCGGTGTGTGTTTGGTCAGCCAGCTTCCCTCAGTGACCCACTTTGACTAACATTTCATCACAAAACAAAGAAGAAATTATCATTAAAAAAGATTACATTTATTTTAACACTCAGCTTTTCATCAGCATTTAACGTTTATGGGGAATCAAATTATTTTTCTCCATGACTAAGAAAAATCTAGTGATATGTAATTAAAACAACAAAGACGAGTCCCGTTCTATACAAGTGTAATTATGTTCATGTGGTACCACTGTAATTGAAACACAGAAGATGTTTCAGTCTGTATTAAAAGAGAATTTCTTTCAGTGGGTTTCCTGAAGCTCATTAGATATTCCCTGGCCTATTCTCCTAAGTAATTAGATTTTAACAGGATTTTCAACAGATCAGAGCAATCTCTGTGGGTGCCAGTAGGAGACTCTCCCTCTGGCCTTACCAGCAGGGCAGCATGGATAACATCCAGGCTGGGAGTTAATAGGACAATTACTGGCCTCTTTTAAATGAGTTACATTAATGCACTTAAGCTAAATGGCTCTGCATATGATTAAATATTAACATCTGCAAAATATGAAACCATGATATGCAATCAAGTTTTGGTGTTTTAATTTCCCAAATGCCGGATTTCAGTGGTGTATGTAAATGTTCATTGGATAGTGTATGTTAAACTTTCAAAACACAGATCAACACTATTTGTGAATGGTTCTTCTGGAGCTACTAAGTTAAACATCTTAAAATAGCACAAGGCAAGAGGAAATTATCAATTTTTTTATAAAACCAAGAAAAGGAAAAAAACCCCAATCTTCATTTTGAATGCCTCGAAGTGAGCCACGTCACAATTTCCAATGCAAACAATAAAATTCAAAATTTTGTATTAAGTACCTCAATATCTAATGGCTTCCCAGCAGGCGTGGGAAAAAGACATAGTTACAAAGGCTGAGAAAAAGGCTGAGGTACTCAATGGCATCTTTCCCTCAGCTGTTCATGGCCAGTTGTTCTGCAGACACCCAGCCCCTTGCACTGGAAGACAAGAATGGGGAGCAGAATGAAGCCCCCATAATCCAGGGAACAATTTCCACTGTCCCAGGCTGCTCCAAGCCCCCTCCAACCTGGCCTTGGACACTTCCAGGGATCCAGGGACAGCCACAGCTTCTCTGGGCACCCTGTGCCAGGGCCTGCCCACCCTCACAGCCCAGAATTCCTTCCCAGTATCCCATCCATCCCTGCCCTCTGGCAGTGGAAGCCATTCCCTGTGTCCTGTCCCTCCATGCCTTGTCCCCAGTCCCTCTCCAGCTCTCCTGGAGTCCCTTTAGCCACTGCAAAGGGCTCTGAGCTCCCCCTGGATCCTTCTCCTCTCCAGGTGAGCACCCCCAGCTCTCCCAGCCTGGCTCCAGAGGGGCTCCAGCCCTGCAGCAGCTCCATGGCCTCCCCTGGACTCATTCCAAAAAGTTCCTGTCCCTCCTATGGTGGGGACCCCAGAGCTGGACTCAGTGCCCCACATGGGCTCTCACCAGAGCAGAGAGAGGGGAAGAATCACCTCCCATGACCTGCTGATCACAATTCCTTTGATGCAGCCCAGGACATGGCTGGGTGTCTGTCCTACAGTGCATTTATTTGTTGTTCTGCATCTCTCATCCCCTCACCAGACCCTGTGCCCCGTCCATGCTAACCCTGACCTCTACTTGCACATCTGCTGCCTCAGTAAGTCCTTTCTGTGAGTTGACTCTGTCACCCCAACGTGCTGCAGCCCCCTGCAACACTCACAAAATTATCTGACAGGAGAAGTAAACAGAGCTTTGATGTGGGCTGGAAATACACTCACTTTGCAACAAGAGGTTGGACTGTGTACTGATGCTTCTACGTTATTTCCCCAAATCCTTGCTGTGGGAAAGGATTTCTTTTTGTTGCTGAGAGTTTCTCCTGTCAAAACTTATAAATATTCCTTATATTTCAAGATTATCAGGTCTGCACAGCGCAGAGGCACTTCACTGTTCCATCTTGGGCTCCAGAAGTTAATAATATCAGCAATATGGAGCACATTCTTCCCAAAGTTCTCTACAAATATGAAATAATTACTCACTGTGAGCCTGCTGTATGGCAGAGAAATATTACTACTGTCTTTCAGCTGGGAAACTAGAGCAGAGGTTAAGACCCAAATCCTCCAGTATCTAAATCCCCATGAAGCCAAATGTGAGGATCTGTGAAGTCCAAATGGAAGAGTCTGAAGTCCAGTGCCCCCAAAATCAGTAGAGAGCTGGGATAAACATTAGTTCCTGCGGTTTCACTATGATTTCAGTCCAGAAAAAACTGTCTTGGGCTGACCAAGTCCATGAAGTCTAAAGCAGTACTAACAATCCAGTAGAAAACTCTCTTGTTCCCTTCCATGACTCAGACGTACTTTTTGTCATAGCTACCAAGCACAGTGTGATGGAACTTAATTTGGGGTGGTGCAGTGATGCCTTTAGATAATAGAAACAGCTTCTCCTGCTGGGTGGTGAGGGCTGACAGCAGCATTTTATCAGTTGCCTTAATTTCAAGTAAATCAAAACTACATATCTTAGATGAAAACCACAATTTTCTCTTTCTTTGCCCAAATTCCCCAGACTTTCTGATCAGTTCCAGCCATGCCATGGTCACAGTCCATGCTTCCAAGAGAGGGAACTCACCCCAGCTGCCTCGGGTGACAGCGCTGAGCTGTCACCATCTGCTCTCAGGAAACACTGCCATGAGAGCTGGCCATGCCATCGCAGCCTCCTCACAAATCTGATGGAGAGACACAAATGTTCACGTGGTGCAGCAGCTAATGGTGGCAGCCCTTGGAACCAAGATGGAAAATATTAGTGTAACAGCATGACGGGGATGGAAAACAAAAGAGAACAAGCAGGACAATACAGAGGCACAAAATTGCAGTGTGAGCCTCAGTAAATGTGGAGATATTTTAGCCAATGGTGCTATTATTAGCAACACACAGGCTTGTGATCATCCAGGAGTTAACCCAGGCAGGCTCCCATGAAAAGCATTACTGTGAATTCCGTGAGAAGTGGGGCAAAGCAGTGCCTACAGTTCAGATTCTGACACTCCCCATTGTATAAATCTGCCTTCAGTTACCCAAATCTTTGCCAGCCTTTACCCATTTTAGATGAAATGTCCCATGATGGCTGTCTGCCTCAAGCTGGATTCTCTTGCTGCATTTCAGAAGAAAAAAAAAGAAAGAAGTAGGAAAATAAAAAGGATTCACATCTTTCTCAGAACAAAGAAAAGGCAAAATATTTTCTTTTGCCCACATTAAAAAGAATCTCACAACAATCTCATTGAGGAGATCTCACTTCAGTATGGTTTGTGCTTAAAATTTGTCTGGGAGCCTTCTGTTGCTTTTGGGAATGAACTCTTGACTCTGTCTGGATTGGGTGAAGTTTATAAAAAATTAGAGGCTTTAGAGTTTGTCCACAACATCCTCTGCAAACTATCTTTAGCACATTGCTCCTCAGGCCACCGTGATCCCACTGGAGCAAGCAAGAGAAGAGCAGCCCATGGCTTTGGCACTGGAGCAGGGCTTCCCAGGCTCCCAGCTCTTCCTCACAGCATCCCAGCAGCACAGCCCATTGAAACACAACCCTGCTGCAGAGATGAGCCAGAGCTGGCAGTAAGGAAGCAAAGGCAGGGATTTGGATCAGGGAGGCAGATTTTGGGGAATAGGACTGGAAAAGAGGGGGATTTTCAAGTGGAAGGAAAGGGAGAACTGTCGAGAAGGCAGAGAGGAGCTTGGATGCTCAGAAATTATCAGACTGTGCATGTGTGCTCACAGGGGCTTCAGAGGCAACCACACACTCTTTGCCTCAGTGCCTGCAGTGTGCACTGCACAGAGGGGTTGTTTTCTTTAAATTTGTACCTTTTTGTGGCAGCAGCTGGAATCATGCAGTTGGAGACTGGCTCTCTATTCAGGCACACGACAGAGACAAATTAAAGTGACCAGAATAGCCCTAAATCAGGCTTTTTCTAACTTGGACATACTTGGATTGGCACTTCCCTCAAGTAATTTTTGGGTGCATTCATCTACCCTGTAAAGGAAGTTCAGAACAACACGGGCTCACTCAGCAGAGCCCACATCCAGCAGGGATGGTGAGAGGGATGGGGGTTAGGCAGGAGAAAATGCCAACCATGGTTACAAAGACATTGAAGTTAAAAGGCATTGATAAAACAGAAAGAGTTTTGGGGTGAAGGGGTCACACAACAGTTCCCATTTGTACCTTGGGTCAGTACATTGGGCCCAGCCCACCCCACCTCTTCAGTTTGTCTCTAATTTCCAGCTGGAAATGCCTGGCTCAGTGTTTGCCAGCTTGGAGCAAAGCTTGCCATGGGATGCACTTCCTGAAGGCTCAACCCCCAAACCTGGGGCCATTTGCTGTGTCACATATGCAGGTACATTTGTGTCCCCTCCTGTGGGGGTGCTCAGAGCTGTACCACATCTGGATAAAGTCCTTGCACCCTGGGGGGACCTCTTTGCCCCCCAAAACCAGCTGTCATGAGGGAACACATCTGGGTGCACATCACAGCTTCCCAATAAATATTTCCATGTTTCCTTCTGTGTTCTGGCCCAGCACAGCTTTTACAGTACTATCAGGGTGCTTTTATGAGATTCACCCCTTGCAATGGGAAGGTTTTTATTAGAAACACGCCTTCCTCTCTGTCATTTATGATAAATAATGTTTATTGATGTTCACTTCCTTCAGTGAAATAAAGTGTCAAACAGCACGTTGGTATTTGCCAATTTTCTTTTCACATTTCATGTTATGTGCTTTTTATGTTACATGCCTGATTAAAAATTTAAACATTGTCACCGTCAGTGCTAAAATACGTTGCCAGAGCATCTCTAATTATGCTTCCTTGTCTGCTCTGAGCGGGGACTGACATTTCTGGGTCAAGATCTGGTTGTTGATATGCAGCACGGGAAGTATCCGATAGCCTCTTGCTGAAAAATAGCTCCTTCTCTCGCACGATTATGGCGCACAATGCAGAGCAGGTTCCGGGGCAGGCGGCTCTGGCTCGGCAGAGGAGGCGCTATCCACTCCCTGAACATCATCTGGGATCGCAGCTGATTTACCCAAAATACCAAGTGCCAGAGGAGGAGCTCCTCACATGGAGCTGTGCTGGGTGGGAAGGTGGGCAGGGGTCCCATGCTGCTCCTGGCACGGCACTCGCTGAAGCCCAAACCTTTTTCATCCTCCTGGACACTTTGGCTATGTGCTCAAGCTCCCAGAGCCGGAGGTGCCAGGAGCACCTGCTTTAGTGAGGTCTGGGGAAGCATTGTTGCCTTGCTGTTTGTGCACCTTTCTTCAGCAGATCTTTGTTTTTTCAAGAGAAAGTGAAAATATAAACTCACCCTCAAATTTTGCTCCTTCTATAGACACATCCAAACCAACAGCACACTTCTATAAGGTTTGGAAGCGTTTTGGAATGAGCTCTTCAGTAAGATTTTTTTAACCATGCTACAGGTGTTCGTATTTTTAGCAGTTTGTTTTATGTTTTCTGGCACAGGCAAGAACGAGGGCTGGTCTGCAAAAACCCACCTGAGTATGAAGCGAGGCATTTGACAACACAAGTGACCTCCAGGAGGAGCCTTTGCACATCTGAAAACACCACCAGAGCTGTGCACGGGTGGAAATATGGCTATTAAAAAGAACCCCCTTCAATGTTTGCTGCATTTGTTTGCAATGATAGCACATTTCACATAGGTAGAACCAGCCAGGTTTTCTAAGAGATTCCACATTCAGAAAACTCAGCTGTTCTCCTTGGGAGCTGATGGTTGATGAACAGTTATGAAATGCAGCCATAATTTATTGTGGATGTCCAAATTAGTTAAAAGGTGATGTTATATATGGCTCAATGTTTCATCAAGAGTGTCCTTATTTGACCCATTAAATGCACATTGAATGCAGACTGATGTGTTCTGAGATATTGTAAAAATCCTTCCCTGTTGTTGCCAGAATTTTCTTGCATTGTTATTTGTTCTCAGAAATGACTGAAATTTTCTCTTTGGAAAGAAGAAGAAAGTAAGAAAAATCTGAAATGAGGCTCCAAATTTGAAAGTAGCCATTGAAATTCTAGGGGCTTTACTCAACTTCCTGTCATTTTCTGAAAACACTGGAATTATTTTTATATAATTTTACATATAAGTCCCTGAATTTGTGACCATATCTATGTGTGCCTGGCTGGCGCAGAGACAGGAAGAAAAAAGGTGTCTGGCTAAAGGGAATTTGAAGAGTTTCAGGATTTAGCTCTGACGAACCTGGCTTTAAGTGCAAAAATAAAAAAAAATCCCAATATCAGCAAGATTGTGTCAAATGAGTGGCCTTACGAATAGAGAAATCCAAATATACAAAGGTTTTCAGCCACAGGAGCATAACACAGGTTGCATGGCATGGCTGGAAATGGAGCTGGGCACTGGCTGCCCCTGCAGCATCAGGCTCAAGGCATTTCTGGGAATCACATCCAAGACCCTGAGATCCAGCTCTGAACTCAAACCTGTTATCACTAATGAGGATGGGAGTCGTTTTGCAAGAGCTGTAATAAACATTTGTTGAAACCAAAAGGAAAGCGAGATTAGAAAACACGCAGTCTGTCACGGCATTAACGGAAAACCTATTTGTGCCATCTATTTGGGAAAAATTATTGAAGAACAGTTCATCCATGTGAAAATATTAGCACTGTAATTCTGTCAAGGTCAGTGAGACCTAGAGGTTTGCTGAGAAATCACCTTCATTTCAGCAGGTAAATAAAGAACTCGTTTTTCAAAGGAGCCTATTGAAGAAGGCACTCCATAGCAACAGTTAAATTATGAATACAGCACATATGTTCCATATCATATCATTTACAGCACACTTTAGCATAGACATAATGCTTAGTAACAAACTACAATACCATTCACAAAATGCATTTAAATAGCATAATTTAGTTCATTAAATCCAGTCATTTACAGTAAATCAAAATTATCACAGGAATTGAAGAGAGTACACAGTTGTTTGTTTGAATAGTTAAGCTAGGGAAGTCAATTCCTTTTTGAAGGTCAAGGACACAGTTGTTTCCATTTTCTGTTGTAAAAAAGATACAGCCTGTGTCATAAGATAATTTAGTATCATCTGAATGTGATCAAGTCCTTTCCCCCTGCTTGTTCTGTATTATATAACTGGCATGCCTAAAATATATCTAAGTCAAGAAAATGCTTTATGTATAATGTTATCAAATTAGACTTCTTTTTCTTTTACGGACTGAGTGGATGTGATTCCGGGCTTTTAAAAGGATTTAGTCTTGCAAATCTGCAGCCTATTACTTGGAAGCAAAGATGTATGTTTTCCCCTAGTCCAGCCATCAATTGCTTGGCCTGTGGAAATATTATTATAAAAGAAAAGTGGATTTTTTGGAGCCTTTTAAAGTGATACAATCTGGCTTTTATCAGAGGTGCGGCGTGTGTCTGTGTGTGTGTGTGGTGCTGGCAAGGCAGAAAGGACTTTGCAGCACACACCAACTGCACAGGGAGCTCAGGAGGAGTCACCAAATCCCCCTGGGAATTCCTGAGCTTTAAACCCTCCTACAGTTTCTTGGCCATCAAAGAGAGGAAGGTGAATTGAATTACTCCCCACATTTAAAAAGTGTGCTCCATTTTTCACTCTGAATTTGCCAAGCATCTCCTTGCACCTCCCTGTCATCTTCCCTGATTGACACAGGTTGAAAAGGCCAGAACAAAAGTTCTCTTGTCCTTATAGAAATTTCTGGATTGTCATCAAGTCTTCCTACCCTGTTCTGGGTTTTGGTCAATAGAGTCCTTTACCCAACAGCGTGGTTTTCTCTCCCTCTCAATAATTCCTGCCATCAGAATCACTTCCAGGAAATGAGAGCCCTCTGCCAGGTCTTCTCTCCCTTGCAAAATTTTGTATGCAATGGAGATGCCTCTGTTGCATCCATGAGAATGAAATGCCAACTCTTTTCTGACCACCTGGAGGGGAAAATGAGTAAGTTATGATTTCCCACCAATGGACTATCCAAGCACCTTAAAGTGCTAATTAATTAAGCCTCATGTCACCCTGGCGAAAGAGGGGGGTTTGTGTTGGGTGTTTTATTAATGATTGTACACTCTGTGTATAACTAAATTAAGTTTTTAACTGAGCTTTTTTTGGGTGCTGGTGGCTGCCTGCTCAGAGGATGCTCTCCACTTCCAATCCCACATCATTTCAGAGCTGCTTTTTTCTCATTCAGGCTCCACGGGAGGGCTGGGAATTGAGCAGTAGCAGCTCTCCTGGAGGGAACAACACCTTAAACTGCCCCAAAGTGGAGCTCTCCCTTTTCCTGCTCTCATGGAATACCGCGGGATGCCCTGGGAGCAGCACCGGGGCTGACCCTGCCTCGGTGGAGCTCTGGGAAAGCCTCGGGGAGAGCCCGGGAACAGCGGGGCAAGCAGCCAGCTCCGGACGGGACGGACAATTAGGGCCCAAACAAGAGCGAATTATGGTGCAAATTGCTTGTTGACACTGGCGCAAAACAAAAGGGAGAGAAGGAGAAAATGTTCTTTAGACAAATAACCTTCTCCATCTTGCCGGGCACGGAGGGAAATGCCGTGAGCAGGCACAAAGGACGCAGATGGCAGCGTAAATCCTGTGTGTCCCACACTGCCAGCACAGC
The DNA here is from genome assembly GCF_027579445.1 of Ammospiza nelsoni. Classification (NCBI taxonomy): domain Eukaryota; kingdom Metazoa; phylum Chordata; class Aves; order Passeriformes; family Passerellidae; genus Ammospiza; species Ammospiza nelsoni. The sequence continues at coordinate 34,329,466 of NC_080641.1, forward strand.
TGTCCTGGGACAACGAGGGAAGCAGGGAACCGGCCTCTTGCTGATTACCCTGGGCACCGAGGGAGCACCAAGAGGGCTCACTAGAGAAAAAGTGCCAAGGTTTGCAAAGGACAGAGCTGTGAGCCAAGGGCCAGTGCTGCAAAATTGTGTCTGGACACAGCTGGAACCTCCTCTCCTTGCCAGATTCCCAGAGCACAGCGAGGACCAGCATTGCCTGCAGCCCCCAGGGAGGAGGAGTGGAATCACTGAGGGTCTTTCCCAATTTTTTAGCTTTCCAGCCAACATCTGGAAGGCCAGGCTGTTATCACAATTCTACAGTCCTAGGCTTCAGACCTCTGCAGAGGAGGATGCCCCATCCCCGGAAGCGTCCAAGGCCAGGTTGGATGGGGATTGGAGCACCCTGGGAGAGTGGAAGGTGTCCCCGCCATGGCAGAGGGTAGAATAAGATGGGATTTAAAGTCCTTTCCAACCCAAACTATTCTGGGATTCTGGAATTCTTTGAAACCAACTCAGTGGAGACAGGGAAGGAAAGTGCAGTGCAGGGATTCGTGGTGTTGGTGTTTGTAAATGACTTTCACTACAGCGGGGCAGAGCTCACCTGGAAAGGTGCAAGTCTTTTTCACATGCACAAAATCCAAGCACACAGGTTCCAGCTCGGAACAGGCACAACAAAATGAGTTTCCAGTAGTTCCCCCCTCCCTCTGCACAGATATCAGACACTAAGGTCCCTGGCAAAGAAAGACACGTTCTGTGTCTTGCCCTGTGCACGTCCTTCAGGAAAACATGGGATGTAACAGTTGAGGGAAAACAAAAGTGTTAAACCAGGACTAATTTTAGCCCTGATTTTACTCCAAGAAAAGTTGGGTTGATTATAACCCCCTTTTCCTCCTCCTTTCTTTCCTCATCATTTTTCTGAAGCAGATTTAAATAATTTCACAGAAAAAGGCAGGATGTCCACTTATTTTACAGAAGTGGAAACTGAGGCACAAGGAGCAAACAGTTACTTGTTCCTGGTGAGCTGCAGCCCAGGCAAATTCCAGCTTGCAGGCTTCAGCTAACTGGTCTGGAAATTGCACAAAATCATTAACTCATCCTTGAAAATTTTTGATGATAGATTGTAACTATTCAGTCTGTCATCCTCAGAGCCTGCCTCTCACAGGAATTATGACTATGTACCTGAGGGCTGCCACTATGGAATAGCAGAGGGATACATCACATCTGCTGCCAGGCAATCCTTAATGTGGCTGTGTTTGAGTGCTGCCGGCTGTTGTTGGGACTGGTACTTCCACTGCTCTTACCTGAACACTACAGTGTTAATTTGACACCAAACTGCATTTGAGGCTTCACAGTGGGACTGGAAAGCAGCGAGCTCAGGAGGGAAATTCCAGTCTCACTTTGAGGTAATTATAAATCTTTTCCCTCCCATTCAGACATTATATTAATGCTGCTGCATTGGACCAGAATTTTATCTTTCATTTCCACTTTGCTTCTTTGGATCGGCTTCAGCCAGGTTTTGAGAGGAGGGGGGTCAGAGCTGAGCACTGACAAAGAGCCTCATTCACAAACCAGCAGCAGCCCCAGTGGCGACTTCTCCCAGCACCCCGGAAGCAACCACGCCGTGACAGGAGAAACTTGGACATCAGACAAACTCCAGATCTCCCCTGCAGCAATTATTCCCTGGTAACTGCATGTCTGCTCGTCCACACTGCACTGCCTCTGACACGGACTTGCAGACTCCTCTTGTCGAGCTCAGAGACCTCAGGCAGGAGCTATCACCAGCCATCTGCCAGCACAGCGCCAGCTAAGGTGTTATTATTTATTAAAAAGACTTTGCTTCCTTCCAAAAAACTGTCTCTGATGGAGTTAGAGGACTCTGAGCCAACCTCACCAACATTTCTTGGTTTGTGTCAGTGGGGGTGTTGAGCTCTGCTTGGGAGCTGGACATAACAACTGCTGCCTGTGCCTGGCACATTGGAATATCACATCCCAGAGGTTGGGGAGGCTTTGGGAGCAAGGAACAGCTGGTGGGTGCCCTTGCCCTTATGGCCATGCCCCTACAGAGTCCCTGTTGGTGCCCCCATAATTTGGGACAGCCCAATCCCACCCTTCTGCAAGCCCCTTCAAGGAAGCACCATTGTGGCCAAGGTACTGGTGTGTGTTTGCAAAGCCAACAATAATTTGTCACATCACATGGGGACAAAGTAGTTCCAACACAGGGTTGGTTTTCAGCAGGTGGAGAGAGAGTCCAGACCCCTGAAGAGAGGTGGCACCAGTGATGGTGAAATATTTCCAGCATGGAGATCAACAGCAGAATGAGAAGAGGTCTCCTGGCCAAAGCAAGCCCCCCCAAACCCCAGTCTGCTGCAAACACCATCACCTTTTCCTTGGAAAAGCAGGGACACCTACCCAGGCTGGGGTCTGTACAGCTCAGAGCTTCCAGCAACAGCTCAAGCTCCCCAAATCCTCACAGTGAGGGGAAACCTCGCTCCCACGGTGATTCAAGACACCAAAGCCAAGCTCCTGCTTTTAATTTCTCCCTGGTGGTGCTTCACTTCCTCCCCACTGCTCAGATGGAAACCCTGGAGCAGCTGGAGAGGGGAGCAGATGGGAAGTGAGGAGCCACAGCAACGTGGGCACCACCCTGCTGGTGTCCCCACCAAAACATGGGGACAAGGTGGCCCTGGGTGGCCAAGCTCTGCTTGGGTTGGCACAGAGCTCTCTGCTCTCACCTGCCACAAATCAGCACCCAAACAAATGCTTCAGGCAGCAATAAACCTGTTGAAGGCATAAATCAACTGCACAGCAAGGCTGTGCTTTGGGAATGTCTCCACCACGGCAAGAGGATCCACTGTAGGCAGTGATTAGGTTTATATTACAATGTGGCTTTTAAGGCTCACTGTGCTGAATAAAAATTTAGGCAATTAGTGCTCTTATTTCTTAGGAAGAACTGCTTGCTATCGTATATTAATACAGCTTTTGCTCAATTAAAATTGTTCGCAGTCAGCAAAAACAATTTCTGCACTGTAATGAAATAATGAAATAATTATATGCAAGGGAGGACTTCTGATCTTTTTAATTATTCTATTCTTCATTTTTAAAAGGGCTATTTCAAAACGCACTCTTATAATTGATTGCTATAAATCAGTCAGGAGCATTCTAAGGATCATAAATATTCTAACTTTTAAAAGACAAAGAAATGCTAAATATTCAATGAAATCCTTCAATATTCAGAAAATTTAATCTAGGGTAAAAGGATAGACTGCTCTTTTGAAAATAAAAAGTAAATTTGTTGTCCTGTGAAAAATGAAATATCTTGAATGTCAGTAACAGAAATGGAATTAACAAGAGATCTTTTTATTGTTTTTTAAGGTCATTAGGCTGTGAATTCTATAATTATGGAAATTGTCAGTCCAGTTCTGTGGAGTGTTTGCTCCCATCCATAAGGTATTGGAATGTTCAATCAGTCTCTCTCGTGGGAAAGTTAGGTCATAACTGTAAGTGTACCAGCAAAATTGAATTAAGCAAAGAGATTTCATTAGTATTTATAGCCAGAAGGCATCTGTAAAAGTACAGGGCAAAGAAGTTATGTGGAAGTCAAAGGAGAAAAAAAAATGGGTTTCTGGTGACAAAGGCGAATCTGAAAGAGATATAAGTGTATAATGAATAAGAGCTATTGAGCGCTGCTCCAAGGAGGGAGTTGCAAAGATGTCAAATATTGATTTTCTTGTGTATGCCTTTGGACTACATATGTAATTGTTTGGATTTGCTGTCTTCATGATACAACAATATTTGTTGTTGAAGGTTAAAAAGCAGAGTGTGAAACAACCCAAAAAAGTCTGAAACGTGTTGGAGAATTATAATAATTCTAGCAGCAGGGTTGCAGGAGCAGAATGTGGACTTCAGAGCAAATAAACACTTTTATGACAGGCAGTTGTGTATTGCAAGGGCCTCTCCTGGAGCTGCAGAAACACACACTGGGTGCAGGGCCATCGAACCATATTGCATTTATTGATTCAAAATATACAATTTGCTTCTAATGAGTCTCTCCAAGTTTTTATACCGTGAAAACGTTCTGAGATGAGATTTATATGTGCAGAGTGCTTGTGTAGACAGATTTTGCATGTGCTTTTGTACAGACAAATGTAATCCTCATTTGTGAGTTTATTGAGCAGTGCCAGTGCCTCTCTGGGTCTTACTGCAGAGCTCAGAATGTGTTTCCTGATGCTGATTAACATCTTAATGCAATCAACCTCTTGAAATGTTTTCATCCTGAAGAAACAAGTGCACAAATCACCTTCAGAATTATTCTCCTTTTTAGTAGTGCTGACATGGAAATTCTTGATATTTCTGCACAAGAGGGATTTGTGACTGTTTGGAGTGACATTTTCCACATGGGATTCTTATGTTGGCATGCAAGCAGTCAAATCTTCACTGGCAACTTTGTGCCTGATTCCAGAGGGATGTGGATTTCAACAGAAGAGAGATCCTGAAGAGCTAAAAAGCAAAGGGTGTCCCTGGAAATTTGGAGACAACCCAAAAATCAGAGCCCACCTAAATTATTCAGTCTCATTTCAGGTGCTCAGGTTGGGAGGTGGGGTCTTTATTTTCAGGATCTAACAGAGTCTGACAATCAGCTTATAACAAAGAACTCCCAGTCAGGAGCAGCTTGGAAAAAGCCCAAACCCCAGCTGTAAACAAGAATAGGAATGGAATCAAACTCCCAGTGAACCATGGCCGTGGTGAATTTGGAGTCACAGCTCCCTTTGCTCTCCCTGGGGCTGCAAGTCCATCCTCACCTGCAAAGAGAAACTCCTCAGGGACCCAGGCAAATTTGCAGTGCTCCTTAATGTGTCTAAACATGAAGCTGTCTCAGGGATGAAAATCACCTCTTTTCCTACTCCAGGGGTGTGACTTGCTGGTTCCTTCCTCATTCTCTCCTGCTCAGGGTACCAAGGCACCTCATCTTTCACCCAAGTCCCTGCTGCAGAGCTCTCCTCAGACACTCTGCATGCTGGAAGTGTGGGGGATCAGGAACTCAACTTCCTCCTGTGCAGTAAGGAAAGAAATTCGGAATATTTTGGCCTGTCTCTCATCTGGAGCAGTTTTGTTCTGTCCCTCACGTGGTGTAATTCTATTTATTCCATTACCCACAACCATCAGTGAGATGGGATTACTGCACAGAGAGATGAAGTGATTTTCCCAGGGTTTTCCTAAGAAAACCAGGAATTGGAGTCAACAACTCTGATGTCGAAACCTATACAAACTTCTCCAGGCTATCCTGTTGTGTATTTCTCTAAATTCAACAAATCATCCATAAGAACTCATCTTGAGGACATCCCTTTCCTCCCTAGGAAACACTAATCAAAACTAAATGTGGATTTGTTAATCTTAGCTGAAAATACTTTCTAATAAGCCACACATTTATTCCATTAAAATAACATTTCCAAACCTGCTAAACTGGGGAACTGATCGATTTTTCAAAGATCCCCAAAAGTGGAGAGCAGGACTTCCACTTCTCCATCCCCTGCCATCCCTTCTCTAACCCCAAATCCTGCTGCCTGTTCTGCTGAGGAGTGAAGGGGCTGGAAGTTTTTGGAGCCCTGCTGTCAGAGTACAATGTTGCCTAAGCAAGCATTAAGAGATTATGGTAATAATAGGTGTGCTTACTGCAAATAAAAGGTTTCATTAATCAAGCCATATCGAGATAAACCTGTCAGTGGACAGAGGAAACTAGAAATCAAACGCTGTGAAAGTTCTGACAGATTGTTAAATAGAAACCCTTTAAAACTGAATTTAATTTACTGTGATATTACAGATATTTATGCATCAATAGGCAAGTGCAGATTGAGTTCGGAGGTCAGCTCTGGTGCTTGAAAAATAAACGCACAGAATGAAACAGAAGGTGACAGTTACCTTTGTCAGAAATTACAGTTTATTAAACTAAATATGAGGCTCTCTCATCGGGTTTGTGTTAAGCACCAAGGCATGGGGCTGGGGGGTAATTTACTGCAGTAGATTGGTGAGGAGATAATTATGGAAACACTTCCCCCTTTTTTTTTTTTTAAGTTGGCTTTATAAACTTTAGCAGGAGAAACCAGGAGCAAACATTGCAGCACAGAAGCACAGTCAGGTACCAAAGGGCAGCGAGCACAAAGACCTTTCAGCAAGATTATTCACGAGTTATGCCATTAAAATGCTGCTCTCCTGTCAGGCAGTGGGGTTTTTTACTTCTATATTAGCATTTATTTAATTAATTTCTCCTCTTGATTTTTTTTTTAAGTTCTCCATTTTCAGATTCCTACCTTCCTCAGAATCGGGATACTCCTCTTGCTCCCCCTTCTTCCTCAGCTTCAGGAAATGAGCAATGTGAAAGAAACACAAATTTAAGGAGATTTCTGTCCAGGTAATTCTGGCAGTGAGTTGCACAAAGTTGTTTTTCAAGGGAGGTGCCATTCACCTGGTCAGGAGCTGCAGCTCAGCCTGTTCCATGTCATTCTTTGAAGGAATAAAGACTGGTCACTGAAATGTCATGGGCAGAGAGAATATAAAACATCATTCCCGTTCCTAGCAATTATCAAATCCCATACATACAATCTTTCCACCACTGGATCCATACCTAACATTAATATTTAACATTAATATTTAACTTAAACACAACAGTTACGTTGCTTACGTGGTTTTATTTCAATGACTGAAATTTGAAGGGAAAATTTGGACCTAATAATGCTCTAGCTGAACCAACACCAAGGACAGAAAGAAGTCCTTGAAAAAAAGCAGTCCTAAGTGAAAATAAGTATGTCAGTGCTATATGAGATGAACATATTTATCTGCCAGACTTATGTGAGATCATATCTAAATGCATGGCTCCAAAACATATAAGTATATTACATTTCACACACGTAAGAAACATGTAAATCATGCAGGACATGCTAGCTATAGCTATGCTGGACATATGTCCTTCCCAGAATGACAGCCTGAAAAACCCTTACCAACTCAGGGAAAAACTCCTGCAAACAAGTACTGCAATGGAATCAATGCCATGAGTGAAGTTGTTCAGGATCCAGCACAGCTTTATGAGAAAATGCCCTTTTTTGCATGCAAAAGGAGTGCAGAACTGGGCTGTTAGTTATTAGAAGCCTAATTAATTAATTAATAAAAGCCAAAGCAACAGGATAGTGTGACAAGTCTCGGCCACGAACCTCCTCTGGTCATCCTCTCTCCATGAGCAAAAATAAATGCACAGAATGAAACAGAAGGTGACAGTTACCTTTGTCAGAAATTACAGTTTATTAATCTAAATATGATGCTCTCTCATCTGGTTTGTGTTTGTTAAACACCCACCAGCCCCATTTCCAGCCTGAAGCCACTCAGGAGCTGCCTTTGCTGCAGCCTCAGTACAGGAATGACCATTGCTCCAGGTCGAGGTTCACTAAGAAATGAAAATAAAATGGTAAAATCTATCAGGAGAAAGGCAGGAAGGAAGATATTTCATATATATGAAGATGAAAATTTACCTTACAAATTTGAACAAGACCTATGTGGAAAATGAAGCTCCAGTTCAGCCTTAGAATATTGTTAACCTGAAGCACACATTTAAGTCTCATTAATCTACATGGTTTAAATGCTGTGCCCCTTTAGGGGCTCTGAGCTCTCCCTGGAGCCTTCCCTTCTCCAGGTGAGCAGCCCCAGCCTGGCTCCAGAGCACAGGAGCTCCATCCTGGAGCATCTCTGGGTTTTATCCTGCAGCTCCACATCCTGATGGGACCCAGAGCTGGAGGTAGGCTGTCACCACAGAGGAGCACAGGGGCACAATCGCCTTTGTCACAGGAGCCATGAGAGTGTAATCAGGTCCATAATCTCCCCATCAAAATCTCCCCAAGCCCCTCTTCACCTGCTGAACCAGGTAACTCCTTGTCTGGAGAGTGTGTAACACATCCCTGAGCAATGACCTCATGTGGGTTTTGAGGAGGAAAGCCACAAAAAGTGGAAGGTTTTAAATAAAGCCAAGCAGCCCTCTTACAACCACGGTGTGCAAGCCCTGAATGACCTGTGAGTACCACAGAGCCACTTTCACCCGGAAAAACACAAGGAGCAGTAAAAAAACAAGCGAGGAGGAGCCACAAAGGGTGTGAGTTTGCTGTCTGTGGCCAAGGCTGGGGCAGGGATCACTGCCCACCCCCAGGACCTGCTCCAAGCCCTGTGGCCACATCCTGACCTCCTGCACCAGCAGCAGCCAGTCCCAGACTGGCCACAAGCCCAGCCCTGGGCAGGATTAAGATTTTTATCCCCAGGCAATACTCAGTGCTCCTTAGCAGAGAGCCCAGACAGCCCTCCACGTTTTATTTATTTAGATGAGTTTACAAAGCAATTAAGACATTTTGGCAAATGCTGAGGTGCAGATTTCCTCCCTTATGATAGATCATTCCTGTTTTTTTTTTTTTCCCCTGTCTCCTTCTGGACAGATAAATGTTTCATGGTCCCACAGACATATTTTCTCTCTGCCCAGTTGCTCAGAATCCATTTAAAAATGCCTGTTGAACTCTTCTATCACAGAATACTTTAACAAGAGTCCCTAAATAATCTTTATTTACAGACTGCAAATACTGCCTGACCCAGCTCAATGTGTTTCATCACTTCCTCAGCTGGAATTCCTCTTGGAAATTTTTCTTACCTGAGCAAAAGCAGGAAATCCAACAAAAAAAAACATTGATGTGTTTTAGGGAATAAATACTTCTTCTTCACATCCTCCACTTTTAATTGGAAATATCACCCTTTAATGATTTTGGTCAAAGTTAAAATCCTCCCTGGTTTTTTCTGTCCTGTCCTAGACAGGAGCTGAGTTGCCAACATGTGCTCTCAACATGGGAGTGCTGGAAAAGCTCATCCAGAAGCTTCTGAAATCAGTAGGGTTTTACAACATGCCCTGGAAGGCATTAAAAGACTTTAATAAAATGTTTAATAAAATACCTCTAATAAGGTGAAGGATCTAAATGGAATTTGCAGAAATGCCCTGATGAATGAAGCTGATAAATTTTCATGGGGGAAGGAATCTGCAGCTCTCCTGGAAGTGTGTTGCCCCAGAAAAATTAAAAATATATATATTTTTGGTCTTAAAAAATAGATTTTGATGGGGGGGAATAAAGCAGGATTTTTTTCCTTCTACAGCTGGTGCTTCTGTTTCCAAGATGTTTGTGGAGGTCACCAAGTTTTCATAGAAAAATTGTGATCATTTAATTCTGTGTTTGAAGGTGGAGGAGGAAAATGTTGGACTGGCGGTCAGGATGGCCCTTTGGTGTCTCTGCCCTAAGCCAGGACTTGCAGGCGCTGAGAAATGCATATTTTCTTTCCCAAAAAGAGCCAAGAAGTCCCCTAGAATGTGTTACAGCACTCTCCAGATAAGGAGCTACCTGGTTTAGCAGGTGAAGAGGTGCTTGGGGAGTTTTTGATAGAGAGATTATGGACCTGATTACATTAATACCTAACATGGGTTTTAACCTGCATTTTGGGTAAAATTCAGCGTTCTGCAGAAGGCCCATAAAAGGCCTGTGCACCACTTACGCTCCACCAAGGCCCCATTTGGATGGTGCACGTGGAGCTGGGGTGATGCATGGGCCCATCCCTGACCCATCAATAATATTCCACGAGTTGGGGAAAAATATTAGCGGAGTAATTTTATTAACAACAGCCATAACTCACCGCTTGTCTTGGCGCGCTTAATAAAGGGCATCGAGGGTGCTGTACAGAACTATCCTGCTAAAAACAAACAAACAAAGCCCTGGGAAGCAGCAGAGCACGGGGAGGGGGAGCTGGCTCCCACCAGTGTCCTGGCTGTGCTGAGGAATGGAATGAAATGAAATGAAATGAAATCAGCTGGTGGATCTCACGGTGTGGGGAATCTGTGAGTTAAATGCTGCCAGGAGCACTGGGGCAGCCCATGGAGAGCTCCCAGTTTTCAGCCAAGGGATTTCCTCGCAGCCCTGGAAATCCTCTTAGCGTCTTCATTTGCATCTGGCTGGCCAGGGGATAACTGAGCAAGCAGCCCTGCTGCGTGTCCCTCACACCTCTGCCTACCAGCCAAGTAAACCCGCCGGGACAGGCCGTGAAAGGAGCTGCCACCTCTCCGTGGCTCCTCATTTTGAGTCGTGTCTCTCCTTTTTGTGCTTCACCCACTCTCTGAAGGCATGTCCCCATATTCGCTGCCAAACTTGCACCATCCCCTCGGGCCAAACGGACATGAAGGAAAAAATACTCTGTCGTGTTGGTTTATTCAGATAAACAGGGGCATTTTCACATAAAAATCCCTCATTTTCTCACAAAACCTTCTCTCCAGAGTGCCCTTTCCATCCCTAAATGGAGGAATGCCCAGGTTTTGGAGGAGCAAGAGTGGCCTAAGCACATCCCTTCCCACAGCAGCCATTCCCTGGGGGTGCCCCATGTCTCACCCCGATATGGAGCAGGGCTGGGGGCTGCCCTGTGCCTCCCCCACACCCCTGTCCAGGGGCCCCCTTCCCACCCATCCCTTCCCTCCACGAATTCCAATCAATCAAATTTAAAGGAATTTTTTTTGCCTGTGAATTTTGCTCCTGTGTATTTATTACGGCTCACAGTACAGGAGCCTCCTCCAGGGGCAGGGATGTGCCAGCGTGTGCAGGGATGGATTTTAGCCATTTTTTGGGGATGTTTGGGGACGTGAGCAGGGCCCTTCCAGGAATCAGCACTGCTGGATGCCAGGGCTGCGTGGGACTGCGGGAGTGGGTGCAGGTGCTTGCAGCCAAAGCTGGGGATAAATCTCCATTTGTTTAGAGTGGGGATTTGCAAAATGAGAATCTGAAGAACAAACGAATTTTGATTGAACGACTGCCAAATGTTTGGGTGTATTTTGTTTTTTGTTTTTCAAATCAGGTCTCAGCTAACTTTGCAGCCCTCTCGCCCAAAAGGCGGCAGAGCTCCTCTGCTCACGCAGCCTCATTTGCCTAATAATAATTCTATATTTTAACTTATTTGATTAATTTTTTTCTCTCCTTGCTTTGTAAAGCATCCAAATCTCTAACCTGTACCAGGCTCCACTCTTCTGACCCTTTTGATTTTATTTTGTGGTCCCAAGAGGATTCCTTGGCACACCTGAGCGCTGCTGCCTGGTTTTGCCAGCTCCCCGGGATGTTTTCCTGCCTGTATCCAAGTCGGGGACGTCTCCCTGCGAGCCGAGCCGAGCCGAGCCGAGCCAGCACGGCCGGGTGTCCCTCCACCTGCACCGTGCCAGCTCGCAGGGGAGGGGAGCACAGAGGAGCAATGACCAGCGCCAAGGAGAAACGAGCCCCAAAGTGAAGGCGATTCGCGGTTCTGCACCAGCACGGCGTTTGGATCCGGAGCAGGGAGAGGCTCCGGGTGCAGCCGCAGGGGCGGAGGGAGGATGGACAGGGTGCGGGGCTGAGGGAGGATGGACAGGGTGCGGGGCTGAGGGAGGATGGACAGGGTGCGGGGCTGAGGGAGGGTGGACACGGTGCGGGGCTGAGGGAGGGTGGACACGGTGCGGGGCTGAGGGAGGATGGGCACGGTGCGGGGCTGAGGGAGGATGGACACGGTGCGGGGCTGAGGGAGGATGGACACGGTGCGGGGCTGAGGGAGAGTGGACACGGTGCGGGGCTGAGGGAGGATGGACACGGTGCGGGGCTGAGCCCCGACGGCGGGGGCTGCCCGGGGGGAGCATGTGCGGCCCCATCAATGTGAACCGCACCGACACCCGCATCCCCCGAGAGGCCGCACGGGGGGTCCGTGCCTCCTCCACGCACCCGCCGTCCCCCTGGGCCGGACCCGCGGAGCAGCCCCGGCACCTCGGCCCTGCTCGGAGGGGCGGGCAGGGGGGAGCGTGTGTGGATTTGGGGGGATCTCCCAAAGGGGAAAAGGCTGCAGGACGTGGAAAACCAGCGCCTGGTGAGAGCCAGGCTCAGCGGGAGAGGCAGCGCGCAAAGAGCGCGGGGACACGCGGGGCCAGCCGGGGGAGGCGCCCCTCGCCCCCCGTCCCTCCGGCAGCGCCCAGGGGGCGAGGGGGGATCCCCAAAGTTGCCTTGGCTGCGCGGCCGCGCACCTCGCACGGGGGAAAGTCCCGCGGCCGCGGAGCGCCGGCCGCCCCCAGCTTGGGTTTCCCTAAAGGCGAACTGGGGCTAAATAATGGATCGATCTAAAATTAACCGGAGGAATGGAAATGCTCTAAAAATAAGCCAGCAGCTGCCGTGGTCGCAGCCCCCCGCTCCCGTGGGGAAGGGGGAGCGGGGCCGGCCGGAGCAGGGGGCGCGGGCAGGGCCGGCCGGGCTGCGCGGGGCTGCGCGGAGCGATGGCCGCCGCTCTCCGCGGGCGCGGACGGAGCGCCCCAAAACTCCGCGGCCCGCCTCGCTGCCGGCACACCTGCGGGGTTTCATTTCTCTTTGTATTTCTCTGCGTTCAATTCTTCTTATTCCTGCACGGGAGCTCCGCAAGGCTTTGGGGAGGCGGCGGGGCGCTCCCCCGGCAGCAGCGGCCCCGCGGGGTGCGGAGCGGATGCGGGAGCCGCGGGCGCGGAGCTGCGGGGCAGCGCCGGGCACGGAGCCGGGCCGGGCCCCAGCGAGCCCACCGCGCACACGCACACACACACACACTCACACGCACACACACACACACACACAGACAGACTCACACACACACTCACACACACACACTCACACACACACACACACACACACACACACACACACACACACACTCACACTCACACTCACACACTCACACACGCACTCACACACGCACTCACACACACACACACTCACACACACACACACACACACACACACACACTCACACTCACACACACGCACTCACACTCGCACACACCTCCTCCTCTTTCCTCCGTTTTGATCCACGCAGCGATCCCGTATCCTCCCGGCTTGTCTCTTTTATTCTTTTGTACTGAGGCGCGTTGTCCTGGCCAGCAGTGTGAACGGGGGCTTTGTAAAACGGGACAGATAAAAATGAGCAACATCATATTGTTTGACAGAATGATCCAAAATGATAAAATGCCTTCTCCGGAGGGGGTGAAAATGGTGAATTCCTAAAAAACAAGAGCGTCGCTTCTCTCCTCAGCCTCCCTGCGCTGCTCGCTGTAGCCTAAAGGGATCTGCCGCCTGCACCAGCCCGGATCACGTCCAGCCACTCTTTTCATTGGGAAGTCTCTTTTTAAAAGCCTTCATTTACTTATTTTTAAATAAATAAAGAAGGGGGGAAGCGGTTTCGGCTCGGGACCCCCCGTTCTCCTCGCGGCGAGCGAAAAGCACAGTTTTCGAGAGAAAGGCTCGTTTTGATTAAATCTGACATGCTGCTGATAACTCCATGCTAATGTGAAATAATTAACATAATAGCCATAATTAAAAGCACGCTAACAATGCCATAAATTTATCACACAATTTTACTAGCTTTCTGCCCCTAACTGCTCTCTCATCGTTAATTAAACGTGTTGCCTTTTACCAGAATGGATGTTTGTACATTTCCAATACAAATAAATCCGAAACCGTTTTGGAAACATGACCAATTTCGTTTTACACTGAGGTCTGCCGAGTTTACGAGCGATTTATTACGATTAAAAAAATAAAAAAGGAAAAAAAAAAAGAAAGAAAGAAAAAGAAAAATAATAATCCAAACACGTGCAAATAGAGGCCTAAGAATAGAAGGATGGAAATTATATATATTTAATAATCTACATCTTCAGCGAAAGCCCTGCTGAAGGGGGTTCCAGGCCCCGCCGCTCGCCCCATTTCGGCCCCGACCCCGATCCTGGCGGCCGGGGGATGTCTGCGTGTCCCTGTCGTGTCCCCTCCCTTGGATGTGTTTATTTTACAGGGATTTCTCACCCGCAGCCCCTTTCCTGCGAGCCCCGTTACCCCCGCACGTTTGTACCGAACGACAATGCTGGTTTAATCCAGGTCAGGTCAACGATTTATATAACTCATTAGTGAAAGTAATAGGCTTAAGGAGCTGAAAGGGGACACCTTTGGTTTCTCCTTCCTTTAAAACGATTACAGAAGCAGAAATCGCCCCAGCCCTGTCTTTCCTCCACAATCCCCCCCACCCCCGAGGCTCAGCCTCCAGATTTATTTTTAACTCGCTTCGCAGCCCAGGATCTTGCTTTCCCATATTAGAATCAAATTGAGTTGTAATTAATTTCTCCCTCTCTATCATAACTTATTCCATCCTCCCTTTTCCCGTTGCGCTGCCGTGTCTCTATTTGACTCCGTATCGATCCGGACGATACAGTTTGTTTTTCTCCTGTTGCTAAATCTATCTGTCTATATGGGCGCCCACTTTCTATTTCTGGCCGTGTCATTATCGTGGGTTTCCACCTCCACGGGCGCTGCTTTAATTGTTTTATCGCTTTGCAGGACGCGGCTCCTGCTCCCGCTCCCCTCCAGCCCTTGAACTTCCACGGGTTCGGGGGCTCCCGCTTTATTTGGGGGAAACTTTCCTGATTTTTAGCAAAGCTTTTCTCCGCCCGGGTGGGCTCCTGAATAGTTTCCAACGGGATGGGGATGGAAATGCTGCCCTGAACTCCAGCAGGTGAAGGCCGGGGAGCCGCGGAGGGGCGCGGAGAGGCGCGGAGCGGGGCGGCCCCGCTCAGCCGGCAGCCGTGATTGAACACGGGATTAGCACAATGGAGCCCTAATCGAGGGGAAACGTTTCTTTTCACGCTAAGCACCGTAATTAATAACGCGAATCAATTAATTTGACTTTTATTGTGCCGAAGAAAAGCGCAACAAATGGAACAGGGGGCTGCGGAGTTGCAGTTTTTCCTCTTTTTTTCCCTGGGAGAGGCTTTGTGGCGCGCAGGGTGTCACACAAGGCGAGTGTGTGTGAGCGTGTGGCTCTGTGACCGCGCGTGTGACAGCGGGCGGTGCGCGGGTGCGGAGGTCACGGAGATCCTGCGGGACACGGGGGAAAAGCGGCTCCGCGCCCGCGGGAAGGGTCCCCCATCCACCCCCGGGAACGGGCCCGGGACAGCGACCCCTCCGAGCCCCGACGGCTCTGGGACAAGGACGGGAATGGCTCTCCCTAAACCAGCGCCGCTCGTAGGAAATCGTTGACTCCTGGGGCATTTCCCTAATTTAATTGTATTTACCGAAAGCGGACAACACGTGCGGGAAGCAGCAGAGCGAAGGGCTCGGCGGGACGGATGGAAAAGCCAAACCCCGGAGCCGCCCGGGTTCCGCACCGGGGCAGGGCCGGCGGCCGGGCCCCCTCCCGCCCCGCCGGGCGCCTTTCCCCGGGCCGGGGCTTACCTGGGGCCGCGGCAATACGGTCCTCACATTCACACACACTCCCTCATTTCCTACTTTTTCATATGCTAAAGCCCGCAATGATTAAGTCGTTAACACCTCTGGAAAGAAAAAAAAAAAAAAAAAAAAAAAAAGAGAAAAAAAGCAAAGAAAAAAAAAAGTAACCGGCTAAAAGGTTCTTTATTTATAGTTTTCCTTTGTTATTTTACGTCTTTTTTATTTCTCTCTGCAACTAACCTAATAGATAAATCAATAGCTATTCTCTGGTCTTCCGTTGCCAGCTGGTGCTGCTGCCGCTGGGGAAAAAAAAATAAAAATTAAAAATTTTAAAAAATAGAAACCCGCAGAAAAGTGGTTTCAAAGCCCAAACTTGGTGCTTTTAAGCGCTCCTGCGGCGGCGCATCCGCCGAGCCTGCGCTGCCGAGCGCCCCGAGAGCGGCGGCTCCGGGCGCTGCGCACCGAGAGCGGCAGCGGCGAGCCCCGGAGCGGCGGCGCTTCCGCGGGGGCCGAACGGTGCCGGTGCCGTCGGGCCCCGTCGGGGCGGGCCGAGCGGAGCCGCCGCCGCTCTTTGTTGACAGTCCATGAAACAACTCGAGTTTTGCATGACTTCACAGCGGGGCGCCTGACGTCAGGCGGTCACGTGGAGCCGCCTCCGAGTATATCTTTAACGGGAAAGTAATCTATCAGGCAGTCGGGACCGCCGCGCTGCCAAAGTGGCGAGCGAGGCCCCGCGACCCCCGGCCTCCTGCCCCCACCCCGCCCGGCCCGGCCGCCGGCAGCTCCGTCCCCTCCCTCCGCCGAGGGGGGGAAAAAACAGCGGCCAAAAAAACCCCAGACCAGAGGAGCAAAGAGGGAAGAGGAAAGAGAAAAAAAAGCAGCCCAGGCGGCGCGGAGGGCGGCGGAGCGGTGCGCGGCGCGGCCGCGGAGCGGAGCGGTGGAGCGGCGGCGGCCCGCGGAGCGGCCCCATGCGCGGCGCCCCCGGGCGCGCATCGCGGCGGGCGGGATCCGGCGGCGCCGCCTGAGCCCCGATGCCCGGCGGCGGGAGGTGACCGGGCGGCCAGGGCAGCCCCGCGGACGGGAGAGCAGCGGGCGCGGCCGCCCCATGCCCCGCGGGGACGGCGCCGCGGGGCGCAGCCGGGCCGCTCGGGTGTAGCCCCCGGGGCCGGTCGGAGCAGCGGCGGGAGCGGGGCGCGGGGGGAGCCCGGTGCGGGCGGGAGGCCCCGCCGCCGCCGCCGCCGCGCCCCGTCCGCCGAGCGGGGATGACCCTCTCGGGCGGCGGCAGCGCCAGCGACATGTCCGGCCCCGCCGTCCCGGCGGCCGAGGATGTGGATATCGACGTGGTGGGCGAGGGCGACGACGGGCCGGGCAAGGACAGCGAGGGCGAGGCCGGCAGCCCCGCCGCCCTGCCGCGCCTGCCGCTGGACGAGGCGGCGGAGCTGGCGCTGCCCGCGGAGGCGGGCGCGGAGAGCGGCAGCAGCGGCAGCGGGAGCCCGGCCGGGACGGCCCCCGGCGGCGCGGCCGAGGGCGGCAAGGGGGGCGGCGAGGAGGGGGCGAGCGGCGGCGGCGGCGGGGCAGCGGGGCAGAGCAAGCCCAAGAGCAGCCTGGTGAAGCCGCCCTACTCGTACATCGCCCTCATCACCATGGCCATCCTGCAGAGCCCGCAGAAGAAGCTGACGCTCAGCGGCATCTGCGAGTTCATCAGCAACCGCTTCCCCTACTACCGGGAGAAGTTCCCCGCCTGGCAGAACAGCATCCGTCACAACCTCTCCCTCAACGACTGCTTCGTCAAGATCCCCCGGGAGCCCGGCAACCCGGGCAAGGGCAACTACTGGACGCTGGACCCGCAGTCCGAGGACATGTTCGACAACGGCAGCTTCCTCCGCCGCAGGAAGCGCTTCAAGCGGCACCAGCAGGAGCACCTGCGGGACCAGACGGCGCTGATGATGCAGGGCTTCGGCGCCTACGGCCTGGCCGGACCCTACGGCCGCCCCTACGGGCTGCACCCCGGCGCCTACACGCACCCCGCGGCGGCCGCGGCCGCGCTGCAGTACCCCTACATCCCCCCGGTGGGGCCCATGCTGCCGCCCGCCGTGCCGCTGCTGCCGTCCAGCGAGCTCAGCCGCAAAGCCTTCAACTCCCAGCTCAGCCCCAGCCTGCAGCTGCAGCTCAACAGCCTGGGCGCCGCCGGCTCCATCGTCAAGTCGGAGCCCAGCAGCCGCCCGTCCTTCAGCATCGAGAACATCATCGGCGTGCCCGCCGCCAGCTCGGCCGCCAGCGCGCAGACTTTCCTGCGGCCGCCGGTCACCGTGCAGTCGGCGCTCATGGCCCACCAGCCGCTGGCGCTGGCCAGGACCACGGCGGCCATCGCGCCCATCCTCAGCGTGCCTACCAACATCATCGCGGGGCAGTTCCTGCAGCCCGCGGCCCCCGCCGCCGCCGTGCAGGCCAAGTGGCCCGCGCAGTAGCCCCGGGCAGCGCCCCGGGCAGCTCCGGCCGCCCCCTCGGGGCTCCGCGGCCGCCCGGAGCCGCAGCAGCAGCGGAGCAGCGGGCACCGGCCGCCGCCGCCGCTTGTATATATTTGTATCAAAAATCACTGACGTTGCTTTCGGGGTTTTTATTTTTCTAAAGAGGCGAAAATGACGGTCGCGATTAGGAGCTGCGAACTTTCACTTTTTTTGAAGGTTCCGGCGCTCCGAGCGGTTTTATCCGAAATAAACGAACAAACGAGGGAAAAAAAATAATTGTATAAAACAGAAATAAGCGGGGGAAATTTTAAATATTAAACGAACGAACAGAAAACAAAAAGAGAATTTTGGAGAGAAAAAAAAAAGGAGGAAAAACGCTGTCATTCTATTATAGAAGTCTGTTTATATATGAATGAATATATGTATTCTAAATGTTATCCCTTCGTGTTGTACACAACTTTGTAAATAAATTTTTAAAATGCTCTGCCCGTCTCTGTGTGAGCGGTGTCTTTGTGACCCCCGCCCGCAGGACGGGCTGCGCGGCCGCGGGGGCTGGAGGGGCGCGCTCGGGGCGCGGCCGCGGAGCTCCGGTTCTCCGGTGCCGCGGAGCTTTGGGTTCCGCGGGCGGCGGCGCGGGCGGGTTCCCCGCGGTCCCTGCACCCGCTCCGGCCCTGCTCGTTGGCGGCATCACCCCGGTTCCTCCCAAATCCGACCTTCCCCGGCAGATCCGAGACTCCCGCGAGCGCGCCGTGATTTTTCCCTAAATATATTAATTTTTCTCGGCCTGACTTCAGCACTACATCCCGGCGCTGCGGCATTCCCGGCCGGAATAGGTACGCTTTGGGTCTGCGGTCGGGGCTAATTATAAGGGAAATTATTTTAAATAAAACACGTTGGGTTGATTTAATCAATGTTTACTATTTATTTTAGAGGGGAAAAAATATATATCTATTCAGGCCGTGGCCGTGCGGTGTCCGAGCGCGGATCTTTCGTTTAGATCAGGAAAATAATCAGGGTTAAAGCAGCGGTTCTTCCCCCGGGAAGGGATCGGCCTTTCCCAGTTAATTCCCAATAACTCAGCTTTAATGGCAACTGTTAAAATTAAAAATAATATACATACATATATACATACATGTGTATATATATGTGTATTTTCGGGGCTAAAATAAGGAGACAGTTAAAATGAAAAAAAAAAAGGAATTAATATGTAGCGTTCTAATATTTAAAGCGGCGCGTCGGGGGGTTGAGCCTGCTGAGATCTCGGTGTCTCCCGTGCACTGACAGTGCTTGGTGCTTTATTATATCCCTCTTCAAAAGTTGAATTTTTGTCACCTTGGAAAAGCGTCGTGGATTTCGCTTTTCCGCTCAAATAATTTGTTGTCTTTGTTAGGAAAATCGGCGGCGTAAAATGCAGGCGGGATGCGGCAGGCTCGGCTGCGGGAGGAGCTGAAGCAGGCGTTTATTTCCCCTCCAACAACCCTCTGGCAGCCGTGGATTTAACATAAATATATAAATAAAAGTGTCCTTGCTTTCCTGGTAAGCAGTAAATATTATTTCTTCCTAAGTAAATATTTATACCTCCGCATACATAGACTAAAATAAACCGAGCAGCCCCGGTGATGAGATCGTTTGAACTTTATAAATAAGGACTCGCTAATCATCTGCCGGGGACAGGGAGGACCTGCAGGGAGCGGAGACACGCGGGGCCCTGCGCGGGCACCCACGGCCCCGCGGAACCCCGCGGAGCGGAATGCGGCGGTGTCAGAGGAACGAGCTGCTTCACAGTTGTGTCTGGCTAATCGGTTTTACACAAACAGCAAATGGTGGGTGATTCGTGCGATCGAGGGGCTTTCTATATTTAGCCGATCCCCTGGGAAAAAAGAAAGGAGCCTCTGCCCGGAGTCGCTGCGAGGCTCAAGAAGCTGCTGATCCAGGGCTTCCAGAGGACACCGGATAACAGGGGCTCATTCCATTCCCCAGCCTTTGTTACTTATAAAATTACTCGCTCATATTTCCCCACATAGCAGCAATGCCTCCGCTCGGCATCTGCGCGCCGGCGGCAGCGGCACCGGCAACTTTCCTGCCCGCTGCCTCCCTCCGGGAGCCGCTTCTCCCTCCGTAACCTCCGGCCTCTCTTTCTGTCCCCCGCTGTCCCCTCCATCGCCGAGGACAGCGAGGCCCGCAGGAGAAGCCTTTCCCGGGGAAGCGGCGGCGGCGGCTCCGGGGCCGGGCGGCACGGGGAAGGCGCGGGGCTCGGGAGGAACCCCGGGATGAGCCCCCCATCCGGGGCCGCCGCCTGCCCGCAGCCGCGGGGCCGGGAGCGGCAGCGGGGCCGTGCCCGCAGCCGGGGGCTCCCGGTGGCGGCGGGGCTGCAGTGGCGCACCGGGGCCTGCGGGGGGCGCGGCAGCTCCCGCTGCGCCCGCGGGGAACGGGCGCGCCCCCCCCGGGGCCGGGAGCACCCCCGGGACCGGGAGCATCCCAGCAGCACCGGGATCCGGGAACACCCCCGGAGCATCCGCGGGACCGGGATCGCCCTCCCGGGGCTGGGAGCACCCTCGGGGCCGGGAACACCCCCGGGGTCCGGAGCAACCCCCGGGGCCGGGAGTCATCGGGGAATCCGGGAGCAATTCGGGGGATCGGGAGCGCCCCCGGTGCCTGCAGCCCCCCGGACGGCACCGAGGCGGGCGCGCTCTTGCAGCGGGCGGCACGACGGGGCGTCCCGGCAGAGCTACCGGCGGGGACCGGAGATGGGGTGTCAAAAGTCGGTCCCCGAATAGGGGAGGGTTTGCAGCCGGGACGGGAGCGGCTTTCCCGGCTCCCAGCGGAGCGGGCGCAGCCCCCACAGCCGCGCCGGGGAGAAGCGGGAGCAGCAAATCCCGGCGGGGTTCCCTCAGCCACGGGCCGCAGCCAGACAACAGAAACTCCTTCCCTTGTTCTTTCCCTTGTTTTCCCTTCCACAAACTTGTCCGCCGCATATGGCAAAACTTGACACGGCCGGTGACAGATGCCCATTAGTATAAGTCGTGTCACGTCGGTCCCCGGGGTGTGTTGGAAGTAACTAGATCCGAAACATCGGGAAAATGACCCTCCCGCAGCCCCGAGAGTTTACCCAGAACCGCCACCCCTGCACCCTCCCCGACCCCGCTCCTGATTTATTCCAATTACGGCCCCGCCGCTCCCTCCGCCCGGGGAAGGGATTTAGAATAGGATCTGCCGATGGGATCTGGCCCTAATCCTGTAAACCATCACGCTGGTTGAAAAGGGGGCGAGATGGGGCTCATCAGGGCCATTTCCTCGGCTGATGCGGGGCTCCCGGGGAACCCTCTCGTTTTGGCTGCGCGGCCGCGGGAGTTGCGCCCCCCTTTCCTCCCTCTCCGCGCTCCCCGCTCCCAACGCCGCCAATTTATAGCATCGCTGCTCTCTCCCGGGCACCGAGCGGGGCTGAAAGTTTCGGGCTAATGGGTGTTGAAAGGCTCCGGCGAGCGCTGGAAAAGGCAGGGAAAGACCTTTTGCGGTTATTTATAAGCGTGTGTTTATCGCGCGTGTGTTTTTGTCTCAGTAAGCAGCCCCAGCGTTCGGGGTATCACCCCCAGCGCAGCCCGCGTGGCCGCAGCAGTGTCCCCGGAGGGGGACAGCGATCGGAGACCGCGCTCCGGAGCTGCGGGAGGGCCCAGCTGAGGCCGGGGTTACCGCAGGGGACAGCGCCGGGAGCGCTCCGGGCGGCCGGGCAGCGATGTCCTTCCCTTCTCGGTCTGTCGCACCGAGAGGTGGCCGCAGGAATCATCCACCGGTGACACCAGCCCGCTCTGGGACACGGGCACCGTTTGAGGACGGCTCTGGCTTCCTCGGGGCTTACGGGCTCGGCTCGGCGCCGGCGGTACCGGGGGATTTACCCCGCCAAGCTCTGCCCGAGCCGGCGTGTCCTGGGCCGGACACCAAGGAAGGAGCGCCGACATTTGGCTTTGGGACGAGGCACCCCTCATCCTTCGCGGGGTGTCCCGCTCCGGGAGAGAGACAGCAAGGATTGCTTTAGGGGAATCGTGGATTTACCCACACCCGTTCGGGCGCGGGTGAGGGGGCAGTCCCGGGGGATGGGGGATTTCGATGGGATTCTGCCTCTCGGGGCACCTCGGGCAGTTTCTCTTCTCTCCCTCGTGTCCGAGATGCGCTCGAGGCCTGTCCCCGCCTGCTCCGGGGAGGCGGAAAACCAGCCCGGCCATTCTCGGGGGCATTTAATCGGCGTTAAAAGGCGGAGAGTGAAGAATCACAGCGAGCTCCGCGCGCAAGGTGCGCTGCCCATCCCCGCGGCTGCGGAACAGCCCGGGCATCCCCCGCGGCGGCGACTGACGCGCTCCAACCTCCGCCCGCGGCCGGGAGCTTCCGTGCCATCCATCCCGCATTCTCCCCGAGCCGCACCCGAGCAAACATCCCCCCCTACGGCTTTCCTGAGAGGCAACTCTTCAATTCCGGGGGCTTTCATTGAATTACGTGTTACCAGTCCTAAAACATTAAGCGTTATGTACTTAAAAGATACAGAGCATAGGTATTACATCCACAGGAAGTATTTTAGTCAGTGAATGTTCAATGTAGCAGGTAGAGATGAACTTAGCACGTCTTCCAGACTGAACTGGGAACAGACTCTCCAGCCATAAAATGCACTTAACAGTCTATTTAATAGTGGCGAGGTCCTTGAAAATGCAATATCCATGCTAATCTTGCCTTTTTCTAAATCAGAAATGAAAAATAGGTCAGGAAGGTAGAACCTTCCCCTTCCATTTAAAATGTGACATTTAATCTATTTAAATAACTAAGTAAACTTTATTAATCCGGGATTTGGTAAGCAAGCCGAGGAAGCGGGAAGCGCGCGACTTCATTAAGACGGCAAAATGTGAGAGGGAGCGTCCTTGAACTCCAGGTGCGACAAAATCCCTAAAATTCCGGTTTTCTTGAGCTTCAGCGAAAAGGGAAAAACCGGACACAGGAAAACCGCCCGACCCCTCCTGTCCAGGAAAGGATGGAAGGAAAGGTCCTGCTCTGCTTGAGGACTCGGAGCATCCCCAGGGCTGGGATCCCCGGGTCGGACGAAGGAAACTCCGTGTAGCTCAGCGCCCAAAAAATGGCAGGAATTCAAGAAAAAACCCCAAACCTTCACTAATCTGTAATTACTTTATTAAGTACCAATATTTAATGCGGAAAAATAAAAATAAAATAAATCCATCCCCCTGCAGGCTCAGGTAGTGGTTTCTGACTCGTTTACTCCCGGTTTTGCTCGGCAAAGGGGAACGCGAAAGAGCCGAGGCTGCTGAGGCACGATGCTCCGTGCCCGCCACATCCCGGGCGATTCCTGGGCTCGGGATAATCTGGGAATCTGCAGATTGGGAATCTGCAATTGCAAACGCCTGCAGAGTTTGTTCCCCCGCTCGCTCCGGCACCGCAAAGGAAATTCTGCAAGAGCTGGAACTTTTTATGGCCGCAGGCTCTTCACCCCCGCCCGCCCTAGCAAAGACTTTCTCCTTATTCCGGCCGCATTTCACCCCAAATTTATGGATTTTTGCCTTGCCACCGCTCGGCTGCCATCAAGCCAGAGAGCCGGGGTGGAGCAGAGGAGGCAGCGGAGCTGCGAAGCCTCCCGAGAACGCCAAGGGTTAAGAAAAGCCGTTTATCTGCTCATTATCGGCTTCTCCCGACTCCTGAGCACCAAACCGCGCTCGTCTCCCAGCCCGCCGTATCAATGTGTCCTGAATGCCTTTTCCAGTCATTGATCTGCTCAAAGTCACCGCAGAAACACAAGTGACAGAGACTCAATTCCAGGCGACGCGCCCGATGCGAGTATTTAGAAAGCATTCAATAAAAAAGCGTTCGCGGGGAGTGAATGATTTCACCTTGCAACAAAGAGCGCTCGGCTAATTGAAATAATGCACTTGAATGTGCGGCCGCGGGCTCCTGCTCGCTAATCCCAGCTCCAGCACGGAATCAGCAATAATCTCCAAGGAAAAACCCCAAAACCCCTCTTTTTAAAATTTTTTATTACTATTATTTTTTCCTTTTTTTTTTTTTTTTTCCTGGTAATAGTTCACAGGCAATGAGCACGGACTCGGGAGCGGCTGAGTTCTCAGCGCCCCCCGGCCTTGCTCTTTGGGGAATTCCGGGCATGGAAAATCCTGGAGGGGAGAGTAAAAGGAGAGGGCAGAGGCACTGAGATAGGAATCTGCCCTGGTGATTGCTCAGGCTGGGAAATTCACTCGTTTCAGTGCCATAGAGCAGCTCCAGCCGCTGTGCGTTCAGGTGTAACTCAAAGTAGTTCCTAATTGATGAATTTGTGGGATTATCCTTATTTTACAGACTTGTCAGTTCCAAACATCCTGTCAAAATCCGGCAATGGACGCACTTTACCCAGCAGGAATATAAATAATTGAGTACATCAGATTAGGCAAACTATATAAAATTTGATGGTCACAATCTGCCATTTTCCAAAGGATTGTGGCTCCAAACACCTCGGCAAGCCAGCAGACAGGTGTGATTTTTACCTTTATCTGTTTAAGAGAGATTTCAGTCTCTTCACACCATCCCACATGAGGCAACAGCACAAGTGGCTGAAATTATGGCAGGTGTAAGAAGGACCAGGATGTCCAAAGAATTTGTACACAAAAACGGTTGGGATAGTGGAAATCAGCATCCTGCATTGGCAAACCATCAAGGAAGAAAAGCTATCTCTGGTGTTACAAAATATTATATTTATAGTGCTTATTTGTTTTAAAAATAATCTGCACATCTGAAAAAAAATTACAAACCAATTTGATTTGCAGTAATCTCTGTTTGCTTTAACGTTTCTATTGTAAGTGGTCAGACATTTCTTGACTGCATTTGTTTTTTGTAGCAGCTGTGTTTAAATCCATCACAGCTTTCAGCCCTGGGATTCCAGCCCAAGGAGAGCATTGCTGTCAGCTCACCTGGCAGGTGTGGCCATGAAACCCTCAGTACGTGCTGTTAGCTTATGGAATAATCAGTTTTCTGTTCCGTTTCATGTCCTGACCTCAGTCAGACACACAACCAGAAGAAAAGACCAGGTTGGACGGGGCTTGGAGCAGCCTGGGATAGTGGGAGGTGTTCCTGCCCATGGCAGGGGGTGGAATGGGATGATCTTTGAGGTCTCCTTCAATCCATTCCATCCTGTGATTCTCTGATTTTTGTTATGCTCTGTACTTCGTAGAGAGAATGAAAAGGGGCAAGACTGAAAGGTTTAAAAGTGAGGCCTGTGGTGCATCACTGAGAGATTCCAGAATCTTCCTGGCTGTGTGCAGACCAAGGCATGGCCCTGCCTGAGCAGGGGTGGCACCAGATGATCTCACTGTGTATTCCAGCCTGACCCAGCCTGGGATTCCGTGCTTTGCGCTCAAGATATCGTCTCCAAGTTTTAAGGGCTGAGGGGCTGCTCCCCAGAAAAACACGAATCCCAGACTGGTTCAGGTTTAAAAGACCTTAAAGCCCATCCAGTGCCACCCCTGCCATGGCAGGGACACCTTCCACTACCCCAAGTTGTTCCAAGCCTCATCCAACCTGGCCGTGGATACTTCCAGGGATCCAGGGGCAGCCGCAGCTTCTCTGGACACCTGTGCCAGGGCCAGGAATTCCTCCCCAATATCCCATCCATCCCTGCCCTCCGACAGTGGGAACCATTCCCCTTCCATTGCCACTCGTCCAGAGTCCCTCTCCAGCTCTCCCGGAGCCCCGTTATGCACTGGCCCGAGCTCTGAGATGCCCCTGGCGCGTCCCCTCCTGCCGGCGCAGCCCGCAGCGCTCCCAGCCCGGCCCACCACGGCCATGGCGGAGCGTCCCTGAGGCGCTCCCGGCTCCCGCCCCGCGCACGCGCAGAGCCCGCCCGGAAGGCGCCGCGCAGGCGGAAGCGCGCGCGCCGGCCCGAGCCCGGTGAGAGCCCGCGAGCGGCACCGGCTGAGGGGAGCGCGGGACGGAGCGGGGGCTGAGAGAGACAGCGGGGGCTGAGCCGGGAGGGGAGGTGAGGGAGCTGTGCCGTGACGGGGCTGAGGGCGGTCAGGGGGCTGTGGGATAGCGAGGGTGATGGCGGTCGGAGGGACTGAGAGAGTGACGGGGCTTTGGAGTGACGAGGCTGAGGGCGGCCAAGGGGCTGAGGGGGCTGTGGGGTGAGCCGGCTACGGGTGCTGAGGACTTAGCGGGCTGAGGGGGCTGAGAGGCTGGGGGGGGGTGAGAGAGAGCGGCTCGAGGATTCTTGGGGGGCTGGAAGGCTGAGGGGGGTGGAAAGAGAGCGGGTCGAGAATTGTGAGGGGGCTGAGGGGGCTGAAAGGCTTAGGGGAGTGAGGAAGAGCGGGTCGAGGATTCTGAGGGGGCTGAAAGGCTGAGGGGGGTGAGGAAGAGCGGCTCGAGGATTCTTGGGGGGTTGAAAGGCTGAGGTTTGTGAGGAAGAGAGGGTCGAGGGTTCTGAGGGGGCTGCAAGGCTCTGGAGGATGAAGGAGAGCGGGTCGAGGATTCTGAGGGGGCTGAAAGGCTTAGGGGGGTTAGGAAGAGCGGGTGGGGGATTCTGAGGGGGCTGCAAGGCTGAGGGGGGTGAGGGAGAGCGGGTCGAGGATTCTGGGGGCGCTGAGGGGCAGCAGGGTCCGCTGGTGACCGGGCCAGCTCGGGTGGGCTCGCAGCTCGGCCCGGTGCGAGCCTCTGGGGGCTCTGAGGAGGCCGGGCAGAGCAGAGGGGTGAGAGCCGGGGGTGAGAGGAGGAATAAAGGCGTCTCCTGACAGGGATTAGGGAAACAGCAGGCTTGTGGACAGGTATTGCTGCAACAAATGAAATCCTTCATTCAGTGTGTGCGTTTTTCAGCTGCTGAAATGTGTGCTGACACCTCTTTTAAAAGACGTTCTATTCAGGCCCGTGCATCTATGGCTGAGTTCTGTCAGATTCCCTGGGCCAGGGCTGGGTGGTTTGTGCTGGTGCTATTTATCTGAATCTTCATTGCAGGCAGTATGGAAGGATAGCGGTTTTTTTGGGTTTTTTGGTTTTTTTTTTAGCTGTGATTTTCACCTCATGCTTTCAGGTAGGATCTTGAGATCGCCTGATCAGGTGTTGCACATCCAGGGGAAGGTGAAAACTTTGGGATTGACCAAACTGTCTTTATCATCCCCTAAAAATTATTCCCAACATTGTTATCCACAGGATACCCAGAATTGATGTATCTTTTCTTTAGATAAAAGTGCCTCCCGTGTAGCTTAGGCACAGGTGAAAACATGCAAATATCAGTGTTCACCTTCCTACCTGTAGATGGAGATCTGCTGCCACAGATTTATATTATTAATTAATTAACTTCTTTTTTCCCCTTGGTGGTGGTGTTGGGTCACACCTTTCTGTGAATAATAAATACATATGGCTGGAATTGGAGAAGAATAATCTAAACATGCCTTAGATGTTGCATTTTGTAACTAAAACAGCAGCTCAGTGCTTCTGCTGTATGGGATTTCTGGTTTTGGTCAGTAACAAGTGTATTAAACTCAAATCAAAAGATGACTTTTCTGCAAGGAACATATGTGGCAGCTGTATCCTTCAAGACTGGAGTAGTTTCTTCCTCACTTTTTTCCTTCTTCAGACTAAATTTTTTGTGATTCTTTGGGTTGAAGTTTGCATATTTTATAGTTAGTTTAGATTTTTTTTTTTGCATAGGGCAACATAATAATCTTCCTGTTTCTTGGTTTCTGAGTTTCATTCACACAGCCTTCATTTTGACAGACCTGACAATATTTCTTACTTTTACAGGATCCTTAGTGTGGTTAAATGAGCTTGATGGGACATCAGCCCTGTTGCTTTTTGGGGGTGGAAGGATGAAGAATAATGTCTCCTGACACCAATTAACTTTTAAATAACTTTTATTTTGTTTAAAATAAACCAGCAGTGCAGTGTTTAAAATAAACCAGGTGTGCACTTTGCATAATCTGTCTGTGGTGCTCTTAGCTGAGGAAAGAAGTGGCATTAATGTAACACTGGGGCACTGGCTCACTTTTCAACTCCTGTGCTTGTGAATAATCCAGTGAGTTGTTAATGTAGGGCAGGCTGGCACAGGAGCTGGCAGTGCGGTGGCAGTGGCACTCTGTGTCCCCAGCTTTATAATGCAGTGAATTGTTAATTTAGGGCAGGCTGGGCCCAGGAGCTGGCAGTGCAGTGACAGTGACACTCTGTGTCCCCAGCTTTATAATGCAGTGAGTTGTTAACGTTCAGCAGGAAAGGCTGGCACAGGAGCTGGCAGTGCGGTGACAGTGGCACTCTGTGTCCCCAGGTTTATAATGCAGTGAGTTGTTAATGTAGGGCAGGCTGGCACAGGAGCTGGCAGTGCAGTGACAGTGGCACTCTGTGTCCCCAGGTTTATAATGCAGTGAGTTGTTAACATTCAGCAGGAAAGGCTGGCACAGGAGCTGGCAGTGCAGTGGCAGTGACACTCTGTGTCCCCAGGTTTATAATGCAGTGAGTTGTTACTATTCAGCAGGACAGGCTGGCACAGGAGCTGGCAGTGCAGTGGCAGTGGCACTCTCTGTCCCCAGGTTTATAATGCAGTGAGTTGTTAACATTCAGCAGGACAGGCTGGCACAGGAGCTGGCAGTGCGGTGGCAGTGACACTCTGTGTCCCCAGGAGCCCGGAGCAGGTGGCAGCCATGGAGAAGTGGAGCCTGATGACGCTGACGGTGCTGCTGGCGCTCACCGTGCGCTGGGCCGTGTCCCTGGGCTCCTACTCAGGTAAGGCACTGCCCAGGCTGCAGCAGCCCCCGGGAGAGGGGGCCTGGGCTTGGCACAAATGGGAATGAATGGTCTTTATTGTTATTTATTTTACTGGTGTTCATATAAAACCATACATAGGAAGCAATGTGTTATTTCAACTGTTGTTATTCTTGATTTCCCCAAGAATTCCTTTTTCTTATTTCTTGAAGTGTGCCATGATTAACATCAGTTTGGAGCAGAACCCTGGAAAAACCAACCTTAACTTTTTTTTTTTTGCGTAGTGCTGATGATCATTAATGCTTTAGGATCAATATCTGGCTGTTTTCCCCTGTGCCTTTATTTGCAGAATATTGCAGTCCACTTGTGCATTTGCCTCATATTGTCTTCTAAATTCTGTAGCAGATATGACCTTATTATTTATATTTTTATTTAGCTTATGTGTAGCTAATGCTGGTGCTAATGAAGACAGTGCAGAGGTGACATGGAGTGAGCAATGACTCTGCCTTGTAGCTGTACCTCCTTAAGCTTGTTTACAGCAGGAGCCAGAGCTGCATTCTGGTAATGGATGAGTTTTTCTCCTCCTCGTGTCAGAAGGCTTGCAAAGAATTGCAAGTTCCTTTCCAAGCCTCCCAGTTCCATTCCCACACTTGCACAAGGCTTGCTCTCTGCACGTTTAAAAAAAGACAAAAAATGAACCAATACTTTCAATCCTCATCAGCCCAAAGAATCACAAGTCCAATTCTACTCTGGTTGGTTTTTTGAGGCAATGGGGAGCCCCATCCCCTGAGCTGCTCGGGAGCATTCTGGTGATTTTTAACTGGTAATTCTGGGCTTCCTTTATTTGAAGAATTTGCTTGAAGCTGAACTGCATTTCCAATTGTTTTGGTTTGAGTTTGCTTTCTCACAATGCCATTTCTGAGAGGTCTGTAGGTGACTGAGGTTTTTACCCATTTCTAGGCAGGGAACACCCTGGCTTCAGGCACACTCTGAGTTTCTCTTGCAGTGCAAGAGGATTTATTTAGAATTCCGTTGCTAACTAGATTTTTGTAAGTTGATTTAATTTCATCCCAATCTGTGGAAGAGAGTCTAAAATAAAGCCTGAGCTAAAATAACAATTTTTAAATCTTATTTCCTCCCCAGTGCTGATAAAACTGCTTTTGGAATAGGAAAAGCTGAATCTGATCCAGTCCAGCAAATTATTGAAGCTTAACTTTGAGCATTGGCTGGCTGTAAAAAGGCAAACCCCAGTGCTAGAGCTGTCAAGCACATAAATCCACTGGGATTATTTTTTTCCTCTTTGTCTTCCTGCAGATGTGATAAACTTTTAATTCCACCCTCATTTACTGTTACCCTTGGATCTCTGTCTCATTCCCACCCTGTTCCTTGCCATCATTGCTTTTGGATCTGCCTCTGGAATTCAGTGAAGAAGCAGAAGCTAATACCTGGTTTTGAAAAGTTACCATTAGTGATGGCCTGGTCTTGGGGAATTACTGAGGAAAAATTTGGTTTCATAGGTTAATGTCTAATTTTTGAATGCATGTCCAAACTCCTGCTAAAAACAGGTATGGAGAGGCAGCTTCAAACCCTTAAAAAAAAAATCTGTTCCCAGGTTAACAATACAACTGAATAAGATCACTACTTTTAAGATATTTGTGAGCCTTTTAAAATAAAATATTCCAGTTTTATTAATTTTTAACTAGGTTTGTCTGTGTACTTGCTGCTTTCTGTAGATGGAAGCTAAATGTGCCTTGTCAAACTAACTGATTAGTAATTGGCTTTTAATAATCAAACCTTTGGATTAAACTTTTGATCATTCTGAAGCCAATTAATTTTTTTCATCCCTTTTTTTTCCTCAAGATTGAGAAATTGATACACACACAAACGCTCTAAAATTTGGGTAAGGTCTATTTTGTATTTCAGTGATTCAAATACCTGTTTTGTATTTCAGTAATCCAGTGGCATATTCTTTGTTTCACTGATCTTAGAGCTGCAGAATTGACACTGATGAAGCTCCAGTGACCTCAGTTATTTGGGAAACTTTAATCTCAATGTGTGAGAGTGGAGATAATCTGCTCTCTCCATCCCCAGGAAGGAATTAGCAGAGATAAGAGGTCCTTTGCACTTTCTGGGAATAAATTGCACATTGCTGAGCTGGTGGGATTCCCACAAACATAGATCATGGTAAAAGCACAGATGGCTTTCCTATATTTTAAAGAACCTCTTAAATCTCTGTCTGGCTCATGTCAATATTTCAGTGGGAGCACAATCAGTCTGGTTTCTGGTCTCAATGAGCAGGTTAATAGAAGTAAATAAACTCTGGGAAGATGCTTTGCATGCTGCCATTATCACAGTTAGGCTTCCATCAAGGAGAGTATTTGACATCTGAAGTATTTGCAATGATGAATCTTTCTTTTCCATGAAAATAGCAAATAATGGTATTATAATGATATGAATAGTCAGGTACCATGGCATGGCTGAAACAAGTGAGAATATTGACAATTATCACACACCAAGGAGTGCAGCAGCTCCCACAGAATCACTGTAACATGTCCATTATGTGCATTTTCCTAGTTCAGGGAAAGTACCACATTTTTCATCTGCACTTGGAAATGATTTTTTTTGTCAGATGAGGAAGCAGTTCTTCACAGCAGAGTATCTTGATAAATGCTCATTGCAGAAATCTCCAGAAAGCCAAAAGAACACACATCTTTTTTTTTTTCTCTCTGTTAGACTGCATGATGAGGTCTCTATTTGCTCTCAATATAGAGGGATGGAGAATAAAATTAGTAATTAATATGCAATACCTATCTGGGGGAAAGCAATCTATAAACCAAATAATGTCCTGAATGCTGTGTCCTCTCCTTTTAGGGGCAGGAAAACCACCCATGTATGGGGACTACGAGGCTCAGAGGCACTGGCAGGAGATCACCTACAACCTACCCATCAGGCAGTGGTAGGTGCTGCTTGCAAAGGGAGAATGGGGGGAAAACTGCTCGTGTTTGACACCTCTGAGTTCATTGTTTGCTTCCATGGTCCATGGGATTCTTCAATGTGGGAATTCTGGATCCTAGATTTAAGTGTAGTGAGCTTTGTTTGTGCAAATCATGTAAAACAGGGAGAGAATTATTCTAAAGATTTTATTTGGTTTTCCATTATTCCTAATATTCTTTAGAGTAAAAATTTAGTCCATATATGTGCTACAACTCAAATTGGATTTTGTTGGAATTCCAGCTCACCTTCCAGCAAGGACAGGGGTGTTTTGGGTGCATGGTGTAATTTTTCTGTGGCTATCTGTTGGAGAACAGACCAGTTGTGTTCTGTAAATACATGTGAACTCTGCAGATGGCTCTGTGTAGTGACCTCAGATCATCCTGTTGGACAAAAATGAGAATATAGGAACTTTTTTTCCTGGGATATCCAAACCCTGACCGTGCCAGAGTTGGGATCAGAGGTGTTACATAATAATGGAGTTGGCAGCTTTGATCCACTCTGCTACACTGAGCTGTATCTCCTTAAAATGAGGAGTTAGAGCAGCCAATATCCCCAGGCAGTCCCAGGGGTCAGATCAGACCCTGCTGCAGGCTGGCTTTGGCTGAGGGGCTGCCAGGTGGGCACCTTGGCCTTGTATTTGCTCTCTGGTTCTGTAATTGATGTAGTTTTACATTGATAATTGAAGGGGTTTTTGGGTTGGGTCTGCTGGGGAATTGAATCTTTAATAGAGCAAATTGGGTGTTTGGAACAGCACATCTTGGCTGATGTGCAAGGGATTACATTCTAGGATTAAATATTTCTGGTTTATATTATTCTGTGAAGTCCGTTAGAAATATCCTTTTTGATTCTACTCTTAATTAAAACTCTGAAAGCTTCCTTACTAAATATCACTGGATATATGAGTTGTTTTTATTTTTTTTAATTGTAAACTTTATGGAAGGTAAAATGAAAAAAGAAACCCCTAAAACTGGCAAGTGCCCTGAAAGTTGCAAACTGTGACATTCTGCATGAAGAATCTGCACTGCAGGAGCAATCTTGAATTGTAGGATAAGAGGCAGAGATGCAACTCAAAGAAATGTGATTTATCATCTGTACAGAAGACACTTCAGGCAGCTCATAAAGAATTCAAGAAATATCATTTACTATTATAAATGTCAAAAATTGGCTGCATTTGAGGAGAGGAAGTGGAAGAGCCAGGAGCCTGTCCTGTGGCAGTGGGAGCAGGCAGGCAGTGTTTCAGTGGGAGGTGGGAAGGGGCTGGGACTCTGCTTGGACAAACCCCCCAGATCTCATTTGGGAGAGCTGACTTCGTTGTGACTGCTGCCACAGAAATCCTCACACCACATAATCCCAAATGGGAAAATCCTTTTCCTTCCTTTCACATGGCCCTCCTGGGTTTGGAGGTAGAACCAGGAGTTTTTCTCTCCACTGAAGTGAGCTTTAGCAGCTTTTTCCCCAAACACAAATATGTGAATTCTGCATCACTTTTTTGCTGTTGTTTTGTTGCTTGAGACTTTTTAAATGTGCAGTAAAATTAGGCAGGTATAGATGTTGCCACCTTCTATTTTGGATTTGGAATGCATTTAGTATTCAGTCTTTTCCTTGGATAAAACCAAGCTGGAAATGCAGTCTTTAAATTGAATTTTATTTATTTTAGGTACTTCAATACAAGTGACAACAACCTGCTGTACTGGGGCCTGGATTACCCACCTCTCACTGCCTATCACAGTTTTGTGTGTGCCTACATGTAAGTTCAGTGTTTGACATCCTGTGTTACATTTTTCTCTCTGGATATTCAGCTTTCCCTACAAACCACTGCTGGATGTGGGATGCCCAGGGGACAGTGCTGCAGGAACAGGGGGCATTGCCTGGGAAAGCTCTCGTGTGTGCAGAGCCCAAGTGACATTTGATGAGTGCATATCATGTAAATAGAATTCTGTTATTGGAATACTTTTTCCACAAGGGCTTTGCTGCTGTTGGAATGAGACTTATGGAATAAGAATGTAGGTTAAAGTGCACAGGCACAGCTATGTGGGGCATCTATGTGAACTGTAAATGGTTTATATTTAATACTTAAGCATGAAAGGTATTTACAATTGTTTTTTTTTAAAGTCCCTGGAACCAGACTGGAGGTGGTTATCTTGTCCTAATAAATATTGTATTCCATTTTTACTGTTTCCAAAGGTTATTTTTTTTTTATTGTGAAACAGTCTATAGTGTAAACTGATCTAGTGGTGAGGAAAGCTTTCATTGATCACTATTGCTCTCTGAAATATTTCTTCTCATTCATCTTAATTCTTGGAATCTGCTCCTGTCTCTGTCATCTTTATTGCTGCAAGGAGTGTAAAGGGAAATGAGAACTGTCTGCATTTTGATGTGTCTGTACTTTGTTTTACAGTGCAAAGTTAATAAATCCTGATTGGGTTGCTCTGCACACGTCTCGGGGCTATGAGAGCCAGCCCCATAAGTTATTTATGCGTACAACAGGTAGGGAGATTATATTTCCTTGGGATCATCCTGCACATTTGTCTTGCTTACTAATTCAGCATGTTTAATTTGCAGCTTCTCTCTCTTTACTGCTTTATTCTCAGATTTTTAATTGGGTCCATTTGCAGGTCCATTTCTGAGCCAAATTCCTGCATTATTTCCTCTTCTGCCATCATCTGTGACCTGATAAATATAAAATATAGAAACAAGTTTTCAACCCAAGTAATTAATTAAAAACTCTAAAACACAACTACTCTTTGTAGCATAGACCCACTTTTTAATTTTGAAAATATTCTTGTTTTCCCTTCTATTCTGATAAATAGTCTTTTATTTGTAGCTTAACTTGATTTTTATTGTAAAATTATTTTACATATAGCCTGGCTTTTCCTGACTTAATCTCTGGAGGTATCAGAGATCTTCATTAGGAGCTGATCTCAAAGGCAGAGATATTTGATATTTTTACTGTGAGAAAAAAAGTAAAAATTTATTTTACTGCTTGTATTCTAAATTTGTCTTCCACCATTTGATTATTTTGAACTGCAAACAAATGCAGAAGAAGATTTGTACCATAATTTAGTAGCTGCAGCAGCAGGACAGCAAACAATGTGGCCAGTGAACTCTTGTTTCTTGTTACTATTTTTTCATTTGAAATGTCTTTTGCATTTTCTAACACAAAATGCTTTTTGATTGCAGCAGCAGAATTTGTTGTTCATCAATACCTTTTCTGTACCTCACAAACCTCTCAGTCTGCTCTCTGGTAATTGATTGAATTGAAAAAAAATAAAAATCACTAGTATTTAATTACCCTTGAAATGGTCTTTATTAATTTTGAAATCAACTCACTTGACACAACACTGATGGATCTGGAGAGCTGATAAACACTTTTTAACAGGGGCCATTAGAGGAGTGCATTAAAATAATTCAGGATAGTCAATGGCAGCTTTATTTTAAGCTTCAGTGTATTTGTTTTGCTAACACCTTGGTTATATTTGTTTAGTTGTGGCTTAAGCTGGCAAAACCATTCACCCCTGGATAACTGAAATGTTTAAACAGCTTGTTTCCCTCTTGGAGCCACTGCACATTTGCTGAAAGTGGTTTGTGGAAATAATCTGAGGTTTTTTTGACAATCCAAGAAGAATTCACCTGCTGTACATTCCCTGGGCAGGGGACCCTGCTGGCTCTGTTTCTTGTCCCCTCTCCCAAACGCCTGCTGTGGGCAGGTGCTGAAAGCCAAATCCCTGCTCTCAGTCCCTTTGTCCCCATCACTGGTGATTCCCACAGAGACTGGGATAATCTGGGGTTTATTCCCTGCCCCGGGCTCTCAGTGCTGCCCCACAACCTGGGTCCAGCAGGGCCATTCCCGAATGCCTGCCCTGCCTGTGGCATGCCAGGAACTAGAGAGTGACTGAGGCTGTGCCAGCAGCCAGGACAGCTGAACACGTGGCAGCAGCAGCTCGGGGACATCAGAAATGAGCCTGAGAAACATTAACAAGATCAAATTCTGTAGACCTGGTTCTTTTTGTCCTTTGAAGTGGAACTGCCCAGTTTATTTCTGATATTTTGGTGTTTATTTGCCTGTGTTTTTTCCTTGCCTCCTCCTTGTGGGAGGATTCTAATGGAAAGTTAATCTTTATTTTTCAGTGTTTGTTGCTGATCTGCTGGTTTATATCCCTGCAGTTATTTTATATTGTTTTTCCTTGAAAGAAACATCTGCTAAAAAAAAGGCAAGTACCTGGTGTGTGTAAATTAAACAAAGAAAACACTGTTAGAACAGAGTAGAAGTGTAACACTGGTTAATTAACACCTAGAACACCCTGATGGCTTCCCTGTAAAACTGATGGCAACCACTATAGCTTATATTATAAGCTTTTCACTTTAAAACATTTAAAAAGTATTTTTTTTAATTACAAGATTTTCCATTAATTTATTACTTGAGTAGTAAAAGAAAACCCAAAAAAATATGTGTGGTGGGGCGGGGGGGGGATTTGTGCTTTGTCTTGAATACTCCTTACAGTAGATTTTGGAATAACAAGTCTGCTGATTTTTTGAGTGATTTACCTTAGGTGTAGGTGATCTTTGAGCTGTTGTAAAGGGCAGGCAATATTCAATATTTTCTAATTTATGGCAAATCTTTATCCTTTTTTATTAATGGCAAATGATGACTTGTAGAGAATAAGATTCCTACCTATAGGATGCACCATGGAGGGGCACATTTTTGTACTGGAGTAGTTCCTCTGTCTAATGTCTAATTTTGGACTAATTCTTTTTCCCCTCTCCTTTTTGATTCTTGCCAGGTTTCCAGTGCTCTCTGCATCCTGCTTTACCCAGGCCTCATCCTTATCGACCATGGGCACTTCCAGTATCCTTGTTCTGCATGGCAATGAATTCTGTTTATGGAATTACTGCTCCTTAGCACTTGTTAGCTGAGCAGGGGGTGGCTGTGGTGTACAGAGCCATCTGGGGGGTTCTGCCCACCCCAAACAGAGATTTCAAAGGAAGCTGCAAGTCTGAAACATATTGGAGATAAAAATTATTGATATTGGCACAAATCAATCCCAACATGAATATCACTCTTGCCATGCCTCCAGCTGATCTCCCTGTCAGTCCCTTGACTGCAGCAGCATCAGTGGGGCTGTGACAGGGAGGAGAGTGATGGGCTGTGCTCCTGTGATTTGTGTGTGCACAGGGAATGCCCTTAGATCTTCCCAGGCTGGCAGAGCAGTGGCAGGTGGAGCTGTGTGCAACCTCCCCTTGTGCCTTGGCTGCCCAGCTCAGGGAGGTGACTTCAGGGCTGCCTGCAGGGGCTCTTTGATGCCAATCCTGCTGTTATACTGGTTTTGTACAGGGGCAGCCCAGTGCTGTCAGCTCACCCCGTGCTGGAGGTGCAGCACTGCTGCTGAGGCAGGGATTTCCTGATTTCCTGCAGGTTTCTGTGCCAGCCCTGCCACGGTGCTGCGGGCAATGCCACCCTCTGAGCAGCCCCAGCAAGGCAGGGATTGCTTTCCCTGAGCTGCTGCACGATCAGGGCCTCGGTGTGAGTTTGCTGATGTGAAATCAATGAGGTGTCAAATGCACCTGGTGATGGGGAGTGGGAAATGTGAGTGGGCTGAGAGCTCCGTGGGCAAGCTGGATGTGTTGTCACAGCTGCTTAGCTTGACAGAGGGAAAACAAAATATTGTGACATTTCTGACAATACAAGAAATACAAGGGACTGTTTACAAGGGATGGAGTGACAGGACAGGAGGGAATGGCTTCCCACTGCCAGAGGGTGGGTTGGGATTGGATATTAGGGAGAAATTCCTCCCTGGGAGGGTGGGCAGGCCCTGGCACAGGGTGCCCAGAGGAGCTGTGGCTGCCCCTGGCAGTGCCCAAGGCCAGGCTGGAGCACTCTGGGACAGTGTCCCTGCCATGGTAGGGGTGGCACTGGATGGGCTTTAAGGTCCTTTCCCATTCAAACCAGTCTGGGATTCTGTGTTTACTGTTTTTTCGAAGTTTTTCAGAAAACAAGTAAAATCCAAAGCTTTTGTTACAGTTTACAAAAATTGCAAAACTTTGTTGCAGTTTAATAGTAAGTGTAGCTTAGTCTATTCAAAATCTGAGCCTGGGAAGCTCTTTTCAAAGTCACAGGGCAGTAACATCATTTTTAGCAACTAGCAGTCAGGGAAAGCTTGTGAGAGCTTTATTATTACTCATGTGAATACCAAGAAGGAAATGTTGCTTGTTGCAGAGAACTGTCACTGCCACCATAGCTGGCTTGGCTGGATGCATGTGTAATTACATGTGTAATTAACACACACAGAATTTGCCCTCCGATTTGCCTGGGCAAGCTCTGAATCAAACTTTGGAAATCTAAAAATGACACTTTCAGTGGAAGTAATTCTTTTATCTTTGGGGGCAACATAGTCACAACTGGCAACATGTTCTTAAAGCTAACTTGGCAAAACTCATTTTACAAACTATTTCTGCTTTCCCCCAGGGCATTAATTGCTGCCTTCCAAAAGTGAGATGTGTATCTTGTCCTTGACATAAAAAACCATATACAACTCAGTGAGCCTTGGCTTGGCCCTGTGGGCTGTCCTTTGTTTGTCCCATGACTGGGACCTCCTGGGCTCTGTGGCATTTTGCTTGGCCTTAAATTATAAGCAAATGGAGCTCTACCATTCCCTGCCCTTTTTTTGCTATTTACTTGGCAAGTGCTTCAAGAAGGGACTGAAGGGAAAGGGGTAAGTGGATTTAAAGTGTTTTATCCTCCCCAGGAATCAGCCTGGGGAATGGGGAGTGGGGTTCTCCTTGTGTGCAGGTGGGCATTCCTGGGTTCATTTCTGTGGGAATGAGCTGTGTGAGGTGCTGCTGTCCTGCAGGGTTTTGCCCAGCCCTGCTGTGCTGATGTGCTGTGCTGTTGCAGGTTGGTGCTCTTGGCCAAACTGGCAGGGACAGTGCTGGTGTCCTTCGCTGCCTGCTGGCTCCCGTTCGGCACCGACGTGGAACAAATCATGCAAGTACTCAGAAGACTCTTTCCCATTGACAGAGGCTTGTTTGAGGCATGCATGTTTTCTTCTCCCACCCACTGCCCTGTCCTGTATTCTTAGATCCCTGGAGGAACCTTCAGGCTGACCTTTAGGATTTCATGGGGGAGACAAGCGCAGGGCGAGTAACTCGAGACGGCTTCTTCAGCAGTGCTTTCTTGCCAGTTATTTAATCCAGTGTTTAACCCCAGCTCAGCTGGCATCTTCCAGGATATTATACCAGGAGACAACACTTATCCCATCATCAAACCCATACTTCAATCCATACATTTTTCCATTGAAATAGATTCCATAGTAATTGACAGTGTCACAAGATGTCACCTTGAAAGTCAATGGCTTCAGCCTCTTGGGTTCTCTCCCCTCTTTTCAATGGGATTATTTAAAAAAAATAGTTTTTTTATGGTGTTTTAGATACAGCCTAGAACTTCCTTTTTGACTCACCTTGTGCAGTTTCCACAATATTTTCCAAAAGTTTTAGGCCACTTCTGCTTTTGGTTTTGCTCATGGTGTGGACACGCCCATGCTGAAGGTGCCAAGCCTTAATCCAGTCACTCAATTCCTCATTTACTGAATGGCAATGCCACGGGAATTTGGGATAAAAGAAAGGGTTCTCATGTCCAAATGGCAATGCCACAGGAATTTGGGATAAAAGAAAGGATTCCCAGGTCACAGGGGCATGTTTTAATTGGGGCATGAGTCAATATTACACTTTTGACAGCAGATTCTCAATTTCAGGCTTAACCTAGAAAATGAAGCTTTGAATTTCCAGGTTGTCACAAGGAATTAAAGCAAGTTCTCATGTAGTTTGATTAATCTTAATTATTCTTTTAAACTTTTTCAGATGTAAATAATATCACAACTGACACTTTTTCCTCCCAAAAGTTAGTGCTGATGTACCAAAGGCAGTGGAGGTGTTCTTAGTGTATTCTCTGCTGGCTTATTTAAAAAACCCCAACAAACACCAAGCAACCTCAAAAAAACCAATGACCCTTTTCCTTGAGAATTATTTGGAATTTACAAAGGAATCGTTTTGCTCAGCACACCTTTTATTGAGTACCAGGTTTCAAAAGAAAATCTTTAAATGACAATAAGCAACGAGTCCTAAAGAGCTGGAGGATTTTAGTCTAATATTAGCCCAAATATTTTCTAAGCTGCTCAGGGCAGCGACTTGCTGGATGCTGATGGAGATAAAATGAGAATTTGTCCACGTAAGCAGCGCTCAGTAACTTGGCCTGGGGTGTGACAGGTTGTGTGCAGCTCCCATGTGCAGCCAGGGTGTGCCAGTTCCCATCTGCAGCCCGGGAACACTTGCTGGTGGCTGTGAGGAGGTGCTGGCGCTGCCAGGGCTGTGCTCCCCGGAATCCCCGGCAGATTCCGGGCGCTGCCAGCGGGACCCTGGGGCTCAGTTGCTGCTGGGAGCTGTGTCCACACAGCTGTGCCTCCAGCAGCTGTCTGGGGATGAGTTTCACCAGCAGGAGAGCTGCAGTTACAAATCTAATTTTGAAAGTGATCCTAGCACAAGTGCTAATGTCTTTAGAGTTGTTGATTTATTGGGGTTAACTCTGTCAGTGCTAGCGGACAGCGAGCAGGGCGGGTAGGGAGGGAACAGCACAGAGGGAGAAAGGATTCACACGGGCCAGGGTTTACCCAGGGACAGTCTCACAGCCTTACTCCACAAAATGTCTGCTCTCATGGGTTAAGTTGTTGTCTCTGGTGCTGAAGAATTATTTCTCACTTATTTTAGAGCCTGTTTTAATTGGGTCTCTTGAAAATTTCCATTTTTGAAGAGCACAATCATCCCCAGTACATCTGAGAATGTGATGTACTCCTGCAAGTGTTCCTTGCACTCTCATGGCAGACACCCAACAATCCCCACCTCCCAAACCCCATTGCTCCCACAAACCTGAGTGTAATTAGATATAATTATCACTGATTGCCTTTTCATTTCCTTCCAGGATAAAGTAGCCAATATTTGGTGCAGTCTAAGTGTCCTTATAAAGATAAAGAATGTAATATCTCCTCGAACTCAGCTAAAACTCAGGTAAGACACAACTGGAGTGCCTTAGGTGGATTTATCTGCAATGTTTTTTGCAAGAGGAGTAAA
Source organism: Ammospiza nelsoni (assembly GCF_027579445.1). Lineage (NCBI taxonomy): Eukaryota > Metazoa > Chordata > Aves > Passeriformes > Passerellidae > Ammospiza > Ammospiza nelsoni. Next base: position 34,370,060 of record NC_080641.1, read on the forward strand.
TTTTCTTAAATTGTATTCTTTCCTATACTGTATTTTTCTGCCAAGTCATGTTGGAGAAATACTGAGAATATTTATGACTAGAAAATTCCCTGCTTGTTTATATAGTGATTTAAGCTGCCTGGTTAAAACTAAGTTAAGTTTATCAAATTCAAAGAATTCAAATATCTTTCAACACTCTTAATAGTCAAGCTCCCAGTTCTCCTTGACTCAGTGAAGAATTCAGGTCTGGCTCTGCAGAGAGAAGTGTTAATGGCTCTAGTCACTCATGTATTAAAACTGTTTTTCTTCCCCAATGCTTTAGTTTTGCTGTAACATTCCTGAGCCTGCTCCCTGCCTGTATCAAGCTCACTGTCCAGCCTTCCCTGCGAGGGTTTAAGTTTGCCTTGGTGAGTGTTTGCTGTTCACTGCTCCTGTTGTGTATCCACCACGGGCACTGGAGGGCAGCCAGCAGTGCTTGTGCAGGGCACAGAGGGTGGGAGCCATCAAATGCTGCAGGAATTGGTTAAAAAGTGTTTTACTCTCTCAAATCCAGAGCTCTGACCTGGCCCTTAAACCCAGACTTGTTCCTTAAGCTCAGTTTTCTTTATTTAACTCTGTATTTTTATTATCTTCCTCTGAAGAGCCTTTGGAAGATTCCACACACGTTTAAACCTCACATAGAATTGGGATTTCTCCTCTTTTTGTTTGGCTTCCAAAGTGCCAGTTTTTCTTCCTTCACTGGCTGCAAAATTCCATTAAAAATTCCCCAAATGGACATTGTGAGCTCATGAGTGGTTTCAAAATAAAATTATCCCATTTTCCAAAATGTTTGCCTTCTCTTAGTCACATCATTGAATTGAAGCACATTGCCATGACTCCTGTGCAAAAACTGAGTTCTCCTTGAAATCAGAATTAGATGGAGCTGGGCCCAAGTTCCAGAGTTACAACAATAAAGTTAAAAAGAGTTTCTCATTTTAATTTTATTACAACATTACCTAAAACTAACATTTATCCTAAGAACTGGTTGGTTTGACATGTTTTTATTTGGTGGGAGAAATAAAAAGACAACTTGTTTACTTTTTCTGTTGGCTGCTCATGATGAGGAGAAAATTTCCTGTCAAAAATGGGGTAATTCTTACCAGGAGTGGGATTTGCCAGTGCCTGTGTGGGAATGTTGTGATTCCTTGCTCTTGTCAGGGAAGCTGAGCAAGAGCGAGGCTCTACCTGAAGGACTTTGTGGCTAATTCTGGATAAAGTTCCAGACAAGGAACTTTGTGAGGGTGGCACAGGAGCTGCTCTGGGGTTTGCACCGCAGGAAATGCAGCAGTTAACTGGAAAACTCAGCTGGTTTCAGCCTGCACCTGCAGCCACCAAAGCAGAGCTTTGCTTGGCAGTCCCAGGCTGACACCTCTCTGCTCTCTCTCCTAAGGTCAGCTGTGCCTTGTCATTTTTCCTGTTCTCCTTTCAAGTCCATGAAAAATCTATTCTTCTTGTGTCAGTGTAAGTAAATAATTTTTCTAAGGATAAAATTTCATCTTTTCCTCATCTTCTTATTGCATGCTGCTTTCACTTGCAAATAGATTTTAACAACTCTGCACATTTGTTTTTCTGCATCACTTGTAAATGAAGGTGTGTGAGCAGAGCCAGGCTGGTGTGTCCTTGCAGTGCTGCCTGTGGGGACAGTCACCAGCACTGCTGCTCCCTGGGGATACCCACAGGGACTGGGAGTGCTGTTTGATATGGGAATGGTTGATTTCTCTTTTTCTTCCTCTCATTCTAGCCCAGTCTGCTTAATCATAAATGAAATCCCCTTCATGGCCACGTGGTTTCTACTTGTGTCAACTTTCAGGTGAGTTGGGAAAACTGTTAACAGAGCTGCAGAGGGACTGGGGACAAGGGATGGAGGGACAGGACACAGGGAATGGCTCCCACTGCCAGAGGGCAGGGCTGGATGGGATATTGGGCAGGAGTTGTTCCCTGGCAAGGTGGGCAGGCCCTGGCACAGGTGCCCAGAGCAGCTGTGGCTGCCCCTGGATCCCTGCAGTGCCCAAGGCCAGGCTGGAGCAGCCTGGGACAGTGGGAGGTGTCAGGATGAGCTTTAAGGTCTCTTCCAACCCAAACCCATCAGTGATTCCATGCAAAGCCTGTCCTGCCCCAGTTAAAGGGATCAAATATTTACTGGTGTTCCCTCCTCTCCCTGCTGTCCCACCCAGCCTGCTGCCCCTGCTGCTGAAGGACGAGCTGCTGCTGCCCTACGCCGTCACCACGCCCGCCTTCCTGGCCGTGTGCCTGGCCTCCTTCTCCATCCTGGAGAAGACCTCAGCTGAGGACCTACAGCTCAAGGCCTTTTCCCTTTCCCTCAAGGGCTATGTGTCCTGGGTTAAGTCCTTTCCCAAGATTGTCAGGAGCCTGGTAAGCAAATTTTATTTCTTTGCCTCTTCCCTGCAGCTTTTCCCAGCACCGAAGTACCAGTGCAGGGGGGGCTGTCCCTTTGTAGTGCCACTGCAGAGCACCCAGCAGCGAGGTGGCAGCCGAGCTGCCTGAGGTGCTCCACGGCTCCCTCGCTGTTGTGTTGCAGTTCCTGCTCTCCGTGGCCCTGATGGGAGCGCTGTCGGCGCTCAGCGCGGCCGTGCCTCCTCCCACGCGCCTGCCCGACCTGTTCCCCCTGGCCGTGGCCGTGGTGTCCTGCCTGCACTTCCTGCTCTTCCTGCTGTACTTCAATGTGGTGATGCTCTGGGACTCCAAGAGTAGAGGGCAGAAGAAAATCAGTTAATGGAGCTGGAGCTGCAGGACTGAGGGGGCTCAGTGAGAGTGCCAGCACTGCAGAGGAGCCTGTGGGTGATGGACACAACCCGAGGAAAGCCAGGAAAAACCTTTTGTTTATTTAAACACAAAACAATCAAAGACTGTTTTAAAGGAGAAATATTTTGAAGAGCGTTGGGAATGGGATTTGTTTTCTTTGGAAGTGTTATACTTTTGTTACCATTTGTAAACCTAAAATGCTTAATAAAGGACCAAATTTTGAATTAATGCTAAAATACTGTATTAGCAAAAGCAGCGTGAAGTTTTCTCCTTTCCCAGCTTAAAAAGCCCAAGGAAGTAGTGCAGGTAAAGTGTAAACTTGTGTTTATTCAGCACTGAAGTTGTGCTGCTGAACTGCTTTATGGCACAAACCTGGTGTGTGGCATCAGTCACTGTCTCCCTTTGCTGGGGGCTCTAAAACTGCTGCAGATCTCTTTAACAGGACTGAAAAGCCAAAACTTTTGGTTCTACTGCAATAAAAGCTGAGGTGCTGCAGTGCAGTTTGAAAATACCCAAACCCCTTATTAAACTGCACAGCAATTTGCAGATGTAAACTGAACTCAACTCTGCAATTTCTCCCCGGGCACAGCTCAGCCTCCAAAGCCAATAATTCAGAAAATACAAATTGATTGAGTAATTATAAACATAACAAAGCATGGAGGAAGAAAATAAATCATAAAGCAATTTAGGGTTGTATAGTTTAATTAGGAGTCAGTCTACCCTTTTTTTTCTGTATCTATATATAAATATAAAAGAAGCCCCCCCTTGTTTAAAGGCTTCCCCTGTCACATTCCAGGCTGTCACTGCCCTCAGCCTCAGTGTGTGAATCAGCTGTTCTGGGAACTTCCAGCTGGGCCAGTCCTGAGCCCTGGCACTGCAGGAACACAAGCTCAGTGTATTTGTGCACTTCTTTCCAGGCTTGTTTGTTGTGGAAAAAATACCCCCAGGCAACACTGCCCCCCTGGCAGCTCACAGGGAATGGAAAAGGGGCTCTGGAGTAGGAACTAGAAGGATATTGGTTCGGTTTCCCTACACAGTTCCTTATAAACAACAATAACAGTTCCTTATAAACAACAACACTTCCATCTTTTCACAAGGATTCAGGATTTTCTGACTCTTAACTGTGGCATGCAAGAGCTCTGCCCACAGCACGGCCTTTCTGCAAGTGTGGGCTGAGGGGACAAGAAAGGAACACAAACTGGGAATGTTTGTCTCCAGAGGCTGTGAAACCCCAAACCCACCGTGTTTTCCCCAAGGAAGGGCTGGACCGTGGGACAGGAAAACGAGGGTGGATGGGAGCAGAGGGGCCCAGGGTCCCTTTAGCCCCTGCAGGGTCCCATCAGCCCCGGCAGAGCCCAGGCCATCCTTCCCATAGCCAAACATTAGTTTTGGGTGTATCCCTTTCCTTTGTCCTTGAGGTGGCCTCGGGGGGTGATAAAGTGAGAGTCACCCGATCCACCTTGTGTGGAACTGGAAATGGTTCTTAACAGCCCCAGCTGCTTCGGAGGCAAAGGCTGGTAGGGCAGGAGGTCAGAGACACGGAGGGCTCCGAGGCTGGGCTGTGCATGGGGGGCTGTCCTGCTCTGCTGTGCAGCTCCCATCTCCCTGAAAATGCCCCATTTAATACCTGCCACGGGCAGTTCTGCTGTGCCTCGCTGCTGCTTTGCTCTTGGCTCCTGAACAGTTTGATGCTCTTCTTCCAGGGCTGCCCGGAACAGCTCGATTCAGACCAGCACAGTTGGTTCCAGACTCTTCTCAGATCAATAATTATTTCATTTTCAGCTCCAGAGGTTATAGAAACTCTGGCTGGGTCAAAGCCTGCAAAGGCAGGGCTGGGGCACCTCACACACACAAACACCCCCAGCTGAAAGCCTGGCAGAGCAGGGAAATGAGAACAGCTGCCACAACTCCCTCAAACCCTTCCTAACCTTCTTCCCAGTCACACTGCACAGGCAAAGTGCAAAATCATTTTTATTAATTGAAAACTCCCAAACTTGAGTGTGTGCGTGCTCAGCCACACCCTGAACACCTTTATCTTGCTGGTGCTCAGAATTTTACTTGTAAAAATCAGTTTATTTGAGGATGGGACTTTGCAGTGGTAGAAAGGACATTCAAGTGTTTGTGTTTATGCTGGACTTTAATGAGAATAAATAGTTTTACTGCACTTTTTCAGCCTAATTGCAAGGATTTGAGAGGCAGGGGATTCACTTGGCTGGAGGGGTGAGGCTGAGGAGAAGGAAAGAGAAAAGCAGTTGGTTTATAAAAAAGGTTGGTTTATATAAAACAGCATTAAATGCCAAAACTAAACTCAAATGTTGACCTAAAAGCAAACGTTACCAGAGCCCTGTGTTAATGCTGGGTCAGAGGCTGAGGCCTTTTCACCCTGGGGCTGGGGCTGACTTTACAGGAAGCCTCGTGTGGGTGACAGATCTGTCCCCAGCCATGGCAGCACCAGCAGGGAAATGTTTGCAAACAACTAAAACCCATCCAGGGTGGCAATAATGAATTGCTGGCACTGCAGAGCTGCCCCCAGCCCAGAGCCAGAGCAGCAGCCCCAGGGCACAGGGCTGCACAGCACCCGGGGTGGATTATGTACGTTGAGATTATCTGCTTGTGCGCATTGTTAAGTTGAAATAGATGCCAGAAATGTTATCTGGACGTGCACCTGCCCAGCACAGCGAGCGCTCCCCAGCTGGGATTTGCTGGGGAGATTGGTTTACACTCAGCTCTTCGCTCCTTTTAAGTCCAGTCCAGCAGATGGAGAAGTTTGGGTTGATGTGGAATGCATTTTTCACATAATGCCTGTGGGGAGATGAGGAATGACTAAAATAAATAGCAATTAGACAGCAGCATCATCGTGCATGGGATCTGCTTGGAGTTATGGGTGTGGTGTCCAGTAAAACACACACAGAGCCTCAGGCAAGGCAGGGCACCAGCCCCTCTGCCTGGAGCTGCAGGACACTTGGGGATGTTCTAAGGAACAAGGACAAGGAGCCAAAGCAGCAACAAGTTGAGGACAAACAGCACAGGATGTTTCACTGGGGGAGCAGAGCTTCCAGAGAAGCTCTTTGCCGCAGTGTTCAACAAACCAGGAACAAATCCCATGGCAGAGAACACCTGATTCCCCCCAGGGCAGCCTGCAGGACATCCCAGAGCTCTCTGCACATGGTTACAAGGAGTACCTTGGTCCTGGTCACTCTGGCTGTGCCTTGGTGCTGGGTGTGATCGGGAGCAGCCCCAGGGGCTCCTTCCTTCTGTCCAGGAATGAGGTGAAGAAGGCAGCACTCCCAGCCTGGATGTGCTCTGTGAACAAGGAAAACACAGAAATGTAGTGTGTGATAGACAACAGTGGTGTGATGGCAGAATTTGTGCAAATCCTGCCTCACACACGAGTTAAATGAGTTGCTGTGGTGGTTAAAGAACCCAGCACCCTTTTTTCTTCACCCATGGTGTCTCAGCAGGGATTTCAGAGCTTGTCCTGCTGAGTGGCTGCACCTGTGATCCATCACTGGCAGTGATGGCAAAGCAGAACTGAATGTGCTACCAGGACGAGAAGCTGGTGCTGCCTTTTGCTGTCAGTAATAAAAGAATAAGTAAGAATCCCCAAGGGCTGTGCCAGCAGAGCCCAATCAGGGACTGCAGCAGGAGAACTCCCACCCCTGGATCACCCAGAGCCACCCCTGGATCACCCAGAGCCATTCCTGGATCACCCAGAGCCATGCCTGGATCACTCACAGCCACCCCTGGATCACCCAGAGCTACCCCTGGATCACTCACAGCCACCCTTGGACCACTCACAGCCATCCCTGGATCACTCACAGCCATCCCTGGATAACCCAGAGCCATCCCTGGGTCACCCACAGCCACCCCTGGATCACCCACAGCCACCCCAGAGCCACCCACACCTGGGGCTGGGCTGGGTGAGGGTGAGCAGGTGCCTGAGACAGGCACAGGACAGTGTGCAAGGGCAGGGAGGAGCTCAGGGAATGGGAACACGTGGGGAAGGCTCTGGGGGCAGGTGCCTGTGAGTGCCACATGTCCCTGCAGAGATGAGCAGCTCTGCTGGAGCACCCAGGGCTGCTGGCTCTGGGCTGTTTGAGGCAGAATTCAGGACACTGAACACACAAAGGGCATTTCCAGCAGCCTGAGCCCCTGAGCTGCACACAAACCCAGCTGGGCAGGGCACCAAACCCCACAGCCAGGGGGCTGCTGGGGCAGGGCCCCCTCAGCTCTCCCCAGCTGTGACCCCATGGATCTCACACTGCCAGGGAGTGACTCCAGCCCTGCCCCTGGGCTCACAGCCCAACCTGGAGCTGCCCTTGGACCACACAGGCACTGAAAGGGCTCAGTCTCCCCAAGTTCCCTTTCCCCTCCAAGTTCCCCCATCATCATCTCCCAACTTGGACTGCTTTAAAACATTTACAGATCTAAAAAGCAGAGAGAAAAAAAATGTTCACCTGTCGGGTGATATAAAACCAATCTTCTACTAAATGTGCCAGAATAATTTTTCTCCACCTCAACCACAGTTAAAACCTTCAGTCTATTCATTACTGTCTTTTTATAGTATTTTTATTTAATAAAACCTATTAAGACTACCATACAAATCTCTTTACTTATGCTTTTATCTTTTAACTGATCAATTTTTATATTGCTGACATCCCTTCTTCACCATTTGCTCATTTAAAAATTCATAGTATATGAGCTATGTCTCTGGAGAAAACGTCTATAAAATTTGTTACAGCTGGCAAATGTGTATGAGTCAGTGATAGCACATGACTAAATGCTTCACAGAAAATAAAATTTGTTTCTGTAGTAAGCAGAACTGTTTAAATGTTATTTATTTTTATGTTTCAAAGAAAATATATTGTGAAGTGCTGCATTGATTTAATACGCAGCAATGTCTGTGTACACGCTGTACCGGGGAAATTTATGAAACCTTTGCACAACTCCTTTAATTGAATTTTCCAAATCTCTCACCACACACAAATAATCAATATCTTCTGCAGAGAAAACCAGTCAGAATTATTACAGTCTTTCTTTTCAATTTTGTTGTCATCAGCACATACAGAGCACCTGGATATTTGTAATGTCTGGATCGCAAGTTATTTACACCTCTTAAACATATAATTGCTACTAAGTGAGTCCAAACTAATGTTTCTTTTCTTTTTTATTTAAAATAATTATATTCATGGGAGAAAGCAGTATTTATTCTCACGTAGGAGTTGCTACATGTTGGAAGAACTACAATTCTTTTGAATTTTTCATTAAGCTTAATACTCTAAACTAGATCCACCAGAATTAAAAATTCATAGCTGTCGCATCTTTAGAAAGGCACGTAGGAAAATAGAGTGTAAAAACAAGGGTGAAATCTGGGAATAAATGGGGCTGACACCTAAATCTAAAATGCAGGTTGACAGTTCTCTGTGTACTTGTCTGGGGCCTCCAGTCATATGTCTCATGTGCATTTCTGGATCTGCCACTGCAGTTAATGGCTTAATATTTCATCTGCATAGCCCAGGGTGCTCCATCACTGCAGAGCCTGGAGCTGCCCCCTCTCCCTCCTTCCTTCCTCCCTTCCATCCCCACACTCCTCCTGCTGCTGGCCCACAGCCCAGACTCGCCCAGTTTGGAAAGTTCAGGGGTGGGTACAGCCCCAGAGCCCCAAACCCCGCTGGGAGGGAGCAGTGGGGGCTCCCCCAGCTCCTTTTCCTCAGAAGATCTCCAAGGAGGAGGAAGGAAAGGTGGGGCAGACACACAAGTACATCTAAAGGTCAACAAATCTGTTACACTTGATTCGAGAATGATGTGAAAATAAACACCCAACAACCATCAGAGCCAAGTGGTTCAGTCTTAGGACACCCAAATTCTGCACTCAAACTGACACCAAATGGGATAAAGGGTGGAATTCTGTATTTTTACCTTTTTATCTGGTTCAAGGAGGAGCTCTGATTGTTAAGGATGTGTTTCTATTTTGCAGTGGTCGTGAAATGGGATTTATGTTTTAAAATAAATGCAGTTTCCAGAACTGGACTGGCAGGTGGAAACTCAGGAGTTTTGGTCCCTGATTTCTCAGCTTTGCTTTCATCAGTGATTTCAAAGGGCAGGAATAAATTCCATGCAGTTAACCCTGATCAGTCTCCTGGAAAGCCACCCCTACTGTCCCAGGAGCCAAACCTCAGCCCCTTGTGCTCCCCCAGCATGAAAGCTGGGAATGCTCAGAACTCGGGGAGGATCAGATTTGCCCCTGGGCTCAGCAGGATGAGCAGCCCCACAGCAAAGGAAGTGTTTTTATTTCATCACAGCCTGGCCAGAGTTTTCCTCAGCACTGCAAGTATTTGATCTCTGGAGCACTCTCATGGGCAGCAGCCATGGTTTGTGCCAGGGGCTTGGGGAGCAAAGTGCCCCTGTCCTTTGTCACAGCCAGCTGGAGCAGCTTCCCCTTTTAGGACCTTCACTCCTGGAATCTCCAAACCTAAAAAATCTTCCGTCAAAATGTGCCCATGCCAACCTGCACATCCACTCTCAGCACATTCTGGACTCCCAGACACCCACTCGATTCATCTCTTGGCAGCTGTTTTACAATTTGCTTACTTTTTGTTCAAAAACATTTTGTTTACTGTAAATTCGAGTCATGGGCAAACAATGATGCCCTTTTTCCATGCTGGTCACCCAAAATGATAAAGTGAGCTCTGCACAAGGCTGCCCATTGAGGCAGGACTGTTCTCTATGAAGTTGTTTTAAGAGGAGGTCGTTTATGTAAAGTAAATAAATTTCATGCCTCACCATGTGATGATAATGTGACATTCCATCTGGACCAAGCCACAGAACAGTCATAAGTTTTAAGCCTTGCCATAACTAATTAAAAATAATTATGAAAAACCCACATCTGAAACTAAAAGGCAAAGAAAAACATCTACAGATGCTTCTCTTTGATCACAAACTTCTCTGCCTCTCCCGCTACTGCGTTTTCAAGACTGCAAAATTGAATTTATTCTTTGTGAAAGCAAAAGTGACATTGGAACTTCATCAAAATCGCTCAGCTTAAACTCAGAATTGTCTTTTCCACCCTACCTTCACAAAATGTCTCACCTAAGCAGCCTTTGGGGCTCGGGGCTGCTTTCTGGAGCAGAGCTGGAGCTGCAGAGTGTGTGGTGAGCAGCAAGGAGCACAAAGGCAGCAGAGAGGGCTCCCAGCACTGCCAGCCCTGGCTGCAGCAGGAGCACACAGGGAGCTGTAAATCAGCACCTGCACACTGCTCAGATCAGCCCCATTCCCTCCCAAGGGCTGGCACTGCTTTCCACCTGCAGCTAATCTGCTGCAGCCCAGCAAACCCAAGCTTGATCAATTTTCTGTCCTTTAAGAGAATTCCCCACAGCAGAGATGCCACCACTGCTCCTGTTCTGGGTTTGCTTTGCTTTCAGATGGAAAACGGGAAGGTAGCAGAAATATCAGAATATCCTTGGGGGAGGTTGTTGGTTTTACTGAGTGTGAGGGAATTAAAGTGTCCTGTGTGTGTCCCCTTCCCTCCTGCCAGGGCACCAAAGCAGCTGGGGATGAAACACCACCAGCTTCCAATATTTCCACAGCACTGGTCATGAACAAACCCTAGAGCTGGGATTTCACAGCCCCTGGAGTGGGTGAAATGCCCCACAAGATACACAAAGTGGAAAAGGTTTTGCTGCAAGACTGTGACACTGAAAGCACAGTGGGAGGGAGGAGGATGAGGAAGAACAAGGAAAATTGGTATGGGAAATCTTCTGCACCATGCCACAAGTGTAAGGCCATGAATGATTCCTTCTCCTGCACAGTCTCATGGGGCAATACCCAACACAATGAAAATAGCAGCAAATATTCAATTTACATTTGCAGACCATTCAGAAGAAACACATTTGATTATCATTGTTTTCATATCCTAAAGGTTTCCCAACTCATTGCAAGTGAAAAGGACTGAAAAGAAATCAAGGCAAAGGAATCAAAACATCTGTTACACAGAGTTATGAAGAGTTTCTTACCTCGGGCAGGGACTTTTCCATGGTTTGCTTTCAACAGCTGCAGTTTTTCTGCTTGACTCACTAGTGAAGAAATAAATCCAAAATCAACAAATGTTGCCCCAGAGCTTTCAAAGAAAATAATACCTCTGCTGCCTCCTTCACTTTCAAAGCATTTCAAGGAAAAAAACCCTCTTGCCTATGTAACTGTGCTCAAAAAAATTAACAAAAAATTTCAAAATTCAGAGAATTCTGACAAGGTTTGCTTCCAAGCCTCATCCCACATTTTGTTCCAATTTTTTTTCCTTCTAGTGCTGCCATGGTTCCTAATTCAGAGATGGGGGAAGGATGCTTCCTTCCCAAGGAGCTGAGGGAAAGAGTGGACACAGGAGTGGCAATAGAGGTCTGAGCTGTCGTTTGGGCTGTCTGTCTGTCTGTCCCACCCCGATGGAACCCAGACTGTGCCCAGGTAACTCCATGGTGGCTCAGAAAGGATCTGGCACTACAGCAGGGCATGCCCACGCAGGAGGAAAATGGAATGAGTTTGGAATATGAGTTAGAGAAAAAATGGTGATTGAAAGACCAGCATGTGATGCATCCATTCCACTGGCTGGGGAGAAATTTTCTCTGGTACCTGTGGCTTTACTGCCCACCTGTTCCCAGCTGCAAAAAGCAGCATCCAGGCTCTCCAGGTTTGCTTTCTGGGCTCCTTTGGAAAAGCATTTCAGATGTGGCAGCTGTGGAGTGCCCTGATCCCAACACAACAAGCATCTGGAATGTCCATCATCTCAGGACACATGAATAGAGATTTTTAAAGCCTGGAAATTTATATTCAGCCTAATCCTGCTGACAGGCAAACAAACAAACAAACCAACTTCCTCGGAAGGGGAGAAGAAAGGCCAAGCAATCCAAGTGCAAACGTTCAGCCTAATCCCCACCTAAGTACCCACTAAGTACCTCACTATTTACTGAGCATTTCCATAAGTAAAGGTTTTCCAGGTTTTGCTTTTCCAGGCTTGCCCTCCCCAGCGTGCCTGGCTTTTATGTCTCTGCTGGATGCAGGGGACACCTGAAGTGCATTTTTCCTGAGTGCTGGGCAGTACCAAAGGGAACATCTGGAGTGATCCCTGTAAATGTTCCAAGGGGATAAATAAATGTACTGAACTCTCCTCACCCAGCGCTTGGGTTTTCTGCAGTTCAGCACTCAGGTCACAGGACGAGTGGGAGACTCCGAGGATGTTTTCCAGCTCTCTACTGCCCTCCAAAGCCTGGAAAACAACAATTAGAATCAGCCTTAAATCCCATTCCCAATATCTACTCCTTATCTACAACATACCAAAACCAATTTGGAAATTGTTCATAAGCTCGAAATTCCTCATTTTCTAAATAAACACTGCAATTTAAATATTTTCAATTAGTATCATTGTTTGGTTTTTATTTTTTAAATAAAACCTTGCTCACATGAAATAAATCAACACAGTCCTCTGAATACACTGAATTATTTCTCAGCTATTGATGCACAGCAATGAACCTTGTGCTAAATTTAGTCAGGAAACAAAATGGGAAAAAAAGAGAGCAGTGATTTGCATTTGAACATGCATTGGACTATTAAATAATGATACTTTAGTGCTAAATTAAATGGTACAATCGCTTCAACACAAAAGGATCTTTAATCCTCAAAGACATAAAAATCTATGCAGTTAATTCATATTTTGAGTTATAAATAATAATTGAGAACTACTTCATATTGGTTCTATTTCTGTACAAATTAAAAACTGAGGACATGGAAAAGCAACTCTTCTAGTTTAAAAAAATCCAGTAAGTTTTTGAGTTTGTTTGCATTTTCTGGATTTCCAAGTCCAGCTTGCCTGGTTTCAAGTCTTTTATTTGTTTCCCTACCCCTTCAAAGATCAAATGTTGCATATAAAATCCTAATTTTGCTTTCAAATCCTGTATTAGAAGTAGTTTAAAAGACAAATCAGTGTAAACCAGACCTTCAGGCTTGTCAGATTTGCTCTTAGTTTCAGAATTCTGGGCAAGGAATTTCTCACTTGGGAGTGCAGTTGCAGGAACCTGTGTAAAAAAGGTGAAACAATTCCAATTATCCACGTCCCCACTCACTGAAAATCCATGTTTGGAATGTTTCCCAGAGGTTTTTCTCATTGGAATGGGGATGGATCAGTTCAGCTGTGAGGATTTATATCAGTGTACTGGACAATGTATTTTCCATCTGTAAAATTAAGTGTGTAGAAGTCACATGAATATCAAGTGTGGGTGTTGGCTTAGAAATGTTTTTATTTGAATGTTACTGCTGGTTTCCTGCAAAGCTTTTAAAAACATTCTGAATTATTGAATGCAAACATTTCCATATCAATGAGGCCTCTAATTACTCCAATTGTTGTGTAATTCCGGGTTCCTGTCACTAAGAGATGAGGCTGGATGTGTTGACCAAGGGATTCACTGAATCACAAAAGAAGCCCCCAATTAATCAATTTACAGTTTTACAGCGGTATAATGTCAATATTTTATTTTCCACTGTTTAAATGTCATCCCAGCAATCTGTCCAGCTCCATCACTTGGAAGACATTATCCCACACTGAAGGAATTTCAGCCTAAGGATGTGGGAAAACATCCAGCAGAGGCAAAAACCCCAGGAAACAAATTGTGAGTTATTGCAATAATGCAAATAAAGAGCTACAACTTCAAACATAATATTTAGGTGAATAAACATCACAGTCATTGCCTGGTGGTGAAAATGAGAAGCAATCAGAGCCCTGCAGCCATAACAAACTCCAAACCGAATGCACTTACACATCGTGCTCTGTTTGAGGCTGCCCTCTCCTGGATAATCCGCTCCCGGATTTGCTCTGCTCGTTCCCATCTCCTCGGAAAAAGAGAAACATTTAGGATAAAAATCAGATGTGGGGTATTTGAAGCACCTGAAGGAGGAGTTGGTGTGAACCTTGAGTGCTGAGTGATCTTTTGAGAAGAGGAAAAACCTCCAAGCTCACTTGGAAAGCAGGATTTGGAATGAACCACACTAAATTATTTATAATTTACACTTTTGGAATTTGAGCTCTCCTCAGTTTCTGGAAAGCTTGGGATTACAGCATTAACACCTGGAAGTTGGAATCATCCTGGCAGATATTTACTGTGCTCTTCCAGGAGCTTTTTATCCCATTAACTGCAGATTAACATCCAGCATTATCCTGAAAATGCTGGAATGACTGAGCCATGGAATTCCCATTTCCCTTCATAAAAGCTGCCTGGTCCCAAGTTCGTTTCCTAAACACCCACAAAGATTCTGGGAATTGCTTCCAAAGGCTCCAAATGTGCTCTACTGACAATACAATATTCCACTCTGGCATGTGAGGGATGGGGCAGGATAAATGTGACCTCTGACCACAATAGATACTCTGAATTTACATGATTTATCCAATTCCCACAGGAATCAGATCAGAACAAAACCAGATTAAAATTTTAGCTTGTCTATCAATACTTGTTCCAGCAATAAAAAAGTCATATCTGACTATCAGAAATGATTTAATTGTGGCTGAAGCTGAAGGCATCACAAAACGTGGGGATTCTGTAAATTCACCTTTAAGTGAAAGATTTGGAATTTACCATGAGTTTAACAAATGTACAGATCCCAGACAGACCTGTGGAATGAGGAGCTTTCCACATTTCACTGTAATAAATCTCCTTCCTGCCATCAGACTGAAAAAAAGAGACCACACTCAGCATTCAACACTTTGATTTCTTCTAGCTAGATCTAAATTATTACATCCAAGTCTCAGCACTCAAGGATAAATTAACTTTTAATTTTAATATTTTGTAAAACATTTAGAAACACTTCAGGATGACAAAGTGCTATAAAAGTTTAAGCTTTAATACAGTAGCTAAGAGTTAAGACCCTCAAAAATTTCATTTTAAATCTGAGTAGTCAATAGAACTTGGACTTAAATCAGTCATCAATTATCACACAGGTCATACTTTGGGTACTGTGGGTTTTTAGAAGGGGAGCAGAAATTGTGGGTTTAAATAGACAGCCTGGAACCTGGGATTTAATAATTATACACCATCTTATGGGGGAAAAAAGAAAGAAGAATGGCAGCAGGATAAAGAATTAGGATAAAATCTAAAATCCTGGAGGGAAGCTCCACTTTGCAGATGCATCAGGAGAGGATGTGGTACAGCAGCTAAAATCTGCAGGCACCCAGATAAATTTCCAACAGTGGCTGTTCCACCTTGCTCAGAATATTTTTACTCAACATAATTCATAAATGTTGGTGAGGCCTCAATTACTGTACATAAATTCCAAAACCTCTGGGAAGTAAAAATTCTGCAACCCAACAAGAACCAATGGCTGAAAATTAAAGCCAGATGAATTCAAAACCAGATTTTTTCTTAGTGACTAATATAATTGACAAGGAATTTGCTAACAGCAGAAGTGATGGACTACTACTACTACTACTACTACTACTACTGCTACTATTATTATTATTATTACTACTACTAATAATAATATTATTAATAATATTAATATTAATATTAATATTAATATTAAGACTTAACCATCTTTTCTAGATATTAAGGTTTTTACTTCCTTGTACTGCAAGGAAATGAAAGCTCTATAGGGAAAGGTGACAAAAGGTCCCTCTGTATTCTTCTTTTCAAAATAAAAAGTTACACCAGGCGACCTGAGGTTCTCAATACTTAGAGAGGCCACAACCACAATATTTTTATAATATTTTTACAATATTTTTACACAGCCATAAAAGCAGCTCAGTCTACTGAAAATCTGCTTCTTGAGCAGTCAGAGTCAAAAGCTGTGACTGTGGAACTAAGTGAACATTTATCCTAAAGTGAACTGGAAATAATATCATGATAATCTTACAAAGGTGTGTTTTCTGAGAGCTGGTAACATTCAGTGTTATATAAATTAAAAATTGCCTCACTCAGTTTTATAAACACCCCCGAGATTCGCACTGCAAAAATTGAAGCTTTAAGCCCCAACTTTGGCTTTTCCAGAAGAGATTCTTTGAGAGGAAAAAGCAGAAGGGAGAGAAGTCCCTAAATGCAGGAGGAAGCAGGAAAATGCTGCAGTAACAACCAGGGAATGCCCAGCTCACCCTGTGCCCGCTCACTGCAGGGAGAGGAGCAGGGGCTCAGCTGGCACGTGCCCGTGGTGGGGGAGTAGCAGTTCAGGCTGCTCCTTTTGGCCTTCAGGGGGGTTGTCTCAGGTGCCTGAAACAGAGAAAAATGCAAAAAAATTCCAGAGGAGTATTGACAAAACCTCTCTGAACCTTTTTTTTTTTGTTCCCTAATTCCTGGCTTTATGTATTCCCATTATGGAAAGCCCCTGTTAAAAGTTGTGCTGGGCTGACTTGGTGCTCATCAAGCTTCTCCATCACTCTCTCCTCTCAATAAAATTAGTGTGACTCTAAAAAATAAAAAATCTTTTCAAACACTTTGTCTGCCAGGTTCCATAAAGAAAAAAATTATTTTTTCTTTATATATTTAATTTTTTTTCCCAATGATTTAGTTATTCTGCCATGATCACCTCAATGTTTGAGGTTTTTTTAAAGCAGCCAAACCAAGTTATTATTTTTATTCCAGTAATGAGAATTTAAGACACAAATATTTTTAGATTTTAATTGTATCAAAAGTTATTTCTAATAATTTTTTAATTTAATTTTTTAAATTGAAAACATCCAAAGTGAATACCTTAAATCCAAAATTTTGTCTGTGGTTCAGGGTTTCAATATGTCCAATGATATAAGAGGAATTATTGAATGATGTTAAAGGATTTGGGCAGAGAAGTTTTCAGAAGAACAAGTCTGCAGTGCTGGAATCAAACTGGGATTATCTGGGACACACTCTAGCATGGATGCTGAATTGCAAGGATGAGAAACTGGGATTTTCTGCACATTCCATGTACAGAAATTAAAAAAAAACAACCCAAACCCTCACTTCACAACCCCCAAGTGCTGCTGTTGGTCATCAGTAGTGGGACTTGTAGCAGATTTTAAAAGATTTTAATGCTGCCCACTTGCCTCTGCCTTGTTTTAGTCTCAAATACCTTAAATATTTTCACACCTCTCATTTATACTCTTGTTCCAGTCTAGCAGCATTTAAACTTCACCTCATGGAAATTCTCACTCTGTCTTGCCACATTCAGGCAGGTTAAAGAAATGCTTCCAATAATCTTTAAATGAAATATGAATTGAAGTATCAATGTCTATTTAGGGATTAACATGTCATCAAATCTCCTTTTCAACAGAGAAATCTCCAAATATTTCAGACAATTTTTCCTGCTTGAACAGCAGTCACCTCACCCATTTCTGGACATGGATAAGGTTATTTTAAACAAAATTCCTGCAGCACTTAAAAGAACAATTTTTATTTGTCAGTAAGATTTTCTCCTCCAGGAAGAAGAATTTTACTCCAGTTATGCAATTTTTTAATGATACCATGCTAAGATTCCAAAAATCTAAAAATACTCATTCCTGATCTGGTAAATTCATGGTTTTGATCCATGGAATGAGGAATTGTTGATAAAAACAGGGAAGGAATGACAGCAAAGATTAATAATGTATTTCACCCAAACAATGAGTTCACTACTTTCTATTCCTTCTTTCCTTCTATAAAGTTACTTAATTGAAATCTTTGACATGCCTCTATTGGAGACGTCGTGTGAACTAAAAATCAGTGTAAAGCCCCATCCCTGAGTCTCCACAAAGTTTCTATCACTCAGGTGGGTTTTTCCTCAGCTCCACAAGGGCTTGACTGCAGGTAAACATGGATTAACTCTTTTTATCTCATGGGAGGGGATGGCTGTAGGGCAGGAAAAGCATTCCATGGAATTTCAGCTGGACCACTTGTCTACAAAAATTCTACTGCAGCCCAAGAAACAGCTGCAAAATCACAGTCCCAGCTGCAAAATCACAGTCCCAGCTGCATTCTGAGCAGAACAAGTTGGGTAATGGTACACTAAGCTGCTAATTAAACTGTTAATGATTTATTTTTGGTGCCACTGTGATATTTTGCACCTCTGTTGAAATATTCAAATAATAAGTATCCAGAATTTTTTTAAAAGCCCAATTTCTGCCCTGCTCAATACCACTGAGGCCCCCCAAATATGTGCTGCACATACAAAAATCTCTTGGCACGGAGATTTATTGGGAGCTCATTTGCTGACCAGCTCTTTCTCCCTGCACCTCTCCAAAATTTCCCTTCCTTTGCACCCTGCCACCCCCCCTGGCTGCAGCAGGAGCCACTGTGGGAGGTGACAAAGTGACATATGTCACGACATGCTGGTGCCTGGGAGATGCTGGGGCTGCATTCCCAACCAACAACAGCACCAGTACAATTTTATTTTGCTTGTGCTAAGTGCAGTGAAATTGATGGCAGCGTTAGGAGTTTATTGTTTCATTATGCCAGATTAGCTGAGGGAGGTAATTACAGCCCCGACATGAAAATGCCTTTAATGTTTTCATTTCAATTTTGCAGTTTCTAATATGCAGATTACAGCATTATCATAATTCCATATTGCCGCATGTACAATTACATGGCAGAACGTTTGCTTCCCAGGATAATGGAGCTAATTTCTAATAAATGATTTCACCAAGGATCTTAACTCATTCAGCTCTTGGGTAAATAGTGGTGGCAATAACAATATGCACATTTTTCAAGTGATTCATGCAGATGTACATTACTTAACGCCAGGCAGTTCTGTGACAAATGAAATACAATCAATTTTACACTAATATTTGCAGCAGTAATTTTGTGCTTTAAGATTTGCCCAGACAACATCCAATCTGTAACAACATAAAGGCAGCTAAAATGAAATAGATTGTTTATATCCACATTTATTTCTGCACACAGATATATGTACATATATATTTATACAGCCCAGATGGCTCCACACACCAAAAAATACTTACATTATCTTTTTTAACAGTGTCCAAATTTAATGCTCTCTTAACCCTGCAGGAGAAAAACAAGGACAGGTTTTATGGTCACGTAGACACAAAGATTTCTGTTAGCAAGGTCTGTAATTGATAATGCTAAAGACAGTTTCCTTTTTTGGTTTCACATTTACTGATGGCATCCAAAGCAAATCCATTCCCTGAATGTTGCTTGTTTAGGAGGATTAAGTGTTTGCCTAAGAAAATCTGATTCTCCATTTTATACCAGAGATAAAATCCAGGCACTGAAGTGAAATCATGCTGAGTATTTATCTTTTCTCCAAGGCTATAAACAACAAACCTCCCTCCAAAAGCATTTCCATTTACATACCTTCTGAGCAAGGCTTGGAATTATTTTGCCAGCAGTCGAAATAATGTTTAAGACATTTAAGACACAGGTACAGGCAAGGTGAAAAAAGGAGTTTTTCCCCATCATTTTAGCTCTTAACATGATTCAGTGCCAGCAGGCTATGACTTAACAGGGGAACAGATGCTCTCTGCCTTTACAGGTCCCCAAACCATAAGAAAGTGTTTGCTTCTCTTCTTCCCTCTCCTGATTCAGGAACATGCCAAGCTCTCTCTGCAAAATCTGCTCCTCTGAACTGGATGCCCAGCTGTTAATGGCAACACTGGAAGAGGAAAGCTGAATATTTATAATACTTTATATGGTACAGCTGTCTGCTAAAGAGCAGTCATCAAAATTTTATTGAATGCAGGCGAAATGCTCCAAGGAAAGAAAGGTCAACATAAATTAAGACTATTTTTCCCAGAGACAACTGAAACTTTTTAAGCACGTTCCTAAATCTTAACAATAGTTTACAGCGTGATGTAAAACGATGAGAAAAAAAAAAATCTTTGTAAGAACAGTCCCCAAGAAACATATATATTATACTGAATTAAACAAGGTTTGGAATATACATCATATTTCAAGAACTTAGTTCAGTTTTCATCTTGGAAAAAGAATGTTTTGCCTTGTAAGGAATTTAGATGACCTCATTCCAAACATATCCTTTTCAAATTTATGCTGCTATTCCAAAACTGTAAATTAAAGGATTGGGAAAATAGAATGGAAACACATCTTTGATCTGTAACTCAGGCAAGGGTCTTATATGAAAACTGTTTTACAGCTATCTCTATTACAAAAAGGGGAAAAGAAATATCCCGTCTTTAAAAAGCCAAGTAAACAGGTAACATTTAAATTAAAAAGGCCTCTGAAATCCTGGCCAAAGGGCAGCCAAAGCTGCAACAGTTTGATGGAATTCTTTACAATGTATTTCTTTTTTAAAGAGAAGCCCATATAGCTCAAGGAATCCCGACTCCATTACAGCTTCCAGCTCGTGGCAGCAGAGAAATATTCCATTTATTAATGCACCCACACTGCGGGGATGCTCTGGGGGCCAATGCATTTGCATGTTCCACCAAGGCATGTTCTGATGGAAGTTTTTATGGCAGGTGTCAAAAGGAGCTGAAAGCCAAATGAAATCAGGAGCAGGATCACAGCTGTGGGATGAAATAAATGAGAAACTGCATGAAAATCCCACTAAGTTATAAACACTGAGAGCACTTCTTGGGGGAAAGCTGTGCACTGATGAAAGCCTCGCTCTTTGAAGTCTGTCAAATATTGTGTACAGCCACAGAGCAGCCCAGATTTCTCTCTGCAGGCACCCTGAATTCTGGGGGCTGAGAGGGAGCCTCATTCCAAGCCCTTCAACGCTGGAAAGAGCTGCAATGTTGTATTGGAAAATAGGATTTTAGCTTTAGGAGATCAACCTCACCTTGTGCCACCCAACAGCCCGCCTTGCTTGGGGGCTTGTTTTCACTGATTGTCTTTTCAATGCCATAATGTGAGAAGTTAAAGCAAAATAATTTAAAAATTCTGTTCCACGCAGACCCCTGAGACTAAATTCATACCAGTTCCTCACATGAAAACCTGTTGGTTGAACTGTCCTCTCTCAGATCTTCCAGAAGAATGTGGGGGAGAAAACAATACATGCAGACAGAATTCCTCAAGTATTTTAGGAAAAAACATGAAGAGTACCACTTTTAGTTTTTTTGTTTTTTTTTTTTTTATATAGCTCACTTTGCCTGTGGTGCAGAACCAATGTCAGAGTGGAACAAGAAAAGGAGACAAAAAGATGGGGCACTTGTGGTGAGAGTATTCAACATGAGTTTCCTACCCCTGAATTAGCCTAACAAGGCTTAATTTATTTTGTTAATCATGCAGAGTATGATGGCACGTGTTTACAGCCAGCTGTACAACCTGCAGTGATTATTTTGTGCCTAATATTTATCAGGTTAAAGAACTTTCTTTATTCATCTCCAGAAGCTCACAATGAGCACAGACACACAAGAGCAACACCAGACTTACATGACTTGATTAATGACTTACTGCTTGATAAATTGCAAAATATAGGAGAAAAATGAGCAGGATTTATTCCCACTGGAGACAAAATGAAGAGATACAGCCTGATGGGAAATGGACATGGGGGTGTCATGCCCTGATCTCCACAGGCCTGCAATTCCTTCCCACCTCTCTGCGCCTGAGTGTGTGTGAATCTATAATTTAGTCACTGCTGTAATTGTAGTAAATCCTGTTGAATCACTTTATAAATATTAAATCAGTCAGTGATTAAGTGCTGCTAAACTCTTTTGCACCTGTATCTTTTGTATCCGTATCCTTGTCTCCGTGACCCTTTTGTATCCCTGGTCTCCATGTAAATCATTCTGAATTGATTCTAATCCCATTTTCCTGTGTATGCTCCATCTGTGTAGGAAGCAATAGAGTGAACCTTGCCATCAAACTCTGTTGAAGCCACGCTTTCACAAATTCATACCAAAACCTGCTTTTTTTTGCCAATCCCTTTAGTGGTGGCCAAGGGAGGGGTCAGAAGATGGACCAGGCTTTGCCCAGCAATGGGACAAGATGCAGTAGGCAGAAAATGAGTTCCACCTGGATGTGAGGAAGAAATTCTTTCCTGTGCAGTGACTGAGCACTGGAACATGTAGGGGGGATAGAATATAAGTAAATAAAGGTAGTATAGAATGTAATCTTACCCCCTAAAGAGTTGCAGCTGAGCCAATTATTAAGGATTAGGAGCAGGCCTCATGTTACCAGGCCATACCTGTAGCCAATAAGAAGAGTGTTATAAAAGAGTGGGGTGGTGGGAACTGGAGTCAGTTGGCTGCTGCAAGGACAAGGAAGACTCAATGCATAGAGGAGCTGCCTACAAGAAACATCAAGGAGGTATGAAACTCTAGCAATATGGAACTCTTGCAATGTAATGCAATGTAATGTAATGGAGCTTTTGCACTATAATGACAGCAGGAACAGATTGTTCAGAGATGTGGAGTCTCCCTCACTGGAGATATTCCAGACCTGCCTGGATGCCAGCCTGTGCCATGGGCAAGGCATGACCCACTGTGGGTCCTTTCCAAACTGAACCATCTTGTGATCCTTCTTCTTCCCCCTCTCCCACAGAGCCCCACGGGTGTTATCCATGCTATGTAGAGATATAGAATCAGAATAATTGGGACTGGAAGGGATCTCTGGAGCTCATCCAGTCCAAACCCCTTGCCAAGGCAGGATCACCCAGGCTTCTCCAGAGATGGAGACTCCACAGCCTCCCTGGGCAGCTGCTCCAGAGCTCTGCCACCCTCAGCGCACAGCTGTTGTTCCTGATGTTGAGGTGAAAGCCTTTGTGTTTTAGTTTGCGGCCATTTCTCCTCGCTGGGTACCTGTGAGCAGAGCCGCCCACGACCCCTCAGAAATGCGAAATCCAGAAAGGATCCCCCACAGCGGCAGCGCCGCCCGACCGGCCCCGCCCGCAGCGCTTCCCCCGGAGCCACCGCCGCCAGCACTTCCCGGTCAGTTTCCATTGGGAAACAAATCCCGCCCCTCGCCAGTCGCTCCAGGAGCCACCGCCGCCAGCCCTTCCCGGTCAGTTTCCATTGGGAAACAAATCCCGCCCCTCGCCAGCCGCTCCAGGAGCCACCGCCGCCAGCCCTTCCCGGTCAGTTTCCATTGGGAAACAAATCCCGCTCCAGGAGCCACCGCCGCCAGCCCTTCCCGGTCTGTTTCCATTGGGAAACAAATCCCGCCTCTCGCCAGCCGCTCCTCCCTCCCGGGCCCGCTCTGAGGGCGCTTCTCCCCTCACGGAACGCGCTCGGGAGCCGCGGCGCGCCGGGAGAAGCGCTCCCCTCACGGAGCCCGCGGGAACCGATCCGCTGCCGTGAGGGGACGGGGGGAGAGGAGAGAGCACAGAGAGAGGCGAGAGAGCGGACGGAGAGGGAGAGCAGCGCCGCCCCGCTCCCCAGACACCTACGACATCCCGCAGCCGTTCCCGCCGCCTCCCCTTCGCAGCTCCCGCCGTGTGCCCGCCAAACGCCGCCGGCTGGAAACGGCGCCGAGAGCAGGGCGGGCCGGGGCGGGGCCGAGGAGCCCGGCAGGGCTGCGGGGCCGAGGCCGAGAGCCCCGGGACCGACACCGAGAGCGCTGTCCGTGTGGGCTCGCCGGGTCCCGCTGTGCGCGGTAGGAGCCGGGCCGGGGATGTTCGGGCGGCGGGCTCGGGGCGGCCGAACGCGCCTCAGGAGTCCGTCAGGGATCGCTGAGCGGGGCTGAGGTTGTGAGGGAGGGCTGGTTCCCTTCAGGGCTGGGGGAAGGAGATTGTAATCTTAAATTTTATTTTTTTTTACGATGGCTGGCAAATGTAGACCTTGAAGCCCCCTGTGCCCACTAGATGAGATCCATGCGGGAAAAGTTTCCTCGTTTCAGGTGGACGGGGCCGGAGCAGGGCAGAGCTTCCCCGTGCCAATGTGGGTTCTGTGTGGGTGAGCCTGTGAGTGAAGGTCGGGGATGCCACGGAGGCTCTGACTTTGCCCAACAGGAGGAATTTCTTCCCAGAAAGGGTCATTGGACATCGGAAGGGGCTGCCTAGGGAGGGCTGGAGTCCCCATCCCTGCAGGTGTCCAAGGAAGAATTGGACATGGGGCACAGTGCTCTGGGCTGAGAATACTGCACTGGTTTGGGTTGGAAGGGCCTTAAAACTCATCCAGTTCCACCCATGGGCGAGGACTCCTTCCACTATCCCAGGTTGCTGAAACATCCACCCAGCCTGGCCTTGGACACTTCCAGGCATCCAGGGGCAGCCACAGCTTCCAGCGAGAAGTTTCTTCCCAGTCTCTAATCTAAACCTACTCCCTCCCTGTTTGGAAGCCTGGGCTGGATTGTTCCCCTCTGTCTATTTTTCTGAAGTGCCATTTACCCAGTACAAATGTCCCAGACATGGGGCTGCTGGCAGTGCTGTCACTGAGCCATTGCTCCCTGGATTTCCCAGCGATGGATTGGCATCACTTCCTGGCCACATAACAAATATCCCAGTAATGGGAAGTCCAAGGACTACAAACAAGAGTTCACGTTTTCTAAAAACTGGTTGCTGGAAAATTAACATTTCTTCTTCTCCTCCTTGCCTTTCCCCCCAGTTCCATTCTGTGTGTGTAACACTGGTGCTTCATTATAGTGACACCCGTGTGCAGGAGCCAGGCTGTGCCAGGGGGTCCCTGTGGGGTCCTTCTGGTGCCTGTGCAATATTAAAGTGTCAGGGAGTTACAAATTGGGTACTTTATCCTTGATAAGCAATTATTATCTGCCTTTCCCAAGTGGAAAAGATCTGTATAACTCAACAAGGTGCCAGTGATTGAGGCCTCCTGAGTAAAAATCCAATGAGTCCTGAAGGGGACCCTGGGATGGTGTTGTCTTGTTGCTGAACTTGAGATATTCTATTTATTATCCTGGAATATATTTCCTGAAGTCAACATTGGGTAAAATAATACAAGAAGCTGTTAAAGCAACAGCACAACAGGATTTAGTGTCCCTCTGTGATGGCCTTCTAAAAACCTTTATCACCCCTGGTGGAAGCAGAAAGCTGCTGTCAGTGTTTGCTGACCATTGTTGAGCAAACAGCATTGAATTGTTTTAATACTTGAGAAAAAAAATATGGTTTTGGTTTTTTTCCATTCATGTATAACTGTGTGGGCCTTGGGTATAAACAGCCTGTGTTGCTCAAAGTTTTATGCACATTTATTTCTATTATTTATATTTAGGTAACTCTAAGAAATAGAATTCTGGGCTTAACCTGGCATTTTTTGAGATTAAAGTCTCCAATTTTGACCAATATTATTATTATCCATATGTTTTGTTGAGTTATAAGAGTAAAAAGAGAAAACATGGATGGCAAAGCCTTGTTTCACAGATAACATGAAAACGTGGTTTTGTGCTTTCAAAAATCAAGACTACATAATATTTATATAATACTATAATATTCAATATTATAATATCAAATATCTGCACCTATATAAAATACAGTGATTAATATCAAATATCTGCACCTATATAAAGTATAGTTAAATTCAACTTTTTATTGCCAATGAAGAATAAACTGTGAATAATAAGTAGAGCTCAAACTCTTTCTGCTTGTGGCTCTCATGGTGCTTCCCTACAAGTGCAGATAAAAATTCCCATCCCAGATTTAGAGAAAAGAAAGGATATGACCTGGATGTTTGGGTAATGGGGTAGTCTGTGTTTCAGAGGACAAACAGAGGCATTTTTAGGACAATTACAAATTCTAACTGGAATTTCATCCCTCACAGGATGGCCAGCACTCCTGGGAATCAGAGAGCCGTACACTCAGGAAATTCCCAAGGGAAGAAGTCCCAGCATGCAGAAGAAGCCATTTTTTACATGGACTGCAGAGCAGCTTATCTGGCTGTCTTAAAAAGCAGCTTGGAAAATATTAAATCAAAAGAGCAGCTCAGTTTAGGTAATGATTGAATCTTTTCCCCTCTAACTCTTGCATGGGATGATTGCAGTGGGGCTATCCCTGTGCATAAACTCAGAAACTTGCTTAAGGATTTGAGAGTAGTTTTGGATGCCTGCTGGAAGTGGGAATGCCAAACAGAGGCATTTTATTGTAGGTTTTAAATTATAGATTTTATTTCTAAATCACCAGTAGGAAAGGTCTCAGCTCAGTTTAGGATGTGCCTCTGTCCTGGCACAGAAAACCACCACAACTGGTGTTCCATAAGAACACCTTACTCCTTCTTACTCCTTATCTCAACTCCTCCTGAGTTACTGGATTACTTTCATAGATTGGAATCTAAAATTCTCATTTTTTTGTCCAGACTATATTTGTGTGGAAGTGGTGGTGGTGCTGCCAGCTGTACAACAGAAAAACAAATCTCTGACTGCTTCAGCTGCACTAAATAAGGCTGTTGGTAGGAAATGAAAGCTGTGGGGCTTTGGTTTGAAAACTTCAGGAATTTCAAAGGGAAATGAAAAAAATTTACCTGAAAAATGGAAGTTTCTTAATAATAAATTCTTAATAATGTAACTTAGTGACCAGGTAAGATAAGGAAAGAGTAAGGTAAGACTGAGTAATAAATAACCTCAGTTTTGAGGGAGGTTTCACTATGGCAGATAAAATTCCTCAAGCAAATACAATTCCAACTTTGCAGTTTCTTGGAGTTGTAGGATTGTGTGCTCTGTTCGGGTGATGATTTTTTTTTTTAAAGAGCATTTTTGTTCTTTTTCAAAAAGGTTTTTCAACCACTACTGTAGAAACTGAGTGCACTGATTGCAGCCTCTTTCCCTACAGCAGAACATGAAATTCCACCCATTACCAAGCATATTCCTACAGCTTGTGACTTGGTGCTCTGCAGGCTTTCCCAGCTGCAATAAAAGGGCCTTTATGGCATCCTAATGATAGTTTGGGATAATTTTAACAGAGGGGTGGTGTGAGCAAATGTCATCTCTCTAATAAATGCTTTGGCTCCCAGCTTATCCATATGCCACTTGGCTACACAGCAAGGGTTTGGGCATTTTGCTTTCAAGGTCAGCTTAGAGAGGGCAGTTAATTGTTTAGACTCTCAATCCTTCCAGAGATGTTTAAGAATTTATTTTAGAATTTGTAAGCATTGAGAGTTAAAGACTTTTATTTAATCTTAAGTCAATTTTGGCATTTCTCAAACGAGTGGTGCCAATGTTTAAACCCCTCTTGCTTCATGAAGTTTGGCTGATATTCCAAACTAAAGTGCTCACTGAGAGATTGGGAAATTTTATTTGTAGGAGTTTTGCTGGTCTCCAAAGAGTAGCTTAATTTCCTGTCTGTTGTAATATTACTGGAGTGATTTAGCAGAATCAGACCATAAAGAAATATAAATAAAAGGTGCAGTCTGGTGGAGCTCTCACAAATGCAAAATGGGAGCCATGGAGGGAATGGCAAGTGCTGATGTCCCTGGAGATAAAAAAAATAAGGATTGTACATTTGAAGGAGATCTGTCAAATATAATAATAATGTGCTGCACTGCCATTCCAGGGAGCTCTCCCATCCATGGGAACAAACCCCCAGGGTCACTGCCCTTCCTTCCCTGTGCCCTTGACACTGAAATCCCAACCCATTGCTCCAGGCATGGCTCAGATAAAGATGTGAGCCCTGCTCTGCTCTGGCTCCTCCAGCAGAGGTGGCAGGGCACAAGTCCTTATTTAGTGCTTGGCACTGAGGCAGGCATTAACAGCAGAGGTGCCTGCTTGGTTGTTTGTTTGTTGGTTTGTTTGTTTGGTTTGCTGGTGACACAGGTCCCACTGAGCTTTGTCACCATGCCACCACCTCATTTCACAGATGTTCCTCAGCAGCTCCCAGCACAGCCTTGGGCACTGCTCAGCTGGCTCACAATCAAATGGAGGATCTCCTGTGCTTCCCTCAAAGATTATTTGGGAAGGTACAAAAGCATCCCTCTCATTTCAGATAGGCTGTGCATCTGAATTTAATTTCCATTAAATGTAATACACTGAAAACTGAAAGGATGTTTTCAGTAAAGACCTGGAAGAGGCAAATAGATCCAGCAAATTCATTTTGGAGAATGCCAGGTGTAACACCCATGGCACTGGTGGTATCATTTTTCCCTTAAAATTCATGTATAATTTGAATTGATAGGTTCAAATGTACAGGCATGGCAGAAAATATTGTCTCAGATAAATTCTACTCCAGATTTCAGTTCTTGGCAAAGAAAGTGCAGAGATGATTTTGGTCTTAGTATAAATAGGATCTATAATGTGCAGACTTAAAAATAATATATTAATGATATTGAGACACTGGATATAGGCTGAATTTTACACTTGAGACTGTCTTTGAGTTCATAGACATTTTGATACTTTAATTAAGATCATAATCAAAACTGTCCTACAGACCCACTTTTCTCTTGGAGTAGTTTGGCTTTAAAAAATTCTGAACATGGAAAGTGACTCAAGGATGTTTGGAGAAAACTCCTTTTCTAACAGCTGGGATATATATGTAATATTGTGTTTTATTGTTCAGTACTTCAGCAGGCTGGAAGAAATCCTTCCCAGAAGACCATTAACAAATACTGGACTTCACAAACATCTTCACTGAATTTTGATGATTTTTGTGCTATATTAAAGAAAGAAAAGCCAGCTACAAGAAATGAACTGCTCGAAGCATTTGGTAAAATAGACACAGATAAAGCTGGATATATTTCACATGATGAACTTTGTAAAATTCTTACAACAGTAAGTATCACTAGAATACTAATTATCCATCTTTAATTAGTAGAGATTTTGGAAATTAGATGGTACTGGGAGCTGGGATTCCCCATTTTATGGAAGATTTTAATGGTGGGTTTCCAGAAGACACCACAGAATTCCATAAACTGCTACAGTTGATCTCTTTGATATTTAGTAGCATTGTAAAGACAACATTTTTCATGATTTTGACCTTTCATGATTCAAATCCAAATCTGTTGAAGTCTATTGCAAGATAAGATTCTCTGAAAGAATATAAAAAGGCTTTTCCTTTGTTTATGGAATTTGTGCTGTAGGTGAACAAGATCTTGATTAGGAACCCAAACTGAGCTGGTTTTTCCTTGCAGAGAGGTGACAGAATGACCTGGGAGGAAGTGACCAGCATCACTAAACAAGCTGATTTCAACTGCAATGGCAAGCTTGACTACAACAAGGTATGGCCAGGAGTGATATTTGTTCTGTGTAATTGATAGTATGAGCATTAGTGATGCCCTCACCTCAGGATTTCTAAATTTTGGACTGAATAAACAGCCCACAAAGATTGGTAGATAGATATGGTTTCATAGGAGGAAAGCTGGTAAGAATCCTGTGTTAAAAAT
This sequence comes from Ammospiza nelsoni, assembly GCF_027579445.1. NCBI lineage: Eukaryota > Metazoa > Chordata > Aves > Passeriformes > Passerellidae > Ammospiza > Ammospiza nelsoni. The sequence goes on from NC_080641.1 coordinate 34,398,990, forward strand.
TGTAGATTTCATTTTTCTCCCGGCTGATTTACGACCGGAATAGCTCAGGGACGCCACTTGTAAGGTTTTCTGTGCTGTTTAGGTGTTCTGGAAAGGCCCAGGGATGGCCTTGAAGAGCCGGCGCTTCAAAGGACGAGGAGAGACTCCTGATCTTGTCTCGGTCTCGGTGTTTATTAATTGTTTATCTAAAAGATTTTCTTTCAGCCCGACAGAGGTCTGCACAGCAAGTCAGCCATGGGCACACTCCCAGAGCCCCCGGGCGGTCACTTATCTTTATACCCAAAGTTACGTATACAATATTTATCATTTTTCCCCAATACCTTCTACCCTTATTAACCGGTGCACTTTTAGTAGTAACCAATCCCCAAGTGCCACCACCACCACAGAAGATGGAGGCCAAGAAGAAGAAGAAGAAGAACAGGACACGCCCCAATTCCTCCATCTTACTTCTTTAGACCCCCCTGTACCAAAATCCTGAACCCTGTGTTTTACACTTTAACTAACTTATCCCTTCACCATTCACCCAGTGAATTCCTCCCAGTCCTCATACAGGTCTCGTCTCCTGTGTAGGATCAAAGTCCAGCCACCAGACACTTCTGGCAACATTCCAGGATTCCCGAGCCCCCCAAGGGTGGTCTCGGCCTCTCTGCACTTCCATCCTGAGGTGCTGAGATCCCACAAAAAATCAGTCTTCCAATATCTAGAAAGGAAGAGTTGACAGCCACACTTAATTTTTGTTCAATATTTGAACCTTCCTGAAGCATAGCTGCATTTTACTGTGATACCTGAGTGGTTGTTCTGATAATGAAAATTAAAATTATGTTGGGCTTGAAGAGGAAATGCATTCCATCTGCTGAGCTGTGCTTTCCTTGCTAATGCTACATTTTACTCCTTAAAACCTTTTGAGAAGTGCAGCTTGGTGAGTGAAATATTCCTTTACTCTCTGCAGTTCTGTGAGCTGTACCTGAGCACCAGGGAGCAGTGCTGCAAGGCTGCCAGGGCCAGGCTGGAAACCGACCCTCGGCTGAGGCAGCAGCACCTTGGGAACCAAACTGAAACTGTCCCCGAGGGGATCACACTGCCAGTGTCAAAGCCATCCCCCAGGGTCTGCAGGAAACCTGGTCACAAACTGCCTCAAGGTATTTATATTTGATATTTTATATTTTCTTTCTGTTGGAGATGAAGCTCTGGCTCAGTGAGCAGTTAAGTTGTTGTTTAGCTTTTCTCAGTTTACTGAATATTTTATTGATGAAAATAATTTCTACTGTGGCAATCACATCAATGTGTCAGTAAAATATATTCAAATGGCTGCATCTGTGAAACTCACAAATCCCTAAGGGTGGATTCTGTTGATTTTCATGTGACACAGTCCAGAGGGAAGAGAGAAAATAAATGCTCAGGTGTTGCAATATAGGCAAATTATTTCCCTCCTAGACAAGGATTAAACCCTAAACATTTCTCAGTAAGCTGCGTGTTTGTTTCAATTATTGAGGTTGTTTTCAAGCACAATTAATAAGTTGTGGACAGTTTAATGTCCTTGAAATACTTCAGAACCTTCCCAAACTGGAGAAGCTCCACAGGAATGGGCTGCAGAGGCACCAAGTATGAAATTTTGGGGTGTAGTTTGTGCTGCTTCAAATCAAAGGGGTGCAAAAATTACACAAGTGATGAGGGCAAGTTTTCTGATGGAGCTCTTGTAATCCAGTTTTCTTTGTGCTTCTAAATGCAAGGTTTGTGATAAACAGCACTAGGAGAGGGTTGAAATAATGCAACTGTAATTAAATCTCTCTGTTTCTAGGTGACAGCAGAGCTCCTTCAAGACCTTTATCAGCTCAAAGCAGCAAAGCTTCCAGCTCCACCACCGTCACTGTGGCTGCCAGCAGCAGCAGGAACACAAAGCTAATTATTGAGCCTGACACAATGAAGGTATCACACTGGAATGATGGTGTTTTCCTCTAGGCACCTGTGTTATTGCATTTTAAAGAAGCTAAAAATCAGAGAAAAATGGTGGCTTATGTTTTATTAACAGTTTGTCAAGGGCAGCTATAAACTACTGAGAGCTTTCTTGATATGTATTATTATTAACATTTTTATATACTGTTGGTTTTGCTGACAACAAGTTATTGGAAATAATTTTTCAGGTGTGAAGGCTTAATAGAACAAAATGTGTTTTTTATAAATGAAACCACTGTTGGAGAAAACAGTTAATGACTTCTTGAGAAATTTAAAATTGAATAATTTATTAGGTTGGTGAGAACTTTAAATGCTTAAGTAGTCTGAAAGATTGTGTATCATAAACCTTTGCATGAAAGGTAATTGGAAATAAATAACAAATCTGTGAGCATATTTAGTTTCTTGGGCATTGCTTGGTAAATAGATGCTATAACCTGAAAATATTGATTTTTAGTTAGACTAATATGTTCTATCAGTATTTTCTTTTAAATAAATCACTCATTCAATACAAATTCCTGGGGGAGAGAGACAACAAAGTCACTTTGCTAAGTCAATATTTGTAGAGTGTTAATATTGATCTTTTTCCCTTTGTTTTCCCTTTCTTGACTGAACCTTTACTAGTTTTCTTTCAACAGAAAATAATAGCTGTAGAAATAGGAAACATTAACTGGGAACTGCTGGGATCCATTAAAAATGAGCACCTGGAGACTCCTGTATAAGAGGGAAAAAATGGTTCTGACCACAGAGTGAAACTGCTGCTGGCAAAATGAACTGATTGTCCTCAGGAGCTGCATTTTTGTTTCAAATAACAACTCTGGGTTTGTTATTGAACTCTGAAGTCCTTTAGATCTTCCCCATTGCTGTACAGTGACATTTGCTCTATATTAAAATTTCCAAACATCATCTCCCAGGGGTTCTGTGCACTCTGGACCTCCATGCAATTTAACCTGCAATCTCACCTTGTTCAAACATGATGTGGGGTATATAAAACCAGCACACATTTCCCCAAGATTGGATTCTTTTTCTTTCTACAAGCTAGTAAAAACTGACTAAAAAAATGATATTGATTAGTATTGTTTGGCATCATCCAAAACCTGAAATCAATCAATAAACCTGGAAAGTTTTATTTCCTATTAATTAAATATTTCCAATTAATAAAATTATATCTTAATAATATTAGTATAATTATATATAGTCAATATAGTATAAATTAAAAATTTCCTATTAATAACCTGTTAGTTTTTTTAAACTTCATTTTGCACAATGCAAGCTCTGCCAGAATCAATGAATAAATACCCAGGGTTTTATTTTTGGTGTGAATGCGAATCCACCTCCCAAAATTCTTTTTATTTGTCTTATATCCAAGAATTTTATTTTATGTTTTTGCTGTTCACATGTCTTCCTGTATAAGGAAGAAAATATTGCCCACAGGAGCAACACCAACTTTACATTTCTGACAGAAGAAAACAGTGAAAGTCAGAACATGGTGAAATGCCTAAAACTAAAAACCCTTAGAAAATTCCTCTCAATCACTGCTTTTTAATTAGGAATTATGCATCACTGTGTGGATATTTTCAATATTAATTTAAATGTCAGTAGCAGTGGCCAGCAGCAGGTGCTGCCTAACATTTCTAACACAAACATTTCCCACTTCAGCCTTTATTTAACAGCTTTTATTCTGCTTTGAAGTAACAGAGGAAAATCCAAACAGAAAATCCTCTTTTAGTTTCCTGGTCTTACCTGTTTGGAATTTGATAATTTAGGACTTCTAGCACCACACCACAGTAATGGGATTTGAGTTCCCAAAAGGAAAGTATAAGGGTTTTGTCCAACAGTTTTGGCAGGTATCAAACTTGGAGCAAACAACCAATTATTTCAGATGTGTCAAGTTTGAAGACAAAAATACATTTTTAAGATTTTGTTTTAGATGAAGTCAGGAGTCATGAAGTGTTGGAATAAGCAGTTTAGGAATAGCAGTGGAAATGGTCCAAGAGGCTGAACTCCATGTTGGAATTCTGTCACTGATTTATGTTAGTCCCAGCTCCCATTATCCACTTTTTGACTGACACAACCCCAGCTGTTGCTGCATATTCAACCCTCACCACTAAATCCCAGGAATATTTTGTCTCTGACCACTTTTTTTCTAATTATTTTTTATGATTGGTCCCCTTTTTCCTGTCCTGTCACTACAAATCTGTTTCATGGATAAAGATGAGTATAGAATCATTAGATGGGTTTGTTCATTAGGTTTATTCTGCTCCATAAAAGTTGGCCAGGGGCTGAGCTCTGCCTCCATGGCCCAGAAATAGCTGCACTTAAAGATTATCCCTAAAAACTTCTCCAGCAGGTTGTGCCCACAATGAAAAGATTATGGGAAATTATAGGAGGGGAGGGACTTGGACAGCAGTGCCTGCCAGGCATTGGCCATCCCACTTAATTTTTAATTAATCTTTGTCTTTTCCACAGCCAATTTACTTTGGAAGTCTTTTAGAACTTCTTGAGCAAAACTTAATTTAAAAAAATTCCAGACCTCCAAAGAACATCAGAAAGGGAGTTACAAAGTGTATGATTTTGTATTTAAATTGCTCCATCTGTCAGCTGTTTGCAAATATAATTAGCAGAATCTTGGTGGCAATTCCAGTTTAATTTTTAGCTATAGGAGCATTGGGGTAATCTCTGTGCTTCTCAAGCATTTTAACAAGTGAAGCAATGTTACTTTGCAAAATTTGTTTACAAAAGGACTATTTGGAATTAAAAAAAAAAAAGTATATTGACACTGTATCTCATAGTGTGCTCTATGCAGGGTTTATTCAATAATCAAATTAACATTTCAGAGAAAGCACTTTAATCTTCATCCAAAATGAAGAAAACCCTTAATATGTATTTGGTTTCCAGGAATGGCAATGTGCACAATCCAGAGGCTGCTTCTACCTGGAGGAGAATGGGGAAATCATCAGTCACAAGTACAGGCTGCACTTACCCCAGAGATCTGCACTTTGTATCACCATCAAACCTTTCAGTATTCCCCAGGCACAAGGTGAGTGAGTTTATATTTTCATTTTCTTCTCCAAGCCACCACCTCTTTATAAGATTTACCACAGGGCTTCATCCAGTTGCTATACTGGAATTAGTTTTTCCCCAAGTAGAATATTCCCTTTTTAATTCCATAAAACAGGAGCCTTTAAACCTCAAAATTGTTTTAAAGTCACCTGGGCTGGCATTTTTAAAATTAATTTGTGTGGTGTGTAACCATTCCTTGATATTGTTCACCCTTAATGATAGAATTATTTTATCAATAATTCTTAATGATAAAATTATTAATTATCTGTAAGACAAAGCTTGGAACAATTTATCTGCTTGGCCTAAACAAGAAGAAAATCCCAATAATATAGAATAGAATTTTTTCCCATTTTTCATCACAGGGATCAATAAATACCATGGGAATATATATTTTGAGATGCAAAGAAAACCTAATTTGGGGCCATTATTATGATCATTATTATTATTATTGCTATTATTATTATTTGGGATATTTTTCTTTTTAGGAAAACCTGGTCCTTGGTTGTCAGTGGATACAGCTTTGTTTATTCTGAAGGAAAATGAAACCCAAGAGAATTTACAGCTTGTGAGCTTTACTGAATTCCAGGACAAAGAGGTTAGAGATTTTTGGTGCATTCCTATTTTAATTGTAATTTTTTAGTGAGTGTGTTAATGCTGGAGGTGTGAATTCCACGGGTTTGGAAGGAATTCCAGCTGTACCCAGAATTACTGAGTTGCTGGGTACATTTACATGTACATTACATTTATGGAGCAGAATAAACTTAATTAACAAATCCATCCAATAATTTTATACTCATATTTATCCATATTTACAGCTACTCTGTAAAAACTCAGTTGTATTTCTGCACCTTCAAACACAACATTTCCAAGGCAAAATTTGTTTAAATTTCCTTGAATTTTCTTTCTCCTTGCCATTTGAACTTCATAGTGTACATAATATTCTTTTCCTGTGGCAGAAATAAGAGAGCATGAATTTATATTCCCCTTGGTCCTCATCTCTGTTTTTCTAACTTTTATTCTAAGAGATTTACTATTTTTTAATCTTTAATGTGGCCTCACTCAGCCAATTTTTTTTAAGGAGACAACCCAGCATTCCCAGGGTTTCCAAGGAGTGAATTTTCAAGTAATGAGTTTTGTATGAATATTACTGGCAACAAGGAAAGGCATCATTTGACAAGTTCTTAAAACTTTTCTGTTTTCCTTTAAGAGCAGATCTTTGGCTGGAGAGGGGAGCTTGGAGCTGGGGTTTATTGGCTGTTCCCTTTCACAACTGGCTGCAGGCTGAGGAAGGGAAAAACCCAAATTGCTGGAGAAGCCAAACTGGTGTGGAGGGATGAAGATGGAGAGCTGGCTCTCACCAAAGAATTCCGGTGAGTTTTATTCCTAAACATGGGAATAAAAATCTCCTTTCAGCTAAAATGTGGCTTTTTAAATCTGGATTTTCCTGAAGTACTTTTTGTACAGAACAATCTCAAACAGACTGGATGGTTCTTGGGAATGTTATGAGACAGTAAAGGGAAGTGGAAGCCTTTGGGAATAGTTTGGCCTTTCTCACCCCTCAGAGCTGCTTTGTTGGATGTGTTTGAAACAATTGATTTGGATGGGAATGGCCTCCTGAGTCTGGAGGAGTACAACTTCTTTGAGCTGAGGACAAGTGGGGAGAAGTGTGACCAGGAGGCCTGGGCTGTGTGCAAGGGTAAGTTCATTTCTGTGCTAATTAAGCCTATCAATTAACTTCCAAGCTGGATAGGACTGGGTATTCTGTACCTATTCCAAGAACGTGTGGAGATCTTTTTCTCTTCCTCCTTTCTTTTTCTTTTTTTCCAGTCTCCTGTCCTTTGCTTTGCTTTATTCTGCTGTGTGTGCCACTGACCTTCTGCTGAGAAAGTTCTTCCCCTTCCTAATTGTTTGTAGCTGCCAAAACCTACAGGGTTTGTAATGCTGGATCCTATGGGGAAGGAAACTGCCACAGGTATTTGTTTAATCCATCTCCTTTGTGCAGATTGGGCTGGTGCTGCTTTTTTTATCTCACAAAGTGTGGAGAGGGACATTTAATTAGTGTGGATCTGATGCTACAAAGTGGCATCCAGAGTTTTTGTGGGTTGCCAGTGTCTCCTTTTATCATTCCATGTCATGTTTGACATAATTCCTTTGGAGGCTGTGGCACATTGGCCAAAATATTTTAAATCTGGCAAGCCCTATTAATTATGTTTTCCCAAAACACTCTGAGGTATCAGAGTTTTTCCTAACTGATGGAAAACTCCTACAAAAATACATTTCTAGGGCTGAATTTCTCCTCTGTTTGGTGCCTGGATGTGCTTTCCCACCCTTGATGGCTTTGTCAGGGTGATACAAGTAGGAGGGTGGAAATGTGTGAATAAATGAGAGGAAGGAGAAGCTGGGAATGTTTCACCAGGCCATCAATCAGAGGAAGGGTTCACATGAATATCATCAATCCTGACACCAAAGTTCAAGCCATTTATTACAGCATCTGTATCCTTGGATAGATTTATTAAATTGTAATCCCTTTTTAATAATATATAGTAAAGATTTAGCATTGTTATGAAGATGAGAAAACCATTTTTAAAAGTCCCTGACATGAGGACATTTCAATTATGTGTTTACTGATATTAGAGTGGTGGATCTATGATATTCTCTCCAGAGAGGGGTGTTAGGATTACTGGAATTTTATTGCTTTTTAGGAACTAAGTAAATCATTTCTGTATCAAGGACCTGAAGCATTTCAAGGTGCTGGCTCCAGCTGCCTTTCATTTCCCATTCCTAAAATACCCCATTCTGCAAAGCTCAAACTTTCAGAAAAAAAAAAAAACCAATATAAATTCTTTTTGTTTTGAAATCTCCCTTTTTTGGGGTTATCCAGTGTTTGTAGGCATTATCCCAGATCCACAGGGGAGCTCTGCAAACAGCACATGCCTGCTGAAGGATATTCTTTCCCAAATAACCTTGGAGATCTGAGGCTCTGAGTTGGTTCCATTTTTCAACTTTATTAATAGGAGGGGGATTCTGCCTTTGGAAGGATGAAGGTGTTTGAAGCTGTTTGCAGGCAGAACAGATTTTTAAGTGCTGTTTTTATTCCTTTGAAACAGAAAATTTTGAGATGAAGAAGAATGAGCTAACAAGACAAGGGTTTCTGGATTTGAATCTCATGGAAGCCAACGACCGGGATGGGGACCCCTGGGACCTTTGGGTCACTTTGTTGTCCCTGGGCTACAACAGAGCCTTAGAAATGACAGAGGTAGGAGAGAAGAGCAAAACTCCTGCACATTTCACTGCTGCAATCTTTGTGCCTGCCACAAACTGACAGCAGGAGGGAGGGACCCACTGCCACCATCCAGGGCTGTCCCTGTCCTGATTCTGAGAACAGCATTTGGATCTTTGAAAAAAGAAATTTTCTTTTGCTTTAGAAAAAGCCAGAATTTTATGAAGTTATAGAGGAAGGGATTTTTGGTTGTATCTGTTAAAATAATCCATGCTCTCTGTTGATGGGGAGTGATAGGAAGATAAGGGTGGTAAATTGTGACATGTCAGCAAATTTAGAAAAAACCAGGACTTTCTCCTTTATAAAGTCAGTTTTGTGGCCAAACCACAATAGAAGTGGGTAAAGATAACTTTTTCCCACATGACTCAGAATTCCTAGTTTCCAGACATAACTATTTCTGTTATTGTTGCCTTTCAGAACAGTGTTTTAATGCTTCATTAAAATTTTAGGGTTTGGATCACCCATTGTTTACTTTGCAGGACCAGGGATTATTTCTCTGATGTTTCTGTGCCCTTACAGGTTTAAAATTTATTTATTTGTTTTTATATTCTGAAATGCATATTTCATATTCCTGATGTCAGTAATTCTTTCTAAAGAAAGAGGATCTCTTTTAAGAAGAGAAAAATACCTATGAAATATTCAAGCATTCAATATACAGGTAATTAAATCATTAATTCCCAGGAAATTCCCAGATTTTTAGGATCACAGTCTGATAATATTATTTAATTTTGTTAAACAGGTCAACATAGTCAGTATATAAAATATAAGAAGATCTAAAAATAGTCAGTGTGAGAGATACCAGTTATCTCTCAGTGAAAATTTTGGGATGGTGCTGAGGGATTTAAGGATGAGCTCCTTTTTCTTTGACTTGTGGTTGGCAGAGCCCGTGCAAGGCTGTTTTTCTGCATTTCAGCCACAAGAGAGAGCCCTCCTCCAAAAAAGAGCATTTTGGGGGAGTTCTCCAGTCAGGAATTTCAGGAAGGTGTTTAGTGCCTTGTTCCAGCTGTGGGTTCTGGCTCCAGCCTTTGCTTTCCAAAGGACAGCTCAGCTCTCAAATGCTTCTGTAATTAATCTAAAAATCTCCAGCTGTTTACTCGTGTCTCTCACATAACTCTTTAATTCTTTGATTTCAAATAATTTCAGATTGATGTTTTGGGAGCACTGAGACAGAACTTGAGAAATCCTGGTGGATTCCAACAGCCTTTGGAAGGAAATTGAGGTGCTGGGAGTGAGTCTAAGAAAATGTAAACTCCTGGTTGTTACACCAGGAGTGAAATCCATGATACTCCCTGAGTGCTCAGTGCAACATTGCAGAGGTGTTAAATCTGTGTGGGGTGGTACAGACAGCAGCAGTGTGACAGGTTTATTTCAGACACTGGAATACATTCAGGTTTCATCTCAATTCCTGGACATTTTGCTGTCCAAGGAAGGGTTTGGTGTGTTGAACTAAGTCAGGTGTACTGGGAATGGCATGAAAAAGGCCACTTGTCCTGGGCTTTCATTTAGTGTAAAAGATTGCCACAGCTCACAGTTTATAATATTCAATATTCAGGGAAATATTTATACCTGGGTCATCCTAGTTCAAATATGAAAATACTTGGGAGTGGTGGGTGAAAATCTGAGGGGAAAACTCCAGCTGGAGTGATGCTAAAACTCATGTTCTTCACTGCAGGCCTGCCCCTTTGTCATTGACATCTGTGCAGAGAGGTGCAAACCCAGAATCAGAGCCATTGCCCTGGAGGCAGGGGGCTCCCAGCTCAGCAGGGCTCTCTGCAGGTCTGTGGTTAACCAAGGAGAGGCCAAAGGGCTGGGTGGCTCTGAGAGCATCTTCATCCACACCTACAGATCAGGCAGCAGGATCACCTCTGTGATTGAAAATAAGGTATGGCCTGCAACTTCCATATTGTACCCTGTGTTAATGTCTGTTACTGTTCCTCCTCCTTCCTTGGGTCATATTTGAGAGTTGCTGTTCCTGAAATCAGGTTTTGGTGTCTGTTTGATTAAAAAAACTCTTCCTGATGTGCTCCTTGTGGCTTCAGCAGAGCCTGGGGCAGTGCTCCTGCAAGGGGCAGATTGTTATAATGAGGAAAGCGCTTCTAACTACCATATAGAAACTGAGTATTTTTTGTGTTCACATCCCAATTTTTCAATATTTTGGCGCAGTATAATCCATGAGGAAACAAACACTAACAGCAGGAAATGCAATTAGAGCAAGAGCAAAGATCACAGCATTTACACTGCTGGATATTTTCAGTGTCCATAAGAAAGTCAAAGAGCAGTGATTTTTAGGAGTGTGTAATGGATGAGTTCTCACCTGATTATTCCTCCAGGTTTGCTTTATTAGTAATTCAAGCTGAAAGCTGTAAATCCAAGTAGAAGTGTTTGGTGAGATTTTAAACCTTTTTCCATTGATCACAGAGAATCAGTTTCCTTTATACCAGGAGCTGTGAGTAAATAAACACAGCACAGCAAGATGTTAAACTTCAGATGCTTTAAATCTTAAAGGATCACAGCAAGAAGTGTATTTTTAAATGCCCAGACATTTAAAGGGGGTGGCTTGGAGGGACTAATATTAGGACTGGATGCTGAGGCTCCTGGAACTCTGGATTTGGCTTTGCACTTCGCCCTTTAGGGTGGATATTCCAGAGTTATTTTTATGTTTGGGGATATGTCAGAGAAGGAGATCAGGGCTGCACTGAGACAACTTGATGCTCTCAGATCTCTGCCCACTTTGTTTATGCCACTTGGGTTTGGTTTGTGGATCTCACCAAGCTGGGTGGGAATGCTGGGGAAGCTCCACAGGGGGATCTGGACAGGCTGGGAGGATACAACAAGGCCAGATTGTAACTTCACAAGTCCTTGTGTTGTTTCAATGAATCTTAAATTGCTTTTGACCATGACTGTGGTGCTAAAGGACATTTGAAACTGTTACTCTTCAAGGAGTGTTTATTTACTGTTTATTTTATCTGTTACTCTTCAGAGTATCCATTGAGCATTTCTATGCCTAAAACAGCAAGGTCACAGAAGTCCAAGGAGTGTGCAGTTGTTACACAAAGAACAGACACTTAACCAGGAAAGTCTTAATGGTTCCTTCATGTTTTTTCACCTGCAGTCTGAAAATAAAGTGATAATTCATGTCAACAATGAGCAGAGTAAGAACTGCCTGAACAACAGGGGGCTGACAGTTTTTGCTGTGGAAGTGGCTCCAAAATCCATGATGGTAAGGCTTTTTATTGCTTAGCCAACTTTAGAGAAAATCAGGTGACATTTATATTTTCGTTTTGTAGGGCTTTTATCATGATAATGAGCATGTGGACAGTGGCATCTTCTGACCAGATCAGATGCACTTTTTATTATTTCAAAGCTAATAGTGTATTTAATGTATCTGTTTTCCTATGCAATTTTATATAAAAATCAATAATCCACTTTTCATACATGGGCATGTTTCACTTGTCCATTCTATACATGCACTAATATTTTAATACTCTTTTTCTAAGGCTGTATTTTTTTTTTTTTTCACTTAGCAATTTTTAATACCACGTATTGATGCATGTGAGAACAGACCAAGCATGCACTAATCAGAAGGAGAAATAAATGTACTGCAGTCCTTGTGCAGACTGTGCTTTGCTGGTGGTTAACTTTTGTTAAACTTGATTTGGGGATCATGTTAACCATGAGACAATTTGATATTGCTGAACTCTGCTGCAGAGCTGGGCAGGCTTTAGTGACAATTCCAAATGAGGGTCCTGAAGGAATGTGATGCATGACAAATGCAGATGATATTTTTTAATTATTTATGAATAACCCCCTGGTTTTCTTTTTCTGAAAATATACTTTCTTTGTGTAAAAGCAGAGGCATCCAAGCTATTTTATATTTCCCAACTTTCCAGGGTGGATTCATTCAAACCTGTTGTAAGCAGAGCAGTCCCATGACACAGGCAAGGCTGGGCCCTATTTAAATTGCTGCTACACTTTGGATACCCACTGCCTCATCCTGTAAGGTGGTTTTTAATTTGAATTTAGGCTTCATTCAGAATAAACTGTAGGCTCAGTCCTTATGGATATTTTGCTGTGAAGTTCAAGAGTAATTTTTGAATATCTGTCAGTGTAGATGATGAATATCCATCACTTAGTGACACAAGTGCTGAACATTTTGCTTCCACAGCACATTGGGTAACAGTTTTCCAGTAAAGAGAGTTCTCTTTCACCTCTGCTTTCTCTTGTGCCAGGTCTCTCAGCACGTGATGGCCCTGAATGAGCAGGAAGAGTGGATTTACAGCTGTGTGCACTCCCTTGTGTGTTAAACCTCCCAGTGCCAGGGCTGGCAGCAGCCACACTCAACCAGGATTAGCTTTGGGCAGCTTTCAGACAATTTATAGTCCTGTCCTTCTCAAAAAGCTGGCATACATTTATATTTCTTGATGGTTTTGGCATGAAAACACTGAGGCACAATACAAATTAGGGCTGTTCAGTATTCCAGCGGCCAGTTGTAATATAATTGTGCTTTCTAAAGGATTGTTTCCCTAAATGTGCCCTTATTTTTCATACCATGGATTGTAATTCCCTCACAGGCTGGAACTGCTTCACTGAGGAGAAAAAAACTTTGTTGAATGGGTTCCTAACTAAACATTCCTGTGATTTTGATGTGAAAGTATAAAGGGATGAGGCTCATTGTATTTTGTCACTTGATAAAGGATTTGTTTCTTTCCCTTTTTTTGGTCATTTGCTGATAATCCTTATCTTACCCTTGTTCTGTAACTTCTGCCTGGTTTTATACTCTTTTATATAAAATAAAATCTGCCTTTCCATATGCAATAAGGAAATAACATCATTTGAGAAAAATGAAGGTTTGTCTTGGGCTCTTGACTGTTAACAGCAATTAATTATTCCCAGGGCAGCTGAAATAAGAAGACTGAAGTGCACCAAGTTTGGGCTGCAACAGCAATGAAAGCCATCTTTGAGGTACTAAAAGCATTCAGTATTATATTTTATTATATTTTCCTGGTTCCTCTAAATATCTTTAATGTGAAAAAAAAAGAAGATGATCCTGGCCACTGCATGCTTAAAAAGTGTTTGAGTTTAAAATAGCCATTAAATGTGTGTGACCTCATGTGTGAGGGCAGCAAGCAGTGTTGCAGAGTTATTTTTATCTGCCCCAAGTGCTGCTCTCTGCTGTTACTCTGCTGTAATCTTACACTGGGAAAGTAAATGTCAGTGACAAAATGAGAGCTGGGCTCTGATGTACACACTCAGGCAGGATTCCTGGTGAGCTCTGAGTTTTCCATGGTTTTTCCTTAGCAAGTACCACAGGTATCATTTCCATTTTCAGAACTGTCCAAAAGAAGTTGAGGCCCCAAAAGTACTTGGTGATTTTTAGCTCTGACTGAGCTCTGCAAATGCAGCCTCAGGCAAAATGTGGGTGAAGCAGAAATTCCCAGCTCCTTGTCTAGAAAGGAGTTGGGAAGTGATGAGATACTGTGTGGAACAGACACCACAAAGTGAGCAGTCCATTATTTACATTTCTTTTGTTTGTAAAATCAGCCTTTTTAGATGTGGCAGGAATTCATATGCAACTCTCTCTGCATTTTAGGGAAGGAATGGTTAAAGCTGAAAGAAGGGCTTAGCTGAGAAATCACTGGATGTGGAAAGAGTTGCGTTTGCTGCAGGTAAAAAACATGGCACAGCACTGCACAGGGAACCTCATTTATTTTCTGATCCTCCTGCTGCCAGGAAGGGTTTCATTATCCAGTTTTTAAAGTGAGGACTTAGAAACTGCAATGGAGACTTTGCCTACCTTACCTGCCCTGGAGGAGGTGTTTTCAGTTTGATTCAAATCCAGGAACCATCAAGACAGAAAAAAATCCAGCTTCTCTTTTTAAGGTTCAACACAGGTACCAGCTTATTTTCTTTGAGGGGAGACATTTAGGAGAAAATATCTCTGTATCAGGTAATTTCAATTTCTGGAGTGTTATATTTCTTTTGAGAACTAGAGCTGTAACAAAATTGAGCTTCTTCAAGGCTTTGTAACGCTGACCTTCCGTGCCTCTGCTTCTGGGGCTCTGGGGGGCTCCTGCTTCTCTGGGGTGCTCACTGGCCTGTGTGTAAGGCCAGTGGGGACATCCTGCTGCTGGCCACAGGGACAGGAGCACCTGGGTCAGCTGAGGGGTTCACCTGGAGAAAAGGAGGCTCGGGGAGACCTTGTGGTTCTGCACAGCTCCTGACAGGAGGGGACAGGCTCTGCTCCCAGGGAACAGGGACAGGAGGAGGAAAAACGGCTTCAGGTTGTGCCAGGGAAGGTTTAGATTGAATCTCAGGGAAAATTTCTTGATGGAAAATGTCTAATCCTGGCACAGCTGCCCAGGGCAGTGGTGGAGTCCCCATCCCTGGAGGGATTTAAAACCCATGTGGATGTGGCACTTGGGGACATGGCTTAAAGTGGTGGCATTGGCGCTGCTGAGGAACGGCAGCACTTGAAAACCTTCAAGCTCTTTCCTAAACCTAAACCATTCCACGGTTCCATGGCTCGGGTCGAACAGAGCACGGGGACACGGAGGCGCTCGGGGCTGGGCCGGGCCACGTTTGCCACCCGCGGGCGGTGCCTTTAAGGGGCGGTCGCGGGGCCGGGGCGGCCGCGGTTCCCCCGCGGCTCCCGGAACTCCGCCGGCGCCGGCCATGGTGCGGATCGTGACCGTGCAGACCAAGCCCTACGGCGACCAGAAGCCGGGCACCAGCGGGCTGCGCAAGCGGGTGACGGTGTTCCAGAGCAATGCCAACTACACCGAGAACTTCATCCAGAGCATTCTGGCCACCGTGCCGCCCGCCGAGCGCCAGGACGCCACGCTCGTAGTGGGAGGCGACGGCCGCTTCTACATGAGAGACGCCATCCAGCTCATCGTGCGCATCGCCGCCGCCAACGGGGTAAGCACCGAGCGGGAGGGAGCTCTCGGTGTACGGTCCCTCCATACACCGGGGTAAGCACCGAGCTGGGAGGGAGCTCTCAGTGTACGGTCCCTCCACACACCGGGGTAAGCACCGAGCTGGGAGGGAGCTCTCGGTGTACGGTCCCTCCACACACCGGGGTAAGCACCGAGCGGGAGGGAGCTCTCAGTGTACGGTCCCTCCGTACACCGGGGTAAGCACCGAGCGGGAGGGAGCTCTCGGTGTGAGGTCCCTCCGTACACCGGGGTAAGCACCGAGCTGGGAGGGAGCTCTCGGTGTACGGTCCCTCCGTACACCGGGGTAAGCACCGAGCTGGGAGGGAGCTCTCGGTGTACGGTCCCTCCGTACACCGGGGTAAGCACCGAGCGGGAGGGAGCTCTCAGTGTACGGTCCCTCCGTACACTGGGGTAAGCACCGAGCTGGGAGGGAGCTCTCGGTGTGAGGTCTCTCCGTACACCGGGGTAAGCACCGAGCTGGGAGGGAGCTCTCGGTGTGAGGTCTCTCCGTACACCGGGGTGAGCACCGGGTGCGCTCCCCACCCGCAGCCGGCGGAAATTGCTGGCGCTCGGCGTGTCCGCGGCGTGGAAGTAACGCGGTGAGTGACAGATGGATGAGCTGACGGGACAGCTCGCGGTCCGGGCAGGAAAACCCCCCCGGCAGCCTCTGCCTGCCTGCGGGAGAGAGTGGACATTGGCCAGGGCGGAGGTGTGGAGCAAACACGACTTTGCTCTAATTCCTACTTCTTCTGTGGTTGGGGCTTCCAGCTAAAACACAGACCGGCTGTGAGGTGTTGGGAGGGAGCAGCGTTCCCTTCCACAGTATTGGAATGTTTCTCGCTGCTGGGGGATTCCTCCGTGGGTTAGTCCAGCCCAAGGGAATCCCAGCAGGGAGTGTGATACTGATGGGGAGAGATGTGCTGAAGTCAAGTTTGCAGAGGGAGGCTTTCCCCTACATTTACTCTTTTCCAAAGGAAAACTATCCCCTTCGCCTGAGGCACCAGCAGCAAACATTCTTCCTCATAGACCACAAAGAGAGGGGCTGAGGGTGCTGGTGCTTAGGGTAGAACCTTAGAGTTACCTAGTTCAAATTCCCACGTCCCCCAACACCTCTAAATATCTGACTTAGGGAAAAAAATAATAATTTGTGATTGCTGCCTTCTTAAGGCATAAAGAAGCAAATAACTGGTTTGGACTTTTTTTAAGCCATGTAGAAATTTGTCTTTTGTGATGTGTGACAGCTGCTCACCTCTGATTCCATAGCCCAGCATCCTGGGATGCTGCATGCACCTCTGGAAGTGATGGATAGAGCAGCTTTCCCTGATGGCAAAGCAGCAGGCACTGCTTTATTTGTTTGTTCTGGGAGGAGGTTGGAGTTGGAATATGCAGCATTCCTGCCCGAGTGCCCACGCAGACAGGATCCCTGTGGATCACTGTGAATAGGCAGAGTGGGGAACTTGTTCCCTGGGATGAGCTGTTGAGTGTGTGCAGCTTTTTGGATGTTCACCCAGGGCCTGGTGGGCTGTGGCAGCATTCCAGGCACCGGCCTCTCCATCATTTACACTTCAGCTCCATCCAGCAGCAGAGGCCTGGGCTGGAGCCGTGCTGGGGGCTGATGAGGTGTTCTGGAGGGCCGGGAATGTCTCGGATCCTCCCCTGGACCGTGCAGTCCCTCACGTAGGAGCAGAGCTGAGCTCGCTGCCAGAGCTGCAGCAGAGGGTCCCAAGGGCTGCCCTTGCCGGCAGGAATTTGCCTTGGAGCATTTCATCCATGTGAATTCCAAGTGCTGACACAGAATTGGCTCTGAAGGCAGAAAATGTTGGGGAAAGGCAGGAAAAATGGGAGGTGGAGAACTTGATTACAGATATTTACTACATTTTAGCATCTCTGGCCTAAATAAGGCAGTGCAGGCATTGCCAAACTCAAGAGTAGCAAAACTGTCTAAGAAATGAGGTGACTAAAACCAGAGGGTTTCTTTAGCAAATGCAAAGCACTGGTTTGAAATAAATTTTGATGTATTTTGGAGTGCTTGAGGGATGCTTGGTTAGTGGGGTTTCTCTGTAATTGTAAATATCAGTTCCCTGGTGGTTACCACAGTGTAGTTAAGTAAGTCTCCTAAAATCCTCTTTCTTCATAGTAAATATAAAGCGACTGGAAGTTTCCTGCCCTTCAAAGAGAAGGATGGACAACTTCACTCATGGTAAGAAAGTACCCTGCAGAACAGGAACCAGCACATGGAAACTTCTTCCTGCAGCTGTGGCTTTGTCCAGGTGCTGGGGCTCAAACATCTCCTGGTTGTAGCAGCCAGGTCTGGGGGGAAAGCTCAGCAGCCTCATGCTGAGAAAAGCTGAGTAATACTCAGAAAACAAAACTGCTGGAGAAGTGCATTTCTGGTCCTGAGGATGAAGAGGTGGTTGATGAATGCTCTAAAATCACCTGGTTTTAAGATCTGGTTGAATGGTGCTCTCCAGGCACAGGACAGACATGAGTACCACAACCAGTGATCTTTAGTTTTACAGCATAAAAACAAAGGATGCTAAAATTAGCTTGAATTTTGTCTCCACCTGGAATGGTTAATATGGAACTAAGTGTTTATTTTTAAGTTGCAACTACTCAGTTTGTAGTTATGAGATTAAGGGGTGTTTATCTTATTTTAAAGTTTGCATTTCTGTGAGTAAACTGAAATTGTTTGCCATTCCCAGCTGGTATCCAGTGTAGCCTGCCAGCTTTGTTTTGGCCTGTGTGCCAGCTTTCTTTGGTATTATTCCCACGTGGTGAGTCTGACTCTTAAATTCCACAAATCAGATCTTCACAGGTCCTGCTGGAGCATCACCGATCAGCAGAATTGTGGCTGTGCAATAATTTCATGTCAAAAAGGGCAGAAGCTGTAAATCCAGGTGTGATGATAGAACCAGCACCAGGCTGATGCAGTGACGTTGTCACCTGCTGCTCCCCAAATTTACTGTGCCCTTGGTTCCTTCCTAACTCAACACTTTTCCAAGTGCTCAAAGCTGCCACTCTCAGGCACGTTGCTGGAAAGGTGTTTGGAGTGCCAGGCTGTGCCTTGCATGTTAAACAGTGCCTGCTTTTGTTTTATAGCTGCAGGACAAACAGGGCTTTTATTAGAAATGCTATTCTCTCTCCCCCAGGAAGTTTGGGTTCCTGCCTTGGCTGCTTTAACCTTTCTCTCCCCTCAGTTACCCAGAGAAACCAAGTGCTCAAACCTGTTGCATTTATTTATCACTCTCTCTTTGGTAGCTCCCTTTTTCTTTGTGCTGTTCTGCCACAGCTCCCAGACCAGCTCCCACTGAGATCTTCCCTTTGAGTAAAAGCTCCTGGGACTCAAACCATCAAAATAAAATGCTCCTAAAGAAAGTTCTTCCAAAAAGCAACCAGGGTGAGATGTGGTGATGCTGGATCCTCCAGGCCACTAGGAAAAACCTCAATTTCTGACTTATGTTACTGTTTTTCTCAGAGGCAGAAGGGGAAATTGAGATGTGATATCTGAAGTGAGGAAATAAATACCACTGTGGCTATTTCCTGGCTGCAGATGATGTGGATTTTAGAAGACAGCAGCTGCAGCAGCTCTCACAGCCTCTTTTTACACCAGCCTAGACTCCTTTGGCCTGTAAAGTTAATTGGCTTATGTCAGTTTACAGTGGAAGGTGATTAAGTGGTCAGGTTGTCCAGTTTCAGTGCCCCTTTGGAATTTTAAACTCTGCACTCATGGAACTCCAGCTCAGAGCAAAGAGCTAAGGTGCTTTGCAGTTAATCTCAGCAAATCCAGCAGGCAGAGCTGCAATTCATCCTACCAGGGATTTAGCTGTAATCTCCTGGGACAATGTGCATGAGCAGACACCTGAGCTGGGGCTGGGCTGGCAGGGCAGAAATGCCTTCCCCTTGTCAGGGCAAAGGCTGGGACAGGGAGCTGGGCTGGAGAGCTGCTGTCCAGGGCTTATTCCAAATTTGAGCTCACCAGGATTGAGAAATGCATCCTGTCATGACCCTGAGCTGGCCAAAATATTGATTCATGCTTCAGATGAGGAGCTGAAATGTATTTTAGAAATAAAGAGATAGCTTAGATCAGTAAGAAGTTGCCAGAATTCTGAAGTAATAAAAGTGTAACATGCACACTTATAGTGCATATTCATAGAACAAGCTGCAGAATAACAAAATAATCAGCAGATGTGATGGGTAGAGGACAAACACAGTTGGCAGGATCATCCAGTTATCCAGAAAAACATCACTTCTTGGTTTTAAAAGAAGTTTGGTTTAAGTGAAAATCAGGAAATAAAGCCTCACCAGGAGCACAGGTCCTGAGCTGGGGCACTCGCCCTCAGAGAGGATCTGGTCTGGGTGTGGGAGATTGACCTCAGCCAGTCCTGATGCATTCTGTAGGGAAGCAATTGTTCCCTGGAACAGGATCTCCATGGAAGCTGTGGCTGCCCCTGCATCCCTGGAAATGTCCAAGGCCAGGTTGGACAGAGCATGGAGCCACCTGGGATAGTGGAAAATGTATTTTGGGTTCAGGTGCAGATTTCTGAGAGCACCCAGGGCCAGGGGCTCTATCTCAGCAGGCTGGAGCCAGAAATCCTGGAGCACTGAGGGAATGCTGCTGGGATCCTCTCCTTTTCCCTGGTGCAGGGCAGGACAGCAGCGATAAAGTGCAGATTTTGGGTGTGCTGTGAGGTGGTGTGACCATTGAACAGAAGGTTTCACAATCCTGGTGGCTGGTGAATGCTTCCCTGGAAAGGAAAGTTCAGCCCCTGGCAGTGGGGCAAACCTGGAGATGGGGATTCATTCCCAGCCCTGCCAGCCCTTTTCTGTTGTAGGAACAGAACAGTCTCTTCTTTCTCGAGTGATTCATATGTGAGTGCACTTGTGCTCTTGAGATGGTGCCAAATATCCTTTTTTGCCCTCTGGAATCTCTACAACAACTTTCAAACTCGGATTTTAAATCAATTCCTAATAGAAACAAAGCGTTTTGCAGTGGGAGCAGCTCTCCTTGTATGGCCAATAACACACTTGCAATATATTTATTTTTTGGTGCTCCGTTTGTCCTGGCATTACCAAATGTCACTCCCAGCAGTGGCTGCCTGCACCAGAGTCATCCTGGGCAGAAAGTGCCAGATTTTGGCAGCTGCTCAGGAGGGATTTGCAGGGCTCTTGGCACCCTCTTATGGCCGATGTGCAGGGACAGCACCAGCACTGGAGCTTTCCTGAGGGCAGGAGCTAAGGGAACGGGATTCTGCCTTAAAGGGGAGTCACAGATGAAGTGTAAAGTGGTTTTACTCCATTTCTGCCCAGGACTTCATGCTGAGTGTCTTGACTGAGCACAGAAAAGGAGCAGGAGATGCCTGTCAGCAGCTGCTTGCTGTCAAAAATTCCTGCAAAACTGGAAAAGGGAGCTTGCAGCTAAACACAGCCCCACAGAGGGGACATTGGCTTTATCTGCCCTCTGAATGGGGACAAAAACCCGGGAGAGGAATGGGGAGGAAAGGAGGAGAGGGCACCCTGGACCTTGGAGAAGCCTAACCCAAGGGTGAACAGGGAATTACTATTCAGTTTGACCTTTCCATGGTGGGTTCCACCCACAATTATTTTTCTTGCCTGAATGCCTACATATAAAATTGTAGCTTGGAGGAAGGCTGGGTTTGTGTCAGAGTGAGGAACTGGCAGAGTCTGGCTCTAACCCTAGCCCTGGTCTCAGGCTTGAGGAAGACTCCAGGTGAAGAAGGCTCCATCTCCCAAAAGAGATGGCACAGCTCCCTCAGGGAGAGGGGATGGGTAGGGACCATGGAATTAAGGCAAAGCAGGAGCTGTGGCTCTGCAATGCTTAATGAATTTAAGCCCTCTCAGAACAGTCTTGTCTTTCTATCATTAAATTTAACAGTTAGTTAATAGTTTTAACTCTGCTCTTGTGTGTGTGAAGTGCAGGACAGTAAAAGGAGAACTGGCTTAGGAAATATCCCTGTCAGTGCCAGGCTGGCTGTGGAGAGAGGGAGATTCCCTCAGCAGCCTCCACCTGCCATGGGGAATAAGAGATCCAGGGAACAGGAGCACAAGGAAAAGCTGTTAGGACAAACACTGGGGCTGTTTGCTGTAGCAGGGAGGGCATTCAGAGCCCCGATGCCAGAGGACTTTTAGTGAGGAGCTGCCAGGAAGAGGATTATGATCTTTTGTTTGCTGTGCCAGCAGATTGCAGGGAAGCACTTCCAGCTGCAAGGCTAATTAAGCACTGGCAGGGCTTACCTGGAGAAAAACATTCCAAGAACAAGTTAAATTAACTTCCAGGAGGAGGCCTGGGTCTCCTTGGTCCAGCTGTGGGGAGGGAGCAGATGACCTGAGGGGTTTGCAATGAGCACTCACCCAGCCAAGCCTCCCAGATCACAGAGCAAAGGACATTTCCCCAGTCCCTGCCCATGCAAAGGTGCTCAGCACCCACCTTTGGTGACATTTTGCACCTCTGAGTCCTCTGGCAGCTGTGTGATCCCCAACCCCTGAGCAGTCCTGGTTAGGCAGTGACTGGCGATTGAGTTTGTCCCAAGAGATGTTGCAGGAAAGCCCTGGGAGCCAGGGAGCACCCCAGGAGTGTGGCTGTCCTTGTCCCTGTACCTTTTATTAATTATTTTAATTTTTTATTTTAATTTTTTATTTCATGTTATATCTATATTAGTTTATATAATGATATATTTATATTATATTACAATAATATATAACATACTTATTATATATTATTATATCATTTTAATATTTCATTTACTAGACTGTGCTTCACTTTATGAACATAAACATTTGCATGAACGACACTCCTGCCCTTAATTAGTTTGATTCCTCTGTCTGCTCCACATGCACTGAATTTCACACAATTCCCACCCTCCCTGGGCTTTTCCCTGCCAGTAAACCCAAGCACATCCCGTGTGCAGTCACAGGAGCTGCTGGGTGTCCTGTGCCCTCCTCCTGTCACTTAATGCCACGGCATTTCCCAGGGCAGCCAGAAGGCAAAGAGCTTGCTGAGGCCTTTTCCTGCCAGGTGCAATTTTGGGAGCTGGATTTTGGGTTCTGTGCCACTAGAGGGAAACCTGGCCCTTTGCACGGGAATAAAGAGAGCTGCAGGATGCTGGAATGGTGTGGGTGGATGAAACACAAAGCAGTTGTGCTGTGTATCCCAGGCAGCCTCACTGCTGGGGTAAAAGGTGTGTTGGGTCACACAAATTATCCAACTCCATTTCAATGTGCTGATGGATAAACCAGGATTGGGGACATGGTCAGTGTGGCCTTGGCAGGGTTAGGGTTTATCTGGATTATCCCAGAGGGCTTTTCCAAACTGTATGGTTCTGTGACATTCTTTGGAAGAAAATATATCAATTATTGCAGCAATGACAGAATCAGCACCACAGGAAAGAGTCCCTGAGCACCTTCAGACCTGCCACAATTCAGCTGTGTGTACACGTCTCCTTTTTGCTGCCTTTAATGGTGGGACAAACAGAATAACTACCAAGTGTCTGTTCTTTAATTGCCCCAGTGATATCTATAAATGGTTTCCAGCAGCCCAGGCAGAGGACTCTGAGTTTTGTTAAAGGCTTGGAGGAAAGGCTGATTTTAGAATCATGGAGTAGTTTGGGTGGGAAGGGACCCTAAAGCCCATCCCATTCCCTCTGCCCTGGGCAGGGACACCTCCCACTATCCCAGGGTGCTCCAAGCCCTGGCCTTGGACACTGACAGGGATGGGAGTTCCACTGCCTTCCCTTCCTTCATTTCCCTTCCCCATGCTTGGGAAGATGAGGCTTCACAGCAGTTTTTTGGGATCCGAGTCTCTTCTGTTTGTGTTTAGGCTGTCCCACAACGAGCAGCGTTATGGGATGCAGTTTCCCCAAACATTTGATAGTTTTTTGTGGTTTGAATCTGGGTGAGACTCGCTGGGGGTGCTCAGCTGAGGCTTTGCAGCCCAAGGCTGCCCAGCTGCTCCTGCTGGGAATTCTCCCTGTGCTTCGGGGAGCCGTGGGAAGTCAGCTTGTCAGGGCAGGAGTCGCATGAGCGAACGGGAGGTAACAGATCTGTTCCCTTCCATTTTAAGAGTGACCTTTAACTCGCCAGACTTTGCAAAATAGCTCCAGCAGGATCCTGCTGGAAGTTTGCCTCCAGAGCCCCAGCGCGCAGCCCTGCCCTGTGGAACTGGGCAAGCACATCCCAGCGGGGCTGGGCTGCTCCCACCTCCCTGCCCCAGGCAGATCCACACGGATCGACGCTGCTGGGCTCCACGGCACGGCCGGGAGCAGTGCCTGTGGCCACCAGGAGGTGACAGAGAGAGCAGCAATCCTTTACAGTGAGGGACAGCAGCGTGGAATTGTGCCTCCTCCCTGACATTGATCCCCCGCCGCAAGTGCGAGGACGCGGCTTCGGTTACAGAAGGTGCAGGGAGCTATTTTTGGGGGCTCAACGGCTCCCCCGAACTCCTGCCTCATAGGTGGGCCATTGCTGTGTCAAGCTTGGGGGTTAATTTTGCCATATTTGGCTTTTTAAATGCACCTGTGTGACAAAGGGCCATGGAAGACGCTCCCCTGCCTGTGGTGACGGTGCCGACCTCTCCCTACGGCGACCAGAAACCGGGAACCAGCGGCCTGAGGAGGAAGACCTTCTTCTTTGAATCCAAGCTGAACTATTTGCAGAATTTTGTCCAGAGTATCTTTTTTTCCATAGACCTAAGGGATCGCCAAGGAGCCTCTCTGGTGGTTGGAGGCGATGGGAGGTACCTCAATAAGTCTGCAGTGGAACTGATTGTCCAAATGGCTGCTGCCAACGGGGTTGGTAAATGTTAAACGGCTGAATTCCTGCGGGGTGTGGCTGAGAAATGCAGAAATCCAGCAGAAATTAGGCGCTGGGAGATTTAATTGCCCCAAAGGCTTTATTCAACTGCTAAGAGTGATGTTTTTAATGGCTGATCAGCTGGGGAGTACAGAAATTACTGTTTTTTCACTCTAAGTGTTGCAGTTGGGCAGAGAATACATGTGGAGAAAGGAAAATAAATTCTGCTGGGGTTTGTGTGTCCTTGTTTTGTGCTTTGACGTGCCCCAAGCTGTTGGCACCTGTGGGTTTTTCAGTCTTTGCACAAGAATATAAACCCCTGATACTGTTCAGAAATGGACTAACAGGGAGAGCCATGAGAGTGGCAAAGGAGAAGAAACAACCATGTTCTGCCTTTCTCACCAGGTGTAAGTTGTGGCTGTGGGATAAATGCTTAGGGAGCCTTTGAAAGTTGATATGAGAGTCAGCAAGTGAGTGACAGCCTTTATAGGGAGCTCAGTTGTGCTGGAATTCTGTGTTTTGGAAGCAGAGCAAGAGGCTTGTGTGTTTGTGGTAGATCATGGTTCATGCCATGGGCTTTTGTCTTTGTTTCCTTCTGCTTTTTAAGAAGAAAAGGCTCTGCAGAGCAAACTTTGTGCCAAGGGACCTGGATTTTAGGAGTTTGTTTGACAAAAAACCTGACAAGGACAGTGTAATCAATAGTGAATGGGAAAAATAGGATGAGAGAATTTTATTCCTTTATTTTTAAAATCTTGTGGGGAAAAAAATCTTCAGGCATTACAGATGAATGTCTTCCTTTGAAATCAGTGTATGGGCAGAGCAGAAGAGCTGGAAATGTGCACAGAGCCAGGCTTGGAGTGCCTGACACCAGGACAGATCTGCTGGTGAGGGGAGATCAGGCTCATCTCCACCTGCTCAGACTTTTCTCTCCAGCACTGGGCCCAGGTCTGCCTAAATGGGATTTAGGGGGTGGTTTGGGTGTTTTCCATGGATTTTTCTCCTCAGTCTGGCTGGTGCCTGTCAGTGCTGTGTTCAGGGTGTGGATTGGTGCCTTGGGCTGCATCTCCTGCACAGAAAGGGCTGCAAGGGTGGGCTGGGGACATCCTGGAGCTTCCATGGCCTGGAAAAGCTGTTCCCAGTGTGCAGGAGGTCCCTGTGTGCATCCTCATGGGGCTCTCAGTAAAACCAGTGTGGAATTATTGCCTGGGTGGTTTGGAAGTGCTGTAACACAAACTTGTGCACAAAGTGGGTCTGTTTTGAGAAATCCATGAAAGGTGTTTGTCCATCATTGCAGCCTGAGGTTTTCCTCATAAGAAATTCCCCAGACTCAAAAAGGATGAAGTGTAAATCGTTCAGCACATTGTTACACCGAGCAACCTACCTCAAAGGATTCAGCATTGGATGGGTGGGGAATGGCAGCTGAAAACCTCTGGAAGCCACGGAGGACCCAAATCTCAGAGCAGCTCACATGAAGACGAGTGTTTCTGTTTCTTCCCTTCCTTCCTTGCTGTGGGGAAAAGCTGCAGCTTAGGTGTGCAGGGAAGGCAGGGACAGGGGATTTGATGTGTTCATCCAGCTCTCCTGCAGCTGCTGCCTGCTTTGGCAGGGAAAATCCCTTATTTCCCCTTCCTCTGCAGCATTCCTGGGGCACTGATGCACAGGGTGCTGCAGAACGTCACCCTCACAGGGAAACTGGGGAGCAGGAGGGGAAGCTTTGGAGAGGAGCTTCTGGAGGTCCTGTGAGTTCTCAGGGAAACTGAAGGAGCAAGGTTTGGAGGCTGGAATAAAGCACAGGACTTGTCTGAGAATGGGGCAAAGCAAACCCTGCTTCAAATGAAACAGTAAATGTGTGATCAGTGTGTGGGCACAGCCAGGGCTCCAGTGTGAGCTGCTGTGGGCAAGGCCCTCGGTTTGGGTTTGTAAAGTGCTTTTTTCCCATTTCTGCTGTTATTTTCTGGAGGGGCAGCTCTGCCAGCAGCTGGGCTGTGACAGCTGGACCATGCAATAACTGATGGGCAGCGAGGCTGGGGCTTAGCACCTGGCAGTGCCAGGGGTCAGGAATCACAGCCATCCCTGCCCTTGGCTCAGCACCCACCACAGCCTGGGAATGCTGCTCTTGATTGCTGCTCCAGCTTGGGATTGAATGGAATCCCTCCTCTTTCCCCTGCCTGTTCTGGGTCTGACCCTCTCAGTTGGTGCACAGGGGTCTGGTGAGGTTTTAAATCCTCTCACCTCATCTGGGGCTGTGGGGAGGAGTGTGTTCTTCCAGGGAATTCTGCTCCTCTGGGTTTATTGCCTGGACTCTGAAGGGGCTGTATTGCTCAGCACATTGCTCTGGATGCAATCTTGGAGATATCCCTGGATTTATGGGAAGGAGGAGGAATCTGCAGCTGCTCCCAGGATGTTCAAGTTTTATGTTCTTTTGGCTTCTCTCTGCCCCGCTGTGTGTTTTGAAGGCAGATTTTGAGGCCACAGCCAAGAGGGAATGCTGGGTTTTGTGGTGTTTAATGCCAGCCCTTCGGTACATCCATGTGCAGCATTCATGGAGGAAAATGCTCCAACAGAGCGGGGTCGGATACACCATGGGGAGCTGTGGCAGGAGCAGGGCTGTGCTTTACCTGTTGGCAGAGTTTGGGGTTTGGGCTGAGTGGGAAATAGTGAAGGTGAGAAGACTTTCAAAAAGCTGTGTAAGCAGGCCTCAGAAACAGAAAGAGCAGAGAACTTGGAGCTAGCTGAAAGTAGATAAGTTACAATAGCACAGCAAGCAAGGACAGGAAACAACAGTTTGAGTTTTAGGCTTGGTTAAGATAGACCTTAAGACTGCAGAAAATATGCTTAGCAAGACAGTAGAAGGTTTTAAGCCTAATACTGGAGTATTGTGGATTGTTAATAGAAAACATAAAAACAAGCATTGTGTGAAGCAGGTGTATGTGTGGTTTTAGTGATTGGCTAGAACAATTATCTGTAAACTTTAACAATGTGCTGTTGGCTAGAAAGTTTTTTAAATGCTCTGTACCAAAGAAATCTTTGGCTGCTGCTGGCAGGACATGGAGCTGTTGCCATCTTTCAATTGTCTCAACCACGCAATGAGACTGATGCTCATAAAGCTCAAGGAACGTGTCCCAGCAGTCCCATCCTGTTTGTGCAAACCTCCAACTCTGTCAGTGCAACGGGCCAGAACTGGGCAATAAGTTATGTAAATGAGCAGAAGCCTGATTAATTTTCTTTATTACGAAACCCATTGCTTTTTTATACCCTATTTTGCTACACGTGAACTTGACTGGTCCTTTAATTAAAAGACCCTCACCATTGGTTAATTAATTGGTAAAGAAATCTCCATAACACATTCCATAAGTGCACAGTACCAGGTACAGCAGGTTAAGGTAAGAATTGTTTCTCATTCTTTTCCCTGCTGCTCTCGCAGCCTTTCCCAGCAGGATGCCTGGGGAAGTGCCCGTGTCTCCCCGTGCCAGAGAGCTGCAGCCACAGCACCAGTGTGGGCTGGGCTTTCCCTGAAGCTGTGTGTGCTCCTCCCCGCAGATCGGGCGCCTGGTGATCGGCCAGCACGGGATCCTGTCCACGCCGGCCGTGTCCTGCCTCATCCGCAAGATCAAGGCCATCGGGGGCATCATCCTCACGGCCAGCCACAACCCCGGCGGGCCCAGCGGCGACTTCGGCATCAAGTTCAACATTGCCAACGGAGGTCAGCCCTCTCCCTGCTGCCTCCTGCTCACTGCTGCTATCATTGCTCGTTTCTTGCGTCCCTCTGTGTGACTGAGGCCTTGTCTGACCCAGAGATGGGGTAACTAAGAGGTGCTTAAAAGCTTTTATTCCATTTTCAGTTCCATGTGAAGGGTGAGACAATACAGATGTTATAATTCACACCATCGCAATCAGAAGCAAACTATTCCCTAATTACAATACATTATAAGTATCTCTTGGCCTATCAGCTTCAGTCACCCCATGCTGTAAATGCCTTAAAGCCAATAATCTAAAATTACTCTTCATGGGTCCTACTACAATGCATCTTTCATAGTTCAATTTCTCTAAAGTACCTAGTCTTATTTGCAAGGCCACCCTTTGAAATTTGTTTCTAGTTTAATCTCTCTCCCAGCAATTCTAATTCATTTGCCATCTCCATGGCATTTCTAAGTCAGCATTTCTTGTCTCAAGGTTTGCATACAGATGCACACTGTGTGAGCCTTCTGCCAGGCTTTGGGAATTCCCTACAAATCCATTTCCAACACCACCCAAGAATCCACATTTCTGTTCACATCCCAGGAATCAGCACCCTGAGCAGTGCTTTCCCTAATGGAGACAATGATGCTCTGTTCCCCTCATTCCCTGGTGTTCCTCTCCATTCCCAGCCCAGGTCCTTGCTCTGTTCCTCAAGGTCACTCCTCTTGCAGTTGGATTCTTTAACATCTTCCCTTTGCCCATTTCATTTTGCAGGTCCTGCTCCTGAAGCCATCACGGATAAAATTTTCCAAATCAGCAAGAAAATTGAGGAATATGCAATCTGCCCAGATCTCCAGGTGGACTTGGGCACCATTGGGAAGCAGCAGTTTGACTTGGAGAACAAATTTAAGCCATTTACAGGTAAACAAATGTTCTTCCTCTTGGCAAGGGTGAGGAACTGGGGTGTTTCTGTGGCCATTCTGACCTCTCCTTCTCACCTGTTGCATAATCATGTGAGGACATTGCTCCTGGCATTCCTTTATTTATTGATTTTGATTGATATAATCAAAACAGAAGTAGCAAAACCTTCATCCATCAAACTTCCCTAAAATCAAAGGCTGTTTTTTCTGCAAGGCAAACATGTACTTGAAAACAGAAAAATGCAGTTACAGTGCATTTTCCTAATTAAAAATTGCAGAGTTTAATATTTCAACTGATTTTTTTCCATGGTTTCATATATAGAAGTTGTCACCATGAGTGGGAAAGCTGTTACATTTCACATATGACTCTTCTGAGTCAGCAGTAAAATATGAAAATAAATTAGAAAAAGACTTCTTAAAAATACAGCAAGTATTTTTTTACCATCTCCTGGTGCTTGTAATTAACAAAGTTAAAAGATGATAAAAGTTGGTATTTCTCTCAGTCTCCATTTCTTTACAGTGGGATTTTTATGCTGTATTTTGTTTTTATGTTGGCTGCAAAGGTGCAACTTTTTGAACTATGAAGTTCACACTTCCCATTGACTTTGGTGGAAATTAAAGATCTGATTTTATATACATATTTTTAAATTCAAGTGAAGTGAGATTGATCCCTCTTGAAGGATGTCCAGGGAGCCTTAAGTGGGAACAGAGTTTGATTTTGTAGGTCCACTTGTGACCTGATTAGCAGTGAGAGCCTGTAATTAAATTGCTAATTTAGCCCCATTATTGCTGTCCCTATTCTGGGATGTTCAGGGGCTTTGTGCTGAGCTGGGCCCTCAGCACAGCAGCAGGGCTTGGCTATCACAATTCCACGCTGTGAGGGTTGATCCCTGTCTGCTTCTCTTTCCCAGTGGAAATTGTGGACTCTGTGGAAGCCTATGCCAGCATGCTGAGGAACATCTTTGACTTCAGTGCCTTGAAGGAGCTGCTCTCAGGGAAGAACCAGCTCAAGATTCGCATTGATGCCATGCACGGGGGTAAAAGGGCTGGGCTTGGGCACTGTGGGGTCAGGGGTCTCTGGGGATTTGTCACCTACCCCAGACAGGGATGTATATTGCAAGTTTGGGGTTTGGTTTGTAACCCACTGGATTTTTCTTTTTGGGAGCAAACTTTTTATGTCTTGTGTTATTTTCTTTTGTCAAGCGTTGTGTTTTGGGGATGGGATGAGGGGGTTTGGTTTGTAACCCACTGGATTTTTCTTTTTGGGAGCAAACTTTTTATGTCTTGTGTTATTTTCTTTTGTCAAGCGTTGTGTTTTGGGGATGGGATGAGCTGATCTTTAAAGTCCCTTCCAACCCAAAACATTCTAGGATTCTGTGAAATGTTTCATACAATTCTGAAATGGTTTGGGCTGGGAAGGATCTTAAAGCTCATCCAGTTCCACCCCTGCCATGGGCAGGGACACCTTCCACTGTCCCAGGCTGCCCCAGGCCCTGTCCAGCCTGGCCTGGCACACCTGCAGGGATGGGATGGATTTTGATGTGAGCTCCTAAACCACAAAGCACCCAAAGTGACCCAAACTGAGCAGCCTGAGGTGGGTGGTGCAGAGCTGCCTGGGGGCTGAGCCAGCTCTTTCCCCTCTGTTTTGCTGAGACAGTTGTGGGCCCTTATGTCAAGAAGATCCTGTGTGAGGAGCTGGGAGCCCCAGCAAATTCAGCTGTGAACTGCACCCCCCTGGAGGACTTTGGGGGCCACCACCCTGACCCCAACCTGACCTATGCTGCTGACCTGGTGCAGACCATGAAGACAGGAGAGTACGACTTTGGAGCTGCCTTTGATGGAGATGGGGTAAAGGAGTGCTCGGAGTTCCCCTTCCTTCCCTCTAACCACCTCTGGGGGCTGAGGAGCACCTTTCCTCTGCCTCTCTCTAATCATGAGTGAAGTGAACCACCACAGAAATAGCTGGATACTGTATCAATAATCCCAATTATTGTATTTTAATAACTTTAAACCTTTGAAAAAATCAGCAGGAAGGAGAAACACTGTGGAAGTGCTGCTGTGTAACTTCTTCAAAGCTCTGTGTTTATTTCAGAAAATCTCTGGGGACTGCTGGGTTTATGGGCTGGGCAGAGGGAGCTGGGTTTATGGGCTGGGCAGGGGGCTGAGCTGTGCCTGTGCTGTCTCCCCCAGGACCGGAACATGATTTTGGGCAAGCACGGCTTCTTTGTCAACCCCTCCGACTCGGTGGCTGTCATCGCCGCCAACATCTTCAGCATCCCCTACTTCCAGCAGACAGGGGTGCGCGGCCTGGCCCGCAGCATGCCCACCAGCGGGGCCCTGGACAGGTAACAGCAACCCCCTCTGTGGGCAGGGAGCCCTGCCAGGGCATGGTGTGCCCACCAGCGGGGCCGTGGACAGGCAACAGCAACCCCTGTGGGCAGGCACAGGGCAGAGAGCCCTGCCATGTGGGCATGCTGTGCCCCTTTCCTGAGGTTTCACCCTGACCTGTCCCGTGTGTTTTTGCTCTGGTGAGGAGTGCAGCAGTGCCAGGGCAACAGTGAGGTTTGATGGGTTAAACCCTGCCTGGGGACATAGCAGAGCTGGGCTGAGCTCTTGGCCCTTTCTTTTCCCTACAGATAATCCCAAACAAATTACCTTCTCTACCCTTCTTTTCCTTAAATTTGATAGTGATGCTTTCTTGGTGAAATGCTTTGAGATCTGCAACCTAAAATCGCTTTGAAGAGCTGTGTGTTTGTATCTGTTCTGAAAATGCACATCCCACCCATCTCCCAGATATCACACTGGGATTGTTCTAAATACAGGGATTGTTCCAAAGCAGTGGCATCCCCTGTCTTCAGTGGCACCCCAGCAGAGCTGCTGATCCCATTTCCCCTGGGAACACTGAGACTCCAGGGATGTGACTTGGCCTTCTTACCTTGGCAGGGTGGCCCAGGCCACAAAGATTGCTTTGTATGAGACTCCAACGGGCTGGAAGTTCTTTGGAAACTTGATGGATGCCAACAAACTGTCTCTGTGTGGAGAGGAAAGCTTTGGGACTGGTAAGTCAGCATTCCCAATATCACCCATGATGGTGGTGTTCCTCCTCTTAGTTGTTTATTCTTTAGAGCTTGGGATTTATCTTTCATCTGCAGTTGTTAATACTTGTAAAATATTAAAATATTTAAAAAAGGCTTGGAGGAATTAATGTGGAGATGAACACAATGCTAAAGGATTTGTGAGGTAGGAGCTCCTTCTCCTCCAGTTCTCCAGGAAGGCACATGGAGGTGGAGGTTTGGGGGCCTCTTTAGCAGCCCGGTCACTGAGTCTGTGGGGATTAAATGCAATGCTAAATGTATTTTTCAACTCCTGGTGGCCAGGAAAACCTTCTCAATGTTTTCATTTCTGGAAAGAAATACGGTTTGGAGCACGGAGTTTTATTAGGGAAGGTTTCAGGTCACTATTAAATCTCTGAGCTTAATAGGGCCCTCATTTTCCTGTTCTGAAAACAAAGTATGATTTATAAAGTTTAAATTAACACTTGCCTTTGAACAGTCTAAGTGAGTTATTGAGTCACTGAGAAACCAAGTGAACATCACAAGGAATTTACTGGGGGTGTGCAGGGAAGTGGATGGGAGCAGGATTTGCTCCAGGTCAGAGCAGGGTGCTCAGGACAGTCAGGATTCCCAGGAGGTCTCTGCATTTCCTGAGCCCTCCCTGGAATCTCCCCTGTGGAAATGGGACCTTCTCTGAATGAGCATCTGATTCCTGCACAAAGGCTGAGTGAGTTTTGTCTGAACTCTCCCTGAGATGATGTTTTTCCTATTCTCTCAGCATCTCTGGTGGGATATGCAAGGCACAAGGTCCTGAGGGAATTTCTCACTCAAACTTTGTGTGTTTTTTTACCACCACCCCAGAAAAACCTTTTAGCTTGTGTGTGGGTGCCTTAAACCCCCAGATTCCTGGAGTGAAGTGCTTTGTGGAGCTGGAATGCACAGCTTGACAGGAGAGGATTAGCCCAGCTTTCCTGGGGCTGAGGAAATGGAATCACAGCTCTGTGGGGCTGAGCAGTCTCCAGGGACAATATTTTTACAGTCAGGTATTACTCTGATATGTGGGGCTGGGATTTGGCTGTGGGTTGGAAGAAAAGGTGAATTTCAGAGAACCTGGTATCTCTGTAAGGAAATCTTGAAGTAAATAATGAGTAAAGAAAGATTCTGGAGCTTTGCCCTGAGTGATTTCAGCATGTGCTGAGTTTATATCCTGGACCTTGGCTAATGAGAGGGCACTGGTGCTTCAGGAGGTAAATAAAACCAAATTCCTGGAGCTGCTGATGGGAGTTGATCTCAAATGAGCAGCTCCCCAAAACTGTTTCCACCTTTGTAAGAGCAACAAGCTCAGTTTCTGTCCATCCTTAAGGGACTGCCTCCCAAATCAGTGATTCCAGTCTGAGAGAGAGGTTTGGAATTTTGGCCAGGCAGCAGCACATCCAGGTGGTGGGAGCTGAAGGAGTTTGGGGGAACAGATTGGGAAAGGGCCCAGGAGAGTTGGACTCCCCTAAAATGCAAAGGGGATTTCCCATGTGGCAAATGCAGTCAGGAAGGAAAAAGGAGTGAAAAGGGTGAGGAGGGTTGGTTGATAGGAAGTTAATGAGGAGTTGTTTGGAGCTGGACTGAATGGGAGTGTTGAAAGGGAGAGAGGTGAAAGAGCAGCCCAAAGACCCAGTAAAAATTGAAATAAACTGTGGGGCAGTGGGACTGGAGTGCAGCAGCAATTAGAGTAATGAGACATGACAGAATTCCTGCTTGCTTCCCTGGGTATTTTATTCCAGCTATAAGTTGATGCATCACATGGGACTGGTGTTTATTTAGCATTCCTCTGCATCACCTCTGCCCAGCTCTCTCCACCCTGAGGGACCGTGGGGATAATTTATGGCCACATCCACAACAGTGGGATTTGTGCACCAC
This sequence comes from Ammospiza nelsoni, assembly GCF_027579445.1. Taxonomy (NCBI): domain Eukaryota; kingdom Metazoa; phylum Chordata; class Aves; order Passeriformes; family Passerellidae; genus Ammospiza; species Ammospiza nelsoni. The sequence goes on from NC_080641.1 coordinate 34,432,585, forward strand.
GTAACCCCTGCCCTGCCCCAGCCCTTTCCCAGAGCATTCCCACTCTGGCACTCCTTCAGAGGGTGCCATGGCTGCTCTGCAGTGCTCCTGGCATTTCTTTAATACCTGTTTGGAGGTTTTCCAGAGCAGGAAGGGGAAAACTTTGCATGTGTGGGGCACAGGGTGGAGCTGGCTGGCCACAGGCACCGAGTGTGGGCTGGGTGTGCTCTGGGCCATCTGATCCCATTTCATTTGGGGGCTGTGTAAGGTCCAGCACCTCTCAGGTTTCCCAAGGGATCAGTGCTGTGTGATCCCACTGTGCTCCCAGGGCAAGGCTGGGCTGCCTCTGGCTGCTTCCTGCTCTCCTTGCAGTGCCAGCTTTGGGGGAATTCACAAAGAGAGGTAATGGGCACAAACTGGGGCAGGAAATTCCACCTGAACACGAGGAGGAACTTCCTCACTGTGTGGGACAGATCGCCCAGAGAGGTGTGGAGTCTCCCTCACTGGAAACATCAAAAATCCTGGGCTCAGGGATGGCCCTGCTTGAGCAGGGAGGTTGGACCAGATGCCCCACAGGTCCCTTCCAACCTGATCCACTCTGTGAACCCTCCTTTAACCAGGAGAGGGGCTGTTCCAGCCCCCAGTGAGAGCAGGCTGGAGGCTCTCCTGCTCTCTGCAGGTGGATGGAGCCTCTCCTTGCCCTGCTGCTGCCAGCCCCATGGCTGCTGCTCCTCTCCCTGTTCTGAGGTGATTTTGGGGTTGTTGGGGTGTGGTTCCTCAGGAGGAATGACATTCCCCTTGGTGCTGGGCCAGGAGATGATGCCAGGGTGCTCCTTGGCAGGCAGGACACAACAGCTGCTGAGGAGTTGATGTTCTTGTTGGTGCTCTCCCTCCCAAGCTGCTCTTTTGCATTTGCCTTTTGTTTTTTTTATTTGATGCCTTTTTTACTGTGCATTCCCTTTTATTTCCTTGGAACAGAGTTAAGGATGTGTGAGCAATGAGTGTGTGTGTGTGTTAAAAGATGCTGAGCGTTTTACTTGGGCTGGAGCAGATGGGATCTGACCCTTTTTAACAACACAGCAGGGATGGAGCTCTGGAAGTGCTGTGCAGGGGATGGGGAGAGGAGACCAGGTGGGGCTGTGGTGTGAGGAGTGGGAACTGGGAGCTGTGTCTGTGCTGTGGCTCCCCCAGGCTCTGACCACATCCGAGAGAAGGACGGGCTGTGGGCAGTGCTGGCCTGGCTCTCCATCCTGGCCGCCCGCAAGCAGAGCGTGGAGGACATCATGAAGGACCACTGGCAGAAGTACGGCAGGAACTTCTTCACCAGGTGGGCAAAGTGCTCCTGACACCTCCCATTCCCTGTCCTGTGCAGAGCAGAGCCCTGGGGGCACCGCTGTGTCGCCATCAGGCTGTTCCTGTGTCGTTCCACTCCCCAAACACTTGGCATTCACCATAGCCCTTTGTGGTGTCCAGCTTTGGATTGTTACTCCAGATTTAAACCTGCTACCAAAGTCTGGACATTTTATACTTGTAAAGCACCTTTTTTATCCTTTTAATTGAGATTTTTTTCCTTCAAGAGTAATTTATGCCATGGGATCAGTATTCTTGAGGCCCCATGTCACAAGTTAATTTGTGATATCTTCAGTGACAGCAGCATCTCACAGAATGGATGCCCAGCCTCGTGGCTCTTATCTACCTGGTTGAGTTCCTGTCCAGCCCCCAAATACTCAAACTGAAGCTGCAGTAGACATGGGACATGGCAAGGGAAGGAATGAGAACCAGCCTGCACACAAGCAGAGGCGGGAACACTGTGAAAGCATTAGGCAGAAATCTTTCAGCTTGGAAGATCTACATGAAAATTCTGTCTCAAATTGCCAAGTGAAAGAACTTGTCTCTCCTTTTTTTTTTTCTTTTTTCCCCCCAACTCACCAAAAAGCCAGCACACATCTGAGGCATGGAAACCTGGGGGAAAATGCCAAAGTCTAGGATAAAGAGGCAGCCTTTTAGCACTGAGGTATGTGTGCAGAGCAGGCTGAGTGCAGGGCTGGGCAGGTCAGGCAGCAAACAGCAGCACAAATCCTGCTGGCAATGGGAATGTGGACTCTGGGGTCCTGGAGTGGGCTCCAGCCACTCTCTGCTGCCTGTCCTACCCAGGCAGGGACATCAAAGCTGGCACTGGATGTTTTCCTGCTGCAGTCACAGCTGCAGTTTGCTGGGGGGATGCACTGAGGGTGTTCACAGTAACCACGAGGGAGCTGGTGCAGTGCTGGGGGCACAACTGCAGGAAATTCTTGCCAGGCAGTTGGATCTTGGCTCTGGCCCTCATTCTGTGATACTCAGTGTGAGACAGCACTTTGTGCTTTCATCTCCTGGCACCAAATGCTTGTGATATGCTGTGCTGCATCCCGAGGATGTGTGTGTAGTGCTGCACATGGATCCTCCTCTCTTTCCATAGAATCCCACACTGGGCTGGGTTGGGAGGCACCTTAAAGCCCATCCAGTGCCATGGCAGGGACACCTTCCACTATCCCACGTTGCTCCAAGCCCAGTCCAACCTGGCCTTGGACACTGCCAGGGATCCAGGGACAGCTTCTCTGGGCAATGTGTTCTGGTGCTTGGATGTGCCTTTTCTGCCTGGATGGGAGCAGAGAACACCCCCAGAGCTTGAGAAGGGCATCCCAAACCATCTCAACTCATTGCATCCTCCCTCCTTAATCCCTGTGTGTGGTGCTGGTGCAGGTACGACTATGAGGAGGTGGATGCAGATGCTGCCAACAAAATGATGAAGGATTTGGAGGCGGTGATGTTCGACTGCTCCTTCGTGGGGAAGCAGCTGTCGAGTGGGGACAAGGTGTACACGGTGGAGAAAGCTGACAACTTCGAGTACAACGACCCCGTGGATGGCAGCGTCTCCAGGAACCAGGTGGGCACAGCCTGGCCTGAACTGGGACTGTTTCCTCCATGTCCTCTTTCCATCTAGAGCAGTGCCTGGGAATGCTGTGTCTGGCACCTGGCTCTTGTTTCAGGTTCTGCAGTGTGGGTTAGGATGGGCATTAATCCCTCTGGGAGTGGGGAGAGGGGAGCACAGGAGCTTTCTGTGGGTCCCTGAAGGGGAGGGATGGCGCAGGTGTGGCACAGCCATGCAGGGTGATGCCTGTGAAGGCTGACCTAGAACAGAGACTAGACAGAGTTAAAGAATAAAGTAAGGATTTGTTAAAAGGATAAATGGTTACACGGGCCGCTCCGGGCCCACCGTCATCACACAGAGCCAGCCCGTGCTGCAGTGAGCACTGGGGCAGCCCAGCCCCTTCCTCTGGCAAACTGTCACTAAAAGAGGAATATTGATTTTATCCCTGTATTTAAGAACACTGTTTTGCTGCTGAGGATAGCCAATAAACCCCAAGAGCCCAGCCAGGGCTGCACCCAAGATGAACTGAAATGGTCACAAAATGGTCAACTGGTTACAAAGTCTCTCACTTTTATAAGTTCTGCTCCATTTACATCTTCAAGTTAATTGTCCAATTTTACCTTTAGGTTATGCAGTCTCATGCTTGTTTTTCTCTCTTGATTCTGCTGTTGTTTGTGCTCTGGGGCTGAGATTTGGATCATTTGTCCTTGGTGCCCAGCTGGAGCAGGAACTGTTTTGTCTCCCGGCTCTGTGCACAGAGCTCACCATCCCCTAATACGAATCTCAGAATTACACACTAAAGCAGCTCAGAATGTGAAACATATAAAAGCTAAACCTGAGGCACCATGGGGATCATGGAACACCCCTGGGCTACCCATGGTCCCAGAGCTGAGAGCTTCCCTCCCTCCGTGCCCCGAGCAGGGTCTGAGGCTCATCTTCTCCGACGGCTCCCGCATCATCTTCCGGCTGAGCGGCACCGGCAGCGCGGGGGCCACCGTGCGCCTCTACATCGACAGCTACGAGAAGGATGCTCAGAAAATCAACCAAGACCCACAGGTGGGTGCTGCACCTCACTCCTGTCACTGCTGCCTGCCTGAGTCAGCCCTTTCTAAGCCCTGTTTTGCTTGGAGATCTGTGGAGATGACAGGAATTTAGAGAGTCAGAGGTTTGTATCTTTTGTGCCAATATCAATAGGATTATTTTAAAAAGCTCAGTTTGGAGCAAGTATTCCTGAGAATCCCTCACAGCTGCCTCTGCCACAGCACAGTTTTCCTGTCTGTGTTACCCCTGTGCCTGCTTTAAAAAAATCAGTGGATCACAGGATGCAGCTGTACCTAAGGTGAGACTGCCCCGTTCTGCTCTGAGTTCAGTAAATGTTTTGCAACATCATGTACAAATGCTGCTGAGCTCTTGTGGGCACTGCAGGAAAAGAATCCTCCTCTTGTATTTAGGTTTAGCCTGGATATCAGGGAAGGGTTTTTCACCCAGAAGATGGCTGGGCACTGCCCAGGCTCCCCAGGGAATGGTCACAGCCCCAAGGCTGCCAGAGCTCCAGGAGTGTTTGGACAATGCTCCCAGGGACAGGGTGGGATTGTTGGGGTGTCTGTGCATGGCCAGCAGCTGGACTCCATGATCCTTGGAGATCCTTCCAACCTCAGGATAGTCTCTGAGTCTGTATTCCCCAGCAAACGCTCTGTGGGCTCTTTGTGCCTAACTTACTGTGCCATAATTGACAAAAAGACTGAAAATCCCCCATGCCCAAAGCAGCCTTTGGTCGGGAGAGCTGAGCTTTGGGTGTCCCAGCCTGGTCTGCGTGCTGAGGGATGCAGTGTGGGAACGCTGCACAGTTCTGTGTGCAGCTCTGCAGTTCTGAGGCCTCTCTTTGCTCCCTGCAGGTGATGCTGGCACCCCTCATTTCCATTGCACTGAAACTTTCCCAGCTCCACGAGAGGACCGGCCGCTCGGGGCCCACCGTCATCACATAGAGCTGCAGTGAGCACTGGGGGAGGCAGCCCAGCCCCTCCCCAGCAAACTGGCACTAAAATAGACATATTGATTTCATCCCTGTATTTAAGAACACTGTTTTGCTGCTAAGGATAGCCAATAAACCCCAGCCCTCAGCACCCCTTGTCCCCTTTGCTGCCTCTCTTTGTCCCCAGCGCTGCTGGAGGTTGGGTGTGGGGCTCCTTACACAACTTTTGGGGCAGCACGTGGGCTCCTGGCTTTTTCTTAAACAAAAAGCTCTAGGAATTATAGAGACACCAAATTCTTCACACACTTTTTTTACTATCTTGGAAACTTTCCTGGGAAAGGAGCACAAATACTTTATCCCAGTTTGGATGAACTTGTTTGTTGAATGGGGACAGTAAGAGCCTTGGAATAATCAGATTTGCAGGCATTAATGTGCAGTATCTTACCCAAGGGCACAGAGAGGGTCACTTTGGAGACAGCTGGAGCTTGGTTTGATGTTAGGGCTCTGCAGCTGCACGTTCCTGCCCTTTTCCTGGCAGTACTCACATTAGTGGGATGGGTTTAGGTCCTGTCCCCTCTTGGTTTGCTTGCCTTTGCCACCCAAATCCTGCAATCCCTGTGTCCCATCTCACCTTCTGCCCAGGAATGAAACTTAGAGTGGGTCCCCGGGCAGGGCTGGGGGAGCAGCTCTATTATCCAGGAATGTGGAACATCCCACCCTCATCCCAACCTGCCAGCACCACTTCCAAGGGAGTCTGGATGTGCTGACAAAAGGCTTCTTATCTCACCTGTGCACAGGTGAGGAGTCTCTGCACTGACAGCTCTGCTGGGGGAGCTGCTCTGCTGTGGAATGGATAAAACCCCTCAGAAACCAGATGCAAAGAGTCTAAAAAGCCAAGGCAGGACCCAGGAAGGGCCTGAGGCTGGGAGAGCTGTGCTTTCCACACCATGCTGCCCAGTCCTTGGCAGGATTGTCCCACAGGTTTCCCTGGCTGGCTGCAGAGCACTAAAGCAGGAAGCTGAGATTAGTGGGGGAAAAACAATCTGGCTGCTCTAATTTGCCTTTCAAGCATTGTGTGAACAAGTGACCCCAGAGTTTATGGTTGGCCTCTTGTTAAAGCAGGTCAGTCCTGGCTTCCTCCTAATGGAACTGGGAGTGTTTTCCAGTCAAGCTGTGCTAAAAGCTGCTCTCTGCCCATCCTGGTGCTAACAGCTGGCTGGTGACACACAGCTCTCCTCTCGTGGGGCTCCCAGCTCCTTTCAGCACCTTCAGAATGAGAGGCAAAGTTTCCTGTGCTCTGATGGCTTTATCTGGGCTCAGTTCCTCCAGCTGCTCCTTCCCACCACACCTACAGGAGCTGCAAAGTAGAGCCCAGACTGTTCCCCTGTGACAATTTGTGCCTGTGCAGCCCTTGTCTCTCAGGCTAATGGGATTTGGAGCTTTATGCCATGGGAAATGTTCCTACAACTCCCTGCCAGGAGCCAGGTGGGGATTGGTTCCTCTCTGATACCTGCCACTCAGCAAGAGGAAGCTGCACCATGGGAGGTTTAGGTGGGAAATTTGTGAAAATTTCCTCCCCAGAAGGGCTCTCCAGCCCTGGCACAGCTGCCCAGGGCAGTGGTGAGTGCCCATCCCTGGAGGGGTTCCAAAGCCACGTGGATGTGGCACTTGGGGACGTGGTTTAGTGGTGGGATTTGCTGTGCTGGGGAGCACTCAGACTCGATGGTCTGAGAGGCTTTTCCAGCCTAAATGATTGTGTGGCTCTGTGGCTGCTGGCCAGAATCCCTCTGGGGAGGCCTGGCTGGGTTTGCCTGCTGGCTCACTGAGCAGGATGCAGCTCTTGGCAGTGCCCCAGTGCCAGCACAGCCTGAGGGCACAGCACAGGCAGGGAAAGGGGCTGTGGCTCAGGACAGCTGGGGCAGCTCCAGCTATGGGAGACTCCTGAGGCTCAGTTAGTGCTGATTTTCTCAGGAAATCAATTTTTACCCCTGGGCTGGACCCTGGTGGAGCCCTTCCAGGTCAGGGACAGAGCAGGAGCAGGGGAGCAGGGTCAGTCTGTGCAGCATTGCTGGGCTGCCTTTGCCAAAGCCACAGCGTGGAGGGCTTTGCAGAGACCCTGTGCAGATGGAGAGTTGCATGAAAAATGACTCCTGCTCTTTCTCTGCCTCTCTCCAGGCCAGAGCTCAGGACTCCTGTCCCAGAGGAGCCCGATGGGATCCAGATGTCTCAGCTATAACCTTTACCTAAGGCAGGATCTCATTTCTGGGCGCAGTTTGTGCTGCACAGAGATGGAAACACATCCCAAGAACTTCCTGGGAAGAGCAGAGCCCAGAGCAGAGCAGAGCTCAGCCCAGCCCCAAACTGTGCTCAGCAATTCCCTGTCCCAGCCTGGCTGCTCGAGCAGAGGTGCCATGGCCAGGAGCTGGCAGGAACCAGTGTCCAGGGTGGTCCCCAGTGTCCAGGGTGATCCAAGGTGTCCAGGGTGGTCCCCAGTGTCCAGGGTGACTCCCAGCACAAGGGGGATGGTTGAACCCCTGTGCTTGAGGCACAAAAGCCCTGAAATCTTGGTTTTCTGGAGGATTTTCCACTCTGGAGATGGAGTGTCTCTCTCTAGGTGGCAGCATTGGTAAAGAGTCTCTGGGCCACCTCCAGCCGAGGCAGGGTCTTGCCACTCCTCACCCTGTTGTGACTTTATCAGTAATCCTGGGATTCAGCCCCAGTTCCTGTGTTTCTGCAGCCTTGGTGGGTGCACAGGCTGCCCAGCTGGTCCCTAAGGATGGGCTCCCATGCAGAAATATTGGCACAAACCACAGGTTTGGCACTACCTAAAACAGTTGAGGAAAACACTGCAAGTGCTGTTATTGATGGGGTAGTTCCATGTGATAAAATCCAAAATCTGATCCCCAGATCTTCAGCATCTGTTTTGGGCAAAACATCCAGGTACCACTGAAAATAATGTGTTATTTGTCATGTTCCCATCACAGCACTGACAGCCGTGCCCAGGCTCAGGTAAAGTGGCAGCAGATGAACTAAAACAATTATTAAATGAAATCAAGTCCCATTTGTTCCCTCAGTTTTCAGACGCTGACCAGGGATGTGGGACCAGAAGAGCTTTTCTCATCCCTTCCCTTGGTATCCCCTCACATTCCCAGCTGTGGGAGGCTCTGGGAAGATCCCAGAAATGCTGAACTGGGAGCAGAAAAGAGCAGAGCCAGGCTGGGGCCAAAGAGGTGAGGGAGGAGTGGCAAGGATGGGACAGGATCAGGATGTGGAGGTGGGAGCAGTGGGGTGGAATACAGGCAGAGTAGAAGGGATAAAACAGAGAAGGATTTGGTTTTAGTGCCTTTGTTTGCACAGGCTGTGATTATGAGCCAGAATCCACAGGGATAAGAGCCCTATTCCCCATTTTGGGAAAAGGCTTCACAGGTCAGTGCTGCCCCTGCTGCCCCCAGCACCCCTCAGCTCTGAACTCCCCCTCTCCTCTGGGCCCAACGCTCAGCTCCACACATACGGCTTGATTGCAGGCAACAAATGAAGTTTTAATTAGCATGAGGAATCCTGGTGAGGAGCAGCAGCCCAGGTTTGAAATGCATCCAGGCTCCTCGTGTGACAGCGTGTGAGAGCAGCCAAGGGCACAGCTGTTGGGATGGATCTGAGAGATGATGGGGATCAGATGCTCCAGGGCTGCTCTGAGATTTAAAGAAGATTCCATCTGGTGGAATCATCCAGGTAGATGATTCCTGGGGGTGCTCACCTGGAGAGGAGAAGGATCCAGGGAGAGCCCAGAGCCCCTGCCAGGGCCCAAAGGGGCTCCAGGAGAGCTGCAGAGGGGCTGGGGACAGGGATGGAAGGACAGGACACAGGGAATGGCTCCCAGAGGGATGGATGGGATATTGGGAATTGTTCCTGGGAAGGTGGGCAGGCCCTGGCACAGGGTGCCCAGAGCAGCTGTGGCTGCTCCTGGATCCCTGGCAGTGCCCAAGGCCAGGCTGGACAGGGCATGGAGCACCTGGGACAGTGGGAGGTGTCCCTGCCCATGGAACTGGATGAGCTTTAAGGTCCCTTTTATCACAGCAAGGCAAAAGCTGGTGAAAAATCCTGCCTATGGCACAGATAATTTGCCATAATTTTGACCTTTCTAGAAGCAGCCAGGATGAGCTGAACACTGGGGGAGTTTGGCTGCACTTCATGGCTACATTTGATATCATGACATGGCTCAGAAAGACTTGGGATGAACTCAGATGGATCCAGCTCCCTCCCCTGCTCTGTGACAGCCACCTGGAAGGACCCTCCATGCCCTGCTCCCTCCAGGTGCCCGTTTGGGTGCCCAGGGTGACGCTCACATGCAGCTCCTGATGCTGGGGAATCCCCACAGTCCCTCCTCTGCTGTTTCCAGTCCCTGCTTGCATCCAGAGCACAAAGGAAGGGGAAAAAAGGTGAGTTTTGGAAGGAATGAAAGGCCAAGCAAGCTCTGTGAGCGTGCAGAGCTTTGAGTCAGCTGTGTCTACCCAGCACTCCTGGGAGAGAGGAGGGAGCTGCAGGCAAGGGGAGCACTGAGGAAGGTCACAAGCAGAGAGCTCGTGTTGTTCTGGCTCAGAACTCCCAGTCCTGAGTGTCCCTCCACAGTGCCATGAACCTCCTGTGGTGGGGCTGGGAGACCCTCAGGGATCCCCAGGGAGCACTGGGAGACCCTCAAGGACCCCCAGCTCCAGCAGGGAGCACTGGGGTGGGTTTTCCTGGCAGCAGCACTGGGGGCTTTGCCTTCTCCTCCAGGGTCACCTGTCTGCAAAGAGGGTAAAGAACCAGAGACAGACACTACAAATCCATCCTGTGCCAGTGCAGCCCAAAGAGAAAAGTCTTGTAATACTCTGTAATTACAGTCAGCCTCAAAGAAGACTCATTATGAGGGCATTAATCAGCTGTTCAGCTCCTACAAAAGGAAATAATGGGATTTTTAAACAGTGCTGGGGTTTAATTTGACTCAGCAGCAGTTTAGAGGTGTTCCTCCCTTTGCAAGAAGTTCCAGCTGCTTGAGAGTTTGATCACTTGGATGACAGAGGAAAAAATACATAAATATGAATTTAAATGAGGTCCTGCCTAGTTTCAGATACCTACAGCTTTTCCAAAGCCAAATGACAGCCTCAGTAATGTGCAACTTGGGCTGGAGAAGTTAATTAGTGTGTAGGTGTTATTTAAATAGCTACATGGGACTTTATTGGAATGCTAAAATGCATTTGGCCCAGTTCAGGAGTACCTGAACTCCCTCCACTTTCAAGAGGTCAGAGCTTCCCCCACACTTACTTGAAGGCTTTTAGCTTTCAGTGACCTCCTGATTAAACTGTTGCTATTGTGAAAGTTGAATATTTAGGTTGTATGGAGAGTAGAGAAATTGAATGCAAAATGAAGCAATTTGTTTTTTAATTTATTGCTAAGCAAAAATGTGCAACATGTGCAGGGCTGTTAATTAGTGTCTCACTCCCAGCAGCAGGTGAGACAGGGCAGCTCCTGGCAGCATTTCAGGTGTTCACTGTTGATAATATTTATGGCAGAATGAGCAAGGTAAGACATTTTATTTTACTGCTTTCTCAAATTAAAAAAAAAATTAAATAATTAAAAAGAGAGAGATGGGATAGATCAATTCAGATTAAATAGCAGCAAAAGTGAAATTAGACATTTGTGGTTTCAGCTCCCTGGCTGCACTGGTGAGCTCTCTATCAAGGGAATGTTATTGATAGGGTAGTTCCATGTGATAAAATCCAAAATCTGATCCCCAGATCTTCAGCATCTGTTTTGGACAAAATTTCCAGGTACTACTGAAAAGAATGTGTTATTTGTCATGTTCCCATCACAGCACTGACAGCTGTGCCCAGGCTCAGGTAAAGTGGCAGCAGATGAACTAAAACAATTATTAAATGAAATCAAGTCCCAGGCAATACTTGAGCAGCTCTTGTATGTTCTGCTTTGCAGTGACTGCTGTAGATGTCTTATAAAAAGCAGCTGAGCTGCATTTCTCAATTTGAGATAGAGGGACTGAAAGGCCACCAAGTAACTTAATGTCCTGATGTATGTGTGTGAAGTTTATTGTATGTAGAAGGAGGTACAGAACACACCTCAGCTCCTCCTGACTTCTTCTGCCTTGCCAGCTGGGCTGATGTAAACAGCAAATACCTCTGGGCTTTCCTAGGAATTGGCTTTTACATCCAGGGAAGTGCAACAGGTTCCTGTCTCTGTGCACTAATTCCTCACAATTGTGTACTATGGTTTGTAGCTCAGAGCTTGCACACTGGATTTTCATCTTACATTCACAAGTTTCTTCTCCTCTCCTTCTCCCCTTCTTTGTTTCTGGCTTTTCCTCCTTTTTGGCCTCCTTCACCCTTTTCCACACTCCCACCTCTCCATGCACAGTATTTCTCCCCTCTAGATTTAATTTCTTTTCTGCAGTTCTGTGTGGGAACACAAGACTTCCCAAGCTCCAGCAATGATGTCTGAGGAGTTACTGAATGATCAGAAAAAGAAACCACATCAACCCCTATTTTCAGAGCTGGTAAAGACAATTTATAAATTAATTGCATTGAGAAATACAGGAAAAGAGGCTCCATCCTGAGTTTAATGATTAAACCTCAGCTTGTGCAGTTGCAAGGCATGGCCATCACCCCGTGCACACCCCAAAGATCTTCTTAAAAGTTACTCCTGTGGGACTGAACTCCCTCAAAACAATGTTTAAAATGTTTTTCAAAACCAAGTTGTCTTTTTTTTGGCACATCTTTTCCCTTTTAATAACGATTCCCATTATTTTAAGTCTCTGTAGAGTGATGGCCAAACACAGAAGGCAGTGATGCCAAATCCAGGGAGGATGGAGATGATACAGAGAGGCTCAGGCTACATTTCCTGAGAATTTTCTTAACAGCAAGAGACTTTGCTAAAAGTTATTTGATGGAATTTGTGCTGAGACACTCTGGAAAAAGTTCTCTGGTTTCTATATATTCAAAGCTCTCTAGATTTTTCACTTCAATTTGCTCCACAGAAACTGATCTAAATGTAAAGAATGTTTCAGTCAACATCTTTTAGCATCAATGATACACTGGAAACATTACAAACCACGAAGTGTTCAGTGACATGCCAGGGTCCCATGGCTCTTCTTGCACATCCAATGAAATGGCTGAGAGGTAAAGGTTAAATGATGGGTATGTGTTGAGTTTTTGGGAGCCTGAGGAGCTGTCAGGCCCTGCAGCCCCTGTCCCCTGTCAGCACATGTTCCCCAAGCAGGAGCTGAAAGGCTGCACAAGCATGGAAGGAGCAGTGCTCTGTGCACCCACTCTAACTCCTGTTTGTTCCTTTGGCACTGCAGAACCACCCCAAAACAGAGGCCAACTGTTAACAGAGGCAAAGCCAACTTCATCTTTTGCAGGCTGACAAATGGTCATGTAAGTTACCAAATAACCCAAGACCTCGGGATTAAACTTCTCCAATTGTTTTCGCATGATGCAACTTTAAATCTGTCTTTTGAACAGTATTAAATTTCCTTTCATTCCCATAAACTTCAGAAAAAGTTGACTGCTCTCACATTTCAGACTGTGACCCAGCTAACTTGCACTTTTCCCCTCTGCTAGTCTGGAGAACAGAATAATGAAATTCAGACAACAGTGACCAAATGTTGTTCCGTAGAACTTTCCTTTTACAAAACAGATGAATACTCCTGGGCTCCAAAACACTGCAGGGAACAAAACTTTCAAACCGTATGGAAATAAAATAGTAAGCCTGTGCAGTGACTTCATCTCCTTTATCAGATCAGAGCCATTTTCACTGGAATTGAAATGGATTTAAAAAAATAATCAACTCTAAATAGAGGAAAAGAATTAAAGAATCCCACGAAAGCCATTATTGAAATACTACTTTATTTAAAACCCCCACACCCACATGAGAGAGAGCTAAATTTCACAGAGCTTTAGAGGGAGAAGATGTCTTCATCATCCTCATAATAATCTTCCTCATCCTCATAATTGACATAATTCTTTGTTGCAGATAGAAGTGAGCCTTCATAAGACAGGAAAATAAACATTTTAGTGTTTGTGATTCACAAGGAGATAAGCAGCTGCATTGTGAGCTGGGACAAAGGGCCATAGAGAGGCAGCACAGACACTCTTGGGGCTGGAATTTCTCCCTGGAGGTGCTGAGCCCTCCGGGGATCTCACTGAAAGCCCAGCAGGTCGGTGCCCTCAGCATCCTGCCAGACAAACCCTGTATTTACACAAGGAGAAATCCCCACTGTGCTGCAGCTCTGCTGCTGCTGCCACTGGGACTGCAGTCGCTTAAACCCATCCCAAATTCAGCCACTAGAGTCACAAGAAAAGGAGCCAAAATATATAAATCCAGCAGACGAGGTTTATGGGGGAGCTAAACCAAACATCCACCACAAGGATTTAGTGCAGCCAAATTGTTCTGAGTGAAGGGGGCACCTCAGCTCATGTTGGGGCACATCTCTGGGTTAGCTCTGTGCTAAACTCATGCTGATAGCAATAAAAGTTTTACATGCAAAATGAGTGGAAAATACGAGATGTTAGATAGGACAATACAAGTCTATAAAGCTGATACCTAAACCCTGCTATCAGGGCTTTGCCAACCCCCTCCTAACTTCCATGCAAATTCCAGCCCTGGATCCCCTGTGTTTGTCTTAATTGGAAGTCTTAAAGGTGAATTGAAATGTTGTTGGAGTAAAAACCTGTTTAAGATGCCAAATCCCTGAGTAGACTTGCAAGTAAATAAATTGTAAAGCTGACTAGGGGCCTTCCTATTAACCTGTCAAACCACCAGACCTGGAATCTCTTTTTCTCCTGCAAAAACTGTGATGTTCTCCTTCCTCTTGCCATTGAAGTGTTTTACTGCCTCATGTGCCTGGCCACAGAGATGAGGATGTTTGGGAAGGTGATGAAATCTCCTCATTCATCCCAAAGATTCCATGGCCCTTCCTGGCAGGGAGGGCTGGGGCTCCCTGCAAGTGGTGGGAAGTGATGGATTATGACTGTTGGGTGTAATATTGGTTCAGTTTTCCAAACTACTGCCCTAACAACCTTCTCTCTGAATCAGATTTTGGTTGATTCGTTTTAGAAGCAAACAAACTCTGTGTGAGGAACTTGGAAGCTATGGAGCAATTTTACCTGAAACTACCTGAGGTGTTTTGCAAAAGGACAACTTGGTCATGTCCAAACTGAGCTGTAAATCCATGTCCTTCTTTTCCTGGCTCCCTTCTGGAGCTAATGAGAATGACATCAAATAATTGCAGTTTCCTTTAAGGACAATTACAAAGCTCAGCACCTGAGGTGTGAATGCCCAGCCTGGATGAGTGTTTGGAATTGCTGCTGTCACACACTTCACCCACGGACTGCACCATGTCCTTAAATGAACCATTCCAAAGTGCCCAGCACAATGGGTGTCAGCTGCCCTGAAAGGCTGGGGTGCCAGTTCAGAAAATAAAGTCACAATAACAACAAAACTAATGTGCAATAAGTGTGCCAATATTTGCATGTGTTATTAAATAGTTGCTGGTGTTTGTGTTCCATTGTCACCCTCCTTTTCCCAGAAGGGTGACACTTCATGTTATGGAGGTATGGAATTCAGGGATGTAAAGAACAGAGTCCTCCTGAGACATAAATATATGTATATTTATTTATATATGTAAAATTCCAGTGTAATCCACACATGAAAGAATTGTGGTCTATTTCAAGGCTTTTCCTTTCATCTTTTCTGTAGTTTTCTGCCAATTCTCAAAGTGCTCCCAGACCACAGACTGAACGAAATGATCTGAACAGGGCTGACCTGCAGCTCCTGATGTCTCTGTGCCACTGCCTGGGGCCATCCCTGTCCCTTGACCCCACAGTGCCCCCTGTGCCATTCCCGAGGGCCACCCCTGTCCCCACAGTGCCCCCTGTGCCACTCCCCAGGGCCACCCCTATCCCCTGTCCCCACAGTCTCCCTGCCACCTTCCCTGTGGCTGCTGAGCCTTTGCTGTCCTCTCACAGCAAAGGAAAAATCTCACCTGAGGAGATGGAGCTGTTGCAAATACTGGCACAAATGCACTTCCTCCTTACTGGCCTGGCGTGCTGCCTTCAGGACAGAAGAACAGAATATACTAGAAAAAGATAAAATCAAATATAACAAATAGAAAACTATTTATTCTCACATCTCCCATCCCTTTTAAGGAAACACATTATTTATGCTGCACTTGCTCCTGAAACTCCACTGGAAAGTAAAGCTGGCACCAAGTGGGCAATGATTTCACCTGCGTCCGACAGAATTCCTTCCCTACAGAACTCAGTGTAAGTTATGTCTAAATCTTCCAACTTTAAATGTAACAGAAACTGCTTTTTTCCACCTTATAATTGAAAAATCCATGGTGAAATCAGATTTACGCTGGGTCTTTCCATGGATGCACAGATTCTGGGAATCCAGGGAAGTTCTGCCCTCACTTCCAGCTTCCACTCTGGAAGCCTGAACATGTTGGTGTAATTCCAGTTGAATTTCAAGGGGAAAAGGATGATTGATATGGCCTCAAATGGTGGAATCAAAAAATCTGGTACAGATTAATAGGAATATTAGTGAAAGCTGGAAAGGAAAACAAGGATTCTTTTCTAATGTGACATGATACTTAAGAACACACATTGTCAGTAACTACAAATGTGTAATGTTTCTCTTTTCTTTTGCTGTACTTCTGACACAATTCTCTTACAATGCTTTGCTTATCATCCTCTTGTGAGGTTTATTGTACTTACAAATCATTCCCAGACAGCTACTTTGCTATCTTTTCATTAAAAATAAGAAAAAAAAGAAGAATAAGAAAGTTTTGTGGATAATACGTTTTCCCTGCAGGAACTAATTCCACAAAGATATTGACTACAAGCCTGTCGTTGTTTTAAAATATGTGGCCATGTATCAAATGGGTGATTCTTCCCCCAGAGTCACCTTCTGAAGCTTTATGTGTGCACTTCATCACCCAAGCATCCTGAGACCATGAGGAGAAAGTCCAATTTGTCCTCCCAAGCCAGTGCTGACCCCTACCTGGAATTCTTTTTGCCACCAGATCACTGTGGACACTCCCTGCTATCCATTTTGGGGTCTTTAGGGCTGTGTCCACTCCAGTCCTTTTGTTTCATATATTTCTAGCCCTTGCACTGTGGGATGACAGACTGCAGCATGTTAAAGCAGGGAGGATATTTGTATTGATTTCCAAATGCTGCAGATTGAGAGCAGATGTACCACGTATTCCCCAAACGTATGTTTTAACTTTCATTTATGTGCTGTGCTGAGCAGCCTGCGAGCCAGGAAATGATTTATATCTGCTAATTGCATGCACTTTGGTAGATTTGCAGCTAAAAATAAGTGGTTTGTTTTTTAATTATAAATGATTTATCCTCTCACGCTGCATGGAGCTAAAACTTCGAAGCTAAAACGGGCCTTGGAGAATCTGCATTTAGTGTCTGCAGCTGCCACGGAGTTTTTTGTGTCTTTGGTGGGTTATCCATGTGCCCAGCTCAGAGGAATCTGGATCTCATGGACATCTTCCTGCAGAGGGATGAAGGAAACACTCCTGTGTTGGAGCTGAAGAGGTGGAGCAGCAGTTGCTGCCAAGAGCAGTGGCTCAGTGGAGACCCTGCAGAAGGGTCCCCCTCACCTTTGCTGGATCCAACACTCCTGCAGCTGTGGGGAATCAGACCCAGCTGCTGATCCCCGGGAACACAGCTCCCATTCCGTCTCACCAGAGGCTTCATGGAATGGACTGGCCTGAGGGAACACAAGGAAACACATGAGGGGTTTTCTTGCTGTTAGATCAGTCAGAAATAACCTGAAATGTCACCTCAGGGGGTCAGGCAAGCCTGGGCTGGTGGGCAGCACTGCAATCCCAGCTGCATGGCCTGACCTTCCTGCTGGCACAGCTCTGCTATTCCTGCTATTCCTGCTATTCCCTGTCTCCAGGACAAGTGTCAGGCTCCTGAGGACACTCAGAGCTCTTAATGAGTCCCACCCCACCTTGCTGGGGCTCTCTTTAAGCTCAGCCCTGGTCCCCTTAGAGTCTGTCCCTGCAGCATCCCTGGGTGGGCCTATGGACCCTCCTGATGCACGGACTGACCTCAGACCTGGGTTATTCCCCGCTTCAACTCAGACCTGCATCATTCCCTGCTTCACCTCAGACCTGGCTCATTCCCTGTTCTCTCTCAGACCTGCATCATTCCCTGCTTCACCTCAGACCTGGCTCATTCCCTGTTCTCTCTCAGACCTATCTCAGTCCCTGCTCCCCCTCAGACCTGTCTCATTCCTTGCTCCTCCTCAGATCTGTCTCATTCCCTGTTCCCCCTCAGACCTTTCTCATTCCCTGCTTCACCTCAGACCTGTCTCATCCCTACGGACCTGTCAGCAGCCCCAGTGTCTAGAATGTCCCATGTTGCTGGAATGGTCCCTGAGGAATGGCCCTGGAGCTGCTGTTGGTTCTCAGCCTGATCTCAGACCTGCCACCATGAACCAGCCTGATGGTCCTGGCTGGAGCTGGGCCTGCTTTGTTCACCTGGATTGGGGGTGATGCTTCAAGGACCTAAAGCAGCAGAAACGGCACTCAGGTGCCAGCAGCTGACAGTCCCTTCCATGTGTCACACCAGATCCTAAAACACATCAGCCTCAGCACACTTCATCCATTTCATCCCTGTTTGTTTATTGGCCAGTTTTCCCGAGAAAATGGATAATCTCTTGTCCTTTTCCTGGCTGCTGAGAGGAGGTACATGGGCATGTTAGTATCTGTGAGAAGAAGGAGGCTCCAGACCTCAATCTCTTCCCTAACACACTGCCAGATGTTTATCTGGGTTTCTTTCTCCTCTTGAAACTCTGTTAGTGTCTGACAAGAAATACAAGATTCATATGGCAGAAGAAAAGCCTAAGGGATCTGATCTAGCAGGAAGTGAGGGGGAAATTCCTTTAATCTTGTCCTTGTTTCCACTCTGCTTATGAGCTTTTTATTAAACAGTTGCTGACTTTTGAAACCCTAAACCTAATCT
The DNA here is from genome assembly GCF_027579445.1 of Ammospiza nelsoni. Taxonomy (NCBI): domain Eukaryota; kingdom Metazoa; phylum Chordata; class Aves; order Passeriformes; family Passerellidae; genus Ammospiza; species Ammospiza nelsoni. Next base: position 34,450,481 of record NC_080641.1, read on the forward strand.
AAGCATCCCAGAAATGTGATCATTCTGGATGGAAAGTAGTTATCACTGCTAGGAGCTTCAACCAGCTTTGGCAGTGTTATCCACCATTGACAGAAGGGAACTCCGACCCTCCTGCCCAAAATCTTGGTTTCCAGTCACCAGAGAGAGGGGAAAGCATATTTGGTATCTGGGCTGGTTGACAAGGTGGGAATGGATCACAGGTTGGACTTGATGGTCTTGGAAGTCTTTTTCAACCTCCACATTTGTGTGATTCTGTGAAAGTGTGCCCCTCAGAGTGCAGTAATCCCACAGACTGCGGTTACGGGATGTGGCGCAGACCCTGGGGAAGGGAAGGAAACCTTTCCAGTGTGGATGACCATGCACTGGAACGGATTGTCCAGAGAAGAGTCTTCCTCACTAGAGACATTTCAGAACCCTCTGGACACAACCCCATGCCATGGGCTCTGGGATGTTGGAGAAGGCAGGCTGGACCACATCACCCGCAGTACTCCCTCCCTTCCACCTCGATTCTATGATTGCGTCTGCTCACAGGCTGGACTCGATAATCCAACTGCGTTACCCAAAGCGTTACCCCTGCAAGCGCGACAATCCCGCAGGGATCGCCCTGACGAAGAGAACGCGACCATCCCGCAGGGACGGTCCCTCAGAAGGGAACGCGACATCCCCGCAGGGACCGACCCTGAGGAAGGGAACGCGACATCCCCTCAGGGACTGTCCCTCAGAAGGGAACGCGACCATCCCGCAGGGACTGTCCCTCAGAAGGAAACGCGACATCTCCGCAGGGACCGACCCTGAGGAAGGGAACGCGACCATCCCGCAGGGACTGTCCCTCAGAAGGGAACGCGACATCTCCGCAGGGATTGTCCCTCAGAAGGGAACGCGACATCCCCGCACCGCCGCCCTCACAGCTCTGAGGGGCGGCTCTGAGGGCTCTGAGGGCGGGCGGCCCCTCCGCGCGGGGACAAAATGGCGGCGGCGGGCGGCGCGGGCGGCCGCGCGGGGGCGCTGCGGGGCCGGGCAGCGCTGACAGCGGGCCGGGCTCAGGGCGGCGGGCCCGGCCCCGCTCCCTCCCCGCCCGCGCCGCCTTCCCCGCCCGCCCGCCCGCCGGCACAGCGCGGGACGGAGCAGCGGCGGCCCCGCGGTGGATGCGGGAGCAGCGCCGGCTCAGGAATGCAGCAGCCGGGCGGCGCGGACGGGAGCCTCCCGCTGCTGCTGCCGCTGCTGCTGCTGCTGCGAGCGGGGAGCCGCGCCGAGCCCGGGGACGCCACGCAAGGTAAGGGGGACGGGACAGGGCGGGCGGCGGTCCCGGCCGGGATGAGGGGGAGCGGCCGGGCCGACACCGAGGGGAGCCCCGCTGGCCCCGCGCCGCCTCCCGTTAACCAGCGCGGGGTTTTATGCTCGGTCCGTGTTTAATTGCTTCGTAAAAAAGCTCTTTGCAAGTGTTGGGGCCGGTGAGCGTTCCCAGCGTAAGCACTGCCAGGCGGTCCCGCTTTGCGGTCCGTGATTGATGGTGCCCGAGGTGTGTTACCGCACTGGGGACTCGGCCCTCAGAGCCGCTCTCAGTGCCTGTTTCGCCATCCCGCCCCTTTTGTACCCCTCAAAAAGGTTTGTTTATTTATTTATGTGTTTATTTATTTGCAACCAAAAGAAAGCGTCTCCGTTTTGCTCATAGAAAGTGATATTTATCCCGCGATCGTTCTGCTTTATCTGACTCCAGCCTTTTTGCCAGGGATTTATGTGTAAAACATAGCGTAGCCCAGGCATAAAGGGACCTTGGAGCAGGGAAAGCTGGAATTGGAAAAAGACTGATTCCTTCAGGCCAAGGCAGTAAAAAGTGAGCAGTGTTTTTGGACGCCTGCATGAGAATTTCTCTGAGAGTTGGATGTACGTGAGCTCCGGCTCCTCCAGAGCGGTTTGTGGTGGGTGCTTCAAACCCACTCGGAGCAGTGCTGCTTGATAATATGCCTGTGTTTAATAGCTAAAGAAGTGAAAAAAGTGAACGCTAAAGAGCGAAAGTTGGTGGAAAAAGCTAAAATTGTAAATACTGTGAGATAACTGCCTTTAAAATGTGCTTGTAGCTAGCAGATAAAAGTCTTGTGGTGTCGCTGAGCCTGGGTTGGTGCCGCTGTCCCTGAGGATGCTGTTCCCGGCACTGAGAGAGGGAGGGGAGCTCTTGGAATGACTTCCCCACGTCCCGGGAGCCTCGTGGTGCACATTCAATGGCTGGATGAGTTCTAGCTTGGGGTGGGAATTCTTCATGACATCTCAATGGGAAAATTTTCAAAAGTCGTTTTCTAGTGTCTCCAGGGAGTGCTGTCTGTGCTTAGCAAATGGCTGTATTTTTTAAAGGGGCAAAAAAGGCTATTTCCCCCTGGTTTTTAAGATGGTTTCAAAGCTTTAGGGCAATGCAAGTTGTTTTTTTTTTTTTTTCATATTTCAAAGAGGCTGGAAGGGAAAAATAAAACCCCATTAACATAAAACGATTAATCACATTGACAGACAATTTCTTATTTTCTGTGCATTCTGCTGGGAAGTACCTAACAAAGAATGAATTCACCTGTATGTGAATATATTAATATTGTTATTATTAGTCCTTATGTATTAATGTAGTCATTACAGCACAGCTCATGTAGTACAAGTTACACCAAGAAGGGTTTCAGCTCAATATAAGAAAGCGTTTTGTTTTTTTTTTTTATAGTGAGAACAGTAATTTACTGGAATTACCACCCCAGGGATGTGGTGGAATCCTCGTGGCTGGAGGTTTCCAAGATGGGAGTGGATAATCTCCCTTTCCCACAAAAAGCTGGACCAGGTGATCCTTCCAGTTCCCTTCCAGCCTGGACTGTGATCTGTGATTATTTACAGTTACACTCCACACTGAAGTATTTCCTGTATTTTGAATAATATCTTTGGCAAATGCTTACAGCGTGGATTCATGGGCAGATCAAGTGATTTATTTATTTTTTATAGATAGACATCTATTACATGTTCAACCACATACTAGGTTTTGTGGAAGAACAAGGGAACCCGAACGTCCAACACCAATTAAAAAAACCAAACAAAGAAAAAGCCTGTTCTAAAAAGTTTTACAGGTTTCTTTAAGGTGACTGTAGTGGTTGGGTAAATAGAATTTGCTCTATCAGAAACCCAGCCCAGATGGGATCTTCAGTCCCTACCCTTTAACCCTGACATGTTCAGAAGGAGAATGTGGACCACAGTCTCCTGCTGCTGCCTTTTTGTCCATGACCTTTCCTTGCAGGGAGCAAAAAAACCCCAAAATCTTTGTCCATTCACTGCCTTTAGGGTGCTCAGGGGCTGGCCCGAGCGTTCCAAATAAAAACACCAAGTTAATGTCAATTTAAGGAGCAGCACCTCTCCAGCTTGGACGTTTTCTGCAGCATGTGGCTCTGGATATTCCCAGTTCAGCTCCATTATCGTTCTTCCAGATCGTGGAACTTTGTGAGGAGCCACAATGAAAGACGTGTGAGTAACAGAAAAACATTTTAAAAGCTTGGAGTAAACCCGCAGATCTCCAGATTGTGTTTCAGATTGTAGGGGTGCTGCTGATTTCCTTGAAAGTTGTGAGATAAAGTTGCACAGCTCTTGATTAGTCCCTGTGGTTAATTGTTTCATCCCTGGGTCACAGGCTGCTGCTTCAGCCTATCCAGAAATGAGTTTAAAAACAAACAAAATGCTTTTGTTGCCTTAAGCCTCTAAGAGGATGAGGTTAGATGTCACTGTTTGAGGTTGCAGCCTTGTATTTCTTGACAAAAGTGGCTTGAAGTAGCAGCAAATTATCTTCAGGACATCGTTCCTTTGTTTCCATAATTAACTTCTACTGAAACTGCTGTGTTAATTACGTCCTCACCGGGATTTAAAGTGTTGCAAATGAGAGTTAGGCAGGGGAGTATTTTAAAGCTTGTGCATGGATTTGAGTAGGCAAAGAGCAGGAAAAAAAGAGTTTCCCTGAGGTGTGACACTGGATCCTGCTCTTTAGAAACAGATGTAGGAATCCAGCGGTCTGCTGGGACTCCAAAGAGCACCTCAGAGCTGAAAACTCTTTTAAAAAATCTCTAATTAAATGCAGCTGCTTTACACACAGCGATTGTCTTGCGAGCCAGGAGTTTGTAGAAAGCTAACTCAGACAAAAGAAAAAGTGTAAACCTTTCCTTCCCTTCCTCAAGCCCTGGAAACAAAAACCCAAAAAACCCCTCAGTCATCCAACTGCAGATTGGATGTGTGAAATGTCGTGTCTCCAGAAGCAGGAATTGTTTGTCCGAGGTGTTTGCTGCTGCCTGGTGTGCTCTCACCTTGGGTGGGTATCCCGGCTCCTGCCAGGGGGAATCACAGCTGGCACAGCTGGAGAGTCTCACAGCGCCGGGCAGAGGTGGAGCTCTCACACCCAGCCTGCATCCGACACACTCCTCCCTATCCAGGCGCTTAAACCAGTAGCAAATCCAAAATAAAAAATTATTTTGCTGTTAAGGTGCTGCCTTTGATCCAGGTTCCTGCTTTTAAAAACCAGCAAACCCCGTGCTGCGTCTTGAAATCAGCTCCCCAAAGCTGAGCTCAAAGCAATTCTGGGTTTGCCCCAGCCCCAAAGAGCTGAATAATGAAGTGAATTTGCAGGGCTTCTCTTATTTCTTTTTCATTGTAATCAAGGAGATGTTGAAAGTCAACGAATCTGCACATGTATAAATGGAACAGCAGTGAAATGAGTAAATGACAGCAGTTGTCAATGATTCTTTGTAAATAACAACAAAATGCTGGTGTTAGCTGAGGATGCTTCTGTGGGGGTGGTGATTGCACTTTTGCATCCTTTATGATGAAGTGCTTTAAAATTCCTGGAATTCTACATTTGGTGTAAAGTTTCATTTGGTCAGGTGCTGCAGAGGATGTTCCAGATTTTTGGTTTTTTTTTTTTTTTTTTTTTTTTTTTTGTTTTTTTTTTTTTTTTTTTCTGTCTGTTTACAAGCAGAGTCACTGCTGTCCTTGCCAGGAGTGTGGCATGTGAGAGCCTTGGACATGTTTAATGTCATTTAATTGGGCTGGAACAACAGGAGAGGCAGGGGGGCTACACTGTGAAGTTTGCCAAGGTGGAAAAACTGAATAATTTCACCTTAAACATAGATCTATATTATACTAGTGTGTGATGTGATGATAAAGCTCTAAATATTGCTGTTATTTAATAGTAAAGTTCTTTGAAGTCCTCCAAGGAATATAATGTAAAAGAAAAGAACTTGCCTATATTTGGACTCTGATGCAGTGCAATATTGAAAATGGTGCTCTGCCAAAGTCAGGCAGCTTGGGGAAAAGAAGTAGCCTGAGAAAGGAACCCTTTGGTGAGGAAAGCAATAAGCTCAGCCTGTTCCATGCCAGCATCCCAGCGTGAGGGAGATTGCTTTCCAGGATCCCCTCCTCAAGTGGAGACTCTGCAGTGCCACTGTTCCAAGGAAATCTGCAGGGCAGCAGATGAAAGGAAGAGCTTGTGGAAAGAATCCCATGGTTCGTGTAGGTGGGGTGGACACAGATTTGGAGGATGATTGCCAGGTAGGATTCCTGGAAAAATGGTGCAGAGTGGTCACCAAGAGGAGCAGAAGGCATGGAGGAGGGACTGCCAGGGATAAATGGGCTGTGGGGCCAGGGCTGTGTGTGCAGAGCTGCCCTTTCCCTGCTGGTTCACCCCATGGAGCTCACACCCAGGGCAGGAGCAGGACAAGGCTCAGGTCGGGGCTGCTTTGCTGCTTCACTGAGTTCTGTGGGGTTTTGGGGCTTGATATCCTGTTGTAACAAACCCCTCTGGAGAGCTGAGCGGGTCAGGTTGATCAGAGAGGGTAAAGCACAGCACAGAATGGTCCTGCAGGACATGTCCTGGGTCATGGTGTTGGTGGGGCTGGCTGCTGTGTCCCTCTTGGCTGCAATGTGCCAGTTTGGGGGTGCTGGTCCAGGCCTGGCTTAACCCAGCTGAGATTTTCTGACCTCTCTGCTCTTGTTACCAGTGGCTCTGGGAAATGGCTGAGGCTGAGTCAGGGGAGGTTTGGGCTGGGTATCAGGAAAAAGGCTCTTCCCCCAGAGGGTATTCAGGCACCACACAGGCTCCCAGGGAATGGGCACAGCCCCAGGGCTGCCAGAGCTCCAGGAGTGTTTGGACATTTGGACAGTGCTCCCAGGGACAGGGTGGGATTGTTGGGGGGTCTGTGCAGGGCCAGCAGCTGGACTGGATGAACCTTTGGGGTCCCTTCCAGCTCAGGATTCTGTGATTCTATGATGTCACATTGGAGACAGGAATCCTGGGCGTATTTATCATGCCCTGGGAATGTTGAAGGCAAAGAAAATCTGTCTGCTTTTTGTGTCAGAGAAAAAAAAAATAACAAACAAGGCAAGTCCCTGTGTGTACAGGCAGCCACTGTCCCCAGGAGCTGGAGCAGAAGTGCTGGGCACTTTGTGCAGATGTTCCATGGTCTCTGTAAGCCCTGAGCTGTGCAGAGATGTTCTTTCACTCACTCTCAGATATCTGAGACTAGATTTAAGTTAGGACTTTGCCATCCCAGTATGCACTGGGAAGGTTTCATAACTGGGTGAGTTTTTGAGAAAAGTTCCTGCAGGCTCTGGGGGAAGCCTGCATTTTATTAAAAGCTCTCTTTCAAGCTGCTCAGGTCATATGCTGAAACTGATACGGCACAAGGGCTTCCTGTAACCTTCTGCTCCTTCCCTCCCAGGGCTGTCCCCCTGTCCCGTTCCCAGATGCTCTGTCTGTCTGCAGCACAGCCCTGAACATCTGCTCCAGGCAGATCCAGGAAGGAGCTGGAGTGGTGGGGCTGGGAGCTGGAGCAGCAGCAGGCCATGGGAAATGGAGAGATCAGAGATAAGCCAGGGAAAAATGCTTTGTAACCTCCTCACACATCCCAGAGGCTGGGAATGGAGCAGGGGATGCTTCTCCTACCCTGGGAACTGAAGGCTGCCTCTGGAAGGATGTGCTCTTCCACAGCCACAGTGTGGGTGCTCCTCTGCAGAGCTGCTCTGGTGGCTCAGTCCCCCCTGAAGATGCTGAGCTGAGCTTTAGAGGATGGAGGCTGTGAATGTAATGAGGCTGTCCCTGCTGTGGCTGCTCCATAGAAACACCATGGCTGCTCCTGCAGAGCAGGAACACGTGCTAGACAAGGAGGGATTGGGATTTGGGTGGCCTTAATTTCAAAATTCTTGAGGGCCTTTAGCTCTAACCATGTTGCCATCTGCTCCTGTGGAACATTTAAGGTGTAGAGGGGGTTTGTTCTCTCTCTGAATTCATCTTCAGTCATTCTGTCCTCAAAGATAAATGTGGCTGTGAGCACACAGAGGTGTCAGGAAGACACAAGCTTGGTCAGACAATAAAAACACAAAATCAGTGTTAGAACTGAGACTAGACCTGGTTTTCCACAAGTGAGGTCCTCTTTGCAGAACCTCTGCCAAGCTTTCTGCTCATGGAGAGGGATGATGCTGTTGTACAGGGTTGTACAAGATCTCTGCTCATGGAGAGGGATGACCCTGTTGTACAGGGTTGTACAAGATCTCTGCTCATGGAGAGGGATGACCCTGTTGTACAGGGTTGTACAAGATCTCTGCTCATGGAGAGGGATGATCCTGTTGTACAGGGTTGTACAAGATCTCTGCTCATGGAGAGGGATGATGCTGTTGTACAGGGTTGTACAAGATCTCTGCTCATGGAGAGGAATGACCCTGTTGTACAGGGTTGTACAAGATCTCTGCTTGTGGAGAGGAATGACCCTGTTGTACAGGGTTGTACAAGATCTCTGCTCATGGAGAGGAATCACCCTGTTGTACAGGGTTGTACAAGATCTCTGCTCATGGAGAGGGATGATCCTGTTGTACAGGGTTGTACAAGATCTCTGCTCATGGAGAGGAATCACCCTGTTGTACAGGGTTGTACAAGATCTCTGCTCATGGAGAGGGATGATCCTGTTGTACAGGGTTGTACAAGATCTCTGCTCATGGAGAGGGATGACCCTGTTGTACAGGGTTGTACAAGATCTCTGCTCATGGAGAGGGATGATGCTGTTGTACAGGGAACATCTCACCTGTGGCACTGTGTGCAGTTAATGTGCATCTGAGCCCTGTGCAGTCTGCACTGTATTTACAACAGCTCTTGCCTCTCCTAGTTTTTCCTGTAAGGGGTCAGTTATCATGGGTGAGCATCTCCTCTCCAAAATGAACTTGGCTGCCAATGAAAGGAAGTGTCTTTATAATTGTTTTGTTTACTCTGGAGTCCTTGATGTGCTGTATAAGTAACAAGCGTTCTGCGCGTTTTCATTTTCAATTCTTTTTTGTGTATGCTAATTATTCATTCCATATGTTTGGGTTTTTCTTTACAAAACACATTATCTCTCTGTGCATTTAATGAAAATCTGGAGCACGATGGAGACATCTCTTTTTCTCCAGAACGTGCTGAGTGGAGAGAGCACCACGTTGAGCTCTGCTTTCAGTGAGTTTCACCTGCAGTGACAAGAGGTCATTTAATTCCCAGCTGATTGTCAGGAAGATGGATTTATATCATTAAATGCTTTCAGGAGGCCAGGGAAGAGCTCGTGGTGCACCTTTGCTTCTGCCTGCTGGCATCTCTGAGGCTGAAACACTTCATGCTCACCAGAGGATGTTTCTGAACCGAGGGCCCCTGACTTTTACATTCACTTTTCTTGGCAGCCTGACAGAGCCCAAGTCTGGCAACCTTTGTAAGTGAGATGCAACAAGCCTCGCTCATTTCTGCTATTGCTCTGTCACTGTGTTTTTAATTTACTGTAATTCAATAACTGACACAATGCTGCAGTAAATAAATGGGCTGTGAACATTCTCATAGACCTTGGGCGTCCAGCTCAGGGCAAGATTTAGCTTTTAATTAACACTGTCCATGAGATTTATTGTTAAAATTGCATCCTTTTAAAGAAGTCAATCTGAATTTGATTAAGAGATGAATAATTGAAACCTGCTGTGGGACAACAGAATGCATTCTAATGGATGCAGCAGTGGAGCACCATTGAAGCTCCAGACCCCTTTTCTCCCAAGTTTTGGGTCATTCCCATAAGCTGGATGTTGTCATTATCTTCTCTGTGCAGGATTTGTTGCTCTGTGTTGGGAAAAAAAAAGTGGTTTTCAATATATTAAGAACAGCAGCATTTTACCTGTGTATAAACTGCATTCTTAGCACAGCAAAGAGCTTTGGGAGGGCCTTGGGACACCCTGGTAAAAACCCTTAAAGGGTTTTTGCTCCTTTCACTCCCCTCTGCTACACAAATTCTCCCAAAAAGAGGCCCAGGCAAGGGAAGAAGCTGCAAAGCATCCTCTCACTGAAGGGGAATCTTATTAGCAAAATTATATTTCATCAGGGATTAAAAGAAAATACTGACCTGATTTTCTTGTGTTCTATAGGAAGAGATGGTATCTGATTTGCTCTTTTGCTTTGGAGAGCCTGTTTGTAGCATGTGATTTGTGTTCTTGCATTCTGTTTGTGATTGATCTTTCTTTAAATCCTAATGAGTATTTCTGACCCCTGAGCAGCAGTAAAATGTTCACAAACTTGAGAATATTTTAAGTGCGGAACTTAGACAATTTTCTCTTAAAAATCTGTTATCCCTTACTTTTCCCAGCAGCAAATACGGTCCTGATGTGAGGAGTGTGTGACCAACCCCTCTCATTTCAGGCTGAAAGCCTCCAGGGAATGTCAACATCAATATTTTGTTGGTTGAGCTGTTCAGGGTGAGACAAATTAGGTTGGGCATTGGGTGAACTGGGCCATTCCTTCCTTCCTGAACTGGTTTCACTGGGGAGCCACATTTGGCACTGATCACACTTTGAACATTTCTGTAGGTCCTAATGGTTCTGGGGAGGTTCTTTGATCTGTCTTGAAAACTTCAGAAGTTGAGAGTTGGTACTGGGGGAAAGAGGAAAAGGTGGTCTCGGTGTCAATAGCAGGGACAGTGAAATTTCAGGGAATTCATGCAATAAAGAAGGAGAGACCACCTGCAAACTGACAGCTTTTCCTTGCCATGAGGCCTTTGGTAGGGTAACAATATCTCCTGGTGGAGGTGACTGCTGTAAGCAGGGCACCTTTACGTGGATTTTTGGGAATCTGAACATTTAAGGTTGCTCAGTTGAGTTTATGGTTGTGTTTGGTTCCCTCATCCAAGAGAGAAGGCTCAGTCCTGTTCAGTTCTCTCACCCAAGGTCATTCTGGGCTTGGAGCTCTGAAGCACTGGGTGAAGTTTTTGGGCTCATATTGATTGTGGAGTACCTCTGGTACAGCCAACTTTAAAAATCCATGGTTAGCTCTAAGAGCAATCCCCCTTTTCAGAAAGTTTTGACAGAATGCAGCAGCAAAGTCTGAACAGGAGTTTTCTGTGCCAGTAAATGAGTGAAGCCTCAGGCAGCACAGCCCATGCAGCAGGGTCACAGCAGGGACAGCAGTGCTGGCACTGCCTCTGCTTTGGGACAGTCAGAGTTCAGGCTCCTGCACAGGTCTGTACATCAGGTGCTGTTTATTTTGTTGTCAGCTCTGCAGAAATCCCCTACCCAAAGCCTGTAATTGTCGGATGTTCTGTTATCCTGTTCCTGCTGCCAGGTATTATCTCCTGAGATTATCAAGGGTAACTTCACCTGGACTAATTGCAATAACTGACAGGGCCCGAGGGCAGGAGTTGTGTCTCAGCAGTGCAGGGGGGATTAGGTGTGTGTATATCCCATGTAATTTGCTGAGAGGTGTCTATGTACAGAGCTGTCAGGAGAACTGTAAAATCATTTGAAATGTTGCAAGGGATGGATGTGTGGTGATGGGAGGCTCAACTTTCTCCAGCTTTTGTTGCATTATCCCACTGAAGTGAATTTTATTGGCTTTTTTCTGCCCTTCCCGTATAAGCTGGTGTCAGGCTCCTTGAGGAGGCACTTATGTTCTTGAAGGATTATTGTGCTAATTTAGCTTTCATTTCATCAGGTATCAAGGCTTGATTTTATCCTGCTGTTTGTTGCTCTGTTCTTGCTGGGAATTACTGACACCAGAGATGTTGGGGATTAACTGAAGATGACTGAGGTGCAGCAGGGAAATAGTTTTTGATCTCTGCTTGCTTTGCTGTCTTAAAGATCCTCCAAGATCCTAAAGATCCTGGTTACGGCTGAGTCACTGAGCAGTGCTGATTATTCAGTCAGTCTGAGCAGCAGAGCCTGACAGATTTTCTGCCAGGATCCTTTAGAGGATGCATGTCATGAATCTTTTAGTAACTTCAGTGGGCAGTTGCTTTCAGCCAGCTGAAGTATTTCCTGTGTAAAGGAAGACAGACAGACTTTCCACGTGAAAGTCACGATGTGCCCACCCCTGGTGTGGGATATTATTGCCTTAAAAGAGCTCCAAAGAATGAACTCAGGCCCGCTAATGATGGCACTTGTCACCAGTACACAAGCAAAGTACACTGAACATTTATTTTGACAGATTTTCCTTGTTTTTAGACTGAAATCCACTTTTTTCCCCCCTTAGAAAATGCTGTTACTGCTTTGTTTCCAGACACACTTCAAACGTAGAGTGTCCTGGAACATTTTATCCTGAAAAACAGAGAAGTGCAGTTCCTCTCAGGGACTTTGTTGGGCTCAAAATACACGTGGTGCTTAAAGGAATGGGAGAAATATTTTGTACTGCCACAACTCCTGAATGTTCCCAGCATCTCTGGTATCTAAATGGACCATCCTAAACTGGGATGGTTTTTGCCCTGTGGGGTTTTGTCCACTGGGGTGGTTCTTATCCTGTGGAGTTTTGTCTGCTGGAATGTTTTTTGTCCTGTGGGTTTTTGTCCTGTGAGTTTTTGTCCACTAGGATGGTTTTTGTCCTGTGGATTTTTGTCCTGTAGGTTTTTGCCCACTGGGATGGTTTTTGTCCTCTGGGGTTTTGTCCACTGGGATGATTTTATCCTGTGGGTTTTTGCCCACTGGGATGGTTTTATCCTGTGAATTTTTATCCTATGGGTTTTTGCCCACTGGGATGGTTTTATCCTGTGGGTTTTTGTCCACTGGGATGGTTTTTGTCCACTGGGATGGTTTTTGTCCACTGGGATGGTTTTTGTCCAATGGGATGGTTTTTGTCCAGTGGGATGGTTTTTGTCTTGTGGGTTTTTCCCCACTGGGATGGTTTTGTCCTGTGAGTTTTTGCCCATTGGGGTGGTTTTTGTCCTGTGGATTTTTGCCCACTGGGATGGTTTTATCCTGTGGATTTTTATCCTTTGGGTTTTTGTCCTGTGGGATGGTTCTTACCCACTGGGATGGTTTTATCCCGGGGTTGTGGCCCTTCCCAGAGCTGGGCAATGCCCTGTGCAGAAGGTGTGAAGCTGGAATCCTTGGCATCAGTCCTGGGGCAGGATGCAGCGTTCCCTTGGCTCCCTGCTCCCCATGCCAGGGCAGCAGGGCTGGTTTGATCTGGGTGAGATGTGCTGGAAGATGAGTGTCCCTGCAGCTCTGGGGGCACGCAGGGCTGCTGTGCCAGGGCTGCCCCAGGGAAGGACAGACCAGGGCTCTGCAGACAGGAAAATCCTGCCCAGGGGGGGATTGGATTTCTCCAAACAAAATATTGTCCAAAAATATTCACGGGGTTCAAATGAGCAGCCAAATGCAAATGGTTGCACTTTTTGTTCCATAGATGTTCTCGTGCTCTCTAGCAACCCTAAGGATAATAACCCAATTCTTCCTCCAAAAATGTGCACAAAAGGTATCTCATTTGGCTACTAATAAATCAGTTAAATCCTAATGAAAATACACTGTTTCTGTGAGGAATATTTCTCAGACTGAATGTGGAACTCGAAATAATTTCCAAATTTTAACTCCGTTTGTGTGTCAGGAAAACATTTGCAGTACTTGGTGAAAGCTGCTGCAACTTGAGACAGTATTTGTTCTTGGAACCTATATTTAATAATTTATTGTGCAGTTCCAGGAGAGCAGTACCTCTCTGAGCAAGAACTTTTCACATTTTGGAGGAATATAAAGATAAAAAAGGAAATGTTTAACGCTGTGCTTTTAAATTTTGACTGGGAAGCAACTCCCATTTCAGTCTCTCACGTGGCTTTTTTGGCTTTTATTACTTTTTCATCTCTGCACAGAGTTATGAAATGAGTGATTTTTGTATATGTAGAGAAAGGATTTTATAATCTTCAGGATTTTTCCGTTATGCTGAATTTATCAAACATTTGTTCAGATGAAGTGAAAGGGGAGGCAGCTTCAAGTGTCTCTTTCCTGTTGCACAGAGCTCGATCCTTTCTGAGTTCTGCAGAATTTCCCAGTCTGAGCCAAACTAGGAAACATTTCAGATACTTTGTGCTCATTCATCTTTGTTTGGGATTTGGGACTCGGGTGGTTTATTTTGGCCACCATCTCAGGTGGAAATGTGCTGGAAAAGGGGTGCACCTGGCAGGGCAGGGTCTGGCAGCCCTTTCCTGGCCTGCACCAGCACTTTCTGCCCTGGGCCACTTTTAATCCAAGTTATTGCTGAGGCTCCCAGCTCATTCCTGGGTCCTGGGGTGTCTGAAGATGCAGGAGGATCGCCTCTGCACTAAATATTTAGAAATTCACTTTTACTGCCTGCTTGGCAGGGTGGATTGCTAAATTTTTTGTTGTTTTCGTGTGTTTTAATGACAAGCTTGCCCTCTGTGGGACCGAGCTGTGGTGGAGCTTTGGAGGGGGAACGTTGTGCACTGAATTTGGGATTTGCTGTGCCTTTGTACACTGAATTTGGGATTTGCTCTGCCTGTGGTGAAAGGCTGGCTCGGGAATGCTGGGGTTTGAGGGCACATCCCACAGAGCAGCTGCTTTTCCATTCCTGGGGAGCAGCAGGGCCCACTCGGGGCTGTGCCTCTGAGCTGCTCTGCTGGATCATTGCCATTGGCAATTCAGGGTCCTGGGGCTTGTTTGGGTTTCTGAGGATTCTTGTGTCAGCCAAGAACTGCTTCCATGTTTTCTATTAGCATCTCTTTCATTTTGGGAATGAGATTTGCTTTGCTTAATTGGATCTTTAAAGCCACAGGAGGATATTTTGACCAAACCTGTTCTTCCTTGCACTCCAGTAAATTCAGAATAAATGCATTCTGTACCCAATGCTGGTAACGAATTGTTAGAGAGTCCATGATAAATGCTCCATCACATACTTTGCATGCATTTTATTTTTTAAAAAATCACCTTAAATGGATTTTTTGTACAGATGGAGCAGTTAGAGGTTTACCTGAAGGCCCTGATGTGGTGTTAGAGATGTGCTGTATCTCACATGATGAGGAGCAGAGAACACAAGCCATGAAGTGCTGCTGCAGTGCCAGCTCCTCAGTTGGTTTGTGTTTATAAGCAGATGCTTCTTCTTTAATCTGGGCAGAGAGAGATTGGTGCATTCTCCACAGAGGGGCTGATTTACCAAGTGATGCAATCAATTTGTTTCCAGGCACAGACATGTCTGGGCTAATACAACACAGGCACACCAATAACAATGCAGTTTTTAATGCTTTCTTCTTATTTTCCATTTTTTACTGACTAGGGTTATTAAATTTTTTTTTTAAATCCATCTGTACCACTTTAATTTTCAGGGGAGAAGGTACTGGGGAGCAGGGTTACAGATGTTCACATGCCCAGACCTTGTAGGGGTATTAAGAAATAAAAAATCTGTAATATTATTCACCGTGGCAGCTGCAATGATTGACCAGTTTTTTCTTTCAGAAACTTTGTTTATATTAGAAGCTTTATATCTCAAATAAAATTAGTTTTATGTGAAGGGGAACTACACTGGCGATGATTTTGTTTAGGAAATAATGTCAACACCCCAAAGGATTTCTGGTCTTTGATTTTTCCAGTGTCCAATGGAAGCCTTGGGTAGGGGCTGAATAATGTCTGCTTCTGACTCCTGTTGCAGCACACAGAGAATGTCTTGACAGCTTCCAAACCAATAATATCTTACTTATGTTTCAATATATGAATAACAGCCCAGGCTTTGCAGAGATTACCTTGCTGTTGGGCAGTTCTGTAACGTGCTGCAGCCAGATGAATGGAAACCCTTCAGCCTTTGGAAGAGCAGGAATATTTCCCTTTTCTAAATGTGTGCTGTACAGGGATGTGCAGGCACGTTGTTTCTCTGAGCCACACTTGTGTTCTTTTAATTAGGAGGTGCAGTTAGCAGAGCACATGATACCCCTTCCTCCTCATGCTGTTTCTTTCCTCTTTTCTAATCTCTGCTCTCCAGTGTGGTTTTTCTTCTTCACGGTCCTTGGGAGTCTTGTTTTTCCAAAGGGATCCCCTGCTGACTGTGCTGAGGTCTGTTAAAGCAGTTTCTTAGCTCTGCTTTGAAGAAGGCTGTTCCCTTTGATTGCCAGAATGATTCCTGTGCTGTCTGTGGGTGCCTTTGTGGGGCAGAGCTGCTGCTGCTTCTCTGTCCCTCTGCCGTGGGCATGTCCTTGGGGTCCCGGGGCTGTGACAGTGACAGCAAGGGGAGGCTGCTCTGGGCCAGGCTGGCAAAGGGCACTGCTGCACATCCTCTGCTGCTTCCCAGCAGGCAAATCCTGTGGCAGGGCCTGGTGTTTGATCAGCCACAGCCAGAAGTGAGAACTCCTCCTGCTGATCTTCCTCCCCAGGCAGTGGCTGTGGGGAGGGAAAACTCCTCCAGCTGTTACCTCCTCTGGAGCTGTTTAAGTATTATGTGTTGAGAATATTTAATTTTTTCTGTTTAAGAGGTTATTGATTTATTGAGATGGGCTGACTGGTTTTCTGTGATAACTTTGGAGTGGTAGGTGGTGGTTTGCTTTCTATCAAAAACTTCTGTCTTTGCACCCCTCTGAGACAACACATCTCTCTTCTACTGGGATGAGCTTTTTTACTATGAAGGGATGGAGGTGGTTGTTTTGTTGATTTTCCCTTTCCTGTGTTGTTTCATTGATTTCCCCTTCCCTACGTTATTTTGATTTTCCCTTTCCTATGTTGTTTTGTTGATTTCCCCTTTCCTATCAGCTCCCTTTGCCCCACTTTGCCTTTTTTCACTTTGCCAGTGCATGGTGCTAATTTACTCCTGTCTTGAGGAAATCTCTGAAAATAGCAGGTCCCCTTTGCATGTAGTATCTGCCGGTTCCTAGATGGCTGTGGTGGCAGAATCTCAGTGCTCAAAGTGGGGACATCTGTGTTTGTTCAAGCAACACCAGGGGATGCAGCGGATGGGAAAGAGATGAAGTTTGCTGAGGCACCAGGAACTGGCAGGGTAACTCAAAGCAAGTGTTCAATAACAATCCCTGCTCAAGGCCCCGGTCCAGCAGAGCACTTACCCCTAGGCTGGGACTGTAAACAGAGCAGAGATTTAGGCGGGCCCAGCTCTGTGTTTAAAGTTAGATCCCGCCTGAGTGCCTTCCTGGAGCAGCGCCTGAGGGACTGAGACTTGGGCTTGTTTTTCACTTACACCAGTGAGGCTTGAGAGTGAGACCTGGCTGCTGCTCAGTGCTGTGCTGGGCACCCAGGAGCTCACTGAGCCTTTCTAGGGCTCTGCCCCTGCTGCCTTCTCCTGGCCTGTGTTCCTGCTCTGAGCCCCATGGCTTCTGCAGAATGGCAATCTGAAAGATGCAGATCACTGCATGCCAGGGCAGCGCTGTCACTGGTCATGTTTTCCAAGGGCCTCAACCCAGCCTGTGTGGTGGAAGAAGAGAAGGAGCAAAAGAGCAGTGATGCAGAGGTGTCTCTCTATTTCACTGGCATTAAATACATGCACAACTTTATGTACATACACATGAAACTCAAGATGAGGCTTGAAAATACGGATGTAGATAATATCTTCTTGTGACTCTTCCATCCATTTTAGAAGAGTTTGTTAAGGAAATGGGATTTTTTTCCAAGCAATTCTTTCCATATGACTTTGATTAGTGAGAGGAACTTTCTTAGTGGGTTGATCCCACAAACTCTTTCTTTTGCAAGTTGTCTTTACTCCAGAGGGCTGGGTGCTGGCTCCAGGGAAATCAATCTGCCCTTCAGGGAATGACTCTGCTGCAGGTTTGCCATGGACTCTCAACAATCCAACTGAAGCTGGATAATCATGTTCACCCACCTGTGTAATGCAGGTTCAGATCTTGAATGAAAGGCCCTACTGTGCAAAAATACAAGGTGGCACTATGGGGGGGAGGAGGGCATTCTGTACCTGCAGCTTCAGGCTATTTACAGTGATGTGGGGAAATTTCATTAATAAAATGTGTAGCTGGTTTGCATTTGTGGGGTGCAAAGGATTCATATTAAAGAAAAACAAAGGAATAATATTAGAACAGCACTACAGTCATCACTATCTTAGCAAAAATGTGAAGAATGGTTTTCTAATCCTTTATGTGTGGAAATTCTACTGCTGCTGTTCCTGCAGTATTATATTCAATATAGATATTGAATATTCTGCCTGCCTCTTTCTCTCCTGGATTGTGTGTCTGTGTGATTTCTGACTAAGTGTCAGCAGCAGGGAGATGAAGGGGAGGTAGCAGAGGAAAAGGTTTCAACAGTTGGATGATGAAGAGGAGTGAAGATGAGAGTCAAATTTGCTAATCAATAATGCTTCCAGAATATAATATTTATTGTGTGCTCTACCTGTGGGGCCTGGACAAGGTTTATGGCACAGCCCAGGCTGTTCAAACTGCTGGGAAGGAACTGGAAATCCTTTCTCTGGGACTTTCATAGTGTAGATCTTGGTGGTGATGGCAGTGGTGAAACTCCAGTGGCTAAACAGGAGTTTGCCTCTCTCTTCAATAAATATTCAAGAAAGATGGAGAGGAACTTTTTACAAGGATGTTTAGTGACAGGGGAAGGGAGAATGGCTTCAAACTGGAAGACAGGAGGTTTGGGTTGGATATTAGGAATAAATTTCTGGCTGGGAGGGTGGGCAGGCCCTGGCACAGGGTGCCCAGAGCAGCTGTGGCTGCCCCTGGATCCCTGGCAGTGCCCAAGGCCAGGCTGGACATTGGGACTTGGAGCACCTGGGACTGTGGGAGGTGGCAGGATTGAAACAGGATGAGCTTTAAGGCTCCTCCCAACCCAAACCATTGCAGGATTCCATGATTCTGAGAGAGGAGGAAGGGTAGCCTGGAGCAGAGATTTGACCAAAAGTCACCAAAGAGGTTAAAAATCAAGGCCGGGCTCTCCCAAGCCTGCAGCAGCACTTTATGTATGCTCCCCAAAACAATTCTTGAGAAGTAAATGAAAGAATACAGAAAATGATGGAATAAGCAGGAGCTCTGTTAATCCCCAGCCATGGGGGGCTGTGTGTGTGCAGCACTCACTGAAGGGCCCAGAATTGTTCCTCCAGGGCAGGAAATACACCTGACAAACTCTAACTTGGAGACCTGGTGAAACACCTTTCCATCAGGCTTTGTTTCATATTCGCTTGGCTGAATCTTCTGACAAATTTTCCTCGAGCTTTATGTGCACAAACTGTGTCGTTGTTTTGGAAAATGCAAGCCTGACCACTGTAAATGGGTTTATATTTCCAACAGGGCAGTTATTTAATTTCCTGTTGGAAGTCTGCAAATGTTGGCACTGTTCACTCTGGCAGGGAGCCAGAGGAGAGCACGGTATCATTAACAGGCTGCAGCCCAGTGGAGGTTTCTTTTGGTTTCATCCAAACTTTTAAGACTGGGCTATAACAAAATATAATTTTTGATTGAATGTCATAAAGGCAGGCAGGGAGATCAGGGAAAAGGGGGTGACAGGATGTTCTCTGGGATGGGAACAGCTTTTGTCCTTCCTTACCTCCCCTTGGGCCTGGTTTTGCTGCAGATTTAATCTTGCTGTGCAGTTTTGCACTAAAGCAGCTCAGAATGAAGGCTGAGGGCTAATCCCGGAATTGGCTCTTTGGGTACAAAGCCATTCCCTGTGCTGTTATCTTCCTTGGGATCCACGGCACAGCCCCTGGGAAGGGTTGGGGCTCTGACAGTGACACTGACACAACTCCAAGTCCTGGAGCCACCCAGGTGCATTCCCAAAGGATCCCTCACAGCATCCAGAGGCCTGAGCTGGCTGGAAAATGCCATCTTCAGAGACAACCACTTGGAGAGCAGAGTCTTGTAAACAAAAAAGGTATTTTTGTTCAGAGTTTGTTTTAAATACCCCGACTTCAGTCAGCAGAGATAAATCAGGCTGGTTGGCTGTGAAGACACATCATTTATTTTGGGTATTTTGGGTCTGGCACAGGCTCTCTGTAGCTGATGATGCTCCAGGCAAGGCCCTTTCCCCACATGGACCTTCTGGTGCCCCAATTCTGCTTCCCAGCTTTGCTCCTGCAATTCCCCATCTCATTGTGGTTTGCAGTGGGGACAGACAAATCTCCAGCTTGAACTCAAGGCAGCCAACTTCATTTTCTTCTGTGAGTTTTCCACTTTGAAAGGAGCTATTTGTGGGAAACAAAGGGTCAAATGATGTGGGAGGCTCCTCATCACTTGGGAGCCTTTAAATCAGGCCTGGCTTGGGGCACCGTGTGCTCCCAGCAGCACTGGGATGTGTGCAGAACCACTGGATGTAGGGAACTGTGGCGTGTGTCATGCAGGGGATCAGATTTAGGATTATTGTGGTCTCTCCTAAATCTCCCATAAAGCAGCACTTGAGTGTAATCTGTTTGGATTTCCCCTGCTCTGGGCTGCAGCAGCTGCTTTTTCTCAGGGATCCAGGGATGGAAGAGGAGCTGCTCGTGCAGAAATGTGCACAATTTCTATATTAGAGTCAATATTTGCACTCACTTTGCCTGGATTAGGGGGAGCTGAAGCGGGAGGAGCTGGATGATGGAAAGCAGAAAAAGGATAAAAAGCAGGTTTTGACCACCTGTCATCCTTTGGTGCTGTTTCTTGAATGGTTTTCTTGAGGCTGATAATATGTAGCTTAGGCCATTGATATGTGTTGGATCAGAATGGGAAGTACCCAAATAAATTTTGTGTGTCAGATATATTAAGTTGTTTTTTCCCCGAGTCCTGAGAAACATGAAGTGCAGCTAAAGGAAAAGGCACATAAACCCCAAACATATAAAACATGTGAAAAATGATGTGCCTGGACTGATGCACTGCAAAGATGTACTTTCATATTTTTGTGATAACTTATTTAATAAGATCTGGAGGTTTTCTTTTCTTTTGACTCGTTTTTAAACAGATGAATGCACTTATCTGTATTTACATCATCTCCAGGCAACCCAGAGTGTTCTTTCCATATGCTCATGGAGCTCACAGCAGTAATAAGTGTAGAGGGACAGGAGACCCTCTGGTCCTTTACAGTTTCTTCTGGGTGTTAAATTTCATGCAGAAAATATGGTTCTTATTGCAGCTTGGCAGGCATCAGAAAAAAGCAAATCTTCTCAATGTTCCGTCGAAAAGAAATACTGAGCACTCAGTTTTTATTTCTCTGGTGATAGTATCCAGAAGTTACTGATTTTTTTAGCAGCAGTTTTGATCAAGGATGCTCAGAACTGTTTACAAACAATTTTGATTTTTTTTTTGCTGTGGGTTATGTATTTTTTTTTCCTTTTGTAGAGGAGTACAAGTTAAATCTTGTATGAGCTTCCAAAAAAAAAAAAAAAACCCAAATGAGGTCTAGGAATAAAAGCTGGGGATCTGCTCTTCCACATGTCTCTTTTACTGAAATTCCAAGATCAAAGCACATTTTTATTTATTTCTTTATTTGAAAGTAGTGTGGGACCTGTCTAGGTGTGCCATATGGAACCATCTCACATACATAAATCCTTGTTCCTGAGCCCAAATTCTCAACCACTGCCTCCTGCCCAGGTCCTTCCCAATCCTGCTAAAGCCATTCCCAGCTTGGGGGGTTTGGGGAGGGGAGTGGGATGTTGTCAGGAAGAAATCATTGTCAGTTTGCTTTTGGAGGTGGTAATTGTTTCAAAACTTCTCACCTTCATAAAATAAATGCATTTTGTGGCATTTCTTGAGATGGCCCAATGTGGGGTTGAAATGCTCTTTTCTCAATTATAAAATGACAAAATGCTCGTAAATTTGCTGTTGTGGCTTTGGGAAGTATTTTAGTGAACAATTTTGAATTATAGAATTCAAAGTTTTTAGGAAATAGGGATGATATAAAAATATCACATGATAATATGATATTTTTATATCATCCCTAATATGACAAATCCCTAATATGATAAATATGTGATTTGTTGGACTAAAGTTCATTTCTTATGGGAAGTAAATCTAAGCAAAGTACTGAAGGGACTCTATAGTTACTTATGGAGAACATTATTATACTTTTGATTTGGGAATTCTGAGTGTGAATAAAAGAGAGAGAGAGAGGCCCTGGATAGGAGAGGAAAGTATTTTAAAGAGAGATCAGCACAAAAGTTTAGGAAAAACAGCAACAAAGTCAGGAAAGCTGAGGCACAGAACGGATTGAAGCTCCAAGTGATAATGAGGGGAGCAGGAGAAGAGAAAGCCAGGAGAAAATGCTGACTTGTGACTCAGAGCACAGGAAATGTTCTGGAGAGTGAAACCAAAGGCTGAAATCTTTAATGCTGTTTTTTTTTTTTTTTGCACTGCTTTTGACCCTGCCCTGGAAAACCCAGCAGACACCAGGAATGCAGAGACATCAGCGCTGCAATCTCAGCCTAGAATGAGAAGAAACTGCTAGGGAATGCTTGGATAAATGAGATGTTTTGGGATTTCTCCTGTCAGCTCCTCGAGCTCTGAGGAAGTTGCTCAGCCCGGGTCAGGCTGAGGAGTGAGAGACCCTAAAAAATTGGGAAGGAAGCAAAAAATGAGTGTGAGGATTTCAACATCAATCTGCTTAACAGCAGATAAAGCATTTGCAAGCAGCTGGGAGATAACAAGGAGATAAATAGCGAGCTCAGATGGTTCTGTCAGGGCCAAATCCTGTCCCAGCAGCCTCCTTTCCCCTGAGGGCAGCTTGTCAGGCCCTGGGGGACACGGGACGAGCGTGGAGCTGCTGTGAATTGTGGCGGCAGGGACAGACACGGGAGTGAAGCTCTGTGAAGGCAGCACTGGAGTGGTTCCCATGCAGGGACAGCAGAGAACCTCCAAATATCTGGGAAGGCTCGGGCCTGGTTTGGTTCTTGTGGGGCAAACTGGGAATGGGAGCAGCAGTGGTGCTGGAGGACACAGGGCGGGAGGGATGGGAGGCAGCTCAAAATGATCTTGCTGTGAAATCACATTCACTGTCCTGTGAAAATGTAAACAGTTTAATAAAGGACAATGAGGAGACAAAGACAGCAAAGCAAAGATTCAGCCCGCACTGTCACCTTTGGGGACACCCCTTAAATACCCTTTAATTACATCAGCCTGCTGCATATTCATAGACCCTTATGCATATCCATAAACTAGCTTACATTTTCCAGAACTATTTTACGTGGCCCCTCCTTGGCCTGCCTTTTTAGAGCACGTGTGTTTCCTGGCTGTGATTTTGGCTCCTTCTCCTTATCACTTCCACTCTTTGGGCCTTGGTTTACTCTGCCTTCAGAGGGTGAGTGCTGATAGCTGGCAGATCTGTACAGGTGTCCTCATCATGTGTGCACTGGGTGTTATCTCATCCAAGCAGGCAGTTTAACACAAGCACACTGATATCAGCTATTGCACTACTATGTCTGAGCTTAATTAACAGCAGAAATAAAAACTATATCTTTATAACAAAGTTAACTTTAACATGACACATATAAAATCCATTTTAATATTTGCAAAAAGCCAATATTATAATACATGTATCTATAACATTGCTAAATGGGAGAAATAGAATAAATATGGACTAAGTGCAATGTGTAGAACTGCTGAAGGAGAAGCCAGCTGTGTAAATGACAGACAGGAGCTGGTTGGGCTGCAGCTCTTTGGGAGGGATTTGGGAGCCGAGGCAGCAGGGCTGCAGTGTGAGGAGAAGGCAAACGTTGTGTTTGGCTGGGCAGGCAGCAGCACAAGCAGCAGGACACAGAAAGTCTCTGTCCCTCTGCCCAGCATGGGACAGACCCAGCAGCAGGAAAGCTGCCTTTGGGAAGTGGGTCTGGAGAAAGGCAGGGAACAGCTGGAGAATGGCCAGGGGAATCAAAACCTCGCTGGTAAGGATGGGTGAGCTTTGAGCAAAAAGGAGGGAAATGGAGCAAAAAGGATATTGATTGCATCACCGGAAAGGATATTGATTGTATCATCAAAAAGGAGGGAAAAGGAAGAAAAGGAATATTGATTTCATCACCAAAAAGGAGCAAAATGGATAAAAGGATATTGATTGCATCACCAAAAAGGAGGAAAAAGGAAAAAAAGGATATTGATTGCATCACCACAAAGGAAAAAAAAAAAGGATATTGTTTACATCACCAAAAAGGAGGAAAATGGAAAAAAAGAGGATATTGATTGCATCACCAAAAAGGAGGGAAAAGGAAGAAAAGGAATATTGATTTCATCACCAAAAAGGAGGGTAAAGGAAGGAAAAGTATATTGATTGCATCATCAAAAAGGAGGAAAATGGAAAAAAAGAGGATATTGATTGCATCACCAAAAAGGAGGAAAAAGGAAGAAAAGAGATATTGATTTCATCACCAAAAAGGAAAAAAAAAGTATATTGATTGCATCACCAAAAAGGAGGGAAAATGGAGTAAACAGGATACATTGTGAGTTGTTACTGCATCAGCTCTTACAAGGAAGGTCAGAACAGCTTATTCCCAATGGCAGTGATTGCTAAGACAAAAGATATTTGACTTAATTTAAAGCAGAATGGGCTTAATTTAGATATGAGAGAAAAACTTGCCAGGGTGAGGAGAATAAAGCCTTTCATAGTCCTGGGAGGCTGTGAGGGCTGTGTTTTAACAAGAAATTAGATTTACATCTGTTAGGACAGTCTGGGAGGGGCATGGCCCCATCTCTTTCACCCTGGATATCCTGGTGACTCTAAAGGGATCCCAGAGAAACCAAAGCTTCCATTTAGCCTTTGTCAATATTTCCCTCACCTGTTTATTCAGACCTTTACAAATACACTCCTGAATTAAAGCAATAATGGTATCATAGCTAAGTTTTTTCTTCTGATGCAGTATAAAATGCTTTTTGATACGAACATTCACAAACAAGCGTGATTCAGACCTAAACTGTGTTCCGTGATCCTGAGAGCTCCTGCTGTCCTTGCTCCTGGGAATTCCCATAGAAAAGGGAGCTCCTGCAGTTCCTGCACATCCCTGCTGCTGTGGGTGGTATTCACCCACCTGAGGTGTTTCTCTCAAAGCCTATTTGTTTTTGCTCCTAGCAAAGTACATCTCTAGCTCTGTCCAAGGAGATGACAAATATATCTACTTTATTAATCACACGAGTCACTGGAGAACAGCAGAACATCAAACATTCTGAAGGGATTGAGCATGTCAGAATCTCTCTCATGTTTTTGCTCTATCTGTGTAATAGCCTTTGATTCACTTCTGCCTTCCCAAGTAGTTCAGGTCTGCCAGGAAGCCTCATCACTCCACACCAGCCCACAGAACTGAATAGCCTTGGGTTCACTGTCATTTTGAGTTAATGCATCAGTGATGAGCCCGGTCCAAGGGCAGAAAAAAATCTGTTTTCCAGGGTTGTGTGAGCCATTAAGAGGGGTAGCTCTGCTGGGACTAGTTTACATCTAAGTTAAATACCAGATAGGAGGGGTTGTCTGTACTGAAAAATAAGTAGTCTGTTGTTCTACAGAAAACAGAGGCCCGTTTCTCTCTGGACATGTGTCTAACTCACAGTTCAGGCCCCAAAGGATGTGTCTGTTGAAAAGAGAAGGCAGAGATTGCCAAGAAAAAAGGCATGCCCTGCTCAAATAACCAGTGCTGCTTTCCCCTTTCCCCTTCCTCCTTCCCCCCAGAATACATGGAGACACACATCCCACCCCTTCTTTAATACTCAATTTTTTATTCAAATGGGCTGACCTGTAATCTCAGGAGTCTGGGGCTGTGTTTAGTTTTTCCTCCTTCCATTGCAGTTTTGTTGTTTTTTTTTTTTTGCCCCAGTAATCTCCATCTGACATCACCCTGTTTATGAAGTCTGCTGCTGTTCTGGAGAGATCAAACTCAGCCTTTTAATATTTATTAATCAGACTTAGGTAAGGAGGTTTGTGTCCTGTGTAATGGTGTCAGTCAGTTGTGCCTGAGTCATGCTGTTTTCCAGGATGCAGAATGCCTGAATTTTATAAATTGTGGAATCCTTGTAATGTTGCCCCAGGGAACCTGGGGTCACCTATTCCAACCTCTGCCTTGCAATCCAACCTCTGCCTGTTTTCCCTTCTCTGTCACAAAGGAAGGAAGAGGGATTTAGGCAGCAATAAATAGATATTTGTTCCTAAAAACATCCCCCAAACCTGATTTCTGCAGAAAGGAACGTGAAGAGGAGGGGACACAGGAGCAGCAAGGTCAGGGGCTGGCACTGCACTGCCCTGGGAGCACATCTCTAATATCCAAGAAAAGATTTCAACAAACTGGGCTGAACCCTGGAAGAAAAAGTTCAAAATCAATTCTGTGTTTTTATTTTGGGGTGTGAAGCCCTGTTGCAGTAAGGGGGATGATGTTTTGTGCACATCTTTGTGCTACCTGCAGGGACAGGGGTGTTATTTAGAGCAAGGCATGACTGTAAATAGGGGGGAGCCAATGCAGACAAGGAAACCTCAGCTAAATTCCAGAGTTTCCTGCGAGTGAAATCCCTGGGAGTGAATAATCCTGCAAGGGAGGTTATTGAAGCTGCAGTGCTGGAGATGTTTAAATTGGACAGGGCAGAGCTGGGGGCTCACATTCCTGGCACTGGGCTGGGTGCACAGGTTGCTCCAGCCCTTGGGAAGTCAATGGGAGCTTTGAGCTCGCCCTGGAGCAGCCTTGGCTGACTGGAGATGTCTCTGCTGTTTCTGGGATCCCTGTCAGCTTTAAATGGCACTGCAGATTGCCAGGTTTCCTCAGCTGGAGCGGGGCATGAGTGATAGGACCAAATTTGCTGTCACTATAATGATCTGAGTCTGCTGCATTTTTAAATATATGGATAATAGACATTCCCCTTTGGAGATGGGAATGTCTTTCCCACCCCTGGATTTTCATAAACATATTCTTACCCTGCATCTATTTCATTCTGTTTCATTCTGAAATGACAAGATTTTTCTGGTTTTTTTTGTTTCTCTGCTCAGTGCAAAGTCCCTGTAACGAGAGCCTTGGTGGTCTGGAAAGAACCCCAAATATAGATTTGGTCGATAATGTGTAATGTAAATAAAATTAGTAGCATGTGCTTGCCTGTTTGTTTGTTTGTTTTACCGAGGGGAAAAGGTCTGCAATAACATAATGCACACCAAACCCAGGGCACAGGGAGGAACTGTGGGACATCCTCAGCTTTGTTACCTCACATTGTGGAACTGCTCTTGGCCTTCACATTCCAGAGCAATAAAGAGCTGTATTTTTAGTCTCCCAGATTTAAATAACACAGTGTGATCCCCTGATATTGCTCAGTCTCTGTGGGAAAGAGCTGTGGCATATTGTGTTTTTCCTCCCTCATTTCCCTGCCATCTGTAGTTAATCGAGTAGGAGCGGGTGGGATGCCTGGGCCTGGATGCAGCCACCACCACTGGAGGGAAGTTTCAGGCCCTTTGGCTTTTCCAGTGCCCATATCTTAGCAAATCAGTTCTTAAACAATGGAGCAAGTTCCTCCTGGATCCATGAATTCCCCCTGCTGGCATGTGGCAGCTGCCGGCCACTTGGCTTCTTGGCAAAAATTCTGGTCCTTAGGTGGTTAAAGATTTCCTTTTAATAACCAGCTTTTGTTGGAGCTTATATAAACTTTTTGGTATTACAGCTCTCTTTCATTTTTTGTTTCCATTAAGAAAAAAATTACTTAAATCTAGAAAACCATATTTATGTTCCTAGAATTGTTCGGGAAAATAGCAACTGATTTTTTTTTTTCTTTTGGTTTTGTTGGTTTCTTTGTCATCCTCTGAGCTTTGGCACTGCTGACACTTTCCTAGTTCTTTCTGTGGTAAGTGGGAAGAGATTTTTCAGTCCTTGCACAGCACGGGGCAGCTGCACAGAAAAGGAGACAGCCTGGACCCTTCTTCTTTCTGCCTGGCCCAAAATCCACAGGGCACATTTGTGGCCACCCTTTTGGATCCTCTCCTGAACATGAATTCTTTCCCACAGCCAGTTAAGCATTTCTAAATGTGGTTTTTTTTCCATTGTAAAGACACATTTGGATATTTATTAAACATGTGCTTGGAGTGTCATCCTCACTGAGGAGAGAAGGGGTTTTAGCTGGGCACAGCAGACTCATTTCAGATTTTCCTGAGGTTCTGTGTGCATGCCCCTGGCTGGAGCTTGGGAAGCCAAAAGCTCTGCACCTCTGAGCACTGGGCTGCCAGAATTTCACTCAAATGAGCCAAGTGAGGGCTTGTTCAGAGTCTCAGCCCAGAAAAGGAGCATTGCTCAGGGCAGGTCTCTCTCTGTGCAAGTATTTGGCTGCTGACACCACCAGGAGGGATGAACTTGGTTTAGTATCCATCCATTTCATTCAATATTGCTGCTGAGCTGAACTTCAAAGCACTGTGGAGTGGTTTCCATACTGATTTTTTGGCTAAACCTCCATTTTCTCCTGTTTTCTGGCTCTCACAGTTCTCATCACTGCAAATACCCCAAAACCTCATCACATTGAAATAATTTTCCTTGTTCTGTTTCTCCTTAGGCAGGCAAAAAGTGCTATTCCCCTGGCACAGCTGGGAATGGATCCCTGCACAGGTGAAATAACTCTGTTAAAAATATATAAAAATATATAAAAATATATAAAAAATATAAAAATAACTGAGTTCAAGGCTGGCGCCTGGAACTCAGCAATGAGCAGAGCTTTTCCAGCCTGGCCAGTGGTGCATGCAGGGCAGGAGGATGAAGGAATGGTTTTGCCTCCAACTTGTTCCTCCTGCTCTCCCCTTACTCCAAACTCTGCAAGGAACAAGGAGCTCAAACCCTCTCCCTTCCAGGGTGGCTTCAAACTCCAGTTAGGAAATCCTCTTTCAGTTGCTTAGTTATTGCCTTTTTGGTTTTTTTTAACAATAAATCTAATTTTAGTTGCAAATCTAGAATTTACAGCAACAGATTTTTTTTTTCAGTCCTTTCAGCAGGTACCTGCCCTGATACTGTTGTTAAAATGCCAGGTTTGTGATTCAGCTTTTCAATCTGAGATGGCAAAAAATGTTATGTTAGACCTGAGTTTGTGTTTCTCAAATAATTTTCCATGGAGTGTGCTTGAGGCAGTTTTTTTCATGCATTTTGGGCTAATTGTCCCTGTTTTGAGCACTTTGTGCTTTACATGTCTTTTCTGCAATGAGTTTTTCCAGGGAGCTTCCAGCTGCTGCCACTCTGCCAGCGCAGAGTGGAAATCCGGGTTGTGTTTTATGCCAAAACTGCCACCCTTTGTCCCTGTAAGTGCACTGATAATGGGCAGATCTCAGGCTGAGAAGCTGCAGATCAGCCCAGATTTTAGAATAACTGGCCAGTCCATATTTGAGCAGCGTTTGGAGCTGAGCTTTGGAAAGCCACGCTGCTTGCTGGCAGTGCAGCACGAACAGGGTTAATCCAGCCCTGCTGGAAGAGTCTCCAGGCTGGGGCTGAGGGAATTGACCTGCCCTGCCTGGAACAGCAGGGAATTAATGGAAGTTTTCTGCTCTATTCAGAGCAGGGTAGTGAAGCAGCTGAACTTCCCACCAAACTCTGGTTTCTATTGTACTTTTGATGGCAGATTTCTGTAGCGCTGAGCTCCACAAGACAAATATCCTTCCAATTCCAACTATCCTGCATTTAGGCTTAAAAAATTAAAATAATCTGTAACAATACCAGTTTTATTTAAATAAGGCTGGGGGAAAGGAGCTTTGCTGCTTGCAACTAGGAGCATTCAATATGTTTCAGAATAAAGTGTGTAAATAAATAGGGCACACTTACAATTGTGTACTGAGATAAACTTATCTCAGTTTTCTTGAGAAGGGAAGTTTGGAGTGGGGTGAATGTCATTTTTATCTCTCTTTAAAGCACCTCTGTGGTGTTCTGTGCAAACAGCAAAGGCACAGGACCTGATTTCTGCTGTCAGCTTCTTGCTGCTGCTGTTCACTTAATTCAAGTATTTTACATGAACCACCCAATAAAACGTAAAATATTTGACTTTCATATTAATGGAGCCTCACACTCATTTTCCTTTGTGGTGTTTCCCCTATTTTTTTTTTTCTTAGTAAACTCATTGCTTTTGAACACTTTTTAAAAACATAAGTACCCGAAGAAATCTGCTGTAAATTTTACATACACACAGAGATGAGGATGAATTGTATGAATATTGGTAATACACTTGCATAACTTTATATATTGCAAGAATTTTGCACATTTGTGCCTGGATACAGAGCAGTGTGTGCAGCATGGAGGCTCAGGAGACAGAGACTGCAAAATCCTGGATTGCATCTGGAGCTGGGAATAACTCTTGACCCAGCCCAGACAAGTGATTGACACAATGAACGGGGGGATCTGAGCTCAAATCCTTGGCAGGAACAAAACTGCCTTGTCCTGACTTTCTGTGATCCCTCAGCTGGAGTCTTTTGGAAAACCATAAGGATGGAGACCCTGTGTTGAAAGAGTGTCTGGTAAGATATTGTTGAAAAGAGGCAGGGGGAAGACAGTTTGTGAAGAATTTAGAGCCTTGTTGATCTACTCACCCCATTGAAGAAAGCAGCTGAAGCAGAAAGTCCCCAAAGGGTTAAGTGGAGGCAGGTGTTCAGTGGACATGATAAACTCTCTGCCTTTCAGCTCTGCAGAAATATCCCATTTCTGCTGGGGAAGGGGAGAGCACTCACTCTGTGCACCTCTTTATCCCTAAATGCTTTCCAAGGGCTGATTAAGTTTCCCTATTACCTGTTGTAAATATTCTCATTAAAAAGAAAAAAAAAAAAAAGAAAGAAAAGGAAAAGCTTTCTTCTGAGGGCTAAGTGCTCACTGATTAGAGGGTGGGGAATATTGTTTTTAGTGTAAGGAGAAGTGAATTTGTTGGACAGCAGTGACCTTACATCCAGGACAAGCCTGTGTCCCTTCCACATGACACTATCAGAACACTGATTTGAATGCACTCCAACAGGAGGGCTTATTTTAGGCTACAGAAAGTTTATCTTGAAGTGAGCATGATAAAAAATATCCTTTTCCCCCCTTTCCCCTCTAGACAAGCTCAGAGTCCTGAGCTTTTCTCCTGGAGCAACCTGCAGGATCTGTGTTGCCTCACCCATCTGGGCTGCATTCACTCTTTTTGTGTCTTTATTTTACATCCAACCTGGTTTTCTTTGGCTCCTTGTTCTCCTGCCTCTCTTCAGGCATGGAAAGCTGAAGGAGCTGAATTCAGCTTCTCCCTTGTCCCCCTCTGCCCACGTGTGTCTGAATTTTATGACAACTCTGCCACATGGCATGTGAGGAAATCTTGGTGAGGTTAATGGCACGTCAGGAGGAATATTAAAAATCCTGATTTATATTGGGACATCTGGCAAATCTTATTTCCACAACTTCTTTTGGTCTGTAGGTGAACCCTGAAAAGGCTTTAAACTTCCTAGGCCTGCTCTGTTCCCCTGCTCATAGCAGGTATTTGGTGCTGTGTACTTGGAGTTTGGACTTTATCTGGCAAGTCACATTATTTCTGTTGTTTTCCTCTCCAGCATTTTTAGGGCTGGTTGCATTTAGTTTTCCTTTCTTATAAAAAAGAAATAGAACATTTTAAGCTTAAGAAAAAAGAGAGGGAAGGACTGACTCATTTTTTAAAAGCTGTTTTTAGTGTAATTTATATAAACTTGAAATATGACTGCGCATGTTAACATGAAGGAAAGATCCCAGGAATTTTTCATTTACCAGAATGAATTTGAATTTATCAAAAGCTCCTGACATCTCGAGGCAAGCACGATGCCTCCTTTGTGTCTCAGCCTCCTGCTGGCTCCGGGCCACGGGGCTGTGAAGGATCGTTTTCACCCGAGGCCTCTTGTACTTGGAGGAAATCAATCTTGTGTGATACAGAATTTCTCAGCGTCGGGGGCTCGTCCATCCTCAAAACCTCAAACTCATTCTCTTCCTTTCAGGGCTTTGGCTTGGAGGCAAAGGCTGAGCTGTGCTCTTCCCCAAGAAAAATGAAGGAGCCTTGTAAAGATGCTTTCTCCTCTGCGCGGCTGTCTATTGAGCTGGAAGATTCTGACTTCTCCCTGGAGTGGGGAAGATGTGGGTGGCCCTGGGCAGAGATGAGGCCGCACAACAATGGGCCCATTGTTGGGGCTGCCCCGGGAGGGAGCTCAGTGTGGCTGTACCGTGGTGGCTCTGCTGCTGGTGGGCTTTTTGTCTTGTAATTAGAGCGCTCGGAGCTGCAGCTCTGCCCCTGGCGGCTGCTGATGAGCGACGGCCACGGTGCTGAGGTCACTCTGCCCTCACTGTAAGGGACAGTGCGGGAATGGGGAATGGCTGGGAGGTGGCAGCTTCTGAACCCAGCTCTCTGGGTTATGACTGGGAAGGAACAACAAGAACAAAAATCCAGCAGCTTCCTTGAGTCTGGCACGGTGTGAGTGACTGCTCCTGGTACTGCTGTCCAGTGACCAGGTCACCCACCCACCTCAGGGACTGCCGCTGATCCCAGCGGCCTCTGCAGGGTGGATGGGCTCAGGCCTTATTCCCTTTCCTCCTTTCTTTAAAATTATACATGTTTAATTTGGGAAATGCTTTCATGCAGACTTGTGATTTCGAGTTGTGATTCCTCTGTGCTGTTCTTTGCTGTGTTCTCTGCTCAGGGTGGGATTCTTGCAGTGTCCAGGGCAGGGACAGGAGCTGGACTCTGATCCTGATGGGTCCCTTCCAGCTCAGCCAGTTCTCTGATAAGACACCCCCATACTGGAGCCTTTGGGGTTTTTTGTGAGAAAATCTGCACTTTGTTCTGTTTCCTCACAGCTGCTTTTTGTAAAAACTGAAATTCCTTCAAGTTGCTGTTAAAAAGAGCAAATAAGAAGCTGTTTTCTTTTTGCTGGCTTACATGGCATTTTACCTTCTAAATCTGTTTGAAACATGTGGAATCTGGACTGGTACCCACACATTGCACAGCTGTAAATCCATGAGAGGGGAGATCTAGATGCCACTGAATGTGCACAGTACCCACAAATCCAGCAGCTCTGAGATTTCACACATCCTCTCCCAAAATCTGCTGCATGAACTGCTCAGTGCTGAGTTTTTGGGGTGTTGGGGTGAGCTACTTTTGGATTAAATTAAGTATTTTTAAATAATTGCAATTTGATCAAGAAAAACACAAGTGATTTGATTCAGGTAGGCAGCAGAAAGATAAAGATTCTATTCTCCACGTTTGTCCTGCTCATTTTTTGTTGGATGTGCTGTTGGAGACCATATCTGCAGGATAACTGGGGCTTTTCCCACTCTTTGGAGTGGGAAATCACTCAGCTGCAGACTCATTTCTCTGCCTGCCCACTGAAGTGATCTCTGAATTGTGCAGCAGTTTGTGTTGTAATATCTGCTCGCCACAGCGTTTTCCTCTGCTGTTTATTTTCCAAAGAAAGCAGTGGATATTGACCCAACAAGAACACGAACATCAGCACTGAGATTCTTTTTCTTTGCTGTGCTTGTGTCAGGGAAGTTGGGCAAAATGTCATAGCCCTGGAATCTGTTCTTTTCTTCTGTTCATTTCATTGCCTGACTGCAGTGCTGGTGTCAGAGCAATAAATCCAAGGCCTGCCTGATGAGCTTGCAGTTTCTAAAGCCTGTTGCACACAGAAATTGAAGCCCACACGACCTCTGAATGGTGGCTGAGTGTTGGCCTTCTCTCCAGAGCAGAAGCTGAGCAAGGACTTGGCCAAACAACAAAATCGGGGCAACAAAAGAAATGATTGTGAGCAGCAGCTACAGCCACTGGAGGCTCCTGGTGCAGGGCAGTGCCAGACTCATGCACAGGGCAGGATTCCCAAGCACTTCCAGTGTCAGGCATAGATCATCATTAGTCTCACCCCAGCAGCCTATGGATCTGCTTTCCTTTATTTGCTGCCTGAAAGCTGCAAGTGGCTGCAGTAATTGCTGAGAATAAATCTGATTTTATCCAGCTGAGCGCCTGGGCCAAAGCCCTGCTTGCCTGGGCAGCTCTGCCTGGGCTTTAACCCTTGCAGGGAGCCAGGAGGGGCTGATCTGTGCTCCCTGCCCAGCTGGGATGAGCCACTCTTGGAGCTCTGGGTTCAAACTTAAAAGTTTGGGGTTTTAGAATAAAGCAATATATATCAGGCTAGAATATAGCAATATGTATGGGGCAAGATGGAGGTTTTAGCATGGAGGCTGGTTGTTCTTCTTTATCTTCTTTATCTTCTCCTTCTCCTCCTCCTCCTCCTCCTTCACCTTCACCTTCTTCTTCACCTTCTTCACCTTCTTCTCCATGGGTTTGGGATGATATTTTGTAATTGGACAGAAAAGTCCACACTGCAGGCTGCAAGTGATCAGTTACTGGGTTAAAAGTGAAAATATTTTAGGTGTCTTTTCTTAATTGGATAGCTTAGCCTTAAAAAGCTTTGTAACAAGAGATAATTGGTCGTTTTGTGCCTTGTTGGTGAAGAACTGCAGAGCTCACTGCTGGGAGACTGCAACATAGGTAAGAAATAATGAACACCTGAGTCTGACCTGAATCCATCCTACGGAGTGACAGAGGCAGAAAAAGGAGGCTGCCAAGCAGCAAGCCACATTCCAAGCATGATTTCCCAGTGATAAGATCTGTGAAGCTACTGGGACAGTGGCTGTTTGTTACTTGGTTCATAACTCCATTCATTCCCAGCAGCTCACTGGGCTGATCTGCTCTGTCAGGAGCTGTGGAAGGAACTCGTGAGCACGTGGAATTCAAGTGGCTCTCCATAAAAATCAAACCATTTCCACAAAAATCAAACCATGTGCTTCTTCAGGGATATTCCCAGTGCTTTTTCCAAAGCTGAAATGGGAATTTCTAAGGGATAGAAAGCTGTAGTGCCCTGCATGTCTATATGAATTTGTAGAAATGATATTAAATGATATTAAATGTCACATGCTGTGGCTTTTGCTGAAGTTGTGTCAATGGGAAAAAATAATCAGGAAGTTTTGAAAGACAGCATTTTAAAATTATACTTCCAATTAAAGGAATAACATTGTTTAGAACCTTTTACCCTAATATTGCTACAAATAGTACTGAATTTGGTAGTACGGTTACTACCTGTGCTTTTCCTAATTTTTTTCAATTAGGTAAATTTAAGAATGATGAAATCCACAGAATGGTTTGGACATGCCTCTCTTAGCATAAATTAATTTGATGTTTTCAGACAGAGAATTTTCCTTACATTATTCAGATGGAGTTTTTAATGTATAATGATGTGATTTTGTTCTATCAATTTGTTGTTCCAGATGCTTGTAATTATTAACCATTACCTCTGGTTTGCTTGGAGGCTGTTTGTGTCAATAAGCATAACCCAATCCAGAGCTGATATTAATTACAGATAAGGGCTGAGTAACACACAGAGCTTTGTGTGAGCCTGCAGTCCCCAAATCTGAATTTGTAATTCAGCTGCATGGGGTTTTCCTCACTCAGAGGCTGTTTCCTTTCATTTATTTACAGAGAAAGGAAGATGGCTAAAGCCAGTTAATGCCCAGCTTTTATCTTCAGGTTGAGTGACTTGCTGGAGGTATTTTAAAGGGAATGTTAAATTCTGAGGGGTTTTTGATGCCAGGAAAGTACCTCTTTATTGGAAAATAAGACACAATAGGGAGGAATGCTGCTGGTTTTTTTTATCATTTGCACAATGGTGCAGAAATCGTTGTTTAAGTTTCCTTTGAGGTCAGACAGTGGTGAGATCTTATTACTGATGGCAAAGAAGTATTTTCCTAAAAATAAAGATAAACTAGATGAATCCTTGCTTTTGTGTTGCCTTTTAAAAGAGCACAGCAATGGAAATGTCAAGGTCATGGTCTCCATTAGTGTCATTTAGAGGTGCAGAGAGGATAAACTCAAATGTTGTGTTATTTGTGTGCTTGTCTTTGCCATGCAGGAGACATCCCAGCTCAGCTGGAAGTTTCTGTCTAGAAATTTCTTTTTCCTTCTCTCTGCTGTTTTGAAATAGTGATGATGTTCATTGTCTTGAACTGGGTGATCACTTCCCACCCTGATCCTGCTCTCAGAGCCAGGAATCTCACAGTCATCAACTTGGCAGAATTTATTTAAGGTACAGGAGACAAAAATTTGGAGGTGGTGGAGGATCTTTAAAAAATATTTCTGCATTTCATTGTTGGATTTTTTTTTCCATTGTCTCTTAAGTATTTCTGGGTTTAAAACTGGAGTTAATAATCTCACATGACTCCCAGTGCACAGCTGGCAGCTCTGGGCCTTGTAGCACAAATTCCCTTCAGGAAGGATTGGCAGAACTCACCTTTTCACCATGAGCAGCAGAGTGGCTGGAATAAAACTCCAGCTGAGCTCCTGGATGGGCTCATCCCGAATTTCCCTGCCACTGAATCCCAGCAGGAGCCTCTTAGGAATGTGCAATCCTGAGCTCAGTCCAAGTGAAAAAGTTAAATGCTTTTTCCTGAGTTTGTGGGAGTCTCTTGGGCACAACAATTGAATAAATATTTGACCTACCCTGGGGGGGTTTATTGTAGCTTAGACTGTCTTAACTCTGGGACTCAGGAGAGGCCAATCCAACAAGCTGCTGATATTTTTAATTTAACCTTTTGAATTTCCATGGACGTGCTGAATGAAGCCAGCCCGAGTGCTGCCTGCCTCCTCCCTGGGCAGAGCGCTTAATTGGGGTCAGTTCTGGATAGTTACAATTTATTATCTGCTGCTTGTGTTCATGAATGCTTTGGGAATGTGCTCTTCCTTTGCTCTGAGTTTGTCCAGATGTGTCAATATTTTGGTTTGGATGATATAAAATAAATGGAGGAGATTAACTGCCTGCGACATTGTCTTTTAACAATGAAGTAGAGCCATTTTTCACCTCGGGAGATGTCTGTAAAACAAATATTGAGCTTTGCAGAATGGCTACAGCAGCTCATGCACCAGGGAATTCCAGTAGCCTTTGCCACATCCCTTTGGGACTGAGAATCCCAGAGGGAATCTGCTTTGATAAAGGTTTCAGTGTGTCAAGTGTGGTGATACCTCAGGTTTGGCTTTTCTATTTCCACACTCTGTGCTGCTTTAGTGTGTGGGGCTGGGTTCACATTCAGGGATGCTGAGCTCTGTGCACAGAGCAGGGAGACAAAACAATTCCTGCTCCAGCTGGGCACCAAGGACAAATGACCCAAATCTCAGCCCCAGAGCACAAACCCCGTGGGCTGGAGAGAGAAAAACAAGCAGGGTGGGACTGCAGGGCTAAAGCTGCAATGGGACAATGAACTGCAAGGTGCAAATGGAGCAGAGCTGATCCCAGGGACAGAGCCCGTGCCCGCTCGTGCATTTTGGGGCCATTTTGGTTCATCTTGGGTGCAGCCCTGGCTGGGCTCTGGTGCTGCCCAAGGTGGGTCCATGGAGGAGATCCTTGGAATCAATCCCTGCTTTATTCTGGGACTCTGCTCTAGGGCAGCCTGCACAAGGCATCAGTGGAAAGATGGGAAGGATCTCCCCAGCAGGGAGTTGTGCACAGGAGAAGAGCTGGGAGCCAGCTTGGGGAATTTCTGCTTAAATCAGGAAAGCCATAACGTCACTTTAATTCCTTAGCTGTGATCCAGGGAGCAGGTGAGGTCTCCAAAGGCCCCTGGAGCTCCTCACAGGCACCTCTGTTCTGTTCTGTGAATCCCCAGGTGTTCCATGACAAAGGCAGGAGGTGTTAATGGCAATGAAGAGCCCATTTCCCCTCAGTGCCTTGGTCCTTCCCAGAGGTGTGAGCAGCACAAAGGGGCCTCCAGCTGCTCGGAAAAGAGGTGAAAACCCCTGTGGCTAACGCTGGGACAATGGCAGACACCCGCATCCACATCGGGGAATGCCAAAGGCGATTCCCTGCTAAAGACCTGCTCTTCCCTGCGGGTTGGGTGGAATGGAGAGCCCCAGAGTGTCCCTTGGCTCAGGTGATGGATGGCCAGGACACCCAGCTGGGACACAGGCACTGAGCTCCTGGAGCCCCAGGTTATTAACTTTAGGATTTGATGGAAGAGATCCCACAGTGAGCCCATTGTAGCAGAGTTGGGGTGAAGGGGGGAAATGGCTGCGCTGGGGACTGCAGGAGCCGCTGGCTGCCCCATCCATTAATTCAAAATGATCCCAAGCAGGTAGGAAGGATTTTGCACAAGGCATCCCATGGCTCGGGCTGGGTTCCAGAGATGTCTGGTCTGGCAGAGCCTGGCTGGGAATGAGGTGATGTGAGTGTGAGTCAGCCTGACCCAGCGGGGCCTTACAAATGTACCCTAAATTGGCTACTCCAGGGCTGGAAACACTTGGATTTCTCAAAGACAGAGCTGTTTCCACAGGATTAGGCCTTTGATATTTCTCAGTTGTTCTGTTTTTCTAAGCTGGAGAGCTTTGAGTGTGTAATACCTGCAGAGCTGTGTTCTTGCAGAGCCAATCTGAGAGCAATAAACCAGAAACGCTGCACGGGGAACACTTCAGATCCTTGGGCAAGCAATTGAAATATTCTATTATTTTAGTTTCTATTATTCTAATTTCTATTATTAATAGTTCTATTATTTTAATTTCTATTAGTAATAGAATAACATTCTATTATTTCTATCATATTGTGCACTTCCAGTAGGATGGAGGGAGTTCAGCATCAAACTCTTGCCCTGTCTCTTCTCTAATAATCAACACTGATAAATAAACTCCTAAATTGGAGGGCAAAAAGGGGTTTTTGGTGAGAATTATCCATATCTTGCTCTGAACACTGAGCTAGAGAAGGAATTTCCTTCTAAAGTTCAGATTTATCTCTTTTATTACCCACACCCTTGGTGTTTTGCAATTCCTTGGTGGCAATGTCGTGTCTAAATCAGGAATATTTTATTACTTATTTAAAAAAAGTGTTGCTTGAGTTACTAAAGGTATGGCTGCAGTGAGATGTCGTGTATTTCATTTGAAACTGGTTACTTTAACTTTAAAAATATTTGTGTAAGCCTTCATTTGGCTTCTCGCTTATTCTATAGAAGTGACAGTAGTTTAATTGGAAACCCCAGTTTGTATTTATGGAAAGTTTTCACATGCTGTCTTTTCTGAAAGCTGAAGAATCCAAGAAGGAACACAATGTTTCCCACAAACTATACATCTCCACAATTCCACAGGCTCTCAGCAGCTGCATTAAAAAGGTTTTTAATCCCAGTTATGTGTTTAATTAGGGAAGGGAGCCTTGGCAGATCTTCTGACTTACAGTTCATTTTAAAGTCTTCCAAAAGGAAAAAAAAAAAAGGAAA
This sequence comes from Ammospiza nelsoni, assembly GCF_027579445.1. Taxonomy (NCBI): domain Eukaryota; kingdom Metazoa; phylum Chordata; class Aves; order Passeriformes; family Passerellidae; genus Ammospiza; species Ammospiza nelsoni. The sequence goes on from NC_080641.1 coordinate 34,488,846, forward strand.
AAAAGAAGAAATCAATCCAATTTGGTTTAATTGTCATATATAAATTAAGAACTCGTTTTTTTCCACTTCACAAAGCTATCTGCTGTGGGCCCTCCTGATGGATGGCAGGGGGCAATTGCTTCCAAATGAGGAGCATGGGGCTGGAATTTGGGGCTGGAATCCGGCGTGGTTCTCACCAGCTCCAGCCCAAACCTCTCCACATCCTCCCACAGCACTGCCCAGCCCTCACAGGGGGAATTTTCTTCCCAAATCTCCATCCCTCTGCAGAGTGGGGAAGGAAGAGCCCATCAGGAGATTCCTGCCTGGAGCATCCATCCCTGCTGTGCCTCCAGACAAACCTCCCCAAGTCCTGCGAGTTTTTCTATTTTAATTTAAAATAATTTAATTTAAAACAGAAGATTCGAGCTCTGGAGTTTTTACATTGCAAACTGGACTTAAAATTATCTATGTTTCTGTATTTATCTCCTAGCAGCCTCCATTGCCAGGATATAGGGTTGGAAGCACTGGGGTCTCACCTTCAGCAAGGCCAGGCTCCCTCTGGGGATCTCCCACCACCCTCTCTGCCCTTCCCTGATGATTTTGGGGCACAGAAATAATTCCCTTTGTGTGTGGGACAGGATCAGTGTGACAAGATCCAACTGAGTGGCTTTAAACCACAATAATTTAATGCAAGAGTACAAATTGCCTAGCAGCTCCTTCTGGGGAGTTTGAGTAACAAATCTGAGGCAAACGGGGAGGAGAGGAATTGCTTCAAGCTGCCTGAAATGTTTTAGTGTCTTCATCAGGAAACACAGAGGGTTTGAGCTCCAGGGTTGTTACATGGCAAACTGGACTGAAAAATATCTGTATTTCTGTATCTGTCTCCTAGCAGCCTTCATTCCCAGGATATAGGGTTGGAAAGAGCTAAGGATGGATGATTCTTATTTTTTTAAATTAAAACAGGAATTTCCCAGGACCTGGGGAGGTTTGCAGCCATAATTATGAACTTTTAAGCAGCCTCACCGTCCCCTCCTCCCCCTCCAGAAACCGAATAGTTCAGCTGGTGGAATTGAGTGGATCTGCAGAGAAATCCTCCACGTCTGGCCGGGATGTCTGACTGAATTCGGTGTGGATCTTAAGTGCTGGAAGCGATTAAAGGGCTGAACAAAAAGCTCCATTCAGGGCCCATCGCCTTCCTGCTGGGGTAATCCAAGCACCCAAAACTCAAAAATATGGGCTAGGAGGCCGTGGCTGCCACAGAGCACAACTTCTGAAGGTGTCCACAACATCCACTCACTTGAAAATGTTGCTTCAGTGGTGGAGGATTGATTCGAAAAACGCAACAAAGCAGCCCGGTAGAACATACCCATATATATCCAATTAAATCAAATCGAGCACTTTTAATAAAGTGGAGTTTCAAGCTGGGAAAAATTTTCTCCTGTCACTCAAAGTTAGGCCAGGAAAGCATTTTTCTTCTGCCTTGAAATAGCTGTATTTATTATATCTGACCTGCTCAACATTGCTGGTTTTACTTAAGAACTAGAAAAGAAAGAAACAAATGCTTTTCATCGCTCGATGCCTTTTTTTGTAGCGTGAAATTGTTTTCCCGAGAAAAACAAGGTAGAAATGGTTTCCAAAACACAGCCCAGAATAACCAAGCAGTCCTTTTCACAAAAAGAATCAAAACCAAGCTGCTTAATCCTAATTGTTTGAATCTATTCTAAATTATTTACTTTCTGCCCGGCAGCTTGTTCTCATTTTTAAGCTTTCAAACAGCTCTATTTGGTGTTTAGTTTTCAGTAGTTCCTTCCTCGAAGGTGAAAATGCAGAGGGGATTCTTGAGGGCTCAGAAAAACCCAGAAAATATAAACTGATTCAACTTCCATTGGGAGTTATTCTGGATTTTAGTTGCTTCCTAATGGAAAATGTCTGGACAGCAGGTGAGCCCTTGAAGTCCAGCCCAGGCTGGGTTTACTTTTAGCAGATATTTTGGCCATAGTTTTGTTAAATGCAGAATTTTTAGAACATATCTTAGTTAAATACAGATTTTTTAGAATATATTTTAGTTAAATACAGAATTTTTTGGGGGGTTGTGCTTTAATGGATTTGCAGATCTGCTCCACTCACACTGGGCTGAACATCTCCAGCCATTCCCTAGGTTTATTGGTATTATTAATTATTTATTTATATTATATTATTTATATTATTTAAATTATATTATTCATATTATCCAAATTATATTATTTACATTATTTTATTATTGATTATATTAATATTATTTATCTTTCACTTTGCTTTAACAATCTCACAGTGCCCTGTGCAGGTGGGGTGGGTGGAAAGCAGATTTTTCTCTCCTGCCTAAATGTGGGAAATATTTTTGGTTTTCTTTTACTTTTTAGCTCCCAAGTGGTCACTGTGAGAGGTTGTTGAGCTTGAGAGGTGATTCCCATATTATTAAATCTGTGCTGGCAAACTTCTATTTTGTCAAAGCCTTTATTTGCTACTTCTGTGACAGCAGTGGAAGTGGGAAAATTCAAATTTTGACTTGATCCCAGGATTTTTAAAGTTAAAAATTGTAAGGAATTTAATTTTTAAGTTGAAAATTGTAAGGATTCATTTGCAAACTATAGGCTAAAAAGCAGAATGCTTTAATTGAAAATTATAATAAATGAGCAACAATTATAATAGATGAGCAATATGCTAAAAATGGTGAAAATTAAAATGAAAATTATATGAAATTAATTATTTTATTAAGATTTAAAAATGAACATTATAATAAATGAGCAGTAATCGTGATAATTCAGTGTGTGACTGCTCATGGCTGGGGGGAATGATTTTTCCCCATGGGATGAGCAGCATGATTTCTAGGAATGTGACCCAGTCACTGGCTCCTTTGTATGTGAACAGTGGTAATTGATTTAAATTGATTTTCTTCTTGTAATTCTTGTTTTTGCCAGTGATTGCTTTGATAGGCAACATTTGCTGTAGGTGTTAATTAGTGAATCTTTATGGCCTCCAGTAATCAGCACCTGCCTCCTCTATTTCTGTACAACACACAGAATATTCTGGCAATTTTCCTTATTTTCAGTGTAGTGCTGAGGCAGCCCTGGGGTTTGTGTTACCTTTCACTTCCCTCTTCTGCAGAAATAATGAAAAAAATAGGCCCAGAAAGCTCTGTCCTGCTCAAGAGAGAGGTGGTTTTAATTTCTCAGCCAGTTAATCATTCACTGCTCTGTTTGGCTGCAGCACTGGGAGTGCAATGTGCTGTGAGGATGCACCTGAGTGCCCAGGGAGAGCTGAGCTCTGAAACCCTGCCTGCCCTTAAACCCTTAAACCCTTAAACCCTGCCCAGGCACAGCAAAAATGGGCTTAAAGTGCAGCTCTGGGGCCTGCTGATAACCCAGAGCTCAAGCAAATGTCAGATTCTGCTTCTCGTGGCAATGGCATTCCAGGATTGCTCCATGCTTCTTCCCTTTGGAAAGAAATGTGTTTTCCTTGCTTGTTCTGATCTCAGCTTTGATAATTTTAAATTTTACATCTGTAAGGTGACTGGAAATTACAGAATCATGGAATGGTGTTTGTTGAGAGGGGCTGTAAAGCTCATCCAGTGCCACCCTGTCATTGCAGGGCCCTGCCACTGTCCCAGGGTGTCCAACCTGGCCTGGGGCACTGCCAGGGATCCAGGGGCAGCCACAGCAAATCTGGGAATTCCAGCCCAGCCAGGAATTCCTTCCCAATATCCCAATATCTCAATCTCCCTTCCTTCACTCCCAGCCATTCCCTGTGTCCTGTCCCTCCATCCCTGTCCCCAGCCCCTCTGCAGCTCTCCTGGAGCCCCTTCAGGCCCTGCCAGGGGCTCTGGGCTCTCCCTGGATCCTTCTCCTCTCCAGGGGAGCACCCCCAGGTGTCCCAGCCTGAGCCAAACAGAGATGCCAGCAAACATCAGAAATGTGGTTATTTTCCTATTGAAATGCAGGCACTCCAAATTCCAGCGCTGGAATTAAGTGTGGGCTTACAAACTGAGCTTTGACCCAAAGTCTGTTGGGTCAGCACGAGGCTGGCATTGATTGCAGAGGGTTTTGATCAGTAACACTCAATTTATCAAGTGATTTCCCTGCTGTTCTCCTTCTCTCCTGTAAAGTTCCCAGAGGAACTCCCAGACTGGAATCCTCTGCCAAAGTCATGTGCAGGTTGTGGCAAAAATGAGAATATCCAGTGGAAATGTGGCTGCACCCTGGGCAAAACCAGGGAAAAGAGCTCCTGTCCTGTGCTGCTCCTTCAGAACTTGCCTCCTAAAAATGTCTTGCTGCAAAAAAAAGAAAGAAAAGCTTGGTTGGGAAGTGTGGAAAGTCTTATTAATGCCTGGCAAAGTCACATGGATTTTGTGTCATGTTTCAGAGTAACTTCCTCTAACTCTGTTGAAACTTAAAATAATTAAATCCCTTAAAATCTATTTATTCCTGGAAGTAATAATAATAGCATTATCTTCTGTTGGGGTGTTCAGGGAAGAGCTGCAATGTGAGGGCGTCATACAGGGCAGGTGTGAGCTGGATGTCCATTTACACAAGGATCAATTAGTATGTACATGAGTTATGGATTTACATATATATAAAACATTAAAATATAAGTACCTCTGCCTGCAGAGTTCCTCATGAGAAGGATGCACTGGAGCTGTGTTGGCACACAAGGCAAAGGTATTTTTCCTCTTTCCAAGCTGGCAGCCTTTAGTCACTCACTTCAAAGGGAAAACCAGCTCTTTATTCCTGTATCCCAGTGCCTGCTAATCCATAGGTTTGGGAGACTTATCCCGTGGCTAAACCACAGGAACTGGGGTATCACAGAAAAATGTGAAGGGTGGGGTGGTGAGAAACCCAACAAAAGAAGAGCTTGAAGGGCACAGTGCTTTAGGAGGATTTGATTTTATTTCTGCCCTGCCAAAGCTTTTCCTCGTTTTGATTGAAGAGTGGAGATGGAAACCATCAGGGAAACTTCCTTAGTGCAGATAGCAGAGCCTTTGATCCAGGCTGTGCCTGGAGCTCGCTCCAGAGGGAAGAGGCACAGGGAGTGAATTCCTCATCATTTGGGGATCAGGATATGGGCAGGAGCAGCTCCTGACAGGGAGCCAGCCCCTCCTCACTCACTTGGGACTCATTTGGTGTCCAGAGCCTGGCCAGGTTTTCCTCCTTGCTGCTGCTTCCTCAGAGGGGTTTTCCCGAGGTTTTCTCAGCTTTGTGGTTTTTTGTTTGTTCTGCTCTGCTGTGTTTTTGCCTTGGGTTTGTTTTGTGAGTGAAAGGCTCCATTTCCCTGAGTTCAGAGCTCCCTCCTGGCTTCTGGAATAGCCACAGGTGGTTGAGCCCTGGCAGCAGAGGCACCCAAGTCACTCACTGTGCTGTGGATTTGCTTTTTCCATGGAGCCCTGAACCTCCCCAGAGCTGGGTCACCTTCAGGGAGTCTCCATCAGCGCTGTTCCTGGGGCATCCTGAGTTCTGCTGTGCCCTGGCCTGACCCCATCACCTCCTCTGACCCCACACAGCCCCAGGTGTTGCTATTGCAGGAACACCTGGGCCATGATTTTGCTTTTCCTGCTGGAAAAAAAAAAAAAAACAAAAAACCACTTGGCTTCTTTTTTCCACACTAATTCCATCTAAGCACCAGAATTTCATCATTTCACAGGCAATAATTGGAAATTCATTTTGCTTCCGAGGGTAGCAATCAGGATTTAATAAAGATTCACTTGACAGAATTTGCTGCCTCATCTTCCAGGATTTTTGGGATATTTTTGTAAGTCCCTGGGTACTCAGAGAGGCACAAGACTTGTACCTGTGTAAGGTCATGGCATGTTTTATCCTTGTTCCAGCTTGTTAGGGAACTCAGGATTTTAATGCCTCCTTGGAAGTTGTTCTTATTGTTCTTGCCTCTGATGTTTGCTGGCCAGTGGGAGATCATTACACTTAATAGAATATATTTTATATACATATATATGGATGCAAGGCATAATTGCAAGGCATTATTAATTTTGACACCTTATTTATAGTTCCACTACTTTTTTCCCTGTATTAAACCAAGCCAAACTGATGAGCAATATTTGGAAAGTTTATTATTAAAGGCCCGTGGTTTGCATTGAATATCTTATATATTCAATGCCTTTAAAGATTTCTGATGAATAAACATAAAATCACAGAGCAGCTGAGGCTGAATCCCTGAATAGTTTGGGTTGGAAGGGACCTTAAATTCATCCAGTTCCACCCAGGGACACCTTCCAGTGTCCCAGGCTGCTCCAGGCCCTGTCCAACCCGGCCTTGGACACTTCCAGGGGTGAGGATCCACTTTGGGATGCTCATAAATGGAACATTTTCAGTCTCTGAGCTGAAATCCATTTGATAGGTGCCAACACTTGAGGTTAATAATATTTCCTGACCCCTTGGCAGCCTGGAGCAAACCTTGTGGATGTGTCCCATGTTCCACTTGGGGTTCATATTGTGCCTAATCAGCTTTCCATAATGCACTTTTGCTGCTGACAATGGATCAGGCAGAAAAGGCAGCTCCCCAGTGATTAAATGTCACTTATTCTGTGCTCTGTATTCAGCCCTTCCCCAGCTGCTGACAAAAGGAGCTTTCTCTGAGTGCAGAGCAGCGAGCTGAGCTGAACTACTGTACATTCCTCATGGCTGGCAGATAAACTTGCCTGAAGCATTGCATTCAGGGAAACATCTACTTCTTCATTAAAAAGCAAAGTTCTGTAGGAAATGATACATTTTAAAGTGGTTTTTTTGCCATTTTTCCTTTCAGGTTTGTAATTTTGATTATGAATTTCAACAGAGCAACGAAAACTACTTGGAAATATTTCCATTTTTGTATATTTTACATGGGAAGGAAAGCATTTCCTGCCTAGTTATGGTTTAAACCTGCACTTCCCCAATTCCCAAAGCTCCTGTTCCATGTCAGTCCCTGTTCCCTGAGGATTTCCCCAAAGGACTGATGGATTTAATGAGGCATTTGCAAGCACAGGGGTTTCTGCAGCAGGGAATGCATTTATCCACTGCTTGGAGCAGGAATTTTGTATTTGGAAGGTGTATTTGGTGTATTTGGAAGCTCTGCTCCTTCCAAAGCTGCTGCTGTGATTTCCTTAGGGAGCACTGGGACAATGTGGTTGGAGATAATATCAATATCTTTAATTAAAGACTTGCTGGAGAGCAGAGGGCACCCTGCCAGTGCCCAGAAATTCCATCTCAGAATTCCATCACAGCTGGGCTGTGCCTGCCCACCCCCTGCTCCCAGGTATGGATTTATCTCCTCGGGGCTCACAAAGGATGTGGCAGCTCCTCCTTTCTCTTCAGCCCTCATGTGGTTTTCATTCCTCTGTTCCCATTGTGTCCCGGGATTTTTAGCAGGGAGAATTGGTGCTTTTTATTTCCAATGCTCTGTCAGCCTTGTGACCATAAATAATCCTCAGTGGAGCAGGGAATTGCATTTTCCTGGGAGCTCTGGCTGCCTTTGCACTGGACATCCACCCACAGCACTGCCTTTGGCATTTGAGTGATTCCTATTTCCAGTTTATTTTAAGAAGTTGCAAAGGGACAACTTTTTCAATGGTTTGTTATTGTTAGTTAAGTTGACTCAGTATTTAGATTTTTGCATTTGTGCTTTCAAGGGACTGCAAATTAAAACCAGTCTGAGTCAGGAATGTGTGTTCAGTGCAGCTTTGGAACATGTATGGAATCCCAAGTTTATAGCTTTGAAAGCACTTGCCCTCTTTCAAATGTTTCTAATAAGATAGAGCGTGGTGATTTACACCTCTGGAGATATTGAGCTGCTCTCCAAGAATGTTGTTTGGCTCCTAAAGAAAGCAAGCATTGGTGGGCCTGATCTTGGGGAAGGCAAAAAAAAAAAAAAAAGAGCTGCTGTGGTTTCATTGAGATTTAAGCATTAAGAGAATTCTTTATTTAACACTTTCCCGGCACACCACGGTGCGTTTGGGATCTGGGAGTGTCTGAGAGGGCACAGGAGGCAGAGCCCTCACATGACCCCTTCTCCTGCTGATCCAAGGATTCTCCTGCTGATCCAAGGATTCTCCTGCTGATCCAAGGATTCTCCTGTCCCAAAGCTTCTCCTCCTGTCCCAAAGCGTCTCCTCCTGTCCCAAAACTTCTCCTCCTGCCCCAAAGCTTCTCCTCCTGTCCCAAAGCGTCTCCTCCTGCCCCAAAACTTCTCCTCCTGCCCCAAAGCTTCTCCTCCTGTCCCAAAGCTTCTCCTCCTGTCCCAAAGCTTCCCCTCCTGTCCCAAAGCTTCTCCTGTCTCAAAGCTTCTCCTGTCCCAAAGCTTCTCCTCCTGTCCCAAAACTTCTGCTGGTCCAAAGCTTCTCCTGTCCCAAAACTTCTGCTGCTCCAAAGCTTCTCCTCCTGTCCCAAAGTTTCTCCTCCTCCTCCAAAGCTTCTCCTCCTGCTCCAAAGCTTCTCCTGCTCCAAAGCTTCTCCTTGTACTCCAAAGCTTCTCCTCCTGTCTCAAAGCTTCTCCTCCTCCAAAGCTTCTCCTCCTGCCCCAAAGCTTCTTCTGCCCTCACTCCAAAACTTTTCCTTTTCCTCCAAAGCTTCTCCTGTCCCAAAGCTTCCCCTCCTGTCCCAAAGCTTCTCCTGCTGGTCCAAAGCTTCTCCTCCTGTGCCAAAACTTCTCCTCCCACTCCAAAACTTCTCCTGTCCCAAAGCTTCTCCTCCTCCTCCAGAGCTTTTCCTCCTTCTGCTCCAAAGCTTCTCTTGTCCCAAAGCTTCTCCTCCTCTTACTCCAAAGCTTCTTCCCCTGTTCCAAAGCCTCTTCTCCTCCTCCAAAGCCTCTCCTCTTGCTCCAAAGCTTCCCCTCGTGTCCCAAAGCCTCTCCTGCTGCTGCACAGGCATTGCTGCAGCAGGAGCAGCGGGTCTGGCTCAGCTCCAGAGGATGCTCCCTGTCTGTCCGTGCCTTTCCCAGCAGGTCAGGGCTCCCAGCCTGGGGGCTGAGGCAGTGCCTGGCTCTCCCAGCCTGGAGCCATCCCCAGTCAGGAGGGAAGATCTTTGGAAACAGTGAGCCGGGATTTTTTTAAGGCGTTTCCCTTTTTTAATACAAGCCAGGGTGTGGAGCTCTGAAGGGCTCAAGGGTGTGTTTCAGCCTTGCTGCTAAAAATGAAGCCTGGGAAGGGAAAGGGAAGGGAGAGAGGGAGCAGGATGAGAGAAAGGACTTTGGAAAGGGTTTTTTGGAAGAGCTTCTAGGGATCAGAAACAGTGTCTTGGGCATCTGGGTGATGTTTTAAGCACATGGTGATGTTTTAATGTTGTAATTAAGCTGTTTTTTTCTGACATGAAATGGGGAATTGTGATTTCTGTAGATGCCCTACCCTCAGCCCGCCCCTCTGGGCCAGCCCTGCTCCTGCCCAGCTCTCCCTGGCTCTCATTAGAGGTTATTGAATTACAGTGCAGATCCTGAGCTGGGCTGCACACGATGTGTTCCCATTTTCCTGTGCACCAGACTGGAAGAACTGGGGAGGGAGGGCAAGAGGAGGCTCAGGTCTGTCCTGGAGTGTGGTTCAAGTTTTAATCAGTGTGGTATTTCCTCTTCCTGGGGCCACAGGAACACCTGTGTTTTTCTTGCAGTATTCCAAGGGACACTTGATGGGTCCTGTCCTGTTGAAGGGAATCTTGTTAAAGCCCATCTGCATCCCCTGGCTTCAAAGGATGTGCACCGGGCTCTGGCTGATAATTGAAAACAAAATCAGGGTGAGATCTCTTGATGGAGCTGTAGGGCTCCAGTACAACTGCTTTAACAGAGCATCCATCTGGAGAGGAGACCTCAGGGCTGGTCTGAAAGCTTTGGGGGATGAAGCTTTAAAGCTACTTCAGGGCTACTTTCTTGTTTTAAAGTTATATTTCGTTTCAAAGGACAAACTAGTCTTAATTTATTTCTTTGTTTCATATAAACCTGTGTTGGTTGTAAAACTCCATCTGCTATTTTCTCTCCTGGATCTTTTTCCAGTTCTGGGAGCTCCTGTGGGAATTGTTGCTCCCAGGGCAGCACAGCATTGCTCCCAAGACCGTTTGGGCAGGGCTTCAGCAGGGCAGCAGCACAGGCAGTGTATCCACATCCTGATGATGCCTCAGGTTTGGCTTTTCTATTTTCACATTCTGAGCTGCATTAGTGTGAGGGTCTGGGTTCACATTCAGGGATGCTGAGCTCTGTGCACAGAGCAGGGAGACAAAACAATTCCTGCTCCAGCTGGGCACCAAGGACAAATGATCCAAATTTCAGCCCAGGAGCACAAACACCGTGGGCTGGAGAGAGAAAAACAAGCAGGGTGGGACTGCCTGGGCTAAAGCTGGAATTGGAGAATTAACTCCAATATGCAAATGGAGCAGAACTTATAAAAATGTGAGATCTCGTGGCCAAGCTTCCATCTTGGAGCCATCCCTGCAGAGCCAGGACTGTGGCTCTGGTACTGCCAGGGTGGTGCCTTTGAAGGCACTTCAGTAAATATCCTCTTTATTCCTCTTAACTCCATCTAGCCTCTGTTCCAGCTCCTAAAACATCACTGGGACCAGCTCCATGAAATCTGCAGGAGCACCAAGGCAAGCAGGGAATCTCTGTAATCCCCAGAAGTGGGAACTGCCACCTCCTGCTCTCCCCCGTGGATTAATTTATTTGTGTTTTTAAAGGATTAAAAGTGAGTTGTGCAGGGAGCCATGATTTCCACGGAGGGAGGGCTCGAGCCCTGCAGAGCTGTGGGGTTGTTGGGGTTGCAGGGGAAGCCAGACCTGTGAAATTGCCTCTGAAGGGAGCGGGGCCCTCACTCGGGGCGTGTGGAGCTGGGGCTGCCCCCGCCACTCACAGTCCTGGGAACAAGGCTCCCGAGCTCTGGGCTGCCCTCTAATCTGCCAGGGGGGCTGAAGGGGAGCCAGGGAAGGGAATCTCAGAGCCACGGCTCCAGAGTGTCTGCCTGAGCCAGGGCTGAGGCTCTGCCTGTGCAGCAGCTCCAGCCCTGCTCCCAGCACCCTGCAACCAGTCTGGAGGGGCAGGCTGAAACCTGCAGGCTCTGAGGGACAGAGGGGGCAAATCCCAGTTACCCCAAATCCCAGTTACCCCAAATCCCAGTTATCTCAAATCCCAGTTATCCCACATTCCAGTTATCCGACATCCCAGTTGCCCCAAATCCCAGTTATCATAAATCCAAGTTACCCCAAATCCCAGTTACCCCAAATCCCAGTTATCTCAAATCCCAGTTATTCCAAATCTCAGTTACCCCAAGTCCCAGTTATTCCAAATCCCAGCTGCCCCAAATCCCCCTTCCCCCAAATCCCAGTTATCCCCAAATCCCAGTTATTCCAAATTCCAGGTACCCCAAATCCCAGTTATCCTAAATCCCAGTTATCCCAAATCCCAGGTACCCCAAATCCCAGTTATCCTAAATCCCAGTTACCCCAAATCCCAGTTATCCCAAATTCCAGTTATCATAAATCCCAGTTATCCCAAATCCCAGCTACCCCAAATCCCAGTTATCCCACATTCCAGTTATCCGACATCCCAGTTGCCCCAAATCCCAGTTATCATAAATCCAAGTTACCCCAAATCCCAGTTACCCCAAATCTCAGTTATCCATCTCAGTTGCCCCAAATCCCAGTTACCCCAAATCCCAGTTACCCCAAATCCCATTTATCTCAAATCCCAGTTATCCCACATTCCAGTTATCCGACATCCCAGTTGCCCCAAATCCCAGTTATCATAAATCCCAGCTACCCCAAATCCCAGTTACCCCACATCCCAGTTACCCCAAATCCCAGTTACCCCACATCCCAGTTACCCCAAATCCCACTTACCCCACATCCCAGTTACCCCACATCCCAGTTATCCCAAATCCCAGTTACCGCACATCCCAGCTACCCCAACTCGCAGTTCCTCCCAGTGCTGTTGCTGGGGATTGTGCCAGCAGGGAGGCTCTGCGGTGACAGTGGCAGTGCTGAACCCTCTCCAGGTGATGTTTGGATTGTGCAGCTTTGGCATTCTCCACTGGAAACTCGCTCTCTGAAAGAATTTCTGGTCAGCGTTTCTAAAATCCAAGGACTTTTTTCCTTTTCAAACAAATTAATTCTGTTGATTAAATCCTTGCTTTGGTAGCAGTTCAATCACCTGGGTTTTTTTCCCTTCCTTTGTGCTGTTGTTGCTGTTTGTTTTTCAGGATTTCTGATTAGTTTTCCATAGCAAATCTCCAGGAGGGTGTTAAATGCATCTTTCCTACAACAGAGAATAAACTCAGTCACCTACAACGTGGGGAAAACCTGCTTCCCACAACACTCAGGACACATTTCAGGGAAATTAACTTTACTGCAGCACACCAGTATAGAAATTAGGCCCTAATCACGTCATCAAATTCCATGTAATGGAATTTATTCCTTTAAAATGTGATGGAGAAGATGCACCCTCACTTGGAAGGTGTGCTGGCAGCGCTGCTTGTCACCACCTGTCATTAGATCAAGAAATTGCACCTGAAGTGGGGAGAGCAAAACAAAACCAACCCCAAACCCAAAAAACCCCAAGGATCCAGGGCAAACAAACCACTACCTTTGCAAACCTCTGTAAACTCCCGTTCCAAGAGCTGCTGATTGTTTGCAGTTGTTGGATAAACACGTTGCACAACAGCTGCACTGTTAGCAAAACACCCAGACACGTCCTGGAGCAGCTCATACCACAGGGATGCTCACATCTTCCCAGGGACTCTGCTGGCTCTTCAGCCAGAGCAGGAGTTGGGAAACTCTCACATGGAATGTTTTTGGGATGGACAGACTTCCCAAGGCTGCACAGCTCCTTTCCCAGGGCCAACATTATGATCCTGGCTGTTTTTTCTTCATGTGTGGCCCTTGTGCCCTGGTTCTCCTTTTCAAAGGGATCCCTCTCCCCGTTTCCTGCTCCTCTAGTCCCCATCCTGATTTTTCTCTCCTCATAACCAAGCTCTAATTCCCACTCGTGCCCACCATGGAAGTTGGTGATTCTTGATGGAAATTGCTGGTCCAGTCTCAGTTCTGGCCCTCTGAAAGAAGCTTTTTATTCCTCACAGTTCCTAAGAACACTTTTCCTTTGCCTGCTTTTTGCCCCTAGGCATGTTTGCTGGATTTCTCTAAGGTAACATCCCGTCCTCTGTGCTTTTTCCATTTTGGCACTCATGGAGAACATGGAAAAAGGAAGAGAAATGGGAAAAAGGAAGAGAAATGGGAAAAAGGAATGGAAATGGGAAAAAGGAAGGGAACTGGAAAAAGGAAGGGAAAACTGGTAATCATCCCTGTGGGCAGGCAGATGAGCAGGAAAATGATGTCTGCGGTGTAGCAGGGACTGATATTAAAACAGTGGAGCAAGGGAAGTGAAAGGTTCTGGAAAGAGCTCTGGAATTCTGTGCACAGCTGTGCTCTGTGGTTCTGGAGACCAGCAGGGATGTGGCCAGGCTCCCTGGTGAGGCTGCAGGTTGGGCTTGTTCAGTCAGGCCAGGGGAACGTTCCTGCTCTGTGAGCACGGCGTTTGTCCTCAGGAACCCCGGGAAGGCAGGGAGCACAAGCCAGGCACCAGTAATGCTGATGCAAAGTTAAATTTGTCTAAACTGGCCGTCAGTAGCTTTGAGTTGATGTTTTCCAAGTGGAAGAGCTGTGAGGCACTGGGATAGCTTTCCAGCAGGAGAAGTTTGGGCAGGAACCGTAATTAGCTCAGCGATGGCGCTCGTTCAGTTCATCAGCAATAAAGGAGCCCGTGCTGAGCCATCCTGCAGCCTTCCCCCCTCCAGAGGTTATCCTGGCACATTCCAGGCACCCACAGCATCCTGTCCATCCCTGCTGCCAGCAGCCCACCCGTTCCCCGTGCTGCTCAGTGAGAGGACATTCTGTGGGCTGATTCACGGCCCTGTTTTCCCTCGCTGCTCCTTTGTGTAATCCCTGCTCATCCCAGCCAGCAGCTTCCCGTCAGAAGGTTTGCCAGCAGCAATTGTGATCTTAATATTTCATGCCAGCTTCATCTCGCTGTCCTTGCAGGGTAAATGAGGCTTATGTGCACTCCAGAGTGCAGCTTGCCTTTTGTGAGGCCACAGTTAATTGCAATTAAACAGTCAGCCTTTGTAAAATTAATATTATTGTTGCTCTGCTCTGCGTGTGCTGACGCTTGGGGAATGGCTGACAAATGTCAGGCAAATGCAAGTGTGGCCCTTTGCTCACTGGGATTTTTCATGTATTTTAATCACCTGTTTGCCTTGGCAAAAAAAATGTATATTTTAGATATTCAAATCAGTGGGAAAATAAACTGGTAACTTTGTTTAAGGATAATCTGACATCTGTTCCTTTCTTCTGCTCTGTTCAGCTTCCTTCATTATGCTTCTCCAGAGCTCTCTTTGTTCTCAAATATGGTAATTCTTGGGTTCTTTATACAATTCACCTAAAATGTGGATGGTAAAGAGTTTTTGTAGAATTTGAAGTTGCTCTTACTATTCCCTATCTCAATTCCACCATGACTTGTACATGTACAGAGTTTTTGGGCACATCTGATGTGACAGGGGGACCATCTGAGGGCACTTCCAGCAGCAGCTGCTTCTCCCCAGGCACCTTTCCCAGCATCTGTTGTTGCTGCTGTGTGGAGCCAACTGATCCTGATACTGGGGTAAAATCACAGAACCCTGGAATGGTTTGGGTTGGAAGGGACCTTAAAGCCCATCCAGGGCCACCTCCCACCATCCCAGATTGCTCCAAGCCCCGTCCAACCTGGCTTTGGACGCTTCCAGGGATGGCGGAATCCACCAGTCTTGATCCCAAGAGGGCTTTCCTATCCCTCTGAATTCCACTCAGATCCCTCTGAATTCCCCTCATATCATTCCCAAAAGCAGCCCTGTTGGAAACCAGCCTTCCTTAGGAAGAAAAAGCCCAGGAAAAGCCCAGGAACCCCAGGAAAAGCCCCAGGAACCCCGTTCTGAGTGCAGCCCTCCCAGCTGGGCCGGGGCTCACGGATGCGGTGCCTAAGGAGCAGGGAGGGCTCTTTGCCCAGGCTGGAGGTAGAAAGCATTTCAGTTCCTAATGGTTCACAAGCACACGTTTCTTTCAGGATTTCAGAGAAGAAAAACTGTGTTTGGAGTAAGGAATGCAATTCCCTCTCCCCGCAAAGAGATATTTATTCAGAAGCTGGAGCGGCTCCAGTTCAAATGTTGAGCACTGAGCCAGCACAGAGCAGTCCAGCACATGTTCCTCACCCTGCAGGTGCAGGGGGAGAGGGACTTTGGGCCTGAGCCCTTGTGAAATATGACTTTTACCTCCATGTTTGACATTTTCTTGCTCTTTTATTGGGATTGATGGAAATGTGCGTTTTTCCTCCTTTCCCAACCCCAGCTCCTCGCTCGTTAAAGGCTCTGGATTGACAAGCACAGACTGCAGTCCTGTGTTCACCCCGGGTTAAACACGGCCTGGGAAAGCTCCAGAGCAGCCTGGAAAGGCTTCCAGGGGTGCTGCCTAAGCTCAGCCTTGCCCTGGGCAGGAATTCATCCATCCCACTCCAGCTTTTGCCTCCCGGGAGGAGTCGGCCCCGGTGCTGCTGTTGCTCCTTTAAGAAATTTCTTGGATCTAAACAGACCACCCCAAAGCTGCCTCCGAAGCAGGAGGCACAGCAACCTCATCATCTTCCCTCTGCCTTTGTACACACAAAACTGAGCACGGCTTTGATGGACCCCAGGTGAAAATTCCGAGCCTGCCATGAAAAATAAGGAGCAGGAAAAGATGACTAAATGAGCGCATCCAGGGAGAAAACCTCAAACAGACGCCTCGTTTTCCTCCTCTGCTCTTAATCACTGGTGGATTTGTCCTCCACAATTAGGGAAAGTCTGAGTTTTAGGGTAATCATAAATAGGGGCTTTGCATGAAGTGAGCTCTGGGCTACACATCCCAGTCAAAGTGAAGGGTTAAGTACAAAGATTTTTGCACTTCTCTCATTTTTCCAGCTAGGAAAAAAATCAGACAATTTAACTTTGGAGAAATATATGACATAAAACCTACGAGGCTGTCTCCAAATCCTGTTTGTAACGATTGTCCAGCTTCCAAGAGGAGAGGTAGACAAACACTCCAATCCAACAAATCACTGAAGGATATAAATTCATGTGTAACAGTGATACTGCTGACCTCAAAAATGGAACTTGCCAGCTAATCTTGCTGTAGACAACATTTTCATGACTGCCCTATCCTCTATCCCGTTTTTTAAAAAAATATTACTATTTCTGTGGAGAAATAAACTTCAGCAAAGTCTCTTGTGATGAAACTGGCAGCAGTGAGATCATAGCATGATAAATAGCAGATTCCTTGAGCACAGATTTAGATAAAGTAATGCTAGAAATGATTAATTTTGGAGGTTTGGAATAAACAGAGCACTCATTCTTTTTGGGGATCACACTCCCACCGTGCTGTGGGTCTCTGATTCCCTCAGTGAAGCACAATCCTACAATCCTCCTGGGAAATCCAACTGGGCTGGAAAAACAGCTTTTCCCCTCTTTATCTTGGGCATTGAATGCTCTTGGGGAAAAGATTTGTGCCAATGGGATCCTGAAGGATAACAGCCCTGATGAAGAGGAATCAAGGATGATAATTTGCTTTTGGGAAAGGGTTAAAACATCAAAACTTCTACTTGGAGACGAAGAAAATGGTGAAATGTGGAGATGATCTTCAGAATGTTTAGCTCAGGCTTTTAATGCTGGGGCAGGAATTCTCAGCTAAAACTTCCAGACGTGAGTTCTGCTTTAAGGCTTGGCCAGAACCAACATTAAACAGCCCTAAGTACATTTCTTTTTTTAAAAAATCATCTTGATAGGTGGTGTTATTAATGTAGCTTTTAATTTCATGTCAGAGTAGAGATAAAACCCCCTTGGATAAGGATCCCCGTGGAAGTGCTGAGCTGGTGGATTTTAGCTGTGTCACACTGGGCAAGGGGAAAAGCAATCCACTGGGAGAGGGCTGCAACACTTCAGGCTTGTTACAGGCCCCATCTGGTGAGAATTCACTTTTTTGGGCAATTTTCAAGAGATAATGCTCTGATTTCCCTCCTCCATGTCTGTCACCACATCACCCAGCGTGGAGAGCAGCACAGAGGAACGTGAGATGTGAATTTAAGTGCTGAATTCAGCAGGCTTGGATAAATTACCTTTCATATCCTTCCATTGAAATGGGTTTTTTTTGGTTTGAGGGTAAATATTACTCACTTCCAAGAGACCTTTTGGTGACTACACAGGGAAAATGTATTTCTTTGTGTGGTTTTTGTAAGTTTGTCTTTCATGGCTGGTTCATGCCCATCAGAGCTCCCATGGAATAATGACACAGTTTCTTTTCTGTCACACCTGCTTGGTTTGGCTTTTTCATCCACAAATCTCTCAAATTCACCAAAACATTCACCACAGAAACTGCTCATGTTCCTGCTTCTCGAGGAAGAAGGAGGGGTGTCCTTTTAATTAGAAGCTTTAATAATTTCTGCTCTAAAATCCCCAGATTTATATATTATAAAATCCCCATATTTGTAATATCCCAATTTCTGATGTGAGAAAGGAGGATGTTTAAGTCTTCTCATATTTGTCTGGTAGCTTCATCCAGACTTGTTTTCTGGAGGTTTTTAATTTCACTTTTATGCTTTATTCTTTCTTGTTCCTTTCTATTCTTCCCAATGCATTTTTGGAGAGAATTCATGGGAATTCTGCACTTGAAACGAGCTCATTTGGGAGGAAAGGAGAACTTTGGAGCATTGAACAGTCTGGGCCTTTGCATACTGATAATTCCTGCTCTGATTACACCTTTAGATACCCTTTCCTTCATTATTATTCAATGAAAATATGTTGGAAACCAATGGCAAAATAAGAGTATTTGGCTTATTTTTCTGCTTGTAAACCAGTTACTGCCCAGTCCTTTGCTGGTAAATGAATAATTTTAATTTCTGTGGAGCTGGGCAGTCTTTGCTCCCTGGAGCAGCAGGGTCTGCAGGCCATGTTCAGGCACACTCTGCCTTCAGTGACCTTCCCAAGAATTCCACACAGCTCTGGGCACAGCTTCCTCTGCAGGCTTGCCCTGAAGTGCAAATCCATATGTTTGAGGTGAGGGAAAGCAATCAACAGGTTGTACCCTTAACCCTTAAATCCCATATCTGGGCCCAGACACTTTTATTGCATTGCCTCACTCTGTGTGTTCCTCTCCTACCAAGTGAGAATTTAAAAGCTTGATACAAATGCCTCTCGAATAAGTGTTTTGTTTTTTTTTTTTTAAAGCTTGTTGATTGATATTTATTCCAGATGTAGGTTGGGCTTTATTTATTTATTTCATACCTTTCATAACTGAGAATCAGGAGCCATTCGGGGAAGGTGGCTCTGATGGTGGCTCAGACACATTTCAGGCTGTAAATCACAGTTCAGGTGGCATTTCATGGCACAGATGCTCTCCAGCTTTTATTTAAAAAACATCCCAAAATTGCCCTTACTTTTTTATTTACCAAAATTGTCTTGCTGCTGCTTACTTTCCACTCTGCCAGCTGCAGCATTGGGGGAGCTCTTTAATGTCTAAAGCAAACACAGCATTTTCTCCAGGCAGTGATTTCCCTGTCTCTGAGGGAGAAGTGCCCTCTCTGTCCCTACTCAGAGTATTAGATCTTACAACTGATGGAAAGCAGTGGCATAAGCTGATTAATGGCAGGGCTCACCAGAGTTGACATTTGGGGTTACATTTTTTGAAAGACACTTCTGAAATTGAGCCTCTCATGTTATTTTACAGCCCTTTTTTTTAATGCTTTGAGATTCCTCTAGCAATACAGAATGTTATTTTTCCTTTTTATCAAATTTTAAGGGTATTTCAGCAATTAAACTCGGTGTGCTTCAGCCAAAAAACATTAAGTGCAGTCAGCTTCTTTGGCTCGTTGGATAACAATGCTTCCTGTGTTAGCAACAGAGGAAACATTGCTTTGTTTGGCACCTTGTGAAAAGAAAATTTCAGACGAAGATGGGAAAAATCTGCAAGACTGGGACAGCATTTGACATGGAAAGCTGGTGGTGAGCATAAATTGTCGTGGTGCTACTAAATTTAGCAGAGCAGTTGGTGAGGATCCTTCATGTGCTTCCAAATGCATCCTGGAAGAGAAGTCCCACTGCTCCCAGAATAATTGTTAACCCTGGGCTTGCAGATTTGTTGTTTATGGTCAGAAAAAAAGGAAAGATGGGAATGGAAAATGCTGGAAAAAGCAAATTGTGCATGGGGAGCACAAAAATTGGGTTATTTTCAGGAAAGGTTTTCCAGGTTTACCTCACTGCATGGATTTTGGATAATTTGGACATGAGGCTGAGCTGCTGTCCTCTCTTTCATGGAGCCACGTGGCATTCCTGCTTTCAGCAAACATTTAATCAGGATTTGGGGCTCCTGTGAGTCCCAGCAGCCAGAGAAATGCTGGGTTTGAGACTCCCAAAGCATTCATCGGTGTGACAGACTAATTGCCTTTAGAAAAACCCCTGAAGCAGGCTGGCAGGTCAGAGTTTTGGATGTCCCCTGGCTAAATACAAGCTGGGAGGAGATCCCTGCTGGTGCTGTTCCCTGAGGAGCAGCCTTGGGAAGGAGCCAGGGTCACTGCCTGAGCCCGTGTGCCTCACACTGCAGGGAACGGCCCAGGAACAGGATAACCCCTGCTCCTCTCTCTGGAGAGCCAGCTCACCCTTTTTATTCCCTTATCACAATTTTTCCATGCAGAAGATGCAGTAAAACTTTTTTTGAAGCCCAGCTGAGCTCAGCAGCTTTTTGCCTGGATGCAGATAATGCAAGGGCACAGCTGATCCATGTCCAGCAAGGCAGAAATATTCCTCTACCTGTTTCTTTTCCAGCATTCTTCCCCATGAGCAGGTTTGGAATCACATCCACTTAACCACGTTTTCAAATTTCAAGGTGTAAGAAAGGCTGAGCTTGTTTGAGCTCAACAAAACCACTGCAGACTGGAAAGTGGACCTGGATTTTTTCATAGCTTGTTCACAGGGCTGCACAATCAATTCCAGCTGCACATGAGCTGTGCAATTCCAGGGTTTTCAGGTGATGCCCTGGGTTGCATCCTCACAGGGATGCAGGGAGAGCTTTGCTGTCACAGGGATGAAGGCGAGGTCAGGGCTGGGGGACGGGCAGGGAGCAAAGGTAAAGCACATTCCTGGGCAATTCATGGCACAGTTTGAGCTCTGGAATTCTCTGGCTGCTGCAGTTCCTTGGGGTCCTGCAGCGGTGCTCTAACCCTGTGTTTAATGTGGATTCAGGACAGAATTTCCAGGTCTTGGCGTGTGCTCGTTATCATGGTGCTGAGCTATAAATTCTGATCTCATTTCAAAGCCTCCATTTTATGTGCAGTTCTTAAAAAGCCCCTAAATGTCTTTAAAAAGCTGGCTTTACTTATTATTTTTAATAATCGTGTTTCCATGCTATGCTCTGTAGGAATTACAGAGGGGTTCCAACAAGGTGAAGATTTCCCTCTGTGTTTACACCTGTGTTTAAAAGTGTTGTAAGGGGAAGTGTCCAGGTGAGCTTCCCCTGAGGAATAACACCTTGGAGAGGCTGCCATGGGATTTTGGGATTTGGGGATTTTGGGATTTTTGGGATTTTTGGGATTTTTGGGATTTTTGGGAGGTGGCTGTTGGGTCCAGCCCAGAGCTGTCAGTGAATCCCAGACTGATGCCACATCTCAAGTGCCTTTTGGCTTCTCTTAATTCCATATTTTCCTGAAGCAGCTCCACGTGGCACTGAGCATTTCCTTTGGGAAAAGGCCTGGAAATGGAGCTCCCTTTCATCTTCCAGCCTTCCTGGGGAAAGCTGAGCATGTTAATGGAGCAGTGCTTAACAAAGTGAGCTGCTGCAACTTGTGCTTTTAATCTATCCTGGATAAAAATGGACTGAACAGTTTCCCAGAACCAAACTTCATAAAAAAGGAGTTTAGCTGTCTAGAAAACAACATGTGTACGTTGTTATACAAATATATATAGACTGTTATATAGAACATAAAAACATGGGACTTCAGTGCTTCACTGAATGCATGAACATTTATACTGCTGCTTTCATGGCACTTCAGCAAAAGGAATCCTGAATTTTTCCTAAAAATCCCACAAACAGAAGGTTTTAAAGGTGAATTTTATATTTCCTGCTATATTTGGTGCTATAATGTCCAATTAAAAGATGTTGCATGTAGCATTTCAGGTTGAAATTCTGATTTTTTTGGCAGTGAGTCACCAGAGAATGATTTCCAGTGTTGTCCCCAAGTGAAACAGTTTACTCTTGTGAGTTTGTTTTACTTATTTATTTTTAATGTTGGTGTTATTTGCAAGGTCAGGGCACAGTGAGAGCTTCCCTGAGGTTCTGTCCCCAGCACTGTGAGGGTAGGCAGGGCTCTGCAGAGCTCTCCATAAACAAACTGTCAGGAATGTTTGGATAAAAGCTGGGGAAGGACAATAATGAACCAAATGTACAAGACAGTTTGAAAAGCCAAGTTTTCCCAGACTGTTTATTTTTAACGGGATTCCACCACTAGAAGGTGCTTTTATTTGTGATGCAAATAAACACCCTGAGTGTGCAGGTCTTCAGCCAGTTGAGTTATTGGCAAAACAAAATGAAATATTGGATATTCCTTCAGAAAAAAATCCTGTCTGGCACAGGAGAAAATGATTTGTCCAGTCTCTGATTTAAAAGGTAAATAGAGCCTGGAATTCCTGTGATTTCTTTGGAAAGTGCAGGTAAATCCAGGGTTGTGCAGGTGGAAAGGGGATGTGGCATCACCAGGACATTGGCAGGGGCTGCAGCCGCCCCTTTCCAAGGAGGTAAAATCCCCTCCTAGATCAGAGGTTGCCAGGTCTGGTTTGTATCATTTTCCTGCCCAGACTAAATAGAAAGAAATCCAGATTAATGCCAGGTTCACAAAGGAAGCAGGGAGGAGTTTGCTGGGGTGTTAAACCAGGTTTTCCCTGTGCCAAACCCCCAAATCTGCTGCTCTCAGGAGCCTCTGGGGGCAGAGCCCAGTGGGGCTGGGAATGCCCAGGGTGCCCTTGGGCACTGCCCTGGGGGCATCTCCAGCAGATCTCTTGGGTTTCCATCCTCTGTTTGTGCCCATGACCCTGTGGGGTTTGGGGTGAGGGTTGGTCCTGGAGCTGCTTCTGCATTCCCTCAATCCCTCTTCTCTTCCTCTTCTCTTCTCTTCTCTTCTCTTCTCTTCTCTTCTCTTCTCTTCTCTTCTCTTCTCTTCTCTTCTCTTCTCTTCTCTTCTCTTCTCTTCTCTTCTCTTCTCTTCTCTTCTCTT
Source organism: Ammospiza nelsoni (assembly GCF_027579445.1). Lineage (NCBI taxonomy): Eukaryota > Metazoa > Chordata > Aves > Passeriformes > Passerellidae > Ammospiza > Ammospiza nelsoni. The sequence continues at coordinate 34,511,123 of NC_080641.1, forward strand.
CTCTTCTCTCTTCTCTCTTCTCTCTTCTCTCTTCTCTTCTCTGTTTACATTAAATTAATATATATATAGTTAAGTAAAATTATAATAATAATAAATGTCATCACAGAATTGATAAAGTTGGAAAGGACCTTTAAGATCATCAAATCCAGCCATGAACCAGCAGCACCACCATGGTGAACATTGAACTGTGGCCCCAAGTGCCACATCCACAGGACATTTCAATCCCTGCAGGGATGTGACTGTACCACTGCCCTGGGCAGCTGTGCCAGGGCTGGACAGTCCTTTCCATGGGGAAATTTTCCCTAAATATCCAATCCAAACCTGCCCTGGCCCAGCCTGGGGCCGTTCCCTCTGCTCCTGTCCCTGTTCCCTGGGGCAGATCCCAAACCCCTCCTGTCAGGAGCTGTGCAGAGCCACAAGGGCCCCTGAGCCTCCTTTGCTCCAGGCTGAGCCCCTGCCCAGCTCCCTCAGGGATTCTGCAGCCCCTGCCCAGCTCCTCAGGGATTCTGCAGCCCCTGCCCAGCTCCCTCAGGGATTCTGCAGCCCCTGCCCAGCTCCTCAGGGATTCTGCAGCCCCTGCCCAGCTCCTCAGGGATTCTGCAGCCCCTGCCCAGCTCCCTCAGGGATTCTGCAGCCCCTGCCCTGCTCCTGGTTCTCCAGCCCCTTCCCAGCCCTTTTCCCTTCCCTGGAAATGCTCCAGAATGAGCACAAGGAGAAACCCCAGGGATCATTTGGTGGATGTGGCTCAGGTGTCATCACACAAATCCATCTGATGGGCCTGAGTTCCCCTCAAGTGCTGAAGTTTCTGTCCCCAGCCAACCCCAGCACGGGGCATTTTTATATGGGCAGAGTGTGCCAGGACAGGGGGCAATGGAAGAGAATGGGACATTGGGAATTAGGAATTCCTGGCTGGGAGGGTAGGAAAGGGCTGGGATGGAATTCCCAGATTTGCTGTGGCTGCCTCTGGATCCCTGCAGTGCCAAGGCCAGGCTGGACACCCTGGGACAGTGGGAGGTGTCCCTGCCATGGCAGGGTGGGATGGATGAGCTTTAAGGTCCTTTCTAACCCATCCTGTGATTCCAGGACTCTCTCCAGGCTGCTCCCTTTCCCTCCATCCCTGTTTGCTCCCTGCTGTGGCTCAGCTGAAGGATGCTGTGCTGGGATCAGCTACAATAACAAATCACTGGTGCAGTTTGAGCTTTGGATCTCGACTTGGTTCCCTCCTCTTGTTCTCTGAGCAAAGCACACAGCTGAGAGCTGGCAGCTGGCAGGTTTTTATGAGATGTAAAGCTTTGAGCGTGGAACCAATGGAAAATGTAAAAAATAATTGTTAAAACGCTGGAAAAAAAGATTCACTTTGACTCAGAGTATTTTATTAGAGCAAACCAAACCATCTTGCTGGGCTCTGACTGTTTTAAGTTTTCAATTGTATTCAACAATTTGAAATGAAAGGTCATTTCAGCTGAAATAATGACTCTTCCCCTGAAGCCATTTAAGAAGGATTCACAATGGTATGAAGCTTTTGTTTTTACATAAACAATTCATTAAGATCAACATGAACCTGCAAAAAAAAAAAAAAGTGCCATCAATCAACATGTGTTTTTGCTTTAAAAAAAAAAAAACAAAAAAAAAATCCTGTTCAAACCAAACCAAGAGATGTGGGTTGATTATTTTGCACCAGCCCAGATTTATGGGTGGCTGTAAATCAGCTTCCCCCTCCCAAGTTGTAAAGGAGTGATAATGCTGCTCTTGTTCAGATGCTGCGTTTGGAGGGTCTCCTTCCTGCAGGAGTGAGGGGCCAGGCTGGATCCTGCTCAGCCTTGTGTCTCCCATGGACAGGAGCAGGAAATCTTGGACTGCCCTTCACACGCTGCCTGCCACATCCCAAAGAGGCTTTCAGTAGATTTATTTAGTAAACCAACACAAACGGTGAGAGACGTGGGCTCTATTCCTCGCCGGTGCTGCCTTCAGCTGGGAATTAATTAATAACTCTTGGAGTTATTTTTGTGAGCCTTAAGGAGCAGGATATTATCTGCCGTGTCCCGGGGCTGCCCCTCGTGGAGCAGCAGCCAGGATGTCTGAGAGGGCTTGCAGGGCTTTCCCCCCTGGATGAGCTGCTCTGGCAGTGGGCTGCTCTTTGAAGTTTGTTTGGAGTCCTGTCTAGACTCCCAAAAAATTCCTTCCTCCCCAGCTTTGCTCCTCTATTAAGCAGAACGAAAAAGTTTTTAAAAGTTTTGCCTTTGAAAAAGGTCATTTCTCATGCCAGTCCCGACTAAACTTTCTGGGAAAGACAAAAGCTTTTGGAATTCGTGTGGTGGCCCCTGAGCTGCTTTTCCCCCTCCTGGTTTAATAAACCCACCCTGAACGATTTTCTCTGCAGGCAGAATTAAAATCCCTGTACCTGCTCTGTTTGGGTTGCATATCCAGGTCAAAGAAACTCCAAATTTGAGAGTTTGCCTTGGTTTTGTTTCAGATAATGCTCGTGGTTGATCTCACCCACAGATACTGGAGGAAGAGAAGTTTTATTGCTTTAAAATGGGCATGGAAACACACTCTGTGTTATTTCTCATTGTTCAATTTCTTAATATTTGTTCACATAGCCAAAGATACTTGGTTTTTTTTTAAAATCCTAATGAACTGGAGAATTCAGAGTGAACTCCAGTATGTTTTTATAGACGTCTCCCGTTGATTTTCCTTGGAATGTTTTTTAGCTTTTACGTGCAGTCATTATTTCCTGGAGGTTGATGCTTCTAGTGTTTATTGGAGATTTATGTTTAAAATTCATTTCAAAGAATCCTAAAAATTATAAATACCTTTCTTTCTACCCAGTGTTCATTCCTAGGAAAAACCCGTGTTCTCCAACCCACAATCATGGCAGTGCCCCTCTTCTTTTAAAAGAGGTTTTGTTAACAAGCCCTGCAGGTTCTGCTCTGACAGAATCTCAGGAACCATGGGAACGGTGCTGTAGCTTTTTATCGGCCTGATCCAGATATTCCCAGGAGCTTTTTTTTTGGAGCGGAAATCATAGTAAAATTTTGAAGTTAATTCTGTTTTATATCTATGAAAAAAATTCATGAACTTTTCCTGACCCGTCACACTCTTCATTTGTGCTTGAAGCTGGCACAAATTTCATCTCATAACTCTCAGAAGGGACTAAAATATCTTTACTTTTTTCCCCCTTCCCTTCTTCTCCCCAGTCAAAACTTGTCCCAGGTCCAATGACAATGTTGCTCCAGTGGAACAGAGGTTTAGGATGGAGGATCCTGGAAGCCTAAAGCAAAATCAGGAGAATTTTTAGGTCTAAAAGGCAGCAAAGGAACTGATTTTCATCAGATTGTGTGGTCACCTCTGGGCCTGAATTATTTGGAGACAACAAGTGGGGCTGTGGAGATGTGAGCACAGAACCCCAGAATTATTTAAAGTTGGAAAAGCCCTCCAAGATCTTCGAGTCCAAGCTGTGGCTGGTGCCCACCTTGTCCCCAGCCCAGAGCTCTGAGTGCCACCTCCAGGGGCTCCTTGGGCACCTCCAGGGATGGGGAATCCACCCTGGCTGCTCCCGAAGGGGCAGGAGAGCAGAGCTCACACAGCACAGGGTGGGGAACCTCTCCCAGATATTCCCCCTGACCCATCTCCCCTTCCTGGCAATGTAATCCTGCCAATAAATCCTTATTCAGCCTTTCCCAAACCTCAGTTAAACTAATTTTATTCCCCCCACTTGACTTCTTATCTTTCCTCCAGCTCACACAGGCTTCCCAGGTGGCCAAATCCCACTTTCCACTGGGTCTGGGAGGTCAGAACTAAACCAAGGTGACTTTTCCTTCTGGAGGCTGAGTCAGCAACGGGGAGTTGCTCGGCTGGGGCAGGGCTTGCCAAGGAGAAGCAGCAGAGTTTGTTAAATTTGGGAAGGAGTTTCCAGGGCTGGGTGGGGCCCACGGGGTGCTGGCCAAGTGAGGAAGGAGTTTGGCTGCAGGGAAATTGGGAAATTGGGAAATTGGGATGTGCTCCCAAACTGGGCTCCCAGCAGAGCTCAGGCAGCTCAGTGAGGGGCAGGGCACGGCAGAGCTGTCACCCCATCATTCCCATTCCCATTCCTGCCTCCACTGTTTCCAGGATTTCCTCTGCTGGACATTCTGTGTGTGCAGGGGGAAGGCACCTGGAGTCACCTCTGGGGCAAAAACCTGGGAGTCCTCACTCCTGCTTAGGAAACTCCTTTTATGCTGAAAGATGTGTGGAAAAAGGGAACCTGGCAAAACCAGAGCAGTCTGAGGGGAAAGAAAGGCTAGGATAAATCCCCACACCTAAGGATAAATAATCAAACTTTATTTTTGCAAAATATGACCATTTAAATGAGTGTGTTTCCATTCCAAAATGTGAATTTATGAGGAAAAGAAAGGATGTATTTTAGGTTATTTTTGTAAATAAGTGATATGGGGTTTGTAGTCTGGCCTTTTAAACCAGTCTGGCTGGTTTTAACTTGTAAAAAAATAAATGTACCACTAAGACAGGTTTGTAGTTAAAACAACTGAATTCTGTCCTGCTTTTGGGTGAAATATTTTATTTTAATAACATTATTTTAATAATAATTATTTTATAATATTTTGTTGGATGTGTTGTATTTCTCCTTGTTTGTGGTTTGAAAGTTAGAGGCAGGGAATTGTACTTTGGGGTGCACATACAGCTGAGTGCTCTCACCTGGCCTGGGCTGTACAAACTGCAAAGGCGGAGCTGCCCCAGCCTCCCTGGGCCCCAATTCCAACTCAGCTGAGGAAAATGTCCTTTGGGATGAAATGCTGGCCACAGGGACTCCTGTCATTCCCCATGCAAACCCTGGGGACCTGGGGAAGGCTCTCGCTGTTCCTGGGCCTCCCTGGTGCCTCTGCAAACCTGCTAATGACCCCTCATTCCTTTTTTGTGCCCTCCGTTCCTATTTTGTACCCTCCATTGAGCTGCAGGCTCGGGAATTGTCTGGTAATGTGTTCAGACAGTGGCCAGGGCCTCAGCAGCCATCCTCGGGTACAGACTGATCCAAAGTGACAGCAACAAAGACAGAAAAGTTGTGCAAATATTTCAGAGATGAGCTGAAAATGCCCTGAGTTGTTCAGTGTCAAATTCTTTAACTGCTTGTTCTAAACATCGAAATATTTTACTTTTTTTGTTGTTTTGTTTGTAACACGGCAGATTTATGAAGCTCCATCTCATCAGTGGTGATTAGGAGTGTTAATCCTTCTTATTTCCCTTTTCTAAGGAAAATGCTTTGGAAGCTGGTGAGGCAAAAGATGCAGTGAGCCTGAGGTTATTGGGAATACAATGGTATGGAAGTGGTTTTCCTTTATATAGGGAACTGCTAATTGGGAGTTAGGGGCTGCTAACTTTATAGTCTTGTAAAACGGCACCGACTGGGGCTGACACTTGTGTAAAGTCTCCAGGGGGAAAAGCCAACTTTTCCTGTCACTCCACAGAAAAGGTTAGCAAACCAAGGCAAAGAGCAGTTGTTGTGCTGTTTGTGCTCCAGGAATTCACAGCTCTGTCATTTAAAAGCAAGATTTAAGGCATCCTCGTAGTGTTTGCAAACGAATTGTAAATGATCTTTCTGAAAACAGCAGAATGAATTTGAAAATGGCCCCAACTTCATTTGCACGTGGCCAGACCCAACTCAAATTCCCATTCCCGAGGTCTTCAGAGAGCCAGCAAGTGGAAATGCATCTCCTGTGGGTTGGTGCCAGCAGAATCCAGGCAGGGGAGCAGCCCTGAATTTGTATTTTGGGCACAAAAATGGCTAAATACAGTTTTGTCAGTATTTTCTCCATACAGAGGTGGAAAGAGTCTGTTGTTTTAAGCACAGACCACTCTTGTACCTCCTTTCTTGCCTAAATAACAGGAATAACAGTGAGTAGGTCTTGAGGATTTTTAGAAATCAATCTTTATCAGGAAAAAAAAGATAAAATCATCATTTCCTTAACTTTTCAGATGTGTTAAGAGTGTATAAATCTGAGTATTGGGCCTTGAGGGAGTGCAGTGCTGGGCTTGTGTGGGTGCACACAGCAGTAAAGGCAACAAAGCACCCAAAGTGCTCAGTGCTCTTGGTTTATTCAGATCAATTACTGAGTTCTGAATGGAAACTGCACCAGCAGAGATGTCCCCTCCCTGGACATGATGGGATGGGACATGGTGCTCCTGAGGGTGCATGCACAAAACTCAGGGTGGTGAGGTTAGGGTTTTTGTGTTTTCTGAGCTAGACCATGAAAATGTCAGTTTTGTAAATAAAATGTTGCTGTTAGAGGTGTGGAGTGCTTCCCTCCCACTCTGCTCCCTGGGACACCATGCAAGGGGCATGGCCTGCAGTGGTTTGGGATGGTGATTTATGGCCTTGGGCTGCCACAGCCGAGTGTCTGCACTCAGAGAGAGAGAAATTGCCAGCAGAAAGTGAGTGAGAGGTGACAAGTGTCCTCCAGGTGACAAATATCTGCCTGTCCCTTTGCATTTGAGAAATTGGTAATGACTAAATGATGGTGGGAAAAGCATTTTGTACATTTAGGGGAAAACCCCAAAGCTGTGACGCTTCTGGACACTGCAAATCCTTGATTGTAGGTCAGGGATAACCCCATTCTGGAGCTGTGGGAAAATGATGATATTATGTTGAGTATCATATCAGCAGCAGATGTGATATTTATCAGGGTGAGTCCTTGCAGCGGCTCACATCTGTCTGGCACAGCAGCCGGCCAGATGTGCATCCCTGCCTGGGAGAGAGCAGGAGAGCCAGGGCCAACCTGGGCACCAAGACACGACCCTGGCATCCCTGTTCCCAGCAAATCCCCTCTGGAAAGAGGGGTGAGGCTTCCCAGCCAGGCTGGAGGTGAAAATCTGGTTTTCCTCTGATTATCCAGGCTCTGCAAGCATTCAGATGGGGCTGAGAATGAGGCCCTGCATGACTTGGATGAGCAGAGCCTTGGCCTTGGCTGGCTCTGCAGATCAGCCCTGGGCATGCAGAGTTCTAGAGCCTCCCCAGATCCAAAATCCCACTGGAGCTGGAGAAGTTTTCTCTCTGATGCCTCGTGCAGGCTGCCCTGGAGCAGAGGCTGGGCAGAGTCCCAGAATAAAGCAGGGATTGATTCCAAGGATCTCCTCCATGGATGCACCTTGGGCAGCACCAGAGCCCAGCCAGGGCTGCACCCAAGATGAACCAAAATGGCCCCAAAATGCACGAGCGGGCACGGGCTCTGTCCCTGGGATCAGCTCTGCTCCATTTGCACCTTGCAGTTCATTGTCCCATTGCAGCTTTAGCCCAGGCAGTCCCACCCTGCTTGTTTTTCTCTCTCCAGCCCACGGGGTTTGTGCTCCGGGGCTGAGATTTGGATCATTTGTCCTTGGTGCCCAGCTGGAGCAGGAATTGTTTTGTCTCCCTGCTCTGTCCATCAGTTGTGCAGAGATGTTGCCATCAGCTCCAGCCTTCCCCACCCTCTGAGGTCCTGCAGCAGTGGCACTCCCTGGCTGTGTGCCAGAGTCTGCAGGAAGGAGGGGTAAATCCCAGCATTATTCTTAGGCAGGGAAGGAAATGAGTGATTAAGTGTACATGGGACTCACGAGTGTCCAACTTATTATCAGTGCTGGCATTCCAGCTATGCACAGCACATGGATCAGGGAGAGGGAAAGTATTTCCTGATAGCTGCCTCTGCCTTTCTTCTTGCCTGATGCAGAGATAAGGGCCTGCCCTGATGGATCTGTGGTGGGAGATACTGAGATTGATTAGGTCTGGTACTGAGGGAACAGGTCAGATCCCTGCAGTGCAAAGCTCAGCTTCAACTTTGATAGCTCTCAGGCTGTGCTTTTATGTTTTTCCTCCCCTCAAAAAGGGCTTTTATATCTACAAAGAGATGTTGAACTCCTTGAGAAAAATCTATTTGCAGAATCAAGATGGAGAAAATAAAACAGTGCTGGTGCTTTACCTACAAATCTTGGTGACATTTAGTCTGTGCTTGAAGCTCAGCTAAGCCAAGGTGATGAGCATCTCACACACACATCCTGTTAATGCTGGAGTGACATCTTCCCTCTCTGTTTTTATTTACTTCAGACATTAAACAGTGTTTACATTATTTAAATATACTTACACTTGTAGTTTAAAGGTTGTTTCTTAGAGGGCTGTTCACTTTTTAAACTGATTTCAGTAAAGTTTGTGCCACATACCAGCTGAATTCACAGCTCCACGCACAGGGTTGAAGAAGTTGTTAAAAATGATCCATTTTGCAGTGCAAAACCTCTCCCAGCCCTGTCCAGGTGTCTGGCCTTGCTTTGATGGGTTTTCCAATCCAGAATCCAAGTGTTCAAGTGGTTTGTGGTTCCTCAGGGCACAGCCTGTGGTGCCACCAGGAGCAGCTGTCCTTGGTGCAACTCTCTGGCTTCATCTTCTAAAGCCTGAAACCACTGTCAGGATTGACAGGAACCTTTACCTGGATTTTTAAATGAATACTTTTTAACAATTCATCAGCAAACCCTGCCTGTAGTACAGAGGGAGGCTGTGAGGAATCAGGAATTCAGGAATCCCATTGTTCTCATGGTCCATATAAAAGTTTGGTGGAGAGCGTCCAAGGAAGTAGCAACAAGGTTTGGAATCCACAGCTTTAAAAGCATGGAGTGAGTAATGGGAAATGTTTTCTGTGGTCCAGCATGGGTGGAAACAAGGAAAATGACGTTTCCACTGAGAATAATTTATTGCTGTGCTTTTCTTACAATACTGTGGAATATGAGGGAGAGGCCTCTGCTGTGCCTGAAAAGTCCCAGGTGATTTGGGACATTGGGGACATTTGGGACATTTCATTCAAAGGAGTTTCTCAGAGCTTCCAGACAGATTTGGGAAGTTTTTTGAGTGATTTTAAGGAAAAAGAAGAAAAATGTGGTTTTTGCAGCAAATTTCAGGGTATTTTACATGCAGAATTAGGGAATATCCTGATCTGCAAGGATCCACAAGGATCCTTGTGAGCTCTAAGCTGGAGTTCCCTGTGGAATGCCGGTTCTGGCAGCCCTGGGAATGCCTTCAGAGCTCCCTTTGGCATCCTTTGGTCTTTTGTGGTTTTGTTTGCTTTGCATCTCACGTGCCTGTTTGTTTCCCAGAGATGTGGAGCTGTTTATCTGGATCATCAGGGAATATCCAATCTGTTGACATGTAAATACAGCAGCTGTTATTTGTAGAGCGTTTGTGGTCGCTGATCTACAAATTATTCCCAAGTTGTTATCTTCGCTATTGTATTGCCCTGCTGGCTCTTGTAAAGTGCATTTATGTGGGTTTAATGTGTCCTGGATATGAAAAAAAGGCAGGAGTGAATTGTAGTCAGATAATTCCTGGGATGGTGCCTGTGGAAGGAGATTCCAACCCAAAGCATTCTGGAATTCTGTGATGGAAATGGAATCACATCTGTGCTCTAATGCTGTCAGAGCTCCCCTCACACACGGTGCTGCCTGGGAAGGGGATTTTGGGGGACGTGTTCATTCTTCTGCTGTGCAGGAGTCCTTGGAGTGGAAGTGTTTGGGCAGCTGAACCCAAATCCTCAACCCCAACTCATGGAATATTCTGGAATCTTCATGGCTCTACCTGGCCTCTGCAGGGAGATGTTTGGAAAGAGGAAATAGCTCTGGCAGAATTTATCAACAGCACAGTCCCTTTTTGGTGTCCTGCAGCCACCTCTGACAACATGGAGGGATCTGGCGGCCTGGAGTGCAGCTGAGGCTGGGCATGGCTGCAGAGCAAGGCCCAAGTGCTGAATTGCACTGCTGGAGCCAAGTTTTGCAAGCAGCCTCTCAGTTTTTCCTTTCCATCCATTATCTTCACCTCGGGGAGATGACTCACGGGGTGAAGGTTGCTGATGTGGATCAGGTTCGGTGTTTCCAGGATCCCGGGGTGGCTCCGTGGAGCAGGGCTGAGCACCACGTTGTTGCAACATGTTAAATTGCTTTAAACAATGCAGGCTCCCCATCACGATTGGGGTTGATCATTGCCACATTTGTAAAAGGAGAGCTGAAGACATTTTCTTGGCAGGGTCCAAGCTCCACCACACAACCCCGTAACGTGATCCGGGGCTGGAGGAGCTGTAGGACTTGTAGGGAAATGAACCCTGAAGCCTCAGCATGGGGATGCTGGGACCCTCAAGGATGTATAGACGTTTAAAGCAGTAATTTCACTTTAGAACTCATTTCACCTTAGACTTTTAAAGCAGTAATTTCACTCTGTTGAATTAGGTTTAGGCAGTTTTACTTCTAAGGCCTCCCAGGTTCATTCTGGTTATCTCAGAGCCCCCCAGATAACAGAAGTGGCTGCAGTTTACTTTTGCTCTTAAACTCTGCATTTAAAGAGAGCCTGGAGGTGTGCATTTGTTTTTATTAACACTTGGCATAGTCCAAAATGCACAGTCCTGATAAAGACAGGGTGGCTGAGGTGGCTCTTAACTCCAGAGTTCTCTGCATTTGTTTTCCATCCATCCATCCCTCACAGATCCTGCAAAGGGAGAGCTCCAGCTGCCTCAGGAAGCTGTAAAAGAAAAGCTCTGAGGTGAATGCACCAGATTATTGTACTCAAAAACCTCAAATCTCATTTGCCAGCTAAACATAGCATTAGAATTAAAATGCAAAAAATAGTGAAAGATAAATATTTCGACAATATCACTCCACTGAGGAGACTTTTCTGCATTACTGAACACCACCAGCACGTTTTTATAATAAAATGTCCTGTGGATTTCAACAATGCATTCAGTCATTTGCTGAGGAGCTCCTGGAATACCATTGTTCCCAGCCAGGACTTTATTTAGTAGGTAACTCTCAGGTTTCAAAGCTATTAAATGTTATTATTCAGGCAGCTCTCCTGTCCCCCTGCCATTCTCTCAGCAAGCCTGTGCCACTCAGCAGCCCCTCTTGATTAGACCCTGTTGAGAAACGAGCAGGTGAAAGAGCTTTTTGTGCTCCTGGCCACTGGGATTTGGGGAGCCAGGAATGAAGCTTTCTCTTGCCCCAGTGGGTTTGTAACTCCCTGAATTCCTGGCTTAGGACAAGGTGGGCTCAGCACATCCTTTGTGTTTGCTTCTCGTTGTGATGGGGCCTCTTCTGGTCCTGGGAGTTCTGTAGGAATCCTTCTGGCCACTTGAGCAGGAGAGGTTTGGATTCCAACCTTGTAATATTTTTTTCCCTCCTGAAACACTTTACATTTCACATCCTGTAGTTCTGCTGCCTTTTGGTCAGGTGCCAGGCCTTGATTTGGGAGTTGGATTAACAGCTAGGTGGTCAGCAGGGAAGAACACCAGAATTTCCAAGCTAAATCCTGGAGGAAGGAAGGAAAAAGGAGATTATTCTGCCCTCTTACTAATGCCTTTAAACATGCTCAAAAGTGAGACACATGAACTATAAATAAACATGAGCTAATAGATTCCTATCATGCTTTGGGGTGATGCTGCACTATAAATAAAGTGATAGATATAAACAATAAACAAACACAAGGAGTGGCTGGAGCTGTGCCAGGGGAGGCTCAGGGATTTTGGGAAAGGTTCTTCCCCCAGAGGGTGCTGGCACTGCCCAGATCCCCAGGGAATGGGCACAGCCCCGAGGCTGCCAGAGCAGCTCCAGGGATGCTCAGGGTGGGATTTTGGGGCCAGAAATTGGACTGGATGATCTTTGTAGATCCCTTCTAACTCAGGCTATTCCCTGATTCTGCATGTAAAATGTCCTGAAATTTGATGCAAAAAACTCATATTTTTCTTTTTTTTTTTTTTCCTTAAAATCTCTTAAAATACTTCCCAAATCCATGTGGAAACTTTGAGAAACTCCTCTGAATTAAAGAAATTAATAAAATAAACACCTTAAGTCAACAGCTGTCCCTCAGCCTCAAGGCCACAGTTTCCTAGCACTCCAAAGACTTGGAGAGTGGGAAGGGATGTACAGGGATGTGTTACCTCAAAGTATATTTGTAACTATTATGTATTATATGTAATTATGTATTTTGTATATAATATTATATACATAATTGTATGTACTATGTATTATTTATATTATATATTATGTACATATATTATATATAATTGTATTATGTATTATATATAATATTATATGTATTATGTATATATAATATATATAATTTTATATATAATGTGTAATGTATAATGTATAATGTATATTATATATATTATATACATTATCTATTATCTATTATCTATCATATATTATATAATATATAATATAAAATATAAAATACATTATATGTTATATATAACATATAACATATAACATATAACATATAACATATAACATATAACATATAATATATAATATATAATATATTATATATTATATATTATATAATATATATTATATATTATATATTATATATTATATATAATTGTAAGTATTATATATTATGATTCAGCCTTTGCTAATGGTTACCACAGGGTGTCATTTGAGATTTCTCCCCTCCAAGCTCAGCTCTGTGGGAAGTGCTGATTCCCTTGAAGTGGGTGGTGTTGGACAGGAAAGGGAAAAACCAAGGGGAGAGAGGAGATGTTTTAATGCAGTCCAAGGGTGAAACTGAGAAATGGAAAACACAGAGCAAGTGTCAGGAATGAAAAATTCTCATTGCAGGATTTGGTGGCCTCAGTTATTAACCATAAAAGTGGGTGGTGGGAATTCTGCGCTTGGTTTAGCTGTAGCAACGTGAAATAAACTTTTCAGAGCGCAGGAGGGAATAATTTTGCATAGGGAAGAGGCAGCAGTGGATGGAAATGTTGCTGATTTCCCAACAGAAGAGAGGAAAGTGAGACACTCAGGCTGGTTCATTGAAGTTTCAACATGATTTCAATCTCACTGCATGCTTGTTGCCAGGTTAACCAGCAATTGTTGAGTAAACAAACTGAAAAGCATTCTTCTGGCCAGGTCTGACCATGTCACCGTGTTGGGGCTTTTTATAAGGTGTTAAATGAGATTCTGACATCCTTGGACGTGCAGATGGGCTGATGTGAGCTCAGAGAGCCCGAGGGTCTGACCTGCCTCGCTGGGACTGGCAGGACAGCAAGCTCATGCATTTTGGAAGCTTTTTGACAATTTAAAAAGCACTCAGCCCAAATAGTTAATCTGCCTCTCTGTCTTCCCCCTCCCCAAGACTCAAAGAAAAGGGAGCCAAGGAAAAATTTATTAGAGCACAGCATGCCCTTTCCTTTTTCTAATGTTAACTGGGAGTGTTGGAGTCAGTTAAAATGGAGAGGGATTTAACCTCTTAGTGCCCAGCAATGAAAAATATATATAATATATTTATAAATAATATATTTATAAATAATAAATAATAGGAACAGAAGAGCTGGCACGTGGAGGTTTGTGCTCCTCCTGCTCTGCACAGGCTGACAGGTGTGGTGGTGTTCACAGGAGGAGGGAAGAGATGAGGATCTGGCTCCATGTTTCAGAAGGCTGGTTTATTATTTTATGATATTTATTATATTAACAGTAAATGATATATTCAAACCATATATATTTTTTTAATATATTGTGTGTATATATATATATAGTAAAACTAAAAGAACAGAAGAAAAGGATTTCATCAGAAGGCTTGCAAGCAATAGAAAAAGAGTGGAATGATAATAAAATCTTGTGAGTGACCAGTCAGTCTGAGCCAGCTGACTGTGATTGAATGGATTGATCCATTAATTAGAAACAGCCACATGAGACCAATCACACATGCACCTGTTGCATTCCACAGCAGCAGATAATTATTGTTTATATTTTGTTCCTGAGGCCTCTCAGCTTCTCAGGAGGAAAAATAGTGGCAAAGGGATTTTTCAGAAAATATCATGGCCACAGATAGGCCACATTGGAATTAATGGGGTTTGGAGGAACAAACAATACCCCAAAGCCCTGCTGTGCTCCTGCTCTGCAGGAAATCCTGGGCACCAGCAGGGATAAGGACAGCAGGGTGCCCTCCTTTGGAGCCACATCCCCCGGCCCTTGCTGGGTTTCAGCCGGAGCCAGGGGATCACCAGAGCTCTCTGCTCTTCCCTCCTGGCCAGGTTTAACCCTTCCCTCGCCCAGGAATCGTCCATGAGCAGTGAGAAACAGAACCCAGAGTGAGCCATGGGCTGGCTCTCCTAGGGAGTTATTCCTCGTGGCATCCTCTGCAGCCTCAAATGGAAAGCCCTTTTCACATCTGGAGCCTTTAAAAAGCATTTTGTGCCACTGCGACACTCTGGGGTGGTTGTCAGGGCTGGGCTCACAGTTCTGTCACAGCGCACGGAGGATTTCTCTCCTTCATCCACCCATTCATATCATCAGGCAGGAATTTCCTCAGGAATCCCTTCTGCTCTGTACTGCTCCTGGCAGTACAGAGCCAGCCCAGAAGGGGTTAAATTGGGCTGGGATGCTGCAGTAGGGCAAAAATTAATTAATTAATTGTTCAGCCTGCTTTGCCCAGCTCCATCCTCTCCATGCGCTTTCCTCAGCTGCATCCAAGTCAAGTTCTTCTCTTCTCTTCTCTTCTCTTCTCTTCTCTTCTCTTCTCTTCTCTTCTCTTCTCTTCTCTTCTCTTCTCTTCTCTTCTCTTCTCTTCTCTTCTCTTCTCTTCTCTTCTCTTCTCTTCTCTTCTCTTCTCTTCTCTTCTCTTCTCTTCTCTCTCCTCCTTCCCTTCCCATTATAATTTATTATAAAAATATATTATTTTATAATACATATTATATATAATAGCATGTTATATTATTAATATAATAATATTATATAATAAAATAATAGATTATTATAATATTATTCTGTATATGTTAATATTGTGTGTACCATATTATTATTGTGTATACAATATTATTGTGTTCATTAACATGTATTGTGTCTATATTAATATATGGAATAATATATTAAAATATATTTCTTTTATATTAAAAATATTTTTTAAAACTATCCAGAAGTATGAATATCCAGCACAACAGGTGGCATTTAATCCTGACTTCTCAAAACCCAAATCAAAACTTTTTGTGATGCAAAAGGGGTGAATTGTTTTCAGTTGTTCTGATTTGTCCTTCCTGCCTTAAGTCTCTCAGCACTGCATCCATGCTCCCTAAAATGCAGCATTTTAGAGCAGCCAGAGGAAGCAGCTGCAGGGTAATTCTCACAATCCAGGAAACAAGTTCAAATAGTCCCAATATTTATCAGTCAATGTCAGGATAAATTTATTGGCGAGTTGAGCTGAAATTATGATAGATCCATTCCATACCTGTTGTTTCTCTTCCTGTACTGTGTGCTTTTTCTTTCCTGGAGGTATTAAATAGCCACATAAATCCTGGTAATCCTTCATTCATGGGATTTAAGGGAAGAAAGTCCAGGAAGAAGGCCGTCAGGAGAATGGACAGTGATTCCAGAGGGTGTGCTGCCAAAAATCTCATTGTTGGAGTGTGAGAATGGCTCCTGTCACAGAAAGGAGTCACCTCAAGGAGGTGATTTCTTGTAACAACTTTTGCTAAACCATTTCACTTGATTCAGTCTCGCAGCAATTTTATTTTTTTTCAGATGGAAAAATAAACATCCTCCTCAGTTCAGGAGATTTTTTATCCTCTAAATATGAATTATTATGCCACTGGTGTGGGCGGCCTGGAAAGCTCTTTTAGGGTGGGGATGGATTGCCTCACAAATTTGAGTGATTGTTGGCCAATGAGAAAAAGGTGCAGGGGGGGGGTTAATGCTGGGGCTCAGTGCAAACCTGGAATAATGAGCAGTCACTGTGAGAGTGGGATTCCTAAGGATGCCCTGCATCAATTAAACAAATCTGAGTAATTACAGAAAGCCCATCATGCACTGTATGAGCTATGTGAAAATCCCAAACTGGTTTGGGTTGGGGGGGATTTAAAGCCCATCCAGGGACACCTTGTGCTGTCCCAGGCTGCTCCAGCCTGGCCTTGGCACTGCCAGGGATGGCCACAGCTCCTCTGGGAATCCATCCCACCTCCTTCCCCAGATCCCCTTTAACCCTCTTACTGACACTCTCATATTGCAGCCCAATCCAAGCTTCATTAAAAATGGCATTTTTACTTCAATCAGAATTAGTTCTGCTTTTACAGTTATTCCCCAGGTTTCTATCAGTGATTTAATAACAAGTCCTTTATTTCTGTAATTATTCTTAAAGAGTGGAGAGGGCCAGATTGGAGCCTGGTATTTAATTTTATTTCAGAAATTCTCAGAGCTTGGAAAGCCTGACCTATTATCTAAAGCTGCAGCTGAGCTGTCCTTTTTCCTCTCTGGGACAATCTCAGTTCAAATAATGCTATAAATAAAATTATAGCTCAAAGCACTATAAAGTATAAAATAATTCTTCTCATCTCCATCCTCTGCTCTGCACATTTAAGGAGGAGATTTATTATTACACAGGTTTTTCTGGGAATAAATCTTCATTTCCTAGGATGCAGTTCTTTAAAGCTCACATATGAAATGTGAAGGAAGATGAATATAATCCCAAAACCAGCTCAGTGGAGGAGCTGTGAGCTGGAGCAATCCTGATCCATGGAAAAGCCCCAATGCCTTCAATGGATTTTGGATTTTGGCCCACGGTTCTGGCTTCCCACCTTGTTCCCAGCTGCTGAAGTGCCTTAAAAGAGGCTAAAAATACATCAAATAGTTCTGGAACATTATTTTGTGTATGTAGAAGCTGTTTGAGTTGCCTTGTTGGGCTGTGGGTGGTCCTTGGCTGTCCCTGCTGTCCCGTGGGCTGTGCTGAGGGAAACTGGAGCCTCTGGATGGACAATTCCCAGTCAGCCAGCAGAGCCTGGAGACTGGAACTGCAGAAGGAAAATGGATTGTGAGTCTGGGGTGGAAAAAAACAACAAAAAAGTTTTGTTCTGAAAAAGGAAATGTTCATTTTTTAGGAGAGAATGCACCTTGAGGAGGTGGAATGTAGGGATGATGGGAATGATGGATTGGACACATTGGGGTGTGGGATGGCCCTGAGCTCTCTCATCCCCATCCTTTCCTCCAGGGGATTTCTCTTTCTGAATGATGAGACAGGGACACACACAAAGACTTTGTTTCTCCCTGCCCAAACAAAAGTGCCAATAGAGGCACCAGTTTAAAAAATATGGATTTCAATTTCAAGGAATCTATTTAAACTGTTATCCTCAGGTGTGTGGAGTTTTAAATTTTTTTTTTTTTTGTTTGGGTTGGAATTAAATGTGTGAGATGGTATTTTTTGTTTGGACTTAGATGTTTATTAGTTTTTATTTCTATTATATTCTTATAAACTGTGAGTTCTACAGTATTTTACACTGATAAATTAAAAATGGAGTTGTATCTCTCTGTAATGTTTTTAAAGGCTAAACTTTAATTAAGAAATGACACAAATTATTTTTATTTTTAAATTAATAACTAACTACTTGTAGTTTGTAATGTGGACTTTTTATCTAATTATATAATACTACCTAAATTCATGAAGAAGAAGGACTAGTTTCTGTCTTATAATTTCCCTCATACTTTATATATATATTATTATATTTTAAAACTTTAAACTCTAAGTGTTTTACTCTGTGATATTACACACTTCTATTTAAACTACGCACTCATAATCTTAGTTCTATTATTTAATTTTGGAAGTTTTCTCTACAGCTTTAGATCAAATGCAGTGTTCTCTTGGGGGTCAGTGCCTGTCAGCACAGAAAGTCTGAAATTCTCAACACCCAGGGTTCCAGCCACACTGAGGAGCTGTGGCTGCCCCTGATCCCTGGCAGTGCCCAAGGCCAGCCTGGCACAATGGGAGATGGCACTGGATGAGCTTTTAAGGCCTCTCCAAACCCAAATCCACTCTGGGATTCTCTGATTCTGTGAAATCAGTAAAGAATTCTCTGAATTCAGCAGAACTTGGGTAAGATTTTAAATTCTTGGGAATTTTTTTGCAAAGATGTGGTGGTTTTTGGGAAAGTGCTCTTGGAGGGCTCAGCTCAGGAGGACTAAAGGGTGGGCACTGCTTTTAAATCCAGAGCACTGCTCCATCCATCCATCCATCCATCCATCCATCCATCCATCATCCATCCATCCATCCATCCATCCATCATCCGTCCATCCATCCATCCATCCATCCATCATCCATCCATCCATCCATCCATCCATCCATCCATCATCCGTCCATCCATCCATCCATCCATCCATCCATCCATCCATCATCCATCCATCCATCCATCCATCCATCCATCCATCCATCCATCATCCATCCATCCGTCCATCATCCATCCATCCATCCATCCATCCATCCATCCATCCATCCATCTATCCATCATCCATCCATCCATCCATCCATCCATCATCCATCCATCCATCATCCATCCATCCATCCATCATCCATCCATCATCCATCCATCCATCCATCATCCATCCATCCATCCATCCATCCATCCATCCATCATCCATCCATCCATCATCCATCCATCCATCCATCCATCCATCATCCATCCATCCATCCATCCATCATCCATCCATCCATCCATCCATCCATCATCCATCCATCATCCATCCATCATCCATCCATCCATCCATCCATCATCCATCCATCCATCCATCCATCCATCCATCCATCCATCCATCCATCATCCATCCATCCATCATCCATTCATCATCCATCCATCCATCCATCCATCATCCATCCATCCATCCATCATCCATCCATCCATCCATCCATCCATCCATCCATCCATCATCCATCCATCATCCATCCATCCATCCATCCATCCATCCATCCATCCATCCATCATCCATCCATCATCCATCCATCATCCATCATCCATCCATCATCCATCCATCATCCATCCATCCATCCATCATCCATCCATCCATCCATCCATCCATCCATCCATCCATCCATCATCCATCCATCATCCATCCATCCATCATCCATCCATCCATCCATCCACCATCCATCCATCCATCCATCCATCCATCCATCCATCCATCCATCCATCCATCCATCATCCATCATCCATCCATCATCCATCCATCCATCATCCATCCATCCATTTATCCATCCCCTTCCCGTGGTTTATCCCTTCAGATCCTGGGTGCTTTCAGGCAGGGATGGATCCCATTTTCTCTCAGCCTGCTCTCAGTTCTGGTGGCAGCAGCACCAGGGATATTTTCTCCAGCCTTGTCTCAGGAAATGCTTGACAAAAGGCAGCTGCAGCAGTTCCCAGCTCACAGCATTTCTGAATCATTGCAGCCACATATCAGAACAAAACCCAAGGATTTGGGATAACTCTGAGCTTTGGGAAAAGTTTGATTCTGCTCTAAACTTGAGCACTGGTGCTTTACTCTCTGGAATAAAAGCCGTGCCCGTGAGCATCTGTGAACTCTGTACAAGTTCAAAACCAGAACCAGACCCACACTTTGTGGCTTCAGCCCATCTTTCATTCATTAATTTCTAAAGTATTTTATGGCCTTGGTTATCTGGCTGCTTCCTGATGCCTTTAACAGCTTCCTCAGAGCAAGTGAAGGTAATAAATTTACAATCTCCATTCTTAGGGAAGTTTTAAGCAGAGTCACTTTCTTTAAAATAAAATAAAAAAAGGAGGGGGGCGTTCATTGTTTGATCTCTGGATGTCTGGCAGCTGGTAGGGAAACAATGCAAATAATGGCTGGGACTGATGGAACAGAGGGGAGGAAAATCTGATAATTGGGCATGCAGGGAAATGTATGGAGTGGAAGATGCTGGATCAATCACTGGAGCTTAGGGAGGGTATTCCCAGCAGCATTCCCAGCTCAGGCCCTGGTGGCAGCACAACTTGTTAATCATCACACCATCAGCCTGGCCAGAGTGCAGCTCCGTAACTCAGCCTTTTGTGCTGCCCTGGATGCTATTGAAGCATTCCTGGAACAGTCATTTCCTTCTCGACCTCCATGGAAACAGCCATAAAACAATCCTGAAAATGTCAGGAGAAACTGCATCTAATGGGGCAGCTTTGGCCAAAGAAAACATACTTCAGTTTTGAAGCCTTCCCACCAAAACACTGAAATCTTAAAGCTACTAATAGGCTGTGCATCAGTGCCTGAGCACTTTAGCGTGACATTTAATAAAATGTAATTCATATCCCAGCCCTGCTGAAGTCACAGCAGTCACCAAGGGACACTGGGAACTTTCCTGAAGGGATCACACAAGGAGGGAATGGTGACAGAGAGGGACCAGCTGGCCTGTGCGTGCCACCAAGATGCCAGCAGGAAGGGTGGCAAAGGCTCCAAAGCTCCCTCACTCTGTGAATGCCCTGATGGAGCAGTTGGAGCTGTTGGGAAATGTGGCACACAGCACTTGTCACAGCAAGGAAAGTGTCACACCTCAGAGCCAGCCCGTGCTGACAACAGCAGGGCCTGTGTGTGTGTTTTATTCCTAGATTTTGGGGTTTTTCTGATGCTGCAGGGAAAAGGAGAAGGTTGTTCATGATTTAAGTTGCCTCTGGAAAAGCAGGTCTCTGGATGGCACCTCTCTGCATTTCTCTTACTTTTCCTGCTCCTATCCCTTCATCAAGATGTTCAAATTCACAGGCTCATCAGTTTCCCAGTATGATTCCATCAGTTCCATCTCTGCCACCCCAGGCAAGGATCAGTGAAGTCCTTGGATGGGACAGCCCAACTCTCTAGGTGAACAAGAGAAGCTCGTTCTTGTTTTTTGGCACAGGACAGTTCTGTGCCATGGGGTGTCCACAGTTCCTGACTCCATGTGAGGGGCCATGGGGAAGGGCTTGGCAACCACTGGGAATGCTCTGTGTGCCACAGAAACACCAGTGTGAGTCAGATCATGGAATCATGGAATGCTTTGGGTTGGGAGGACCTTCAACATCTTCCCATCTCACCCTGCCATGGGCAGGGACACCTTCCACTGTCCCAGGGTGCTCCAAGCCCTGTTCTTGGACACTTCCAGGGATGGAATAGCTTCCCTGAGGCACAGATAAAGCAGATCTTCCAGACTTCTCCTTTCCCTCCTCCACTGGAAGGCACCCACCATAAAGAACATTCCCAGGGCCTTTTTTCCATCACCTAAGTCCCTTTTGATGCTGTTTCTCCCCAAAATCAAACTCTGAGGGACACTCAGATCCGTAAAACACATCTCACTGTGGAAGGAGCAACTTGGGATGGTTTAAGTGTGTCCATCCCTGTAACTCCTTAGAATCCTCTGGAGGGTCAAAGGTTGAAGGCAGCCCTTTGAAGAATCCCACATTGCTGAACTTCTCAGGGAATCCCAGCAGGAATGTTGAGTGGAGTCACACATGGAACACGCTTCATGTGTTGTGCACCCAGTAAAATTTTAACCAAAACCCTCAAACCCATTTTTTCTGAACGTGTTCCAGCCCAGTCCAGCAGAGATTTTAAGTAACTTTAGGAAAGTTAAGTTGAGTTGAGTTGAGGCTCAAGTTTGTGCTTAAATACTCAGCTATAAGAGAGTCCATATCCAAAAGGGACTAGATAAAAACCCAGCCCAAAATGCCAAGGACAGCAGATGATCCCTAGTTCCTGAGCTTGAAGGGAAGAATTATTGTGAATCCCTGTCCATATTTATCTGGTTTAGGAGCATCTCACAGTGTATTTGTTGGGTAAATAGACCATGTTAATTGAAAGTCCATGACATGCACAGTCCATGCCTCTCTTCCAAAATGCTTCATATTTATAAATATGAGTTATTTCTAGGTTCTTGTTTATGTAAAAAAATATTGATTATAGGAGAACTTCAGACAATTTGTCCCAGAAGTTCCTGTTTAAATTCCTTTTCCATTAACAACACAAATACTGCTTTTTTCCTTTTTTTTTTTTTTTTGTGAGAAATAAACCATGAATAACTAAGGTTTTTCACCATGTAATTAATACATCACCACCTTAAAAGGGCTCAAACTTTCCTCAAGGTGTATCAGCAGGAGCAGACAAAACATCCTGGAGTTATTTTTCCAGAGATGGTCGGAACTGGCGTTGCAGTAAATCCCAAATAAATCCCAAATGCCAGTGCAGCCGTGCTTCTCCTCCTTTTCAAGTGAAGCCAGCTTGGAAACTCGGAACCCTTTTGGAGCCCTTGCTGCAGCCACTCCTTCCCAGGCTTTGCAGGGAGGGATGATCAGAGCACAGCCAGTGAATCCATGGGATGATGGCACCAGCAGAAACAGCGTCCTCAGCTGAAAAACAGCTTGGAAAAACTGAATTTTTCACATCCAAATGTTTTCCCTTGGTGTGGGCTGGGAAGAAGATTCCCACTCTGTTGCCAGTGCTGCTGGTGGGGTGTTGGTTCCCTGTGAGCGCAGGGTGAAGGTGGAAAATTGGGATTTCTTGCTGGATGCCAAGGCAGGAGCACAGAGCAGAAACCTTTCTTGCACTAAAAAGAGGCTCCAAATAAAACCACAATTCTTAAAATGGGAAAAAGTGGGAGAAGCTTGATGTGGGGCCCCCTCAATATTGCTTTGGCTCATCCTTAGTAATTCTCCACAGGCCCTCTGGGATTTACTCCACAAATTCTGCATTTCTCTTACTTTCCCTGCTCCTATCCCTTCATCAAGATGTTCAAATTCACAGGCTCATCAATTTTCTAATATGATTCCATCAGCTCTATTTCTGCCACCCCAGCCAACAATCAGTGAAGTCCTTGGAATTGCACCATTCTCAAATTTATAATTAGAAATATTTTAATTGCTGTCTCTCATGGAGAGGAAGATAACTTATCTCTCCTAGAAATAAACAAATCCAAATGGAAAGAATTCATTCATCATTAAATCATTCTCTGCAGAAAACCTACAAGCAAGATGGATGATCCAGGGAGAGATAAGAGGATTAGAAATATAATTTTAAAATTGTCTTGAGGGGGAAAGTTTACACCCACAGGAGTTAAATGATACCCAGATCAGTTACAGAGAATTAGCTCAGCTCAGCCCCAATTAAACAAAGATATTGGCAAAATAAAGCTAGAAAAATAAAATGATAGGCAGCTTCTTTCAAAGCTGTGGTGTGTTTCAAAGAGCAGAAACGCTCAAGAAGGGAGAAATGAAATATTTGAGAAATTCAGAAGGTTTTTAAGTGGAGTTTAAATATTGTCTGAATGGGTTCACGCAGAATTTTTTAATCATTTCCACGTATTGTGGAACAGGGCATGAAACTGTGTATTAAATAAAATACTCCAGGGCGACAAGTTGAAACTGGGATGTGGGAGTGCTTCTAATGAAGAGCCCACTTTGGCTTTCATCAAAACTCACCCAAGTCGTGGCCAAACTGGTGAGATTGGGTTCAGGGTTCTTATCTCTCAGCACAACTTGATTTCAGGCAATAATCTTTGGGATGGCCACTCCAACCTTGGAAGATGCCAGAGGTGAACACTTCCAGTCCCACTCTTCCCAAAGAGAGGCACTTCCACAATGCAACAGGGTGAAACTTTGCTCTGTGGATAATCCTCCAGCCCTGGTACAATACAATATTTTGTTTCAGATGGCTGAATTTGATTTTTTCCCCCCTCTTCTCTGGGGCTTTTCTGAAATATTGACATTAATCTGCTCACTTGGAAGCCACCCAAGCGCCCGTATTTCTTATCCTCCCCTCTCGTCTGCACTTCAGATCTGTTTACCAAAGGGCCTGCATTGCATCCCCATAAATCCTGGGACTCAGCTTTGCTGTGATATTAATTTATTGGTGCATTTTCAACATCCATTACTCTCTATCTCAACAGACATAATTCTCTCTTCAAAGCACGGAGGGGACTCTGCAGCCCTTGGCTTCCCTCATCCCCTCCCTCTGCTCTGGGAATGGGGATCTGAGAGCAGCAAAGGCATCAGTGGGAAGGGTCCCTGCTCCAGGGGGATTTTTGGGGTTTCCTGGTGTTCTGCTGGAATGCTGCTCCAGAATTTGACAGCAGGCCCACGTTTGTGTTGGTAGGAAGGAGCTGGGATTGTGGTGGAAGCTCAAACATCCAAATGGGAGAGCAGGAGAGGGCAAAGGCTTTGCAAAATGCCAAGATTTTAAACCAGTTTTAAGAGTTTCAGTTGAAGGGAGGCCATCGGCTCTTTATTTTCTTAAACCTGCACAGCAGGAATAAATACCTACAGATGTGCACATCTGCATTCCAGCCCAGAGCTCCCCACCCCACCAGGCACTGCCCATTAGGGGAAAACCATTCCAAGGCTTGACTCCTTCCAATGAAAAATGGCAGCAGACAATTCTTTGGAAAAGATCTCCATCCCAGATCTGTTACCCTTGTCCTAATAGTGCAGGGAAAAGAGATGGGAGGGAAAAAACTGCTTTGGTGAAAAAGAGTTAAGTGCCTTCATTTTGTTCCTTCCGTTGGAATGTGAGTGGGGCCTTGGAAATGAAAAATAACTTCTCTTTTAGTGACCTGGTGCAGCCTGGAAGTGCTGTGGCAGTTTAAAAATGCCTGTCAGCCCGTCCCTGATGCAGAGGGGGAAAATGAGAAGCACATGGGGCTTTGATCCCAAATGTGACACAGTTTCCCTTGCCTCATCCTCTGCCCTTGGAGGTGCTCAGGGTGGGAGCCTTGCAGGCTGTGCCTTCCCAAAAGTGGGAGCATTTCCCTGCTACTTGTGGCCAGAATTAATTATCATTGAATAAGAATTATAATTACTGCCCCTTATTTTTTTCACTCAACAGCTCAGAAGTTTTCAGTTTTGGGTAGTGCAATGAGAAAGTCCCAATTTTCCAATTTTTTTTCCCTAAAAACCCAAATCCCTTCCTTGCAAGGGGAGTGAGACCTGCAGGTGCAGTGAGGGGATTCCAGAGGCAGAAAACCCCTAACATTTTTCTCACTTTTTTTTCCCCAGTTGCCCAATCAGCCCAACCAGAGCTGGCCCCCATGAAATGATGGAAAATTCTTATTTTCAGCCCATCACCCCTTTGAGATTTATTCCTGTGCAGCTGCCACAGCAATTCCAGCCTCCCTTTTTAGTCTAATTTTCCCTAATTTCCCCCCTATTCCTATATATTTTCTGCCTAATTCCACATATTCTGTTTATACATCTATTTCTCTATCATTCATTTAAATTCCCCTATTTTGTCCAGCAGTTATTCTTTAGTAGGTTATTAATTCCAGTGGAAAGGGAGTGATTTTTCTGCAGTCCCTTTCCATTGGGATACCTTTCCATCTTGCCCCACTAAACTGCAGCACAGATGTTAAGCACATTTCACTGTGCACTCAGCGTGTGCATATTTTTAACATAACTTGTCTTGAAAATATTTATTCAAGCCAAGACAACAGAAAATTAGAGTAATTTGATTGCTCAGGCTTAAGGAATAGATTACTACTGTTCCAGATGTAAGGAACAACAGACTACTTGCTCTCTCCAGGCTGAAAAAAAAACTTCCTTTGGCTCCTGATTCCAACCATATTTGCTATTATGTCCCCAGTAAATCTTTTAAAAATGGAACACTTTTAAAGATTTTCACTTCCAACTTCTGCCAGCCGGCGTTAGGAGAATTCCAGCCCCCGATCAGCTCGTTAGCAAGGGGTTCAAAACAGGCCCTGCTCCAAGGGGGCAGTTCCAGAGTGGGGTTATAAATCATCCCTGCTGGGGAATCAGGGTGCCAGATATCTCTGGAGCTCACTGGGGGCTTGGACCATGCAGGGGTTTCAGCAGTCAGGGCTGATTTCATTCCAAAATGAGGTATTTGGCACAAAATTGCATAATCTGGTTTGCAGGTTGGCTTTTTTCTCTTCTCATCTTCGATTAAATCTTTTTTTTTTTTTTATTTAGCTCTGCAGTTATCACTCTAATTTTTGGGCCTGTTTTAGTTGGGTTTTCCCCCCTCTCTTTGTGTGACAGTTCCCATTTTAATGCTGATTCTTTATATCTCTCACCGTGTTTCTGAGTGTGTGGAAATGTGCAGTAGCAAAGCAAGATGGAAACACTGATTTGCCTTCCCAGGGTTTAAAATGCATATTCCCAAAAGCTTGTGTTAGTAAGGGGTTGTGCAATCAGACATCAGGAGGTTGTGGGGCTGTGGGAGGATATTCTAAGGTGAGAGCTGCTGACATAAAACCAGGCTCACAGCTCCTCAACACAGATGATGGGCAGATATTTTCCTAAATTACCACTTTGCTCTGGGACCCATCTCCATTTTCCTTTATTTCTGGGGGTATTTGCCATTTTTATCACTCTCAAAGACAGAAAGTCAATGATTAATAAAGAAAGAATTAAGGTGGAAGGTCACACGTTGTTAAAGAAAGGATCATTCTCAGTCTGTCTCTGGTGTTCCCTCCAAACTCTGTGCTGATCCCTTCTCCATAGGCTGCTCTGTTTATTTGGAAGATTATTTTTCAAGGATTAGCTTTCTCTTTTTTTTTTTTTTTCCCTGACCTTTTTCAACAAAAAAATGTCTGTGTAGGGTTTTCCAGAGCCTGCACTTAAAGCATTCTTCATTACAGATCCCCCTCTCTGTGCCACCAGCTGACTCTGCTCCAGCAGGGCATGGAAAAGAGACAGAAACCTTTGCTCCATGTCTGCTTCTACTTCAGGAATTTTCTCATTTAGGGTGAAGATGAGCACGAGGAAATAGCCTTGTACAACAATAATTGTTCTTGTACACCAGCTCCCTGGGTTCAAAATGATTTCCAGAAATCCATCCTTCTTTTCTGTATTCTGGACAGCAAAGAATGCCAGATATTTCTGCAGCCATGGCAGATTTTTCTCCTGTCAGAGCTGAGTGAAGGAGTCACACTCAGTGAAGTAAAGCACCAATTCTGCTCCTTTTTGGGCAAACCTTGGGCCTCCCTTAGCCTGGGTATAACCATGCTTAGGGTCCTTCCTTAAGGCCAGGTTTGGTGAAGAACAGCCCTGGGAGTCACAGCTCCTCAGTGTGAGGCAGTGAAAGCAGAATCTGTAAATGGATAAAAGAATTTGGGCTGCTGTGGTGGTGGGGAGCTCCAGCAGGGAGCTCTGGAGCTGCAGGTCTGAGCTGTGTGAAGGGAGAGCTCCTTCCTTCCTGTCCTTCCTGTCCTTGCAGGGCACCTTTGGGGCAGTACAAATGTTTGTGTATAGAAGGTCCTTAGGGGCTGGGCTGCTGCTGGAATCCCAGCACCTCGTGGCATTTTTCACATAACAACCAGGATGGAGCAGCACCCTGGGCAAGGGAACCCGAGCCCTGCTGCTGAATGGGAACTGACAGCCCAGTGAAAACAAAAGTCTTCATTTTCCTCATTTGTCTGCTTTGTACCCAGCCAGAAACTGCTCTTATTGGATCTGCAGGAGAAATCCTGGGATTCTGAAACTGCTGAGTACACACGAGCGGTGCCGCGGCGTCCTCGCCCCGTGCCAAAGCAAATCCTGCCCTTGAGCAACTCTGCTCCGTGTTTGCCTGGGCTGGAGCCTTTGCTGGGGCTCAGCTGCTGCCAGGAGCAGCTCACGGTCTCTGCAGGTTATCAGGGTGACACCAGCAAACTCTGTGGCCTTGGATTTAATTTAATTTAATTATATTTTATTTCATTTCATTTCATGCCTACATCATGTCACGTTGTTTCACGTCATGTCATGTCACATCATTTAATTCCATCCCATCCCATCCCATCCCATCCCATCCCATCCCATCCCAATCCATTCCATCCCATCCCATCCCATCCCATCCCATCCCATCCCAATCCATCCCATCCCATCCCATCCCATCCCATCCCAATCCATCCCATCCCAATCCATTCCATTCCATCCCATCCCATCCCATCCCATCCCATCCCATCCCATCCCAATCCATTCCATCCCATCCCATCCCATCCCATCCCATCCCAATCCATCCCATCCCATCCCATCCCATCCCATCCCAATCCATCCCATCCCAATCCATTCCATTCCATCCCATCCCATCCCATCCCATCCCACCCCATCCCATCCCATCCCATCCCACCCCACCCCATTCCATCCCATCCCATCCCATCCCACCCCATCCCATCCCATCCCATCCCATCCCATTCCATTCCATTCCATCCTATCCCATTCCCCCAAGCTCCACAATGGGATCAGGACCAGCCCCTCTGGCTCTGTGTGTGCTGCTGAGTTTTGCTCTCTGGTCCTTTTGTGTGTCTTAGGCCACAGCAGGAGGTTCTTGATGTGCCAGAAGATTCCCAACCAGGATTCAGTAAAAGCTGTGCCTCCTGCCCACACCACCAGCCCAGACCAGGCAGAATTCCATCAATCCTGGCCTTATTTTATGTCCCAGGCTGCCAAAGTCCCTCCTCTTTCAGTCCATGAAGCTCAGTGAGGTGGCTCTGGTGGCTGCCCAGCCGCTCTCCTGAGCTGTGTAAATAAACATTCCACTTAATTAAATCCTGGAGCCTGCTGAAGTGGCCTGCAGCAGATGAAAGGGGCTGCAGGCTGTCAGCCTGTGATGGCTTGGAAGGGCTTTCAAACATTTCTGTGCCTTTCTTTGCTTTTACTTTGCTGCCTTTATTTTCCTTGCTTGTAGCTTTAGAGCCGTTTGAGCTAATGGCTTTGTAAGGCACTTGTGCAGCTCTCAGGAGTGCTCAGCATTTCCCAGCTCAGTGGCAGCTTTCCTGGAGCCTTCAATGGCAGCAGCAGCAGCCAGCCCAAGTGCCTCTTGAAAACCACACTGCTTTCCTGGAGTCCTGTTTGACTCCTCACACAATAAAGGCAGCAGCATCACTAGGGATAGCTGAGCCAGTCTCAATTCCAGCCCATTCCTGGGTGTCTGTGTGACCCCAGTGCCACCAGCACTCCTTTCCACGGGGCTGCAGTCAGGGCAGGGGCACACAAATCTTAATTTGTTGTTCAGAGTTAATTGCTGAGGAGGAATCCCTGCTCGAATCAAACATGTCCTGGGAAAATTCCTCTTTTCTCTCGCTGTCTGTTGGGTTTGCTCCAAGTTTAATCACTCAGGGCAGGGAATCTCCTGGCCTCTCTCCAGCCTGGCCCTTTCCCATCCCAGTGACACTGGGGACCGCTGGGATGTGACCGTGTTCACAGGGGTCTTATGTTGAGGGAAGAGACGGGGATCTGACTCCAGGTTTCAGAAGGCTGATTTATTATTTTATTATATATATTACATTAAAACTATACTAAAAGAATAGAAGAAAATGTTTCATCAGAAGGCTGATTAAGCTAAGAATAGAAAAGAAAGAATGATAACAAAGGTTTGTGGCTCGGACAGAGAGTCTGAGCCAGCTGACTGTGATTGGCCATTAATTAGAAACAAGCACATGAGACCAATCCCAGATGCACCTGTTGCATTCCACAGCAGCAGATAACCATTGTTTGCATTTTGTTCCTGAGGCCTCGCAACTTCTCAGGAGGAACAATCCTAAGGAAAGGATTTTTCATAAAAAGATGTCTGTGACACTGGGACTTTCTTCTGAACCCAGCCCATGAGAAGCCAGTCCCACCACGCTGCTCTCTGCTGACTTCCAGGGGCTCTGAAGTTATTTTGTATTTATTTATTTGAAATGTAAACCCACCTGCACTGCTTTCCATAAATACAAGCCGAGATGGCCAGGACTGCTGTGTCTGCAGCTCAGTGTTTATCCATTGGAGCTGAGAGCAGCTCTCTGGGCCTGAGGGCACAAAGTCCGGGATGGTGGCACTCAGGGATGGTGGCACTCAGGGAGCCAAATCTGAAAGCTGGTGGCACTCCTGGATCCGAGCCTGCTGGTCAGAGCTCGCTCAAGCACAGTGGGAACCCTCCCAGAACTGGGAAGCAGCACCTGGATCTGGGCAGGAGCTCCATGGGGAGAGCTGGAGAGGTGGCCCTGGCCCCAGGAGGTCACTGTGCTCCTGTCTGGAGGTTGGCCAGGAAAAAAAAAAAAAACTCAAAAAAACACTCAAAAAACCCCCCAAAACCAACAAAACAAACAAACAAACAAACCTCAAAAAATAATTTAAAAAATCACCCAGCAGCTTTTTGTTCTGAGGAGCCAGCAATGTGTTTAAGGTGCTCTGTTTGTGCCCCACAGTGTGGAAATGCAAGGAGTAGAGAGAGTTCCTTTTCCTCTGCCACACTTAAAGAGCTTCAGATACACAGGGAGAGCCTTGCAAGGGGCAGAGGGAGGCTGGAAAATTGCCAGCTGCCTCTTCCCATTCCCCACTTCCATCCCCTCCCATTCCTGGGAGTAGCAGTTGATCTTTGGGCTGATAGAGAGTGAGCAGGATATCTCTGATTCCATTTCTCAAAGTCTGTTTAAACACTGTAAACTGTTCAGAGGAGTTTGGGTTCTCTCTTGGAAGGTAAAACTGGGAAGGGCAATGTCCAGGGGTCACAGGGGTCTGGATTTGCTGACAGCTCATGTCACTTATTTCCAGACTGGTCTCTTGGATTCACACACCCCACTGCAAAAACTGCCCCTCTTACACCCCTGTGCTCAGCCTTGCATTAAAGTGCCCAAACATATTTAATAATTAATTCCATGCTGGAAGGGTATAATAGAGGTTCTGCTCATTGCTGACAATAAATAACAATTGCATTTATTGCTTTGGATATGGCACTGCAGGTGACTAAAACTCCATGTCTTTGGAGGGCTCAGGTAGGTCTGGACAAAGTTGGTGCAATAACTCCTTTTTTTTCTAATGAATTTTAGCTTGAAGGAGCAGCAGCAAAGCTGTGATAGCAAAAATCTGCACACTCTGTGCATCAGTCACACAACTAAAAGGCACTTTATGCCAGTCAGAGGTTCTGGGCACAGGAAATGCTTCTCAGTGAACAATGGTGAGAAGTTTGGGATGTGACAGCATCCCAGACTCTGCATCCCAGCCCCAGAGCTGGCTCTGTCAGCTTTGTGAGCACTGTGTCTGTGGGAGTGTGTTTGGGTAGGGATCAAATGCTCCCAAAGCTCCAAGGCAGTAATGCCAGGAAACCAAAATCACAGGGCACGATTTGCTCGTGGTTTGGAGGGAACCACATCTCCCAAGAATTCCCACCTTCAGCAGGCCCAGCCCAGCATCCCCAACAAGAGCCAGTGTGCTGAGAAACGTGGGCAAAAAGGCACTTTTGCATGATTGGGATGTGCAGTTTGTCTGTGCTTGCATTGAGAGATGGGATGTGCTTTGCACCATCCCAGTGGCCCTGGATGTGGCAGGAATAATTTGATCCCTTTCCCTTTACCCAGGATATTCCTCCCTGTGGAATTCAATCCATCTTTTTGTGAATATGGCTCCTACTGCAGGCATTTTGCACTCTGCCTTTGGCATAAATTGAGAATATTTCTGACTCCTCATCCCTGGAAGTGTCCCAGGCCAGGTTGGGGCTTGGAGCAACCTGGGATAATGGAAAGTTCCCTGCCCATAGCAGGGGGTGGAACAGGATGAACTTAAAGGTCTCTTCCAACCCAAATCTGTTTGAGATTCTCTGATTTTTTTGCTTTTCCACTTCCACTATCCCAGGGTGCTCCAGCCTGGCCTTGGGCCAGGGATCCAAGGGCAGCTGCAGCTGCTCTGGGAAAACCATGCCAGGGCCTCACCACCCTCACAGGTGACAATTTCTCCCTCATTTTTAATCTAAACCTGCTCTCTTTCAGTTTAAATCTCTTCTCTCATGCCCCTCCGGAGTCTTTAATAACTAGTTTTTAAAAAGATTATTGTAATGCTCTAATCTGCTGTCCCTGGCCTTCTATAAACACCATGGGTAACAGCAGCACTCAAACCCCCTGTCAGAGGTAATTAATTTGGGAATTTGGGTGAGAAAACACACAGCTTGGCAGTGCTGTGCTTCAGGAGGATTAAAGACATGCACAAACCTGAAACAGCATCCAAAATCATTAACTGATGCTGGATTTTCTAAGTATCTCAGTAAAATCTGGATTAGGTTCAAATATTCCTTGAACATCCATGTGTTAAACAGTGGAAAGATTTTAGTCTTTTAATGCCACGGGGGAAGGAATTTGGTTACTTCGGCACTTTAATTTAAATTAAACAGGTGTTAGATTGTGATATTTGACCAGAATCCTGAGCATAAGGGAATTGCCAGAATAAAAAATGCATATTTCCAACATATTTCTCCTATCACTGATGGAGTGTTTAGACTTTGTGCAATCAGCACTCTGTATCTCTCAGGCTGGAATCCTCCCAGAAATCCTCCCTCAAAAGATCAGAATTGCACTTGGGAAAGGTCTGTCTCCATCCATTATCCATCAGGATTTTCTGTTTTGCTAAAATGGGGTCTTGCACACGATGGTGAGTGGCGCAAAGCAGAGGCCGAAGCTCCTGGGGAAAGGACCTGGGAATGAACTTTGGGAAACTTGAAAAGCCAAACAGCACAAAAATGTGCCTTGACCACAAGGAGTGCTTTGGGAACTCGTTACAGAGGAGTGGAGAAAGGCTGGAGGAGCAGGCTGTAAATATTCCCTATGAAATGAGGGAGAATTCCACCATCTCCGATTCCCGATGTCGTGTTTGCCCCGGAGCCTCCAAGGAGAAGCTGTGTTTTCCTTGCCCTGTAAATAGTCCACACAAAATCCTCCTGGATGCTCCCAGAGCTGAGGGAAGGCAATGAAGCAGCAGTGAAATGGAGCCCTGAAATGCGTGTGAGAGCATTTTGAGCTCAGCACCATCCACTGGCTCTGATCTCCTGCTGGGCTTGGGATTGCTGCTCTCGTTTTCCTGGAGAGCAGGGCGGGAAATCCCTGGCACTGCTCTGGGCTTTGCTCCTCAGGGAGAAAGAACAGGGGGTCCCCTGGGATTTCCTAAACCCCAGAACTGCTGTGGGCTTTGCTCCTGTGGAAGAAACGGGGTCCTCTGGAATTTCCTGAACCCTGACATTGTTCTGGGCTTTGCTCCTGGGAGAGAGAAGAGGGAGTCCCCTAGAACTTCATAACCCTGGAACTGCTCTGGGATTTTTTCCTCAAGGAGAAAACAGGAGGTCCCCTGGAATTTCTCAAACCCTGGCACTGCTCTGGGATTTTCTCCTCAGGTGGAAAACAGGGGATCCCCTGGAACCTCACAAACGCTGGCACTGCTCTGGGATTTTCTCCTCAGAGAGAGAGCAGGGGGTCCCTTGGAATTTCCTAAACCCTGACACTGCTCTAGACTTTGCTCCTGGGAGAGAGAAGGGGAGTCCTCTGGAATTTCCTAAACCCTGGTACCACTCTGGGATTTTCTCCTCAGGGAGAGAAAAGGAGGTCCCCTGGAATTTCCTAAACCCTGGCATTGCTCTGGGCTTTGCTCCTGGGGAAGGAACAAGGGATCCCTTGGAATTTCCTAAACCTTGACATTGCTCCTGGGGAAGGAACAGGGGGTCCCCTGGAACTTCATAACCATAGAACTGTTCTGGGATTTTCTCCTCAGGGAGAAAACAGGGGGTCCTCTGGAATTTCCCAAACCCTGGCACTGCTGTGGGCTTTGCTCCTGAGGAAGGAACAGGGGTTCCTCTGGAATTTCCCAAACCCTGGCACTGCTCTGGGATTTTCTCCTCAGGGAGAAAACAGGGGGTCCCCCGGAACCTCACAAACCCTGTCACTGCTGTGGGCTTTGCTCCTGGGGAAGGGACAGGGGGTCCCCTGGAAGTTCATCTGGACGTGCTGCTGTGCTGTGTGTTTATTTGGATTGCCTTGCCTTCCAGAGGGAGCCCATATCCATTTCCAGCCTAACGAGTTCCTTAAAGCATGGCAGTTGCCACGGCTTTGAAACCTAATCCCTGTGGCTCTGCAGTAGCACCGCACCAAATGCCGAGCTCCTTGTTTGTGGAGCTAATAAAAAAATCATCAGTGGTTTATCCTTCCGTGAGGCTTCCGCGCCTGCCGGAGCAGTCAGGGCCGAGCCAGCCGGCTCTGCCCTGCTCCTGGTGGTTTTCCATTGTACAGGCTGTTAACTTTTAGACACTCTGGCCTGGGATTTTGTGGCAGAGCCACTCTGGGGTCACGAAGCCCACAGATGTTTGTGCTGCTGGGTGCAATTAAGGTGAAGGCTCGCGACGTCTTAATTGTGTTTTTTACAAGTGGCTCTTCTGCACCGACAAAAGCAGCCCTGGCTGAGCTTTGGGAGTGCAGAAGGATTGCTGCATAATGTAAGGATTCAGGAGATTGATTTGGTCAGACCTTTGGATTTGGTGGCTGGTGTTAGGCTGCCAGTGCTGAGCTCTGCGTGCCCGGGATGGGATTCCCTGGAATATCCTTGGAAATCCTTGGGAATGCAGTGCAGGATGCTTCAGCCACTGATGAGACTCAAGATCCCCCCAAAAGCAGCAGTGAAAATAAATTTGGTTAAGTTTGGATTTAATTTTTCTTGTTGTTAGTGAGTACCTGGATCCAGAAGGTCCCGCTGAACCTTGGATTTAGGAAATTCTCTTACAGTAAATAAGTTGTAACTGTGGCTAAATCAATTCACTCCTTCTGTCAATGAAGGGATTAAAAAGAAACCTCTGGAGCATCGATGTAAACCTTTTGTGCAGACTAATTACCTGCATAATTGCCTTTGTTGGCTGTGTGAGGACAGCCTAGATCAGCAGTGCCATGAGGGCAGGACAAGGGGCAGGACGAGGACAGCCTGTGCTGTGATTGAAACCCAACCCAGAGCCATGGGCAGGGAGTTCAGTCTTCACCTCCCAGAGCCCCTGCCCTCTCTGGAGGCTGCTAATAAACACTAATTAGCTGGAGGGCCTTGTTTTGCCGTTGTCTCTGGGGGATGTGGGTCAAGCTCCCACCGAGCCCTGAGCTGGGCCCAGCTCTCCACAGAGCAGCACTTACAAGTGGCATCTGCTCCACTCGAAGCAAAATTTAAGAAAACAGCCTTTTAGCAGAAGAAATGAAGTTTTAAATCCACCTTCAGTGCCTGTCTGAGATCAGGCCTGTGAGGGTTTTAGGGTGTAAGCTCCTCCTGAACAATCAATGTAGCTCAGTCCCAGCTTGGCCAAAGCATCCAGCTCTGGCATCAGTTAAATATTTACATTCCCCCCTTTTTATATAAATTGTGCTCTATTAGCATAGGTTTCACAGTGTGGCCTTGTCTTTCAGCCTCTGGCTGCAGTTGGCAGTTTGTGCATTAATCACCACCGAGCCATGTAAAAAACCTGAGGCAGGAGCTGCAGCCATCAAAC
Source organism: Ammospiza nelsoni (assembly GCF_027579445.1). Taxonomy (NCBI): domain Eukaryota; kingdom Metazoa; phylum Chordata; class Aves; order Passeriformes; family Passerellidae; genus Ammospiza; species Ammospiza nelsoni. The sequence continues at coordinate 34,546,082 of NC_080641.1, forward strand.
AGGCCGGAGCATTTACTGCTCCATCATGGGCAGCCAATAAGTCATGGGGCAACGTCTGCCCCCCGTAGCACGAGGATCTGCAAGAAAAGGCAGCGTGTTTACACGGGGGAGGCTGCTGTGGATTGAAGCAGTAATTGTTTCAGGCCCTCCCATTAATTCATCAGCTGACACGGGCCCCGTTTTTCGTCGCCGCAACAAAAATAATTATCGGGCTCGAAAAAGTCATCGTGGGTTTGCACATGGCAGCCTTCTGCTGTAATTTTCTGCCCAGGTTATAAGGGTTTAATTGTGGCTCGCTGCTCTCCTCGTCCTCTGCAGTCGGCTGCGGCCCCCGAGCGCTGAGGCGCGAGGAGTTACGGCGTGCTGCGATTTATGGGGGATGTAAATGATTTCTTGTTTGCCCTCCCTTGGCTTGGCTGCCTCTGCCTTCTTTCAGGCCTTTGTGGGTGGATTTAGCGCAGTGGCACTGATGGAAGCCAGGGACAAGGCAGCAGGTGCAGCCCTGTCCAGGCACTTCATCCTCGTCTCCAAACACGTCTGTCCTGAGCACGTTCTGCTGGTGGGGAGGGAAATACACGGGAACCTGTGCCAGGAGAGGGGCAGGCCCCCAGGGTGCTTGTGCATGGCTTTGGGGCCTTCAGGAGAGCAAATTCCATGAGTAAATGTGGGCTTTGGATCACTTGGAGTCACAAGGATGCGTAGGTGTGAGAAACCGTACTCAATTTTGAAAAATTTAAAAGGTTTTTTAAACCTTTATCAAAAATACAACAGAAGACTGAATAGAGAAAATATTACAATGCTGGGAGTAGAGGATTTTTCCCACCATGTGCTCACCCACATGATGTAGGTTTTGCCTTTTAACCCTTTAGCCCTTCCCAAAGTTTTGTCCATCCATTCCTTCTTCACTGTCTAGAGGTGGAGATCACTGCCTGACATCTTGATTGGAGGTCAGATGTCACCATAGTGACAAGCAGACCCTCCCAAATGTCCCAGACCCAGGCCACCCCATGATAACAACACAAGGGGGGGAAAACAACAATAAATCTATAAAATCCCATATGTATAAAGTTTATAAAAGTTCTCCATATATACATGATATTTGCCTTTTAATTATGACATCGCATTATTCATTGATCACAGCAGGCTTTGCAAAGGTGGCTCTGGAGGGATCTCAGCACTTTTAAGGCTCCAGAACTTTTGGGAGGAAAAAATTCTTCATCTCAAACAGCCACAGTGTTGCCTCCCAATGCTCCTTCCATCCCTCCCTGGACTCTTCCTCACCATTCCTGGCACTGAAGAATTTTCACTTAACAGTGCCCCAGGACATCCTTCTCCTTCTCCATTCCCTCGTGATATTCTGATGGGGTTTTGTGACTCCTCTGTTTCTTGCCACATCCACCTCTGGACAAGTCCCATCCAGTAATTTCTTCCTGCTTTTGTCAGCTTTTTGCTTCCTTCTGTTGCAGTTTTCTTTGGGTGCTTCCCATTTCCATTCTTCTCTTCTCTTCTCTTCTCTTCTCTTCTCTTCTCTTCTCTTCTCTTCTCTTCTCTTCTCTTCTCTTCTCTTCTCTTCTCTTCTCTTCTCTCTAGAAAAGCTCAGGGCATGGAAAAAAATCCAGGTAGGTTTGGAGAGATTAAATTTCCATTTAATATGCAAATTCCCAGCCTTTGTAAATTTGCCTAACTAGCAGCTCTGCTGTGCCCTCTCCCAGTGCTACAACTCCAAGGATCCACCACACTCTGGATCCATATTCACTAAAACCTCTTTTTTTATGGCCAGGAAAACACGGTATTCCTCCAACATCTTCCTTCCACATCCCTCATATTTCAGACTAAGCAGAGTACAAATAATAATTTCTAGAAAAACCCCGTGAAAATCCTGTGAGTTGGTGCAGTGCGGGCTATCTCCGGCTCCACCTGAGCGGTGCCATCCCAGGAATGTGGTGCCCAAGTGCCCTGCAGAGCCATCCTGGGCACATTTCTGCAGCTCGGAGGCACAAAGGCTCCACTGTGAGCTGGGAAATGCTGGCCCTCGGCCAAGTGGCCATTTCTTTTCTTCACTCCCTGTCATTAAAGCTGTGGCTTGCTCCAGGGCGCAGCGTTTGGCTCTTCTTAAGTGGAATTGTTAACGACCCAATTTGGAGTAATGTAAAGTGCACCCGGATTCCACAGTGACTTCTAAATCCATCTCACGTTAATGATAATCTGTAATTAATAGCTGCAATCAAAAGGAATTGTAGGGCGGTAATTAGAAATTTAGGATTAAGGTATTAGCATATAAAACGGGCCTCTTAAAAACCTCTTCTTCCAAGAGATGGCTCCCATCCCGCGGAAGAAAACAATTTTTAACTGATATGACCTTAGCCAAAGATCAAGCTACTAAAAATACTGACTTGAGGAAGGCACCAGGCTGCTGCCAGAACATCTGACGGTATTTGAAGAGTTTGCAGACAGACGTAGCAATCGCATCATTTTCTGATGACTTTGAGATTCAAGAATTACGTTTTTGAGAAGGAGTTTTCATCTCCCCAGTAACCTTTTGGGGTGGGTTTTATAAACTTCATTTATATCCCATCCCTTCCATCTGTCAGAGCACCTCAACACCAGCAGCAGTGCTGAGGTGCTCTGATAGATGGAAGGGATGGGATATAAATGAAATTCCTAACAATTTCCAGTCCTGCACTAAATGAAATCATCCCGCTGCACGTCTCCCTTTTGAGGCTGGAAATGAATGTCTGGTGGATTTGAAATCCACAGAGCCTGAATTGTTCACTGGTGTTGAAAATTTCCCTATCAAAAGCCAATTATTAACCTGCCCAGGTCTGTCAATGATGATAACACTGCAGATACAGAACAGGTAGATGTGCAGGAGTTTCACACTTTAGGAGCTGGAACAAAATTAACCATATGAAGGTTATTGGCACCCCGCAAATTCATCTCTTCATGGAGCAGCCTGGAGAGCTCCAGAGGGTCCTTCACCAGCAAAAAATGCATTTTGGACACGGTGATGACAGTTTGGAGCTATGGAGGAATCATTTAATAACTATGAAGAACAGCTGAGGGAGCTGGGGGGGGCTCAGCCTGGAGAAGAGGATGCTCAGGAGGGACCTTCAGGCTCTGCACAGCCCCTGACAGGAGGGGACAGGGAGATGGGGAACGGCCTCAGGCTGTGCCAGGGGAGGCTCAGGTTGGATATTGGGAAGAATTTCCCCATGGAAAGGTGCTCAGGACTGGAAGGGGCTGCCTGTGGTGGTGTTCACAGGGGTCCCAGAATGAGGGAAGAGATGAAGATCTGACTCCATGTTTCAGAAGGTTGATTTATTATTTTATGATATATATTATATTAAAAGAAAATTATATACTAAAACTATACTAAAATAATAGAAGAAAGGATTTCATAGAAAGCAATAGAAAGGATAATAAAATCTTGTGACTGACCAGAGAGTCTGAGCCAGCTGACTGATTGGCCATTAATTAGAAACAACCACATGAGACCAATCCCAGATGCACCTGTTGCATTCCACAGCAGCAGATAACCATTGTTTGCATTTTGTTCCTGAGGCCTCGCAGCTTCTCAAGAAAAAAAATCCTGGCAAAAGGATTTTTCATAAAACATCTCTGTGACAGCTGCCCAGGGAGGTCTGGAGTGCCCATCCCTGGAGGTGCCCAAGGAATTCCTGGCAGTGGCACTCAGAGCTCTGGGCTGGGGACGCGGCAAGGATCAGGCACTCAGAGCATCCTCCACATCTTTTCCAACCTCTGGGATTCTGGGATTCTGTGGCCTGGTAAACTCTGACCCTCTGGGTCTGCCCAGGCAAGGTTCTGGCAGAACCAGCTTTCCCTTTGCTGCCTCAGCCATGGAATCAGAGGGTTCAAGGAGCACAGCTAATGGGGAAATGCCATTGTGCAGAATTCCACCCTCCTCATCAGGGACAGCTTCATGAGGTCTGCTCTGGGGCAGATTTTATTGTGTGTAATTGTAGGCTCTTGTCATCCAAAATATTGAAAATGGCAGCTTCACCTGAGCATGGAGGCATCTTGTCAGAGTGTATTTTAACATGGACTGTTTTTTTAAATAATCCATGGAAGGTTTGTGCTGTGGGATGAGGATTAGTATCCATAGGTTTGATCTGTGCTATCACAGACTGTTAAAGGCAGCAGATTCTCCTTGAGAGACAACTGCCTTACCCAAAGAGCAGAAATGCTCAACAATTCCCCATCTCCTTTCACTTTTCCCTCACTCAACTGATTGCAGTATTCACAATTCCCACCTCTTTTGGAAAGAGAAGAATTCTAATGCAGACAGAGAGGAACTGATGTCCTGAAAATCCTTCCACATATTAAAGGTATAAGCAAAATTTGAGATATATTATAGAAATTTCAGGATGGTGCCAGCTTTTAAACAGACAAGAAAATTAGCAACTAATGGGTTGTACCCATTGCAGTTTGTCTAAATTTCCTTCAGCAGCTCCGGGGTGGGCTGTGAAAATGCTGGAAAGTGGCTGATTGCAAAATGGAATATCTGGGAGATCAGATGGAAACTGTGGGGAGCTCACAAAGGATCAGGGGAGCAGAGAATGCAAAAGGCAGAAAAGGAAGATGAGGGAGATAGAACTGAGAGGAAAAACAGCCAGGAGGCAGATCTGTGGGAAGATCCTGGAAGGGATCAGTCAGGTAGGAACCAGACAGAGGGAGAGATGAAGTGTTGGTCTGGAATGTGCAGAAAAGCAAAAAATACCGAGCACTTAGGATAATTAGCTTTTCTCCAAGTCTGTGTAGCTTTATCTGCCATTCCTGTTTCCCTGGAGTTCTGTCCAAGTGGGAGAGCTGAGGAGTTTGTTTGCTGGAGATTTTATTCCCTCTTTAAGGGGGATGTTGATGTTTCTGGTACATCTGCAGCTATAAAACGTTCATGGGTGATTTGGCCAAGAAGAGCTGCGCCTCCGTCCCCTGCGAGGCTGTCCTGCCCTGACCCTGCTGCCAGCGTGGGATAACTCCCCGTGTGTGTCTGCAGCCCTGTCTTGCCCAATCTTGTTTCTAATGTCTCGGGAAACTGGGCTTTTATCACTTCCTTAGGCAAATTCCTTCACTGGATAACAAAGCTCACTTGGGGAAGGCTTTCTGCTCAGAGTCAGCGAGAGGCTTGCAAATGGAAAACTCTTATGTTACACATGAATTCTGAACTGTTTATCTTATTATTCTGTCTTCTAACTCCTTCTCCAAACACCTCCTTGTTCTTTTTGCTGTTTTGGGTATCCTGCAGTGAGACCTGAATTGCAATCACATTCATTTTTCTATCAGGACAAAGAAATTACTCCTGATTATAGAAACAATTGTATCCATTTGGTATAGCATTGGGGTATGCCTGTGAAGGATGCACTTTGAATGCTTTGTTTGCATGTTTTAACAGGACTTATTTTGCACCTTAAAGAGGGTGGGATTTCCATCTCTGCCCCACAAGAAGGCCCATCCAGGCCATGCTCACACTGGATGTGTCCATTCCTCCTCTTAGCATCCGTCATTCCTGGTGCCCTGGAGTCTGACAAGCAGGATATCCTCATTTCCAGACGTACTTTGCTCTCTCCTTTTTTCTGCACAACAGATTTATTCCCCATTCAAATTTCCAATTATTTCTGGGCTTGATGTCACCTCAGTTATCTTTCTTTGAGTTATTGTCTCATCCTACAAATGCAGGTACAGCTTTTTGTAAACCTAACTGAAGTTTATTTAATCACAAAGGCTTTACAAGGCCTGACGTGTGAGATTCACTCCACACTTGTGCAATAGGGTGATAAAATCACATCTTGGCCAACTCCTCTGTGGGAAGTGTGTTTGAATACACTTTACTTGGCTTTTCACGGCCTGTTGTGACTTCTCATTAACTTAAACCCAATGTTTCTTCATGGGTTGGAACAGATAATTATCTTGCCAGTGTTAAGAAGAGTCATCATTCATCTGGAATTATTCCATGGATAAATAGAACCTTAACAGGATAATGGCTCTGTTTGCTGATCACATTTCTCAGGCTGACTCTTCTTCCAAACAAATCTCATTGTTCAAGGTGAAGCTGGGCATTGGGGAAATTTTAAGAAGTAAGAATGAGTTTTTAATTGACTGAATTCAAAATGCAGTTGCAATATTGAAGGGACAAGAAGAAGCAGCCTCAGGCTGTGCCAGGGAAGGGCCAGGTTGGACACCCCAAGGAATTTCCTCATGGAAAGGGTGGTCAGGCACTGGAAGGAGCTGGAGTCCCCATCCCTGGATGTGTCCAAGGAACAAGGGCTGGTGACAAGGTGGAGACTTGGCATTGATGACCTTGGAGGGCTTTTCCAACCTCAGTAGTCCTGTGGTTCTGTGATCTGATATTAAACAGATTTTTCCCCCTATTTTGAGGAGGTGGCAGGCAATGGGCAAGTCTGTGCCAGTGCCCCAAATGCTGTGAGCAAATCCCTGACTCATCCCTTCCCAGGGCTGGCTGGAACTCACCTGGAATTATCCCAGAGCCTCTCCAAGGGGAGGTGGCACCACTCTCACTTTCATGCCCAGCTATCCTGAGTCATCACAGGCAGAAATGGAATCCAGGGATGTCTCCTGCACCTTTTTTTTTTTGGATGTTTTCCCCTCCTGCACTGGGGTGGTTTGTTCCTACATGCTGTAGCTGCTCTGTGAGTTCCCTTCAATAAATAAAGTGGTTATTATGGGCACAGTGATGCTTTGCTCTTCTTTGGAACTTTAGTTGAGGAATGTCAGAAAATCAGCAGTCACCAGCCTGCAGAACTGCCACAAATGGGAAACTTTGGTCATCTAATGTGGTTTCTCCTGCAGCTGAGCTGAGGGGTGTCTGCTCTGTGAGATTCATGTTTTCAAAGCCTGGTTAAGAAAGCATCAATATGAGCACTCTGGAGTTTTAAAAACCAAAATACTGCATGTGGTCATTATGTTGTCAGTTCTGGAGTTTTAAATAACAAATGCTGCATGTGGTCACAGTGTTGTTAGTACTTTCTGTGTAATTTTGGTGAGTGTGTGGTACCTGTTGGCAGAATTGAGTTGTTTTGTGGGCTCTTGACACTGAAATATTTCCAGGTGAGCCAAAGTAGCCACAGAAAATCCATTGTGGAGTGCCAGATGTGAGTGTGTGACTGAGGAAAGCAATGTCTGTGGGTTTGAGCTGCGGACACAGGGAGGAACCACTTTGGTCCCAGTGATGCCACCTCACATCCCACTCTTGGAGGGGTTTTTGTCCCATTTCTTGGCCAGGAGAGCTGGAAGGGTGAGGAGGGACAGGGAACCAAGCATCCCAACCTCTGGCACAGCCTGGCACCCACCAGCTCCTGGGCAGTGTCTGCTCACTGGTTATTTGTCACCTACCCCCCATGACAGCAGTACTGGCACTGCATCTGCTTTTTTATCCCTAAACCCTGCATATTTAAGCCATATGGTCCCAAAAATATGGGTTAGAGAAGGGTGATGTGGGTTACACAAGCTCAGCTGTTATTTAAAAGCAGAGAGTGAGAAGGGATGGGCCCAGGGGCCAAAACGTCAGCTGGTGCCATCGGGTGCCACCGCTGGCTGTGGCACTGCCCAGGGCTGTCCCCAGCAGGGATTCTGCCCTGGTCTCTGCTCCTGGGGAAGTTCTGATGCCTTCAAAGCCCGTGTTTACACTGGGAATACTTGGCAGAGCACTGGATGAGCAGAGCTGCCAGGTGGGCTTTTAAGCCAGGCTTTATTTATAAAGAGGGCACGGGCTGGGGGTTTGTGTGACCTGGTGTTTACAATTCCTTGTGAGTTTTTAATGAAATAGAAGAGCTGCCAACACATCAAATAAAGGCAGAACAGCTTTGCATATCCTTGCATGCCATGTTTTATGAGTGAAATCTGGGAATAAGCTAAAGGATGGTGTCAAAGCAAAATGGATGCACTTCAGAGCACTCCTGTTCTCTAACTCAGATCCCAGCTCTGCTTTCCCTGTGCACCTCTGAGACCACCCAGCACTGGGGTCCCTCCAGGGTGCAGGATTGGGCTGTGGGATGCTAATTTTCAGTGAATTTTCCATGGCTGGCACCCTGAGCACTGCTTGGTTTGATTTCACCTTCCCTGTCCCACACTCAGCTGTCCAACATCGCTCTCCTCCTTCTCCAGGTCAGGTTCCTCAGGGCTGGCTGTACAAAGGGAATCAGGAGGTGCTCTGCTTTCCCATGCCCTGGAATGTGTGTGCACACCCCTTCTTCCCACCCTCCCACAAAGCTCTTATCAAATCTGTGTCTCCCTGGGGGATGACCCCAAAAGCCTCCCCTGATGCCTCAGCAGCCTCACAGGCTGCAGGTGGATCTGCTAGCAGAGGGAGACACTAAATCCTGGATGAATTTGGATACAGGGAATGTTCTACTTGACTAGAGCTGAGGCAGGACATGCTGGCTTAACACCACCCTCCCTGTGATTTGCTGTTTCAAATACAAGTGCAGACTTAAATCCATAAATATATAGGTACAAGTAGTAAGTATAAGACTTAAATCCATTCAGCTTTTTCCTGAAGAGGAAGGAATTCTCCCAGCAATGAGCAGGTGCTGCTGGGGTTCAGATCCGTCCTTCCAGCCCTGTTAACTTCAGTGTATAAATCACATATCAGGTTTTATCTTTTATATTTTCACATTCTGTGCTGCTTTAGTGTGTGGGTCTGGGCTTCATGTTAAGTGTTGGTGGGCTCTGTGCACAGAGCAGGGAGACAAAACAATTCCTGCTCCAGCTGGGCACCAAGGACAAATGATCCAAATCTCAGCCCCAGAGCACAAACCCCGTGGGCTGGAGAGAGAAAAACAAGCAGGGTGGGACTGCCTGGGCTAAAGCTGCAATGGGACAATGAACTGCAAGGTGCAAATGGAGCAGAGCTGATCCCAGGGACAGAGCCCGTGCCCGCTCGTGCATTTTGGGGCCATTTTGGTTCATCTTGGGTGCAGCCCTGGCTGGAGATCCTTTGAATCAATCCCTGCTTGATTCTGGAACTCTGCCCAGCCTGCACAAGGCATCAGCTGTTTAATTAGCACGAGGCCTCACAAGGATCAGCATTGCCAAACGAACCCCAGCCCTGGCCCGCTGCCTTCTCCCCCTTGGCTGCTCCTGCTGCCCAGATGGCTCAGCCTGCCAGCACGCAGCATCAAATCATTTTATTCCTATGACAGCAACTTGATTCCTGATGATATAGGATCCATATATTAACAGCATCTCGTGGTTTTTCTCTTTTCCCCTTCCAGGAGTGAATTCCTCGCTTGTTGCTGATTTCATGCCCACATCCTCATGGAACATCTCAAGTGAATTAGATAAAGGTAAGCAGGCAAAAAAAAAAACCCAAAACAACCTGAATTCAGATTTTAAAATCTCCATTTTTCTCGACTTGACCAAAGCAGCAAACAAAGGGGGTCAGGGAGTATTCAAGATAAACCTCATTTGCCTCGGGATCCTTTGACATTTAATTCCCTGTGGTTCTGTGATTTCTGTGATGTTCCCTGAGATTGCTGTGTTCATTCCTTGTACCAGGAAAATATTCCACAGGGCAAAAATATTTCAAGATGCTCTGTCACACACTTTTTCTGGTGGATCTTTGGATTTGAACTCAAAATTCACAGGCATTAGGCACTGAGTTTGCTCTGATGTGTTTTATTACGAAATTTTGAGGCTTTAATAATGAAAAATACATTTGCAGGTGGTAATTAGGTGTAATTTGGAGCTCTCCAAGGGGTATATATTGTAAAAAAAATGAGAGGTTTATAACTCTCCTTAATTTTGTAAATTAAGCGCTGCTAATTTAAGGCAAATGGATGAGATTCCCTCATTGCTGAGATTTCCTCATTCCCTCAGTGGCTGCAGCTCCAGAGTCAAACCTGTGCATCTTTGAGGATGCTCTTAGCCACCCTCACTGCAATTTGTCAACCACTTTTCATTTGCCAACCATTTACTGCTAAGATGGAAATTTCCCACAGTGGAATTCTGCCCCAGATGGTTTTCCCAACTGTTTTTGTATGTTTTGTTACTGTTTTTTTGAACATGTGCTCATAATGTTTGATGTTTATGCATAAATATGTTTTCTGTGCTTAAGGATGAGGAGAATATGTAATATTTGGGTTGATCCTTTCACATCTGCCTTCCCAGCAGGGAAGGAGCAGGACTTTGTGGTGATCCAGGACACAGTGGGGAAGATGAAAGTCAAAGGGTGGGAATGTTGCTGGTGGGAAAGGGAGGAAAGCTTATGGTCATCAGCAGAGAATTCCCAAATCCCAGTAAATTTCTGAGGGAAGGAGTTGACACCTCCCACTGTCCCAGGTGCTCCAAGCCCCACCCAGCCTGGCCTTGGACATTTCCAGGGATCCATGGGCAGCCACAGCTGCTCTGGGCACCTGTGCCAGGGCCTGCCCACCCTCACAGCAAAGGATTTTTCCTGATATCCCATCTAAACCTCCTCTCTTTCCATGATTCTTCCCTGTTGGCAGCTTTCTTTGGTGTTTCAGAAAGCAGGAAATAATTAATGGCCTAGAAAATAAAACTGAAAAGTTTGGAAATGCCAGAGAAGGGAAAACTTTGACTTAGGAGAGCCCAAGCACTGTGTGATTGAACCATCTCTCCACGGCACCTGTTGCTGAGCTGCAGATATTGTCAGGAACAGGTAAAATGAATTTCCCGGCTTCTAATCCACCTGGAATGTGGCAATTAGCAGGGTTTGGGCTGAGCCCCGCATTCCTGGGGGATTACCGGCCCTTTGCTGCGGCTCATTAGCCTTTACAGCGCCGGCAGCTGCCACGCCCCAGCTCGGATTTACATACGGGATTAAAACAAAGCCTTGGTGCCCGAAAAGCTTCGTCAGAGGGGCGGCTTCTGCCAGCAGAGGCACGCAGGTTTTGTCTTGTCTCACCCGGGCTTTCATGTGGGAGCTGCTGCTGCTGCTTCCCTCAAAGCCTGAAACTGCAGCTTGGACCAAGCCAAGCCTTGGGCAGCACTGGAAACCTCCGAGGGGAAAATGAGGCTCGGTTCCCATTTGTTTTGCATCTCAAAGAGTGTCTTGGCTTGAACAGACAGGTGTCTGCTAAGGAAGGCAGGAGCATCCTGTGAAATTGAGAATGGAAACGCCCTCCCTCCAGAATTACTAAAATTTTGAAATTAAGGGGCTCTCAGGCAAAGATATGGGAATAGGAATAACATTTTCTTTTATTAGGAAAATTAAAATACTGTGTTTTATTAGGAAAATTAAAATACAAATGCAATAGTACAAACAAACTAAGAACAAACCACTGCCAGAGTCAGAATTCATCCTCACCCACTGTGTGTCAGGGTGGTGGCACAGTCCCATGCCATGGTGGTGGCACAGTCCCATCCCATGGTGGTGGCACAGTCCCATCCCATGGGGGCTCAGCCCGCCTGCAGTGCCAGCTGTGGTTCTGCTGCAGCAGGGATCCTGCACAAGGGGGGAGTTTTCCTCTGCAGCTCCAGGGCTGCTGGAGATGGGCCTGGAATTCCTCTGAGAATGCAGTGGGCAAAGGCTGCTGTGGTGTCCCAAACTTCAGATTGTACCCAGGTAGGAATGCTTGGCCCCTCCCCTGGGCGGAGCATCTCCCCATGGGATGATGGGATTGGATCAGCCATGCAGGGACACTCACTGGCCATGGACAGAAGATAATTAATAATTAATGGCCCATGAACAACAGAGATCTCCTGGAGGGAGGATTGGTTGTGGAAGAAATAAAGAAAACTGCCCAATGAATGGAGATAACTGCCCCACTACTGACAGATGGGGACAGAACACACAGCCCCAGCCACACCTTGCATTTCCAGCCCCAAAAAAGGAGTCAAAATCCACTTGTCTTCCAGGAGGTTGCAGTACTCCAGCGTCACAGTAAAACTCATTTTAAAGCCTGTTAAGTTCACCACATGAAAGTGGTTTCCAAGCAGATTTCCCAATTAAATCCCTGCCTACTCTAAGTGGCTCCAGCTCTACCTGCTGCCTTTTGGAAATGAGCATCTCCTCCTCCAGCCTGTGCCCCGTGCTGGGGAAGGAGGAGCAGCTTGATAATAATATTCTGCATTTTGAAATAATGACTTAATTTGGTGCTTTCCCTCGCCGGTTGAGTTCTGCAGTGATTATCTTACAACTGAGCCCCATTCAGGTTTCAATTTCTATTAAATAAGCTAAATCGACAGCATTAAACAGTTGCCTGTTTATTCTTTTTAGCAGGAAATGAATTTAAAAGAGACGCAGCCACCCGTGAAGAGCTGTTGAAAGCAACGATTGATGGGAGGGAGGAGGTGGTTTCTCACCAAAACCTTAAAAAAACAAACAAACTGGGCATAAAAATAAAAAATAATCACTTTTTAAATGGGAGAGATTTAGCTATGAGCATTTCTCTCTCTTTCCCTACTAGTAAACCATGGTGTGCAGAGGGAATGCCACGAGGGAGAAAGAGAAATGAAAATACGATCCTATAAATATTTAATTCTATAAGGAGAAATAAGTGAAGTTTGGGGGAAAAAGGGGGCTGTGGTGGTAGGAAAAGCCCCATTCCAGGGTGGTATGCATGGTGGAGCTTTTTACTCACAGGTTTTTGGTTGAGATTCCCTTTGGTGGGGGGAGCCTGGAGCAGCCCCAGGTGGGAGATCTCCCGTGGGATCGTGGTTCAAGAGGCTGGAAAAGCCTCATCTATGTGCTCCTGCACAGTGATTTCTCCTTGGATTTCTCTTCCCTGAAAATTCCTCCCCTTCTGTCCCCTCTCACCACCAGCTCCTGCTCCAGCTCCCAGTTTCCCATCTTCTCTTCCTTCTTTAGAAAGGTGAAGAGCCCTGCATTCAGCTGCTCCTATCCCACGAAACAGATCATGGGAGGAGAGGCTTCTCCTTCTTCCTTCCATCCCACGTCAGTTTATTTACAAAGCAATAGGCCTGAATAGGAATGGGAGCCTATTTACATCTGCCACACTGGAGGAATTGTCTGGGATCTCTTCATCCTTAGGCAAAGATAATATTGGAGCCCTTGCCAGGAAAGGGTCAGCTTTGGAATATTATTGTAACTGAGTAGGATTCAGCTTCAGTGGCTGTTCATTCTGCAGGGCTGATAAGAGAGTGATGCAGCTGCCCTGGAATGGGTCCCCCAGTGCCCCATTCCCACCTGCAGCCTCCTCCAGAGCACAGGGACGTGTCCTGCCTGTGCCTGCGCTGCAGCTCATTTCTTCTGTTGGTTCCTCCTCCTCCTCCCAAGATCTCTTCCTTGGTCCTTCAGCTTCCAAAGAAAACCATTGCTGTGAGTTTTTGCCTGTTTCCCTTTTCCTTTCATGGCCTATCAGCTCTGGCAAGCAAATATTTTGGAACCATTTCCATTTCCAGACATCCACCATACCAAGCCCAGACCCACAGCCCTTCCCAATGCCTGGAACCAACATTCCCTGGAGAGCTTGGCAGAAGACTCAGCTGGGATTTATCCTGAACATTCAAAGGCATATCAAGGATCGCTTGATATCAGTGGGCTGGGGATGCACAGCCCAAAATGAGTGTGGAGGGTCCAAAGAAGGGTGGGAGAGGTGCAGTGTTTGGGACTGCATGTCCTGAACTTCCTGGAGATCCTGGTGTGGGCAGAACATTCCTGGAAGGGCCGGACGGCAGCTCCAGCACAGCAGGAGGAAAATGCAGGCAGTGGAAGGTCTGCAGGACATCAGGGCTGCAGCCAGGCTGCTCATGGAGCCTTTGGCTCACCCTCACCGACAAACCCAGGCTGAAGCTGCCACCTTGGCACATCCCCCCAGGCAGGGAAAGGACCTGGCTGGGAGCTCTGTGAGGGAAAATCTCAGTCATCTCCCAGGGAGGATCTGACTCTTAGGCAAACTGCATCCCAAACAACATAAACACACCCAAACGTGGGGAAAACCAGGTGGGTCGAGGCCTCCTGCCTTTGGCCCCAGTCCTTCAGAGATTCCAGATTCTCCTTTGAAATCACTGGATGCGAATTTGATCCCTGTGCTGAAAGGGGAAGAATTACAGCTTTCACATTCATGCACAATTTACCTTTCTATTTTCCTTTATTATCTGGGGGATATGGGGTAAATCAGGCTCCCCTGGTGGGGCTCAGGGTTCTGATTCGATTTGTGGGGTCCCGTTAGTAGCAGGGCAGTAAATTACTGCTACTTTGTTTGAAAATTTTTTTAGCCACAGTACATTAGCTCCTTTTGTTTGCTTTTCCACTGACGGAGTGCACGTTTTTATTTGAGAATTTGTGTTTCTTGAATGTCTCATTTATAAATAATACAGGGTGTGAAATTCGAAGGTCACAGAACACAGCCTGAAAATGAAACCGCCCTGAGTAACTTTGGGCTTTCAGGGCAAAAATCTTTCACAAAAACTGCACTTACATCAAATTCTTTGTATAATCTGGGTGTGTGCAGTGAATATTGACCATTATACATAAGGTAACTATATATAATAACCTTTTCCTGGCTCATCCAGCTATCTTTGTTTATTTGAAAGATTGATAGATCAGAGGGTCAAGGGACGTGTTTTATTGTACGTTTCTGTTCCAAATTTCCTGACATTTTTGGTTGAAAAAAAAAATAGACCTTTAAAAGGCACAGAAAGGGCTAATAAGAACCAGATCCTAAAGTGATGCTATGTCAAAATGTCAGAAATAACAGCTTTTCTTTGACTCCACAGCATTAATCTTGAGGCACATACCTTTCCATCCACCCTCCCTTTAATGATTGGGTTTTTCTTTGTGGCTCTTTACTGCAGAGCAGCTTCTAAAGTGACAACAAAATCCCTTGATGGTTTTCAGTAGTTGGCTTTATAGCTGGATGTGGACATTTGTTTACCTATTCCAAATCACTTTTTTTTTTGGTGATAAAGTTTAGAGGTTTCCTACTTGGGCTATAAAACTGGTTCCTGAGTAAAGAAAAGCTTCATTTCCCCTCAAAGTGACCTCTGAGACATCTGTCCTTAAAGCTCAGAGGTGTCTGGTGAAAGGAGGGGCAGAAGCAACTCTCAAATGCATCCAGGAGTTCATGGAGGGCAGGGAGTTGCCCAGTTCCCACCCAAAAGCAGTGGGATTCAGGTTCCAGATAATTTTGTGGAGGTCTGGCTTCCCTCCACAAACCCAGCGCCGTCTCTGAGCTGCCAATTATCAGAATATCAAAATTAATTCTGGGAATCCCAGTTACAGTCACACGTGGAGATCTGGAAAGCCATCAGGCCTCGAGCTGTGCCTGCCTGGTTGGGGTCAGGGAGTTGGAGTTATCCTGGCTGGCACTGAACCCTCTGGATGGAGTCTGGGAAGGGAAAGTCAGGACAGAACTTCCAAGTGCATCCCAAACTGACTCCTGCACACCTCTGGGAAACGCACTGGAGGTAAAGCTGGGCAAGCTGAGGCAGCAGAAGGTTTCCTTTGTCCCAAGACTGCAGACATTGGATATTTCCTCGTGATTATCTGGACTTCTTTAACTCTGATATTCTTCAAGAGTTACCAGATCATGACTTGAGTGCAGCATCTCTTCCCTCCCACTGTCATTCCTCTTGTTTATTCATTTAAAATAAGTGAAATTCCAAGTGGGAGTTTTCCTTTTACCTTGTTAATAACAAGGTCTGGTGATCAGACCCACGGGGAGTTGTCTTCCTCTGTGAGTGATGGGCAGATCCAGCAATCCATGGGGAATCCTTTTCCCAAGGAATGTGTGTGATTTCCATCAGAAATCCTGCTGCTTCCTTCCTTGTCATGGAGCAGCCATGGAGCATGCCCCTCCAGCATCTTCAGTCTGGACTGGATCTTCTGGGTGGACTCTGTGTGTTTGACCTTCTCCAAAGAGAATTATTCCTCATGGAAGATTCCCAGTGGAGTGAGCTCGGTGGCGGTGTTGATGTTTGGAGGCATGGAGCACATCCAGGTGTGGCACCACACTGGACTCGTGGCTGATCCAGGGCTCTGAATGAATGAAAATGCAGCTTTCCCTGAGACACTTTTGGGCATTTTTCCAGTGTGTGCAGTGACAAAGAACCAGGGAGCTGCCAAACCTTTCAGTTCACAAGCATGATTCAAGGCCGGGTTCACAGAATCACAGAATGACTGAAGAGACCTTAAAAATCATCGAGTCCAACCCAGCCCCAGCACCCCAACTAAACCCTGGCACCCAGTGCCACATCCAGGCTTTGTTAAACACCCCCAGGCTGGATGGGATTTGATCAGCCTGGTCTGGTGGAAGGGTCCCTGCCCATGGCAGGGCATGGAATGAGCTGATGGCTGGGGTCCCTCCCAGCCCAGACTATTCCAGGATTCCATAAATGCAATCACCACTGGAATGTTGGTGTCCCAGTGCCTTACTCCAGCCAGGACATGTTCTGCTCTCTGTGCTGCAGTGCAGGTTTGAATCTTCAAATCCAGAATTAAGCAACTTCTCCGGGCCAGCAGGTGGAAAAGGTGTCCCCACATGCCTGAGGAAAGGTCTGGAGATGTTTGCAGAGAACTGTGTTGTTCCCCATCTGCAGTGGAAGGAACTTGGCTCACCAGCCTTTCTTGTGCACCTGGATTAAAGCTGGTTTAAGCTTGAGCAGAGATTTTAATTTTAGCTTTTCTTTGAATATTCCGAAAGATCAGAAGGGCAGAAAGAGAAGGATAAATGAAACAACAACTCTTCTCATAAAATGACCCTTCCAGGGTCTAATCCTGCATCTCCATCGTGCTTTAAACACCTTGTGAAATCAGAAACATGCAGCACACACGGTGCTGGGGTAAAGGTCTCCCTGTGGCCAGCAAAACCCTCCTGCAAGCCAAGAGGGTGTTACTGCTCTGAGCTGTGTCTTTGGTAATTTAAGATAGAGTAACCATGTGGTCACAGAGCAGATTAACATTCCTTGGCCGGCCAGGACGAGCTTTTATTTTGAAAGCCACCTGGGTTCCACTTAAAAGTAGTAGAATAGTGGAGGATTTATTAGGACTGGGCAGGCTCCTATTTAACAATGTCAGGGCAGAGCTGTGGAAATACAGACACTTTTCTTCTTTGGAGACACGCAACGCTCCACATTTCGTCCTTGCACAGCTGTTGCTGTTCTGTAACATCAAACCAGCCCAAAGTCTGGCCATGAAGGATACCTAATATTTGGGTTTTATATGCAGTGTCTCCAATTTATGCGCTCAGAATCATGAGGATGACTTATGATGTGTTGTGTTTGCCTTGGCAATGGCTCAAACCCAGAAATATATTTCAGGCTTGGCTTTCCAGATATTATCTCAAGTCATTTAAAAGTTCATTATAGGGCACCCGCTAGTGCTGCTCTAGTAAAGGGGCTGTCAGCATTTTTCAAGGGTTTATAACTCAGCCATTAAAAAAAAACCCTCTCTGTGGGCTGAAACTTGGCATTCGGGGTCTAGGCCCAGCAGTAAATTGTTTTTACAAATTAAAAAAAAATCAGTTTGACTATTATTAAATTATAGGTGGGCTAAATTTTATTTAGAACTCTTTCAGGCTATTCTCCCGTACTTCTGGAAATTAAAACGTTTCCCAAATGTTTTTATAGAGTGCTACTCTAAAATATGGACAGGCTTTTGTTCTGTGCTCGAAACCCTGAGATTTAACTTAAAATATAATAACAGTGCTTATCCCAGCATAGCACTTTTCACCTTCAAAGTGCTTTATGAGCATTATCTCATTAATGTACATAGCAGCCTCCCCATGATGTAAGAGGGATTATTATCCTCACTTTATGGCTGGAGACATCGAGCCAAAAGGTTTAAGGCTGTTTTTAAAAGGCCTTAGTTGCACAAATCCCATGTGAGCTTTGATTGGCTTTGGGTGTCTACTTCCCTTTGGCTCTTCTAAAAATCACAACTGGGCTGATTCACCCGGGGCTGTTCCGAGCCAGGATTAAACTCAGACTTTCCAAAGGCCAGTGCCACCAGACTGGATCATTCCCAGTGCACAAAACCCATACTTTCTTCTAAGAAATTGTCCTTTAGGTCAGAGGGAGTCAATCCAGCTGGAGGGCTCCTGGATGGCTGGAGAGGGGCAGATGAATTATTCATTGGAAGGGACCTTAAATCCCATCTCATCCCACCCCTGCCATGGGACACCTCCCACTGTCCCAGACTGCTCCAACCTGGCCTTGGGCACTGCCAGGGATCCAGGGGTGGCCACAGCTTCTTTGGGAAAACCATGCCAGGGCCTCACCCCTGTCACAGGGAAGAATTTCTCCTTTTGATGGGCTTTGGAAGGCGAGAGAGACAATAAAAATACAACTGGGCTTCTCTCTAACCCCTCCACACCAGGCAAGGGCAGCAGTGGAGGAGTTTGGTGCATGCCAGGGAAGGGATGCTCATAATATTTTGTGCCTCAGCAGAAATCCAGGGTTTTTGGGGAGTTCATTTTCAGTTCCAAAACAGCTTAATATGTGAGAAACATCTCCCAGAGCTCCCAATGGCTTCAAACCTTCCCTGTTTAAATCTCATCTCAGGTGAGCTGCTTGATCTGGTTTATGATTCAGATGCTAAATGTACAGATTTGAGTACTAATCTAGGGTGAATTTAGGAGATTAATTTGTTTTAGTTTTTCTGCAGTAGCTCCTGGAGGAAGGTGGAGAACAATCAGAGGAGTCAGCAGCTCCTGAGGCCACTTGTGTTGCTATTTACAGAGAAGTTCAGCCACACTTTTTCACTGATTATAATTTCTGTTGGTACCTCAAAATCCTTTTCCAGCCTTTGGAAACATGCCCTACATCCTCACTATTTTATTTGCCTCTACTGTATTCCTCAGGAGCTTTAACCCATCCTGTTCACTGTGCTGCTTGTCAGGCAGCCCATCCAGGGCTGCTTCCCTCCCTGTTGGGCTGGAGATGGCTGAAGGAGCATTATCAGGAATTAAATAAATGGCTGTGGTTCAGAAACGCCACACTGGGTAATTAACTGTGGTTCTCTGGTCCCAGGCCATTCGTGGGGCTTTATTAAACCCAGATTGTGCAGAGAGCCCAGGAATCCATGGGCTGGCTGGAGCCCTGCTTCCCAGAGAGGGTGTCAGGATGGCAGGGCAGAAATGTGCCTTGGATGGAGCTTGGAGAAATGGTCCTGGGGAGATGAGGAGCCAAGGGACACCCCTGAGGGACTTTGGACCCTGCAGGGCTGGGATCTCTACTCTTTTAACCCATCCACAGGTTTCCTAAATAACTGGATCTATGAGAGTGCCAGAACAGCTGTATTTTCATAGAATCATGGAATGTTCACGTTGGAAAAGGCCTTTAAGATCACCAAGTCCAACCAGCACCATGTTCACCACTAAACCACATCCCCAAGTGCCACTCCACATGTTTTTTGAACATTTCCAGGGATGGTGACTCCACCACTGCTCTGGGCACCTTGCTTAAATGCTTTACAGCTCTTCCCATGAGATTTTTTCCCTGATTCCCAATCTAAACCTCCCCTGATACAACTTGAGGCCGTTCCCTCTCATCCTGTCCCTTCCTCCCTGAGAGAAGCACAGTTTCACACCTGCACATTAGGACTTAATTGAAAAAATACACGTGGAAAAAAAAATATCTGTGGGCAGGGCCTGGGTGCCAAATGTTTGTCCCAAATGGCTCCTGGGACCAGGTGAGGATAGGGAGGCTTTGTTCAAAGTGCTGCGCAAACACAGGGTAAGCTGTGTACTAAACAGATTAAAAACAAAGGCAGGAGATACTGCTCCCCACAACCCATAATGAAGGGAGGAGCTGGGCAAGCCAAGATTACAGGAATAATTAGGGAAGTGGCTTACTTAGGCAGGCTGGGTGGCTGAGCTGGTTTGGAACGTGCTGGAGGGGTTTTTCACACTTTCAGGAAGGTTTCTTGCTGGAGTGAGCTGCAGGTGGACTTGAGAGTGATGGAGCACAAGCAGCAAAGCACCAGTTTGGGGATGGAAGTGTCCAAGGCCAGGTGGGACAGGGCTTGGAGCTACCTGGGATACTGGAAGTTGTCCCTGCCATGCCAGGGGGTGGAAATGGGTTAACTCCAAGGTACCTTCCAACCCAAATAATTCTGTGATTCCAAGTTCACTGCCTGATTCTGGCTTTTCTTGACCTCCTGGTTTGGCTCTGAGAGTTCAGGAGCCAGATGCAATTGGGATTTCCCATTCCTTGGTCACCCTGCTGGGACAGCCAGCAGCTGATGGTGGCCACCGTTAGCTTTGAACCTCTGACATGGAGATTCCATTCCCCATCCCCAACCCATCTTGAAAGGATTTAATGAAGTGGTGAGTACAGGGAATGAGGAATGGCCTCTTCCTGAGGGATGCCCAGTGAAATAGCCCTGGAGAGAAGGCAGTGCTCAGAAATGGGTTAGAAGAGATTCATCTTCATAATTTTAATTTCATTTGATTTTTCAATCATGAACCCTATTTCAGAGTGGAGGTAATCTTCAGTACTCTTAGCCATGGAAACACTGAGTGAGAATAAAGTCTCCTTTCCCAGATATGATCCTTATTCCTCATCTCTGCAGCTGGTGCTTACAAAATCATGGATTACACGCCATCTGCTCAGCCTGAGGGTCACTAAGAATGGCTTGGAAACAGGATCACAGAATCCTGGAATGGTTTGGGTTGGAAGAGACCTTAAATCTCATCCAGTGCCACCCCTGCCATGTCAGGGACACCTTCCACTATCCCAGGCTGCTCCAAACCCTGTCCTTGGGCACTGCCAGGGATCCAGGGACAGCCACAGCTGTTCTGGGTCACAGGATTTGCACTTCTGAATGATTCCTTTCATATGTTCCTACATTTGGTGGGTTCTGGAATGAGCAGAGGCAGGTCGGCATCAAAATGAACAACTGGAGTGCTGAGATGTTTTTCCTGTGTTTTGGTTAGGAAAAAGAAAAGAAAAAACAGCAGCAGTGTTTTTTTCTATGTGCTAAATTAAGCCAAGTAGGAGATGTTGAAACAGCAGAGGGAACCCTGCTATCCACTGTGACCGTGCTCACAGGGGTCCGAGGATGAGGGAAGAGACGAGGATCTGACTCCAGGTTTCAGAAGGCTGGTTTATTATTTTATTATATATATTATATTAAAACTATACTAAAAGAGTAGAAGAAAGGATTTCATCAGAAGGCTGGCTAAGAATAGAAAAAGAAAGAATGATAACAAAGGCTTGTGTGTCGGACAGAGAGTCTGAGCCAGCTGGGCTGTGCTTGGCCATCAATTAGAAACAACCACATGAGACCAATCACAGATGCATCCCACAGCAGCAGATAACCATTGTTTGCATTTTGTTCCTGAGGCCTCTTAGCTTCTCAGGAGGAAAAATCCTAAGGAAAGGATTTTCCATAAAAGATGTCTGTGACATTCCACCTCCTCTGTGTCACTTCCAAAGACCAGCAGGAGCTTTCTCCACAACGCCATCCCTGCTCTGGAACCCTTCATCCCCCTTCTTTTCTCCCCAACCCCAGATTACTTCCTGACGCTGGACGAGCCCATGAACAACATCACCACCACGCTGGGGCAGACGGCAGAGCTGCACTGCAAGGTGTCGGGGAACCCCCCTCCCACGGTGCGGTGGCTGAAGAACGACGCGCCCGTGGTGCAGGAGCCGCGCAGGATCTCCTTCCGCGCCACCCCGTACGGCTCCCGCCTGCGCATCCGCAACCTGGACACCACCGACACCGGCTACTTCCAGTGCGTGGCCACCAACGGCAGGAGGACCGTGTCCACCACCGGCGTGCTCTTCGTCAAGTTCGGTGAGTCTGCTCCCCGTGAACTGACGCGGCTCCTGCTTAGGGGAAGGGGCTTGGCACGGGGAAGGCGGCGCGGCGGCGGCATGGGGTTGTTGAGGTTGGAAAAGCCGAGTTTGTTAAACTTATTGAGCTTGGGTTATGCAGAGAGCCCAGGAATCCATGAGCTGACTCAAAATGGGCTTCTCAGAGAGGGTGTTAGGATGGCAGTTCAGAAACATGCCTTGGATGGAGCTTGGATAGAGCTCCTGGGTAGCTGAGGAGCCGTGGGACACCCCTGAGAAGAGAGACTTGGACCCTGCCATCTGTCCTGCAGGGCTGGGATCTCTGCCCTTTTAACCCCATCCACAGGTCTCCTAAATAATTGGCTCCATGGGCATGTAGGAACAGCTGTATTTTCATAGAATCATGGAATGTTCACGTTGGAAAAGGCCTCCGAGGTCATCCAGTCCAACTAGAACCCAGCACTGCCACCACTTCACCACTAAACCATGTCCCAGGTGCCACATCCATGTTTTTTGAACAGTTGTAGGGAGGGTGATTGCCTTGAGTAGACTATTCCAACACTTTTGGAGGAGAAATTTTCCCAATATTCAATGCAAACCTCCTCTGGAACAGCTTGAAGCTGTTTCCTCTCCTCCTGTCCCTGTTCCCTGGAGCAGAGGCCGACCCTCCCTGTCTGTCCTCTCCTGGCAGGATTTGTGTAGAGCCCCCCTGAGCCTCCTTTGCTCCAGGCTGAGCCCCCATTAATGGGGTACCTGGGCAGATTCAGACCAGAGGAGAAAAACTCCTTTTTTCTGAGTGACCTCTGTGTCTGGTGAGTGAGAAACCTCAGCTGGCACTGCAGGCTGAGGGCCTGAGATGAGCTCCATATATACCTGTCAGGGAAAATAAGCACTCATTCTCCCAAGTTTATACTGAGATAACTGCCTTCAAAGCTGGTCTCACCACTCTGAAGATTCCAAACAAGAAACAGGTTTTGTGTGTCTTCTCCCCCTCCTCCTCCACGGTCAGGGGGAAATAATTCACTGAGATGAAGATATTTGCACACAGTCCTGGTTAATCCTCTTTGGAGCTGGACAAATAACACACAAGGAATGATGGATGTGATGAGTTTCATCTTCTTTTTTTTTTTTCATAAATCTCCCGTGTTTTCTGATTTCTGATAAGAAATTAATCATAAAGTGTTCTCCTAAGGCAGTTTCAAGGGGAGGGTGAGCTGCTCACCTGTTTATTGTCCTCGTGTCATGTTCTGCAGCCAATACAGCCTTTTCTTTGGTGCTGAGGGGCTGCCACTCCTCTGTTCAACTCCATAAACCACAGGCAGCACCACAGACTGGTGCTTTTATCTTTTAAAAGCTTTTCAAAAGCTTCCTGCTTGCTACCTCGCCGTAACTCATCCTGCTGTTTTTCTTCTGTCACTTTTCCAGGTCCCCCGCCAACAGCGAGCCCAGGATCCTCGTAAGTCCTTTCATGTCTCTTCTGTGCCTTCATTAATCTTGCATTTCAGCAGGCAGAAGTTCATTTGTCATGTGGTGTGACAGGAGCACTTTTCCATTCTGCTTTTTAAGTCAGATAGGATGGTAATTTATTGTGACGGAGTTATCTGTCTCGCAGTGATGTTTTCATGTTATCGTGTCAACTCCTGTTTCTTAGCCCAGACTTCTTAATTTGCAATATTATTACCTTTGGGTCCTCTGGTGCCTTCAGTCTGTGCAGTGATTTCAGGGCACCTACAGGTACTTCATCCGTGTCACAGCCCAGTCGGGGAAATATTTATCACTACAAGCAGATTTTACTGCCCTGGGGCTTCTTGCTGATTTTCAGGGTCGTAAACTGTGTCTGTCTCTCTGTACCTGTATTAATAAACTGCCTGAAAAGATTTTTTAAAGATTTTTAAAAAGATGGAGTAGGTGGGTGGGAGCAGTGGCTGTTTGCACCGTATCTCCCTGTGTCCTGGAGCTCAGGTTTGGCTCCTGCTGCAGGCTCTGAGCACTCCCCACGTTGTATTTTGGCAGTGGAGCTTCTGTCTTGGGCAGTTTTTGAGAATATTCACTTCTATCTCTAATTTCAAAATACCTGATCAAACCTGCTCACCTTTTCAGTGCCTTGCTGTTCTCAAGTGTGATGTGTGGCTGTCCTGAGGTTTGGAATCAGTTTTGTGGTGCTTATTCACATCTCACATTGTGGAAAAACATTGAAAATCCACCTCTCCTGGTGAGGGGAGGGAAACAGACACCCAACTGAACCAGAAAATTCATCTATTAATGCGATAAATGCAATTACAAGGGATGAAAACCCTGGGAGTGTGAATGTTCCTGGCTCTTACGGAAAACCTTCCGTGAATTATTGCAGAGGATATGAATGAGGAGAAGCCTCTGACCACAAAAGGATGTTGTAGGATGCCCTCTAATGGAACAGCCTAAAATGTGGTTTTATCTCCCCTTGTGAAGGTGCTGCTGTGGAGTCCTGGAGTTTGCTTTGGAAGAGCAGCTCTGTGCTGGGGTTTCAGGGGGTTCCAGCCCTGTTGGGTGATTCTGAGGGGCTCTGGGGAGGGAAGTTTCCTGCTGCTCTGGGATTTGGGGGCTGTTGGGCTCTCCAGCAGTTTGGAGAATTAATGAATGAGGTGAGAAAATGGGGATTTTGTGCTGCTCCCACCTAGTTTGGGGTTTCTGAAATTTGTGGGGTTAAACAACACCTCCTTGGTGGTCAGAGCCCACAGAGAGCAGAGCTGGGCTGGAGTTTCACTGTCTGGGCCACTCAGGATTGCCTCACTTTTTAAAACAAAATACATTTGGGAATCTTTTTACCCATTTTTTCTTTCTGGCAAGGGATTTGGTGGTTTTTTTGCTCCCCTTCCAAAAAAAACCCCACAACTTAACCAGCTGAAATACACACAAAGGATGTGAAAAGGTGAAAAGAAAGGGAGATGTTCTCATTAATAGTTGATTTTGTAGTTGTAATAATTATGATTTTGTAACCAAAAAAGACATTTAATCACACTTCAGTTGCATGTTGTGAAATGCAGGAGGGAAATTACCTCACATTCTGGTTCTTTGTGTTTGCTGCTCCTTGCATGCAGGGAATGTCCTGGGGACTGGATTGTGTGACTCTCGCGTCGCCTTCTCCCTATACAAGTTGAAAAATGAATTATGAAATTAATTTTGTTGCTTTTCTTTCTGTGCAAGCCAAGCTCATCTGTGGCAGTTTTCAAGCTGCAGGGTGAGAGATGAAGTACCTGGCTGTCCTCCCTCATCATCCTCCCTCTGGGGAAACACTTCCCTTGGGAACAGTTTGGGCCATAAAATCAGGAAAAAACCTGATGCGAATTCCTGGGCCTGCTGTTGCTATGTCTTTATCACCACCCATGAGTGCAAGGTGCTCTTCATTTACAGATTTCATTTGAGGATCCTGTTTTTACAAATATCCACCCACTCAGCCCTTTTCCCTCCATAATTTGTAGAAAAACAGATGGGCCAAGTGTGAATGGGAATGCCAGATGATGATTTCTGTGAAAGGGATAGATAACACAATAATTATTGTGTGTTCTTTTTGCTGCTTTCCCTAAGAGAAATGGGCAAAAAGTCAGATTTGGAAATCAGTCTGAAGGCGAGTGCTGCTGGGTGGGTAGCACTGCCTGCCCTGAGCATCCTTCCTTTAACTCTGCCCTGGGATCACATTCCATGGTCCTGCTCTGCTGCTCTCACTTAGCTTTTTTATTTAAAAAAAAAAGCCCAACAAGCCCTACTTGTGCTTTAGAAAGAAATAATTATTTATATTATATAAGAATAAAAATATTATATAAATATATAAAATATTGCTAATAAAATAAAATATAAAATATAAATATTATTAAAATAATAGAAAATATTTAATATAAAATATAATAAAAATAAAAATTTATAAAATAATATAAAATATAGTAAAGATTATATAAATACATACTAGTATATTATATTTCTATATTACAGAAATAATATATAATATAGAAATATAATATAAACATATATAATTTCTATTCTATTAATATATAATACTGTATTTATAATGTAGAAATATTATATACACACATGATTTTTAATATAAAATTGAAAAGAATATTTTGAAATATAATAGAAATATATAATATATAATACATAATAATATAGTATTGTATAATATAATATATATTGTATTATATTATATACATTTAAAATAATAATAATAATTATAATATAAAATGTTATATCTCTGGGTGCTGCAGCTGCAGGGCCAGCTTCAGGCAGGTGACAGGAGGCTGTGGATGCCCATGTCCCACAGCTGGATGTGTCCCCAGGAGGCAGCTCAGGCTCTCCACTGCTGGAATCCTTTCCCCAGTGTGGATGGAGTCAAGGGCACCTCAGAGCAGCCTGGGAGGGACAGAGAGGTCAGGGAGCTGTGGCTGGAAAAGCTGGATTCATCACCCTCAGCTGATATATGTCCTTTTCTTCATGAACTTCTGAATTCAAACAAAAATTGGGTTGATTTAATACTTTTAGTTTATTTTTAGGGAGATCAAAGGCAGCATTTTGGTGGTTCACTGGTGTATTTGTGCATTGCTCTGTGTCTGTGCATTGCACACAAATTTATCCCAGAATCCCAGGAGGGTTTGGTTTGGAAGGGACCCCAGAGATCCCCTAATTCCAGCCCCTGCCACGGACACCTTCCTCTAAACCAGGAATTTGCACTGTAGCCATTGCTTCTCAAAATTTCCCCTCAAACCCAGATTTTTAACGTTATTTTTGATGTTCCTGTGCTGCACATCCCTTTGAAAGTCACTTTTATCCATCATGCATGGCAAGGTTGGTCCCTGCAGGACGCAGAAATGTGTTTTCACCTCGGGGATCAGAGCCAGAGATCAGAACCAGAACAGAATGGGGTCAGGGCACAGCAGAGTCCTGGGATGAGAGGGTTTAATGTCACCACAGAGATCCTGTGGGCTGGAAATGTTCTGTGCCCAATCTTTGTGTTCTTCTTGTCTCATTCTCCATTGTTCCCCTTCCCCTGAGCCTTGGCTTTGTGCTTACCCCAAGCTTTGACACTGCAGGAGAAATCCTGGGCACAAATCACTGAAATTTGGGGCAAGAACTTCCACAAGAGCTGCAGTGAGGGAGAAAAGGAAAATGCCAGTTTGCACGGGCTGGTGTAAAAATGAGCTGGAAAAACCCTGCTTGAGTGGAATCCAATAGGAAGAGTGCAGGAAAATGCTCTGTTTTTATTATGTACTATTATTTATTATTTATTATTTATTGTTTATTGTTTATTGTTTATTGTGTTGTGAGCATGTTCTGAAGAGGTTTAACCTGGATGTGTATGGCAGGGGTATATTCCCAAGTGGAATATGTGCATGCTGGTGCCAATATTCCTCTGGAACAGTCCTTTTGTTCTTCATGGAGCCTCTTCTATATATAAATACCCTAAATATGGCATTGTTTTGTTCTTTATTTAACCACTGGGAACGAGGAGAGGGGAAAAGAGGAGACAAGAGGGCTGTAACTTTAAGGAGCATCTGATTCATAAAATGAAACGAGGTTTGTGATTCCCAGAAATAAATAGCTTGCAAAGCTTGAGAAACCACAACCCCCCCTGGATTTTCCCATCTTTTTCAGTCATTGAGATTTATTTTTTTTATAATTTTTCTTTTTTTAACTTTCAGCTAAACACATCTGGGTTTTTCAGTAAAACAGATCTGTTTGTAAGGTGGCTGTGTGTGCCAGCAACAAGAAAATGTGTAAGCACTGGCCAGCATCCAGGTGAGGCTTGGCCAACTGTGTGTGTGATTGTGGATTTCAAAGAGGAGCACAGACACTTTCCTCTTTTGGCCACAGAAGGTAAAATTTAGAGAAGAAAAAATGCCAATTTTTTTGGCCAGAAGATTTTCACTGCTCAGCAGCATCCTGGGAGTGATGTCCCTGCACGCTGGTGCCAGGTTTGGCTCCTGGAATCCTGGAATTCCAGCCCGTCCCACTTTTTGTGGCTGGCACAGAAACTCCCTCCTGCTGTTCTGTGACGGAAATTTTGAGTGAGGGCTGGACACAATTCCCAGGTGTTTTTCTGTGGGATCTTTTACAGTCCCACTGTGTGCTGGTGCAGCACTCGTTCCTAGAGCCCTGTGGGATGTGAGACTCAGCCCTGAGGTGGGATATTCCGTGCACAGGCCAACATAAATACATTTTGGGGGGGAAAAAGCCCCACGTGGAGCGAGGCTGGAGCCTGAGTGGCTGATGCTGACACAAACCATGTTCATCCTGCTGCATGACTTCATCCCAGGGCAAATAATCCCCCCTCAGTTTGCCAGGCAGGTTATCTGCCAGGGCTGCAGGGGGAATGTTCCCAGGGAGAGCTGCCCTTGTCCCCTCATGGGCTCTTTGATCTGCTGCACACTTATCTCTCTCGTGCCACTGATGCCTCAGGTTTGGCTTTTCTATTTTCACACCCTGTGCTGCTTTAGTGTGTGGGGCTGGGTTCACATTCAGGGGATGCTGAGCTCTGTGCACAGAGCAGGGAGACAAAACAATTCCTGCTCCAGCTGGGCACCAAGGACAAATGACCCAAATCTCAGCCCCAGAGCACAAACCCCGTGGGCTGGAGAGAGAAAAACAAGCAGGGTGGGACTGCAGGGGCTAAAGCTGCAATGGGACAATGAACTGCAAGGTGCAAATGGAGCAGAGCTGATCCCAGGGACAGAGCCCGTGCCCGGCCGTGCATTTTGGGGCCATTTTGGTTCATCTTGGGTGCAGCCCTGGCTGGGCTCTTGCAGGGGGATAGAATATAAGTAAATAAAGGTAGTATAGAAAGTAATCTTACCCCTAAGGAGTTGCAGCTGAGCCAATTATTAGAGATTAGGAACAGGCCTGACTTTACCTGGCCACAGCTGTAGCCAGTGAGAGGAGTGTTATAAAATAGTGAATTACCTGGTTGAGAGGGGAACTGGAGTCAATTGGCTGCTGGGAGAAGAAAGAAAAATCAGTGCTCTGAGGAGCTGCCTGCAAGAAACATCAAGCAGGTATGAAATTCTTGCAATAAGGAGACAACAACGTGTGATATTTGCAGTATAATGGCGACGGGTTCTTGTGCTGCCCAAGGTGGATCCATGGAGGAGATCCTTTGAATAAATCCCTGCTTTATTCTGGAACTCTGCCCAGCCTCCGCTCCAGGGCAGCCTGCACAAGGCACCACCACTGTCTCACCTTTCTTCTGGATTGTTCTGCTCTGGCACTGGGGACAATGGAGTGGCTGCTGAGGGTGCTCAGGCTTTTGGGATTTGTGCTCTTGGATTTTCCTGAGCGAGCAAAAAGAACTGAAAGCCTCTGGGTAAATGTAACACAGAATTTGGGAAGCCGCAGTCAGGTCTTGTATGAAGTGCATTGGCTGCAGAGCCTATTCCAGGCTGTTTTATCACCTCAGGGTACTTAGGTAGCTAAATATGCACCTTATCTGGGAGTCCCAGGCTCTTTTGCCTCTCCACCTCCCCTTATCTCCCAGACATGTGTGGAGCTGAGCCAAAGCCAGGTTTAAGGTGTGTTAAGAGGGGCCTGTGTGAGGGATCAGCTTAAACTATTGCAGGAGTGGCCTGGGACAGGAAAGGGATCACAGGGACACAAAAGGGAGCGGAATCACAGGGTGGGCTGGGCTGGAGAGGACCTTAAATCCCACCCAGTTCCACCCAGCCATGGCAGGGACACCTCCCACTGTCCCAGGGTGTCCAGCCTGGCCTTGGCACTGCAGGGATCCAGGGGCAGCCACAGCTGCTCTGGGAATTCCATCCCAGCCCTCCCCACCCTCCCAGGCAGGAATTCCTTCCCAAAATCCAGCTGCTCCTCTCTGCTGTTCATCACCCACTGATGTTCATGTGAGCAGTGCTGCAAACAGCCGAGTTCTTTGCCAGGAAAAGCCTTAAACTGTGTTTTGTCATGCTGTGGCAAACCCACAGAAAAGAAATTGGCCTAGAGTTTGGTGAAAGACTGACCTTAGAAAGTGCTTTTGGCTTTTAAAAGGGTGTCAGATAAGCATTTCTGCAGATGCCAGCTGGAGTGCTCCCTTATCTGCGGGCAGTGCAAACAAAATCCCCTCCTGCCCACACGTGGCACAGGGAGACAGAGCTGCATTATCTGAAAACAAATTAATTGCAGAGGTGTCAATATTTTTTTAGGCAGGGAGTGAGGTGCATTAGGATTGGGCATGGGGAGCACAAAGGGCAGACAATGTGCCATTAATGTTTGGTTTTCCCTCTGTGCAGGGTCCCCAGAGCGGCCGCAGATGGGAATAAATGGGAATAAAGGGGTGGAGGTGGCCCCTGTGGGGTGCTCCAGTCAGGGTTTGAGGGTTTGGGGTTTCCATTTCCATCAGGAAAGGATTCCCTGGCCTGGCATGTGGGATTTGTGGCCAGATCCTGGGGACTGGGGGAGCTGAGAGTGAGGATAACACTGAAAGAGGCATTTGTGCTGTCATTCTATCTTTATTGCCTTTATTTATATATCAGACTTTATTCATATTTATATATATATATCAAGACCTTATTGCCTTTTTTAACCCTGGATCCAGGAAACTCTCAAATCCCTCCTGGTTATTTATTGGACTCAATGATTTTTCCCAACCTTTATAAATCTATGATTCCAAGGGGACTGATAAGCAAAGCACAGATATAGGATAAACTTCCCTCTCTCTAATTGGATATCTCAGTTATCAGTCTTTCCTCAACATTAAAGAAATCCTGTGATGACATAATTTGACCCTGAAATACAGACTCTCTGCCTGTCTCCCTGATTTATTTAAAAAGGAGAAAAGCGAGGATCATTTTGAAGTTTTTGACAACAGAAAGGCAAAAAAGTAAATCAGGAAAGGCTGGAAAGTTGCATTATTTCTGCTGATCATTTCCTGCAGGGCGTTGTGTTCATGGAGATATTCTTCAACTGTTGTAAAAAATATTAAATATCATTAAACCCAGTTGGCAGTCTGGGTCTGACCAATAATAAAGCCAAACCAGACAACCCAACCTGCGAATATTGTTCCTATTTGTTGGAACCCTGATTGCTGAGAATTTTAGACTTTCTATACTGACACACGCTAACACTACATTTAACCTAAAACTCTAAAGAAAGCTTCCAAAATTAAATAATAAAACTAAAATTAAGAGTGTGTTGTTTAAATAGAAGTATAGAATATCACATAGTAGAAAATGTAAAGTTTTAAAATATAATAATGTATATAAAACAAAATGAAAACTTTATAACAGAAGCTAATCCTTCTTCATAAGTTTAAGTAGTATTGTGTATTTAAATTAAAAAGTCCACATTACAAACCATAAGCAATTAGTTATTAAGTTAAAAATAAAAATAATTTAAGTATAATTTCTTAATTAAACAGTTTATCCTTAAAAAAGCCTTATAAAAATACAACTCAATTTTTTACTTTATTGACATCAAATACTATAAAACTCACAGTTTATAAAACTGTAATATAAATAAAACCTAATAAACATCTAAATCCAAACAAAACCTACCATCTCACACATTTAATCATAACAAAAAAGGTTCAAACACAACAACCATTAATGCCTTTTTCCTGGGTGTCACCCTTTTTGTCTGGGTTGGAATTCAGCCCCCAGCACAGGGGATCTGTGTTCCTAAACTCCACATTAAGGCTGACCCTAAAAGCCTGCTTGGAAACAAAACTATTGGATTTTATTAAACATTCTGAGCTTTTGTTATTAATTAATAATATTTTATTATTTTATTTAACAAATATTTTATTTATTAATAAATATTTTTTAATTTTTTTAACTTTAAGAAATATTTTGTTATTTATTAATAGAAGCAGATTTTGATTTTATTTTTGCTGAGGCCATCAAGCATTTGTGTCAGAAAATGAAAACTGCAGAGCCCTTGAGCCAGCAGAGAGGAGGGAGACGCTGGCAGTGCTTCAGAGCAGTCTGAAATCTGCTTTTCCCATATTTCATGTGGTCATTCCAGGTAACAGCCCTTTTGAAGCCAGCCCCAAAATCCCTGGTGGAGCTGCTAAAAGCTTGCAGCAGCACTTGGGGCCAAACCACTGCGTTTTGGTGAAGCATTCCAGTGCTCAGGAGCTGGGCTTTGCTCTTTAGAACAGGTTTAATCGAAAAATTCCCATTTAGCTCTAATCAGAAGGACACTTTAAGTGGCTTAGAGGGATTTCTTTGAGCCTGAGGGCTGTGAGGAAGGAGCTGACAGTGTTGTGACAATGGATTTGTGCCATGCTGGCCTGGCTTTGGAAAGACTTGGCCTGAATGTGTGCTCAAAGAGGACAGATAAAAAATGATGTTTTAGAGAGTTTCTAATTCATGTGAGATTAAACCTGATCTTGGGGCAGCACATGAAAATCACTGATCTGTTGTTTGATTTCTGAACCCAACCCAGTTCCTTCTTCAGTGTCCTGGCACTGCAGAGCTGCTAAAACAGAGGTGGGAAGTGTTGTTTTGAGGACAAAGATTGTATTTTATCTCAGTCCCTGGCTTTGGGAGCTTTCTCTTGTGTTTTGGGGGTTTCCTGGTATACCTTATGCAGTTAAAAAATAAAATACAACAAAAAGTTAAATTGTTTGAAACCAAGGTCCTTGATTTCCCTCCCCACCAGCCTGTGGTGGGTTCAGAGCCATTCCAAGGATTCAGTGCTGCAGGAGAACAGAAAATTTGAGTTTTTCTGGTCTCCAGTGCCTCTATTGCCCAGTGTTTTACTCCTGGGGAAGAGTGGGAAGGGCTGTAGGTGGAGGAGGGAAGAAGGGAAATAATTCTATAACCTGCGTGTGAAATGGTGTAAAATGGTGTCATGAGTTCAGTGTAACTGAGTCAGGAAACTGACAGATGAAATTGGGACTTAATTAGGATTTTCTGCAAGAGAAAATGGAACATCTCTCAGGTGGAACAAGTGGCTTTCAAAGTCCTTGTTTTGCTTCAATCCCTGCAGTGTCTGGTGGCCAAATGCTGCTCTAGAACTTCCCTGGGAGTGGCTGGGTGGAATAAAGAACTGCTCACACATTTCAGAGCTCACTTTTAATATCTGAGGTCATCCCTGAGGTTCCCCTGGGCCATAAGGCCTTTAATTAGAAGGGAAATCCTATTTAAAGGCCTATAATATTTCTGTGGTCACAGTAAAACCTCTCACACAGGCCAGCAGTCAAACCTCAGTGGGCAAATCTCAATCTCTGTCTCATTTTGTGCTTTTACCTCAGTGCCCAGCTGTTGCTGATGTTCCTTAGCAAATCCTCTCCTGCTCCTTTGGTTTTGTGCTGATGGGAGCCAGGGAAAGGAGGAACACTGAGGGATGTGCTGTACTCAGCCTGGTAAAAACACGAAAGTGGGAGTAACTCTGTAGTGACCCAAGGGGCTTTCATGACTTCAACAGGGTGTCAAACCTTGGGAATGAGTTTTCCTGCAAGGATAACATCACTGCTCAGCCAGCCTCTGTGTAGTTACTGCTCACCCCCAGTGTGTGCAGCTCCATCACAAGGTTCTGCAGTACAAGGGAGAGGATTATAAGGTGCTACATTATTTATCCTGGTAATTAAAACCACTCCTGATGTTCCAGCTCTGGCTGTTCAAAGCAATAACCCCGGGCCACCTCAAATACTATAAAAGGAGTTAATCATCCATTTCTGAGTGTGTCAAGTTTATTGATCTTGTTAACAGGAAAACATGTGTAGTTACCTGGGTGAGGAAGGAAAGCGCTTATCAGCTGAGCTGGTGTTTGGATGCTGTTGTTGGTGCCTGAGCCTGCCAAGATCAGTGCTCAGCAAAAATGAATCACAAATGTTACCTTGCCATGGTTCCCCAGCCAAATTTCTTGTCTGGGTGAGTTTACTTTAAACAAATAAATTTTCTCTCCCTCCTGATTTTGCTCCAGATGAATGGACACATTATTTTGCCACAGTTCTGCCCAGCAATTAGCACCAAGAGCACTTTGCAAGGCAGTCCAGTTTCAAGGTTCACAGCTGGTTTAGAGCTTGGGGGGACTTAAAATGAGAAGGGACTGATGCCTTGTGCAGGCTGGACAGAGTTCCAGAATAAAGCAGGGATTTATTCACAGGAATGGATCTCTTCCATGGATCCACCTTGGGCAGCACCAGAGCCCAGCCAGGGCTGCACCCAAGATGAACCAAAATGGCCCCAAAATGCACGAGCGGGCACGGGCTCTGTCCCTGGGATCAGCTCTGCTCCATTTGCACCTTGCAGTTCATTGTCCCATTCCAGCTTTAGCCCAGGCAGTCCCACCCTGCTTGTTTTTCTCTCTCCAGCCCACGGGGTTTGTGCTCTGGGGCTGAGATTTGGGTCATTTGTCCTTGGTGCCCAGCTGGAGCAGGAATTGTTTTGTCTCCCTGCTCTGTGCACAGAGCTCAGCATCTCTGATGTGAGCCCAGCCCCACACACTAAAGCAGCACAGGGTGTGAAAATAGAAAAGCCAAACCTGAGGCATCAGGACTGTTGCAGTCCTCACTGCTGTAGAACTTCTCTCTTTGTGTATTGCTCAGTTCTGAGGATTTTTCAGTCAACTGGGTCGCATCTGTGGGGGAAAAAAAGGGGTCATGTTGATTTGATGTGTCTTTAATTTCTGAACATGCTCCTGCCTGGATCCAGATGCCCCTTTAGGATCCTAAATGTACAACCACTCCTCCCTTTACAGCCCCGCTCCTGACTCAGCCAAGGTGGCCCTGAGAGGTCACTTTTCCACAAGCTCCTGGGAATTGCCCCCAGCTCCAATCCTGAGTTGTTTGGGCTTCATTCCAGCCATTCCCTGGTTTGCCTTGGGTGCTGTAAGGTCAGCAGACGTGGAGTGATTTGGGTTTTCCATGGACAGCCCAGGATCTCCTGCAGAGATCATGGAGGGGTTTCTTCTACAGCTCTGGGATGGAAACTGCCTCAACCTGCCTGTGTTTAAATTCCTTTAGCAAGTCCCCTCTCATGTCTTCTTAACTACTTTTGGAACAGAAACAATTTTATTGCATTTAAATGATAAATTTAACTCTTTTAACACCTTTAACTCTGGTGACAGTTGCACCATTTCCATCGTGTGAGAAACAAATGTGAATTACAGCAGAAACTCTTCATCTTGGACTTGAAAGCATCACAAAGCCTCTTTTGCACTGTTGGCAGCTCTGACAGCTTTGGAAATCTCCATGTCTGGCTTTTGCTCCTCGTGGCAATTTTTCAGCATTTATTTTAAGTTTGGTGTCAGTTTTTCCTCCCCAACAGGTACCGATTAGGCCAGGAGCATCAGATGAGGATTTGCCCTTCCAGGAGTGTTCCCATCATTTGGAGAATGGGAAGGAGCAAGAGATAATGAGAGAAAGATATTATTCCAGCAATGATAAACACGAGGGAGTGTTTTGGGGTCCAGTCTCAGCCCTGTGGGGATAAACCTGAGGAACTCTGGGCTCCAACTCTGTATTTTCCATGAATAACGTGGATTGTTGCTCCATCCTTGGCACTGCAGACAAAACAGGCAATCGTGGTCCTGCCAAAACCAAGTTCCTAGCTGGATCAAAGGAGCAGCAGGGGAGGAATATCAGGGTTTCCTTTGATTTCCAGCTCTAAATGCATGCATGAGGGGTGCCTGACTTTTCAGTGATGTTTGGCTTAATCCTCCAGGTTTTTATGCAGTTGCAAAATCCATGTTTTATGTTACTAGAGCACCATAAGGGTGAGTATTGATCTGAGCATTCCACCCACTCTGAGATAAATCCCAGCTTTAAAATGTGGTCCAGTGCAAGTGCCAAGTGTGCCAGAACAGATGTTACTAAAATAAGGTTCTAGAAACAAGCCTGTTATCTTAAATAATATTTTTCCACGGGGAGAATGCATTAATATCAGCCATATCATGCATTTGAGCTTATCAATACCAATTAATTCCAGATCTGCAGCTGAAATGTTGCTGGCGCAGGTAGGAAGTCTGGCAGACGTGCTTTAATTTGCATCAAAACACCCCAATAATCAGGTGCAAAATGCCTTAAAAAAGTGTGATCCATTCCCAGTGGCACATTAACATAATTCCTCCTAATGCAAACCTCCAGGGGATTCCTATTCTCAATTGCTGGCACACAGGAATAATAAAATAAAACTAAATAAAGCAATTGGGATCGTTTTATGTGTTGAGAAATATCAATAAATTCCATATCCTAAGACTTTGGTCCAGAAAAATTTTGTGCACATGAATTTTAAAATGTGCTTGTTGTGGGGGATGAAAAGTGGCTTTTTTCACCTTGAAAACCAATTATTGGCTGTAAAAAGGCTGTGAAGGGACAGCATTTTAGATGTTTTCTACAGACTCAGACAAACAATTTAAACTTGCTGAGTTTCAAACTTGCTGGCCTTGAAAAATTAGGTTTTTCCAACAAAAAAAAAGGGTTAGAATGTACTTAATTCTTTTAATGCTGCTGCCAGAAAACAGCCAGGAAGGTGTGTTGGAACATATTCACTTTTTTGGGCTAACATGAGGAAGAAGCAGGGACTGGCTGTTTTTTTTTTTTTTTTTTTCCTAGAAACTGAAGTTTTGGGTTGGATTAGTCCCATTTTGGAGTAGAAAACTGCCATTTTTTTAACAATTCTCTCCTCCAAGCAGGATTTTCAGAATTTATGGCTGGGCGTCCTTCTCAATGATAACCAAAATATGAATAAATTTGGCCCTAAATTCTGAATATTCAATATTCTGAATATGAAATGTGAGAGGTTTGGTCCCAGGCTGGTTCCTGGAGTGTGGGTGCTTCACTCAGGTCTGAGCAGCCCCTGGAGAGAGGGAAAATGCTTTTTAGGAAAACAAACAGCTTTTTTCTCCATGCTTATCCCATTCCCATGGGGGCACAGAGGGACAGCTCTTGATTCCCACTGGAGCCAATTTTCCCTGGTGTTTGTTGTTTTAACAAGGAGTTTCTTATCTCCAAAGGGATCTCTGCAGAATTTCCTAGTTTGGGATCATCTGTGGGATCCCTGTAGAGCTCTGGCCATTCCCAGGTGAGGAATTTGTGGGGTTTGTGGGCACATTTATGATGGAGCTGCAGCTTTTGTGAGCCTCCAACGTTTTCACAGTTGTGAGCCTCGACCAAATAATTCCGTGAGCCCAGCTGCTTGAAATGGGTTTGGATTTAGCCCCAGCCCAAGTTTGTGATGCTCCTTAACCCGACAATCCCCACTGCTGAGGAAAGCTCTCAGGCCTCGCTCCCAGCAAGGCTCTTGAGGAAAATCCATTTTCTTAAAGCAGTCTGGGATTGTTCAGCTTGGAAAAGCCCTCTGAGATGGATACAGCCACCCCCAAGTGCCACATCCATGGGGATTTTGAATCCCTGCAGGGATGGGGACTCCACCATCCCCAGTCCTCATCCCTGATCACCTTTTCCATGAAAGAAAATCCCAATATCCAACCTAAACATCTCCTGGCATAACTTGAAGTTGTTTCCTCTCATCCTGTTCTCTGGGAGCAGAGCCTGACCCCCCTCTGGCTGCCCTCTCCTATCAGGGAGATCTTTTTATCTGTGAAATAAAAACAGAATTAAACCAGCTAATTTTAGAGCTTGCTGTTATTTTTGCAGCAGTCGTGGGCTCCATTTATTGATGGGTGCAAATTTCTGGTCAAATGATGGCTTAAACAAGCTAACATTATAGGTATTATTTTTAATTAACTTGTGCTGAGGCATGTGTTTCACTTATAATTCAAGTGTCAGGTTTGTGAAGTCTGTTTCTCATCATGCTAAAGGTTAAAATATTAGGTCACCAGAAGAAAGAACTATTTGAGGCACAGAAGACAAATTAAATGTTAGGAGGAAGGAGAG
Source organism: Ammospiza nelsoni (assembly GCF_027579445.1). NCBI lineage: Eukaryota > Metazoa > Chordata > Aves > Passeriformes > Passerellidae > Ammospiza > Ammospiza nelsoni. The sequence goes on from NC_080641.1 coordinate 34,583,586, forward strand.
GGGAGGGAGGAGCAGAAATAGAGCTGTGACTCCAGAAAATAAGGGAAAGCAGGAAAGAGTTAGGGAGAGATAAAATGGGCCAAAACTCATTTTGTGGGGTTCTGTGTTGCAGGTTTTCTATCAGTTTGAAGAGTTCAAAGCTGCATTTGCAGTGTCCTGATAGCCAGGAAGGGTTGGGATGTTCCTTTCTAGAACATCGGCATCTGGATTTTCAGAATTTAGGGCTGGGCAACGTTCTCAAGTCTAATCAAAATGTATGTAATTGGGCCCTAAATTCTGAATATTTAGCTAGGAGGGATTTGGACAAAAAAAAACCCCTAAAGGATGCGGCCAAGCCTTAGAGGAATTCTCTTCCCTTGGCCTTGGTGTCCATTTCCCAGCAGGTGTAGGACGTGGATGAGGATGGGATGGGCTCCAGCCCCATCCATCCCCTCCAAGGCCCCTCAGATCCTGAGGCTGATTTATTGATTTTTGGTCAATATTTAGCTCTAATTTGTGGTCCTAATGTGGCCTCAGTGCTAGCCTGGGCTCCCTGCTGCCATCCCACTGCAAATCCATCCAGCCAGCATCCCAAACCCACAGGAATTCTGGATTATTTATCCATACCTGGATTGGAGGAATCATTCAAAGCCACCATCAGTCTGAACAGTGAGGTAACAACTAAGTAAAGCCATTCCTTAGGCAGATCTTATTGAAATACTTATTTAATTATTACATTATTTAGTTATTAATTATGTTTTTAATCACAAAGTCCTAGAATGGTTTGGGTTGAGGAGGACATTAAAGATCATCTTATTCCAACCCCTGCCGGAAGCAGGGACACCTTCCACTATCCCAGGCTAATAATAATAATAATAATAATAATAATAATAATAATAATAATAATAATAATAATAATAATATTGTTATTATTAAAAAAGCACAGGATAATGAATTTTTTACTCTCTGCCTCTGCTTTCCCAGTGACCCATATCAGTCCTGGCTGCCCTGTGCCTTTCAAGGGGTGTCAAACAGCAACAGCTTTTATTCCCCAGAATTTTTCCCTAAATTACACAATGACGTGGAGGTCTGGGCAGTTCTCTTCTCTTTGCAAAGTGAAACGCAGAAATGTGCTGAAATATTACCATGAAACAGAGCCAAGGTGTTCCCATTTTCCAAGTGAGGCACAGGGAACTGGGGGTTGCTCTTTGGAAAGTATGAGGGAATTTTATTCATCTGTTTGCTTTAAGGGAGATCTGCCAAGTCAAAACCCTTTCATTTCATCCTGTGCGAAGCTGGAACACAAGGAGGGAACAAAATATAAATTATTTAACAATGTACAAATAATTTATACAGAGAGGGGGCACTGGGTGTACGTAACCATAAAAATAATTTATTGCTACACCTTGTAATTAAAGGCAAGGCAAAATGTCTTTCACCTTGTCAGTGAAAAAAATGTCTGCAGTCTTCACCCAGAGCAAAACTTTTCCATGTCCACTTGGTAGATCTGGGAGATAATTCAACATTGATTTGCTTTTGCTCTTCAGGTTGGTTAATTCTCATAAATCAACTTTCTCTGTATTCACACCTCAATTCATGCTGGCTTTGGGGACACTCAGAGCATTTGGGACTTTGTCTTGCTTTGTTCTGTTCTCTCCTTTGGCCACTTTTGCTCAAGATATCCAAATTAGTCCAAATTAATTAGGATTCTTTCTTGCAGGATACTCATTTAAATCCTTCTTAAGGCGAAAGGAAAGGAAAGGAAAGGAAAGGAAAGGAAAGGAAAGGAAAGGAAAGGAAAGGAAAGGAAAGGAAAGGAAAGGAAAATCCATGGGGTGGGGTAGGGATGACCACACAATTACAGCATCTCTGGAATATGCTTTTTTAAATATACTGGATTGTAAAATTAAATACAACATGATCTCACAGGTTCAGTTTTTCTATCAATATATGAAATTCTTCTAAATGAACTCACATTAAAGCCTGGCTACAGAGCTTTTGCTGAACTGAGTTCCTGGACTTGTTGTTGGCATTTGCTGGAAATGTTGGTTAAATCTGGGCAATTTCTGGTAATTTAGAAAAAGGCTGCAAAGAAAATTCAGGATGTTGGGAAGTGGAGTTTGACAGAGAACTTTGGTTTGTGTTCAGGAACCGGTTGCAGAGGGAAGTGGTGCCACAAACTAAGAAAATCAATATTGCAATCTGATTGTTGTTGTTTCTCTGCATGGGGATGCCCAAAAAGCTGCAGAAGTTCTGCCCAGTTTCAGAAAGGAGCTGCTTGGGAGGGGGAGCAGCCTCTGCATTTGCTGGAGCCTCACAGCAGGAGCAGCTGAGATAAAATCAGAGGATGGGCTGGGCTGGAGGGGATCCTAAAGAGATTTTGGCTGTGGATGAATTCCAAAGCTCCTCCTTCTGTGAGTTTGAGCGATCAGACACCTGGGCACGCTGTGAATTCACCCTTGGTGCTGTTATCACACCGAGCCAGGGGTGCTGCCACGGGGGGAGTGCAGCAGGATCCAAAAGCAATGGGCAGCTCCAAAATAAACACCCAGGCTGGGAATACTGACAGAGTGAGACAGAAAACGGAGTGCGAACCAAATCTGAAAGGAAATAATCTTAACGGTGCTGTGTCATCTGTGGGTCATTAAAATCCAGCTCTTTGTCCTTCACCCAGTGCTCACAGGGGCTCAGGGGTGCAGGCAGGGCAAGGAGCAACCCTGGATTCTGAGAATTTCAGATTTCTGTGCTGCCAGGCACTGACCCCCAAGAGAACCCTGCACTGACCTGAGGTGTGGAGAAGCTTCCAAAATTAAATGACAGAACTGGGATTGTGGGTGTGCAGTTTGAATAGAAGTGTGTGAGATCACATGGTGGGAAACTTAGAGTTTAAGGTTTATATATTTATATAATTTATTTTATTTAAATTATATTTTAAATCTATTTATTTATTTAAGCTTAGAGTTTTAAGTTTCATATATTAATAGAATAATAGAGTTTAAAGTTCTATATATTACTAGAATACTAGATATATATAGTAGTCTATATATCTATTATATATATTTTATATATATATATATATTATATGTATTATATGTCTATTAATATATAACATGGAGGTTTTGGGGAAGAGGCTGGTCCTTCTTCACCTTCATCTTCACTTTCTTCTTACCTTCTTCTTCACCTTCTTCTCCAAGGGTTTGGGTGGTTTTGTGTAATTGGATAAAACGTCCCCATTGGGGGCACGGGTGGTTGGTTATTGGGTTAAAAGTAATTTAGTTGTCTTTGCTTAATTGGACAGTTTATCCTTAAAAGGCCTTGCAGAGAGAGATGGGGCTCCATTTTCAGTTTGTGAGAGTGAAGTGCTGCAGAACTCAGGGTTTGTGAGACTGTGGCAGAGATAAGAACTGACAAACATCTGAGTCCCAACAAGAAATTCCATCTTGTGCATTTAATCCCTGGCAAAAAAGAAGCAGAGACTCCACAGGAGTCAGGTGTGGGGCAGCTCCCGGAGCCCAGATCCCGGCTGTGCTGGGGCTGGGGTTGTTCCTGCCCTCCCCAGTCTGCACAAGGATTCGAGCCCATCCTCAGCCAGGAGCGCCTCCAGGCTTGCCCTGACTTCCAGGAGGATTTAAACTGGGCTGTAAGTGTTAACACGGTAATTGCTGGGTCGGGCCTAATTTCCATCCTGCTGGAGCCAGAGGGGCCTTTCCTTGTGCGGGATCAGGATGGAGAAGCACGAACACATCGGAGCAGGGATGCGGTGATTGCTCACGCCCAGCAGGTGAGGGATGCCAGGCACGGACTGCGGGAAAGAATGCGGGCTCAGCCTTGATCCCAGGGAGCTGAGAGCTGTGCTTAAAGCCAAAAATTGGTAATAGCTGTGCTTAAAAACAAAACTTGATAATAGCTGTGTTTAAAAACAAAAATTGATAATAGCTGTGCTTAAAGCCAAAAACTGATTGATAGGTGTGTCTAAAGCCAAAAACCGATTGCTGTGTTTAAAACCAAAACCTGATAGGTGTGTTTAAAGCCAAAAACTGATAGGTGTGTTTAAAGCCAAAAACCGCTGTGTTTAAAGCCAAAACCCGATAGGTGTGTTTAAAACCAAAAATCGATTGCTATGTTTAAAACCAAAAACCTCTGTCTTTAAAAAAACAAAAACCTGATAGGTGTGTTTAAAGCCAAAACCTGATAATAGTTGTGTTTAAAGCCAAAACCCGATGTGTGTGTTTAAATCCAAACCTGATAGGTGTGTTTAAAGCCAAAGCCCGATGTGTGTGTTTAAACCCAAACCTGATAGGTGTGTTTAAAGCCAAAGCCCGATGTGTGTGTTTAAACCCAAACCTGATAGGTGTGTTTAAAGCCAAAGCCCGATGTGTGTGTTTAAATCCAAAGCTAAAATAGCAGTATTTAAAGGCAGAGCGCTGCCAGGGGGCAGCAGGAGGTGCGGAATGTGTTGGAGCTGCAGGGTCCTTCATGCTCCTCTGGGTTTGGATGGGGTCGGATGGGATCTCTGGGAAGCACAGGGTGATCACCCCGGCAGCATCTGCTCGCTGGGAAAGGGTTTCCTCTTTACCCTAATGCTCCCCTCCTGGGATTTTCTGCAAAATCCCGTTCCACAGGGCATTTCCAGCCAGGTGAGCCGGTGTCCCTGCTCACTGCCCATCCTTGGGGGAGCCTTTGTGCAGTCCTCAAGTGAAATTCCATGTTAAATTTATCCTGGAGCAAAGGAGGCTCAGGGGGCCCTTGTGGCTCTGCACAGCTCCTGCCAGGAGGGGTTTGGGATCTGCTCCAGGGAACAGGGACAGGAGCAGAGGGAACGGCCCCAGGCTGGGCATGGGGAGATCAGGGTGGAGATTTGGGGAAATTCCTTCTGGGAAAAGGTTCTCCAGCCCTGGCACAGCTGTCCAGGAGTCCCCATCCCTGAAGGGATTTAGGATCCCTGTGGATGTGGCACTTGGGGACAGTGGTCAGTGGTGGCCCTGGCAGTGCTGGGGAATGGTCGGACTGAATCTGAGCAGCCTTTTCCAACCTTAAGGATTTTATGATGCTATAATTCCATAAAAATAATAAATAGCTAATTATTTATATCCAGTCTGGGCATTTAATGATGAGAGGTTGAGCTCAACTCCAGAGCCTGCAGTTGCTGTTGCGATTTTTCAGCTCAGGTTTCAGTTTTTCTCTTCAGGAACCAACAGAATAAAGAGATTGTCACCAGAGTGACCCCGTGCAGGAGCCAAGGCTGTGGTTGTGGATCCCCGCTTGCATCTCAGGTGTCTCTGTTACCTGAATCCCTGAGGCACCTCAGCCTCCCCTGGGGCTGTTAATGAAGAGTTTAATTGGCAGTTAAAGGTTGTGCTTTCAACCCAGCTTCCAAGGTGCTTGGGAATACCTCAGGAACATCATGCAGGGGAACCTGGAGCCTTTCTCACCGATTTCCCAGTGGTGAGATAGCCTGGAGGAGGTTTCACAGAATTCATGGAATGACTGGGTTGGAAGAGACCTCCAAGATCATGGAGTCCAACCCAGCCCCACACCCCAACTCACCCCTGGCACCCAGTGCCACATCCAGGCTTTGTTAAACACACCAGGGATGGGGACTGCACCACCTCCCCGGGCAGCCATTCCAGAGCTTTATCACCTTTCTGTGAAAAGCTTTTCCTGCTCTCCAGCCTGTATTTCCCTTGGTGCAGCTCGAGGCTGTGTGCTCTGGCTGTGTCAGTGCTGCTGCAGACAGAGCCCAGCCCCAGGTGAGCACAGGCACCTTCCAGGAGCTGTGACAGTGATGGGGGCACCCCTGAGTCTCCTTTTCTCCCTCAGGGGCTCCTCACAGGGTTTGTGCTCCAGCCCCCGTTTCCATCTCTCCCATCCCTCTTTCCCACCCCTCTCCTTCACACTCATAAATTACTGCGCTTAATCCGCGGGCTTTGGCTTCTCCCTGAGGCTCTGCGGGAGTGCCGGGACGCTGCTGGGGAGCCGGGGGGTGTTTGGGATGCCCTGGAAGGCGATCCCAGCGCTTTTCCCCGCTAATCCCATTAGCAGCGCTGGCCGCGGAGCCGGGAGCGGAGCGGCCGCGGCCCCGCGCAGCCACAAAGAGCGGGCGCCTTCAAAGAGCCCCCCGGGATTTGCATCGCCAAGGTCTTCAGCACGGCATGAAAGTGGCTTTTGTTAAACTTAATGGCGGAGTTGATTAATAAAAAGCTCTGATTTTTCCCTTATTAAGGCGTGGTGCGATTCCGCCGTTGGGTTTTTGGCATCTGGGGGAGGGAGAATTCTGCGCACAAAGGGAGTAAGTAACCTGTTCCCTGCCCGGCTGTCATCATCCCTAGGGATATTCCACTGTCATTTCTCCCACTTTGAGAGCCATGGCTGGGCTGGGCAGGAATAACAAAGGAAATATCAGCAAATTTTCATTTAGCTCCTCGTTTTTTGCTGGGAGCTCAAGCAGAGCTAAGATATCTGTCCACAAAGTTCATCCCAAAAATCTCAGTGCAAAATATCTCAGAGTGGATCCTAAAGGAAAGATTTGAAAGGGCTGATTCATGAGTTGGGATTTCAGGGATCATGTACTCAAAAACCTCACTAAAACTCTCTGTTCAGTGCTGAATATTCAAAATACCCAGTGTCTGCCTGGGTCTTCAGCAATTTCCTTTCTTTGCTTTGTTTGAAGAGCATTGGCAAATAATTTTCCATCTGGATTTCTGGATTAAATGTCTCTTATATTGCCTAAAAGAAAGCACCAGATGAAAGAAATGTGTCTGTAGAACTCCTGTCTCAGTTTTGGTTCTGTTTTAGCACTAAATGTTGCCACACACAGAAGGCTGAGCAAACATTTCACATTTCCAGGGTATCAGTGCTGGCAGAGGTTAGATTTTCTATATACACTTTAAATTCTGCCTCCAGAATTTAAATATCCAACCTGGCAGAGATTGGGTTTTCTATATACACTTTAAATTCTGCCTGCATGACTCTTCCTGCTGTGTTTATCAATATTAAGCATAAGCTTGGTTCAAAAATAGAAAACTATGTGTTAGCTGCTTTAAATAAACATCTATCCTATTTTTCCAGGCAGTTTATATTTCTCTTCTAATCAAGGCTGAGTGTATTTCTGAGCAGAGCCTTAAAAGCACTCATTTCATGCAACATTAATGTGTATTTTGGCTAAGCTGACATGCCACTTTTTACCAGGCAGATGAAAGGGGTTTATTTAAACAAACAAATATACAAGGTCTTGTTGAAGAGAATGAAATAATCCTAATTGTATTCAGCATTTTGTAGTCACCTTTTTTTGTTTCTGGCTGTTTCAGGGATGAGTATGAGGAGGATGGGTTTTGCCAGCCCTACAGGGGCATCGCCTGCGCCCGCTTCATTGGCAACAGAACCATCTACATGGAGTCCCTGCACATGCAGGGGGAGATAGAAAATCAGATTACAGGTGGGTAAAAACACCTTGGCTGCTTCCCCACGCAGCCCTCTGCTCCCAAAACGCTGCTGGAGTTTTATAAACAGCGATGTTGTTTTGCTTTGCTTTATTCCCTCTCGCCATCAGCTCGTCTGGGGGTCTCTGCTCCTCCAGCTCCTCACAAAACACCTGAAAAAAAAAAGATTTTTCAGGGAAAAGGGGCTGTGTGTTTATAGCTTCTGGGAGACTCAGTGCTGCTGTTACCCCAGCAGGTTTTGAAAGCAAAGGGGGAGAAAGTTTAGTTGATTTTATGTGGCTGGAATAATTTAGGTGCTGGGAAAGGCTGCATAAATAATCCAGCAAGCAGTATTATTCCTTTGGATTTAGGGGAGAACCAGTTGCCATTATTTTTGTGGGATATGCTGATGCGGTTGCTGGATTCACAGATATCATAGAGATCATTATATTCTCTATTTTTAATATAAAATAATTTGGTCTAATCCTAGCCCTGGTAATCAGCTCTATATTCAGATTTTTTCCTTGCTGTCAGAATATCCCAAATTTCTCTTCTCCCTTTGTCTCCAAACACTGTCAGCATTGCAAAAAAAGGCTTCATTTCCCCAAGAAAGGCAATGTGAGCCAGCAGTTCATAATTTTCCAGCATTTTGTTTGAAAAGTTATTTGGGATTGTATTGGGATTGTCACCTTCCGTGAAGGAACCAGTGCAGGAATTTGGGGGTTACCTGTTGGGCTTACAAATATTACATGAATTTGTAAATTATTCTAAGTTATTTGGGAGAAAAAAAGGAATAATTAAAGGAAAAACTAAAGGAATAATTATGTTGGGGGGGGGGGGTTGGGTAATGAGCATAGCATTAATCCCTGATGAAAACCTGATGTATTTTCCTTGTCAGTGAAGTCATCATGGTTAATAACTTCCAGTGTAATTAGTGCTGTGCATTCCTGCTCATCACCTGCACAGCTGCAGTGGGGAGTGAGGGTTTCTCTGGGATGACACAGCCCAGGGAAAATGTTCCCAAGCCAAACCCTTGTGGTTTTTCCCAGCTGCCTTCACCATGATCGGCACCTCCAGCCACCTGTCGGACAAGTGCTCCCAGTTTGCCATCCCCTCCCTGTGCCACTACGCCTTCCCCTACTGCGACGAGACCTCCTCTGTCCCCAAGCCGCGGGACCTGTGCCGGGATGAGTGCGAGATCCTGGAGAACGTGCTGTGCCAGACCGAGTACATCTTCGCCAGGTCCAACCCCATGATCCTGATGAGGCTCAAGCTGCCCAACTGCGAGGATCTGCCCCAGCCCGACAGCCCCGAGGCCGTCAACTGCATCCGCATCGGCATCCCCATGGCCGACCCCATCAACAAGAGTGAGTGCTGAGCTGTGACCGTGCTCACAGGGGTCCCAGGATGAGGGAAGGGATGAGAATGTGGACTCCCTGTTTCAGAAGGCTGATTTATTATTTTATGATATATATTATATTAAAACTGTACTGAAAGAATAGAAGAAAGGATTTCATCAGAAGACTGGCTAAGAATAGAATAGCAAAAAATGATAACAAAGGTTTGTGTCTCGGGCTCTCTGTTCAAGCCAGCTGACTGTGATTGGCCATTAATTAGAAACAACCACATGAGACCAATCACAGATGCACCTGTTGCATCCCACAGCAGCAGATAACCATTGTTTGCATTTTGTTCCTGAGGCCTCTCAGCTTCTCAGGAGAAAAAATCCTAAGGAAAGGAATTTTCAGAAAATATCATGGCTGCACTGAATGCCATGGTGCCTTGGTTTGGAATGACAGGAGTCTGCTAGGAAAGGCAGGAGCCTCCCCTGAAATGGAGAATGTGAACCTCCTTCCCCCTCTGAATTGCTATAAATTTTAAATTAAGGGGCTCTCAGGCAAAAATTATGGGAGCAGGAAATAACAGTTCTGTAATAGGGAAGGAAATAAAAGGCTGTTGGCAGCAGTCCCATTGGAATTGTGGCTCAGCCCTCCTGCAGTGTCAGGGGTGGTTCTGTTGGAGCAGGGATCCTATAGAAATCCCATTGGAATTGTGGCTCAGCCCTCCTGCAGTGTCAGGGGTGGTTCCCTGTAGAAAGGTGTAGTTTTCCTCTGAAGATCCAGTGGAAGAGGCAGCTGCTATTCCTCTGGGCAATCCAGTGCAGAAGCCGTGCTGGTGTTTCCAGGATCTCCAGATTATATCCAGGCAGGAATGCTTGGCTCCTCCCTATGGGCTCACATCTCCCAGTGGGATGCTGTAGCTCTTATCAGCCGTGCAGTGACATTCAATAGCTGTTATCAGCAGATATCTCCCCTGAGGGAGGAGTGGCTGTGGAAGAGATAGGGAAAACTGCCCGCTTAATAGAAGACAACTGCCATACAGATGGCAATAGAATACATCTTGCCTTGTGTGTCCTTCAGAAATGAAGAGTGGCCTTGTGCTGTGTTGCCTTTGCAGATCACAGGTGCTACAACAGCACGGGCGTGGATTACCGGGGCACGGTGAGCGTGACGCGCTCGGGGCGGCAGTGCCAGCCCTGGAACTCGCAGTACCCCCACACCCACACCTTCACTGCTGCCCGGTACCCCGAGCTCAACGGGGGCCACTCCTACTGCAGGAACCCTGGCAACCAGAAGGACGCCCCGTGGTGCTTCACCTTGGATGAGAACCTCAAATCAGAGCTCTGCGATGTCCCGGCCTGCGGTAATGCCTGACCCGGTGTGGGCTGGAGCTGGGGGCAAGGGGATGGGGTTTGGTGCCTTGTGAAAACTGCCCTGGAGCAGAGGCTGGGCAGAGTTCCAGAATAAAGCAGGGATTGATTCAAAGGAATGGATCTCCTCCATGGATGCACCAGAGCCCAGCCAGGGCTGCACCCAAGATGAACCAAAATGGCCCCAAAATGCACGAGCGGGCACGGGCTCTGTCCCTGGGATCAGCTCTGCTCCATTTGCACCTTGCAGTTCATTGTCCCATTCCAGCTTTAGCCCTGCAGTCCCACCCTGCTTGTTTTTCTCTCTCCAGCCCACGGGGTTTGTGCTCTGGGGCTGAGATTTGGGTCATTTGTCCTTGGTGCCCAGCTGGAGCAGGAATTGTTTTGTCTCCCTGCTCTGTGCACAGAGCTCAGCATCCCTGAATGTGAACCCAGACCCTCACACTAAAGCAGCACAGAGTGTGAAAATAGAAAAGCTAAACTTGAGGCATCAGTTTGGTGCACAAAATGTTTGTAGGAAAGGCTGGCTGGCCCTGCTCCCTGGACACCTTTGAGCAGTTGCTGCCACTGCAGTGACAAAGTGGTGGCATGAAAATAATTTCCTGGGGAATGGCTGTGCACTGCCAGCTCAGGTGTTTCTGACTTTCCAGGTTGGTGTTCCAATCAATACAACTCCTTAGGCCAGATTAAATCATAGAAACATGGAATGGTTTGGGTTGGAAAAGCCCTCCAGGGTCATGGAGTCCAACCACCCCCAGCACTGCCAAGGCCACCACTGCCCCACATCCTTAAGTGCCACATCCACACATTTAAATGTCTTTTAAAGGCCCTTTTAAGACCCCACCACTGTGGGCAGCTGTGCCAGGGCTGGACAATGTTTTCCATGAAGAAATTTTCCCAAATATCCAATCTAAGTCTCCTCTGGTGTAACTTGAGTCTGTTCCGTCTGCTCCTGTCCCTGTTCCTGGGAGCAGATCCCAAACCCCTCCTGTCAGGAGCTGTGCAGAGCCACAAGGGCCCCTGAGCCTCCTTTGCTCCAGGCTGAGCCCCTGCCCAGCTCCTCAGGGATTCTGCAGCCCCTGCCCTGCTCCATTCCCTTCCCTGGACACGCTCCAGCCCCTCCAGTGCTTTCTTCTTGTGGGGGCCCCAAAATCAGGGAGAGGGTTTGAGATGCACATGATAGAGCCCAGACTATCTGCCTTCCCCCTGATCTACCCTTTCAGTAAGAACATGATTTAGATCCCATTTTGGCATCGATTCCCATCTTTCCATTAATTGAAAAAGGCTTTGGAGCAGACTCAGAACATGTCTCCCTGCAGAAATGTTCATAACCATAACCAGAAAAAATGTGATTTGGTTCTGGCTCCGGAGCAGGAACATCAGAGGTATCTCATTTCTGAGGGGAAAGGTAAATGTTACTGTGACAACTTGTAGGCAGCATCAAATTTGGTGTGAAACTTTGAATTTCCACAACATTTCTGGCCTGTCCATGCGAATAGCTGTGGTTTTTTTTCTTGGCCTGTTATCAATATTGTTATTTCTACATGCAGATAAAACAATTAGGACCCATTTGTTCAGGTCTTCCATTCACTTCCCCCCAGCTCTCTGAAAAGCAGAATCCAATGAGAGCTGAATCTCCTTTTTTGTTCATTTTGCAAACTCAAAATGCAGCCAGGGCAGTTCTAGAAACACAAATTTCAAATCCATTTTAGAGGACCTGGCAATGGCACCTCTATTTTTGAAACAAGGCCTGAGCTGTGTTGGCAGTGCTGGTTTAGGAGTTGGACTTGCTGATCTCTGAGGGCTTTTCCCACCTCAACAGTTCTGTGATTTTCCCCACACTTTTTGAGTCCTGCACCTCTTCTGCTGTTATTTCAACAGAAATAACAAAAAAACATCCTGAAGATTGCTGTGCCAGTCCCCTCTGGATGGGCTCTGAGGTGCCAGGCCCGGCTCAGGCTTTTGATCTGGGGTACCAGGACTCTTTTGGAGCCAAACTCTGATTTTCAAGCTTTGCTTGATAATAACTGAGATAGGCTGGAGAATTCCTGACAAAGTTTTTAATTGCCAAAACCTCTCACTGCTGCCTTCCTTAAATGGTTGTTCTGTGGCTTTATTATTCTAAATACAAGCAGGGCTGGATCAGGTGAGCAGTAATTGAATTGTTAAGTGCTAATCTGCATATTAAAACCAGAACACTGTGTGGGACTTGCATTCTGCTGGTTTTGCACTGGCTGAAAGAGCCATTTCAGGCCTGTTTTAATCAGCATTGTGCATTCTGCCCCACCAGGACATGCCTAGATGGGAAATGGATTTAATTAGGGTGGCTCCCAAGAAGCTCATTAACCTAATGAGGCTTCACAGTGGGGGCTGCTACTTAATAAGAATAATAATTGCCTTTGACTGGAATAGCTCAGGTGATGAACTGGTGCCCAGGTCTCCCTCTGCCTCGTGCTGCTGCTTTCTTTTCCTCTCTTCAACTGTATCTCACAAGCTGTGAGAGATTTGTTTCATCAAAGTTTGTTAACCTGCTTGCAGGGAGATGTGAAACACGGGCTAATTCGAGCATGAGGCTTAGCAAAGCCCAGCCTGAGAAGGTTGGGAAGGGCACTGTGTGAATCCCTGCCTCTCTGGGAACAGGGAAAACACCGTGGGGGTGGTGCTTTAGCCCTCTCCCCTTTCCCAAAGGCTGGAGGAATATTTGGGCTCCCTCTCCTCTCAATTAAAAACCAGATGGCACAACTTAATCTGAAGGAATGATCAGAGAGGACGTGGGGGGAGCAGAGGACAGCGTGAGCTGAAAGAGGAGAGGGGTTATGCAAAGTGACATCCAGAACCATTTGAACTTTGCCTCTGTCACAATTTGAGTCGAGCCCAAGCTTCAGATCAAGTTCGTGTTTAATGAAGTGCATAAAAGAGATCTGTGTGGGCCGCTAAGCGCTTGTACAAATCCAGCCTGGAAAACACAGACAAACAAACTGGAGTGACCCTGCAGGGATAATAAAACATTCCCTGTTCTCCCAGGGTCCCCGAGGCAGCCCCAGGCATTCCCAAGTCCCTTGGAAACAGCCAGGGCTCCGGGGATCCTCCAGTCCCCTGAAATGAGCGCGTTAATCCGGGTGTAATTCCACCCTAAACCCTGGGAATGCTCCTGGGGAATGGCAGAGCAGGGAGGGCTCTGTGTGCCCTGCCTGGGCCACTCGGGAGGGGGATCTGTCCTTGTCCCTGTGCCTGAGACACTCGGGATTTGGGATCTGTCCCTGTCCCCCGTGGGGCTGCCTGAGCTCCTCCCAAAGCCTCTCCCCTCTCCCACATCTCCCAGCCCAGGGATGCAGTGCTGGGTATCCTGAGCAGCGGCAAAGAGGGGCCCAAAATATTTCCAAAATGCCTTGGGAGGAGCCCTGAGAGGGATCAGGGGTTGCAGGGAGCCTTTGGGCTGTGCCACACCATCCTCCTTCCCAACTCCTCAGATTGCTCCCCTTTATCCCTGCTTCAGCTTCCCTGGCACCTCACCCTGCTTGCCTGGTTCTGCTCGTACTGAGCTGTTCTTCTTTCACTTCCATCTGCTTGTACCCATTCCTTTTTGCTGGAAAGAGGTTGGTTGAACCTTTAAAGGGAGAGGCAGCTCAATCCAGACTGTTCTCCTTTAAATTGTCTCAAACCAAAACACAAAATAAGGAGATTGAATTCCCACCAGAGCTTTTCTTGGAATCACAGACTGATCTGGCTTGGAAGGGACCTTAAAAATCATTTAGTTCCAACTCTCTGCCATGGGAAGGGGCACCTGCCTCAAGCTTCTTCCATAAGGTGTTTTAGAAATTCCCTTTCCTGTGGATCTGTGTTGGGCCATGACTTAATTTCAGCCCAAGCCAAGGCCACATCACAGCATTTCACTCTTTCCTGCCCATCAGCAGGTTTGACCTGGCAGGGTCTGCTCCTGTGTAACCTCACAGAACTGTTCCTCCACAAAATAATTTTTCCTTTTAATATTAATTAAATAAAACAGTATTCAATGTGGATTTCAGCAAGATGAAAAGGATGTTTTATTCTTTTTAACACTTTTAGTTGACCCAGGGATATGTTTGACTCCACGGGATGTTAAGGGGTTATTTTTTCCTTTCTGAACCAGATTACAAGGATTCCAAGGAAAAGAACAAAATGGAAATCCTGTACATCCTGGTGCCAAGTGTCACCATTCCCCTGGCCATAGCCTTGCTGTTCTTCTTCATCTGCATCTGTCGCAACAACCAGAAATCCTCGTCCCCTCCAGTGCAGAGGCAGCCCAAGCACGTCCGGGGGCAGAACGTGGAGATGTCCATGCTCAACGCCTACAAACCAAAGGTAAACCCTCAGTTCTGCTCCCACACCTGCAGCAGGGAGGGAAATGCTTCAAACAACCCAGCACTGAGGCATTCAGGGGGTTTCCAGATTGGGATTTGTGTGATTTCTGTGAGGGTTTTCTCAGCAGCAGCAGCAGCATGTGCTGGACCAATGTGTGTCAGTGTCTCTGGAGAAATAATGGAGTTTTTGTGGGATAAAGCAAGAAAGCCCTTCCTGAAGCATCTCCACAACAGCTCATTTAAGTGAGAGGTAATGCAGGTAAAGATGTGATTCAGCATTTCCTCGGGAGAGCTTTTCATGGCTGTGCTCAGTTCATCTGTCACCTTTCACTCAGCTCAAATCACCTAGGGAAAGATTTCTTCCTTGGGTTTCCAGGCTTCCCCATTCCCTCAGCTAAAAGCAGAAATGTCCAAAACAGCCTCAAAGCTCTGCCTGCAGCACAGCTCCTGCTGCTGCTGTTGGCTTCAGCACAGCCCCACGTCCAGGAAGAATTTCAGAATTTTAAAATTAATTTTGATTGAAATGTGACCAACTTTGTGTTCCTATTTCCTGGTGGGATATGCAGAACTGGCTGTGGCACCCAGGGCATGGCTGGAGGAGCCTCCTGCCATCCACAGGCACAGGAATGCCCTGGAAAAGCATTTCCCCTGTGTCACACACCATGCCAAGGCTCCTGATCCTCAGGAGTCCCTCCCAACTCGGGATATTTTATGGTTCTTCAAGAACTTGATGGGCTTTGCTCATTTGGAATTTGGTGGGCTTTGCTCTTTTAGAGTGAAAACCTGTATCTCAATCCCACACACACTTGTATCTTAATTTTCCTTGGAAGTTCCCAATTCCAGCTTTCCTGTACAGCTTGGAGTGGTTTTGGCTCAAAATGTTGGTAGCAGTAAAAAAAAAATTTATAAAGTCAGTATCCAAACTGCATCTTGCATCCAACCTCCTGGAATATTTCACTAAATTTGGGGTTGCCTCTTGTCCCTGTTCTGCTGAGAATTTGGGGTTCAGTCGTGAAGATAATGGGAATGCCAGCATCCTTTTATTGAGGATGCAATTCCCACCTTTCCTGCTGGCACTCCCAGCACAGGAAAGCAGAAATTCCTGGAAATATTTGCAAATATTGACCATTCACTTTCCTTTCAATTTGCAAGTGATGTGCTGCAGGAATATTTTCATTTTATTCATGCTAATTTCAATTTTTCCCACTGGGAAAGCCAGCTCTCCCTGTCTCCAGTGTTTTGATTGCCTTTCAAACAATATTTTCAAGGAAAGGAAATGGAATCTTTTTTTGAAAATTGATGTCAGCTTTGGGTGAAAACACATCTAAGCTTCGAGCTCCCACTGAGGCAGTTGTTTGCTTGGATAAATAGGAATGTTAGCATTTCCTCCAGTTTTAAGGGGTTTTAATTGCCTTCAAAAACATAATAAATTAGGGACATCTTGTCCTGGAGCTGAAGGAGAGGTGGAAGGGGTGGATTTCCCTCTCCCTTGCCCCTGACCTGCTGCCTCTTGTGTATTTTACACTTCCCTACATTTTGGACACCCGTGTGTGACAAATACTTGTCAAACAAAAGCCGAGCAGATTTACAACTGCTCCACTCCAAATGAGCCCTTCCTGCCAAAACTTTATGACTTCATTTTCTTCCCCCAGTTTTCCACTCTGTTGGTTCAAACAGACGGGCCCAGGCTCGGGTCAGACAGAGGTCATTTCACTTTCATTACTAAAATATAATTTACAATATGCCAGACCTAAACAAGTTTTAGCCTAAAGGATTTGGGTAATATAAACCATCTGTTCCTCAACAATATAGCTAATTTCCTGCCATCACTGTGCAGTCTACTGGGCTGCCCGCTTAAATGGCTTTATTATTATTATTATCATAATTATTATGATTATTAATGCAGTGTTTGTATAAAGTCATAAGTGATCAATACAATTAGAATTAATTCATGCAAAAACTGCTTTTTTCTATGATTATTTGAAATGTCAGGTTTTTTTCCCACATTGCCACTGGAAAGCTGGCCTTGCATGATTTCAGGAATGCAAATGCCAATGTTTACACTAATTTACAGAACCTAGATCCCAAACTCATTAACCTTAAATTACTACCTGTGGATTTACTGAGGGCCCTAAATGAGTGGGTTTGGGTGTTACAAGCACAAGTGGAAGTTGGGAATAATGCAGGTTCTTTATGGCCCAGGAGTGAATATCTGCACACCAAAGGGCAATAAATGTTTAAGAGGTTTGCCTTTCTCCTTTGAGAAACTCACTGTCAGAGTTTCAGGATGGAACAGAAACAGACTCTGCTGTGCCTGGAAGGGTTAACAGCAAAGTCAAGGGAAAATTGCCTACAAGGACATGGTTTTTAAAACAAAATCTTTTTTTTCCTGCTAAAACTCCAGGCCCTGGCCTAGAAAACACTTCAGCATGGACCTCTCAGAGCATGGGAATTGCCTCAATTCCTGAAATTAGTCACATTCAATTGGAAGTACAGAAATGCCCAAGGCCAAATGCTGAGATGCTGTTGGTTCCTGGGTGTGTTTGGGTCCAATTCTTGTTGTGTCTGACCTTGTGGAGAGGATGGAAGGGAATTCTTTTTGTTACCTTTGGAAGCATGGTGATCTCGTTTGGATCCTGGTGATCGATTTGGAGCATGGTGATCCTGTTTGGATTCTGGTGATCCATTTGGATCTTGGTGATCCATTTGGATCCCGTTGATCCTGTTTGGGTCCTGTTTGGATCCTAGTGATCTCATTTGGATCCCAGTGATCCCATTTGGATCCTGATGATCCCGTTCGGATCCTGGTGATCTGTTTGGATCCTGGTGATCTTGTTTGGATCCTGGTGATCCCATTTGGAACCTGGTGATCCCGTTTGGATCCTGGTGTCCCTCGAGCTGTTCCTGCCACCAGTGGGATCACTGCTCCTGTGTCCTCCTCCTTGGTTCCCACACATCCTAAGAGATTTCACATTAAAAAGGCCATTTTCAGCCCTGACCTGTTGGTGTTTCTTTCGCAGAGCAAAGCCAAGGAGCTGCCCCTCTCCGCCGTGCGCTTCATGGAGGAGCTGGGCGAGTGCGCCTTTGGGAAGATCTACAAGGGCCACCTCTACCTGCCGGGCATGGACCATGCCCAGCTGGTGGCCATCAAGACCCTCAAGGACTTCAACAACCCTCAGCAGTGGGCGGAATTCCAGCAGGAGGCGTCGCTGATGGCCGAGCTGCACCACCCCAACATCGTGTGCCTGCTGGGCTGCGTGACGCAGGAGCAGCCCGTGTGCCTGCTCTTCGAGTACACCAACCAGGGCGACCTGCACGAGTTCCTGGTGATGCGCTCGCCCCACTCGGACGTGGGCTGCAGCAGCGACGAGGACGGCACGGTCAAGTCCAGCCTGGACCACGGGGACTTCCTGCACATCGCCGTGCAGATCGCCGCCGGCATGGAGTACCTGGCCGGGCACTTCTTCGTGCACAAGGACCTGGCCGCCCGCAACATCCTGATCGGGGAGCAGCTCCACGTGAAGATCTCCGACCTGGGGCTCTCCAGGGAGATCTACTCGGCCGATTACTACAGGGTGCAGAACAAGTCCCTGCTGCCCATCCGCTGGATGCCCCCCGAGGCCATCATGTACGGCAAGTTCTCCTCCGACTCCGACATCTGGTCCTTCGGGGTGGTTTTGTGGGAAATATTCAGCTTCGGCCTCCAGCCCTACTACGGGTTCAGCAACCAGGAGGTGATCGAGATGATCCGGAAGCGGCAGCTGCTGCCGTGCTCCGAGGACTGTCCCCCCAGGATGTACAGCCTGATGACGGAGTGCTGGCACGACCTGCCCTCGCGCAGGCCGCGCTTCAAGGAGATCCACGCGCGCCTGCGCTCCTGGGAGGGCCTCTCCAGCCACACCAGCTCCACCACCCCCTCGGGCGGCAACGCCACCACGCAGACCACCTCGCTGAGCGCCAGCCCCGTCAGCAACCTCAGCAACCCGCGGTACCCCAACTACATGTTCCCGGCGCAGGGCATCCCGCAGGGGCAGCTGGCGGGGTTCATGGGGCCGCCGCTGCCGCAGAACCAGCGCTACATCCCCATCAACGGCTTCCCCATCCCGCCGGGCTACGCCGCCTTCCCCGCGCCCCACTTCGCCCCGCCGGCCGCGCCCAGGGTGATCCAGCACTGCCCCCCGCCCAAGAGCCGCTCGCCCAGCAGCGCCAGCGGCTCCACCAGCACGGGCCACGTCACCAGCCTGCCCTCGTCGGGCTCCAACCAGGAGGCCAACATCCCCCTGCTGTCCCACATGGCCATCCCCAGCCACCCGGCCGGCATGGGCATGGCCGTGTTTGGCAACAAAACTCAGAAACCCTACAAAATGGACTCCAAGCAGTCCTCCCTGCTGGGGGACTCCAGCGTGCACGGACCCAACGAGTCGGTGATCTCGGCCGAGTTGTAAATACGCGAGGCCTTTGTACAGAGAACCCTTCGGACGCGGACTCGGCAGGGGCAGCAGAGATGGGTTTGTTTTTCTATTCAGATATTTTATTGAAGGTCCTTTTCTGGCCGTTGCACAGACGTCGCAGCAAAGTGTCTTCTGTGAAGTTTCACTGCTCGCCAGGATGGGCAGGCACAGCCAGATGGATCCTCCTGGTGGGAATCCCCAGCCTTGGCCATGATTCCCCAAGTGCCACCAACAACTCAAAGAGGGGCAGAGGGAATCTGAGGGTTTTTTTAAAGATAAAAACGTTTTATCCGATGCTTTTTCACAGCTTTTTGAAGCGTGGTTTGAATCACGGGAACTTTTTTTTAATACTGAAAACCATATTTTAATATTTGTCTCTTTTTTTAGGAGATGCAAAGATTCGGAGATCTGGGTGTGCAATTTCAGTGCCAATAGGGAAAATATTTGTAAATGTTGCGGTCGAGGATTGTGTTTCAAATGTGTGATCTGAGAGCTGAATCAGTTACTTCAGGTGGGATTTTGCTCTTTGGTTTGGTTGGGAGTCTGAGCTCAGATTCGTACCAAAAAATGTCATTTATGTGACAGCACAAATGCTGGAGTTACCAGCTTGCAGTCTACAAACCTCATCTGCTGCTGGCTGCTGAGGACAGCTGGAGCTCTTAAGGAATTGCCTTAAAGGAAATGAAATTAAAGGGCTTTAATTTCAGAACCTGAATCAACTTCTTCAAAGATAACGTTTCATGATCTAGTCGCTCAAGCAGGAATTTTATATCCTTTTGTTGCTATGCAACTGTGTAATGGAAAAGCGCCAAACCACAAGTTTAGAGATGACAATCAGCTTTCCCAGGAATATTTATTGTGTCATTTCAGTGACTCTGACTCCAGTAACCCTGGAAAAAGGGGAGGCTCACATTCCATCAGGCAGCAAATCCATCGATAGCAATTGTGTCTAATAATGTGAATTAGTGCTGATTTTCCACTTAGAAATGCACCATTTGTGTCATTAAAAAACCCATTCAGGTAGAACCAATCGAGATTCTTCATTTGAAACCACTTTAATGAGTTACACACGTGCTGTGTATGGTACGTTTTCCACAGACTCTTTTTTTGTACTGAATAATATTTTTATTGTCCACAAAAACCAATCTTTTTGCTCAGTTGACAATGTTGTATAATAGGACTTTATTTTTATCTTTTTTGCACAAAAGTGTGATGATGTTTTTGTACAGCAGAAGTGAAAATACATCTCTGCATTTTATATCTTGGGGCTGTTTCTTTTGATTTTTACCCTGATGTAGATGTTCCTGAAATATATTATGGTGATACTCAGCCACTACCTTATACAAATATCTTTCTTTGTTTTCACTGCATGCGTTTAATCACTGTATTACTTGATGATTGAGTTATTAATTATGGGCATTTCAATTAGGCAAGCATGAGAAAAAAAAATGTAATAACAAAGGCTATTTTATAACTGAGATATGTGCATTTTTGTATTTCACGTGCCAGAGATGATATTAAACACTGATTATTTTATGCTGCTGTTTATTAAAACATTGTTTTGCCACAAACACGTCGGCATTTCCTCCCTCCTGAAGGATCCCTGGCTCCCTGTTTCCAGGGAGGCTGAGCTGCTATCAGCCAAGCATCCTTGGATTTAATCAGCAAATAGGAATAACCAAATCCTTCAGGAGCAGCAGTGGGATCATAAAATGATCCCTCACACACTTTGTGGTTTTATGTTCAAACAGCTCAGGCTCAGTTTGAGGTTTCTCCTTTATTTCAAAGCTGGGTCCTTGAGGTCAGAGTATTTTTAGGTATTTTTGGGAGCAGCTCTGAGCAGCACACCTGGAAAGCCTTGGGAAGACCTCTCCCTGCCCTCCCTCCCTCAGCTGGGAAATGTGGGAATTCTGAGGTGAAATCACAGTCTGGCTCACACCTGGTGCACAGGGAGGTGAGGCAGGGAGGCAGAACTGGTGAGGTCATGAGGAAAAGAAGTGCTGCCAGAAATGAGGAGTCACTGCTCAGGTGGGGATGCAGGCATGGGATCAGAGCTGGCTTTGTGGCAAACAAAGGGAGAGGGAATATTCCAGATGCTAAATCATCATCCCTTCCTTCCTCAAGGAGAGAGCACAGCCAGGGCTGTGGGAAATGCAGCAGCCTTGGCTGGATGGGAGCTCTGGAGCAGTGGGAATAAAACTCTGGATAAACGGTGCTCACTGAGCCTTCAGCCTGGACAGGCTCATCCCCTCCAGGCTGCTTGTGTTGCTGTGAAAGAGAATAAATATTTGCTGATGTAAAGACCACTGAGGCAGAGCCTGAAATGGGGATTTGGATCCTTTGTTCCCACAGAGGAGAGGAGAGGCTGGGCTGGAATTCTGCATTCTCTGGATGGAGAGGAAAGGGCCAGAGCTGCCTGTGCAGAAATGAGGGCTGGAAAGCTCAGAACTCACCAGGGTTTGTGTTTATTCAGGGATCAGGTCAGGAGGGAATCTGTGCCTTGCTTTGCTGGAACAAGGATTTCCAGGAAGGTTTGGGAATCCCAATCCCATTTCCTTGTCCTGTGGTCTGTGTTCACCAGGAGAGCCCTGAAACAGCCCCAGCTCCAGCCTGCCAGGAGAACACTCCAAGCACAAATTCCTGCTGGATCCAAGGCTCTGCACTGTGGGCTCACCTCCCACATCCATTGGCTCCCATTCCTGCACACTCAGCAGGAGGAATTTGGATTTGGGGCAGGATTCAGCCGCTTTGGGGTGCCTGAGCTTTGGCTTTGCCTCTTCCAAACGGGGTCAGGGATTCAAGGGAGAGGCTTTGGCTTGGGAAGGACCTTCAATCCCACCCCATCCCATGGCAGGGACACCTCCCACTGTCCCAGGCTGCTCCAACCTGGTCTGGGACACTGCAGGGATCCAGGGGCAGCCACAGCTGCTCTGCGAATTCCATCCCAGCCCCTCCCAGGGCACAATTCCTTCCCATTATCCCATTAGATTTCAGGGATTTGATGGTGCAGCCCAAGCTCCAGGTGGTTCTGCTGTGAGCACAGTGGTTACAAAGCAGAGTTCTGAGACATTTGGACAGAGTTGCTCTAAAGAACATTTTTTGCACAAACAACACAATATTTTTTTCAGAACCGCTAGACAAAAAAAGAGTCAATTTTTCATTTGCAGAAAAATTTGACAGAATCTTTCTTGTGTGTTACAATATTTTAACCAGTGTTTCTTTATGAATTCAGGGTTCTGTGGTCAGGGGGTGGAATGAGCAGCTGGTTCTGCTGCAGAACATCATGGACAAAATGGGAAAATTCCCTTTCCATGGGCCTGGAGCCTCTCAGAGATGTGATGTCTGTGCAATCCAAGCAGCAATTTTTTATCTTGCTGTGGGCTACCTTTTATAGGAGGAGAGAGAATATTGCCCCCAAGTTGGTCACTCTCCAGCCCATGATATTTCTGCCTGTTTCATCTCCCCCAGATTAAAGTTCAGCTCATTGCAGGACAGTTTATATTGCTGAGGTAATAGAAAATTATTAAAAACAGAGAGAGACACAATATTGGGGCTGCACATCAAAAGCTCTTTAAGACAAAGGAGGGAAAATTGACTCGGAACTGGAATTATTTGAAGCATCTGTGGTGTCCTTTATTTCCCATTTAACAGTGCAACACATTTGGGAATGGTGTTGGGCTGGTTCTGGGCCCTAATTTGCTGAGTTTTACCCTAAACCCTGTGGTTTATCTGCTCCTGCAGAGGGAACAGCAGCTCTTGGTAAATTAATTTTGACCTTGAGACACAAAGGAAGATTCTGCAGTGCCGAAACCTTCAGCTGTGTGGAGAATTTGGGTTCTTTTAATGGAATTTAAAGGCAGAAACCTCTGCTAGATTTCTGAGGAACATGTGGGTTGATGAACCACGAGTGGTGCTGGGAGCAGGATCTGTTGGGGAATATCTCTGTAAGTCCAGTGGGGTTGTTGGGCATTTCCAGAGTTTATCAAAAACCCAATAATGTTTTAGAGCTGCAGGGACAACAAGGATTCCCAATCCCCCTCGGTGAGTGCTGGCTCCATCCCGAGCTGTGCAAGGCAGAGCCATGGGAGGGGTCCCCATGGAAGGGGCAGTGCTGGAGTCTGGGATTGGGATTTTGGGGTGGCTCCAGGTGGTTGGAGCCATGGGGGAATGGGCAAAACATCCCATCCATGGAAAAAAATACCCTTTAATGGGAGCTCAGCTGCCTGTGCTCAGCAATTCCTGCACCTGGGATGGGGCAGCCCCAGCACAAAGAGGTGGGGAGAGAACTGGGAGGAAGATGAGGGTGGGGTGGGTAAAATCCTCCAGGGTCATCGAGTCCAGCTGTCCCACCTGCACTGCCAAGGCCAGCACTGCCCCATGTCCCCAAATGCCACATCCACAGGGGTTTAAAATCCCTCCAGAGATGGGGACTCCAGTGATGCCTCAGGTTTGGCTTTTCTATTTTCACACTCTGTGCTGCTTTAGTGTGTGGGTCTGGGTTCACATTCAGGGATGCTGAGCTCTGTGCACAGAGCAGGGAGACAAAACAATTCCTGCTCCAGCTGGGCACCAAGGACAAATGACCCAAATCTCAGCCCCAGAGCACAAACCCCGTGGGCTGGAGAGAGAAAAACAAGCAGGGTGGGACTGCCTGGGCTAAAGCTGCAATGGGACAATGAACTGCAAGGTGCAAATGGAGCAGAGCTGATCCCAGGGACAGAGCCCGTGCCCACTCGTGCATTTTGGGGCCATTTTGGTTCATCTTGGGTGCAGCCCTGGCTGGGCTCTGGTGCTGCCCAAGGTGCATCCATGGAGGAGATGCTGTGAATAAATCCCTGCTTTGTCCTGGAACTCTGCCCAGCCTCTGCTCCGGGGCAGCCTGCACAAGGCATCAGCACCACTGTGCCCATGTCTGACCACCCTTCCTGTAAAGCAAATTTCCAAAATCTCCACCCAGACTCTCCTCTGGCCCAAATTTATTTCTTTCTTATACAAAGAAATAAATTCCTCCTGTCCCTGTTCCCTGGAGCAGATCCCAAACCCCTCCTGCCAGGAGCTGTGCAGAGCCACCAGGGCCCCCTGAGCCTCCTTTGCTCCAGGCTGAGCTGGAACCTCAGGGAGGAATTTGTGAATTCCTCAAGAGCCAGAGCAGAGAACAGGGTAGGAAAGAGCCATGGGAATGAGAATTCCTGGGAATAACAAACCCTGGTAGTGGTGCTGTGTCTCCCTCCAGGATAAGGGCCCAGAGGCACCTTCCAGGTAGGATTTGTTCCATGTTTCTGTTTGTTTTATCAGGGAATTTGTCATCAGCATTTGCTGAAATACAGCAGGGACCTGCAGAGCCATTAAATGTCCAAAAGGCTTGGATAAAGGGAGACATTTTAACAGCTCCTGCCAGGAGAGATTTATTCTGCACAGAAAAACTGGGATTTATCTGGGAAACCAGGCGGACACCCCAGAGATAGAAAGTTTGAGTTGTTTAAAAATACAAGATATGCACAGCAGACAACCTCTGGTCCCTCTGGTGCCTGGTGACAAAGCTGCTCCATCTGGGAGTCACACAGGGCTGGATGTTTCCCCTCGCACCATGGATCAGTTTGGGAAGCCATGGATTGACTTCCTCAGCAGCTCTGGGAAGCAGGAAGAAAATCAATATTTCACTTGCGACCAGGTGAGGAAACAGATGGAGATTTGTGTCTTCTCTGGTGGAAAATATTGAGATTTGTTTTCTGTACTGGCTGTGGATGTAAAAACCACTGCTGTAAAAACAATTGCTGTACAACACTGATGTAAAAACCCACGTTGCTGAGCTGGGATGAGCTCTGGGCTGTTCCCTGTGCAGACAGGAATCATCCCTGTTCCTATTGCAGACAGGAATCATCCCTGTGTTCGCTGTTCCTATTGCAGACAGGAATCATTCCATTCCCTCTGCAGACAGGAATCATCCCTGTGTTCCCTGTTCCTATTGCAGACAGGAATCATTCCATTCCCTGTGCAGACAGGAATCATCCCTGTGTTCG
The DNA here is from genome assembly GCF_027579445.1 of Ammospiza nelsoni. NCBI lineage: Eukaryota > Metazoa > Chordata > Aves > Passeriformes > Passerellidae > Ammospiza > Ammospiza nelsoni. The sequence continues at coordinate 34,608,504 of NC_080641.1, forward strand.
CTGTTCCTATTGCAGACAGGAATCATTCCATTCCCTGTGCAGACAGGAATCATCCCTGTGTTCCCTCTGCAGACAGGAATCATTCCATTCCCTGTGCAGACAGGAATCATCCCTGTGTTCCCTCTGCAGACAGGAATCATTCCATTCCCTCTGCAGACAGGAATCATCCCTGTGTTCGCTGTTCCTATTGCAGACAGGAATCATTCCATTCCCTGTGCAGACAGGAATCATTCCATTCCCTGTGCAGATAGGAATCATTCCATTCCCTGTGCAGATAGGAATCATCCCTGTGTTCCCTGTGCTGACAGGAATCATCCCTGTGTTCCCTCAGCAGACAGGAATTATTCCATTCCCTTTGCAGACAGGAATCATTCCATTCCCTGTGCAGACAGGAATCATCCCCATTCCCCCCTGAGCCCAGGGACAGCAGATGATGCAGCAGTGGCTGGCCTGGAGCTGTGGCCAGGACTCATTGTGGCCCAGATACAGCAGGGAAGGGTTTCCTGGGTTTCCTTTGATCCCTGGATTTGCACTCCATTATCTCCTGAGCCTCAGCTGCTCCCCAGCTCTCTGCACTTCAGCGAGGGCTTTGAGGCAGCTGATAATTTCACTTTTAACTTTTCTGCCTCTCCTATTGTCAGCCCTGATCAGGATTTAAGGTGGGTGATAGAGTGTTTTAATTTGCCACGTGGGTCTCTGTTCTTTCCTGCCCTCTGGTTTTATTGGGTTTGGGGGTTTTCAGGGCAAAATAATCCACATTTGTTTCTCTGAACACTCCTGGCCTTTCTTCCTGTCCTCATTCCCACCACACGAAATGATCCTCTCTCCCCTCCATGTCTGCCGGGTTTTTCCAAACAACTTCATTTTAATGATGAGTCAAAGAAGTTGTGGAGTTTTCTGCCATTCCTGGCTCAATCAGAACAGGGTGAGGGGGAAATTAAAGGAGTGAGAAGATCCAGATCCAAATGAAGAGCTCACTGTGATTATTGTGGGCAGAAAGCAGACAGTGCAGCACACCAGGGCTGTGTAATTGTGCTAATTAAGAATGAAATCAGGGCTTTGAGGGTTTGTAGAGCCTTGGGTGTTCTGGTTTCTCCAGGGGGTGATTTCAAACACATTGGCAGAAAATACAGCAAACAGGCAGAGCAGAAAGGGGGGGAAAAAAACAATATGATTTAATTTAGGGAAATAGCTTTGCAGTGTGTTGGAAAGAGTCTGCTCCCAAAAGGTAACAGTGTCTGGATCCCTGCAGTGCCCAAGGGACAGGGGAAGGTGTCCCTGCCATGGCAGGGCTGGCACTGGGTGGGATTTAAAGTCCAGGATTTTATGATTTTCTGAGAAAATCCAGTAGCTCACCCAAGAGCTGTGACTCTGCCTTGGCCTGCAGAGGATATTTTTTATGTTGGTGTTTCCTGCAGCTTTTATTTTTGCAGTGGGGAAAAGCAGTCCCTGAATTTTGCAGCATCCTCTGAGAGGGAAGGAGGGAGCTCCTCCTGTGTGACAAAATCAGCACAGCTCCATTGAACATAGTTCATGCCTGTGGGATCTGGATGAGAAATCCTTTAAAAGAAAATCCTTAAAAAGACCCATTTTCCATTGCAGGACTCCCTGAGATAGGGAAGGGCTCTGTCTCTTCACTGAGCCATCTCCAGCCACTCAAAAGGTCAAATCCCAACAGAATTTCTGCTCCCGCTGGCACAATTTCAGAAAACCCAGCCTAAATCTAGGAGGTTTGGGTCTGTGGGCCAAAGAGAGCAATGATTTTCTTTGCCCTGCTAGTGAATATTCCCAATTATTTCATTTCCCATGGAGACATTTGGCAGGCAGTTCCCTCCCCAGCCCCTGCCAGCAGCTCTTGCTCCTAAATGAAACAAATTCTTGGCCTGGCAGGAGCAGCAGATTTGTCATTGTTGGGCCCAGTGATATTTTCATTTTCCCTCATCAATGACATTTATTTCGGGCCATACATATTCCAAGGGCATTTGTAATATTAATAACCAGCACAGGGAAAGCAGGGAATTCTCTCAAAGAAAAACAAAACTCTGGCTCATTTTTAAGGTGCATTTCTTTTGGTGTGTGGGGCATCACTGCTGAAATATTCTTGAAATTAACTTTCAAATGAGCAAATGGGGTCAGATCCCTCGTCCTGGCTCAACTGCCTTTGGTTCCCTGTGGAATTTGGCATCCTTGGCCTGCTGACAGATTTTTTTAAGGACAAGAAGTTCTCAGCCCTGGTAACCCAAGAGCAGTGGATTCCTACCCCAGTCTATTTCCAGACCCAGAAAAGGAGATGTGGCTGGGACATTGAGGATAAAAACCCGGCCCTGCTGGAGTTAAATTCCAATTCCCACAGGTGGAATTGGGATTTCAGTGCAGCATTTTTGCTCAGGTAGGGAATCAGACTGGTTGCAAACCCCAAATGTCTCCAGTTTGTCCTCAAAGCCTGCTTGGCCTCGTGTGGTTTTGATGCTCAGGAACAACTTCCAGGGTTTCATCACAAATTCCAGGCGTGGGAAGGAAGGAAACTGAAGGTCTGTGATGGAATTGTTTCCTGTCATGGACACAGCTTCCAATTTTGCTAAAAGCAAAAGGCCTCTGGCAAGCAGCTCTTGACATTTCACAGGGCAGGGATGACAAGGCAGGTTGGAGGGATATCAAAGAGACCAAAATGTGATCGGGGGCTCAGGAGACCACGTTAGCTCAGAACTGGAGTCTTCCCTTCCTTCTGTCTTCCTGAAGGATGAGACAGCGATGGGATCACAGGGATTCCAGAGCTCACCAGGGATCATTCAAGGCTTTGATAGGTATGAAAGAGAATTGGCCCAAAATGTTTTGTTTTCACTTCAATCTGCCCCCCTGCCCTAGACCAGAGGCTGGCAGAGTCCCAGAATAAAGCAGGGATTTATTCACAGGATCTCCTCCATGGATCCACCTTGGGCAGCACCAGAGCCCAGCCAGGGCTGCACCCAAGATGAACCAAAATGGCCCCAAAATGCACGAGCGGGCACGGGCTCTGTCCCTGGGATCAGCTCTGCTCCATTTGCCCCTTGCAGTTCATTGTCCCATTCCAGCTTTAGCCCAGGCAGTCCCACCCTGCTTGTTTTTCTCTCTCCAGCCCACGGGGTTTGTGCTCTGGGGCTGAGATTTGGGTCATTTGTCCTTGGTGCCCAGCTGGAGCAGGAATTGTTTTGTCTCCTTGCTCTGTGCACAGAGCTCAGCATCCCTGAATGTGAACCCAGCCCCACACACTAAAGCAGCACAGAGTGTGGAAATAGAAAAACCAAACCTGAGGTATCACCCCAGCTCAGGATTTTTATGGAGGCAGAGTGATGAGGAGGAGGCAGAGTGATGAGGAGGAGGCAGGGCAGAGCTCCAGGCTGCCCCTGAGGAGATGAATCCTGTGGGATTTGCCAGGTTTGTGGTGGGGGCCAGCAAAGGGAAAATCTTTAATTTTCCTCCTTCCCATAAAAACACCCTGCTAAAGAAATGTTCTGGATTCAGGGCTGTTCTGGAGTGTTCTGAGGTGGGACTGAGGAAGATTGAGCTCCCAGGGGGCTGATCCAGGTGGGATGAGACAATCCAGTGTGGCTCCTGTCAGGAAGGAGAATCCCAGAATCCTGGAATGGTTTGGGTTGGGAGTGAACTTAAATCCCTCCCAGTGCCACCCCTGCCATGGCAGGGACACCTTCACTGTCCAGCCTGGCCTTGGGCACTGCAGGGATCCAGGGGCAGCCACAGCTGCTCTGGGAATTCCATCCCAGCCCTCCCCACCCTCCCAGAGAACAATTCCTTCCCCAAATCCCACCTCAATCCCACCTCTTTCAGCTTAAAGCCATTCCCCCTTTCCCTGTCACTCCCTGCCTGTGTAAAACCATCTCCCCCCTTTTTAAATTCCCTTTCAAAGACTGGAAGGGGATCTGAGGTCTCCCTGAACTTTCTCTTCCCCAGGGTTTTCCAGCCTGGAGAAAGCAGGACTCCCTAATTTATTTTTTTTTTCCTTTTTTTGGTTTTTCTGATGGCTGATCCCTCAGTGCCAGCAGGATCAGGTGGAGCTGGGCAGGGATTTGAATGTGGAGATAAAATCAGCTGAGCTCTTCAGGCTCTCATGGGGCTGGGAATGGCTTTACCTCAGGCTCTGCTTCCTCTTTTTTGGCTCACTAAAAGGTAACACAGCAATGGAGCAAACCCAAGGCAGGGTCCAGGTGGGATGGGATGAACCACAAAGGAATCAAGGTGAAACAGCAACTTTTCCTCATTTATTTCCAATGTTTGTGCAGTCGCTTCCAAACCCAGGCAAAAAAGCTCCTGGGAAAACACCAAATGGGTCTCACAAAACTCGACCTCATGGCAAAAATATTCTTGCCTTGGCTCCGCTTGGCCTCATGAATGATTTTAAACAGAATTTTATTTTCCTTGGAGGAGGAGGGAAGGGCAGAATATTAAAATAATCTTTGCTTGTGCTTTTCACAGCAGTAATGAACAGAGCGAGTCCTTGTGGAAGTCCTTCCCCTTCTTTGGAGACCTTTTTCTTTCTGCCACTTTCCACCTCTTAATATTATTAATATTTAAATTATTCAGGGGGTTCAGGTCACCTTCATTGGTTGTTATCTTTAGTGGAAGTTACACAAGAGCCTGTGAGAACCAAGAAATTCTGCAGTGGCCAGATACTCCTCCCTCCAGCTGAGGAGCTGATAAAGGCTCTTGAATTTCACTCCTGGATCCTCCTGTGGCTTAAAAAGTGGGGGAAAAAATCAGGGAATTTGCAAAGCCAGGATGCTGCTGGTGTCTCAGAGGGGGCTGGAGTTTCCCTCATCCTTTTTTCGTACGTGGCCACTCTGGAACTGTTAAAAAAATCACTTTTCCCTTCAGATCCCGTTTGTTTCCAACATCCACTGGGAATGAAGGGACCATTCCACTGAAGGACAGCAAGCCCTGAGCTGAAATTCAGGGTGGGTTTTCCCTCTCCCAAACATTCCCCAGAGCACAGAGTCAATTTTCCTTTGCTGTGGTGTCCTCTAACAGCTCCCCTTTGGAATTGTTTCACCCTGCATCCTCCGGGATGTCCCTTTTTGTCCCCAAAATCCCGGACCTGCCTCTCGTAAGGGGAGAAGGGATAATTTTCTCTTTCCCCCACTCAATTCTCAAAAATCCGAGGGGAAATTGCGATTTCTGGGTTTGGGGAGGGCGAGGCGAGGCCGATGTGGAGCGGGAACATCTCGGAGCCACCTGGCGGCGGCAGGTCCCGGGATTTGGGAGATTTTTTGGGATTTTCCTCTCTTTTGAACAGCGAGGGGATCAGAGGTGGGTCGTGCACTGCTGCAGGCTCAGACACGGGGCTGCCCCGCGTTTTTGGGTTATTTTTGGGTTATTTTTTTGCAATCAGCTCCCGAAAGCGGGGCCGGGATGTTCAGAGCTCCTGGCAGGGGCTGAGACAGCGGAGAGGCCAAAAATCCGCTGAGGGCAGAGCGGCAAAATCTTCATTTCGGGCATGCAGGGCCCGAGTGTTTGTACTCAGAGGCGTTTTAATCGGGAAATGAGGGCTCGGAATTCCAGAGGTTGGAAATCCAGCTGGGTTTGGGGTAAAACATTCAGGTTCCTGTGGGGTTATCACTTCTTTGTTAATTACAGCGGCACCGGCTCGGGTTTTAATTAGTGCCGGCCTCGGGGAGGGGGGGGGTTGGTGCTGAGGAGAATTTGCTGCAGGCCTTGCTCAGGGTTTGTGAGGGGAATTGGGGTGAAACACAGGGAAATGGGGGTGAAACAGGGAAATAAATGGGGGTGAAACACAGGGAAATGGGGGTGAAAGAGGGAAATGGGGGTGAAACACAGGGAAACAGGGCTGGAACATGGGGAAATGGGGGTGAGACACAGGGAAATGGGGGTGAATCACATGGAAATGGGGATGTGCCAGGAATTCTCACCTCAGGAGAGTTCGGGATCACGGGGTGGGAGCAGGATGGGTCTCGGGTCAGCACAGGCCGGGAATTTGGGGCTGGAGGGGAGGGACAGAAATGGGGCTGAAAAGCACATTTCAGAGATTGCCCTGAACCCAGGGAAACGGGGCCTGGAGGGGCAGGATGGGGAGAATGATTCCCACAGCCAGAGGGAAGGGTTGGAGGGGATTTGGGGAAGGAATTCCTGGCTGGGAGTGAGGGCAGGCCTGGCACAGAATTCCCGGAGCAGCTGAGGCTGCCCTGGAAGGGCCTGGAGGGGCGGGATGGGGGGAATGATTCCCACAGCCAGAGGGAAGGGTTGGAGGGGATTTGGGGAAGGAATTCCTGGCTGGGAGTGAGGGCAGGCCTGGCACAGAATTCCCGGAGCAGCTGAGGCTGCCCTGGAAGGGCCTGGAGGGGCGGGATGGGGGGAATGGTTCCCACTGCCAGAGGGAAGGATTGGATTGGATTTGGGGAAGGAATTCCTGGCTGGGAGTGAGGGCAGGCCTGGCACAGAATTCCCGGAGCAGCTGAGGCTGCCCTGGAGGGGCGGGATGGGGGGAATGATTCCCACTGCCAGAGGGAAGGGTTGGATGGGATCTGGGGATGGAATTCCTGGCCCTGGCATTCCCAGAGCAGCTGAGGCTGCCCTGGATCCCTCAGCGCCCAAGGCCAGGCTGGATTTTCCCCCTGGGATATCCCAGAACCACCCGCATCACCTCCCTGAGTTTGGGAAGCCCAGCCAGGGGGGTCTGAGGTGGATTTTGGTGAAAAACCCCAGAACTGCGGGGTTTTCTCGCATGCTCGAAGCTCTTTTGCCATCTCGTGGCCGCCGGGGGAAGCAGGGAGGGAAGGAAGGAGCGGCCGCTCCATCCCGAGCATTCCCAAGCTTCCCTTGGGAGGTGTTAATTAAACTTCTGATTAACTTCAGGAACTGCTTCCCTCCACTGGAAAAATTCATATTCCCGGAAGCAGGAACATAAAAAATACCCTCCGAAAGCCCAGGCTCCTGAATTCCAGAATGGTTTGGGTTGGGAGGGACCTTAAACCCATCCAGTGCCATGGCAGGGACACCTCCCGCTGTCCCGGGTTGTTCCTAATCCCCGTCCAACCTGGATTTGGAATTTCCAGAAACAGCTGGAAATTATAAAATTAAAATTGCTTTAATATAAATAATATAAATAATGCAAATAATATAAATAATACAAATAATGCAAATAATATAAACAATATAAATAATATAAACAATGCAAATAAATAGCTAATACAAATAATATAAATAATACAAATAATACAGATAATATAAATAGAATTGGTCCAAAATTATATACAATTAATACAAATAATATAAATAATACAAATAACATAAATAATAGAAATATTATAAATATATTTTAAAATCTATAATTGAAATTGAATATATATAAAATATAAAATGGCCTGAGAGAAGTGTCTGCTAAATGGATTTTATCCATCAGGCCATGGGGTTTTTTTGTACAGCTGCTCCCATTTTCCAGGAAAAGCAGCTCTGCCAGGGCTGGGAATGAGAAGAACAGGGCAGGAGAAGCCCCATCCCCGGGCAGAGAATAGGTGACAATGAAGATGATTCTGTCAATACCTTAAGGAGGAGGAGGTTGGAACTAAATTATTTTTGAGGTGCCTTCCACGCAAAACCTACAGAGATCTCCCCAACCCCTTGGGCTGGTGTTTCATAAACTGAAGCTTTTCAGCCACCGGTGAAAAATATAAATTTCCTAAGCCCTTTCTTTTCCCTTTTCACTTCAGTGCACAAAGCAGGAGTTTGGTGGTTTGAAGCATTGTGATTTTCTAGCATTCAAGGCCCCTGACATCACTGCAAATTAGTCAGAAACCCCATTTAAAAATAACCCCCTTTTCTCAATAGAGCTGGGCCTTGTTTGGGTTGGAGCATCTGGGCTGGATTACCCAACAAAAAACAAATTTTAGCCCTGCTCACTGGAAAAGCACAGCCCTGCAGCCAGAAAACAGCCAAAGGGGGCTGCTGACAGAATTGCTAATATTGATAATGCTGTCAGGGCATGGAGATTTCATCCTCAAGTGACAGAGCTCTGGAAGGAGCTTGGTTTGGGACAGGTTAAAAAGGAGGACTTTGGGAAAAGGGTTCAGATTAATGGGCAGATTTGAGGCAGAGCTGTCGGGCATGTGAAAAATGTGCTTTATTGCATAATTCTGCAACTTGTTACACAAATATTTATAGCCCATGTCAAGCTGTGTGCTCCCACAGATGCAGTTTCATGGGCCAGGACAAATTTGGGGCTGCATTTAAAATGAAAAAGATAATTTGGCTTGGTTTAGGATGGTCCTCTCTCCTTTTCCTGGTTTCCTTCATCACTGCTGATGTTCCTGGTTTCAAACCACCAGTGGGATGTGCCTGAGATCCTCTTGGGAAGGCACAGACCCGATGAGGATCACACTTTGGGAATGTCTCTGAAGCAGGGCAGGAGCCTCAGAATTTACCAACAAGTTCACTTTTCTGAGGAAATTCCCACATGAGCCTTTGGAAGCCTGGAGGAGCTGTTGTTGTATTTTGTGTTTTCTGTCTCTGTCGGGCTGTGACAGCCTGGAGTGGGTGAGGAGCAGGGATGAGCTGTGCCCGAGCACCTGGGACAAGGAATGGACAGCAGGAGCCAGACTGAGCAGGTGGGGCTCTGCAGGACACCTTGGAGGGGATCTCCAGGAGCAGATCCCAGTGGGACACCTTGGATGGGATCTCCAGGAGCAGATCCCGGCAGGACACCTTGGAGGGAATCTCCAGGAGCAGATGCCAGTGGGACACTTTGGATGGGATCTCCAGGAGCAGATCCCGGTGGGGACACCTTGGAGGGAATCTCCAGGAGCAGATGCCAGTGGGACACTTTGGATGGGATCTCCAGGAGCAGATGCCAGTGGGACACCTTGGATGGGATCTCCAGGAGCAGATCCCAGCAGGACACCTTGGATGGGATCTCCAGGAGCAGATCCCAGTGGGACACCTTGGATGGGATCTCCAGGAGCAGATGCCAGTGGGACACTTTGGATGGGATCTCCAGGAGCAGATCCCGGTGGGACACTTTGGATGGGATCTCCAGGAGCAGATCCCGGTGGGACACTTTGGATGGGATCTCCAGGAGCAGATCCTGGCGGGAATGTGAGCAATCCATGCCGGAGGGCAGCTGGGCTCAGCCCGGAGCATGTGAGAGCCCTTCAATCCTTCCTGTGGAAATTATCCCTGATAACAGCCCCTGAGCCTTTTCCAGGGAAAATCCAGTTCCGGGATTTTCACCCACACAGGGAGATGGGACATGGAAATTCCACAGCTCTTTGTGAGCCCTTATCTGTGCCCTTTGTCCTGGCACAGCTGCTCCCAGCCCTGGGGTGGCATTCAGGGACATCCCCATCGCCCCGTGGAGACACCTCCCAGCTGCAGGTTCCCTCTGGATTGGGCTCTGGGATTCCAGGAGAGCTGGAACCTCTCCAGGTGCTGCAGGTGCCACCAGGGCTGCCCCAGAATGAGAGAATTCCAAATCCGGCTCCTTCGTTCTCCTTTGTTCTACTTCTCTTTCCTCCTCATCCTCTCTCTCCTCTAGATGGCCCCGTGACCCTGCCTGGGACACACTGCTGATGGATGGATGGATGGATGGATGGATGGATGGATGGATGGATGGATGGATGGATGCTCCCCACTCTCAGGAGCTCTTTCTTGGCGTGTCAGCCACCAAAAGGGTTCAGTTCTGCTTTTAACAGAATCACTTTGGAATCACAAAATTGTTGAGGAAAAGACTTTTGGGATCATTGACTCCATCAGCACTGCCAAGGCCAGCACTGCCCCACGTCCCCAAGTGCCACATCCACAGGGCTTTTAAACCCCTCCAGCAATGGGGGTTCCACCCTGCCCTGGGCTCTTATGCCAGCTCTGGACAGCACTTTTGGGGAAGAAATTTTCCCTAAAATCCAGTTTAAGCCCTGCTTAAACCTCCCCCTAAGAAATCTCCTGGGCTTTCCACCAGGTGAGCTGAGAAGAAGCCAAATCAAAAGACAGTGACATTTCCTATTAAATACAGGTTTAGGGTAGTTTAGAGGAGTTCATGGGGACATTTCCCATTACAGACAGGTTTAGAGGAGTTAATGAAGTAGAGTTGACCTCGTTCCTGGAGAAACAAGGCAATAAAGATTTGTTACTCCTGGGAGCAGCTTCCACCTGGGAGTATCTCTTACACAGCAGTTACACTGCCTGTGTCACTCCTTCATCAGATATTTGCTCCTTTTCACAGCCCTGTTTTCCCAGCTCTGGGGGTGACCTCTCCCAGAGCCTGGCCACAGCTCAGGTGCCTTCAAAGTGCTGCTGAAGATCAGGGGTGGCTGCAGGGCTCCTTCTCCTGCTCCTGTTCCCACAGGTGTCCCGCGGCTGCACATCCGACAGGGAGGGTGATCAAAGGTACAGGAACCTCCACCAGGGTGGGAGAACCGGGCCGGGAGAACTCTTTTATCTCGGGCACGCTGTAAAATATGTTAATAATTGCGGGCATCCAAGGACAAAGAGATGGCACTTGAAAGGGAGGTGAGAGAATGGCACGAGTTTTATGAGGGCTGTTTGCAGAGCAAGGAAATCAAACAAATCTTTCGTTTGACTCCGAGCATAAGAAAGAGGTGTGAAGCAATTCTTAATGAGATTGAGGCCCGAGGCAAAGTGCTTTCTCTGGCTCTTTTCCCCCCCCCTTTTTAAAAACTTAAATAAAAAATAAAATAAGGGATGATTTGCAATCCTGAGGCCAGCTGGTGTGAACAGCCCTAAAGGTTGGAAGGTTTGCTTTGAAGAGGAGCCCGAGCTGGGGTCTCTCTCTCAGTTTGGAATCTCCTCTGGCTCTGGGATAACCAGGAATTCTCCTTGGATGCTCCACAGAGCATCTCAGAAAGCCCCAGAATTTGGGGCATGGCAGAGAAGCAGTTTGATGCTTTATTTTTGTTTTCCTGACAATAATTCCCTGTTCTCCTGACAGCACCAATTTACTGACACCCTGAATTAGCATTTTAGCCCCGACCCACCCCAAATCCCTTCCTCAGGTGTGCCCTTCTGCAGGAGATGCCCTGAGCCTTTAAATCTGGCCAGTTGAGCAGCTCTGACCACAGCGTGCACCAGCATTTTCCTCTGCAGGGCTTGCTGGCCATGAAAATACCATTTTATGGTAAGCTGGGTGAGTTCAGTGCAATTTTACAACTTTAGCTTTTTTATCTGTATTTAACCAGCCCCTGGGCGGAGATAATGTTGGTTTTTTGGGGTGCAGTATTTGAACAACCACACACTTCTCTTAGATAATGAAAAAGGGAGACTCAGCGAATATTCCACAGGTATTTTGTGCTGAAGTCAGGACAGTGCTGAGTAACCTGGGCAGAGGAACAGACCCAGGCTGCGCAGAGGAGTGTCCCAGATGCCTTTGAGACGTTCCCAGCTCCTCCCCATCGCTGCTGGATGCTCCCATGGTTTCCGTGTGCCTGCGGAGCCAGGGCAGCTGTGGGCTGGAACCCCGGAGCAGGAATTGCTCAGTGACAATTTTCCCGCCAGGAAATGTGTGTTAGTGCCACATTAAAGCCCTGCTCGCTCCCCACGATTAATTGCAGCAGGAATATCAAATGAATTATTGATTGGGCTCTCATTAGCACAACAGCTGGCTGTCATTACCCTCTGGTGGTTTGGGAGAGCTCTTCCCCTTGTCATTCCCGGGCTGGAACTCCCTGATGGATCACAGCCACGTTCCCACAAGGAGCAGGGGCCAATTTTCCTGCTTGCAGGGGTGAGGAGGGATCAAGGTTTGGAGGAGATGCAGGCTGAATAACTGAGTGATATTTCATGTGATTAACCAGAACCTGCTCCTTCTCCCTTTGCTGTTGTCTTGGTGGGTTTTCCATTAAAATAAAATTTAATGTGGATATTTAATGCGGCGTTGAGGACTGGAGAATGGAATTGTCCTGGAAGTACAGCCAGGGGTGGGAGTGGATCCAACCACGGGGTCCTGGCATGGTTTGGGTGGAAGGGAACCCAAAAATCATCCAGTGCCAACCCTGCCATGGCAGGGACAGCTTCCACTGTCCCAGGGTGCTCCAGTCAAAAACCAGTGACACTTCCCATCAAAGACAGGTTTGGAATGGTTTAGAGGAGTTCATGGGGACACTTCCCATTACAGACAGGTTTGGGATAGTTTAGAGGAGTTCATGGGGACACTTCCCATTACAGACAGGTTTGGAATGGTTTAGAGGAGCTCATGGGGACATTTCCCATTACAGACAGGTTTGGGATGGTTTAGAGGAGCTCATGGGGACATTTCCCATTACAGACAGGTTTAGAGGAGTTAATGAAGCAGAGGAGAGCTCGTTCCTGGAGAAACAAGGCAATAAAGATTTGTTACTCCTGGGAGCAGCTTCCACCTGGGAGTATCTGTAAGCACAGGGGTTGCACTGCCTGTGTCACTCCTTCATCAGATTTTTTTATTAAATAATATTAAATTTAAACTAATTAAATTAATATATAAAATTATATTATTATACTAGTATAACATTTTATAAAATAATTTTTAATTTAAAGTATTCAAATTAATATATAAAATTAATTTAGAAAATTAATTTAAAATTATCAATTCTGGCAGTGAAGTATCTCTTTGTAGCTGTATCTTAGATATTACTGATTATACAGGGCATTCCTTTAAAGCAAACTGACCTCTGTAGGTTTTCTTACTTGTAAATCAAAGTTTGTTGTGATTAATAGTCAAATGTGTTTTCTATTTTAAATATAAATATTATAGATATATAATATAAATAATATAAATATATAATATATTATATATATTAATAGTAAAAGAGTTTGATAACAACTAATGTAAAGGTAGATCAGGCATAATAGTTGGATCAAGTTAGAGTTAGCAGTTTTAGCTTTCTGTTTTTAGCCTTTACCAAGAGCAGCTATTCCAAATTTCATTATCAATTTCCCAAGCTTCCCTCTCTGATCCATTGCTGTTCCTGAGTGGATCTGTGTGCCGGGGAAATGAAGGATATTTTGGCTGTTTTTGCCAAAGAAATGCAGAAATGACCCTTCAGTGAAGGCCCTCCTGTGCCTGGGGATGAGTTCAGATGCAGAGATACCAAAACACAGCAGGAATATCTGAGGGCAGCTGGAGGCTCCAGGAGTTTTGTCCATGGATTCCTGCTGCCATTGTCTGTGTGAGGGATATTAGGGGGAAAAATGTCTGAAACGAAAAACTCTGATTATGGGAAGGAGTTTAAATAGTATCATTCCAGGCTGAATATGTAATTTGGCATTAAAAGCTCATAACAGGATTAGCCCATCACTCAGAGAGCCTTCAAGAATAATTTCCAAGGAAGTTATTAATGTGGAGAAGCCAAGACACTTGTGCTTTTTACAGGCAGATAATGGGGGCTGGAGAATGATTTATGCCAAATGGAAACAATTCCTCATAATTGCATGAAGTGCTTAATATTCCATCTCCTCCCTGCGAACAGGAAACTGTCTGGCTCTCAATTTATGGTTAATTTGTAATAATCACACACTAAATCTATCATTGCTCCTTTGCACTGGGAATCAAATGCAGCCTCTTCCCCTGGGAGTCTCCTTCCCAAGCCTTGCTCACCCCTTGCTGTCAGCACTGTGATCTCCTTTCCTCACCTCCTGTGCCTCTAATCAGCCAGGAATTCTGCACTTCATTCAAGTAATTTAGGAAATAAACCCCATGAATTCTTATTTCCAGCAGATCAAGAATTCCTGGATATTCTGCTTGAATCTCAGGAGGGGAAAACACTTTGTGCTGGGAATAGCAGGGTAAATAATTAAAGTAATTAAATATTTTATATTATATATATATATATATATAAAATATATATTATATATTATATAATATATAATATATATAATATATAATATATAATAAATAAATATAAAATATAATATATATATGTAAATATATAATCAGCCAGGAATTCTGCATTCAGTTCAGATAATTTAGGAAATTAAAACCCATGCATTCTTATTTCCAGCAGATCAAGAATTCCTGGATATTCTGCTTGAATCTCAGGAGGGGAAAACACTTTGTGCTGGGAATAGCAGGGTAAATAATTAAAGTAATTAAATATATATATAATACATATATATGATAGGTAATATATATTATATATAATATGTTATATATATAATCTACATCTAATCTATAATATAATCTATATAATATATAAATATATATAATTGATAATAAATAAATAGAAATATATTGTATATATATTTATATATGTAAATATATACTCAGCCAGGAATTCTGCATTTAATTCAGCTAATGTAGGAAATAAACACCATGCATTCCCATTTCCAGCAGATCAAGAATTCCTGGACATTCTGCTGCATCCCAGGAGGGGAAATCGCTTTGTGCTGGGAATAGCAGCAGGGCAGACTCCCAGGACCCTCTGCCAGTGGGATTTTGTGGGGGTTTGGGAGCAGGAGGGGCTGGGTGAGGAGCACACACTGCTCTGGAGAGGTGCAACCTGCCCAAAATCAGCTGGGCTGATGATGACCCATGGACAGGAGTTGTGTTTTTCTGTTTTTCTCCCTTTCAGAGCTGCTGGCATTTCTGTACCCAGCATTGCTGGCAGAGGGATTTCCCCAGCAATTGGTTTAGGTTACAGTGGCATGTTCATTTTGTGAAGCTTAAGGATCTTGGCTTGGGCTCTGACTAAAATCCCACAAACTTTAATTTAGTGGGATGGCCTGAAGTGGGGCCTGTGCGTTGGAGCAGCCCCTGACATTACCCAGCCTCCCCAACACTGTAATTTCAGCCTGAAATGCTGCCAGCCAGGGCAAGGAGCTGATTTTGGAGGCTGTAGGAATGTAAATAGCCAGGATTATCAGAGCTGGAAATGCCCAGGTTGGGTTCATCCTGAGGGGAATAAAACCCCACAGGCTGGCAGCACGTCAGGTCTGTGAATTCATCTTCATTTTCACCAGTGGGGGAAGAAAGCCAAAAGCAAAGATTCTTTCAATGAGATGTGGAAACAAAGCTGCCCTGACCCCCAGGACACTGTGGGGTATCCCTGCAGCCTGCATGTCAGCCCCTGGGTGTTTATTCCGAGCAGAATGGGATTTTGGGGCTTTTTCCCCTGTCTGGAAAACCCCAGCAGGGATGTTTTGTGAGAACCCAAACCCCTCCCTGCCCCTGCAGAGCTGGCTGCCTGCACCAGGGGGATGAAAGGGTTAAAGGAGAGGAGCAGGGCTGCTCTGGGGGCGAAAAGTTCAGGGCAAGGTCTGGCCAAACAAGAAATCCTTTGTTCCCCGCAGGAGAAACCCAAAGCTGGGCAGGGCAGGCTGCTCCCCCAGCACCTGGGTTATCCTGATGGGCTGATGATGATCCATGGACACGAGCTGGATTTTTCTATTCTTCTGTTTTTTCCCCCTTTCATAGTCTCTGATAACACCCTGGTCATTGCACCGAGGTCAAATAAACCATCCACAGAGACCGAAGGATTTTTTTAAATTATTTTTTTTCCTTTTCTGGGAAGAAAAAAGGGCAGTTCTCACTAAATATTTATTTATGGATGACTCTGGGAGAACCTAGCAGGAAACAACCAGAGTGTTCTGCTGCAGAGAGCAAATATGTGAAGCCTCTGCTATACCTTGATTTTTCTAGGTCACAGAAACACAGCCTGAAATCTTAAAGTTCATTGCTGAATATCCATAGGAAAAGCCAGACAGAGAAAATGTACTTGGCCACAGTCAGAGGAGTGATTTGGCTTTATCAGTGAGTTCTCTGAGCCCAGAGATACCACAAATGTCTGTATTATTTATAATCCCCGTGGAATCTAAGAAGGCTGAGGAATATTCTCCTGTCACCCTTTGATTCCTCCCCAGGAAGACACTTCCCAGGCCTTTAAGCAGATTTAGAGGATGGCAGCCAGCTGCAATCCAGGAGTCACTGCTCATTTTGTAGCACTGCTTCATTTTAGAGAATATCTGAAGGAGTTGTTAAAATCCAGTACATCTCCTTCCTTCCTTTCTCTTGGATTAATGGAATACTGGGGAGAACCAGCACTGCATCCATCTGCCCTGTGGCTTCCTGGAGCTTTCTCCCGGCTGTTCCATCAGCCCAGCAGGGCAGCAGGATATATTTTATATTGGATTGCACTGGAATTAGCAAAGGCAGCTCTGTCAGGGAAGGAGTTGCAGCTGAATCATATCCATTATTGGGTACCTACACCTTGTCATTCCATCTGCCAGGAATCTGGGGGAATCTTCCCCTCCAAGCACAGAAATGCTGCGAGAGGATGCTTTGAGGAACAAACCCCTGGGGAGTCTTGCAGCTTCCTTCTATCCCTGAATCATCTCCTCTCCCCCAGCCGGTGCTGGCTCTGCAGGATGGATTACCTGGGGCACAGGAGCTCATTTGTGAAGCCTGGATCCAGCAGGAATCCATCAGGATGAACCAAACCTGCTTCTTCTCCCTTTGCTGCTGTCCTGGTGGCTTTTCCAGGTCCATCTGCCAGCACCATTTCCAAAGGCAGCCTTGGGAGGCTGTCCCTGAGCACCAGGCAGGATTCCAGCTGTTGTCAGCACGCCCCAGATGTGATGAATGAAAATTTAACTCCTCCCAGATGTTCTGTCCTTCTGCTCCATCTCCTGCCCTCCCCATCCCTCCCTCAGCTCTTTCATCTTCCTCCTGCTGGAGATGGTGCCATGGCCAGGAGGGTGCTGGGCTCCCCCATAATGGATGTTGACAGGGAAGGGAACAGCAAAGGGAGAGATCCAGGCCTCAGCCACGGCCAGAGCTGGAATTGTAATGGATCAAAGGCATCCAGACAGCCCCTGCACAAGGGGAGCATCTGGAAGAAATAATAACAATAACAATCAGAGGTTTAGAGGGATGCTTGGCATCTTCTGAGCAGGTTGGAGCAGTGGTGGGATGGGGGAATTGTCCTGTTATTTTAGGCTGTTCTTGGAGGTTTTATGGTGGAACCTTGCTGACCAAAGGACCTCCCAAGTCACCTGGGGAGCTGCTGTGGGGCTCAGCTCCTCGTGAGGGGATACAGGAAAGCTTGGAATGGGAGTCAATCCCATCATTTTGTTGATTTATGTTTTTCCATAACATGTGCAGGAGCAGTTGCTACAACAAAGGGCTGTATTTATAAATTATGAAAATTGAATTATACAGGCATGCACATGTAGCTGCTCGTGTAATACATCGGGTTTGGATTAATGGATTATGGATATTACAGGCCAGCATGTCTGGGTGTATTTCTAGGAACAAATTCCTGGCTGGGAGGGTGGGAAGGCCCTGGCACAGGTGCCCAGAGCAGCTGTAGATCCCTGGAAGTGCCCCAGGCCAGGCTGGACAGGGCTTGGAGCAGGACAGGAGTGGGGAGGGAACGGCTGGAGCTGTGCCAGGGGAGGGTCAGGCTGGATTTTGGGCAAGGTTCTTCCCCCAGAGGGTGCTGGCACTGCCCAGATCCCCAGGGAATGGGCACAGCCCCGAGGCTGCCAGAGCTCCAGGAGGCAGTGCTGCCGGGGATGCACAGGGTGGGATTTGGGGTGTCTGTGCAGGGCAGGGATTGATGATCCTGGTAGATCCCTTTATCCTATGATCCTCAAGGTGTTCTCTGAACTCCTCTGCTGTTTCCAGGTGCTCCTGTCCTACTCCAGCAGAGTCTGGGTGGTCACAGCTCAGTCCCCTGGGGTGGTTTGATCTCTGCACAGGCACTGCCTCACCTGACAGCTGGGATTTGGGCTGGAGCAATCCTGGTTCCCATCTCCAGAAGCCTTCCCCATTCCTACATCCTGGAGCCATCCTGTTCCCATCCCCTGGAGCAATCCCATCCTCTGGAGCCATCCCCATTCCCATCCTCTGGAGCAATCCTGTTCCCACAGATCCCCGGCTGTTCCCTGCCCCAGCCCCTCTCCCTGAGCACACCCAAACCTCCGAGGGAGCTGGGTGTGTTCCTCCCTCACAGCTTTTGTGCAGATGCACCCAGGCCCCAATGTGAGCTCCATTATTTCTGTCATCAATCCCTGACAGTTGTGATCCATCATCCCGTGGTGTTTCCCTGCACACCAGAACTCCTCCGGAGCAGGAAAGCTTTCAGCTGCACATCTGTCAGCCAAGCAGAGCATCATCTCCTCCCCTAACAGAGACATTTTCTGCAGGAGGCTGTAAATGTCCAGGGCTGTGTTGCTGTGTGAGCTCCCAGCTATTCCTGTTGTTATGATCTGTGCTAGAGATTGACATTCCAGCTCCAAGTGCCATTGAAGAGTCACATCAGGGTCATGAAAGGGGTCAGTAAGAACTCCCAAACCCTTTGTGGCTGTAGAGGGTGGTTTCTTCTGGCACAGTTTAAAATCCCAACAATTGTAGGTTGGCTCTGACTGCTGTGTATCTAGTTGGATAAATAATCATAATTTAATGGGTGAAAAATGGCCTAAAACCTCCCAGTGTGCAGCCTGGGCTGTGTGATAGGAGCTGGAGTTTGGGAAGCTCTGCCTGGCCAAGCTCAGGCTGTTCCCAGGATCTCCATGTCCCTTTCCTGCCCATTCTGAGGCCCTGGGATGGGCTCAGAGCCACTTTTCCCTCCTTCAGCACGTCCTTGGGACAGGACATGTGGCCCTCACCCACGTGAGAACTGGGGGAAAAAAACCCCAAAGGTAATTCGATTTAAATAGGGGACGGAAACCCCAAAAGGTAATAGGATTTAAATAGGGGGTTAAAAAAGCATGAATATTCAAAAGATGGGGAAGAAACAGGTTGAGAGTTTGTTTTTAAGGTGTTGTGGCTGGGATGATTTGGAGCAAAGCCAAGAACAAGACAGCAGTGAGGAAATGCTGGGTCTGGGGTGGAGTGGGGACAGTGGGGTCCCATGTGGGTCATACCAGGTGATGCCACTGACACCCCAGGGACAGCAGGTTGGGGGAATGAGATGTGGGGAGCAGAGTGGAATTTAATCTGAGCGAGATATACAGGATTTTTGAGGTTTAGGGGTTTTTTTCTACACTTGGCGAAGTCAATTGATGAATATATCTTCCAATGGAAATTACATTTTATACTTCCACTAGGTTGCTAGTTGTTGTTGTCAGCAATTGTTGTTGTCAGCAAAACCTGGTTTTAATTTAATTTTTGCCCGTTTTTAACTCTTAATCTTAAAAGAAAAATTAAAAAATTTGCCTTGAATTTCAATTAAAATGGGAAGATTTTGTTGGGGAAACACTGCCCTGAAAGAACTGCTCTCTTTTCCATGTCCATTCTGTTTTTTCTCCATCCCACAGTTATGGCTTTTAGGGGGAGACTGAGCTATCTGACAGGCTGAGTATCATTACCTGTTTTTTCTAAATATCTGACAGAATTCAGATATTCTTCAGATATTCTTGCTGGGAATTGAACTGATTTCTACTTTTATTCTTCGTGGACATGGAAAACTGCAGAAAATGGGTTTATGCAGAATAACCTATGGGGACTTTTACTGCCTTTAATCTTTCCATTTTTGTAGCCAGCAAAGCCAACCCTTCCCAGCTTTCCTCTGATTTTAGGGATCTGTTCCCGCTTCCCTGATCCTTTTCCCAGCTGTCTGTGCTGTGGGTGCACAAAAACCCTGGCACAGATGGGACACAGCTGCAGGTGCTTGGCTTCCAGGCTCTCCTGGAAATCTGCCTTTGGCTGAGGGTTTGCACATCAGGAGCAGCCCAGCAGAGGGGGTGCAGATCACTTGCAAATCGGGTCAAGGCATGGCTTGCATGGAAATCCAAATTTAATTCCCATTAATGCCTTTTTTTTTTTTTTTACCTCCAAATTTTCACTATCTAAACCAAGTTTTAATTATTATTAATTTAAAAATTATTTTTAATTGTTAATAATTCTAATTAATTTAATTTTAATTAATTATCAATTTTAAATTATTTTAATTTTTTATTATTTGTATGATTTAATTTTATTTCTGAGTGTGACTTTTTGTGTGTATGATTTTTTTATTTCTAGATATAATTCTATCTGTGTGATTTTTTTATTATTATTTGTATCATTTTACTTCTGGGTATAATTTTGTTATATGTGTGTTTTTTGGTGTGTATGCTTTTATTTACACATACATTTTTTTATCTGTGTGTATGATTTCATTTTATTTGTATGTTTAATTTTATCTATGTGATTTTTTATTATCTGTATGATTTGATTTTATTTTTGTGTGTATGATTTTATTATATTTCTATATAGAATTTTACCTGCATGACTTTTTATTATTTGTATGATTTTGCTTTATATCTGTTTATAATTATTTTATGTGTGATTTTTTGGTGGGTATGATTTTATTTTATTTGTGATTATGATTTTATTTGTGTAATTTTTTTTTTATTTCTGTGTAGATGTTAAAAAATTATTTATTAATTATTTATTTATTCGTTGCCAGCACCCTGGAAACCCAAGGATGAGGGGCTGGACCATGTGAGGGTTGAGGTTCCCCCATGGCTCAGGAAGGCCAAGCCCCACCTTTTGTAAGTACCACCTCATCCAGCTTTTCTCCAAAATTATAAATATTCCAAACCTCCCTGTCCCTTAGGCTTGTCCCAGATGGTTTTGCCCAAATTTTCGCCATGATCTTTGTGCCAGCCTCTGGGAATAAATCCCACAAATTCTATTTAAGGCTGGAAAAAAGCCTCGTCTTTATTGGAACTGTCTCGTGCATTTAATCCTGACCCTAGGAAAAAACCCCAAAACTCCACAACTCTTTATTCACATAACTCTTTTTATACAGTTTTACAGACCTCATGTGTGACTCCAATTAGTTAGCAGCTTTCTTGCCAATTACTTTTATTGGTTAGTCATAAGTTGTTATTTTATATTAATTGGTCACTCAAACTCTTGGTGTGTGCATGCAGGAAAAGTTGTTTGTGAGAGACAGAAAAATGAAAATTATCTAATGATGTAAAAACAGTTTATACAGGTGTAAGATATTTATTATTTTTTATTTATAAGTTGTGAGTTTTATAGTATTTTACTAATAAGTTATAAAGTTTTATATATTAAATATGTATCTATATATTTTTATTAATTTATATAGCTATTTATATTTATAGAATATATATTTTTATATAACACATTTTAAGGTTAAACTACTTAATTAACAAATAATATTTAAATTATTTTTACTTTTAACTTAATTTATTACTTAAAGTCTGCAATGTGGAATTTCTTGTTTAACTATAAAATACTACTTAAGGTCATGGAGAACCAAGTAAAGAAGAAAAATTAGTTATTGTCTTAAAACTTTTATCTTATTTTTCTATATATTACTATATTCTAAAACTTTAAACTCTAAGGTTTCTATTTAGTGGTACTACACACTTTTAATTAACCTACACACTTACAATTTTAGTGTTATTAACTAATTTCAGAAGTTTTTTTCTATAGTTTTAAGTTAAATGTACTGGTTTTTTAGAGGTTAAAGTTTGTTAGCATAGCAAGTTTAAAAGTTTTAGTATCTAAAATTCTGCCAGGCTTGATTTTATGTAGTCTTTACTTTTTGATTTTTCTGCCTTAGTGCACCACCAGCCTTGTTCCCAAACACAAACCCCTCCTGGGCTGTCTCCTTCTGGATGCTCTCCCTGGTTTTGCCTGTTCACC
Source organism: Ammospiza nelsoni (assembly GCF_027579445.1). Lineage (NCBI taxonomy): Eukaryota > Metazoa > Chordata > Aves > Passeriformes > Passerellidae > Ammospiza > Ammospiza nelsoni. The sequence goes on from NC_080641.1 coordinate 34,630,099, forward strand.
TCACCCCAGTCAGAGCTGAGTATTCTCAATTTTGGGAATTTCTAGGTTTTTTTGGAGAGGGCCTGAGCCGATCCTGAAGGGAGCACATCTGCAGCTTTGCTGCCTTCCCATGCTTAAATCAGTATTTTTTCCATCATTTAAAGCTTGTGGGAGTTATTTTTCCATTTGAAAATGGAACCAATTTGTCTGAAAGTTGGACAGATGAATTTATAAGTGACAATTCTCGCTGTCACCTCATGATCTGGGTCAGGAGATGTCCCAAGGGTGACCCAGGCACTTTTTTTGGAGGTGCTTGTTTCCAGTGTCTCTGCAGGATGGATTTTGCCATATCCATGGAGGGGATGGGGAGGAGCCGGGCAGGGGCTGCAGAATCCCTGAGGAGCTGGGCAGGGGCTGCAGAATCCCTGAGGAGCTGGGCAGGGGCTGCAGAATCCCTGAGGAGCTGGGCAGGGGCTGCAGAATCCCTGAGGGAGCTGGGCAGGGGCTCAGCCTGGAGCAAAGGAGGCTCAGGGGCCCTTGTGGCTCTGCACAGCTCCTGCCAGGAGGGGTTTGGGATCTGCTCCCAGGAACAGGGACAGGAGCAGAGGGAACGGCCTCAGGCTGGGCCAGGGCAGGTTTAGGTTGGATATTTGGGCCAATTTCTTCACAAAAACCATTGTCCAGCCCTGGCACAGCTGTCCAGGAGTCTCCATCCCTGGAGGAATTTAAAATCCCTGTGGATGTGGCACTTGAGGACACAAGATGGCCTTGGCAGTGCTGGGACTGGTCTTAAAGGTCTTTCCCAACTTGAAAGTTCCTTACAATCCCATCTGAACCAGCTCTGCTTTGACTTTTTCCTCAGTAAAACAATTAAAGAAGACTGGAAATGTCACCATGTTGGGCTCTGGACAGGAGAGGGAACAGCCTCAGGCTGGGCCAGGGCAGGTTTGGGTTGGAAAGGACCTTAAATCCCATTCCATGACATTCCACCCCTGCCATGGCAGGGACCCCTCCCAGTGTCCCAGGCTGTTCCCAACCCATCCAACCCAGCCTTGGACACCCCCAGGGATCCAGGGCAGCCCCAGCTGCTCTGGGCAGCCATCCCCACCCAGTTCCTGCCCAGGTGGTGGCCTTTGGCGAGCTCAGTGCCACAGCTGTTTGTCCAGGACTCACAACCCCCCCAGTCCGTCCCAGTCCCAGCAGAGGAGCCAGGAACCCGTGGGAGCCTCTGGCACCTGCAGCACTGCAGCCCTGGCCAACCTGACCACAGCACGGAGGTGACCCCAGGGGGGCTTTTTTTCCTCCCCAAAACAGAGCAGGGCCAGGGCTTTGAAGCTCCAAATGCAGCCTTCATTTCAATTTTCGTTTTAATGAAATTATGTCATCTTCTGTGATGCATCTCTTTAAATGTTGGGACTTTATTTGAGTATTTTTAAATGAAATTTTTCCCCCTGTGTGGGGCCGTTGACCTCCCCTCCCATATTGCCTCCAGATGTCCAGGAGGGAGCAGGGAGGGGAATCCTGCTGGATCCTGCTCCTCTGGAAAAGTGCAGGTCCCTCTGGCTGCATTGTGTTTTCAGTGGGGTTAAAGGAGCTCCATCCACAGCCCCACAGAAATGTGGCCCCAACACCTCCACCCTCGGCTGCTCCTTCCCTTTTCCACCTCCTTTGAGCCATCCTGGGGGGTTCAGCAGGATTTAAATCACTTTGGTTTTAACGTTTAACCCAGAGGGGTTGTTTTAAGCTGGATCTGGGTCACTGATGTGGCCTCAGGGCAGGGATGAGGAGGAGGAGGAGGAGAGCCTGATGTCCTTGGGCTGGTGGCCTCTGGAGCTGCAGAGAGCAGGAGAAACGTTGGCTGTAAGTCATAAACATTTCAAAAAGCTTCAAAAATGAAGGAATAAGTGGAATGCAGCAGGCAGGAGAGCCCTGTGCCTGGTGCACCATCCCAGCCCTCCCCAGCACATCCCAGGCAGCAGAGTTTGCCACCAGGAGCCTTTTCCATCTGCATCAATATTCCTGGCTGCTTCCTGATCTCCTCCAGATGGGCTACAATAGTTTCCTATCTTCCTTCTTTTGGTCTTTTTTATCTTTTATTTCAATCCAAACAATTTCTCCCTGCCTTGCCAAGCCCTATATTGTATTGCATTCCTGGCTCCTTCAGACACAATATCCTCCTTGACCCATCCTGGCACGTTTCCACCTGCCCTGTTGTGTCTGTTCCTCCTGCAAATTCTTCTTGTTCCAGCTCCAAGAGCAGCCCCAGAGGGATGTGATATCCTGCTGTCCATCCTCCCAGTTTGTTGGGAAGGATGGAAGCTTGACAAGAAAGTTTTGCAGATATCTGTGCTTGGCAGAAAGCTCTCTGAAGGTAGAACCTGGGAGCAGGATAGAGATGGAAGCAAGTTTTGATACAGAAGGATAATGGATGTGTAAATTGAGAATTGCTGAGCCAGTCTTGCTGGACAACTAAAAAAGCAAAGGTTAAGTCGAGTTGGAAGGGGGGGTTTATGACTTAGAGCAAAGGATATGTTGACCACAAACAAAAAGATGTTTTTATCAGGCAGAAATAGGTCTTGGGAAATGCAGAAAGATACCACAGGCAAACAGGCATGCTGATGTGGCAGGCAGAAAAAGGTCCAAGGATTTTCCACTGCAAGAAAACTGGAAAACAACTTCAAACTTAAACTGTACCACACCAACTCAGGGGATTGGATGGTAATCACCATAATATGGTAATGAGAGGAGTTATGAAGTTATGATAGGTTGTAGGTAACAGTAAAGGTATTGATTGGTGCATTGTGTATTAATCAGTAATTAATAATTATATATAATATAATATATATAATATATAATATATAATATATTATATTATATATATATATAATCAGTAATCATTATATATATATATATATATATATATATAATCTTTGCTGAGCAAAGAAAAGTATATAATGCATTTTTACCAAAATTCAAGTATCTTCAGGCTTGTCCATAGCTGGAGCTGGCAATTTTAGTTGTGGCTCTGGTACCCATGACCTGAGACTGCTGTAAAATCTTCTACACAAGAAACTGCATTTTGTACACAAGAAATTGCATTTTGTGTGCAACATACTGCAGTTTGTGTACAGTATACAGCATTTTGTGTACAATATACTGCATTTTGTATATACAATATACTGCATTTTGTATATAAAACATACAGCATTTTGTATACAATAAGTAGCATTTTGTGTACTATATACAGCATTTTTGTATGCAATATACTGCATTTTTTATACAATATACTGCATTTTATTGTATTGTATTTTAGATACAATAAACATTATTGTATTTTATATACAATAAGCAGCATTTTGAGGAGCTGCCTGGAGTCCCACATCTCATCCCAGGCTCTTACACCAGTTACACAACATGTCCCTCACACACCACAGGGAAAAATTCCCATTCCCAAACCCTCTCCAGAAGGGCTGGGTTTGGGAATGTCACTCCATTCTGGGGACACATTTTTGGGAAGCATCCCTTTTAGGTGAATGATCTGTTTGCATGTGCACCTGAGGTTGATTCCTGTGCCGAAAAGCACATTTTCAATTTCTGAATTGTTGCTGCTGGGCAAGTCAGGGCAGGGTTTAATTGTGAGGCTACACCTCTGTCTCCCCAGCTAGAGCAAAAATTATTTAAATATTTGGGCCAGTTTGTATTTTCTCATCTTTAATGGTTAGGGGAAAAAAAACATTTTTGAAGGCCTTCTGAGCTTTTCTATGCATTTCTGCAATTTTTTCCAATGTCTTTGCTGCATAATTTAATATTTTGGGATAAAACTAAGGATAACCTGCTTGTTTAAGGGTGGAAAAGGTTCTTCTGTGGAAGAAAAAAATTAGTTTCTGCAAAGTAAATGTATTTTAAATAATTGTATGAAAAAGTATAGTTTAAGTGCTTATCTCTATATTAAGGATTTGCCACAGAGATATCAAATTTATTTTATATTGGCTAAATTATAACACCGATATTCTAATAAATCCACCAAAAAAAATTTTTAAAAAAGTGTTCTACAGCTGAGTTCAAGCTAATTTGACCCATAAGTCAAGACTGATGGAAGCAGATCCCAGCTCTGGGGTAATTTAATCTAATTTAGAATAATTTCAAACTGGGTGCAAAGGTGCCTTGGAGTAGTTAATGTAATTGAGGGGTTTTTTGAGATCAGTGATGTGCAAGGAGGAAGATCCTGGTTCTACTCTTTATATATATGAATATTAATGAGTTTGCACTGGTACAATTTGGCCAACATAAAATAAAGTTGATATCTCTATGGCAAATCCTTAAGAAAGAAATAAGGACTTAAACTATTCTTTTCCATACAATTATTTAAAATCTATTTACTTTGCACAAACTAAATGTTTTATCCCATTGAATCCTTAAGAGAGAAATAAGGACTTGAACTATTCTTTTTCACACAGTTATTTAAAATATATTTACTTTTCACAAGCTCAATTTTTTCTCCCATTGAACACTTCTTCTTTTTCCTGGCATAATTGGTTCTGTTCAGAATTAAGGAAAATGTTTTCATTTGCTACCTGAGCACCTTTGGCTCCAGGTTCTGTTTTGCCAGCCACTCTTCCCACAAGAGAAATGCAATCACAGCTGGCTTAATTGCTGAATAACAGATAAGAAAAATGAAAGAATAAATGCCTTCATGGGCCCAGGCCCAAAGCAGAGCCTGAATATAATAATAATAATAATAATAATAATAATAATAATAATAATAATAATAATAATAATAATAATAATAATAATAATAATAATAATAATAATAATAATAATTTCACAGCTGAAATACAGGCTGTGACCTGTGGCACCGCTCTGATGGATCTGAGGCTGTCTGTCTGTCTGTCTGTCTGTGCCCCATCCTCATTTGTCATTGACACTGGAGAGCCACCAAAGGCTCTGCTGGGAGATTTTCCCATTGCTGCTGCTCCAAAAGGGCATTTTCCCGTTGCAAGGAATGCATGAATTACTCAGTCAAGACTGGTAATAACTCCCAGCAATTAAATAGTCCTTCACACATTCAGTGGATGGTACCAACTCTGACATGAATTAAACTGGACTGCCTCTTCTCCTCTGCTCTTTGCCTTAAAATTCTCTTTAGCAAAACTCTTGGTTTGGCACGCACAGATTTGTGTGTGACCAGCAAAATCTCCATCTTTATGGGCAAAAAGAAACGAGGTTGAAGCCTGAGCTAAAAACACAAGGCTGGCTTGTAAATTTACAGTCCAGCACAAATTAGGAGTGATGCACAGGTGTGACAAGCCAAAGATGGACTTGAGATTGAAGAGATATTCAAAACAGTCTCTCTTTTTTTTTTTTTTTTTTTTTTTGGGAGGGGGGGTTAATATGCATTTTCTTTAGTTTTCTGTACTTCTGCAGGTCCTAACGAGTGGTGAAATTGCAGAGCACCGAGCTGGGTGTGCTGTCTGTGCCTTGCCCCTGCCGGCAGGAGGGAGGGCTGGCACCCCGGAGAGGAACACTGGTGATAAAGCGATCAAAGAAAAGCAGAATCCTCGAGTCCAACGAGCTGTACCCACCCAGCAGAGCAAACAGAGCACTCTGCTTTTCCCTTTTTCCAGATCCCGTGTGGTTCCTGAGCGGGCTGGTGGGGACAGACAGACTGCGCCGTGCCTGGCTGTTTCACTGATAAGCTATCAGGAATTAGCCACCGCACGTATTGCTCCTCGCTTTGATGAATCATTAGCAGCCAATTTGCAGAGGCTTTGGGGCAAGTCCCCACCGGCCCTCTCGCTGCAGGAACATTAATTTGCTGTTTGCCGTGGGAGGGCAGGGCCAGGCCCTGGACACTGCCCACTCCCCCTGACTCACACTGCAGCAATCCCTGGTTTCTGTTTGGATTGGGATAAAAATCACCCCCAGGAGGGGATGGAAGAGCACTGCCTTGTTCACAGCATGAAATCAGGTAATTCTCAAAAGGGGATTGAGGCAAACTCATGGTCACCCTGGGTTTCATGGCTGCCACAAGGCCACTCCGCGCCTGTGGTGGCCACGCTCTGCAGATCTTCCCTCTGGGCTCCAAATGTGGGATTAATCCTGGACTGATGGATCCTCCCATGGCTGCAGGACATCTGGGTCTGCCCAGAGCTGGGGTGTGCTTTGCGTTGGAAAGGACCTTTAAAAATCCATGGCAGGGACACCTTCCCCTGTCCCAGGCTGCTCCAGCCTCAATGTCCAGCCTGGCCTTGGGCACTGCAGGGATCCAGGGGCAGCCACAGCAAATCTGGGAATTCCATCCCAGCCAGGAATTCCTTCCAATATCCCATCTCAATCTGCCTTATTTCAGCTTCCAGCCATTCCCTGTGTGCTGTCCCTCCATCCCCTGTCCCCAGTCCCTCTGCAGCTCTCCTGGAGCTCCTTTGGCCACTGGAAGCTCTCCCTGGATGCTTCCCTTCTCCAGGTGAGCATTCCCAGCTCTCCCAGCCTGGCTCCTGGAGCAGCTCCACGTCCTCCCTGTGCTGAGGATCCCACACTTGTGCATATTCCCAGAGAATCCTTCCCAGGAGTGCTGAAGGTACCCATGCACCAAAGGGCTCCCTGTGGATTTTGACCTCATTATTCCAAACCTATCCTTGTACAACTTTCCTTTAAACTTCCTCTTGCTCCAACAAAGACATGGAAAACCCTCAGATGAGTTCCATCACTTATTAACTAAGGATTCCTTAGAAAGGCTCAGTTTTCTCCTTAATGCCATGGAGGATCTTTGCATTTTCATCACTTTTTTTTTTTTTCAACCTCCATGATGAATAACTGGGGAAAAAAGTTCTATTTCTTTACCACATCCAGCTGTTTGTTAGGTGGTGGAGCAGAAATCTGTGATAAGAATCAGGAGGCAGAGCCAAACTGATAAATTTCCATCTTGATGATGGAAAAAGAAAAGCAGCTGGGATTTTTCTGTTTTTTTTTTTTTTTAATTAAGTCTAGACTATACGTGTTGTGCTGCTGGGAAATGATCTGGAAATATTTACCAAATTGCATTCTGATTATGATGTCAATAATCAAGTGAAAAGAAGAAGCAGAGGTTTAATTTAGGAAGGAGAATAAATCTCTGATTTGCAGCTCCATGTTGCTTAAGAGAGCAGCTCTGAGCTTCAAAAACAGAACTTTTTGTTCTTTCCTCCCAGTCGGTGAAATTCATTCTCAGCAGCCCTTGTGAGTGCCATGAAACCAGAATTTCACATCCCAAACTCCAGAGAAGTGATGGGAGTGAGGAAATTTCACTTCTTGGCTTCCTGTTTAAAATCCAGAGCGCCCATTCCAGCCTGCCAAAGGATTTCTTCAGCAAATCTCAAGGAGTGCAAGGAAAAAACCCAACAGAGTTTTATGGTCTCTGCTCTGAGATTTCAGTCTTTATGGTTGGTACACAATTCCAGATTATTCTTATATATTTTTTGTTGGTTTCCCTAGCTTTTACAGAGATGGGGCAACTGAGAGATGTTTTAAAAGATTTTATTCCATTATCAGTCTCGAGGAATAGTGAGACCCAAGAGATTTAAAACTAAAGGCCATTCCAAGGTTACAATACCTCTGAAATATTCTTCAGTTTATTGGTTTTTGCTACACAATGCTATCATTATTTTTAACACAAATTATTTCTATTTTTTTCTCTATGTGGTCTTCCTAGAATGTATCTTTTATAGTTTTAATTTTCCAAAATATCTAGTCTTTTTGTAAGGCTGCTGTAGTGGTTTTGGTCTGGTAATTTGAGATTTTATTCATTCTGAGATTTTTTGGTCAATGCATTAAAGAGTGTGGTGGTTAATTACTGAAGTATTTATTTTCTGTTGTGAGATAGGATTAGGAGAAAGGTAAAGTAGGTTTAAAATTTTAAAGGGGTATTAAGAAAAAATGATTAATTGTGATTAAAAGAGTAATAAGAATCAGAATAAAACTTTTAAAATACTTTTTTCTATAATTAAAAAAATTGATAACTTAAAGAAACAAAACTTAAAATTTTAGTTGGTTTATTATTTTTAGAATAGTCTTTCTATTCTGAAAGCTGCGTTTTGAAACTCGTTTCTAGTTCAATCTTTCTCTTAATAATGTCATCTCTATTCCATGGCTTTATTAAGTTACTACACTGTATTTCAGTTTGCATAAAGATGTACAAGACTGTGAGTTTGTGTCAGGTTTTGAGAATCCTTTACAAATCCATTTCTCACATCTTTTTTAAACTCTAATAAAATAACTGGGGCTTCTCTTTACTCTTCTCTCCTCTCTCACAAGCTGCAGTGCTCAAACAGCACCCAAATAATCAGGAATAATTTTGGATCAAGACCAATAGGGACATTTGCTGATTTTTCAGAGAAATTCCTCTTTTAGGAGCAGGGCTGGAACCCCTGGGTTCATCCCAGACTGCCATGCTTGGATTTATTTAACCAGCCTGTAAATGAGCTGCTTAATTAGCAGCTAGGCCAAGCGATTTAGAATTGACATTTATGGTTTGAATACAGATGTAAAAACCACTTTGTCCTATGGTTGTTTTCTTTTTTCCCAGTTCAGGGATATTTATTTATTTGATCAACATTAAAAATATGTTAAGTTTAAAGTGAGCATGCTCTTATCTCATATTTTCCATCAAACTGGGAATTCTTATCTTATTTAGCTTGTAATATGACAGAAATCACAGATTCAGGTGCATTCCAGCCTTTCCACTGGCAGATCTTGCTGTTACTGGTAGTTAAAGTCATCATTTTCCTTGGAAGTGGCCCTGATTCCATAGAATTTGCAGTCCTGCCCACAGGATAGTTTAGAGGGTTAAAAATCTGCAGGAATTATTCCAGGTGAGAAAAGTAGGTGTCCCATATAGTCACAGCAGAGTCGTGATGTTATAGGGGATAGTTTATGGAGAGTTTAAAGGAAAGGGATACAAAAATGCAGCAAAAGCTGTCACAAAACAAAAGAGCTCTCTGGTCTTAAAAATAATGACAAAAAGGGGAAAATATATTGATTTTTTAAAATGTTGGGTACTTTTTTATAGCCTGTAACTGGTTCACTCTGATAGCATCCCCCAAATACAGCAAATCATACAATTACACTCAGATCTTGCAAGATAGAGATATTCAAAATAGTATTTTTTGGGTTAATATGCATTTTCTTTACTTTTCTTTAATTCTAGGTCCTAATGAGTGGTGAAATTCCAAACCATTGAGTTGGATATATTGAAAAGGTAACTACCTGCAGATTGTGTCATTTATTTAGGTGCACATTAGACATGCCTTAAAAGGTCATAAAAGAAAATTCCCCTTATTGGCTGCCTAATTTCAGAGGCCATAACCAGCTCAAGGTGTTCCCCAGCTCTGGTGGGGATCCTGTTGCAGCCTGGCTGCTAAAGGAATTCCAGATGTGCTGGGGCACAGGAGGAGGAGGAGGATGGGGAGGCTGTGATGTCAGTGCAGAGCAGGGTGTTTGTGAGGTGGGAAAAAAAACATATTTTGGCCCTTTTTGAGCAAAAATAATATGTAATATAATGTAGTCCCTTATAATAAAGTAAAATATAATCATTGAATCCCTTTTTGGGATTATATTTGGAGTGATGTTGGACAGAGAAGCAGAGCTGGGTGTCCAGGTGTGGAAATTTGGCTGCTGAGGGATGCAGCCAGTGGGCAAAGGGGTGATGGTGATGGGAGCTCCACCCTGCCCCTGGAACAGTTCCAGAATAAAGCAGGGATTGATTCCAAGTATCTCCTCCATGGACCCACCTTGGGCAGCACCAGAGCCCAGCCAGGGCTGCACCCAAGATGAACCAAAATGGCCCCAAAATGCACGAGCGGGCACGGGCTCTGTCCCTGGGATCAGCTCTGCTCCATTTGCACCTTGCAGTTCATTGTCCCATTGCAGCTTTAGCCCTGCAGTCCCACCCTGCTTGTTCTTCTCTCTCCAGCCCACGGGGTTTGTGCTCTGGGGCTGAGATTTGGGTCATTTGTCCTTGGTGCCCAGCTGGAGCAGGAATTGTTTTGTCTCCCTGCTCTGTGCACAGAGCTCAGCATCCCTGAATGTGAACCCAGACCCACACACTGAAGCAGCACAGAGTGTGAAAATAGAAAAGCAGGACCTGAGGCATCACTATAACTTCAGGAAGGACTTCCCAGGACAGCAGGAGATGGGGACAGGGAGACCCAGGTGGTGCTGAAGGCCCTGGAATGCTCCTCACCATCCTCCTCCACGCCTGCTCATCCCGCAGCCCGCCAGGCTGGTGGAACCTGTCAGACCACACGCTCTCCCTGCTTGCTGACAGCTCTTCCCAAGCTTTGTTTGTGTGCTGGAGCTGGGAGATTTGAATTCCAAGTGCGTGGGGATGGCTCCCAGGGAGCGCTGCCTCCTCCCCTGCCTAATTAGAGAGCGTGCTCTGGGAGACAAGGATCTGCCAGCCTCCTTCCCCAGTGCCCCACAAGCCATATCAGGAGGTCTAGCAGGAGTTATTCCCTGTCCCCAGGAGCCAGGCTCGGGGTGACAGGGGTATTTATAGCAGCAATATCGTGACTCAAGTGTCTGCTCAGCAAAGGCGGGGACATTCGGATGAGGGACCTCAAGGAATTCCTGTGCCAGGACAGCTGGGATAGATCCAGTTTCCCAGGAGCCAGGAGAGATGGGTGGCTCTCACGTCCTCCCTGTCACCACAAATGCCTCCATCCGCCCCATCTGGGGGTGGCAGGGACACTCCTGGTCCCCCCGTGCCCTTAGAAGGTTCTCAGTGCTCCGTGCTCCATCAGGACGTGGTCCCCCAGGCAGGGACAGGATATTTACCCCTCATCCCAAGCCCTGAGCCCAGGGCAGTGTGGAAGGCACACCATGCTTTACCCAAATCACAAAAATGAAGCCATTCCAATTTCCAGCATGAAGCAAAAGGAAAAAAAAAAACATAAATAAAAATGATGCCACGAATTCCACGGCATCAACACGGAGATAAAAGCAGAGATGCAGCAGGAAGATAAAGAGATTAGAGTATCAGAATTATGACAAATCTTGCCCGTAGCAGTGCCTGTTCCCAAGGCTGCCTGCCATTTCCCAGTGATAAGATCCAGGTTTGCAGGCTGGGTAGTGTTTCTTTTTCCCCTATTTGTGCTGGAAAGCTCCGAGCTATTTTTCACTTCAGGCTCCAAGATACTTGTGCTGAAAGGTTCAGCCATTTCTCCAGCTGAGGTTAGAGACAACAAAAAAACAAAGCTGTTTTGTTGAGAAGAAAGAGAAGCTGAGATTGGTTAAGTTTTGCCCCACTGGCTGAGAATGTGTCCTTTGAAACACCTGTGAAAATCCAGATTTAGCCAAATTATGAATCTCTGGAAAACTGTTGCTCATATATAATCAGAGTTCATGTGTGGTTCCTGAGCATCTGCAGCTGAGGGAAATGTGCCCTTAGTCCAGTGCAGGGTACAAAATGACACTGAAATTGAAAACAAGTCTTTTAAAATAAAAAAGAGAAGGCATTTAATGCTATTTTTAGAAACGTTTTTCAAATTATCCTCAAATTAAAGAAGTGCAAGTAAGCAGCGTTTTGTTTTGAGCAATAATCTCACTGACAGCACCTTCCTAATCATGTTTGCTTTTTCCAGTACCTGCTCTTAGGTCTGTACTTTTTATAAGTACCCATTAGTAGCTAAGATGTGTCTCTGAATGAGAAAAACTGTGGAACAATGAAGGGATCAAGAAGTGGGAATTGAAAATTTTTATCCTTTGTTTCACAGCATGGACCTGTTTTTCACCCATAACCATGAAAAAATGCTTAATAATCCACGTGGTCTTGATTCAGGACAGAACCAGGGGGACTCAAAGAATTCCTTCAGCTTGTTTCAAGCGGGGTTTGCTTCTCCTTCACAATTTTTGGGGTCATTCCTGGTGAACCTCGTCTGTGTGTACAGAATTCCCACTAAACTGGGGCTGTGCTGCTCAAAGGGTTATCCCAGGTATTTTATGGACACAGGATGTGTGCTGAGCTAAGGGAAGCTCCCCACATGGAGCTGGGGTGAGATGGAATCCCAGTTTGGGGCAGAGGCTGCAGCAGCCCTTCCTGAGCCTGGGAAAGGAAAAAGGAAAACAGGGCCAGAGCTCAGGGTGGTGCAGCCAGAACAGGATGAACACTCTGACAGGTGCCAGGTGAGCTCTTCACAGCCAAACAGCCTCTCTCCCAGGTAATTATGGCATTATAGAAAGGTCGTGACTTAGAAATTGCCAGGACTGCTGGACAAGAGGGTAAAAAATGCCATCTGGCCATAATGATCCCAAACTGCTGGGCTGCAGCTTTCCCACACTGGGATAAATGGTATCTGTTGTGTGATTCTATCACTGTGCCACTCTCTGATTCTTCTTCCTGTATCATGAATTTTTGCTTAACACCATGGTTAAACCACACACAATGATTTTTTTTTCCAGGACAAAGAGATGTTCTTGTGCCCAGACCCCAAATAACCGCCAGGTAAGAAAATACCAGTAAATTCCTTATGGGAATACCAGAAAGCTCCAAAGTTTCTGGCTTTGTCTTCCACTTTCTCTCTTTGGGACCTGCAGAAGCAGCAAACCACAACCCTCAGACCCTTCCATCAACTTCCAGCATCCACCCCAAGCCCTTCATCTGCCTCCCTCTTCCTCATGGCCTGTGCTTCTCCCTGTGTTTAACTCTTCCTTAAACATTTCAGCCCTGCAACACCGCGGGTTTGAAGCCTCTGAGTTTGTTTTCCCCCTTCCATCATCCCTGGGATATTTAGGATAAAATTCAGAGTAAAATCAGAGCCCACAGCAGCGATTCTGTGCTGCAGCCCTGCTGCTCACATCAGGTTTTCCCAGTCCTGAGCTGTGCAGCTGGGCACAATGCTCACTTTGAAATCCCACACCACACACGTGATGGCTTTCATTAAATATATTAAATATATTATCTGGTGATGATGGTGCTGTGGAAAGAATGCTCTCACAGGCAGACTTGCTGCCCAGGGAGGGGACCAAGGCGTTTTTTCCATTTTCATTGCTGGTTGTAATCTGCAGGGCAATGACTGATTAAGTGGGCAGATGTTGCTCTAGGAGATAAAACTTGGAATTGATGCCTTGTGCAGGCTGGACAGAGTCCCAGAATAAAGCAGGGATTGATTCCAAGCATCTCCTCCATGGACCCACCTTGGGCAGCACCAGAGCCCAGCCAGGGCTGCACCCAAGATGAACCAAAATGGCCCCAAAATGCACGAGCGGGCACGGGCTCTGTCCCTGGGATCAGCTCTGCTCCATTTGCACCTTGCAGTTCATTGTCCCATTCCAGCTTTAGCCCAGGCAGTCCCACCCTGCTTGTTTTTCTCTCTCCAGCCCACGGGGTTTGTGCTCTGGGGCTGAGATTTGGGTCATTTGTCCTTGGTGCCCAGCTGGAGCAGGAATTGTTTTGTCTCCCTGCTCTGTGCACAGAGCTCAGCATCCCTGAAAGTGAACCCAGACCCTCACACTAAAGCAGCACAGAGTGTGGAAATAGAAAAGCCAAACCCTGAGGCATCAGAGTTTTGAGTCTGATAGGTCCTAGCACGTGTTACTTGTGAAAATGGGTGCTTGTGAGAGTATCAACCTAAAAACAATTACACAGGCACCTTCCCAATTAATGAAATAGTTTCAAGGAACTGTTAGTTCTGATGTATTACATAATTTGTCATTGACACAGAAGAAAACAAGGTTTAGAAGAGCAGTTTCCAGATGCACGAATCAGTTGCTACTTGAAAAATTCCACCCTAAATCCAAGAATTCCACCCTAAATCCATGAATTAGAGTTGCTAGCCTTGGCTTAATCCAGTGTGCAACTTGTAACTCTCAGGAGTGAGCCAAGATCAAACTTACTGGGGAAACAGGAACTGCAGCCAAAACTAACACAAAACTGTAACTTCCAGAGGAAATATTTAGAGGCATAATGAGAGGGATGGGAAACTAAACATGAAAATCAACATGGGGAAACGAAGCCCTCAGACTTGGCCCGTGTGCTGATGGCCACAATCAAATTAAGGCAAATTGAAAAGGGGTCAGATCAGAAAATAAAATAAAGCACATGAACTGGGAAACAATGCAGGGCAAGAATTGCAGCAAAGCAAGAAGCGGTAGCCTCATGCAAACTTTCATTTTCTCTATTTTTATTCTGGATTTATACCAAAGGAGTAAATTTAGCCTTTGCTTGGAGGTCAGAGAGCCACAAAGAGTTCCTCAGTTCCTTTCTTGGTGAGAGCCTGGGAGTTGCTCCATCCCTGTGAGGGTTTCTGGATGTGCAGTTTGCACATGACCAGTTAGGGACTGGGAGGAGAACTGGGCAGGAACTGTGAGGCTTCCAAACTATTTTATTATTCTGAACTATTTTAATATTCCAAATTATCTCATAACTACCTAATACCCTTCTGGAGTGTATATTGTGTTGCTCACAGGCCTGAAGGTCAGTATCACAAAAGAAATGCCCTTTTTAAGGGGATTTTCCAATGGTCTGACCACATGTTTTTTTAACATGTGGGGCTCCCAGTTTGCTGGGAGAGTACAGGGATGCGCCAGGGAGTGAAGGAAGCACAGCAGCCTGGGGAGAGGAGACCTCTACATCCATGAGCATCTGTATTTACCGTTAAATTTCAGAGTAGAAATGAAATATTTATCTGCAGAGCAACTGGAGAGGACACATCAGCAATATCCTGATCCCTGCAGAGGGGATGCACCATTAATAAGCCACGTTGAGTCATTCCCTACAGGAATAGGGTTTTCCTCCAGGGCCATTGCGTGCTCCAGCTATTCCAGAGCCATCCCACTTGTTCTGTCTCCTGACTGACCTGCTTGGCATCTGCCTGTGCTGCTGTCAGAGCGAGTTTACTCCCACCACAGGGCTGGGATTTATATCTGACACGTGTTCCTCCTCTTCCCAGCACTCCAGCTCTCTTTCCATGTTCTCTATAAGAAAAAGGGATGTTTTTCAAGGCTGGCCCCAGTTTTGCAGTCTGAGTTTTTGATGCTTTTAGCAGAGCAGAGCCTTCAGCTCTTCGTCCTTTGGGTCCTTTCCCTCTCCAGCCCGCAGCAGCACACACGCCAATTTTGGGATGCCACAAGCCAAGCTGGGGGGATCCTCCTCTTCTCCAGGGTTCATTCCAAAGCAAAATAACAGGATGGGAGGAAACAGCTTTGTGTTGAACCCAGGGGAGGTTAGATTAGGTAGCAGGAGGAATTTCTTCATGGATAAGGCTTGGCTGGGGCAGTGGTGGAGTCACCACCCCTAGAAGTGTCCAAAAATGTGTGGATGTGGCACTGGAGGATGTGGTTTAATGGTGGACATGGAGCTGGGGCTGGGCTTGATGATCTTAGAGGTTTTTCCAACCTTAACCATTCCATGATTCTATGATAGGAGGAGACAGATTTAATCCACAGCCCTGAAAGACCAGGTTTGAGAAGGTGACAAACATCAGATTGTCTAAATTGGCAGTTTTAACTCACATCCAAAGATCACAGAATCTGAATTTTGGGGTCCTTTCTTCATCTCTTTCCCCCTTGGCATTTTGGAAGGAGATATTTTTCCTCAGTTTCCCTCAGCATTTTGTTGGGTGGCGCTGAGTGAGCGTGAACCCAGCGGTTCAGAAACTCCCCATGGCGGTCCCTGGGCTGGAGCTCTGCTGTGTTGGGTCTGGTTCCCACATCCTGGAGCAGCTCCCCACGGATTGCTCCTGCAGGGAGGCACAGCAGGCAGGGAGCACTGGGAACCCCAGCAGGAGCCGGCTCTGCCTGCAGGGCTCTGCAGGCAGTGAGTTTGGGTTGTGCAGGAAAACGTGAAACCTGTTCTGTGGGTTCCCTCGCCACCAGCAGCGTCCCAGGGCTTTGGGACCACAAGGACAACTGGGCTCATTTCCTGGGGTTAGCTTATTAAAAAATGTCTATTTGTAGTGTTGACCTTGTGATGGGGTGCAGGAATGGGGTGACTTGGAAATCCTTGGAGCTCCAAATGCAGCTGGCTGCTGCCTGAGCTCTGGCTGCGACCTTGATTTGATAATTAATTATGTAACAAGGTTCAGATACGAAGTTTTCAAACATGCAGCTACATTACAAACAAAATATTTTTTTAAAACTCTGGTTTAGCCAGGATATTGAAAAAACCACTTGGCTAAACCTTTGTGTCCTACACTGGTGAATCTAATAAAATAAAGTAAAATATAATATGAAAATGACCACTGCTAAGCGTGAATTTGGCTGAGTTTTGCCGCTCACTTGGACCCAGGGAAGGTTTTCCAGCAGAAGTCTAGAAGTTTCAGCATGATGGAAAGAAAATATCCTTGACTTTCACGTAGCAAAGGCTGCTCCAGCAATGGAAATACAAGGTAACAACTAGGGCAGCTTTGGGAGGCATCCTTTGGGTGTGGATTGCTTTGGCTAAACCAAGATTCTCAGGAATATTGACTAAAAATATAATAAAATTTAAAATAATATTAGGCTCATAAATCACCTAAATGAACAAAACTTGATGCAGCTTTTGCATAGGAAGAATTGTACTTCATTTATTAAAATGAAATGAAAGAGAGTTTTGCTGATGTCCCTCAGAGACTGGCAGCAGGCGCTGCTGAGAGGAGCAAATTTCAGCTCTCAGCTCCCATCCTTGACAAAGTGGGATGAGGAATTGCTGTGGGCACCAGCACCTGGGAGAAGTAAAAAAAAAAATCAACCATTAGAGCAGATAGAAACCACATTTCTAGGAAATAGGATATGATTATAGTAAATAATACGTTGTATGAACGCTTGGAGGAATTGCTAACTCCTGGAATTTACTGCTACAGGACACAAGTGGCTCTGGTAGGACTCTTAAAATCTTAAATGTAACTGCGCATGTGGGTTATTGAAGCCACTGTGTCTCTACAGGCCAGATTTATTTAAACATTATCTACACCTGCACAATTATTAAGTGTTAATTAATGAAGAGTAAATCTGGAGGGTGTGTGCTTCGTGTGGGCCTGGTGTTTGGCTTCTTGGGCTTGTAGATTTCTGGGAAGTACCTCCAGGTCCAAAATTTATTCCTTGAGTTTTTCTAACACAACCTGATGTCATAGTTTGGTTCCTGATAGTCAGGAGTGGAGCTGGCACCTGGGGACATGGCTTGGTGGTGCTGGGTTAATGGCTGGATTTGATGATCTTGGATGTCTTTTCCAATTTACTTCTCCTGTGATTCTGGATTTTGATGTGCTGCTACAGGTTACTGGATGCAGGGCTTGTCATGCTTGCATATGGCATCCACACAGCTGTTACAAGGGCACAGTGACGGGACAAGGGGGGAATGTGTTTAAATTGAAGGGGATTAGGTGTAGATTAGAAATCAGGAATAAATTCTTCGCTGTGAGCGTGGGCAGGCCCTGGCACTGGTGCCCAGAGCAGCTGTGGCTGCCCGTGGATCCCTGGCAGTGCCCAAGGCCAGGCTGGAGCAGCCTGGGACAGTGGAAGGTGTCCCTGCTATGGCAGGGGTGGCACTGGATGGGTTTTTAAATCCTTCAACCCAAACCATTCAATGACTCTGTGGTTTCCTGCCCCAAAGGAGATGTTTCTTGTCGTTTTACCCGTGTCGCTTTCCAGGGGTGCAGCAGTGTGTTTGCCGCCGTTCCTTCCATTCATTTATTTGTTTATTGCCCATGTCAGTTGCACTACAAACATTTCCTCAAGGCTCGCTGTTCCACACGAGGCCGCGCTGGGCGGTGCCGTGGCCGGGGACGGATGGCTTCGTGCTCGGGGTTGCGAAAGGAGACGTCGAACACTGATAAAACAAAATAAATACAATAAAAGGGGAAGAAAAAAAAAGTTTTAAAAGAGTTTAAAAAGATTTTTAAGAAACCCGAGGAGGCAGAGCGGTGACCGTTCGGAGCACACTCAGGGCCGATGGAAGCCGCCCCGGTCCGGGGGCACGGCGGCCTCCGGGGCGGGGCTGGCGCGGGGGGCCCGGCCCGGCCCCCGCCCGCAGCGCGGCGGCCCCAGACACCTCCCCCTGCCCGCGGCGCCTCCGCTCGGCCCCGCCGCTCCCGCTCCTCCTCCGCGCCGCAGTTTGCGTCTCTCCGTCTCTCTCCAGCGCCGGGGCCGCGGAGCGCGGGCCCCGCCGAGCGCCGTGAGCGCGGAGCCGGGCGCGGGGCAGCGCCCGCCGCCGTCCCCTGCATGGCGGGCGGGCCCTGAGCGGGGTGAGCGGGGCAGGCGCTGCCCGCGGCCGGCGCTCCCCCAGCATGGCGCGGGGCGGCGGGCGGCTGCAGCCCCGCGCCGCCGCCGCTGCCCCTGCCCGGGGGGACCGGGGGCCGCTCGGCCTCCTGTGCCTGGCGCTGCTGTGCGCGCTGGGCGCCGCCGAAGCGGAGTTCTCCATCCTGGACGAGGCGCAAGTGCTGGCCAGCCAGATGAGGAAACTCGCCACCGAGGAGCTGAGGGTCGTCACCATGCAGGTACGGCCCGGCCCGGTCCGCGCCTCGCCTGGTTTTCCCTCCGTCCTCCCTTCCTTCCTTCTCTCCCTCCTCCACACGCTCTTCCCGATTCCTGCCTTGCCCTTTCTCTCTCCGTTCCTTTCTTTCTTTCTTCCATCGGTTCTTTTCTTCTTCGCAAACTTTCCCTCCCCCTTGCGCGGGCTGCCCGTCTTCTTCTGGCCCCGTTCCCCTCAGCCCCGGCTTCCCCCGTCCCCGCTCTCCTCAGCTCCGGTTCTCCCCGTCCCGGTCCCGCTCCCTCAGCCCCGGCTCTCTCCGGCCTCGCGCCCCGCGGCCCCGATTCTCTCCGGCCACGGCTCTCCTCAGCCCCGGTTCTCTCCAGCCCCGCTCCCGCAGCCCCGGTTCTCTCCAGCCCCGCTCCCTCATTCCCGGCTCTCCCCGCTCCCGCAGCCCCGGTTCTCCCCGGCCCCGCTCCCTCATTCCCGGCTCTCCCCGCTCCCGCAGCCCCGGTTCTCCCCGGCCCCGCTCCCTCATTCCCGGCTCTCCCCGCTCCCGCAGCCCCGGTTCTCCCCGGCCCCGCTCCCTCATTCCCGGCTCTCCCCGCTCCCGCAGCCCCGGTTCTCCCCGGCCCCGCTCCCTCATTCCCGGCTCTTCCCGCTCCCGCTTCCCCCGCAGTGCCTCCCGCCCGAAGGCGAGCGGGGCCGTAGCGGCGGGGCACGGGCAGTTTCTTGTTTTATTTGCGATGTGCACAACAGGAGCAGCCAAAACCGCCCCCCGCGGCCGCGGAGGGGCTCGGGGCTGAGCCCGCCGTGCCCCGGGGCAGCTCCGGGCGGGGGCTCGGGGCCGAGCCCGTCCCGGCCGAGCATCCCGCGGGCAGGAGTAGGGGTAGCGATGGCTCCCGGCCCCAGAGTGCGGCCGGAGGAGTTTGTTGCGATGCTGGTTGCGGGGAAGGCTGTTCTGGTTGCCGGAGTTGTTTGCCGGGCTCTGCCGGGGCTGGTGGGGCTTGCAGGGAGCGCCGGTACCCGCGCTGCAGCCGGCGGCTGCCGACCCTCTCCGGAGGGGGGAAAAGTGAAATCGGATCCCGGGCGGCTTTCGGGGGAAGGTATGGTCAGTAGCAAATGCAGTTTTAAAAGCCTCCCAGACTGAAAAGGAGACACTTTCATAGGATCAGCGGGGGTCTCTACCCAAATGGCCTTTTATCTTCTCTAAACTGGCTGCATTCTCTCACCTCTGGACCATCATTGTGCTGGGCGGCCTCCTAGGGCTCGTTTTGTCCGGGCAAACACTGAGCTGTCTCTTGTCCTTGATGCTGAGAAGACGCGGATTTAAATGACTTCACTTAACAAGGTACATTATTGATGTACTGAATTCAAGGAAGTCCTTTTTTTTCCCCCTTCTGCCGTGCATACACATGTGTGTATTTCCCCTCAAAAGATATAAGCATA
Organism: Ammospiza nelsoni; assembly: GCF_027579445.1. NCBI lineage: Eukaryota > Metazoa > Chordata > Aves > Passeriformes > Passerellidae > Ammospiza > Ammospiza nelsoni. Next base: position 34,649,942 of record NC_080641.1, read on the forward strand.
ATCCTTTGCTTTGGTGGAGTCTCTGTTAATGCAAATTAAGGCAGTATAATTGCATTGCTAAATCCGTTTCTGGCGTTAAAAAAAATGATAATACGATCACCTCAACGCGTGTTGTATTTGAAAAAGCAGCTCACAGAAATATACATTGTTACAAGAATTAACCGTAGGACGAGCCACGTATTCTTTCCAAGAATTGCACCGATGATCTGAGCTCGGGAACAATCTGAATGCCAGCGCACGGAGATGCAAATAATGTTAAAATTCTGTTTACTATTAGTTGGATATTTAAGGCCCCGAAGTAATTTAATGTGGTGGAACTGGTAGTTAAACTGAAACCCTTTTCATACTCGGCTCTATTTTTATATGCTTCATATTTTGACTGTCTCAACTCTCATCACGCTAATGCCCAGCCTGTCCTTTGCTCCCCTCTGGAACATTGTTACAGCTGTTTAAGATTAAAAACCGGTGGGAACAAACCTCCCCTGATTTTAGAAGCTTTTTTTGCTGACCTCCTACAGTAGAATAAAAAATGTTATGACATGTGTCACTGCAGCCCGTGCTTCTCACTTGGTTTTAGGGCTGAAATTTCCAAAGCCTGCTCAGGCAGGGATGGGTGTAGCTGGCACAGAATTCCCCATTTTTTCTGAGTGTTCAGGGCTGTGGGTGAGTGGTGGTGAGCACCTGGTGCCAGGTGCCACAGTGGGGATGCTTGGGATGATGCAGACAGGTTGTGTTTGCAGAAAAAACAGAAAAGAAAGGTGTGGGATTTTGGCAGGAGAGTGAGAACACTTCTGTGCTTTAAGTGGATACAAATCCAAGGGTGTTGTCCTGGTTTAGAGGGTGACAGGCCCCAAATCAGGACTGGTGAGGGGAAGCCGTGGTGGTGGCAGGAAGGGTTGACATCCAGCCGTTAGTTTTATTTGCTCCATAAACCAGAGATGAGGAAGTGGCAGGATTGGAGCTTCCCTTGCGTGCTGTCCCCACACTCTGTCCTTTCCAGCTGTGGCTCCACATCTGCACATCTGCTCACAGGCAGGAGGTGCTGGTGTCACCAGAGGGCTGTGCAGGAAGGGCTGGTCTGAGCTGGAGGTGGGCAGGAAGCATCCAATGAGTGCGGGAGCAGGTGGGAATGCTTCAGCAGAGCCAAGGTGAGAGGTTGCTGGGTGTGTTTTGAGTCTGGGAGAAGAGGAAGGTGTGGACAGAGCCTGTGTAAGTGCAGGAAGGCAGGATGAGCTGGAGACTCCAGAGCGGACACCAGAGGAGCAAGTGGAAGAGGTAAGAGGAGAAGGGTGGAATTAGTGAGCCTTAAATGCCTGTGAGAAGGGGCAGGGAGTGATGGAAGCTGTGGGATTTGAAATAAATCAGATTTCTGCGGGAGCTCTGGCGGTGCTGTGAACCAGCTCCTTCTCTGTCTGGTGTCTCCTTCTTGTGGCACCTTCTCCTTCTGCCTGTGCTCCATGGCACTGCTCCAGCAGCAGTGAGGACTGGCTGTTCCTCATCAAATCACATCATTTTGCATTGTTGGGAGGAGTGAGGTGCAGCTGGAAGAGAGGATGAAGCTACAGGCAGACCGAGGATGAGAGAGGATTCTGGTGGCACACCAGTGTGACAATTGATTTTGGCACTCACACCACTGCTTTCTATTTCCAGAGCCTTGCATGAGGGCAGTGTCTGAGCGTCACCTTTGGGGAGTGCTTTGTTTCCTTGCCCATGCAAGTGCTCTGGTTTCATGTAGAAATGTATTCCTTGAATGGTACTGCCTAGAGCAGCTGAGGATCATGTAGTGTAGGTGACAACTCATGAGTTGCATCATTTGCTGCATGTGTTGAACAGCAGCTTAAGGGTTTCTTATTTAAATTTCCAATTAGAATATACATGTGTGTACCGTACCAGGGATGCCCTTAGTGAGAACACGTGCTGGGCTCTGCAGTGTGTGGGTTCCTGGGTGTCTGCCTCTGTGCTCTTTCTCCAGGAGTGGTTAAATACTGAAAGTTCATCAGTTGTCTGATATTCTCTGTTGCTCTGATTAATTATTGCTCCCCCTCTGTTTGACAGTTCTGCCAAACCCCCAGTTAATGATGTTAATTAATATTCCGTGTCTTCCCTTTCACATGCTGGGGTCTGAGTGGTGTGTACATACACATCTTTACAGGGGGTTTTGCCCTGAGCAGCAAAGGTGATCTGTTTGTTTCTGCCCAAAGTGATTTCCCAAATCCAGCAGAAACCACACCACAATCTCTTCCCTTCCTGTCCCTCCTGTGGGACGGAGGGTGCTGGACAAGAATTGTGGTTTGTGCTGTGCCACAGTCGCCTGTAACTGTTCCTTTGTTTTTCGGCAGCATCCCTGTCATTCCAGGGAACCCTCCTGGCAGCAGGCTGCATCCTCGGGAGGCAGGGTGCACTCCCAGCTCCGTGTTCTTGTCATTCCTCAGCAAATCCAACATCCCATGGCATGGCTTGCCAAGGGCTGCAGCTCAATCAATGACCACTTGTGTGACAGTCCTGTAATGTGTGCTCCTGGGCAGAGCTGGCACTCAGCACTAATTAAAAGTTAAGAGCCCTTTTTTACTAAAATTATTGAACTGAATTGGTGGTTGTGGCATGACCTGGTCTGCGGGTGGAGTTTCACCAGTGCTGTTACCTGGCTTGTCTGATCCCAGCTTCTCTGGCCTGGCTGAAATTACAGGGTAGGTTGTTGCTTGAAACAACTGAAATTCTTTAGTTGGGAGGTGAAGGCAGGAAAAGAATAAATCAGTACTTTTGTGAGTGGTTGGTTTGGTTTTGGTGAGGTTTCACCCTCTGAATCTGCTCTGCGTGAGGTGAGGAATATTTTTTGGTATTGTGGGTCAAGGTAACGTTTCCATCTCCAGAACAGGGGTATAATGCTTGCAGCCAGAGTTGAAAGGAGTAAGAAATGCTTTGAAGATGAAAAGCATTAAATGCCTCTATAACTCTCAAAATGCGTGTTGGTGTTTCCAGCCAGACAGTAACAAAAGTTGTAGGCCCAGAGGGCCTCGAATATTTGTGAAGGCAGCTCTGCCATCTTAATCCTTAACTCCCGCTCTGAGCACAGCCCTTCTCATTGTCTGCTACTGATCTTGGGGGCTGGAATCAAAAAAAAATGCACTTTGAATCTGAGAAAAAAAAAAAAGGCAGTTTGGTCACTTATTTCCCTGTTTATTTTTAATATTAATGCTGTGCAAACAATAATATGTTAATACATCAGGTGATGCAGTGATGTGTAAAATAACAGCTTAGTACAGGCTTCTCCTGGTTGATTGGCAAGCATATTATTTATTTATTTCTCTCCCTAATAGCTTGTCTGGCCATATGTTTTTCAAGAAGAACAGATTGTGCTCAGACAAGCACAACATGGAGACAGAGACACGTCCAAGGGTTTATATGGGCTGAAAAATCCACATTCTTTGAGGATTTTTGGGTGATGGCAAAGAGTTGGAGTCACCAGAACTGTCCATTTATTCAATCTTTTTGAAAATGAGCGCTGACAGAACACAGCATTATTTATTTTTTCTAATGGGATGGTCTTCTGGTTAATGGATTTACTACCTAGAAGAAATAAATCCCATTTTGAGCTGTCCTGCAGAGCAGTTTAAATGGCAGAATGGTGATCCCTCCATCTCTGAAATCAGGGAGTTTCACACATTTCTCCACTTCTTTTGATGGCTCTTTGTAAATAAATCTGTGGTGACTGCGCAGCACGTGGTGTCAAACCCCACATCCTCCAGCTCTGCAGCCTGGACCTTGTGCACCCTCACCACAAAAAAATGCTTATTTTTTTCCCCCTATTATTTTCATCTTGTGAAGCTGAAATACAAAAAAAACCTCCAATAAATAAGGAAGGCTGTTAAGTGTTCGATTGTACCTTTTTGGGTTATTTTAATATTATTTGGCAGTAGTAATAATTACAGAGCAGAAACCAGTGGAGCAAAACCTCATCTGTTTTCCATGATTGTGCCTTAGTTTGAGTCCAGCTACAGCAGCTTTATCCGAGGCTCTCTGACATCCCAAATTTTTTATCCTTTTCCACACATATTCCTTTTTTTCCCTACCGTGAAACACTTCCAAAAGACAGCGAGAGGTCCTGGTGGAAGGGCAGGACCAAATCTGAATTTTTAATGATCCTTTGAGCCGCCTCTTCAAAGGGTCGGGGCATCCTTAGTGCCGTGGCATCAGCCAGGGCTGACATTGCACTTCAAACGCCGGGGATGCAGCTGGCCCGGCCAGATAAAAGTTGGGCAGTGCAGCAGCAAGGTGGGCTGGCAGATAATGAGCTGTGCCCCAGCATCCCGGGGACAGCAGGAATCCAAATCTCCCGGGAGGGGATGGGGGAGCTCAGCTGTGCCAGGGCTGATAACGCAGGGAAGGCACGCAGGGAAATGCGCTCGGATTTTTTGGAGTGGTTGGTGCCGGAGAGGCTGCTCTGCTGTCATAGCCTGGGCAGGCATGGGGAGAAAAAAACCTAGTTTTTGTGGTGAAAAACATCGAGAAATTCTTTTCTTTCAGAGAGGGAAGATGTGTTTGAATTGGAAAAAAAATAGCAAGTTTTCTTGTGTGTGTGCGTGTGTTTCCCAGTTTTTCTATCTATAGTTTTAAAGGGAGAATTAAGAATAAACAGATTTGTTTCGTTTGTGGGTTTCTGGTGAGGAATTGACCAAGAAATGCTCGGAGCCTTGTCAGTTCATTGCTCTCCTGTGTGGAACTGCCCAGCTCTAAGGAATTGCCCCAGATTTTGTTTATTTCCATTGTTGGGGAGCTCCATAACTGGGACTGGGATTTGAGGCTACCTGAGCTTGGGTATCTGTGAACCTGGAAATGGCAACATTTCCTAGATAAGGGTTGGATTGTGGCCCAGGAATGATTTATTTTGATGCATCTGATTAGGAAAATACTAGATTTTTTTACTTTCCAATTTTTTTTTCTGTAGATGAATAACATAACTTAATAATTGCAATTTTAGTGCCTTGTCTGAGGCATCCGTCTTTGTTTTGTATGTCAAAAATTTTGCTGAGGTTTTGATTAATAGCTCTTGTATTGTAGGTTTAATGCAGAATAAAGTGTAAAAATATAGAGAGCCTGCATTCCTCAATCATCATTTTCCTGTAGCTTGTTGTTGTTCAATACCATGTAGTGTTAGTGAAATCTGAAAGGATTTCCATGGAAAAGAGAACACAAGGATAACAGTGAAAAAACACTACTGCTTATGCAATGTCTGTTGTGGAAATTTTCCTTTTCTGATATAAAACATAAGCCAAGTTATTGCTTGAATCTCGTGCTCTGTGTGTTCTTACCCTGTGCAGAAATCTGGATGAAATTATGTGTCCGCCTCAGCAGTGAAAATCTGAGCTGACTTTTGCAACAATCCTGGTGCCACAAATCAGGAGCACTCATTCCCAATCCCAGGAAAAGTGTTAATGGAGTCACTGCATCAGCTGCCTCCATGGAGAGCCTCCCAAGAGATTTTGCAGAAGTATATTTGCACAATTACAATAATTAGTAAAAGCAAACTGTTACATCTCCCTTTAGCAACTTCCCAGCCAGGAGCTGCTGATAAAAACAGCTTTTTGTGGAGCTCTTGGCCTTTGAGCTCACAGATTTGCACAACTTGGACTGTTTGAGTTGAACTCCCTTCCACCTTTTGGATAAAAAAATGTAATTTTCCTTTCAGCATGTCTGCAGAACTGCAGCTTTGACCTTCTCCTGCACATATCCCTGCGATGCTGTAGGAACTTCTGGCTATACTTTGGCTTGTCACAGGTGGGAATGAGGCCAGGAGAAAAAAACCCCTTTAAAATAGACACATCTGGAAGTTGCCATAAAAGTTTCTAGGAGCTGGAACGCCTTAAACAGAATTTCTGGTGTGTTCACCCAGGTGGGGTTGTTTTGTGCTGTTTTTGGGAGATTTCACACCAAAGTTCACGTGGAGATAAGTTCAGCTTGGCAGAGATGATGTGGTGGTACCACAGCAAAGGGCTGAGGTGACCTCCCTGGCCCTGCTTCTCTCCCTTTCAGCAAAGGAAGCATTGCAAACATTTCCTTTTTTCTGTGTGTCACCTCAGGACTCACATCAGACAAACCCTGGGGAGGTGTTTGCAGGGGTTTTAGGGTGAGGGTAGAGAGAGAATTTTGACTCTATGTTTTAGAAGGTTGACTTATTATTTTATGATGTATCTTACATTACAAGAAAATTATATATTAAAAATATACTACAAGAATAGAAGAAAGGATTTCATTAGAAGGCTAGAAAAGAAAAGAATAGAATGATAATGAAATGTTGTGACTGCCCACAGCTTCAACAGAAGTAACTATCACTAGTGTCAGGTGGGATTGCTCCAGTGTGGGATGATGGCTCAGCTCCTGATGCTTCCCAAAACCTGGCAACTGGGATTATGGTTGTGTTTGACTTGTATTTGAAGAGAAAAGTGAGTGGTGTGAGGCTTTTTTGGGCTGCTGAGGTGTCGGATGTGCTGCAAGCCAGGAGAGCTTTTTGGGAATACCCTACAACGAAGTCCTTGGGGTGGCTATGGAATTGTGCATGTTGTGGGAGCAGAAGAAAATTCTCCAAAAAGTAAATTTTGCTTTTTGTGGTTGCCTGTCCATGGCAAAGCAGCCCAGGAGGAGCTGCTGGTGGGAGGTGGGTACAGGAGGAGGTCACATCAGGATATTTTATTGCCTTGTTCGTGGTCAGTGAATGAACAGATTGGTTTTCCTCTTTTCTCCTATATTGAAATCATGGGGGATTTCTGACTTTTGATAAAGACTAATGAGAAGAAATAGAAGAATAGGAAAGAAGAAGGATCTCCCATCATTGCAAGGAGTGTGAAAGGAGGAGGAAAAGCCACTTCCGCTCCGTGGATCCTAAATTGCAGTTCATATTTTGTTACTGGAAGCTAAAAAAAAAAAAAAAAAGCCATTTTTTCCCCTCTATTCTCTATTTCCAGTTGGCAGCAATCTGGTCAAGCCCTCATGGACAGGTGTATTCCATAGGGGCCAAACCAACATTTTGGAGACAGGATTTTCGTGTGGTGTGGAAGGCACAGAAGGATAAAAATAGAAGTGTTTTTAATTTGAGGTTAATACACTTAGCAGTTTTAACAATGAAAGGATATTTAATTGAAATCAGCTACAGCTGTAGGTAGTTTGACTTCCTTGGGCACATTGTTTGCCCAAGGAATTGTCTGGAATATGAATTTCAGAATTGGTTCCTTGTGCCAGTGGCTGTCAGGGCTGCCAGGTGTGCTGTGGGATTTGTTCCCTTGCTCTGGTTTGGTGGAGTTCAGCTGCACGCAGCATTTAGAGGGAAAAATGCAGTTTTTGGAGCAGGCAGGAATAAGCACTGAGGATGCTTGTTTGTCACAGTAGGCAGCTGTGGTCAGGCAGCTGGCTTTAAACTGTACATTTCAGTCTTTGATCTCTGTGATTAAAATTAGAAATTCTTATTCCTGGGTATACAGTGTCTTGTGTCTTCCTTGAAGGAAGTTTTGATTTTAAAAATGGAAGTTGATATTTGCATACATTGCAGGAGGAGGATGGGAATTGTGAACTTCTGAGAGTTTTTAGCTTCAGATGAGCTTCACCAAGGTGGAGGTTGCAAACCCAAACCTAATGGCACTAAGTAGCCAAGCTTCTCATTAGTGCAGGTGGGGAAAACAAGAAATCTTCTCTTTAATTTTTTATTTTTGACTGAAATGAGGCTATAATTGTAAATGATCCTATTCTGGCCCTTCCTTTTGAATTCTGCTGCTGTTATATTTTACAATCCCTAGATCATTTCAGTAGCTGCTTTGATGGATGTGCTTGATGGTCTTGAAGTTGTTAAATTCAGTTCATGGTGATGCAGCTGTTCTTGGCAGAGAGGAACCTCTGCTGTGCTGAGCTCACCACTGGGAACACAGGATTTTATTCCAAAAGTTGTGTTTGGTTTCTGAAATTTGACATACTGACATACTGGTGATGCTGTATTTCCATTAGAACTGCTGCCTGCAGAGCCAAAATTAAAGTAACCCCAACTAGGCCATGATAGGAGATAACTTGTTTAATAGAAATAGAAATGACCAGTTGTTTATTTCTATTTGGTGTGAAATTCAATCTCATGAATTTTAAAATATCGATTCACTGTGATGTCACATAAATAGAATTTTGCCTCCCCCTTCATTATTTATGTATTTATTCAGCAAGTTGGCTGAAAGTCTAGAAATACATTTTTTAAAAAAAAGTATATTCTGGTAATTGCAACCTCAGACTTTGAAATGCTGCTTTTTCCTACCTTTCCAAGAATAGAACCTCAGCCTCCAAAAATAAATGAAGCCCAACATCCATCACCATGGTGTTCAGAGCTTGGAATGGTGGATTTCTCCTGGAGGAGCAAAGGTGCAGCAGCTATTTTGGGAAGGGGAGATGTGGGGTGGGGATGGAATGAATGCAGAGCTGCTCTGGGAGGGCTCCTTGGACACCTCAGACCTACTTGGGGTGTGTGTGTGTTGTCTGGTGGCTTCAGAGCCTGAAAAGTCAGGATGAAGAGGAGGAAAAATAAGCAGAGAAAGGGATATAGTGATTAACATATTTAGTGAAGGCACTTGGCCTCACTCTGCGCAGCTGGGGTGGCCTGGTGGCAGCTCTGGTGTGGCAGGGACCTCTCCAACAGTATTATTTTTATATTATAATTATTTTGATGTACATTATTATGTTTACAAATTTTATATATATATAAATTTTATCTATTATTCGAATATACATTATTATTTCTATATCTATTATTACGCATATACGTAGTATATGAATTTTAAATATATTATTAATATACACATTTTTGCATATACATTGTTATGTATATAAATTATATAGATAAATTCAAAATATAATTTGTATATACATTATTATTTTATATACATTATGTATATAAATTATATATAATTTTATATATATCCATATATACATTATTTGTATATACATTATTATGTATATAAATGATATAAATAATTTTAACATATTACTTGTATATACATTATTATTTGTATATACATTGTTACATTTATTCTATACGATATACATTTTTATATACATTCTTATTATTATTCCAATAGGGAATAATTATTATTATTCCAATTAATATTATTCCAATAGGGAATGGAATAACAGGATGCCAGCAGATCCCCTGGAATTTTGTGCTTGGTGGAAGATATCCGTGGGGGGCTTTTGATGTGGAATGGAGGGATAGGAGAAGGAGGAATGGCTTGAAACTGAGAGAGAGCAGGTTTGGCTGGGATATTTGGAGGGAATTGTTCCTTGTGAGGCCCTGGCACAGGTGCCCAGAGCAGCTGGGGCTGCCCCTGGATCCCTGGCAGTGCCCAAGGCCAGGCTGGATGGGGCTGGGAGCACCTGGGACAGTGGGAGGTGTCCCTGCCATGGGATGGGATGGGATTGGAGGCCCTTCCAACCCAAACCATTCTGGGATTCTCTGTCCCTGCAGGGAGGGATGGGTGGATGGATGGATGGATGGATGATGGGTGGATGGATGGGTGGATGGATGGGTGGGTGGATGGATGGATGGATGGATGGATGGATGGATGGATGGATGGATGGAGGGATGGATGGACGGATGGATGGACGGATGGATGGACGGATGGATGGATGGATGATGGATGGATGGATGGATGGATGATGGATGGATGGATGATGGATGGATGGAGGGATGGATGGATGGATGGATGGATGGATGGATGACGGATGGATGGACGGATGGATGGACGGACGGATGGACGGACGGATGGACGGACGGATGGACGGACGGATGGACGGACGGATGGACGGACGGATGGACGGACGGATGGATGGATGGATGATGCATGGATGGATGGATGGATGGATGCATGGATGCATGGAGCACACACCTGATGCTGGTGTGCGTGACAAACCCCAGCAGTTCTGCCACCATCAGCTCTTCCTCCTTGTCCCATGAGGAGCTGCACTGGAGTTTAGCTGCTGCTGCCCCTAGGAGAGGACATTTCACTTCAATCCTGCAATAGATTCACAGCCTCTTTGGGATCCTTTTTGGGATCCTTGCTCAGAAATGAAGTTACAGCCTGTGTCAGCATCGGGCCCTGAGTCTAAAAATATATTTAAAATATGGAAACCTTGGTGAGCAAGGCTGTGGTTTGCACAGGCCGGAATGCAAAGCTGGCCCACAGCCACACCCATGCTGGGGAGGATTCTCAGCTTCTGCCTTTGCTTTGATGATGTAGAAAGAAAAAAGATTTTTTTTTTTTTAAATTACTTTTTTAGAAACATTTTTTTCCTTTTGTTGGGCAGAAGAGAGCATTCTCTGTCACAGAGCTGGCAGGAGTCTGTACCTACCTTAGTTATTCAGAATCTCAGGAGATGCTGAGCTCCTGTGGGAAAAGGAAAGGGAGGCAAAATATGGAGAAAGAGGATAAAGTGGCTGTGCACTGCTGTGGTGTTGGTAAGAGCAGGAGTGGCAGCTCACCCATTCATCCTGATCCATGCTGTAACAGCAAGATCTGATCTGTTATTTCTGTTATTTATTTATTTCTATTATTTATTTATTTATTAACTTTCTGTTTCCAACCTGCCAGAGCAGCGATTCCAGCATCCTCAGAGCATCATGTTTGGTGCAGGAGCACTGTCAGGGCTTGAATCCTCTTTCCCGTGTTTTCCTAAGCAGTGTGAGGTGCCTGAGTGTCACCAAACAAATAAATGAAAGCCTTAAAACATCCAAAATCCACCTTCAGCTGGGTCACCAGGCCCTGGGTGTTACTCAGAGGGGCTGTGCAGCATTCCCAGCTCCTCATTGCAAATCCCAGTTTTCCAGTGACAGACTTAAAAATCTCATTGTGCAGCTGAGTTAGTGACTGAGCCCTCACTTTATAATCACTTTATAAAGCGCATGCACATTAGCAGGACGTGTTTAATGGCCACACGGCCCAGATGAAAGGGCCCTTTGTGGCAGGAGCCTTTTGTGCCTTCCCGGATCCCTCAGCAGTTCCTGCCGAGCTTCCCAAGTCTGCCTGACGCGGCGGGGCCGGGAAAAGCCCTTGTGGCTTTCAGCTTGAGTGGAGAATAATGGGGAGCAGGATGGCAGGGGGAGGGCTCCAGGCTCTGCAGCTCCTCCTGCCCCAGCTGGGGCTCTGCGTTCCCAATGACCTTCCCGGCTTGTGTCCCCACACCTGGGGACGCTGCGACACCTTTTCTTTACTTCTCAGGTTGGTCTGTGATGGCCACGTACCACAACAGCATTTGATTTATTTAATATTTTTGTTATTTATTATTTTTGTCAACTGAGATTTGATGTTGTCTTTCATCTTCTGTTTAATCTCTTGGCTACGTTTTGTTTCCTGTCTGTGGCTCTTAAAAAAGCTTTTTCTAACCTTACCTTTCATCCTCAGAAAATAAGGCTGCAAGGTCATGGATGTGTTCAGCTTGGCCTGGAAATAATCTTCACGAGAACAAGAATATAGTGGATATATATTTAACTTTCCATTAACAAAAAGAGGGAAACTTCAGCAAAACAATCCTGGATTGTCTGATGCAGAAAAAAATCCTGATTGTTTGTTTTTGCTAATTCACATGGTGCTTTGTGGGGTCACAGGCAGAGAGAGTTTCAGCTCCTGCAGAAACTTTGGGAAATCCATTCCAGTTTGGAAATTGCTGGGTATAGTTGAAGTGAGAGAAGATTATGAACAAAAAGAAAAAAACAAATGGTGGAGATGGGGGAACATACACGAGAAAATGCAGGTTTTTAATTAAATTAGAAATTGGATAGATGTGATTGGAGTAGGGTTTCTAGTCTGGTCGGATCCCAGAATCATTAAGGTTGGAAAAGCCTTCCAAGACCACGGAGTCCAAGCTGTGCCCAATCCCCAGCCCAGGGGGCTGAGTGCCACCTCCACACCTCCCTGGGCAGCCCCTGCCAAGGCCTGAGCACCCTTTCCTTGGAGAAATCCCTGCTGCTGTCCACCCTGAGCCATCCCTGGTGGGAAGGTCGGTGTGCAAACGCTGCTCATGTGTTCCTGGTGAGGAGGACCCAGGAGCTGCTTGGGCAGCTTCAGGCAGACATGTGGGGACACCACAGTGAACCTCCCCGTGCTCCTTGCCTTGGGCTGCCTGTCTCCATCTCATCCATGTGTTTGCTGTTGGTTTTCCATGCCAGAGATTCCATCATGTGGAGGGAGCCAAAGTTGTTCTGTCTGCCTTGAGCTGAGCGTCTGCAGCTTCTGCAAGGGCAGAGCTGTGGTTGTGGTGTGGCTGAGGGTGGAACCAAGGGCTGGGCTGCACCCAGGTGCCCTCAGAGGGGTTGGGAGGGAATTCAGCTGGGAAATGCTGCCAGGGGAATGTGCATGGCCACAGGGAGCAGGAACGGGGTGAGAGGCAGAGGGCTGGGCTCTGTCCTTCTGGGGCTTGGGAGCACTTCTGTCTCAGGATCAGCCAATATGTTCTGCGTTGGTGGCATGGAGCTCTATCCTTCTGGGGCTTGGGAGCACTTCTATCTCAGGATCAGCCAACAGGTTCTGCACTGGTGTTGTTGAGCTGAGGGAGGATTTAATCTGAATAACTGGAAGAAGTTTTTGGAGATGAAGCACTCAAGGCCTTTTTGCCAAGTGAACCTGTGGTGTTTTCTGTATTCTGTTTTCTGAAGGTCCTCACTCTGTAAACCAAGTGAGGACCTTCCTAGGTGTGCCCATAAATGGACGTGTGCCAGGTATTCCTCAATCTCCTCTTACAAAAGTCAGATCTGTGATTTAATTCCTCTCCAAGAGGAATTTGCTTGTATTTCCTTGTTTTCCCCCCACTTAGCTGTGTTTAAGAAATCCATTCTCTGGGAATTTGTGCAAATTTTTTTTCTCTCCCTCTTTTTTTCATCAAAATAGAAGAAAATCTGGCAAAGGACTGAGGTTTTCTTATTTTTTTAAATTTTTAATTACATCTATTTATGACATCTTAAGTCCAGAAAGATCTCTGGTTCATGAATTTTCCCCCTTTTTTTTTCCTGTTTTAGTTTTCAGTGCTGTCCTTAGCTCATTAGCTAGAATCTCCTCTATAATTATCTGTAATTTTCTATCCCACTTGCTCAGTGAAATACTTAGAGAAACAAACATTCTGTGGTAGTACTGTGAACTGGGCTTTTAATTTTAAATTCTTCATTAATTTCACTGCGTATTTGCTCCAAGTTTTGTGTTCTGCACATGTGATCTTCAGTTTTTTAAGAGTATGTTGAACATTGAATTGAAATCAGCTTCTGCTTTGTCAGAGGAAGATTTCTCATGAAAAATAATATAATTTTGCTTTTCACACAGCTACTGCTCTGCAAGCTGGAATAACAAATACTATTTTTTTTTAATCAGCAAAAAACCCCTTCTATTATTGTTATTGCTATTTTATTTTTGGTGACTGTAAAACTGCAACAGGAAATGACCCCAGACACAGTTTCCATGACACCCTCTCACTTGAATCCAGTTTTCAAGCAGATGAAAGGCCCGAGCAGCCTTTTGATAGTGAGCAGCTAATTGGGTGCCTGATAGAGGCAGGTTTTGCTCTGGGGAAAAAATAAAGGAGCCAAGAAGTGGAACAGCTGTGTTTTGGTACATGTGTGTAATCCCAGATAAAACTCTCCAAGGACAAGGAAATACAGTAATACCCCACAGAAAGGAAAATGAAGAATCTTTGGAAACCTAGATGTGGCTTTTTTGGGGGGGAGCTCATATTTAAAATAAAAATCTGCTGGAACGAGTGTGGTAATAAATTACGGAGTTGTAAAATCTGAGCAGAGCTTCTTGTTCTGTGAGATGTGGTGCTGGGATTTATTTTTGTCTGGGCAAGAAAATGGCAATTTGGTCTTTTTTGTGTGTTTTTGCTTTGCTCAGTACATGTCTACCCCAAAAAACGAGTGGTTGGAGGCTGTTTCCAGCTATTCTGCTCTCGGATGAGCTTCGGGTCATGGACTCCTCTTCTGCCACTGTGTGCTAAAAGTGGCCCTGTGGAGAGGAAGGTAGAAATGTGTCTTTTTGGTGGAGAAACTGAAATCTGAGCAGCCTCTTCTGGTGGCTGTTGACCTCTGTGTAACCTCTGTGGTGAACAACAATCATCAGTGGTGTGGCAAAGAGGATAAGTATTTAAAACAGAGGAAATAAAATCACAGATTATTCTGAGTTGGAAAGGACCCATAAGGATCATCAAGTTCAGCTCTTGAGTGAGTGGCTCATGCAGGGATCAGGCCTTGGTGTAGCATGAGGACTTTGTGATAAATGGTTTCAATCTCAGGCCTGGTTTTGATTGGAGGGATAAATCCTGATGGAACCCCCTGAAATCTGAGTTTTGGAAGGAGCTGGGACTGCTGAGGGGGCAGTTTCTGGGTCAGGTGGTGATGATTGCTCCTGCTGCAGCTCCTGGGGGTGTCACAGAGCTGTGACTGATGGTTTCTTGTCACCTTCTGTGGGTTACCTTGGTTTTCCTGGGAAGTTCTGAATTCCTGGGCAGGAAAGTTGTAGGAGCAGTCTGAGATGGGGACCTCGCGCGCTCTCCATGTCCCTGTTGGTCCTGGAAGTGTTTCCAGATCATCAGTGCTATTTCCAAGTGTTGTGTTCTCCTCCTGAAGTTTCCATGCGGAATATTTAATCTCCTTACTTCAAACAAAGTGAAATAATCTGAGTTTTATCTCCTGAGTAATGGAGCAGCCTGGTCTGGTGGAAGCTGTCCCTGCCCATGGCATAAGGGGGAGCTTCAAGGCCTCTTCCACCCCAAACCAGTCTGGGATTCCACAAATACCAAAGAAGCCTCTTTTTTGTTAATTCAGGGGTGTAAAATTAATGCCAAATGAATCTTCAGATCAGGTGGAACAACAGCTAATTAATAAGCGGTTAAATGCAACTTTGGGTTTTTTTAAATCAATACCTCTGTTTTCATTAGGGTTTTGTCAGCAGTTTAATATTAACTTTTAATTGTAGGTTAATTATAGCCACGCAGATTGGCTGTTGTTGTTTTGTGTGGGTTTGTTTTGGTTTGTCTTTCAGGGCAGTTTTGGTGCCTGATCAGGATATGCCAAACTCTAAAAACAAAACTGATTTTGCAACTTGTTAACTTCAAATGGCATTGACACTGTAGAAACCACTTGTCTCATTGTATCACCTCTCTCCACATCAAAATGAATTCAGGAACCCTCAAAATGAATTCAAGAACCCTCCTTCCCCAGTTTCTTCTGCACTTTATGTATTTTTTAGCTTCATTGTGGGAGTCTCCTGCTCTTTTTTGATTAGTTAAATGAGACGATCCAATCACTTTTATAGAAGTTGTAGCTTGTGGTTAATAATGGTAGAAATTGGATGCAAATGCATTTAAAAATATCCAGTTAACACAAGCAATTAGCGATTGCTGAGATTTATCAATCAGAATGCATTCCTAAACTGTCCTGAATTCCAGTAATTCTCATTTATTAACCCCTGATTGGTGTTTGAGAGGATTGGGTTGGCATTCCCCATTTTTCAGGTTGGGGCAGGGCTCACCTGCAGTGACTGTGAGCATGGGGAGCAGAGTAAACCCAAACACACCCTGGGACCTTTCTGTGTGGATAATTGGTGTTTCCATGAGACAATGCTCAGACTGGGAACGTTTGTGGATGAGAGTGGGAGCCAAGCCTGGCATGGGGGGATGAGGGGCTGCAGAGCCAGGAAATGTGGGAAAGACACTGGGAATTGGTGGTAGTGGCTCCTTGGGATTTTGGTGATATTGTTATAGTGGCCACATTGTCCTTTTTACTCTAAATTTTGCCTAAATTCTTACCACTTATACACGGTGAGATACAGGCAGCTTCTTCCTCTTGCCACTTCATTTATCTGCAAGTGAGAAACAGGAGCACATCCCCTAATTTATAACCCTGATTTAATGTGCTATGAGACACTGGAGAAAGGATTTGCCTTGCATGGCTCTGAGAATTTTCATAATTTATTTTTTCTTCATAAGAAATTCAATATTCTTTCAATTCATTCTGACTCAGGAATTCTCACCCTTCATTTTCATCCTCTGTGGTTGAGGATGGACATCACTTTTTGGAATGTTTTGAACTTTTTTATCTCCTGATGCTTTTGATTTTGTAGCCTTGTGTTTGTGTTTTTGTTAGGAGTGAAAAACCAGGATAAAAGTCCAGCTGGGGAGGTGAGACAGGAGTTTTGAGCTGTTCCACTGTCTGTCAGTTCCCAATGCAAAAACTACATTGTGAAAACACACATGGAGTCTGGAAATTAAAATACAGATTCCATGCTGAAACAGAGACCTAGATTAATTCCTGGGTATTAGCAATTTATTAAAGTTAAAATTTATTCATTAATTTGTGAAGATAAATTATCACTATCAATAAAAATTTTTCAGCTCATTAAGTCTTTTTTTTTCCCCCCTCCACTTCCTGACAGTCAAATCCTGCTAGCAGTGCAGGAGTAGCTGTGAGACAACAGGAATATTCATTCCCTGAGCAGCATTAATCCACTTCCATTCTCCATTCAAAGCAGCGTTAATGCCTTTATTTCTCCTTGCAGCCTGAAGTCGCTAATCCCGATCCCAAAGTGGATTATGGTGTCGTTCCTGCGTGCTCAGACAGATGTGCAACACACAGATAATTGCACAGAAAGGCAACAGAAAGGGAATTTCTTTAGTTGCTGAGCTGGAGGTGGTCTCTATCCAGCCTTAAATCCTTAATTCAATTTCAGGTTTGCCACTCAGTCCTGTTGGCCTCGTGCTCAGAGCGAGTTCTAATTGGAAAACTGCTTGGACTGATCCATATTTTATGTGCATCGAAGCATCCTCGAGAATTAAATATGAATGGGTGTTAGGAAATGTTGAAATATTATGAAACATCTAATTTCCAGTGCAAATATCTGCCTAGGAATTCTTGATTATCTTTAATGAAGATGACACTACCCATGGTCAGCACAAGTGCCTCTCTAATAAGAGAGTTCATGGAAGGAAATCACAGCAGAGATTTGTTTGGAGTAAACGAGCAGCCTTTTCTCCAGAGATTCCAAAATACTTTATTTAGACAAAGTTAAACATGAGTGGAGATTAAAAAAGAGGTCAAATCATCCTCTCCTGTTTTGAAAGAGAAATTGGTTTGTGTTCATTTACCAGGAGCAGTGGATTTGCTTCGTAGTTTGTAAACATTTTGTGAAAAAGCAGCTTGTGATAATATTTATAGAGGGAATGAAAAATAATAATTGCCTCTGTCACTGCTTGAATTTTAACAATGTGTGTGCACTTGAGGCCTTTTTGATCTTTTTAATAGGTACAACCCAACTGGCAATGACATCACATCAGGAAAGGAATTAATGCTGCCACTGTCAACTTCCTGGCTTGGATTTTTTCTGAAAAGCTGCTTCCCTGCAGTTTAAATCCCTTTTTTTACAGTAGAAATCCGCTCCCACATTCTGTTGGCTGCCCTGTCCTCGTGATGTTGTGCTCTGTTGGCCAGAAATTACAAGTCTGTGGATGGGCAGGGGCCCAGGGCTGTGCTTACAGGTTTGTGGCAAGATCTGCTGTGATTTAGGTTGCAGAACATGAATCTGATATCAATTTGAGATATTAATTCCATCCTCCTCAGCTGGGATTGTGCAGTTCTCATTCCAGTCTCTTCCTGGATGTGTTTGCATTGGGGAGGTAAAAACAACTCAGAGCAGAGGAAAAAACAATGTTCCAAAAGAGCCCAGGCTGTTTCTAAACATCCTGAAAGCTGCTTTCTTTTTCCTCTTTGCTCTGCAGCTTTTTTGCATTGTGATTTTTGTGATTTCTCTCCCGTGTTTTGCTCTATCTTTGATCAATAACACTGGCCTCATAAAAAGCCCCAGATGGGCAGTTTTTCCGAGCAGAGCTGAAGCTGCAGGTAGTGCATTTTTCTCCCTTGGAAACTTGAGGGTACCCGTTGGGAAATCTGGGATAACCCAGCAGAACTCTCCCCCTGCAGTGACCCCAAGGATGTGTGGCTGGAATTTGTGGGAATCTGGAGGCAAAGAGCATCCCTGGCATTGAAATAACTGCACAAAGCTCCTCCCCGAGTGGAAACTGAAAAAATCCTGCATAGGAACTGAGGGCTTGTGTTTGCACAGGTGAAATGCCTTTAGGGACATTTTTGGGGGGCAGTTCTTGCAAATTTCAGCTGCTAATTTGAGGCTAACTTCAGACACAGAAATCATTCAGGGTTGTTAATCAGAGCTCCTCAGAAGAGCACACTGTGATGTTTAAATTGGAGTTGAGTGTAGCTTCTTGCTGCTTAGTCTTTGAAAGGTGAATATATTCATTATCATTTCAGCACTGCTCGTCTTTAGAAGGCTGGGATCATTATCTTTATTCAGGATAAACCATATTTGAAAAACCCCTCTCCATCCCTGCTGTGGTGGGACCATCCCAGAGCCAGGACCCCGGAGCCCCCACCCTTGGCTTGTTTGGAAAGCAGTGAGGGGGCAGGAATAAAATCAAATCCCTGCTTTGCACAACATCTGATGGTTTTTTGCTCCCAAAGGCTGGATGTAGCAATTCCTGTGGGATGGCTGAGAAAGCACCGAGGCGAGTTCTGCTCCTCTCCTTCATCCTCGCCTTCCCTCATTAAATCTGGAGCTTTCTCTCCTTTTTCTGGGTTGGAATCCACACTGTGCTTGATTAACACTGGAGGTTTTGTTTGAGTTTTGGTTGTTGGTTGTTTTTTTGGGTTTTTTTTTACTCCCCCCTCTTTCATGTAAATGATGTCTTGCTATTTTGCTTGCTTTTTCCCTTTTTTAATTAGAAGAATAAATGCTTGCATTCATGCACAAATTGCTTTGAAGTGCTGTAAGAATTCAATTCATGAGCTTCCTCCAGTCTCAACCTTTAATTTTTTTTTGCACACTGATAACATCTAATGGCTGTGCTCTTTCCAGGAGATTACATTTGTTTTCTGAGGGCTGCTCTGCCTCCTCCTGTGTCCCGAGATAATGAGTTCAACACAGGGAGAAGTTCAGCAGCAGCTCCCAGCGAGCATTCCCAAGGTTTTGGTACTGGGAATTTTTTTGTGCTGGGCCAAAAAAAAGAGGGAGGGAACAGTTCCAGGGCCTGTGGTGACCTCTGGGTGCTGTGGGACAGCTCAGCTCCTTGGAAAAGTGCTTCCTTCCAGGGATTACCTTCCTTGCTTTATTTACCCAGGAATCATTTGCTACTTTGCACCTGTTTGTTGTTTTTTGGGCTGCAGGATGCAGTTTGTCAGTGCTGTCAGTGTGTTTAGGGTGTTGGTGGTGATGGCTTAGGATTTTGGCTTTTCTGTTTTTCTATATTTGTGATCCTGCAGTTCTTTAGTGCACAACTCTAAACTCCATATTCAGTGTGAGCTGCTGCTGTCCCATTTTGGGCAGGCACAACAATTCCTCTCCAGGCCTGGCAATCAGGGACTCCTCACTGCCTCAGGCCTGAGAGATGGAAACAAAAGTGAATTGGGGGGAGCAAACTTGGGGTAAATTAATTCATTACCTGAAGCTGTAATTGGGAAATTAACCCCCAATACGGGGGAGTTAACATGGGCCAAACTGATATATGAAAACCTGTGACCCATGGTCCATTTTGGGTGTAGCCCCTGAGGGGGCTTTGTCTGCCCAAGATGTACCTGAAGATAATCTCCAAGAAATGTAAACAAAAGTGATTTGAGGGGTGCAAATTTGGGATGAATGACTTCATTACCTGAAGCTGTAATTGGAACATTAACCCTCAATATGCACATGGGCCAAACTTATAAAAATATGAAAACCTCTGACCCAGGGTCCATTTTGGGTGTAGCCCCTGAGGGGCTTTGTCTGCATAAAATGTACCTGAGTTTTCCAAGGAAACAAATTTATGAGAATTGTGCTTTATTTTGCTTCTTTTCAGTCTTGCGCCTACTCCTTATGTCCCTCTGAGGCCTGAAATGATCCCATGGGATTTTACCTCCCATAGCTGATATAGAAATGTTAACTGCTTTTGGCCATCAAAATTAAGATCTAACTTGAAGGCCCCTCAATAAATATAATCACATTTTATTCCCTTAGTTTTGTCTGGCCTGTGTTTTTAGGTAGCCCCAAAGAGGCATCTGTGGTTCCAGGTGGAATTCTGGCCATGGAATGCCAAGCTGTCAGATCCATCACTGTGCTCAATGTCTGAGTTCATTCCTGCCCTGTTGTGGGAGCAGAGGGGAAGAGAACCCATTTCCAGTGCTGGTGGATGAGTAATTCCCTTTTCATTAGCACTGAAGTGTGGCAAAATGGTGTTTCCTGGAGCCCGCAGAGCCTCCCAGGGGATTCCAAACCCCGAGGTCAGACCAGTGCAGCTCAAATGGCCTCTCCTCTGCTTCTGCAGGTGTTTGGAGACTGACCCCCCCTTTTAAATGTGGGGTCACAGCCCTGGGCTGGCCTCGTGTCCCCAGGGAGCTGCTGAGGTGGCACCAGGCCTGCTGAGGCCCTGCTTGGCCGGGACACCTCTCCTGGTGTGTCTGCAGTCACTTTGGAATGCTATTTTTTATTTGAAAATAACTTTACACCCAGGGAGTGATTGATATAATTAATGCAAAGTGGTTTATCTTCTTGAGTTGTTTTTTAAAGTTCTTTTAAATTGCCAGTGAGAGATTCAACCTAAGAATTTAAAATCGCACAGATTTGCACCCCTCGTTTCTGCTCAGGAAAAGAAGGGTGGGGATTATATAAAATATAATTAATATACAAGTATTCAAATATACAAATATCATATAAAAATGATGCAGATGAGGTATTTAAGCAGGCGACCTTAAAACTTCTGTACTTATTAATACAACTAATACTGTAAATGAAGGCAACCTTGTAGTTTTTATTGCAGACACTGACTCACAGGGAGATAATTATGTCCTGCCAGTCTTTTTCAGGTTACTACTCATAAATTATTTATCCCTTGACAAAAGTCTGGATGTTTTGGTGCAAGAACCCGCACGTGGACTGCAGTTTGTGTTAAAACTTTAAACGTGGGTGTCTCTGCAAGTGCAGGCACTGGGAGACAGCTCCTGTTCAGAGAGGTTGTAGGGAAGGCTTTTGGGACATTTATCCTGTGGATGCTGATGGTTTCCTGCTGAGAGATCCTGAAAAATTATACTCTTGGACATTTAAAGCAAACATTTCTGTAATTAGGTTGCCATCAGCCCATTCATTTCACGCACAGAAGTCCAGCCTTGTGATTTATGATCTTTGAATCCCAGGATTTAAGGTTGTCTGCTTGGGTATTGTTTTTTTAAAGTTCCTGTGCTGCGGCATTTCTCCAAGCAAAATCCTTAATTATGTAAAGCTGATGAGGGAACAATCACCTCTCTTGGTGTGTCTGTCCCTTTGTGCTTTGGGATTTTTTCCTGACTTTACTGTAAAATTACAGAGTCCTGCCTGGAATGTTGCATCAATTGATCCATGGTTTTTCTGCAGACTTGCTGGACATTGAATTCATGAGCAAATTGGACAAGCACAGTAATTACACTTAAAGTGGTATCAAACCCTTCTGGCTCTAGGATTGCAGCTATTTACAAGTCTTGGGCTGCTGCTTAACATTTTCCCAATTTTGAGTCATTTTGACATGAGTTTGAAAGCAAACCAGAAAACTGAAACCCAGAGCTCTCCCAATTGAATGAAGGCTCTGGTCAATTTTGCTCCTTGAAAAGCTCAATTTTAGGTTCTTTTAAAAGGAAAAGGAGCAACAAAGATGCAGTGAGGTGAAAAGAGTTCACTGATTAAAATGCTCTCAATCTGAAAAAAAAAACCATAGAAATGATTTAAGTTTTACATCCTGAAGGCTGCAATGAGGAATAAGTGTAGGGAAAAGAAATCCAATGCCATTGAGAAGCCCATCTGCTTTGTATTTTAAGGGTTGGGTAGCATGACTTTCTTTTTTTCTGCCATACACATTGTCAGGAGAATAACCTTAGTCAAGTTACATTGGCTAAATGAATAATCTCTTGAACATGTGGAACTCATTTTCTTGGGGTATTTTCCCCACTCACCCCTTTTCCCTTCCTCTGCTCTGCTCCCTTGAAAAAGAAGACCAAAAAAACCTGCTGGTTCCTGATTGCATGTTTTGGCACCTACTCAGTTTTCCAGAGTTTTCTCTCCTTGCAAATGCCCAGAGTTTTCCAAGGAAACAAATTCATCAGAATTATGCTCTCCTTTGCTCCTTTCAGTGTTGTGCCCACTCCCCATCTCCCCTCTGAGGCCTGAAATGGGATTTTACCCCCTACAGCTGATATAGAAATGTTAAATGTATATATTTATATATAAATATATAAATGAGATGCTTTTGGCCATCAAAATTAATATCAAACTTGAATCCCAGTTCTCCTGTGTTGCCCAGAGTATATTCCAGTGCTGCAGAAATGTGATGGGCACCTAGTGGAAGGTGGTGGGAGCTTGAGCCTTATCCTTATTGAGGGATAACACTCAAAATTTGGGATAAATCCTAAATAGGGATTCGGTGAGCAATCTTCATGAGATGAAAAATGAGAAAGGAGATGATGATTTCCCACTTAAAACCTTAAATCTTGGGGAATGTGTGCAGCCAGAGGGTGTGTTATGAGCCTGCAATGTTCATTGGTTCTAGCTCACATAATTCTCTTTATTAATTAGTGTTCTACCCTCTGCTGGTGATGGATTTCTCAGTTCTCAGGCTAATTAATCCACATTTTTCAGTATTTTTAGTATATTTTTCCCAGACAGGGAGTTTATAGCACATGCTGATTGTCTTTGTTAGAATCTTCTTTACCTTCTGCTTTCTGCAACATTTCCTTGGAGGGATGTAAAATCTGCATTTTAGGTGTCCAGTTCTCAGCCTCATTGAAGCTCATTGGGGTTAGTTCAGCAAAACTTCAAATTTTGCAATTTTCCAATGAAACTCCAACAATATGAGTTTGAGAAGAAAGGTAGCTACATGCCGGCTAAAGTGGAAATCACACTGCTCATGATTAATTAAAACAATTGATTAGAAAAGTGAATTAGAGGCATTTATTAGAAAAATGAATTAGGAAAGTTCTAATTTCCTGGAGCCTGTGAAGGCAGAGACTGAGCTGAGCTCAACATCACTTTTCTCTCTGGTTCAGGTGTCTGTGGCTGCTCCACAAATCATGTAATGAGAAAGAGCATTAATTAGTTAAATCCCTTCTAAAAACATGGTTTTTTTGAAACCCACTGGAGGAGAAAGGCATTTGTGGGGTGGTGTTGGGATATTCCTTTCAGATCTGTAGCTGCTGCCCTCAGTGCTCCCATCCCTCTGGATTTACCTTTCCCTCTGTTTTCCTCCAGTTCACTCCAGCTTCTTCCACGTCTCACTGGAAATTCCTGGAGGAAAGCACAGAGCATGTCCCCGCTCTCCTGGGAAGTCTCTAGTTAATGTTCCTTGGTTTTAGAAAATGGTAACAAAACAGAACACGAGATGGCTTCAGACACTGCAAAAATAAACTCCACAGGTTTCCCTGAAAACAGCCTCACTGGGTGAGCTCCACCAGGAAAAGGATGTGTTGGATATTTGTTGGCTCACCACTTTTTAAAGCATTAACCTTTCATGTAGGAACCAGACCCTGCTTAGGGGCAGCTTGAAGTTTACCAAGTACCACAGCCCTGCAGAGCTGAGTCTGCCTGTGTTGTACACACCTACATTTTATTATTCTGTGTAACTTCTTTTATGGTATTGATTTTTGTCATGGAGTCCTTACCCAAATATGACAGCTAACAGCAGTCCATGCCCTAAACCTGCAGAAAGCTGGGTGCTTTGGTTTTTTTTTTTTTTTTTTTTTTGTTTTTTTTTTTTTTTTTTTTGTTTGTTTTTTAAATGGCTTGTATGCATGGTGAAGCAGCTTCAGTATATTTACAGCTCAGTGGCTATTTTACTAATCCTGTGTTTGTTTTCCCTCATTATCTTTGTCTCAAAAAATGTTATTATTGTTGTCAGGGAGATGGATTCGTGTCTTGTCTGGCAAGTAAAGTGATGTGCAAATGGTTGAGTGCTCTGCAGAGCAGTTGGTGCCTGTGTTTGGTTGGGGCCTTGGAGATTTGGGGGTGGTGGATTTTCTGTTTGTTCTGATGCTGTGCTGACGGTCAGGCTGGGCCTTTTGGAAGTGTTTTTGTCACTGCAGTGCATTTTCATCCTGAGGGAATGAGCCAGTTAACATTTTACTTTTTATGCAGTGCTTGGTTTGGAGTCTTCTCCCAGATTTAAAACTGAGTTGCCTTCAGTTTCAAATAAATAAAAGTCTCTCAAGTAAGGAGTTTTTAGGATGCCACAGAGGTGAATTCGAGCTTATCTCTGGCTTGGTGGGAAACCTGACTCCATCCTGCCCTGAGATGGGGTTTGGGTGCTGGGCCCATCCATCACTGTCAGACCCCACCTGTGCCAGCCATTGGATGCTGGTGGCCCAAATCTTCCCTGTCCCAGCCCCCTGCCCCTGAATTCCTCATTCCTTCCTGATTCCTCTCTCCTATCAAATACTTGTCCTGCTGTCCAAAGCTAAAGCCAGGCAGCTGGAGTCATTAAAGGGTGTATGGAGGTACCACAGAACAATTCCCTAGGAAGCTGCAGGTGCTTTGACCCCACCAGGTACTTCAAGAGCTTGGGAAAGCAAGAGTGGGATACTCTGGGAATTTGCGTTTGGAAAACAAACCTCAGCTTCCTCAGGGCTCCATCCAGGGCTCCCTGCAGGCTCACAGGGCCATGTCTCCTGGTTTTCCTGAGGAGCTCTCATGGATCCCTCCCAGGCGTGATCCCTGCACATATCAGAACTTTTTCAGTCTAAGCTTGTGTTTGTGTGGCCAGGCAGGAGGGCTGGGCAGGGTTAGGAGCAGCAGTGATGTGCCCAGGATTTGGGTGTTGCCAGAGGCCCAGGGATGGTTCAGGGCAGGGTTAGGAGCAGCAGTGATGTGCCCAGGATTTGGGTGTTGCCAGAGGCCCCGGGGATGGTTCAGGGCTTTGTGCTCAGCCCCTGGGAGCTGCACTGAGCCTAAACCTGAGCAGAGAGCTGCAGGTACAGCCAGGCAGGTGCTGTGGCTCTCCAGTGCCTGAATAATTCCAAAAGAATCTTTAGGAAGATTATAGTAAGTTTTAAAATGGTACAATTAGAGAATAATCAGGTTTGGAACAGACCTTTAACATCATCAAGTCCAGCTGTTGACCCATCCCTGCTGGAACATTAAACCACATCTCCCAGATCCAGAACTCCTCAGGGATGGGGATTCCAGCAGCACCCTGAGCAACCTATCCCAATGCCTGACCCCAAAAGCAATGAAAAAATTTGTCTCGTATCTAACTTCAATCTCCTGTCTCCGTTTAAGGCTGTTTCCACTTGTCCTCTTGCTGTTGTGGAAAGTGTCAGGATAAATTGGAAAGTAGACATTGCTTCAGTTACAGTGCTGGGATAATTCCACCAGAATGTAAAAATAAAGGGGTTTTCCCAGTTAATTACTGCATCCAAAGGCAAATGAAGGAAAAGAGGGTGGCATTTGAGGGCTTGAGGATGTGTGTGCTGGGATTTTGGGAGTGGAGATATTCCATGGCTGGGGGAGAAGCAGCTCAAGGGAAAAGGCTGAACCAGGGCAAGGGATGGATCCTGATCCAGGGGAAAGGCTGGAAGGTGATCCAGAGAAAGGGAAGGCTGAATACTGAATGAGGGAAAAGACTGGATGCTGATCCAGAGGAAGGGCTGGATGCTGAATAAGGGGAAAGGCTGGGTGCTGATGCAGATGCTGAGCTGGGGAAGGGCTGGGTGCTGATCCAGAGCAAAGGCTGGGTGCTGATCCAGAGAAAGGGAAGGCTGAATACTGAATGAGGGAAAAGACTGGATGCTGATCCAGAGGAAGGGCTGGGTGCCGATCCAGATGCTGATCCAGATGCTGATCCAGATGCTGATCCAGCACAGCCTTCCCGCATTGGGAGGGTGAGTGCTGATGGGTTATGGCAATAACACTGGGCCAGCATCTCATTAAACACGTGTGGGATTGTTCTGTGAGGGAGCTGAGCCTGCTGCCATCTGCTCCACAGAGCTAGTTCAACAAGAGGGGTGGGGAGAATAAAGTACAGATGCTAATGGGCTGTGTAAACTGCAGGGCAAGTTCTCCTAAATATTTAGACTGTTTTCCTGAGGTTGTGTGTGGGGCTGACTTTCTCTCTGCTCTGTGAAGTTCCCTCCACTTCGTTTGAGGTTGCCACTTAGCTCTGATTGTCTGGCTAAAGTTAGGGCACTTTTAAGTCAGTGAAATTAGCTTAAAGATGTTTTTTCCCCCTAGGGTGGGATTGTGCCCAGGAATTCTTGAATAGGGAGCAGATATCCTGAGTAGGGACTGGACCCAGGCAGGGGCTGAGCAGTTCGTGTGTAGCCTCGGGGCTGGATTCTCAATCCTTACTCGATTTTTGCTGTTGGTTTACTCATTATGTGTGTTTAGTTTGACTGAGGAATTCCTGCTCCCCCCTCTCAGCCATGCATGGTGCTTTTAATTAAAACAACAGAATATACCAGAGCATTTTAAAGAAATTAACTAATTCAAAATCAAGCAAAATAGGTTAAAAACCAAGCCAAATAAATTCCTGCTGGCATCGTGACTCTTACATAACCATGGGCGATGTTCCCTGGCATTATTTTGCTAGTTCATAAATGGGCTACATGTGAAAAGGGTGGAAGAAGGTCAGCTTTGTGTTAGGGACAGAAAGCTCCATTCTCAGGAGCTGACAGTTGATTTCCTCCTCGTTCCTTTTGATGTCTGCACACTAAACGCTGCGTGGACAGAAAAATTCAATTCATTTAAAACATTTTGCATCAAAATGACATGCTTTAATGTATTTCCTTCTGATGTTTAAGTTATCTTTTCATCTCATGAGGGAGGGAAGAAAAAGCCAACATGTTTGTAGTTAAAGTACCCAAGCAGAACTTTAAACAAAGGTCTCGATGAAGTCTCGATGTACAGGCAGCTTTTAAGGGTAGAAACCTTTTTTCCCCCTCCCCTGCCCCCCCTTCTTGGCTCTCTGAGCCTTGCAAGCCAAGGAGATTTATTGCTGCCCTTCCAAATGCTTCTTCAGAATGAAGAGTTCACATTTTTGAAATTCCTCAAGTCCTCAGGAGGGAGAGGGATAAGGGCAAGTGATGATGGGGAGCACACCAAAGGATTTTCCAGGCTGGTTTTGCTGCCTGTAACTGCTGGGAGGGAATCAGCTGAACCTGCATCAAAAGAACTCTTGGAGCTGTGGACTCCAAGAGTTGTCAGGGAGATGAATTTGGATGAAATTGGAACTTTTTAGTGATTGCAGTTGTTGGTGATGATAATGCAGTCCAGGGTGTTCAGGAATCCCTGTCCTTGGCCAGATGTAGCCACGTCTGTGACTCAGCTCTGACAGAACTGGGCTCCATCCCCTCTGTGAACCCCCAGCTCCCCTGGAGAAATGTCTAAACAGCCTAAATAACCTCCATTTATTGCCATTACAGCTATTGATACCACTGATTGCTGTTAAGAGAGCAAAGGAATATTTTGGGGATTTTGTACAATTGTACATTTTCCAGTGCAGATGGCCCCACGGTCCCCAAAGGGAAAGCTGCCCTTGGCAGTGGGGAATCTTGAAAGAGAAGCTCAGGTGATCAGGCAAACCTTTTAGTAAAGCTGTTGGTGTAACCCCAAATCTTTCTAGTCTTATTTTTCAATCTGCAAGCAGACTATAACAAGGTGTTGAGTGTTTTTTCCTCTGTGTCTGTAAGCAGGGATGGCAGCAGGACTGTCACCTGTCCCCCTGGGAGCTGAGCTTCCCACAGCAGGACACAGCTCTCACTTCTGTCTTCTGATACATCTCCTTTTTTATTGCTATTAATGAGGTTGATCTGGTTGTGTTCAATTTGGGTCTCACTTGTCTCTTTTCCACATATTAAATTTGTCTAAGTTTGGCTCCCAGCCTCTCATGTTTTAGTTGGAAAGAAGCATTTTTAAAAGTAGTTATATTGGGTTGAATGTTTAGCAAAAGAAGGGTCATAGTTTGCACGTGGAACTATTTTTAGCACCTTAGGTCAGTTTGGTAAATAAACAGATATGTGGAAAAATACCTGTTATGTCTTTGCCTTCCAAAGTCAGCCTCTGCATGCAGATCCCACATGGAGACGTGATTCCCTTGGGAAGCCTGGCACTGGGAGAGTCCCCAGGCCTTTCTCTGACCCCATTTCCTCACCCATCAGCCCCCGGAGCTGCTTTCCTGGGACATTTGTGACAGAAGAGCCTCTCACGCTTCCTTTCTGCTTTTTCTTGCAGAGGATATTCAACTCCTTTGTGTACACAGAGAAAATATCAAATGGAGAGAGCGAAGTTCAGCAGGTGAGTCCAAAACCCCTTCACCTCCACTGGCAGAGTCAGCTCAGGGAATTCTTTCTGTCCCAACCTCAGATCACTGCCAGGAGCAGGATGGAAATGGGGATGGGTGCATGTTGAGAATTCTGCAAAGCTTTTCCATTGCTTGGTGTGGGGCTGTCTCTTGGAAACAAAATGAAGTAGCTCCCATTAATTGTCAGCCTTTCACGTTGGAAGTGCCTCTTTTTGAATTTCAAACTCAAAGTAAACCCATCAATATTGTTATGATGTGGGAATATGGGACAGCCACAGCCTGGTGCATCACAGGTGTGCTTGAGGGGTATTTGTAATTTTATGGGGTTTTACAGGAACACATTTCAACATTTAACACTGAGATACTACATGGGCAGTTTGCATTTGAATACATGTGTATATTTTTAAAATTAATTTTGGATCAGTTTTCAAACAGATGAAGTAGGTCATGTTTCATTCTTTCAGAAATTAAAGTCCCAATTATGTTTGTGGTAAAGGTGATGGGTTTTGGTCAAAGAAATGGAACAAAGAACCAGCTTTTTTTCCCAGTCTGAGCATGGACTTGCTCAGCCTTCAGGAGTAACCTGACCTTCCTAGACCCCTCTCAAACCAGTTTAAATGTTCAGGAAAACCAGAGCTCCTCAGAGTGGGGCTTTCCCTGGGGAAGAGGGAGCTGCAGTTCAGCCCTCAGGCAGCCCCACTGTGGCTCCCAGAGCAGGTCAGTGCATGGCATGTTCATGTGGGCTCACACTGCTCCTGGAATACAGAAATAATTAACTCTCCCAGTTGTGCTTCCTGGAAATGGTGACATTTCCAGTGTTCTTTAATTGTTTTACTGAGGAAAGAGTCAAAGCAGAGCTGGTTCAGGTGGGATTGTAAGGAACTTTTAGGCTGGAAAAGACCTTTAAGACTATTGAGTCCAGCACTGCCAAGGCCACCTCATGTCTCCAAGTGCCACATCCACAGGGATTTTAAATCCCTCCAGGGATGGGGACACCTGGGCAGCTGTGCCAGGTCTGGAGAACCCTTTCTATGAAGAATATTCCCAAATATCCAATCTAAACATCCTCTGGTGTAACTTGGGGCCGTTCCCTCTGCTCCTGTCCCTGTTCCCTGGAGCAGATCCCAAACCCCTCCTGTCAGGAGCTGTGCAGAGCCACCAGGGCCCCTGAGCCTCCTTTGCTCCAGGCTGAGCCCCTGCCCAGCTCCTCAGGGATTCTGCAGCCCCTGCCCAGCTCCCTCAGGGATTCTGCAGCCCCTGCCCAGCTCCTCAGGGATTCTGCAGCCCCTGCCCAGCTCCTCAGGGATTCTGCAGCCCCTGCCCAGCTCCTCAGGGATTCTGCAGCCCCTGCCCAGCTCCTCAGGGATTCTGCAGCCCCTGCCCAGCTCCCTCAGCCCCTCCTGGATCCCCAGACCCTTCCCCAGCTTTTTGGAGGTTTTGGCATGCCCAGGTGGGTGCTTGCAAGCAGAGGGGCCATGGGAATGTAATTGTCACCTGAGTTTAACAATTTAAATCCCACCCCATCCCAGCATCCCCCCGGATGGGCCCTGTGGCTCTGTGCTGCGTAGGGCAGCATTTCCAGGAGTGTTTCTGGGTGGTCTGTGCACCACAGAAGGGCCATGTGGGCTGGATCAGACGTATCAGATGGCTTTTGAAAGGCAAAACTGTTTTTGGGAAACCAAGAAACTGGATTAAAACTTCTTTGAAGTCCTGACTACGGATTCTCTGCTGAGGAAAAGACAGTCCTTGTTTCCCAGAGCAGATGTCTGTGTTCATCCCAAGTGGATTTAAAGAGCTGTCCAAACACTGGAGGTGGGGTGATGGATTTGGAGCTGTCAGGGGAGAGAACGGGGCTCTGCTCAAGTGTAATTACTGTGCTTAAAAGCTCTACACTGAAGTGGATGGAAGAATAATTGAGCACTTCTGGTTCATTAATAACCAGATCTTCTAGCCCTAACGAATCCCCAGCAACAGAACCTGAATTTTGTAAGAGTGGGACATTGAATGGGATCATCTTGAGCAAAGGCAAACAAATGTAAGCAGATGAAATCCCCTGCCAGAGAAATCTCATTTCTGCTTTGCTCATTCATTAACAGTTTCGTAGCAACTGATATCCAAAGGCAATTAATGACAGTTTTATGTCAGCTGGGATTTGGTTTTTTGGCAGAACGCTGAATTGTTGTGGGGGTGGTGGGATTTTTGTACCAAACCATGTAAATGATGACTCTCAGTTTGTTGAAAAAGTGAAAGATTCCAGCTGTTGGCCTTCAGGCCTAACTGTTCAATACCTTTGGCTTGCTTTGTGCCACACAAGGAGCAGTTTTACCTCTCAGCATTGAACTGGTTACACTTTTAATGTCTGCAGTTACAGAATTACTGTGGCACCTGACAGATAAAACCTTTTCTGCCTGATATAGGTTATTAAAAATGGGATGGCAATGGCCAAAACTGACTTGGATTCCTTCCCTGGGAGTTATTTCAGTATCAGAGAGCTCTCATATGAAATGAGAATGCAGTGCTGTGCGCTAGTGATGTAAATAAAGTGGGACAGGAAGAGTTTTATGAGGGGAAAATCTACATTAGCTGATTTCAAGGAAGTCAGTGTGTGTTCAGTGTCCTGCCAGACATCTGCTTTCTGTGATGTGGGGAGCAGGGATCTGGGCTCCACACAGGAAAGGGGGTGAAATGCTCTCAAACAGGAGTAGATTTACCAATTTTGAGGAGAAAAGGCTTGAAAAGCTCAGGCCATGCTGCCATTGGGTTGGATTTTTAGTTTGGTTGGTTTTGGACTGGGCAAAGAAGCCTTTGGGGAGGAAATAGATCTGAAATGTGCTGAAAAAGTTACATTCAGCTGTTGAGCACAGCACGTTCCCTGGCTGTGAAACGTGGTGTGTTCACACACATTAATAAATTGTGAGCCTCACAATAAAAGGCAATTATTGTGTGTTTAATGTACTTCCAGAATGATTCAGGAATTGTGACCTCTCTCTAGGTTTTGCTGTGCATCCTGTTTAACATCTTCCTCGGAATAAGTCTTGGGAGGCTTTGCCAAAGGTACTGGCCAGTAGAAAACCTCAAATGAGTGCTGGTTTCCGTGACAAAATGCACTTTGGAAAGTGGTTTCCTGCATCCTGGTTGCAATAATGGAATATATTCTCAGTGTCATGCAGAGAAGCAGGAATGGGGGCTTTCCACAAGGGAGAATGGACTTGAGTTAAAGGAGGGGAGGTTTAGATGGGATTTTAGGGAGAAATTGTTCCATGTGAGGGTGGGGAGGCCACAGAAGCTGTGGATCCCAGTGTCCCAGGCCAGGCTGGAGCAGCCTGGGACAGTGGAAGGTGTCCCTGCCCATGATGGGGTGGAACAGGATGATCCTTGAGGTCCCTCCCAACCCAAACCATTCCAGGATTCCATGAATGGTTGGAATCCTTTAAAACAGAGGTGTGGGCTGCAGCTGGAGGTGATTCTGTGATCCTTCCCTGAGCCATGTCCCTGCTCACCTCTGGCTCTTTAGGGTTGGTACAAAACCAGTGAGCCACGTAGATGAAAAATAAATAACATTAAAAGTTTCCTAGATTAGGAACCTGTGGATGCACAGTTGTGATAGAGCAGCAGGACGATGAATCCCTGGTAGGTGTTGGAGAGAGGGGCTTTTTTCCAGATTTTTCTGGTTTACAGAGGGAATTTAAACCTCCAAATTCTAACTCAACTCTTCCATGTGTAAGCAATCCTTTCCAAGGAGCTTGACAGTGTTAAATCCCTGTCTGTGAGTCCATCCTGGCATCACCCCACTGATGCATATTTTATATACAGGCTTGGAAACATGAAAAATACCTTGGCTTTCAAGCTGCAGCAGAAATAAAACCTCACCTTGGAGCTCCCTGCAAAGGGAAGACTTCAGAGCTGTGGAGCTTTGAGGGGGAAAAAGCTTTAAAAAAAAGCTCGAGGGAACGATGCAAATGAGGGAAATGTCTCTGGGAAAATTAGAGGAGCTCAGTGATGTTGTGATGAAAGGTTGTCAGTGGAGATGGTGACAATTGAAGTGCATTACCCAGGGGTGCTGCAGTAATAGAAACAGGTGTTACAGTCCAACCTGTCTGCAAACCCAAGGGCTTTGGCTGCGTGTCAGCTGCCAGAGGAAATCCAGGGAAAACAGGGCTAATGGCTGCATTGTTCACAGACAGCACTCTCTGCTCATTGTTTTGTTTATTCAAATCAAGGAGAAAACACAGAAATCTGAAAAATGCCCACAGAGGCTTCCCCTTGCTGCTGTTTTTGAGATGAGGCAAAGAGCACTTTGTGTGGGATAATAATATTTATGTCAATCTCAAGGTATCCAGATTGATTTCAGTCTCCATTAAAATGGGTGAATTGGAAGATTTCTGTGGGAGCAGGAAATGTCTGTCACACTTGGTACCCACGCAGGTGTGGGACACCCCTGCCCCTTTCCTGTGCCTGACTGAGGGCAGGATTTTCCATTTTGCCTTAAAAATACTTCAGCAATTATGTAAGCACGGTTTCATAGTTCAGCCTTCTGTGCTTTCATTATTTGTTATCTCTCTTTCTCTACTTTGGAGGTTTTGTGGGTCTGGCATCCGTCAGCATCCAGCAGCTCTCCAGCTCCAGGCAGGTTAAAGAAAGCAGGCTATGTGCTGGATAAAAACTTCAGGTTTTTATTTAGAAAGAGAAGGTGATTTAAGCCTGCAGCTTTTACTGTGACAGGCTCCAGCAGCCGAGTGCATCACCCTCCAAGGGGAATAAAGTAAGTTTGGGAGGGAAGTGAAGCCCAGCTATGGAAGAAAGGTTTGTTTTGTTAGGCTTCATCTGGGTGGTGCTTCTCAGTTTGATTAATTAGAACCATTTGTTTCTAGTATTTCATTGGTGGTTTACCCTCAGTTTCTTATCACAGTTTATTCATTTGAAGAACTTTTCAATGGAAAATTATTTTTGGATCATCTTGTCCTCGGTGACTTTATTGAGTTTGCTGGTTTTGAAGCGGTGTGGATTGTTGGGAGCATTGTCTCAGTATCAGAGGGCAGTATTTTTAGAGTTCTTTAGATTAGACCAAGTGAGATGCTGCAGCTGTGGGCAGGGACGGTGTCTGGAGCTCTGCGAGGTTTCAGATCCCTCGCTGCTGACACGCACTTGACTCCCGCCCCGACCAGGGCTGGATCCCCTTCCAGAAAAATAACGGAGTGACTTTGAGCCGTGCAGAGCTTTTTCCATGGGAGACGCACGTTGGGAACAAAGCATTTGCTTTTTGTCAGCTTCTGAAGTACAGGATCTTCTGAAAAACACATTTGTCAGATCTTTAGACTCGGCACAGCAGGGTGAAATTCAAAGGCTGTGGGGTGCTTTTATCGTTCAACTTAGAAGGTGAAAACTCATCAACACCAAACCCTCAGCTTGAGCAGCATTCATTTATCAGAGAGCTGCTCTGATTCCAAACCAGAGGCCTTTTGTTCTGGGGCCCTGTGATGGTGTTATGACTGTTAATGATGCTCAGCAAACTTCAGCTCTCTCCCCTCTTCCTGATTTCAGGTAGGGAAACCGAGAGGGAAATCTCAGATTGAAATATCTGGTTTGCCTTGGCATTTCAGTTGCCCAGCCTGAGAGGAGAACTTTGTATGCACCAAATCTAAATGCTTTGATTAAGGAAACTTGGCTTGTGTTTGTTTGAGAGCACAAACAATTTGTGCTGTATGACTGCTGCACCATTCCCCCATCCATGATGGAGTGAGTATGAAATTCTGGAAATCCTCATGCTGGCATTTATCTACCAAAGAAAATGAGGATTTCTTTGCAAAATAGACTGAGTTTTCTGCTACTTTGGATAAAACCAGAGAAGGCAAAACTCCAAAGGTGCCTCTTACCTTATCCTCATCTTCTTCTACATTTCTCCCACACCAGTTTTTAATGGTGGGTTTTAAACAATTCCAGGAGAATCCACTTCTGAAGAACACATTTGAGGGGTACAGCCAGACACAAAGAAAGCTTACTGGAAACAAGAGAAGGATCTCCCCAACAGCTTATTATCCTAACAACTGGGAACAATTTAATAGTGCTGGATGCCTAACATGGAGGAGCCCATTAGCAGTCCTCTGGTGCCTTGGCAATAAATCATTCCACAGAACTAATTAGGTGTAATTCTGCAAGTCATTTGAGCAGGGTGCTATTAAACCTGTGCTCCTTGGAGCCCTGTCACGGTCCCCAGCATTCCCTGGAGCAGGCAGGCGGGGCAGTGCTGTTATCAGGGAGGCCTCGTGCCCCTCAGAACCGAGTAAATCATGACAAAAGGGCCTGTTGGTGAGAGTTAGGAGAGACATTT
The DNA here is from genome assembly GCF_027579445.1 of Ammospiza nelsoni. Lineage (NCBI taxonomy): Eukaryota > Metazoa > Chordata > Aves > Passeriformes > Passerellidae > Ammospiza > Ammospiza nelsoni. The sequence goes on from NC_080641.1 coordinate 34,684,620, forward strand.
GTTAGTGCAGGGATCTGGAGAATCCAGGGCTGTTTGCCAGCACACAAGAGCAGCAGCACTGTTCAATCATCCCTGCAGGGTTTGGGGTGTGCAGGGAGCAGGAGTGCTGTGGATTGAGGAGATCATTTAGCTCTGGAGAACTTTGCAGAAATGCAAAGCAGTATTTCTGATTATCCAACACCTCTGTTTGTTGCTTAAGAGAAGATTTTTTCGTTTGTGATTGGCTGATTATTAAATATGTAATTGGTTGGTGTGAAAGGGATGCAGAATATGCAGAGCCAAATAAAAAGTCCTGATCCATTTCATCAATTCCTGCCTTTGAGGAAAGACCAGAAGTGAAGACCTCAGTAAATGTTCCTTGTGAAACCTGATGCCTCCTGGTAACTGTGTTCACTGTCACGTCTGCTCCAGGAGCAGCCACAGATTTTCCTTTCCCCTTTTCCCTGGCACTCATTAGTCAGGCTCGCTGTGAAGTGCCTAATGAAGGGACACAAACGAGCTCTTCTGTCACAGCACAGGCACTCCAGCAGCCTGGGATGTGTCCCAGCAGGCTCAGCCCTTCCCAGTGCCTGGAATCTGCCTGGCATGGAGAGGGCAGAGATGCCACAGGCACCACCAGCCCTCAGATCATATCAGCTTGGGAGTATTTGCCAGAAAAAAAAAAATCATTAATTTTACCTTTATTTTAATTTTTTGCAGAAGGATTTAAAAGGAAGGGCTGAAGTACCAAATTCGCTATTTCCAAAGTGAACCACCCTATCTTTTTAATGATCTTAGAATTGCATGGGAGGGGCCACAACCTGTTTGTTTTCACTTTCTGAAAGGAGCAAAATTGTCTCTTTCAAATCACGGTGTCACCTCTAAACCTTGTCCTGATTTATAAGGAGTCCCTCTGACAACAAAAGGCTTCAGGAGGAATTTCCCTGGTGCAAGACTGTTGTCATTATTTTCTTGCTGCTATAGTGTAACATCAGTTAGAGATTGTTCCGTTTGTGGTTGAAGCTGTGGATTGTGAGAAGGCACAGTGAGCTCTGGATCGACGGGGAAACCACCCAGGCACTGCTCAGCCTCCCAGGAAAGCAGCAGGGAATGCAGCTGGAAAGCAAAAGCTGGGGTGGTTATTTTGCCCAAATCTCCATGGGAGAGGTGGTGAAATACTTCTGCACAGATCCACCTGCTGAAGAGGCTGCTGAGGAACAGAGGAATATTCACGGCAGCATTTGGGGTTATTTGGGTTCCTTGGATCCAGAGGTTGCTCCCATCAGTGGGAGATTTGCTGTTGGCTCTTTGCTCCTGGAGCAGTAGCAGTTCTGTACAGTGAAGGCATCTCTAACACCATTATTTGGGCTTTCCTGAAGTGTCCATGTATAGAACTTCAATAAATTCACTGGTGGCCTGGTTTATTCTCCATCACATCCCTGTCAGGCCTTGGACCAAGCACCAGTGTCACATCCAGCTGTCAGTTCTTAGTGAAAGGGAAGTTTGTGTAATGGAAATCACACTTTTCACACATGTAAAACTGTTGAAGCATCCATTGCTGGATGGTAAATGTATTTTGTTTTCTTATATGGTCTCCTTGCTGCAGCCAATATTAATTACTTGACTTCTTGCTTAAGCCACTAAAATAAAAGCACAATGAGCAAATCAGAAAAAAAAATTGTCTTTAACACAGGTTCTGATTGCTTGTTAAGGAATGGGGTAATGCAGAGAAACCGGGTTGATTTTAAAAAATTCCTTATGTTTTGTTTTTTTTTTTTCAGTTGGCAAAAAAAATCCGTGAGAAGTTCAACCGCTACCTGGACGTGGTGAATCGGAACAAGCAGGTGGTGGAAGCCTCGTACACTGCCCACCTCACCTCACCCCTGACTGCCATCCAGGACTGCTGCACCATCCCCCCTTCCATGATGGAGTGAGTATGGAATCCTGGAACTCCTCGTGCTGTCTTTTAATCTGCGAAGGAAACAGAGGTTTCTTTGCAAAGTAGCCTGAGTGTTGGGAAGGATGAAAGTTTGACAAGGAAGTCTCACAGATGCTTGGCAGAAAGATTTTTTTAATGTTCAGTCTGAAGAAGGAATAGAGATGGCAGCAAGTTTTGGTATAGAAGAAAAGAATTGCTGCGCCAGTCTCACTGGATAACCAAGGAGGCAAAGGGTGTGTGAGTTAGAAGGGGTTTGTATGGCTTAGAGCAAAGGATAAACCCACCCCAAACAAGAAGATGTTTTTACCAAGCAGAAAGATAGCACAGGCAAACAAGGCAGCAAATGTGGCAAGTAGAAAAAGGTCTCAGAATTTTCCACTGCAAGAAAACTGAAAAACAACTTCTAGCTTAAACTGTAATGTACTGACTTTTAGTGATTGGAGAACAGTGACGTGAATATGGTAATTACAGTAGTTATGACAGGCTGTAGGTAAAAGTGAAGGTATAGATTGGTTCTGCTGTATGAAGATGCTCAGCAAAGAAAAGTGTATAATGCATTGGAACCAAAATTAAAGTATATAATGCATTGTAACCTAAACTAAGAATGTCCAGGCCTGCCTGCAGCTGGAGCTGACAGCTGTAGGCACAGCTCTGTCACCCACAGCCCTGGACTGCTGTAATGCCTTGGATACAATAAACTGCATTTTGGAGAGCACCTGGAGTCCCACATCCCTCATTCATGCTCTTACTCCTGAGTTTTCTGCTACTTTTGGTAAAAACAGAGAAGGCAAAACTCCAAATGTGCCTCTTATCTTGTCCTCATCTTCTTCTACATTTCTGCCACACCAGTGTTTAATGATGGGCTTTAAACAGGAGCTGGGAATCAGCTGGAAGCAGCAAAAGGAAGAAGGTTTGTTCACGGTGTTCTGTACAAAAAGAGTCTGTCTAGATCCAAAACACTGTTTTTGCCCTGAATAACTCTCCTCAAGCTGGTCATGGGACCTTTTCCTGTCCTTTGAAGTAGCCAAAATCACGAGCTGGTCAGTCCATCACATGCTAACTGCACTGTGCTCCACTTTAATCAGGTTGACATGCTGCTGTTTGATAGCAGAGCTTTCATGAAATCGAGTTCATTGCTTGGAAACTGCATTTGTTCATGTTTAATTTGGGTTGGTTTTAAGTACAGGAGTTTTGAGTAGGCTAAATCCAGGCAGTTGGTCATCTTTAAGCATTTCTGTTTTGCTGCATATTTGCAGAAATTTCTTCGGGTTTTCTAACTGTAAAAGGGGTGATAGAAGCCCTGATTTTTCCAATTAAAGAGGAGTAATTTTCTCAAAATCCTGAACATTTTAAACATTTACTTCCATTTATGCAAACCTTGATTACAGACTGATTGTTATGGTTTATATCTCAGTCCGATTTAAACCCATTTGAGAGGGAGGAAGGTAATTTGGGCCATCAGGTGACTCCAAGGGCACAGGTTTGGAGTTTCTGTGCAGTTCCTGCTGGACAAGGTGCCTGTGGAAAATGCTGCCACATCCAGGCTGTTGGCAGGGTGGACAAAAGGGTCAGGGATTCTTTGAGGATGAAAACCTTTCTGCCCTCTGCTCACAGGATCCATGCAGGAACCACCAGGCAGCAGGAACACCTTCCAAGCAAGGGCTGAGGGGAAGGAGAAATGGGATTTATCACCCCCTCAGTGTGGCCTCATTTTTCATTAAAAAGAGAAGTCTGCTTTTAGTCTGGAACTTCAGTGAATTCCTTTTCACTTTGTCCTCCAAAATTACATAGCTTGGAAGTCCTTCAGAGATTTCTTTACCTGTGGTGAACTTGCATAAGAATCCTTCCCAGTAAAAGGTTTAAAACACAAACAGCTGGCAAAGCAGAGGGGGGAATTTGCTGTTTGCACAGCTCCTCATCAGGCTCTACAATGGGATTCTCATCATTTAGTTGCTTGGATCAATAATTAAATAATTCCCAGAAGAGTTTATCAGCTGCAGGATGCTCTGGACCTTGGCAAGACCTGGTTGAGGCTTATCTGACCATTGGACACAATGCTGTCTATAGGAAATCCTCTGCAAGACAAAGAAATAATGTAAAAATGTATTTTCTGTTTGAAACTTCCAAGTTTTAGCTCCAATGAACAATGCTTTGTTCATTACCTGAATTTGTCTAAATGCTTCTGCCATAATTTCAGTTTTTCTCCTCTTTCTGCCTCTCCCATCTGCTGCTCTTCCTTTCATTTTCCTTCTGTGTGGCATCACCTTTCTGGGAGATTCCCCATTTTGGTTAAGTATCAGGAAAGAAGCTGATTCCCCTGGATATTGTGATCAGATTTTGAATTCTTCCATCGTTAATTCATGGACTAACTGGGCCTGCACTTGCAGGAAGTTAAATTAGATGTGCTACTGCTGATAACAGCTTATCCTTGGTGCTTAAAATGTTTAATGTTGGTGTTAAAGCAACAATAATGAAATTTTTTTGGTTAAAGTATTTATTAACTGCAGAAGAGGTCATGTGGAAAAAGACCCAGATTTGTCTGTGAAAATCTCTTTTTTTCCCCCATGAGATCCTTTGCCTCAGATTGTGTCTTCGCCTTGTCTGAGTCCTCAGGGCTGTGGTTTTCATTCTGGAGGGTTGTGAAATGTTTGTGTTACAGCTCCTGAACTCTGTGTGTTTTCTTCTTCTGGCTGTTTCCTCATGTGGCCTCTGCATTGAGCAAACATTTGAAGCAAGAACAGTGTCAGAAGTGCATTATCTATGTGGTATTTTTAGATATTTTAAAGTATTTTTAGGTATTTTTATGTATTTTTATTTTTGTGTTCTTTTTCTGGCTGTTGCCTCATGTGGCCTCTTCATTGAGCAAACATTTGGGGCAAGAACAGTGTCAGAAGTGCATTACCTTCAGTGTATTTTTAGGTATTTTTGGGTAAGTTTGAAATTTTTCCCCACAGTGTTTAAGGCTGTTTGTCACTTGGTGTTCAGCCTCTTATTGTCCAACTTATCGATATTGAGTTGGGAATGCTGCAAGTTTGGATTGGTCTGGGGAAAATTAACTTGGGAAGGATGAACTATTCTGTAGGGAAAGGATTTTTAAATTGTTATTGTTCTTTTTTTTTTAATTGATTGCTGGCCTCAGTTTGTATTTGTTGTTACCATTAAGAAAATGATCCATCAGTTTGCTTGCATTTCTCCTGAAAATCCAAGCATTGGTTTGTCATGTTGCTTGGGATAAACTGTGGGATTTCCACACCTGGTGACTATAAATAAATGATAGAAAACAGCACAAACTGGGTTAGAAAACAAACCTGGCATTTCAATTGGTTGTTTAATGAGCAGTGAGATATGATAGAGAAAGCAATCTTTATTTTATTGCCATTACATGGTGTTGGCTCTTGCAGTGGAGAGCCCAAATGAGCAAGTTTCTATGTGATTCCAGTCTGGATTGAAATTCCCAGCCTGACTGTGCTTTTGGTTGCTGTTTTGTACCCCAAATGTTCTGGTTTCCCTGGTGTGAGACCAGCAGTTGTGTCTGTGCCCCCTCCAAGGCAGGGTTGTGCAATGGAACTACCTTGGTTTGGAAAGTGGTGAAAAGAAATAAATTGGAGCTTGCAAACCCAACTGGATGAGGCAGCACAGTTGGTGGCTATCGAGTGGTTTTGGCAAGGCCTTAATTCAACAAACATTTCCTGATAAAATTACACTCAGCTGCTCTACCAAAGCCTCTAAATGTGCTTGGGCACAGGGAAATAATCCCACGCCTAAATCCATGTGCAGGGGCTGCCAGGAGGGGTAGCAGGGCAGGAATTGTGTTCCCCTGATGGAATCCAAAATGCAGGGAACTCTCAGAACTTTGGGCCTGTAAACCAAAGCTTAGAATTGAACCCAAGATTTGACCTGAGAACTTGGGAAAGGCTCCCAGACTTACGGGCTAGAAGTGAGAATGTGGATTTCTAGTTTAAACCAGAGACATGTCAAGCTAAATAAAAGAAAGTTTAAATTTTAGAATTTAAGATATAGAAAAAAATAAAGGTAGTTATAGAAGTAGACAAAGAGTTTACAATGCAGCACTGTAGGTTTGTGTGCCATAACATGATTGGCTAAGAAAGCTCAAACTGTAGCATGAGTCCATAAGACCAAATATGTAAGGATTGGGTCAAAAGCATAAATATCCTTGTTGGCAGTGTTTTATTGGTTAATAAACCCTTAAAAGGATTGTGACTGGAGGGCTTGTGACCCTCTGAGCCATGCAGTGAAGATGTGAGCCCAGCTCACCCTTCCTGCCTGTGGAGAAGATAAGAAAAATAAATCCCATCATCTGAAGCAGCTCAGAGGTCCCATCTCTAACTCATCCAAAATCCCCACATTCCCCTTTGGTTTTTGCTGATCCTTTCTCCAAAGGCAGATGATCTCTGCTGGCATTTTCAGCTCTACCTAACCAAGCTCTGGGAATGGCACAGGGGCAGGCAGGGAGCAGAGCTGCCCAAGCTCTTCCCACGTGGTTGGTGTGGAAATCGGTGCCTGTGTTTGTGTCCCTGGGGTCAGACCTGGCACCAGCTCCTTTTCCCAGGAGCTGGGGAAGAGGCTGCTCCAAGCAGACAGAGTTAACCTGGATAAAGTGCTCCAGGCTCTTAGCAAACTGATGGGAGATAAGGAAAATGGATGTCAAGTGAGGTGCATCTTCTAATCCTGGAGGAAATCCCTGCTGGAAAAACAAGCTTTGTGTCCCTCACCACCAGAGGCTGCTCCATAAGCCATGAGGAATGGATTTGATGCTGTCTCCAGACATTCCCTATCATGATGGAACTGGGTGGTGATTTACCAGACAATGTTTTAGTTAAAGTGTCTTTCTTCTGAAGAGGATGAAAGCCTTTGTGTACAAGTTGGAGTCTCCTGGTTTTTGTGCCTGAAAGGCCTCAGCAGGTATTGAGGGAATCTTGGATCTGGAATGGGCTGATGGAGCAGCAAGAAGGGAGGGAAAGAATAAACAGAATTAATTTATTTATTTATCAAAAGTCCTGAGTACCTGCAGTGGGAACTCCTGGGATGTGTGTCAGTTGTGGGAAGTGTCTAAATAGGGGTTTAGAAATGAGTTTTGGGAAGCAGGTTTGGAAGCTTTAGGGGGTTCTACCTTTGCAGGTCTGCATGGTCTGGCTTGGGAGTGATGACTGGAATAACTTCAGTCATAGGGATGTTGCTGGCCTGGATGGCAACAGGCAGATAAACAAGTAGTTGATATTGAATATTTGCAGATGAAAGGAAATCAGACTCCTTCCACTCTAAGTTGGATATGAGGGTAATGGTTGAATATTTGTCTTCTACCCATTACACAAAATGTCTTTTTCTGGAGAAGTTGTGATCGATGCTCTCTTGTGGGAGACTTCCAGAAGTGGCTTTCTGTAGTTGCAGTTTTCCAGGGAAGTTGGTTGTGTTGGGGGCCCACTGCCAGTGGTTTCTAACACGGCAGTGGCTGCAGTAGGATCCCCTTCCAGAAAATAAATTATTCAGATGCATTTGTGAGGAAATGCAGCTCTTCCTGCAGCTTTTCCAACAAAAACCAGGTGATGCTTTTAAAGGGAGACCAAAAGTCTTCCCTGAACTAACCTTGATCCAGTTTTGATACCCATCACTCTGATGTGCTCCAGCATTTCATGTCCGCATCTCTGGGAGAGAAGGGAAATGCAGTTTCCATGGGATGTGAGCAGGGAGCTGCCCCAGTGTCCCTCATTGCTCCTCCTCATTGGGCAGGGTCTGTGTGCTGCTGGAATCATCCCCCTCCTGCCCTGGAGCCACAGCTGGATTTCCCTGCTGGCTGTTCAAGGGAAGCTGCCCAGTGTTCCTCACTGCCCTCCTTGTTGGACATGGATCTGTGTGCTGCTGGAATCATCCCCTCCTGCCCTGGATTTCCCTGCTGGCTGTTCAAGGGAAGCTGCCCAGTGTCCCTCACTGCCCTCCTCGTTGGGCAGGGTCTGTGTGCTGCTGCAATCATCCTCTCCTGCCCTGGATTTCCCTGCTGGCTGTTCAAGGGAAGCTGCCCCAGCTCTCCAGAATCCATCTGCTCAGGGGCACTGCTCTGCATTAATGCTCCCACTCTGGCTGCCTTGCAAGGCAGCTGCAAATCTGCTCTTGCTCTTTATTTAACTATGCTGATAAGAGCTTGGGGAATGCATTTATCCAAATTTGTGCAAGGAGCTGGAATGGAGAAATATTTGTTGGTAAAACACCCTACTTGGCAGTGGTGCATTGCAAACATGAATGGAGCTGTTTGAATAAGGGAGTTTACAAACCTCTATTTGAAAATCATTTACTCCCTGGCTGTGATACTGCCTTCAGAAGGGGTCTGGTTTTTGCTTTTTTTTTTTTTTTAACAGATGGTTAAATATTTGCTATTGCAGTTCAATTTTATCACAGCTCTTTCTGTGTTTATCTTTGCTCTCTGGAGCAGTTAAGTGGGAGATAACAGGAATCCCGTTCAGTTCCTTGGCTTGCTGCAGTACCTGAAGAGCTGCACTTCCAGAGGGGGCCTGGGGGGGCCACAGTAAATGAAATTTAAGATGTATTTGCTGTTCTGACAGAGTTTCAGGCTGCAGTACAGCCCAGGGGGTTCTAGGAAATGTAGGGACTATGCACAGTCCTGGCATTTGTCCATAAAGTGCAGCAGGTATTTAGGAAATTTCTCTCCTGTGCTCTTGCTTTTACTTCTAATGTGGCCAAATTCCTCATGAAAAAATGGGGTTTGGAATAGAAATTCCTCATGACAAAGTGAGATTGGGAATAGTTTGCGTTCCTGAGTTGAATCCTCTTTCCAATAGCACATTCTCTTTACAGCTGAGAGCAGCTATACTTGGATTTTTCAAGAATGCTTGAAATAATGGGAACAGCTTTGGTGGCTTGCCAGAAGAAATTGTGTAACTGAGCCATCAGTAGCTTTTTTCTTTTTTTGAATTTATTCATAAAAACATTGTTTTCCAGCATTCTGTTTAGATGCAGTGGGAACCCTATATTTAAGTACTTATGTAAAATATGAGTTAAAATCTTGCCTTGCAATCAAGCAAACAAGGCCTAGCTGGGAATTTCAAAGGAAACCCTGAATTTTGAGTGAACTTATGTAATTTCATTTGCATATTAATGTCATCTTGAATTTGTATGAAGGGAGAGAAAAGCAAAAAATGAGTGTTAAAACAATAGGAAGCCCTGAGCAGCTGCTCAAGTGCCGTTTTTATCCACATCTCCCTCGTTTTCCCCCTAAACTCCAAACACACAAAAGAAGTTGATTTACACTGTAAATTCAGGCCGAGCAAAATCCAATTGGAGCTCACTCGAGCCCCGTTTTGATGTCAGATTCAAAGCTCCTGCAGATTCATTTTATCTCCTGCGCTCGCCCGGCTCCCGCTTGTAAATCCCGCTGAAGGAGAATAGAAATGAGCGCGGCCCGGTGGGAATTTCATGTGTGAAGTTCAAAGCAGTTTGCACATCAGAGGCAGCGTCAATCACGGCGGGGTCTGGGGAGGCAGGCAGGGAGCGTGGGGCTCCGTGGGGACCCCATCAAAGTGGGAGTGGCGGCTCTGTTTGCTCCCTCGGGATGCGCCTTCCATCCCTTCTTCATTAAAGGGAATCCAGGAGCAGGACGGGGAGAAAGTGGGGTGGGCTGCAGGAAAGCTGCCTTGGAAGTGAATCTCTGCCAGTGGGTTTTATTGGCTTTAAATCTGTTAAAAAAACCGCTCGGAATTATAGCGCGGTAATGTCGGTGTCGGGTTTTTGGTGGGGATTTTGGAGGGTTTTCTAAGTGTTGTCGTCTGGAATATTTTGGGTGAAATCTCAAGAGGCTTTTATTTGCCTTATTGTCATCCTTCTGGGAAAAGTGGGAGACACTGGTGGAAATCAAGGGAGGCCCTGGTGGAAATCAAGGGAGACACTGGTGAAAACCAGAGGAAACGCTGGTGAAAATCAAGGGAGACACTGGTGAAAACCAAAGGGAACACTGGTGAAAATCAAGGGAGACACTGGTGAATATCAAAAGAAACACTGGTGAATATTGTGGGAAACACTGGTGAATATCAAGGGAAGCACTGGTGGAAACCAAGAGAAACACTGGTGAAAATCAAGGGAGATGCTGGTAAAAATGAAGGGAGATAGTGGCAAGAATTTAGGGAGACACGGGTGAAAATTAAAGGAAATTCAGGTTAAAATTAAGGGAGACAATGTGAAAAATTAAGGGAAATACTGCTAAAAATTAAAGGAGAAAGTGGTAAGAATTCAGGGAGACACTGGTAAAAATGAAGGGAGGTAGTGGTAAGAATTTAGAGAGACACAGGTAAGAATTTAGGGAGACACTGGTAAAAATTAAGGGAGGTACTGGTAAAAATAAGGGAGATGCTGCTGAAGATTTAGGGGAATACTGGTAAAAATTAAGTGGGATACATGTAAGAATGTAGGAAGACACTGGTAAAAATTAAGGGAGACACTGACAAAAATTTAGGGAGACACAGGTAAGAATTTAGGAAAACACTGGTAAAAATTAAGAGAGGCGCAGGTAAAAATTAGGGGAGACAGGTAAAAATTAAAGGAGACAGTTAAGAATTAAGAGAGGTAAAAATTAAGGGAGATACTGGTAAGAAGGGGAGACAGGTAAGAATTTAGGAAAACACTGGTAAAAATTAAGGGAGGCACTGGTAAAAGTTTTAGGAGACACTGGTAAAAATTATCTGCTCTGTGCAGAGAAAAGGTGCTGGTCAATACTTGTCTTCAAATATTAAGACACCAAAAATATTTGCATTTTAACTTTTTCCAAAGTGAGCTATGGGAAGATCTGTACAGTTTGAAATTTGAGGGGAAAATGTGCAAGGTATAAATGTGATAGGAAAGGTAGAACCAGTATTTACAGCTAAGAATACAAACATCCATTGGAAAGGCTGCTTAGCAGTGCTGGGGCTTTGGTTTTAATTGTGGCTCTAATGGGGAAGATGCTCAAATATATTAATAATGCGTTCTGAATGAAACTTAGAAGCACGTGGAAAATTCTCCAGTGTCATTAAAATGATGACAAATATTGCAATGTAGATTTGCCCCAGTGCTGCCAGTTCCTGGGCCTGATGTTCAGCTGTGTTGGGAGCTGCTCTCTCCTCCAGGTCCTTGTGCCATGGAACCACTCCATTGCAAGGGGCAAAAAGTCAATTTTAAGGCAAAGAGCAGCTGAAAGGAGATTTGAGGCAGGCATCCCACCCAGCCCAGTCTGGGGCAGCCCTTGCTCAAGGCAGGCAGGTCTGGTCTTTCATTTATGGGATGGAAAACAATTTTTCATCTTTTATTTATACTTTTTTTCCTCATTAACTGTATTTCCTTTTTGCTGTAAGAAGGAGGGATGGGATTGGGCTGCAGGAATTTTTTTGTTTCGTTCTTCAGCCATGCTGCAGAGTATTTAGACATCCACAAATTCATCTTCCTAGTGGGTAACTGACAGGGGCTTCCTAAGAAGAGCTGAGGCCTTGGATGATTTTTGGAGCATGTTGAAGCATTTTAATGCAATAAATGAATAATGTTGGTTGCTAACAAGGCATCCTGTTGCCATCACTAATAGATTTTGATGGGAGCTCTGGGACGATCCGTTTACATCCTGAAAAGTCATTATTTTTCACTGTGGGGTTGTTCCTCAGCCTTGCTCGGAAATATTTCTTTAGGATGGAGATGTTTAATGTGCAGTTTTTTGGGTTTGCCCCAAGACAAACACGACTTTTGTGGAACCCATCCGTTATCAATCAATCTTAGGCTGGAGATTCCTCAGCCAACAAAAAATCAGCAGCAGTTTTGCTCTCTTGGAAAGAGCCGTGATTTTTTTTTGAAGTGGTTCCATTTTGAGGGTGATAAGAAAAGCCACAGGCTCCATCCAAGAGCTGCATTCCTGGGAAATGTCTTTTCCTCCTCAGAGAGAGGTTGGGAAGTTCTCTGGGAGGAGGCTGCCAATAACATCAACAAGGAGCTCCAGCAGAGGGGACGAGCCCGTGCAGAGCTGCAGGTCTGGCTGCTCTGGGTCTGTCAGAGCATCCCGGGCTGAGCACGAGGACAGACAGGAGGCCGTGGTGTCCGTCTGTCCGTCCGTTCCTCTTCCTGGCTGTGGAGAGCGGGGACAAGGCGGGAGACCAAAGGGACTTGGGACAGGGACGTGCAGGGTGGCATTAAGGCAAAGGAGGGCAGGGTTAGCTGGGAAATTGGGAAGGAATTCCTGGCTGGGAGGGTGGGCAGGCCCTGGGATAGAATTCCCAGATTTGCTGTGGCTGCCCCTGGATCCCTGGCAGTGCCCAAGGCCAGGCTGGATGGGGCCGGAGCAGCCTGGGACAGGTGAACGTGTTGGGGTGCAATGGGATGAGTTTTAAGCTTCTTTCCAACCCTTCTTTGATCCCATAATCATCTTTTCATGCATCCTTTTCTTGTTTTTCCAGATTTGATTGGAAATTCAACAATAATCTCTACAATTAATAGTTATTTATACGGAAACATTAAATAGTTGTGTTTCTATTGTAAATGTGGGTTTAATAAATGTTTGATTGCTGCTCCTGTTCTTGTCCTTCCGTATTTGATGGGAATATCAACACCAATCTCTTACTATTAATAGTTATTTACAGTGAAACATTAAAAAGTTGTGTTTCCATTGTAAATGTAGGTTTAATTAATAATGTTTGGTTTCTGTTCCTCTTGTTGTTGTCCTTCCATATTTAATGGGAATTTCAACTCTGTATTACTATAAATATTTACATTGAAACATTAAAAAGCTGTGTTTCCATTGTAAATGTAGGTTTGATTGCTGGTCCTGTTGTCTTTCCAGATTTGATAGGAATTTCAACTCTCTGTTACTATAAATAATTACTTACGTTGAAACATTAAAAAGCTGTGTTTCCATTGTAAATGTAGGTTTAGTAAATAATGTTTTATTGCTGATCCTGCTGTTGTCCTTCCAGATTTGATGGGAATTTCAGCACCAATCCCTTACTATTAATAGTTATTTACACCAAAACATTAAAAAGCTGTTTTTATATTAAATAAATCATCGTTCAATAAATCATGTTTAATTGCTGATCCTGTTGCTGTCCTTCCAGATTTGATGGGAATTTCAGCACCAATCTCTTACTATTAATAGTTATTTACACTGAAACATTAAAAAGCTGTGTTTCTACTGTAAATGTGGGTTCAATAAATCATGTTTGATTGCTGATCCATTGCTGTCCTTCCAGATTTGATGGGAATTTCAACACCAACGTTTCCAGAACCATCAGCTGCGATCGCCTCTCGACCACTGTCAACAGCAGAGCCTTCAATCCTGGACGTGACTTAAATTCTGGTGAGCAGCTCACTTCTACTTTGGGGCTTTTTTCCTTCTGTTGTAGGGCTTTTTTCCCATTAGACTCCAACATTTCCTTGGCACAGAGAATTTGCATTGATTGCCATAGCAACAAGCTTTTATTTCTCCTTGCAAGTGTCACACTGCTCTTAATTTGAGATTTCATGATTGAAAGCTGATACCTAAAGTAATGCCCTTAGTCTAAGTACTTTATAAAAATGTCATGAAGATTTTATTCCAGCCTACCGTGGATAATTTTGTTGTGGTTTCTGCACTTTTTATTTCTTCCTTTTTATTTTTTTTCCAAGGTTTTCTCCTTCCTAGGCCTGTCTGCTTTGGCATCAGCAGTGTCAGCTGCTGCAGGGGCCACACAGGGAAGTTTCTCTGATCTCCTTAGCTGAGTTCAGCCCATATGAGGCTGCCTTTGCAGTGATATGCAAAATCGACCAAATATGAGGGCATCTTAAAATATTCCCCGTCTTTGTCTTGTCAGGGCATTTTCTCAACACATTAAGGACTTAGAAATATGCTTAGAACCAAAATACACACGACTTATCCCTGAAAAATTCAGCTTTTGGGCCTCTGCTGCAGCAAGGTTTTCTTCTTTTTTTTTTTTGCATCCTAATCAGTGTGGATTAATGCAGGCATTTCAGTTGGGTTTAGTGAGACTTTGCCCCAGTTCCATCTGATTTTTCAACTTTTTATGGTGCTCAGTGTTGTAAATTAGGGAACATTAACAGACTTTGTGGATTTTATTTTGGGGAGATGTTGTTTGTTCATTCTTTTGGGGGAATAATGCAGACTTGGGATTTGTTATTTTATTTTATTTTCATTTTCAGAGGTCTTTTGGAATAAAATTCTAATGTATTTTATTAACTTGACTGATGAAGTGGCAACCCTGCCATTCCACCCTCACCATCTTGCAACAAACAGGGGGAGAGAGCCCCAAATTTTTATAAACTCATTTACTGTTTAATTCTTATAGCTTTGCTCTCTGGATTTCTAATGGAATATAAAAATGATCAGTCCCCAGAGATTGTTTTCCATCCCATCCATGGTATCCCACATCTTGGATGCAGGTGCTGGCCAGGCTGATTTCCTGACAAGCCATGATTTGTGTGGTGTTTTCCATCCCGAAGCCAGGCACTCTTTGTTCACTATCTGTGATTTGCTGGGCTTTGTTTTACTCATCTCTTTATTAAAAAACCAAACCCAAACGACTCATTAAAATAATGTTTAAATCACATGCAGTTGTTAATTAATCAGAATAATTTCTGAAGGCAAGTTTAGAGCCACTGTTGTGAGAGCAAAGCATACAATGAATCACTTCATGGTGTTTAATTAAATTAAATAAAAATCTTTTCTACTGCAGAAGTTGGAGGTTAAAAAAGTATTCAGGAAATATTCCTTATTTTTGAGTGATGAAAAACAAATAAATTGCAGTTTCTTGTAAACATAATTTAAATTTTTGGTTTGAATTCTCAGAGAAGTAAAGTGAGTGTTCAAGGCTCCTGCTGTCCTGGCTCAGCAGTGAGGCTCCAGTGCCTCCTCTTCCCTTGCCTCTGGCTTGGAAGATTCCTGATGAAAGGAGAACCTTCAAAACGTGGCATTGGCAGGAAAGGGCAGCAGGAGAGGAGAGGGAATTGGGGGAGAGTAAGAGCAGGGATTTATTGACAGCAGACTCTCCTCTGGCTCTCCTTTCACAGAAACAGCCTTGGGGGGAGGTTTTGATTAGGGAGGAAATGTCTGTGAGAGAGAAATGGGATGGGAAGAGTGGATTGAGGCAGGAAAATGGGATGGAAATGGTTAATTTGAGGAACAGGAATTCCTCACAGGGTGCACACCTAGTGAAGAGAGAAGTTTTGTGTAGCTGAGGCCAAGGAATATCCCTGGTCCTTGTTGTGTTTAAGAAAAATTCCCCTAATCCCATAATTTTCTTTCTTCCCCCATAAGTATCCTCATGCAGACCTGGGGAGGAATATCTGTTGCACTTTGGGTTTAGGCTCTACCTCTGCCTCATTTATTTTTATGCTTTAAAACCTGTGGGTACGTCTGGGTGTTCTCATCGTTGTCTTCCTGAATGAGTTTTTCATTTCATTCTGCACATAAAAGGCAAAATTCCCATGGGTATCCCCCCTTTTCCCACAGGAGCTCTGCAGTTTAAATAATCCTGCCTATAAAAAGCTCCTGGCAAAACATAAATTTCAGCTCTGCTCGCTCGACCTCGAGCTCAGCTCTGGAAATGTTAATCTTGGCCCAGAGTAAAAAGTGGGATCGGAGTGCTGAAGTTGGAGGTGTTGGAAGGGAACGGAATTTGCACCACAAAGCCACAGGAACAGAGCCTGGGAGAGCCCTCAGGGACAGCAACCCCAAATTCCACCCTGGGCAGGGTGTTAAGAGGGGTGATGGAGCTCATGAAACTTTTAAATCTGTTTTTTCCATTATTATTGGAAATTTTTTTTTTTTTGTTAAAACAAACATTAATCTTAGGGGAGGGAGAAAGAAATAGATGTGTCCCCTCAGCTTTAAAAAATATCACTTTTCCCACTGTTTTTTCGTGATATTACGTGGCTTTTTAAATGTTGTTTAATGTCTTGAAAAGATTTTGTTTTATCTTGGTTGGAGTTTTGCATCTGGATTACTTTTAGCCATTACTACAAAGCAGATAAGGAGAAAGTCTTTATTCTCCAGATGGAGACACAGGCTTTGGGCAGTTAGATGAAGAGATCTGTCCTCACCACTCTGAATAGTCCTTTATTTATTAAATCTTCCCCAGAGCCTGTGCATTATCAGATTCCTTTGGAGTTTTTTTTGCCTTTTGAATAAACAGGGAACCAGTAAATCTTTCTCCTTCTCATCCTTCCAAGTGCTGAAATGTCTGTTCCAAGGCAGGCAGCTTTGGCAGAGTGCTCCTCCCCAGAAATATGCAGAGATGGCACAAATTGCCCAGCAAATTTTGTCTGTTTTACTCGAGGTGTTGATCATTTCAAATCTTAGAATCATAAAATATCTGGAGTTGGAAGGGATCATTGAGTCCAGAATGTGGAATGTTCCTCAAATTGCTGTATTCTACACTGACTTTTGGCTGAGTTAAAATGGCTGGGAGTTATTTGAGGAGAAGAGTTAAAACCCCTCCTTCCAAATGCTTTTAATGGAGGAATCTGGTCCCATTCCTTGAAATGAAAGGGTTTTAAACTTATTTTCCCTTCAGAGCCCTGAGGATTGAGCAGGGCTCTGTCCTGGCTCATGCCACCAGCAGAATGTTAATTGTGGCTGGGCTGCCGAGCTTTTATTCCTGGTGACAACACAGGAGCTGCAGTTGGGTGTGACTTGGAAAATCCTGGATCTGATCTGTCTGGGGAGTCAGAGGATGTCTTCACTCGTGCAATAAACACATTTCTTTGTGCTGTTTCTTCACCAGGAGGGTTCTTAATGGAGGGACTGGTCAGAGGAGAGCTGGAAATGAAACTTCCCTGGTTTTTGTGGGATGGGATCCGAGGTCGGCAGCTCAGCAAATGTAATGCTAAAGAGGAGGGCTGTAAGAAACCCTTTTATAACGAGCAATTATGTTCAGTAGTTCCTTTTTTCCCCCTGACTGTTTGTGCTGTTCTTTGAAGATTAATTAGTTAATGATTTGGCTGTGCTTTGAAGATGTAAAGTGGTATCTAGAAGTGCTAAGTGTTATCATATCGCATTCCCTTTGAAGTTTTATAAACTCTATCACACAGGGCTTTCTTCCTAAAAGTCCTTTTTGCCTTGTGAGATATTTATAATTAGAGAGAGCCATCATTTCAAATGCTGTCATCTTAATATTTCCCAACTTTTCCAGCAGGATTTGGGGTCAGATTTTGCTGCAGGAGAAGTGGAGGGGACAGAGTGACCTGGCAATGCCAACTCATGGGCAGCTGGCCACTTTTATTCATAATCTGTGTCCAGAACTAAGGAACCAGCTTTTATTTGGATGGAATAACCTGTCCAGGGGCTGGTTTTCCTGGGAGGAAGAGGTGGGAATGAACCACAGGCAATGAGGGTGTGGAAAGTTTGGGGTAAGTGAGATTTAGGTTAAAAAAATTCATCTACTGTGTGTCCTGGCAAGGAGCAAGAATTGAGGAAATATCTGCAGGGCATTCTTGCAGCTTGAGTGGATGGAAAATAAGAATGTGTTTAAAGAGAAAACGTCTGGATTTTTCAGCCACGGCTTATCTGCAGGGAGATTGTCTGCTGTGGTCATAGGAAAATGAAAAAAAAAATGGGAAAAAGCAGAGTTTGGATAAAATTGGTGGTCCCTGGGGAGGGTGTTATTGAACTAACACTCGCTGGAGGAAACATGAGCACAACTGTGTGAAAAGGAAGAACAGCAGAGCTTGAGTTTCAAAACCAATTGTTTTATGGGGAAAATGAATACTTCTAAATCCACATACTCTCGTGGGGAAATAAATACAGCTCGTGGCTTTGCAGGAATGAGAAGTTTATCTTTAATATAGCAAGGATTAAAAAAAGCCAAAGCCTTTAAATTATAAACTCCTTTATTGTAATGTTGTTGGTAAAATTAGACTGGACAAGTTGTTTTGTCCGGGCTTTAACTGGGTGTTCACATGTCAGCTTTGAAATTACATTTTTCAAGTGCTGTAACTCAAAACAAAAACTTCAGCACCAGAAATTCAGCCTCTTTATACAAAACAACTTCACTCCCAGAACGATGAAATCCTGGTGGTTGGGCATAAAAAGAAGGATTAAAATGTGTTATAGTCTCATGGCCCTTCTGCCTGCAGGAGGAAGCAGCAGCTCAGAGAAAAAACAGATTTTGGAGGGGAATGAGGAATCTCTGGCAGTCCCTGATTCATCAAGGCAGGGAATTGTTCTCATGAGAAGCTGCATTTTTGCACAGAGCTCAGCAGTCCCAGCCCAGCATCCCAGTGGGATTTGTAGGCACTGTGGGAAGTGTGAAATACTGTGGCAAAGAGGAGTGGGGAAAGCCCAGGACAGCGGTTTTTGCAGGGTAATTACAGTGGGCTGGATGTGGAGAGAACATCCAGCCACAGCCAGACTGGGAAACCTGAGTAAGTGCTAAAGTGTGGAGGATGTGGAGCTCAGGCTGCCCTCTCTGTGGGTATTTGGGTGTAGAGTGTCTGGCTAGGGCTTGAATGTGCCCTGCAGTCCTTTCCAACCCAAATATTGGCATATTTGATAATGAGGGAGATGAAACTGGCCTATTTTCAGTGCCAGTCCTGAGGGAATGCTGGAGGGAAATGCTGAGCAAAAGGTGAAGCACTGGAAATCAGAGCCCCCCTCTGCCAGTTCTTTGAGTTCTGCAATCAAAGAACATGAAAGGAGAAATGGCAAAGAAATATTTTCTTTTTTTCA
This sequence comes from Ammospiza nelsoni, assembly GCF_027579445.1. Lineage (NCBI taxonomy): Eukaryota > Metazoa > Chordata > Aves > Passeriformes > Passerellidae > Ammospiza > Ammospiza nelsoni. The sequence goes on from NC_080641.1 coordinate 34,703,234, forward strand.
TGCATTTTAAGCCTGTGTGATCCGCTTTACTTGCTTGGTAAAAACTAAAGATTTGAAATATACAGGATTTTGTTTTCGGTCTGCTGCGAGCAGAGAGGGTGTTCAGCCCTGAGTGGGAAATAATCCTGTTCCTGCTGTGGCGCCTCCCATGCTGATGATGTCCCATTCCCTCTCTCCTGGGAGCATTTCCCTTTTGTTTTAAAGGACTTAGAGCTGCCTGGGATCAGTGGTGTGGCAAAATTGGTGATTCCATGGATGAACATCAATCCAGGCTGGAGGGAGAGCAGACAGGGTCTGAGGGACATTCCCACTGCACCACGAGGCAGAAATCCCAATGTCTGTGGGATCTGTTCTTCCTAATGTCCATGGGATCTGTTCTTCCTAATGTCCATGGGATCTGTTCCCTTCCCAGTGTCAATGGGATCTGTTCCCAGTGCCCATGGGATCTTTCCTTTTGTTGGTTATGAAGCTGTGAGCACCAAACCTGTTGAATATCTTGGAGTTATTCCACCAAAAAGAACAGGATTTTTTGACATGAAGGATTTTTCCTTTGTGGAAAGGATGTTGACAAGGTATTTATTATTACATGGAGATGTAGGGTGTATATATATTATATGTAATTGCCTTAATCTCTTCCTTCCTCACTCTGGCCTTGCCTTCCAGGACCTGGGGGTACTTCAGAGATTCAGGAGCTGTCATCACATGTTAAACAAAATCTGTCCAGTCCAGTGTTGAGTTTCTTGAGCTGTTTGCAGATCAGTGGAGTTTCCCCAGTGTTTTCCCCATCCTAAGCAGAGCAGTTTGTGTTTCAGGTTGTGTTGTTCTTCTCCAAACTCCACCAGGGAGGCTCTGAGTAACAAACCCTCTGAGTCTGGGCTGCCTTTTGTAACTCTGCTTCTCTCTCCCTTTCCACCCTGCAGTCCTTGCTGACAACCTGAAGTCTAACCCAGGGATCAAGTGGCAATATTTCAGCTCAGAAGAAGGGATTTTCACCGTGTTCCCAGCCCACAAGTTCCGGTGCAAGGGCAGCTACGAACACCGCAGCAGGTAGGATCTGCCTCCTTCCAATTTCCTGGGAAAAGCACTCACACTGGGTTCCTCAGGCCCTGATTTCACTCACTCCTGTCCTTTGCCAAGCTGCCAACCTTCATGAGTAACTTCTAATGGAGTCCCTTGGGTTTTCTTAGGGCTGTTTTTTAAAGCACCACTTTCCACTTCTAAGGAACTAAACTAAAATTCCAAACAGGTTCCTCCCCTCTCCCAAATTAAGTCAGCTGTAAACAGCAGTGACTTGGAAGTTGTAGGTCAGCCTGCAGGCAAAATCTGACTGATATTTGACTCATGCCTGACCCCTGTTAATAAAGCAGTGAGCAGACATTCTGCTGATTTGGCAGGTGCATCACTTGGGGAGGGAGGAGAAGGATCAGAGACTGGCACATAGGTAGGAGCATTTTCCTCCAGGTTGAGGTGGCACATCGTGGATAGCAGGGAAGCAGCAGTGAAAATTTCTTTCCATTAAAATAAAAGAGTAAAAATAAAGCATCAGGTGGCAGGGTGGTGGCAAGATTTCCTGCACAAGGATTTCTGTTGTCTAAGCCAAGAATTTGAGGTCCAGTATTTTTCCCTGCTTTTTCCATCAGTACCATGGGATTGATGCAGGCTTGAGGGTGGGAAGGTGCAGTGGCTTTAATGTCTCTGGTCATACATTAATTAATTGTACAAGTTAATCAGTCTGGGCAGGAGAAGCAGCAGCACATCCAGGAGCCTTTTGGGGACACTAAGGAGGGTTTGGTTTTCTGTCAGGGTTGAGCAATCAAAAGTTTACTGATGGTATCTTCAGTGTGCCATCAAAGCACAAAGTTCTGAGCTTGAGTGACTTTTCTGGGGCCTTGGAAAGGTGAGGGCTGAGGAGGTGAGAGCTGGGGGTGCCCAGTCCTGCTCAGAATTCGACACTAAAACCATCAGTGGTTTTATCCAAATCACTTGTCTGGGTCATAGTTCCTCCATGGCTAAATCAGGGGTCTCTCTTTGCTAATATTTACTTCAGAGGGTAGTTTGGGTGAATTAATTAGTTAATGCTTCAGTGCTTTGAAGATCAAAGGCCCTGTTTCAGTTGCAGGTATTAATCCAGGCTAGAGCTGCAGGCTGTTTTACACTTGAGAACTGATTTGTGCCAGTTGTTTACTGCAGTGCCTTGTGTCAAATCTTTCCTTTCCTTTTAATAAGATTTCTGTGTCTGCCTTTGATAGAACAAAATTTAGATCCCAAAACTCTCCCTTGAGTGTAACTAGTTTTGTGTCTGGACTAAGGAGGAAAGAGAAACTCACCATTTTATTTTAATCCTTCCTCCATGCTGAGGATCTTCCTAATTTATTCCAGGTTGAAACCTTGGCGTGAGAGCTTGTGAACTCTTTCACACCTCTCTCAATATTGAGCTGGATCTGCAAACAAGATTTTTGGTGTCAGCACAGGCACATGGCAGCACTGAGAGTCCCCGCTGGTGTCAGCTCACTTTGGGATGTTAAACTGGGCAGATCCAGGGGCTTGTGCAGCATGACCCGGGTGAGAGTCATCCCAGGGCACCCTGCCTTGGCCAGGAGCCTTCTTACAGCAGCCCAAACACCCTGGGCTGATCATCTCCCTGCAGCTGCACAGGTTTTTACTTGTCTTGGCCCCAGCACATCCCCACTGTTGCACCCAGTTCGCGTGTGGGTGAAGTTCCCAGCAGCCAGGATTTACCTGGAGCATTTCTTGCTTCATTCACACCTTGCTGTGAACTGCTGCACTGATCCCAAATGCTGCTGCTGTGTAAGCAGCAGGGTTAATTCCTGAAAGCTTGCTGTGACAGAGAAGAACCTGGTTAGGTTAAAAAATTCAGGAAGTGAGGGGCATTTCTGCATGCTCAGATTCTCAGCTGGCCTTTCCTGGTAAAAGTCTAGATAAGGGAAAAAAAATCCTGTTATAATTCATTGTTTCTTCCTGCTTGTTTGCTTGGGTGTTGTAATTCCTGCCTGTTTCCACTGTGGGCACTGCAGTGGGGATGACAGGGTGCTGCTGATGGTGATGGTGGTTTGGGTGTTGTCCCTCCTCAGGCCCGTCTACGTCTCCACCGTTCGCCCTCAGTCCAAGCACATCGTGGTGATCGTGGACCACGGGGCCTCTGTCACAGAGACTCAGCTCCAGATTGCCAAGGATGCTGCCCAGGTCATCCTCAGCTCCATAGATGAGCACGACAAGGTGAGATTTCTCCAGACAAACCCTGCTTTTCTTGGGTTTTCAGCTCTCACCCAAAGTGGGGTTTTCAGCCTCCAGAAGATCTGGGAGCTGTCTCTGAGGGGTAACAGAGCCTTGAGCTCACTCTTTCTGCTGCAGGGAAAACATTTGGGGTCTGCAGGCTGGGAAAAAAGTGAAATCCCACTGATCTAAGGCAAAATCTTGTACCTGAGCAATCCCTAAAGGCTCCTCCATCTCAGCACATATTTCAGTGGTGGTCAACAGGAAGAGGAACCATGCTCCAAACATGACTCCTTCTCACATCCTAAACTGCTTTGAGCAACTCATTTCACCTCTGAGCCTCTCTTTTTGTCTTGTGAAAGTGGAAATTATTTATTCTCTTGCAGTACTGGTGTGAGCTGAAGCATAATTAGTGTTTGGAAGATTCACAGATAATTATGGTACCAGCAAAGGGCTGAGAAATCTGGGTTTGATTTTTTGCTCTGTCCCTGGTACTCATTTGACAGTGAGAAAGTCACTTAAACTGTAATTTTTTTTTCAGTACAGGCAACTGTGGACTCAAAGTGCTTCTGTAAAAAGTCTGCAGTTTGGTCTTTTAGTAACTCTCTACTGGTGAGAGCTTGATCAGTCTCTCTGCTTGGGCTTTCTTTTGTGAGCAGGGGGAGTTTCAGTTAAATCAAATTTAAGAAAACTGATGATAATCTTTGCCTTAAGTCTTCTCATGAATAGTATGAGGAAACCACTTGTAACATGGTGCTTTTAAAGAGGTTTAATATGGTAAAGTAATCTTACAGTTCAGCAGGATTAATAGCACTTAAATTCAAGTGTCAGAAGGGTTTGTGTGAATACAGAGAATACATTTATACACCTATTCCTTGGTCAGTAGCTCAGTGGTTATAGAACCTGTTACACAGGTATCTAATTACTGCTTAATTCTGGGGCTGTCTTGCCTCAGCCATGCTTCCTAATGAAGTTTGTCACTCAGTTAATGAGTCTGATGTGTTAGATGTCATTAAGGCATAGAGGTAGCACTTGCATTAACTTACTTACAGGAAAAGCTGATGTCAGAGTCTCCTTGCTTTGACTAAAACATTAAAACAGCAAAAAGCTTTGCTGGGAGCAGTCCTTAGAGGGGTTGTTTATTTTTTTTTTTTTATTTCTCTGTGCACTCAGCTTCTCTTTGGGCTCTCCAGGCTTTCCTGGAAATGCTCTCTGCTGATTCCCTGTCAGCTCTCCCTGGCCCACTCAGGCTCTGCCCAGAGCAGTGCATTGACCATGGTGAGGGAGCAGAGTGAAGCTGACTCTGCTGAGAAACAAAGACCCAAATCTCTTTTCCTTGAACTCCACATAATCCTTTTGAAATCTGACAGCTTTATGCCTCAAGCATTTCTTTTCCAACAATGCAGTTTTAAACCCATGGAATCTCCTCCGTTGGCTTCTCCAGTGTTGTGTGTCTGGGTGTGTAAAGATGATGCAAAGATGTGTGTTGTGTTCTCCATGCAGAACAACAGGACTCCTGGACAGCTAATCAATGTCATTAAGCAGAAGCCCCTTCATTGTTTGCATTAAGCTCTATTTATACATTCTAACACTTCTGCACAAACAATCACACATTTTTGATTGGTGCTTCTACCTTGTCCACATGCTCTGCATGCCCTTCTCAGGATATGTGATTGGTTACAGTCCAGTGCTTCAAGGCCCTCCTTTACCTAATTCTTGTAGTCTAGGCATTTTGTTTCTCAGCCTCTTCTTTCTTAATGTAGCACAATTTATGTCTTAGTAACCTTGATAATCCCATTGGCTTCTGGTAAGAATAACTAAAAAACAGTTTTGCTGGAGCACACTGTGGCCTGAGCTGTTCAAGCGCATTGCTCCACCTCTAGGGGAGGTGATCCCATGGAACCTTTTCCTCATGGAACCTCTTCCTCATGGAACCTCCTCCCCATGGAACCCCCTCCCCATGGAATCTCTCTCTTCCCCATGGAACCCCTTCCCCATGGAATCTCTCTCTTCCCCATGGAGCCCCCTCCCCACGGAGTCTGTTCCCGGCAGATCTCGGTGCTGACGGTGGCGGACGCGGTGCGCACGTGCTCCCTGGACCAGTGCTACAAGACCTTCCTGTCCCCTGCCACCAGCGAGACCAAGAGGAAGATGTCCACCTTTGTCAGCAGCATCAAGGCGTCCGACAGCTCCACGCAGCACGCCCTGGGCTTCCAGAAGGCTTTCCAGCTCCTGCGGAGCACCAACAACGGCACCCGGCTCCAAGGAAGTAAGGCAGCCTCTCGCGCAGGCCGGGCTGTTCCAGGGCCTTGCCATGTTTGCTCATTCCACATCCTCACTTTGGCAGAGCCCAAGGGAGTGGAGTGTGTTCAATAGGAACAGAAACGTGCTCCATCCCCGTTTTTGTTTTAAGGAGCATTTCCTTGGGCTGCAGTCCACGTGAGGGCTGTGGGATGTGTCCATCTCCATGAGGGGCTGTGGGATATGTCCATCTCCATGAGGGGCTGTGGGATGTGCCCATTCTCCATGAGGGGCTGTGGGACGTGTTCATTCTCCATGAGGGGCTGTGGAATGTGTCCATTCTCCATGAGGGGCTGTGGGATGTGCCCATTCTCCACGTGAGGGCTGTGGGATGTATCCATCTCCATGAGGGGCTGTGGGATGTGTCCATCTCCATGAGGGGCTGTGGGATGTGTCCATTCTCCACGTGAGGGCTGTGGGATGTATCCATCTCCATGAGGTGCTCTTGGATGTGTCCATTCTCCATGAGGTGCTCTTGGATGTGTTCATTCTCCATGAGGGGCTGTGGGACGTGTCCATTCTCCATGAGGGGCTGTGGGATGTGTCCATCTCCATGAGGGGCTGTGAGATGTGTCCATTCTCCGTGAGGGGCTGTGGGACGTGTCCATTCTCCGTGAGGGGCTGTGGGATGTGTCCATTCTCCATGAGGTGCTCTTGGATGTGTTCATTCTCCATGAGGGGCTGTGGGACGTGTCCATTCTCCATGAGGGGCTGTGGGACGTGTCCATTCTCCATGAGGGGCTGTGGGACGTGTCCATTCTCCATGAGGGGCTGTGGGACGTGTTCATTCTCCATGAGGGGCTGTGGGATGTGTCCATTCTCCGTGAGGGGCTGTGGGATGTGTCCATTCTCCATGAGGGGCTGTGGGATGTGTCCATTCTCCATGAGGGGCTGTGAGATGTGTCCATTCTCCATGAGGGGCTGTGGGATGTGTCCATCTCCATGAGGGGCTGTGGGATGTGTCCATTCTCCATGAGGGGCTGTGGGACGTGTTCATTCTCCATGAGGGGCTGTGGGACGTGTCCATTCTCCATGAGGGGCTGTGGGATGTGTCCATTCTCCACGTGAGGGCTGTTGGATGTGTCCATTCTCTGTGGTGGTGTTCACAGGGGTCCCAGGACGAGGGAAGAGATGAGAATGTTGACTCCATGTTTCAGAAGGCTGGTTTATTATTTTATGATATATATTACATTAAAACTATACTAAAAGAATAGAAGAAAGGATTTCGTCAGAAGGCTTGAAAACAATAGGAATGGAATAATAATAAAATCTTGTTTCTGACCACACAGTCCAGACAGCTGGACTGTGGTTGGCCATTAATTAGAAACAACCACATGAGCCCAATCCCAGATGCACCTGTTGCATTCCACAGCAGCAGATAACCATTGTTTGCATTTTGTTCCTGAGGCCTCTCAGCTTCTCAGGAGAGAAAATCCTAAGGAAAGGATTTCTCATAAAATGTGTCTGTGACAATTCTCCACGTGAGGGGCTGTGGGATATGTCCATTCTCATTTGTGTCTCTTGCTGCCTTGCCTTTCTTTTGAACTGAAGGAGGAGAATGCAGGATTGACCTGTGTGATAGCTGAGTTATTTCCTCAGTCTGTATGGGGGGGCCTTTCCAGGAAAACTGCAGCTTCTGCAGGTTCATTTAATGAGTGCTGGCACATTTTATAGGGATGATGTGCCTTACTGGAATCCTGGGGAAGTGGGTCCCCTTGCTTCCCAGGAAAATGAGGCTTTGAGGATACCAATTATGGGTGATGTTTTGTGGAACACAAAGCTGTCCTGGCTAAATTTTCCTTCATCTCACAATAACCCCCCTGAACTCTGTGTACTCATTATGAGCTTTATCCTTCCCCTTCCCAAGACTGGGGCTTTTCTGGGTGTTTTTTGTATGTATGATGATGTGGTGAAAGACATGAAAAGATGGATGTGAAAGTGGGTGGCAGATTTGCTTGCAGGGAAGCTGTGGAAGGCAAATCCTGTGCCCTGGGTGCTCCTTGGGTTTGAGTAACGCTGGCAGTGCCAGGGCAGGGTTGAGAAGGGAGGGAGCAGCCCATCTCCATCAGGATAGGGATTATGTAACTCAGTTCCCAGCCCTGGCCCTGTGCCTGCTCCAGTGAGAGCAGAGCCTGCAGTGTCCCAAAGGGCACCAGCTCAGAGGCTGTGAGAGCCAGAGAGAGAGGAAAAGGCCAGGAGTTGAAGTGCTTTGGAAAGAATGAGGAAATATCCCCCATTCCACGTGACTTTCCCTCGGTTTATGGAATGGTGCTTTTGCTACCAAAGGCTCAGCCAATTCCTGAGCTTCAGGCCATTGGCACAGGGAGATTTCGTGTGACTGGACAAAGGGTAAGGTTGGCAAGGGCAGGATTTTACCATCCTCTGGCAAAATGATGGCAGGGGAGCAACTCCAGCAAATGCAGAATGAACAGTGCAGGGCGGCTGCAGCTGGCTGGGATAAGATGAATTTGTCACCAGGATTTATTCCAAGAACATCAGCTGAGGAGTCTTGGAGCATCCTCCTGCATTTCCCCATCCCTGGAAGTGCCCAAGGCCAGCTTGGACAGGGCTTGGAGCACCAGGGATGGTGGGAGCTGTCCCTGCCCATGGCAGGGGTGGGATGAGATGAGATTTAAGGTCCCTCCCAACCCAAACCGTTCCAGGATTCCATGTTTTTATGTCTGGCACTGTTTTATGTTTGGAAGTTTTGACATATTCATTTTTCACTAGGTTTCATATCAAGCAACTATTTTGGGGCACAAGCACAGAAAGTTAAAATGCAAATGCTTTGGATTTAGGTTTTGTCTCCATGTGGAAGATTGTGAAGATCTAACGTGTTTATGATGAATTTCAGAATTCCTGGGGTGAGACACAATAGGTTTGAGAAGAGGATGTTTATAAAGCATGTCTCATTTTCTTGTAAATAATCTTTTCATCTTTTTAAAAAAGAAAAACAAACCTAGCAAAAAAAAAAAAAAAATCCTTCATTTCACTGTTAATTTTCTAACATCCTGTTCCCAGAGAACAATGTGTGGGTGTGTCAGGGAAGCTGTTGAGATACAGCCTCAATCCCAAATTCACACTGGCACAGCCAGAAGGGAGCTGCTGGTGTGAGGTGGGAGAATTGTGGTGTTCAACACATCTGGATTTTCTGCTCCAGGTCCTACTGCAGTCCTGCTCAGCACATTCTCATCCCACAGGGTGACAGGATGCTCCAAAAGCTGCCTGCTCTGGTCCCTCATGCAGATTTAGGACTGGCTCTTGTTGCTCCATTTAGGCTGCAGCACCATGCCTGGCTGCAGATAAAATATCTCTGCTGTAGCCTAGGAAACACAGCAACAATTTTCCTTAAACTCCACCCAAAGCTGCTTTTGTACCTGGCTTTGCTTTTTTTCCTTACAGAAAACTAAGGTAGGAATTCCCCCAAATTAACAGCACCTCCTATCAGTGTCAAAATCTGGTTCTGGCTGAAATTCTGGTCAAACCATGAGGACAAAAATGTGCAAGTGGAAGCATTGATACCTCTTTAATAAATCAGTACAGCAAATCCACCAAAAATCCAGGAGAAACAAGAAAGTTGGGATGTGACCATGTCAGCCCAGTGCTCTGCATTTCCTGTGGGTGATTTTGATCTGTATGTTCATTATAAACACAAACCACTCTCAATGCTGAGATAAATGTGATGGAACTGGTTGGGGAGTCAGCACAGGGCTGTGGATTGTTGTGTTCAAAGGCTTTGGGGCAGGACCTTGGCCAGGAGCATCCTCAGCCTGAAAAACGTGTTCCAGGGAAAGTGTGAGGGGCCAGGCCACATTCCAGAGAATTCACAGAATTCCCAAGCTTTCTGCTCTGCCCTGCTCCATGGAGGGTGTCCTGTGCAGCTCCAGGCCTTGGGATTGCAGGGGGAAAGGAGAACAGAGGGACAGGAGATGAAAAGTGCAGGATTTGGCCTTGTGGAGCCTTTTCCATGGAATTAGAGCAGCTGCTGGATCTGTGTGCTCCTGTCTGGAGGCAGCCAAGCTCCTCAGCTGGAGAGGAGAAGGATCCAGGGAGTCCTTAGTGCCTAAGGAGAGCTGCAGAGGGACTGGGGACAAGGATGGAGGGACAGGACACAGGGAATGGCTCCCACTGCCAGAGGGCAGGGATGGATGGGAGATTGGGAATTGGGAATTGTTCCCTGGCAGGGTGGGGAGGGGCTGCTGGAATTCCCAGATTTGCTGTGGCTGTGCCCAAGGCCAGGCTGGACAGGGCTTGGAGCACCTGGGATAGTGGAAGGTGGGACTGGATGGGGTTTAAGGTCCCTTCCATCCCAAACCATTCCAAAGCCAGAAGGTGCCTGTGTGGTTTGCTCAGGAGAGCAAGCCCCCTGCTCCTGGGTGGCCAACAGGAGTTTGGTGAGTGCCAAGAGTGAAACTTGAACCCCAAAGCTGGAATCCATGTGGCCGCAGCGTGTTCATTCCCTGGAGGGGCTGTGGATCCCTGGGAGAAGCTGCTGTGAGCGGATTCCAGGGCTCTCAGCGCAAGAGTTAAATCCTGATGCACTTTGTGCTGTGATTGTGTTTCAGATACTGACATGGTCATCATTTATCTCTCGGCTGGGATCACATCAAAAGAGTCCTCAGAAGATGATAAAAAAGCCACTCTGCGTGTCATCAACGAGGAGAACAGCTTCCTCAATAACTCAGTGATGATCCTCACTTATGCCCTCATGAATGGTGAGAGATGCTTCTGATTTCCAGGCCATAAAATTCCCTTCCTGGCACAGCACAGCTCCTTTATTAAACTCATCCCAGGGTAATTCCAGGCCTTACTGGGAGCAGTTTGTTCATGGATTTTTGGCACATTTAATCCAGAAGCTGCATCCAGATGTTGTTACTTTGTGTTTATAGCTGTGCCACTCTATCTTTGTATATCCCAGTGCAGCTGCAGGGATATACAATATTGTGGCCTGGATTGTCCAGACTGAGGTAAATTTGTTAATTATTGCAACTGCAAACCTTCCTGGGGGCTTCCAGGGGCAGCAAGCTGGGACTAAGTGTGACTTCATCAGCCAGGGAGGGTGAATGGAAGATCAAACCAAATCTGAAATGGTAACCCAGCTTTGGTAACCTGGGAACTAACCTGAGAGTGAAGGTAAACATGAAGATCACCCACGCATTTTCCAAAAAAAGCATTTTCAGCGCAAAGGCAGTTTGTTGTATTACTGAAAATAGCCAAGGAAGTGAATGCTCTACCCAATGTATGATTTGGTTGTAAATTTAAATGTTCATTTGAGACTGGGGCGTGCAAAAGGCTTTGATTTGTGTGCAGGAGTTGAGCCTGGGACTTGAGTGAAGTGTGAAACTGGAATGATTCAGCTGGAGAACAAAGGCTGTTATCTGCAGGGCTGAGGATTGCTCCTGGTCCTGCCTGTGGGCGAGCCACCGTGGAGAACAAAGAGCTGTCCTGTGGATTTATGGGGCACACTGCTCTTTGCTCCCCAGGCTTTGTTTAAAGGGGGGATGTGAACAGCATGGCAAATCTTTTGCACTGTGCAACAGCAGGAGAGAGGCAATCTCTTTAAATTTGGTGTTAGTAATTAATTTTCTTCTAGCCAATCTTTAAGCACTGAAATAAAATATGAAATTTTCAGTGCTGCGATACAGAGTGTGGATCATTCCTTTGGAGCAGGGGGCAGGAGCCTGGATGGAAATGGAGCTGCTTGACCAGTTTGCCTGTGTTCTGTGTCCCTGCAGAGGGGGTGACGGGGCTGAAGGAGCTGGCCTTCCTGCGGGACCTGGCTGAGCAGAACTCGGCCAAGTACGGCGTGCCCGACCGCAGCGCCCTGCCCGTCACCAAGGGCAGCATGATGGTCCTCAACCAGCTCAGCAACCTGGAGACCACCGTGGGCAGGTTCTACACCAACCTGCCCAACAGGATGATTGACGAGGCCGTGTTCAGCCTGCCCTTCTCGGATGAGATGGGGGATGGTGAGTGCTGCCCTTGGCTTTGGGGTAAAACCATCAGAGATCGGGTTCTCTTTGCTTTCATGTCCCCAGATACATGTAATCCTGTGTCGTAGCTGAGATGGAGACAATGCAAATGCACTCCATTTTCAGAAGGATTGAAATTGTTTTTATTATGGCATGCACATTTTTTATAAATTTTTACAAAACTCATCGGTTTACACTTTACTCATTGGTCACGAGACAAACAAAGTGCTCATTGGAATAGTTGCAGGTTTCTCTTATTTATCCTTCTTTCTCTCTTGGTTTCTATGTCAGCAACCTTGGTAGAAAATTCTTTCAGGGGTGAACATGGATCCTCTTACCAAACTTCTCTCTGGCTCTCAGAAGTCACTGTAAAACCTGTTCCACAATCCTACAAGATTTTGGTTCTAGGTGTGTTTCCAAGCCTTGTTGTCTGTAGCATTTTCATCTGCAGGAGGTTTAGTTGTGAAAAAAGTGCTAACAAGACATGGAGTTGACAGATTTAGTTTGGATTCTTGTGGTGAAATTTGTTCCTCTGTATGAATACATAGGAACAAATAATCCATAATTTAATCTGTGGAGAGGAATTCTTTGTACTGGAGGGAGATAGGTTGGAATGGCATCCATGTCAGCCCTGTGTAAGAGCGGGATAAAAGCAGCCTTGAAAATGGCACGAGGAGAGATTGTTAATTATTGTTAATTATTGTCCCAAGCTGGCCACCCTCCCTTCTTTGGCTTCAGCACACCTGGACTGTCCTGAGACCCAAACTGAATTTAAGGCTGTCCCTGAGGAAATCTGGGTCTGAGCTTTTGCTCCCTCCCTCAGTGATCAAACTCTGTTCCTGCTCTCTCCCAAAGCCATATCCAAGGGAAAATGGGAGCAGCAAAGGATTGGGAATGATGCAATAGATGGGTTTGTCTTACAGGCATTTCAGAGTGTACTTAAATGCTTGTACGTGCAAATGAGTTTTATATTGGGGTGAGGGAAGAGCTGCTGAGTTTCCAAGCTCAGAAAAAAGGAGTAAGAAACTGTTGCAGAGTTCTCACCTCAGGGATGAGATCAATCCCAAACTGTTGGGTAATTATGGATATGATTCCCAGCACAGTGGCAATTCTGGGATTTAGTTAGGCAGAGATTTAATATTCTGATTATGCATTAGATGAGAAACAACTCATCCCAACTGTTGCTTTACAAGGGCAAAGTCATTTCCTTCTTCTTCCATCTTATTTTTTGAATGGCCTTAAATCGTGTTGAAGGAAGAGAATACTCTATTGGCTTTTCACACAAATTTATTTTATATCTATAAGGAATCCACTTGGAGACTGACAACTTCTCAAACATCAGTTGTGGTGTGTGTTCTAATAAACTGATGAATATACTTCAGGTCACTATCAGGAACACAGGTTAATTAGAGAGAATTGCTGACAACAGCCAGACACAACAGAAACCCTGCTGAGCTTCCCTGGCCATATTCCAGCAAGGAATAGATACAAAATTTAATTGTGTAGCATCTCAAAATGCTCTGTTTCCTCTCAAAATAACGACCCAGAGGATATTTCTGATGGTTTTGTGGTGTTTCTCTCCCTCCAAGGCCTGATAATGACTGTCAGTAAACCCTGCTACTTTGGGAACCTCCTGCTGGGAATTGTTGGAGTAGATGTCAACCTTGCCTACATCTTGGAAGATGTCACCTATTACCAGGACTCCTTGGGATCCTACACCTTCCTCATTGATAATAAAGGTAATTTTGACTCAGATCATCTCCTCTAGTCCCACTGAGCTCGTGAGCCACCAATTCTGAATTCTCACATTTCTGAGTAATGAGTGATAATGTTTATTAAAAGTTTAATTGCACATTGTTGGTTAGTTCTGCCTGAATGTTGCTGGAGATTTTAGGTGGATCCATGACTTGAAACTTCTGTCCTGGGGTTCTGATTTGGAAACTCTTGCTGTGGGGATTTCCTACACCTGTGCCATCCAAGGTTTTCTGGGAAAGAGGGAAAACTGCTGTTAATGTGCTCTTTCCCTGTGATCCAGCTTATTGTATTGCTGAATTTTTCAAGCTGCTTTTCATTTGCAACCCCTTTGATGACGAGATTGTTTGGTCGCTGCCATCCTTGCCAAAATTCTATGTAATTACTTTATATTTGTTTTTCTCTCTAAAATACCTCTCCTGGGCCCAGTTTTGTAATGCATCCCACGTTTGGGGCTCTGTGTTTGTTTTTTTAGGGTACACTCTGATGCACCCCTCCCTGACCAGGCCCTACCTGCTGTCTGAGCCTCCCCTGCACACAGACATCATCCACTACGAGAACATTCCCAAGTTCGAGCTGGTGCGCCAGAACATCCTCAGGTAAGGAATGGATGCAGCACTGGGAATATTTCTAGAGGAATTTAAGAGTATAGAAGGAAAAATTCCTTTTCCTACAATATCTGGATCCTTGGATGGATTTTTTTCCCCATTAGCAATTCTGGTTTGATTTTTCCTCCCAACTTTTTCAGTTGTCTTTTGCGTTGTGGTGTTTCCCAGCTGATCTGGGGAATATTCCTGCTAATCTCTCTCTTCCCTGTCAGGAAGGTTTCCCACTATTTGGTCTGGGTTTTTTCTTTATGCTTTGCCTATTCTGAGAATTTTTAAGCTGAAAATGTGAGGGTACAGAAGTGCATTTGCAGCACACACACAGATTTTCCTTCACCAAGCACAAATAACAGTTAATTTCTTCAATTCTTATGATAATTATATAAACACACAATAGAAGGATTTTGCTGAAGTCCTAACAGTTTTGCTCAGTGTTTAATAAACTGCTGGGTGTTTTATCTGCCCCTGCAGCATTCCCTTGGGCAGCCAGATCATCACAGTTCCTGTGAACTCCTCGCTGTCCTGGCACGTCAACAAGCTGAGGGAAATCGGGAAAGAAGCCTACAATGTCAGCTATGCCTGGAAAATGGTGAGGACAACAAGTGTGGGGGGTGGCACAGGAGGAATTCATGGCTCTGCTGCTGTCCTTCCTTCAGTCTGGGAATGTCTGATCACTAATCTCAGCCCTGGGGTTAAAATGGAATCTGAGGTTAAACATAATCCAGGTGAATTCACCGATGCCAGCAAGAATTTGTGCCAACAAACTCAAGAAGGCACTTGTGGATCATTTCACAGTATTAAGTTAAATCCAACCTAAAGGATTAAGCTGAGCAGTTTTAAGATATTAAATCTGTCATTGTTTAACAGAAATTCACATAAGAAGGTGTCTGGAGTTGATTTTCTAAGATTGTAACAATGCATTTAATACCAAACTCCCTTTGTAGAGCAGCTGGGACACTCTAAGGTTTGCTGCTCTGGTGTAATTTAGAGTCCTTAAAACACCCAAACTAGTAAAACATGTGGCACATGCAGCACACAATTGAGAGTGGAAATAATAAAATCTTGCATTTGAGAGTTAATTTGTCTGTACTCTCCATAAAGGTAACACCAGTGTGTGTCCAGCAACTGGAAACCTGCAGCCTCTCCTCTGTTAGTGACAAAACATAACCATGAAATAGTGTTAGAATTAAAAATTATTGCTAATTAAGCAACAAAATGAAAGTCTTGTTTGGTTTTCAGGAAAAAAAAATTACAGTGTTTTTATTTTCTGTGTTAACTGTGGCAAAGTTTATTTTGTAGAACTCAGTGGTTCTGAAACACAGAAATTCTGTTCACCCCCCACCCTTTGGTTCTGTTTGGTGACGGGCTGGTGTTTTGCAGGTGCAGGACACGTCCTTCATCCTGTGTGTGGTGGTGATCCAGCCAGAAATTCCCGTGAAGCAGCTGAAGAACCTCAACACCGTCCCCAGCAGCAAGCTGCTCTACCACAGGCTGGACCTGCTGGGCCAGCCCAACGCCTGCCTGCACTTCAAGCAGCTGGCCACCCTGGGTAGGGCTCTGCCAGCCTGGCCTGGCCACCTCAGCTTGGAAACACCTCCAGGAGCCAGTCCCAGCTGTGCCCGATCCCCAGCTTGTGCCCAGCCCAGAGCTCTGAGTGCCACCTCTGGGGATGGGCACCCGAACCTCCCTGGGCAGTTCCACCCTTTCCATGGGGAAATTCCTGCTGGTGCCCTGCCTGAGCCACCCTGGCACTGTCACACCTCCTCTGTGTTTCTGTGGAGTGTGGCAGCTCAGTGCCACCTCCAGGAATGGGCACTCCAACCTTCCCTGGGCAGTTCCACCCTTTCCATGGGGAAATTCCTGCTGATGTCCAACCTGAGCTCCCCTGGCACTGTCACACCTCCTCTGTATTTCTGTAGAGTGTGGCAGCTCAGTGATGCTCCAGGGATGGGCACCCACACCCCCCTGGGCAGTTCCACCCTTCCATGAGGAAATTCCTGCTGGTGCCCACCCTGAGCCACCCTGGCACAGTCACAGCTCCTGTGTGTTTCTGTAGAGTGTGGCGGCTCAAAGGAAAGCTCTTCTCACAAAATATGGGAAATACTCTTCCCTTGAGAAGGTTTTATTTCCAAGGCTGATGTTCTGATCAGGTTTTGCCTTCTCACAGCTCTCCTTGGCCACTGTGGCCTGCTCAGTGCTGAGCTCCAGGATCACAGCAGAGCCTGAGCTGAGTCCCAGAGGGATCATGGGGCTCTGCAGGGAAGGCCCACCCAGGGGTTGAATCCATAACTTTGCTACCCTCAGCACCAGGTTTTAACCAACAGAGTCACTTCCTGCAGGATGAATGAGTGAGGTGCTGCTCAGAGTAGGGGATGAATGCCCTGGGGGTCCAGCAGGGTCCCTGGCAGTGCAGTGGGAGCATGGAGGTGTCTCACCAAGCTTAACCCAGATCCTCTCCTGGCTCTGAAGCACCTCCCTGAGCAGTACCAGAGTAGAATAAGTCCCAGCCAGTTGTGCAGGACTCTGCTGCTCTTTTGCCCTGGATTCATGGGAGTTTTGCACTGCCAGAAGCATTGAATGCCTTCAGAGGCAGAGGCTGAGCCTGCTGGGGAGAAGGAGAGCTTCAGTGCTCTGATGGTTTCCAGACCCTCCTCACCTGCTGCAAAACTCTCAGGTTTTGATAGGCTAAAGTGGTTCTGCTCTTCCTGACTGATTTCAGACATTGCTGGGAAAAAGGGAGAATCTCCATGGCAGTTCCAGTCTGGGAAGGATGGAGAACTTAAAACCCAGAAATATCCCAAGAACAGAGGGGTTTTACATAAACATCCTACACTGCAAGCTGTAATATTTAGGTATAGCCTTGGGAGGTCCCTAAAATCTCTACTATGAGAAATTCTGAATTAAATACTTCTGCTTGTAGCAGGGTTTGAAGGTCTCATGGTGAATTAGTGGCACAATTGTGGATTTTTCTTAGCTCCTTGGAGCCCTGCAGAATAGCTCAGTGAGATCAGACTGGAGGAGGGACCTGACAAACCTGTGGAAATTGCTTTGCCAGTTGTTTAAAACACAGGGATTTTTTGTTGTTGTTGTTTAATGTGCTGCCTAATCATGATTATCTTATATCCAGAAAGATATAAATGGAGAATATCCCAAAAATGCAGTACTAAGCTGTCAAGTGGAAAAACTTCATGCAAAGCAAAATCTGAATATTTGCTCTGGGAAGCAGATGAGGGGCTGGAGTAGAAGTTTGGAAGTGGGGACTGCAGCACATGTGTGGGGATGTGTTTGAGAGGAATGTGACTAAAAGCAGAACACTTCACATTCTGCACTGCAGCTTCTCCTCTGCAGACCATTCCACACAGGGAATTTGGGTTCCGTGGGTCACATCCTCAGAAAAGATCTTCTCAACCCTCAGCCCTGCATCATCATAATCATTTCTCTTTGTTAAAAAGGAAAAGCTGTCTGGTTTTGCAGATTTTGCATGAGGAAAGTTTGCTTTTGAGTTTGTTCTGAAAGCCACTCCAGACAGCTGCCCTTTTATTGGGGAGCTCCTCTTCTGCACTTGGGATTCTCCAGATGTTCATTCTCTGGAACTGAAAATGCTCATTTTCATTTTCCTCTGGGATATCTAACCTAAACAGGGATACTTAATTTCTTCTTAAGCCCATCATTTTTTCTTAAGGGAAAACAGCTTCTGTAGTCTCACAGAAAGCAGTAATTCAGAATTATTGAGGCTTTGGGAACAAAGGCATTAAATACCAAATGACACATGGAGATCAGAGGAGGGGGCTGATGCTGTGACTTCTGTGTTTTGAGGCAAGAAGGGGAGGAATTCATGTTCAGCCTGAGTTTAGGATGAATCTCTGCTGGGAAGTGCTCTGGGTTGGGTGGAAAAATGGATGTTTGCCCTCCCTCCCAGTCCAGAGTGTCTTGCAGGAGCTGGGGGTTGTAGTTGAGATGGAGACAATACAAATACACTCCATTTCCAGAAGGCTCCAAACTGTTTTTATTATGGCATGCATGCTTTTTATACATTCTTACAAAACTCAGAAGTTTACACTTTACTCATTGGTCACGAGACAAGCAAAGTGCTCATTGGAGTAGTTGCAGGTTTCTCTTATTTATCCTTCTCTCTTTCTTGGCTTCTATGTCAATAACTTTGGTAGGAAATTCTTTCAGGGGTGAACATGGATCCTCTTACCAAACTTCCCTCTGGCTCTCAGAAGTCACAGTGAAACCTGTTCCACATTTGGGCCCTTTGTGTGCTGAGGTGTGGGAGAGCAGCAGGGTCATCCCTGCTACAAGGACAGCAGGACAGGCACCCTCCCGTGGTACAACCTGCCACATGTGCAGCTCATCACACTGAAATTCCTGGTGTTTGGTGTTTGCAGAGAGCCCCACAGTGATGCTGTCTGCAGGCAGCTTCTCCTCCCCCTACGAGCACCTGAGCCAGCCCGAGACCAAGCGGATGGTGGAGCACTACACGGCCTACCTGAGCGACAACACGCGCCTCATCGCCAACCCCGGCCTCAAGGTGGGCACAGCAATCCCACCTTGGGCTGCTCTGCAAGCCCCAGATCCAGCACTTTGCACTGGGAGGGACCTTAAAGCCCATTCCATCCCATCCCATCCCATCCCATCCCATCCCATCCCATCCCATCCCATCCCATCCCATCCCATCCCATCCCATCCCTGCCATGGCCAGCACCTTCCACTAGCCCAGGGTGCTCCTGATGCCTTGGGATTTTGGCTTTTCTGTTTTTCTGTATTTGTGATCCTGCAGTTCTTTAGTGCACAACTCTAAACTCCATATTCAGTGTGAGCTGCTGCTGTCCCATTTTGGGCAGACACAACAATTCCTCTCCAGGCCTGGCAATCAGGGACTCCTCACTGCCTCAGGCCTGAGAGATGGAAACAAAAATGAGTTGAGGGGAGCAAACTTGGGGTGAATGACTTCATTACCTGAAGCTGTAATTGGCAGATTAACCCCCAATATGCAAATGGACCAAACTTATAAAAATATGAAAAATGTGACCCATGGTCCATTTTTGGCTGTAGCCCCTGAGGGGGCTTTGTCTGCCCAAGATGTACCTGAAGGCCCTGAGAAATGTAAACAAAAGTGAGTTAGGGGGACAAAACTTGGGGTGAATTATTTCATTACCTGAAGCTGTAATAGGAGGATTAACCCTCAATTTGCAAATGGGCCACACTTATAAAAGTGTGAAAAATTTGTGTCCCGTGGTCCATTTTGGATGTAGCCCCTTGGGGCTTTGCCCAAAATGTACTTGAAGGCCCCTCAATAAACAGAACTGCTTTTTATTCCCCTGGTTTTGTCTGGCCTGTGTTTTTAGGTAAGCCCCAAAAAAGGCATCACTCCAGCCTGGCCTTGGACACTTCCAGGCACCCAGGGGCAGCCACAGCTTCTCTGGACAAGCTCACCCTCACAGCCTGGAATTCCTTCCCAACATCTAATTTAAGACTGGAGAGAGGAGGGGGCAGAACTTTGCTGAAACAAACCCTAGAAAAGTTAAAACCACGCTAAGTTCTTAGCAGAAGCACCTTGGTCTTCCTAGGCATACAACTGAGAAATCTCTATTTTCTGTGCGAGCAGCACAATATTTACATTTACTCCAAGTTAAGCAAAGCCGCAGAGATAACACCCCCAACATTTCACTCTAATAATCTGCTTGGAATGTGTGGTGTGAGAAGCCTTGAACCAAGCAATTGAGCCGGGATGATCCCCGGTGGCTCTCGGGGAAGCTTTTATTATCTTGCCATGCAAGTGCTGCAGGAGCCCTGCCAGCTCTGCCTTTGTTTTGCAGTTCTCTGTCAGGAATGAAGTAATGGCAACCAGTCACGGCACGGATGAATGGATGACCCAGATGGAGATCAGCGGCCTCAACAGTTACATTGTCAGGCGTTACATAGCAACCCCCAATGGGGTGCTGCGCATCTACCCCGGCTCCCTCATGGACAAAGCATTTGATCCCACCAGGAGACAATGGTGAGTTTTTCAGGGTCCCTTCTGCAAAGCTTTGAATCATCTCCCAGGGCAAGGAGGGAAATGTTTAGAGTTGATTTCGTAGGGTTGATTTCGTTTTTGGAGTTGATTTCGTAGCCTGTGGGTTGTTTGTTGTTTTGGTTTGCTCTTTTTTTTTTTTAATTTAGTTTAAAATGTTTTCAGCATGGGGAAAAAGCTCAGAGCCTAAACACAGTTCAAGCTCTTTTTGGTTTTAACTTTGGACCTTTTTATTTTGTGGGATAGTTGGTATTTCATAGCCCAGCTATGGCAGATGGGGACATAAATATTCAGAAAATGAGCATCCCCTTCAGGGATTAGCTAACTCAGGAGTGTTTGAGCTCCTTGGGCCCTTTCTGGTTGTTCATATCTGAGCCTTTTTGTTTGTTTACTGTGGCTTTCCTCACTGCTTTCAAGGAAGGATTAATTATGCAGCAGCATCTGATTTGGGCAGAGGGCTGGGGACATTCCAGCAGGGAGCAGCTCTGGGTGTGCTCCGCAGCCTGGGATCCGTGGGAAGGAGCCAGCCAGGTGCTGCCACACTGGGAAAGACACAGATCCCAACCCTGTGGCTCTGCAGTGCTCCTGGCAGCTCTCCTGCCCCCTGTTTTCCTAAGGTTTTTTGTGTTATGGGAAGAAGGTGCAAGCGGGAATAAAGCAGAATTGGGTTAAACTGCTTGTGGGTCGGTGCTCTGGGTAGGGAGAAGCAAAGTGGTCACTTTTTCTTACATAAAAGTTGCCAAAAGTTTTATCAACTGCTATGACAGTTTTACCAACTCCCCAATGACTGTGGCTCATTTTATGCTGATGGGAGTTTTAGGAGGTTGTAATTTATACTCTCTGTCTGATATTTCTGAATTTTCTTGCCTCACTTCTGTTTTTTCTCCTCAGTTTGCAATGTAATCATTTTGCCAGGGTTGAGTTTGAGACTCTGCTGGCACCAAGCCCTGCATTGTTCTGGGGGAAAATGTCTGAAATTACATTAAATGTGTTCTGTGCAGAAGTAAACTGAGCTTTTTTAATGCAGCTGGATCTACTGGGGGACCATTTACTGAGCCAGTCTGGGTTAGTTTGGAGTCCCAGTTGTGTTTAGGTACTTGTTTGATATTAAAAACCAGTAATTTGGTGGCTGTTGTTCACAGTGTCCAAAATTCAGTGTTTTTTTGGGAAAGTTAAGGATTCTGTCTTGAAGTTACAGACTTTGGCACTGATTGTGAGCATTTCTTTTGGCTTCCCTCAGGTACCTGCATGCAGTGGCCAATCCAGGACTCATCACCTTTACTGGGCCCTACCTGGACGTGGGAGGGGCTGGATATGTGGTGACCATCAGCCACACTGTCCATTCCTCCAGGTGAGGGGCTCTGGGCCTTTGGGGCAGGCAGGAGGGCTCTGAGTTACCAGAGCTGGGTGACTCTGGGTGCTCAAGAACTGAAAACCAAAGCTGCTCTTAAAGTGCTGCTGGTGAAATGTCATTGAAAAAAATGGGGCATTGAAACACTGGAAGAAATCCAATTTATAGGAATATGTGAATTCTGTGGCTTTATTGGTAGAGGACTAATAACAGTATATTTTAAAAGAAGGATTGATTGGTGGGAAAGTGCTCCTGGATGAACATGAGGTGGGAGATCTAAGAATTGGGAGGAGGAGAGGGATTGCTCTCCTGAGGCACTTTGGGAATTGTGTTCCATCCGTGCTGGGAGTTCACTCCTTCTCCATCAGGACTGCCAAGCTCCCCATCTCCTGGGGTCCCCCACATTCCACTTGTGGGGTTTTGAGGAGCAGGGAGGTGTTTGGAAGGAAACTGGAGCCACAAAGGGGGTTAAGGACAGAGCTGTCCTTACTCCAGGAATTGGGGAGCTCCTTTCCTGGGCTGCTTCAGTCCAGCACTTCTGGGCTTCCAAAGCCTGTGGAACTCCAAGAGCCCTTCCAGGATTGCTGGGAGCAGCAGGGCCAGGAGCTGCGCTGGATGAGCCCTGTGGGTCCCTTCCAGCTCAGGATATTCCATGGTTTCATGAAATGACTTTTTCCTGGAGGACCAGGCTGTTGCTGTTCCAGCTCCCTCCTGGCCAGGCCCCAGGCTGAGGCCAGGTTTAGGGATGCAGGATGTTTAAAGGAGCCCAGTTTATAAAACATGGACCCAACCTTGCTGTCTGTCCCAAGCTCTCCCAAATTCCCAGAACCTGTCCTGGTTTTTACATGGAGTCTCCTCCAAGCTCCCTCCCCAACAGCCCACCAGTACCACCAGTGCTGTACTGGGACTTCAAAGCCAGCAGGGATCAGGATGTGGCTCCTCACTCTGCCAGAGATTGCCCTGCTCTGGGTGGGATTTCCCAGCACTGCACCTCTGCCTGTGTGTTCTGGCAGGAGCATTTTCAGCCCCAGCCCCTGCGTGGTGCTTCTCACCCAGGAATTTACTTTGGGGAAACACTTCTGTAAAGGAGAGAAGTGCAATTAATCAAAATTCTGATTTTTATCTACCAAGGGATGGTTTACTCAGCTCTAAGAACTTAAAGCTCCTGTGGGTTATTAGAACATGATTAAAGAGCAGTTAAACAAAGTTTGGCAGATGTGAGTGTGATTCCTGGGTAAATATGACCTCTGAAGCTCACAGTCACATGTGGTTATAATCCCCAAAGAGGCCTGAGCTCCAAATCCAGAGGGGTGGGGAGGAATCTGTGGAGTTAAGAGGAATTTTGGCATTAGGGACTGCTGGGAGGGTTTAAATACCCACATCAGGGCAGCCAGAGCTGACACCTCTCATTCCCATTTTATGTGGATCTTTTTCCTTTTTATGGAGGCTGGGAAGAGAAGATTTATGCCTGATGTGGTTTAATGCAGTTGGCATCAGCAAAGCAGGAGGATTTAATGCTTGAAAATGAAGCTAAAATATTTACAACATCCTAATGGCTTTATGTCTGTTAGGACAGAGCAGAACTTCAGAGCCTGATGCCTTGTCACACATGAAATGTGTCTGTGCTGCTTCACTGCCATCCTTCCCTTCCTCCTCCAGGAAATGTGAACAATAAATCAAATGCAGGTTTTAAAAAATCTGTATTTATCTGTCTACAAATGAGATTTGACTGCATCTCCACTGCACCTCTCTGGAAAGCAAACAAACCTCAGCCCAGTAAACGGAGCTGGGTTTCCATGGAGCAGGGGTGGCCAGAGCTGTTTGTGCAGCCCAGCTGGGCCTTGCAGCATCTTCTTTATTTTTTCTTTTTCTAAACATTTTCATTCCTGTCTTCAGAGACTGAATAAAGGAGAAAAGTGAATTTTGAGGTGTAAGGTGCACATGGGTGCAAATCCCACACCCTTGAGCTGATCCTTTTGTGTCCTGCAGGGCTGAGAGGGAACTGCTCTGGCTGTGGCCTCTCAGTGCTACTGGGAGCAAACTGGGAGCACTGGGGTGTTAGGAATGGAGGAAGGACACAATGCAGCCTCAGGCTGCTGCACACCACCACATCACAGGGTCCTTTTCATAACTCAGCCTAAGAAATGTTATTTTCTTCTAATTTTCTGCCTGCCATTCACAATCACTCCCACACTCTGGAGTTTCAGGGATTTAGCTCAAAGTCTGGCACCTTCACATTCATTCCTCCTGCTGGGGGCTGAGCAGAGGGGGTGCAGGTAACTCCTTCCAGCTGGGGGAATTGGAAAATACAGGGGCCGCACCCTTTGTTTGTGTGGATGGGGAATTTTTAATCCTCATTTCTGTCGCTCAGGATTCAATGTCTGTAGGCGCTGGGGGTGTGTGTAGGGTGGGATCCCCTCCTGGGCTTCTCCTGTGCTGGCTGTACAAGGGGTGACTAAAACAGGAATTATTAATATTATTATTATTGCCCTAAATAAATATTATTTTTTATTATTTATAATATTTATCATTTTCCCCTTTCCCCTCACTGCAGTGCTCAGATGTCCTCAGGACACTCCGTGGCCGTGATGGGCATCGACTTCACCCTCAGATATTTCTACAAAGTCCTCATGGACCTGCTGCCAGTTTGTAATCAAGATGGGGGGAACAAAATCAGGTAAAAATAAATAAAATATTTCTTTTCTTTAACCAGGTGACCCAGAGGTCATTTCCAACTTAATTTCTCCAAGGATTCTGTTACTTTCAGTGTGTGCTCTCTGATTTCCAGTAGAACTTGTGCTTGTACCTTCTCATAAAGATTATGTGGATGTTTTTGTTATTCCAGATCAAACTGCCATCAGCTAAATAAACAATCTGCAGGATTACAAAAGCAGAAGATAACAGATTTGATTTTATTTTTTTGGTTATATTTAGATTTCTTTGAAATTCTGGGTAGAAAAAACATTCCTTATTAAATGAACACACTTCCCAGTTCTCCTGTTTGTTTTAATTTAACCTATTTAGTTCCTGTAAGCGTGTAAGAGTGATACAGGATCTCAGTTATTTTAACTCCAATTATTCAAACACAACTTTGGGATGTTTTTCTCAGAAATCCATAGCACAGCCTAGGCAGAAGAAGCCTGATTTCATCTGGAGTATCCAATTTCAGTCAGACCCCTGGGTATCTTAATTGTTCCTTTTCTGAAAAATCCTGTGGGGGTGGGATAAATTCTGGTTTGGATCTGGAGTAACTTGATAACATAGTTTGGGCATTGCTGTTGGTTCCTTGTTTGTTTTTAAACCTTAAATTTGGGAAGGGAAGTGGTTTTCTGTCGTCCTCCCAGTTCTTTTCTGGTTTGGGTATTTCTCTATATATTTTATGGCATATAAAAAAAAACAAATCAGGATTTCTGGTTTGGCATCACTCCCTCCCAGTAAAAACTGCTGCTGATCAGCAGGGTCAGATGCTTTATTCTGTTCCTGCATTCCCCAAATGAGGAATTTTGAGATACTTTTCAGACCATTCTGATGTAGAAATTGGATCCAGAGTTTCCAGTCTCGATATAAACGCAGGTGTTTGGGGTTTTGTAGTGTATCTCTCCTAAGCTTTTCCTGTCAGGAAAAAGAGCAAACACCACATCTCTATGTGGATTTCTAATGGAAAGCGCACAAAACCTCCAAGTTTGTACCCCTGAAGAGCACAGAAGCTCCCCCTGCTCTCTGCTGCCCCGAGCTGCTGTGGGTTCCTGACACACAACATGGGAATCCCACTGAAAGCTGCTCCAGCCCCGGATCCAGCCGTGTCCCCGCTGTGCCAGGGCTGTGGCTCCCACCCTGCTGAGCTTTTGGGAACATCAAGAGGGGTTTTAACCTCCCCCTGTCCCCTCTGTGGCCACCGAGTCCCTGATGTTGGTGCCACCCTGGTCCTGTGCCTTCTGCAGCGCTGCCGTCTGTGGCCATGGAAACAGGAGAGGGGAAAAGGGAAAAAGGGATGGATTGAACTCCCTGGATTCTGGATTGAACTCCCTGGACTCTGGACTGGGACACGGCTCCAACGTGGGAAGAGCTGAAAAGGAAGAGGAGAGCTTGGGAGGGCTGGGAGTGGAGCAGGAGTGATTTATCCCTCACTCAAATCGAATTCTGAAGGGGGAGGGCATTAAAGGAGAGTGTGAAATCTCTCTTTAATTAGCCACATAGTAAATTAATAAACCATTAAAGCTTTCCAAGTTCATTAGGCTCTGTTCATTTCTGGCTCTCCCCCAATCAGACAATGCACTGATGGCTTTTCCTTTCTGGTTTTAATCAGCTCTGTTTTCAACTCCTTGATGGCCCTGGCTCTCTGGAGCAGTAACAGATGGAAAAGCTTCGGGGAAATACCCAACACATTCTTTAGGACATTTTGCAGGGAATTTCTTTCATGGCTGTGTTAAATGGAAACCTTTCAAAGCCCTTTAAGACCATGTTTTATGTCACCCCGTTGCCCTGAAGCCCAAGGAGGTCTAACAGGAGGCTCTCACTGTGTTTTGGGGCAGGTGCTTCATCATGGAGGACAGGGGGTACCTGGTGGCACATCCAACCCTCATCGACCCCAAGGGCCACGCGCCCGTGGAGCAGCAGCACATCACTCACAAGGTCAGCCTGCTTTCCCTTGCCTTATTCCACCTCTCATTCCTGTCTGGGTCTGACTCCAAAGGCATCAAATACTGCATTTCCCCCTTAGGAGCCTCTGGTAGCAAACGACATCCTGAACCACCCCAACTTTGTCAAGAAGAACCTCTGCAACAGCTTCAGCGACAGGACCGTGCAGCGCTTCTACAAATTCAACACCAGCCTAGTGGTGAGCGTGGCTTCTCTCTGGTT
Source organism: Ammospiza nelsoni (assembly GCF_027579445.1). Taxonomy (NCBI): domain Eukaryota; kingdom Metazoa; phylum Chordata; class Aves; order Passeriformes; family Passerellidae; genus Ammospiza; species Ammospiza nelsoni. The sequence continues at coordinate 34,729,328 of NC_080641.1, forward strand.
TGGCTGTTGAGTGGGCTCTGCTTGGGCTGGGTTTCTCCTGGTGGAAACACAGGTCCCTGCCAGGCTCAGCCTCCAGGGCTGGGAGCCAGCCTTCTGTGGGGATTGGCCTCTGCTCCCCTTCTCCAGACACAAACCAGGCTGCACACACAGAGTCCCCTGACATCCTGGGTTATGGATGTGAGCCCTGGCCAAGTGTGGCTGCTGCCTGCAGGGTCTCAGCCAGCAGCAGGGGAAGAGGGGCAGCTTGCTGCTGCTGGGTGAGGATTTTCCAGCTATGGCTGGGATATGTTGCTTTGGATCTGAGCTGACCTCTGGCTCCAGCTCTGGCCAGTGTCGCACCCTCCTGTCAGGTCTGTAATAACTGATCTTTAGGTGCTCAAATAAATCCATGTACTGGTGAGCATTCCCAGGCTGTCATTTGTGAGACTGAAATCTCTGGGGTCCTGCACACTCTGTGCTCTCCATGGATCCTGTGTGAGCTTCCCCTCATGAGGAGTCTAAACCAGGGGCTGTAATTCCTCACAGAGCCACAGATCCACCCTGCCAAAGTCCCTCCACAGTGATTCCAAAGCTGCTACACTGTGGGAGCAGATTGGAAAATATTTGCAAGTCATGTCAGAATACATTGATTTATGTCAGGTTGGCCTAAACATTTTCCCCACACTTGAAATACCAAGTGGGAAGTGTGATGTTGGGAAGGAAATTGTGTAGGACGGAGCAGAAACTTGTAGAAATGAATCAGGAAGGAGTCTGCAGAAGCTGGGCAGTGCTGGGGTGGCTTTTTCTAAGGCTCAGGAAGTTTCCAGCACGTGGTGGTGGCTCCCATCAGAGCCTTGGGGAGGTCACTGAGGGCTGGCACCGTGGGGATAGAGAGTGTCGGGTTAGACTCTTGGGAAGGAGTGAAATGTCACCTCTGCTGCCACATCTCATTTTCACAACTAAGCCAATTCCCTTGTATCTTCAGCAAAGCCTTTTCACACAGAAGTATCTGGGTAGCAAAACACACCCACTCCTTTATCAGCCTTTGTTTTGTGAGCGTGGCACTCCCTCACAAAACTCCTGAGGGGAGCCACCACCTCTGGAAGCCGTGGCAGAATCTGTGTCCCCACAGCTCTGTAGCTCCCTGAAAGAACATCTGACACCACCGACACCTTGTTTTTTGCCCAGGGTGACCTGACCAACCTGGTGCACGGCAGTCACTGCTCCAAGTACAGGCTGACGAGGATCCCGGGCACCAACGCCTTCGTGGGCATCGTCAACGAGACGTGCGACTCGCTGGCCTTCTGTGCCTGCAGCATGGTGGACAGGCTGTGCCTCAACTGCCACAGGTGACAGTGCTGGATGGGCTGGGACACTGCTGTCCTCAGCCCTGCTCTGGGGCCCAGACAGCACTGCCAGTTCATCACTTCATTCAGGGGGAAATCAGGGAAAATAGGAGTGCTCTGCCTGTGCTCCTGTGAGAGGTGCGGGGTATCAGAGAGTTTAACCCAGGGGAGTTTGGGTGGGTAATGCTGAAAGACACTGAGAGATTCAGTGGATCATGAGCAGTTACTGTGAGTGAGACATAGAAATTCCCATGGCATAGAAATTCCCATGATTTTCCATGGACTGGGGGGTTTTCCTTGAGGGGATCCAGGAGGTTCTGCCCACACCACCCTGAGGTGTTTGTGGCACTGCCAGGAAGGATCCCTACATGCAAATGTGAGGGACTCCCTGCTTTTGGGATTCCAGGGGTGGATCACCCTCAGTCCTGGTGCAGGACAGAGCAATCCCTGTTCCTGGGGAGGGAGCAGAGTCACTGCACAGCCTTTTCCATGGGAACTGCTGCTCCAGGGCTGCAGCACCATGGGGTTAAAATCACAGAGGTGTCTGATGGGTTTTCCCTGTGCTTTGTGCCCTGCAGGATGGAGCAGAACGAGTGTGAGTGTCCCTGTGAGTGCCCACTAGAGGTGAACGAGTGCACTGGGAACCTGACCAACGCTGAGAGCAGGTGAGAGCCAGCACACTGCAGGAACAAACTCCCTGCTGGCCCTGCTGAGATCCCACAGGCAGGATCCTCAGTACAGTGAAGCAGGTGACATGCAGGAGGTGAAGGTGATCTGAGTGGACTGTGCTCTGAGTGCTGTGTCCTTTGCTGCCATGCAGGAATCCCAGCTGTGAGGTGCACCAGGAGCCGATGACCTTCACAGCCATCGATCCCAGCCTGCAGGATGCACTCCCCCAGTGCATCAACACCCAGTGCAACCAGAGGACAGAGAGTGGGTAAGGTGGCCTTCCCCACCCCTTGGAATACTCTCTTGTGGAAATAATCCAATGGCAATAGCTCTGCTTTAAATGTTTCAAAGAAAAAAAATAGAGGGGAAAAAAAGCATGATGCCAGAATGAGGTTCTACTCCTGGCACTGAGGGCTCATTTTTGCTCATTATGGGCAATCTCGAAGGACCTGAGATGGGTAAAACACACCAAGCTCTGACCAGGCTGCCCAAATCCTTTCTTCCTTCTTCCAAAGGCTGCAGAGAAAGGCTGGAACTGCAGCCAGACTTTACCACACTGAGAAATGTCTTATTGGAGGAATCACAAGTAGGATTCTCATTTTGCTCAAGCTGAGTGGTGCAGGAAAATACCAAAACAAACAGAGCTAGAAAAGGGGTGCTGGAAATGCAGCTTCCCTGTGTAACTTCCCTTGTGGTACTCGAGCACTCCCATGGGATTTTTTCAGGCTAAACTCACTTACTTGAGGGTCTACAGATGCTTTTGGCCTCCCTCTGTCTCGTGGCTCTAACCCAGAGTGAGCTTTGCAGAGGAGAGGTGTTAAGCTGGAAAGTGACCATGTCCCACTGGTGTTGGCACGCAGGGATTGCTTTGGAGTGCTGGACTGCGAGTGGTGCATGGTGGACAGCGATGGGAAGACCCACCTGGACAAGTCCTACTGTGCCCCTCAGAAGGAATGCTTTGGTGGCATCGTGGGAGCCAAGAGTCCCTATGTGGATGATCTGGGAGCAATAGGTAACTCTGCCCTTCTGAACTGCTGCTGCTGCCTTCAGCTCTTTGTGTCCCAGAACATGCAGCAGGTTCTGCACATAACATTTACCTCTTAGTCAGTGCTAAATCAGCATAAAGTGTGCACCAGGCAGCAAAGACATGGTGAACATCCCCTTTTGGAAAATCCTATGTGGAGCTGAGTGTAACTGTGCATTGCTGTATTTTCTCTGAGTTCCTTCTCCTATTCCAAATGAGCACCGTCAAGTATCCAGAAATCTCTGCAGAGCTTCTCCATGTTCCATATTGTTGATTTAACCCTTCCTGTACGTCTCAGAGTTTCCTCTCCTATTCCAAGTGAGCACAGCCAGGCACACAGAAATCCTTGCAGAGCTTCTCCATATTCTATAGTGCTGATTTAACCCTTCCTGCACCTCTGAGTTCTTCTCTTATTCCAAGTGAATACTGTCAGCCCCAGAAATCCATCCAGAGCTTCTCCATATTCCATATCGTTGATTTAACCCTTCCTGCACCTCTCTGACTTTCTTCTCCTATTCCAAGTGAGCACAGTCAAGCACCCAGAAATCCTTGCGGAGCTCCTCCACGTTCCACGTTGGTTTAACCCCTCCTGCAGAGCACTGACAGTGTTGTTCTCCCTCTGCTTTGTCCCTTTTGCTTTAGGAGATGAGGTGATCACGCTGAACATGATCAAGAGTGCCCCGGTGGGCCCCGTGGCTGGAGGCATCATGGGCTGCATCATGGTGCTGGTGCTGGCCGTGTACGCGTACCGGCACCAGATCCACCGCCGCAGCCACCAGCACATGTCCCCGCTGGCAGCACAGGGTGAGCTCCACTCGGGGGCTGGCCATGGAAACAAACCCAGCAGCACCACTAAACCCAAAGGAAAAGCAGTCCCAGAGCTGTCCCCCGGGTTTGTTGCAGTGTTTCCCAGGTTTTAGTCCGGTTGGAGCTGCAGGAGCCGGGCCTGGCGCAGGGGCTGTGTCTTGCTGCCCTCTCCTGGGTACAGCCAGAGCTGCTGCTGCTGCTGCTGCTGCCCAGGGAGCCTGCCCAGACCCGGAGGGAGATAAGCTAAGCTTTGCCAGAGCTCAGACACTAATCCCAGCTTTCTGCAGCTCGGCCCAGCAGATCCATCATGTGTTTATTCTGTGCAGCTGCTGGGAGTGACACACTTCTCACCTCCTTTTGCCTTGGGTTTGGCATGTGTCTTCTTTCACTTATGTTTCCTGGTACTGGTCCATGTGATGTTCATGGAATGTCTGTGCAAAGAGACATGAAACTACTGAAGTCTGAGAGGCAAAACTGTGCTGGGAGAAGGGATACTGGTACAAAGATAAAGATCTAGAGGTGAGAACACCTCCCTGGAAGTGTTCCAGGCCAGGCAGGACAGAGCTTGGAGCAGCCTGGGATAGTGGGAGGTGTCCCTGCCTGTGGCAGGGGTTGGAAAAAGATGGGCTTCTAAGGCCCTTTCCAACCCAAACCATTTGGGAATTTAAGTGTGGTCAGAGCTAATTACCTCTATATTTGATTATCCCCAGCTCTGTTGTAAATCAGAACTTTAAGGAGTCCCTTTCAGGGGGAGGTGGGATCCGACATTTCCTGCTATCCCAGCCCCATCTACGTTGGAGGAAGAGCCCTCCCCAGCTCAGACCAGTAACACAAAGTGCTTCCACTCTTGGTCCTGGGGTGGCAGCTGGCAGTAAGGTGGTGCAGAACCTTTCTCTCACCTGCTGTATTTTCTGTTTGTAACTGTGTAGAAATGTCAGTGCGTATGTCCAACCTGGAGAACGACAGGGACGAGAGGGATGACGACAGTCATGAAGACAGAGGAATCAGTAAGTACCAAAAAACTGGGGAAAACTGTGAGATTCAATCAGTCATTTGTTTTTTAACCCCTAGATTTGAATATGTGAGGATGCCCTATGCTGATCAGCAGTAGAAAATGAAAGAGCACTGTTTTAATTTAGACATCTAGTGCACCTTTAGTCTCATGCTGAAAAATGACATTTTTCACTCTTAAAAGATAATTCTCCATTAGGTGTGGAGGAGTTTTGCCCCTTACAACCCCTTGTCATGAGCACTTCCAGAAACAGTTCTGATCAGCTTAAAAATTGCCAATGTGACAGCACAGGGTATGGATAACCCTTCCTCCGTTTTGGCCTTAGAAAGCAGGAGCCAAGTCTGGCAAGTATGGTCAGCAAACATGGCACTAAATCCATTTTGCATTGATTTGGGGTGCCTGCAGTTCTCTGCCATCCAATAAAAACAGCACTTTGCATGATCCTGGTGTGATGTAAGTTAAGCTGGTGCACCCAAACGTCAGAGTCAGACTGGATCCCTGGCTCTGGGCCCTCTCTAAAACAATATTTGAGATTTGAAGCATATCTGAGTTTCATGGCTTGCGCCTACTGCCTCTCCACGTCCCTTTTTATTCCCTTTGGAGCCCTCACACTGTTGCCACGGGACCCTCAGCACTGGCACAGCCCAGCTGAAGGCTCCTGGCTGGATGCTGAGCTGTGTGCAGCCCAGCTCTGTGCTGCTGTGTGGCTGGGCAGTGCCCTGTGCAGCAGAGGGCTGCAGGCTGCTGTGCTCTGAGCTGTTTGTGTCTGTCGCAGTCAGCAACACTCGCTTCATCGCGGCCGTCATCGAGCGCCACGCGCACAGCCCCGAGCGCCGCCGCCGCTACTGGGGCCGCTCCGGCACCGAGAGCGACCACGGTGAGTGCTGGGCCCTCTGCAGGCCCGGGGGCTCCTTTCCCTCAGGATGCTGGCTTGGCAGGGCTGGGGGCTCCTTTCCCTCAGGACACTGGCTCTGGCAGGGCTGGGGGCTCCTTTCCCTCAGGACACTGGCTTGGCAGGCCTGGGGGCTCCTTTCCCTCAGGGCACTGGCTCTGGCAGGGCTGGGGGCTCTTTCCCTCAGGATGCTGGCTCTGGCAGGGCTGGGGGCTCCTTTCCCTCAGGACGCTGTCTCTGGGAGGGCTGGGGGCTCTTTCCCTCAGGGCACTGGCTCTGGCAGGGCTGGGGGCTCCTTTACCTCAGGGCACTGGCTCTGGCAGGGCTGGGGGCTCCTTTCCCTCAGGACACTGGCTCTGGCAGGGCTGGGGGCTCCTTTCCCTCGGGACACTGGCTTGGCAGGCCTGGGGGCTCCTTTCCCTCAGCAGGCTGGCTCTGGGAGGGCTGGGGGCTCCTTTCCCTCAGCAGGCTGCCTCCCTGCAGAAGCAAAACCTGACTAAACACTTTGCTCCTTCTGGCTTTGCTGTTGGACAGTTCTGACTGGTTTGTTCTGGGGGAGATCTCACTGGGGTACTCCACTTCCTCCCGAGGGGCAGCTCTGCTCTGTGCCCCCTGTGACAGGGACAGGACCAGGAGTGGCTGGAGCTGTGCTAGGGAAGGGTTGGCTGGAGATCAGGAGAAGGTTCTTCCCCCTGAGGGAGTTGGAGGGACAGGACAAAGGGATGGTTTCACACTGAAAGGGAGTGGGATTAGATCAGACGTTAGGAAGGAATTGTTCTGCCCAGACCAGATGGCTGCCCCTGGATCCCTGGCAGTGCCCAAGGTCAGGCTGGATGGGGTTTGGAGCACCCTGGGAATAGTGGAAGATGTCCTTGCCATGGCAGGGGTGGGATGGGATCATCTTTAATGGCCCTTCCAACCCAAACCATTCTGGGATTCTCTGATCTTCTAGCACCTTTAAGCTGGGCACCATTAGGCTCAGGGGGTTGGGATGTGTCTCCCCTGCCCTGAGACTAAATCTCCTTAAATCTGGCAAGCTGCTAGAAGGGTGTAATGCTGTTGACCCATGAGGAGGCTTAATTTATTAGGAAATGAGGAGGAGGAGGGCTAGACAAGGCAGTCTGCAAGCTGTCAGCTCTGCAAGGCTGGGCACCTTCCAGCAGACCTGGGCCAGCACTAAGACTCTGTTGCACTAATGGAATTGGGACAGGAAACCCAAAGGCCAAAGCCTTGGGACGTGGATGAACAGATGTCTCCTGGACAATCTTGCTCTAGGAGGAATTACCCTGGATTTGGGGTGAGATTACCTGTGCTGAGGCCGATTTGCCAGATTAATGCTCCCTTTGCTCCTTTTCTTGCAGTCCCAGCAAATCCTTCCCATCTTTTAGTCATCCTGGGTTAGCAGGGGAGCTGTCTACCTCCATCTGGAATGTGCACTGCTATTTTTAGTTTCTGTAATTCCATCTTCTTCAAAGGGCTGCCCAGGCTTCTTCCCCAATTCCTCCGTGCCAGCTCCAAGCCATGACTCAGAGCATGGCAAATGGGAGGCAGCTTTGGGGGCTCAGCTGCTATTTTTACCACCCTCCTTTTACGTGTCTCCAGCTGAAAACCTGAGTGAGATGCTCAGGAGCACCAGTGCTTCCCCAGCCTTTAGTCCTTGTTTTTTGAGAAGGATTTATTTCCAATTCAAGCAAGATCTCTTTCCTTTTAAATTTCATTTGGTTTTGCATTTAGAGATGCTGAGGGGGAGATGTTTGCCCTGCAGCCTGGTTTGGTTAGTAACAGCTGATTTGGATAAATCCAGGTTATATCTTAACAGATTTTTTGGGGGTGGTATCTTTGATGTTTTGGTTTGAAATCAGTGCCAGCAATTCTGTTGTTACAAACTGTTGAACACGTGGGTGCTGTTACTGTTTGGAGTGGCACAAACCACAGGTCCCCAAAGCTTTGAATGGCAGGGAAAGGGATCCAGTATGGACTTAGAGGAGAGGATGAGTCTGTTGGGGTTTGTTCTAGTAAGATAACAGTTCTGTCCCCTCTCTAAGCACCCTGTGTTGATTCCACGATGCTGCCCAGCCAGCCCTGGGAGTTCTGAGCATCCAGCCTTGCTGTGCTCACTGCTGTTCGTTCATTCCCAGGCTACAGCACCATGAGCCCCCAGGAGGACAGCGAGAACCCCCCCTGCAATAACGACCCTCTCTCTGCTGGGGTGGACGTGGGGACCCACGACGAGGACCTGGAGCTGGACACGCCCCCGCAGACGGCAGCGCTGCTGAGCCACAAATTCCACCACTACCGGCTGCACCACCCCACCCTGCACCACAGCCACCACCTGCAGGCCGCTGTCACTGTGCACACCGTGGATGCCGAGTGCTGAGGACAGCACAGCTGCCACCCCCTGCAGGCTGTGCCACTGGGGACACCACAGCTGCCACCTGCAGGCTGTGCCACTGGGGACATCACACCTGCCACCTGCAGGCTGTGCCACTGGGGACATCACACCTGCCACTTGCAGGCTGTGCCACTGGGGACATCACACCTGCCACCTGCAGGCTGTGCCACTGGGGACATCACAGCTGCCACCTGCAGGCTGTGCCACTGGGGACATCACACCTGCCACTTGCAGGCTGTGCCACTGGGGACACCACAGCTGCCACCTGCAGGCTGTGCCACTGGGGACACCACAGCCACCCCCTGCAGACTGTGACACTGAGGACACCACAGCCACCACCTGCAGACTGTGCCACTGGGGACACCACAGCTGCCACCTGCAGACTGTGCCACTGAGGACACCACGGTCACCACCTGCAGGCTGTGACACTGAGGACACCACAGCCACCACCTGCAGGTTGCTGGCACCGTGCACTGAGGACACCACAGATGCCACTCCAGGGCCATGGGGACTGTGCTGTTCCCCAAGGACAACCTCACAGGCTTCCCAACCAAACTGAGGCATGAGAGCTTTGCATTTTTACAAATGGAAGGTTGGCTCTGGCCTGCAAATGTGCTTGATGAATGGACCTGCCAAAATATGGAAAAAATGGAGCAGGAGGCACGTTAGACCTCCAGGAACAGGGATGGGAGTTTATCCAGCAGCTGGAGTTTGTTGTGCTGAGCCAAGAGCAGACAGAGAGCATAAAGAGCCAGAGATGATTTGGTTTCCTTAACTGGAAGAGCAGGAATGTGCAGCTGGAGAGCCCAGAAGTGGCAGGCAGAGCAGGAAGGCTGCTGGTGGAGAGCTCCTTGTGCCCACGTTGCTCTGCGGGACCCGGGACAATGCATCTCAAGATTTTTAAGTAAAGGATTATTTTTCTACTATTTATTGAACTTGAAACTTTGGGGGGAGGGAGGGGAGAAAACCTGTTAGGGATTCTCAGCGAGTACCACATGCATTCTGTGCTGGGGAAGGGGCTCTTCCCAGGAAAGCAGCTGTTCCCTGGGAGCTGACCTTCAGCCAGTGCCCCACTCTGCAAAGGGAAAATGAAGAAGCCCTCTCTGCCTCGCTGTTTACATTAGGATTGCTTTCTTTTCCACACTTCTTTCCTGTAAATATTACAGCCTGATTTCTATTCCAGTATTGTCTTCCTATCTGCAGAGGAGAAATCCTGTACTCCGTTACTAAAATTCAGAGAATTCTGCCCAGAAACTTCTCCATCTTCATCTCTTCGCTCATCCTTAAAGGATTCCTGTGTGGAAGTAATAAAGAATTTCTTTTGCATTAGTTACCAGATAATCCCAAATGGAATCTGTGCCATTCTTCTGTTTCCTTGGACCACAAGTAGGGATAAACCAGTGTTTTGTAAAACTTGGGTTACTGTGGAAGGAACCTTGAAACCATAATGAGAAGCTGCTGCTGTTTGTCTGGAATTTTAACCTTGCTTGGTAATTCAAACAAAGATTAATCAATGTCTACAACAAAGGGCATCATAATTATCAGTATGTTTTCAATCACAGTGTTGTATTTTAGATTCACATTTTGTGATTACAATGATATCAAGCTGTTCTTGCACTGTGCATATGGCAAACATCCATTTATATGTAGGTTTTTTTAAAAAATCACTTGTTTTAATTAATATGGTACTTAATACTGTATTATGTAAAAAATTGGTTCTTAAACAGTACAGTAAAATAACTCTATGTGTGATACCAGGATATCCCTTTATACTATGTATAAAATCAAAATCTCTAGTGAAATAAACTGTATATAAGTATAGATCTGTGGAGAAACACTGAAATGATTCTGCCTCAGTTTCCTTTTCTGGCTGAACAGGACTGAAAATTCACTCCAGTTCCTCCAGTTTTATCAACAGCCTTGAGAAATCTAAACTTTAAATATAAATGACAGTATTGATGGAAGTTGTAAAGCCTTTTTTTAGCTGGTTGGTCATTATTTGGGAAATGACCATTTCTGGAAGTGGTCAGCCACTGCTTAGAGTCACCAAAGCAAATAATTGAAGGGTTTTATTTCCTGATCCTCTCCTGAAACCTCAGTGGCTCTGGATTTGCTGTTGTGCTGTGTTTGTGCAGGATTTGGTGGAGGGTTTTGCTGAGCAGGCAGTGCAGGAATCCACTGAGCCTCTGCTTTGTGCTCTCAGAGCTCTCAGCTGATGGCCTGGGTATCAACCAGGCTGGGATTCATTTCCAGTTTGGAATCCAAATTTGTGTTGGTGCTTGGATACCGTGGGACAAATAATTTTTGATGAAATGTATCAGAAATGTCATTAAGAGCCACATCCATGGGAAAAAGTCATCAGGTTGAATGACAATATTACTTCAGGGGAAAGGATTTTTGGTGATTCCTCACCTTCCCTGCCAGCAGAAGGTGCTTGCAGGGTTCTCTTGCAGCTCTGCCAGGAACACAGAAGCTTCCAGAACCTCTTGGAACAGCTCTTGGAAGTCCAACCATCAAACCCCTTTTGCTTTTGCCTTAAAAGCTTTTGAGAGCTTCTCCTTGCTGCTGCTTCATCTCTTTTCTTCTGGGACCTCTTTTCTTCTCCCTGGTTTGCTCTGAACAAATGGTTCTTGATCTGAGGGGTCTGCACAGCCCTGCTTAACCTGCAGTGATGGGGAGAGCCCGAGCTCTTGCTGGTAAAAATAATGACAGGGACAGCTCTGATTTCCAGGTGTGCCAAATGGCAGCTTCCAGTGCTGGCCCTGACCTTGTCCCACAGGAATAAATGGGATGCACTGCTGATAATGGATGGGATTGGGGTTTGGGAGCTGACTGAGAGCCCTTCACTTTTATTGCCCGAGTTCTGCCGTGGCCTTCCCTCCCCAGCATTGTTTTACTGTGTTGACTGAGGAGCAAGATCATAAAAGCAGCAGTTAAACCCTGCATCCTCCTTCCTGATAAGACTTTATGGCCATTAATTTTCCACTTATTTCATTTTCCCAACTTGGCTGTGTTAATTTCCTGTAGGTTTTCTTTCATTCTCCCAACAACAAAAAAAGGTTCTTTTAAAGTGACAATGAGCATTGCCTTTAATTTGTGTTCATGAATTTTAAATTGACTCAATGCTTGCAGTATTTGAGATGTGCCAAGTGTATGGATTTTCCTCTATCCAAGGAATCATGAAGAAGCATTTCTTTGGGCAGAATATACTGATTGAAAATGCATTGTGATTATTTTTTTAAATTTATTTATGCTATTGCTTGGCTAAAAAGTGGGATTTGCAAAGCCTGGTACAGTTTCCCCATGAACATTTTATAAGGCCACTTAAGCCATGAAATATTATCTTTATCCTTGCCCTTGGCAAGGGCAGGGAGGGGAGGATGCAGGGGAATTCAGGAGACGTTCACATGCAGCAGGACTTGTGACTATAACTGGGCAAAGGGAGATCTCTCAAAGGCTTTATTCTGTCAAGTGACCCAGAAATGGGCAAGAGCACAGAAAGTGGATTTGTCAGAGGAAAAACTATGGGAGTAAGCTGGCAGCAAATATGGAAAAGGAGAAAAAACTAGGATGCAAAAGTCCTGGATGCAAGAGAGTGCAGGTAATCCAAAAGGCTGTTGGTGAGTTCCAAGATGAATTTGCAGCGTTCCCAGCTCTTGGCTGCCCATTTCAGTTGTTTGTAAAAGAGATTCCCAGCTATGGCTAGAGTTTTCAAAGGAGCCTGCTCTGGGCTGTCAGTGATGTTTGGAATATTAATTCCTGCAGCAGTTAACTCCAGAACCATTGGACTGTTTTGCTGTACAAACCCCCCTTTGCCAGGGAGCCTAAGAGGGAGAAAGGAACATCAGTGCCATGGAATATTTCATATTCCTGCCTGGCAGCCCTTGGGCTGATGAGAGGTGATGATTTTGTGCTTTGTGCTCTGAGCTGAGCACAGAAGGACCTTGGCCCAGAAGGGCTGGCGTTCCTGGAGCCAAGGCTGCAGTGGAATTTGGACACTGCAGTCCAAGAGTGAAGTTCTCCAAGCCCTGCCTCGTTAGTGAGGTGCCAGGCACAGCTGGGGTGAGTGCCAGCCCCTGCTCAGAAGCACTGCTGGTTCCTCCTTGGGAGGAGATCCCATGGGATCACTGACACCCCTGTGGAACTGGGGAGGAGATCCCATGGGATCACTGACACCCTGTGGAACTGGGGAGGAGATCCCATGGGATCACTGACACCCCTGTGGAACCTGGGAGGAGATCCCATGGGATCACTGACACTGCTGTGGAACTGGGGAGGAGATCCCATGGGATCACTGACACTGCTGTGGAACCTGGGAGGAGATCCCATGGGATCACTGACACCCTGTGGAACCTGGGAGGAGATCCCATGGGATCACTGACACCCTGTGGAACTGGGGAGGAGATCCCATGGGATCACTGACAGCCCTGTGGAACCTGGGAGGAGATCCCATGGGATCACTGACACCCTGTGGAACCTGGGAGGAGATCCCATGGGATCACTGACACCCTGTGGAACTGGGGAGGAGATCCCATGGGATCACTGACACCCTGTGGAACCTGGGAGGAGATCCCATGGGATCACTGACACCCTGTGGAACAGCCCTGCTGTGGGCAGAGGGGTGGCAATGTGATGGCAGAGGCAGAACACACCCTGGATCTGGAGGTTCTCTTCAGCCCAGAGTGGCCTCTTCTAAATCGTGTGGAAGAAATGATCCCTGGGCTTGTTTCTGCTCTGGTTTGTTGGAGGTTTTGGAGCTGGCATTGGCAAATCCACCAGGTCAGCAGTGCCCTAGCAAGTGCTCTCTGCTGGGACAGCAGCAGTGACAGCAGGGAAGGGAACCTGCTGGCCAAGGGCACAAGGAATCCCTCCAGCTCACCTTCACCTGCCTCTGGATCAACTCCATGGAGAAAGGGAACAGCCCCCAAAACTGCCAAGTCAACACTTTTCATAGGAAAAGAATTCACTTTGTAGGAAAAAATGTGCAGGAAGGTGTTGGCAAGGTCCTGACAAAACTGGTGGTCTTTCCTTAAATCCAGTTGAGCCATCAGACAGCCAAGGATTCCCAGCTGGGCCAACACTGATGGATTTTTCCAATTTTAAATCTCCTCCACTGCACAGAGGTAATGAAATTGGGCAGACACCACGAGATGGGCTGGCACAGGAGCAGGAAACTGGGAATGCAGTCAGAGAGTTTAATATCCTCCTTTTCACTCCTCCAACATTCTGACACTTCCACAAAGTTGCTCCCAATATCCATTCTCTTGGCATAATTCATGCAAATCACATGCAGGATTAAAGGTTGAGTAATTAACATGATCTAATTGCTGCAAAATAATAATAAAAACCTCCTTAATCATTTATTTCTATTGTAGCTGAGCCAAGAAAATCTCCATAAACAAGGCAAAAAAACCTCAGCCAGGGAACCTGGAAAACAGGAAGGGGATGGATTTTCTTCACTCTGAACATGGAGAAATCAGGCATAGCACGTTGGGTGACAGTTCCTATGGAAACCTTTTATAACTGAACAGCAGAACATTTGAAAGGCTCATAAATTTTTTGGGAATGTTTCTCTTGTGTTACCTCCTTTAGGCCAGTTTTCCATATTGAACACTTTTTTTTTTTCCGTGTGTAACAAGTTTTTAAGGACAAAGTATTGTGGGGGGTGCTGGAAATTGCAGGCTGTGCTGGCAGGGAGAAATCATGGGCTGGTTTATCTTCTCCAAACAAATTGCTGGTGCCATGCCTGCTCCCTCCCAGTCCATCCCAGCTCCTCAGTCACTCCCAGCAAATTTCCTCCAGGTTTATGATTAGCCAGATCCAAGGAGCAGGAATGGAGAGGTATGGATTCACCCTATGGAATGCTTTCACCCCCAGCATGATGATTTCCCTGGTTTGTGGTGGTAAATGATTTTGTAATTCCCTGTGAATTGTCACTGACAGTTCCCAGTTCCTAGAAAATGGGTGCTTTTGGGGAATCTGAGACTGATTTATTTGGAATTCCCATTTGCAGCACATTCATGGGCTGGCCAATAAAAACACTCCTGGTAAGAATGTGGGGCTGGACCTGCTTTTGCCAGGAATCCAAGTAACATTTGGATGTTTTTTAATGCTAAAATTGCCAAAATGCACTTGGTTCCAATAAGTAATGACTAAATTTGAAGCTGAATGAGGAAAAATAAAGCCTGTGTGGGAAGAATGGTGATTTAAAGCAGGACATTGATTCAGGAGAAAGTGTTGCAGAGGTTCCCCTGTGAATATCTGGGCCATTTATTGAGAATTGTATTTGTTTGGTCTCATTTTCCTTTGTTCTCAGTTATTATTCAAGAACTTGTCTTTGCTTTGTGGCGTTTATTTTAATATTTACTATTTTTTTTGCTGCCTCTAAACACAAGCACACAGATCTGCTAATGATGCACGAGGCAACAAAGGTTTGAAATTCTGCTGCAGAGACCACAGGTCCCAAAATAGCCCATGACAGCAGAGGCCAGCAATGATTTCCTTGCAGGAGTTACTCACTGTGGAAGCTCCAGCTCTGAACTCTCCCACCTTTCCACTGTTTGCTTGCAGGACTCTGAGTTAGAGTGGAAGCAAGGAGAAGCTGCTCAGCAGGCTGATCCTGGGAGAATCCATCATTCCCAAACTCAGGAGCAGCACATTCAGAGCCAGCAGGTCCCACTGCAAATGTTTGGCAGAGTTTTTGTGCCTGGGTGGAAGAGCAGGAGTAAGAAACATCCCAAGTTTGGGCATGTCATGGAATGGTGCATGAAGAATGCCAGAAGTGTTGGAATTTGCAGGGAAAAAAGGACAAATTAACTCATTTTGGCACCTCTGGTGTGTTTTGGATGCAGTGTGCATTGTGGGTGATCTGGGTGATCATCACCAAACGAATTATTGGTGTTGAAATGAAATCTGCAATTTCTGGATCCAAAACCTCAGTGTGTGAATGAAACAAAAGGAGCAGCTGGAGCAGGAAGAGCAGGGACAAAAGAGAGTGCCATGGATTGTGTGTTTGACATGAGGTGTGACGGTAAAATCCATTTATCTGATGGAATGTGCAGCAGCTGGTGGGTCCCACATCCCCCTGCAGGAAACATTGAATTGTTTGATTTCTATTTCATTAGGCTATCACTTACCTCAAACACCTGGCAATGTCAGGTGGGGCTTGTGTTCAAGAGATGTTCTCAGTCTTGGCTTTCACTTGATGTGCACAGATCTGAGTTTGTTTGTACTTTGGGACGTAGAATCCCAAAAAACCCCAAAATCCTGGACTGGTTTGTGTTGGGAGGGACCTTAAATCCCATTTCATTCCAGCCCTGCCATGAGCAGGGACTCCTTCAACCAGCCCAGCCTGGACAATTTTGCCTGACTGCACCTGTAATTCCAAAAAAATGTTTAAATTTACAATTACAATTCTAATTCATACTCATTCCATAAAAATTACAAAATATATATGGCTGGTATGATTCAAAGCTGCAGAAGCACAGGGAAATTTATCTTTTTAGGAGAGCTACAAATGCAACTGCTGGGGTTGAGTACATTACTCTTAATTAGCAGGGATATTTAATGAACTAAATTAAATTATTACAAGGTGGTTTATCAGTTGTGCAGCAGCACAACTGAAGTTACTGTTCTATTTTTTAATAATAGATTTAATTTAAAAATGTTTTTTGCTTCTGCAGCAGTATTAAAACTCAATGAAAGTATTTTAGAAAATGGGAAACTGTTTAGATCAAAGCATAAACATGGAGGGTTTGGTTTGGAAGCTCCAGAAAAGGAGTCAAAGTCATATAAATATTTCATGGAAGCCTCTAATCAACAGGAGGAAATTCCTAAAGGAAATACCTGCATGCCTTGGCTCAGCCTCCTCTTCCTCCTGGAACAGCTCTGGTTTTGGGAGGCTGGGATCACCTGCACATGAACACTGGGGGGGAAAATGAATACTTTAACCTACAAAATACAATATTTTAAATATCTATCCCTAACCAAGAAAAAAAAGTATATTTCTCTGATATCCTATATATTCCTATTTCCTCAAGTTTCTCTGGAACTGTTTACTGCAGGAATTTTGTTTGTGCCATTAATACCAAGCTTCATTTCTGAATTCTTTCAGCAATGCACTTTAAATTTGAATGACTTCAATTCAGGGACAACTGCAACCCCTCAAAAATGACCAAAAAAAGGCAAATTTTGAGGAGACAATTGCTGTAGGTAGAATTAATGAGCACTGGTTACAGGTGAAGCAGTGTCCACCTTCAAAGTGGAAAATTAATGGTAAAATTAATTACTCTGCTTGAATTTCTTTATTAGCATAACTGTATTTTATGATGTTTGAGCAGATCCATAATTTCTGCTGTAATAGCTTGATCTGGTGATAATTTTTGAGGAGATATTTCATGTTTCAGTATTCCTAGGAGAAAAGTGTTCCTTTTTTCATGATCCCAGAATTATTTACATCCCATAACCTATGAACCCTTCACACCTCTCATTTCCAATGATTTTATTAAAAAGAATGCAAATATTGGAAAAGAAGGAACATTACCTGTTTGAGAAACAATTAGTAAAAAGGAAGCCCTTGAACAGAAGCTTGTCAGCTGTCAATTTTTAAATAATAAACCAAAAATCCTTTTGATTACTTTTAGTTTAAAAGTTCATTTTAGAAATGAAAAAAGTCCAAGATACTTTGTGTTCTTAACTTGTTTTGGTTTGGGCTAAGGCAATTTCTAAAATAATTTATTTGGTGGGTTTTTTTAATCTGTAACTGATAATTAAAATGGCACCTTGAACCTAGTCAAGAATTATCCATCAGAATTAGATTTTCTTGATAAGAATTGTTGCAAACACCCAATTTAACTTCAAGTGTTCTTCCAATTTCCTTTTTAAGACTCTTTATGTTTCAGGTCTGGTTTCTCTGTTGCCTGTTCTTTGTGCTTGGCCTCGTGTCTAAAAATGGCTACAAAAATTTAAATTATTCTTCACTCATTTATAGCAATGATGACAACGTTAAGAGCTAAATTTACTGGGCTGTAAATGACATTGCAAGGGACTGTGCTAGAGGAAAAATGGATTTTCCAAAAGAACAACCTATTTTATTTTTTAAAATGGGTGCTGAGTGAAATGTTTATATGGACAGAGACCTCATGGAAGGGGAAATTTATTTTATAGTGACAATATGAAATATTGTCCTTCTGTTGTGATGCTGGGCTCCTTTTTATGGCAGGTCACAGCCCTGTGCCTGTCCCTGTGTCACCAGCACAGCAGCCCAGGTGCTGTTTTCCCCATTTGCATGGATTTTAATCAATTTGCCACATTCCTGGTGAGGAATAAACCTGGTACAAGATCACTCTGGGTCCCTGTGCCTGCTGATCTCCAGTGGAGTTCTTGGGTTCTCTTGGGATTTTAGGTTGGACTTGATGATCTCAGAGGTCCTTCCCAGCCTGATTCTGTGGGACCAGCTTTATTTTGTTGCTGTTCTCTATTTCAGAATTTCCCACTAAACTACTTTCCCACTTTCCCAGCCTAATTGATTCTGTGGGATCAGCTTTATTTTGTTGCTGTTCTGTATATCAGAATTCCCCACTAAATTACTTTTCCACTTTCCCAGCCCAACTGATTCTGTGGGATCAGCTTTATTTTGTTGCTGTTCTGTATTTCAGCCTCTCCAGTGGATCTGTATCCAGGGAAGGGGGCAGTGATGGGGATTTGGGGAATGATTGCTGCTGGCCTTGGCTTCCATCAGGATGGATCCTGGGGCAATTCCCCTCACAAGAGAGCCCCCAGCTGTTCTCCAGAGCACTGAAATCCTTCCCAAAAATCTGTCTGGAGATAGGTTACTGAGGGATGAAGTGAGGAGAAGGGCCTGAGGGTGCTGGTGGACAATGAGCAATCCCTGAGCCAGCACAGTGTCCTGGGGGCACCTTCAGGAGGAGCATTCCCAGCAGGTCAGGGGTGATGCTGGAGAACAGCTGGGGCTCTCTTGTGAGGGGAATTGCCCCAGCATCCATCCTGATGGGGGCCAAGGCCAGGGCATCGTCCCTCTTCCTCACCCAGCAGCAATCATTCCCCAAATCTCCATCACTGCCACCTTTCCTGGGCACAGATCCAGCAGGTCAGGGGGGATCCTGCCCTGGGGACACCTCTGGGTGCTGTGTCCAGCCCTGGGGACACCTCTGGGTGCTGTGTCCAGCTCTGGATCCTCAGCACAGCAGGGACAGGAGCTCCTGGAGCTGAGCAAGGGCCTGGAGCATCTCGGTGCCCAGGAAAGGCTGAGGGAGCTGGGGCTGCTCAGCCTGGAGAGGAGCCCCATCGAGAGGGACCTCAGCCCTGGGTGTCCCTGTGTGTCCCTGGCTGTCTGTCCCTGTCTGTCCCTGTGTGCAGGGAGGCGCAGAGCATGGCCCAGGTTCTGTCCCGGGCCCCAGCGCTGGCACCAGAGGAGCGGGCAGGAACCGACACCAGGGAGTTCCCCTGGACAGGAGGCAGAATTTCTTCACTGAAAGAAGGGTGACAGATTGTCCAGAGAGGCTCAGGAGTCTCCTCACTGGGGCTACTCCAGACCCGTCTGGACACAATCCTGTGCCATGTGCTCTGGGATGACCCTGTCTGAGCACGGCGCTCGGACCCGTTCTGTGAAATTGCCGCTGCGTCCCGTTCATCCCGCACACCCCCCGGACCTCCGTTACGGGCAGCGCCGAGCCCGCCCCCAGCCCGCTGGGCTGTCCCGTGTCGTTCTGGGGCTCGGCGGGCCGGGGTCGGGCAGCCGTGAGGGGCCGGGCCCGGGGGCTCCCTCAGGCTGCCCCGGGCGGGGCAGGGCGGGGGCGGCCCCAGCGCCGCGCTCCCCCCGCGGTCCCCGGCGCGCTGCAAGATGGCGGCGGGAGCCGAGCGCGGCGCGGCGCTGCCCGCGGAGCCGCCGCCGCTGAGCGCCGAGGAGGTGGCGAGGCGGCTGGCGAGCACCCGCCGCGAGCTGGGCAACCGCCGCAAGATCCTGCTGCGGAACCTGCCGGCCGAGAGCAGCAGCCAGGTACGGCCGCCAGCGCTGCCCGCAGCCGCCCGGCGGCGTGGCACGCTCCCGCCCGCGCCTCAGGCGGGGGCCGGCAGCGGGGAGGGAGGCGCGGGGCAGCCCCGGGTCCCCCGCGGGGCTCGGCGGCCGCGGGGCGCTGCCTCCCCTCAGAGCCGCCCCTCACGGCGCCGGCTGCGTGGGGCGGCTTTGTTACCTGCGGAGAGCGGCTCCGGCTCGCCCGTCCACGCCTTCACCGGGGGCCACGCCGGGCTGGCCAGGCTGCACTCCCCGGGGAACGGCGGGGGTCGCGGCTCGGGCCGTGAGGGAGCGAGCGGGGCTCGCTGTGGGGCTCGCGGGTAACGGGAGCGGGGCTGGAGAGGCGGCACCTGTGTGCGCACAGGTAGGGAGGGCACTGCAGCACAGCCGCTTTCCGTGCGAAATCTGGAAGAAAAAGCTTCCAGACTGGCTTTTTTTTTTTCATTATTATTGTGAGGTGAGCCAGACGTAGAGAGGGAAAGCGGTTTTCCGCAGTCTGACGGTGGTTTAGGAAAATTCCGCTCAAATTGCTGCTGTTGGTAGATGATCGCTGAACTCTTCAACCGAGTGCTGTGAGTCAGATGCTGAGGTGATTTAGCTGCACAGTCACTTCAGCAGCTCCAAGCACTCAACTTGATGCACGAGTATTAAAAAAAAAAAAAAAAAAACAAACTAGAAAAGTAACAGCGCCTTTTGTTCTGCTCTGCTGATGGTGTGCCTCCCCCCTGTGTGAAGCACAGGTGGTTTTAGTACCTGCGGCTGAGAGCAGACTCTCAGTTTCTGCATAGAAAGGGACTATTCATTTTGGAGAGGCTCTGGGGCGCTCGCAGTAACCCGAGCCGCAGCGCCCAGCTGGCCGCTGCACTTCGCGTTGTTTTGTTCTCTCTCGGCGTGTCTGGCCCGGCTCTAGCAGGTTAAAAGTTTGGAGCTGACAGCTTTGTTAGGGTGCTTTGGGCACCTCTGTTGATAGCGGCCCGATGAGCTGATCTACAGCAAACTCGCAGCTTGGCGAGCGCTGCTAATCTTCGTCTCTTCACGAAGCGGCGGTGTTGACAGAGAGGCTTTGCTGGTGTGTCACCAGATGCTCGCCCTGGATGGAGCACTCTGTGACACTGTGACACTCCGGGTGTGTCCCCTGCTCCCCCTGCATGGGCTCCCATGTGGGAATTCGCCTCTCAGGTTTGGCGGTGCTTGCTCAGCCCGTGTGTGCTACAGGGAAATACCAACGTTAAGGTCAAGTTTGGCAGCCACGGAGTCTTCTGGAAGTTTGCCTTTTTGTTTTGAGGGCTTCAAAGCAGCGCTTAGATGCCTTTTTCTCCTATGTGTCAGATTCTAATGTTGCCCTGGACACCGTGTACAGATCCTGAAGTGCACTTTATAAACTGTCATTTTTATTTTTAACGTTGATGAGCTGCTGGTGGTGGTAACAAAGGCAGAAGAACTGTGCTGTAGAGAGAAAGTTTCTGTCCTGGAGCAGTTTTGGAAAGAAGGGTGTTTGTGGTCAGGCATGTTAAGTCTACCTGTGTATTCGGCTTCAAAATTACTATGAAATTTAACTTCTTTTTTGTTGCCAGTTAACACCCATGGTAAACACGGGTTTGTCTTCTCCTTGCAGTAATTGGTGAGCCAAGTAAAATCAGATAAACTGTTTCTGACCTGGCCAGTTTTATTCACTGTCAAGAGGGAGGCGAACATCACTGAAATGCAGCCAAGTCTCCCAAAATAGGTTTTCATAAATGTAACTATTCATCTCTGAGCGTTGGGGTGTTGGCTTTGCTGCCATTTGTTGTTAAGTGAAGAGTGAGGCCAAGATTTACCAAAATAGTTTTGAAATGAAAAATGATTGTTTTGCTGATAGAGAGATTGGTGGAGATACTCAGTTTTGCCAGAAAAGTAGGAAAAAACTAATTTTATTAATATGAAGTTACATAACGAATATGATTCCTCTACCAGTTGTAGCTACATATTAACTTTATTATTGTACTTGTAATCTTCAATTACCTTTGGAGCCCCACCTGTGTTAAACTAAATTTAAAAAAATAAATTGCCCTTGGGGCCACAGAAGAAATGTCCCTTGGCCATGAGGTTTCTGAAGCAGAAACAGGTTTAGAAACCAGAGCTCACCCTGCAAATAGATGCCTGCAGGATCAGTGTTCCTTCAGGCAATTCCCTCACTACAGCCATGGAGAAAGGATTTTTTGTGGCAGATCTGTTTTCCATCTTCCCTGCTCTTGAGGGCAGAGTCTGCATTTGCTGTTCAGCTGGCAAGTCAGTGGATGCTGAACTCTTCAGAGCTGCCAGCTAGTTCCCAAATTCACCCTCATGGGATTCCTCCAGCACAGTACCAACGTGTGGTGTGGTAATGACCCAGCAATGGCCACAGGCTGCTGCTGGCCTTTGTAACTCTTCAGGGCTTTGGTACCTGCAGCAGTGACTGCGCCTTAAAGGCAGAATTCAGAGCTGGGGGATCATGGGAGGCTTCCCTGTCTCTGCATGGAGCTTCCCTGGGATACGTGCTTGGAGCAGGGGTCCACTCTGCTGCCTTGGCAGGTCCCACTGCTCCAGTTCTTGGTGCCAGAGGAGATATTTCATGTTTCATGTCATACAAATACTGGGATGTGTCCTGTGCTCTTGCAGCAGGCACTTAATGGCTTCATTAGGGCAGGGCAGGGATGTGGGATGTTCTGCACCAAGATCACCCCTGGGTGTCGGTCCTCTGAGGAGCAGCAGGTACTGGCTCTGTCCTGGTGGCACTAACAGCCTCTGATGTGGTGCTGTGGTCAGGCTGATGCTTGCAGAGCAGTCTCTGCCAGGAGACTTTAAAAGGAGCGTGGTTGTGGTGACGGCTTTCATCGTGATCCGCCTGGCGCTGCACCGGGGATCTCTTGGCTTGCCTTGTGTGTGCATCCCCCTGAGCCACATCCCTGATCCGTCATCCGCTCCAGCAGCAAGGAGCACGGCCCCCTGCGATGTTGTGAGAGCAGAAATTGCAACCAGAAGGTCCCAGAACAATCCTAAAGCTGTTCCCAGTGCTCTGCAGGAGGGGCACTGCTCTGAGCAGAGGGAGGGAAGGAAACACCACCTCCTTCTCTCCTTTTCTGCTAAAGAGATGCCAAGAACATCAGGATGACCGGAGTGGAAGTGAAGTTGTACCTCACTGAACAGGAAGTTTTGTTTTGAGTTTGTATTGGTTTTACCCCAGCCAGAAAATAAGCACCACACAGCCACTTTTTCACTTCTTCACTGCCCTGGTGCTGGGGAGAATCAGGGCAAAAGTAAAACTTGGGAGTTAAGAACAGTTTAACTATTGAAACAAAATAAAACATATCTAAAATTAGTATAACACTAATAAAACTAATATGAATTGTAATAATTAATAATTAATTTGTAGCCAGATCTCCAGTGTTCTGTGCCAAGATCAGCTGCCCAGCAAGGGCTGTTGGTTTTTTGCTTCCCCTTTTTGCAGAGAAGATGCTATGGAAGATGCAATTGCTGCCAGCCATTTTTGGGTTGATTGTGTTGATTATCCCTAAATGCAAGCATGTTGCAGCTCTACAAAATAAATCTGGTGGAGGGGATGCTCTACTTTAATGTAGAGCGTGCAGCAAGTAGGGCTGGGTAATTATTTTTACACCCCGTGGTTCTGGGGTGGGACAGAATCAGAGAACAATGAAGCACTGAGATGTTGATCCAAACCTGCTGCAGTCCACCTGGGACAGGGATTTATTTGGCATTTTGGAACCTCGTGGACCCATCCAGTTTTCTCTCTGCTGTGTGTTCCTGGTCAAAAGCCAAATCCCTGCTTAGCATGGTGCTGTTTCTGGTGGGGTTGTGGCATTTTTCCCCCTTTCTCCCTGGATTAGCCATAATTTTCCCTGTTAGATGGAAAGCCTCTAATGAGGTGTGATGGTTTGAGGAAGTGCTCTCTCAAATCTGTTGGATGCCAGAGCTTTAAGTAGAGGGGCCTTTGTGTTCTCATTCCTCCTCTGTCACACTGCCTGAACATGAAAGGCACATTGTGGAGAGGGAGCTGCTCTCATGCCTTAAGATGGAATTTTAAATTTTTCTTTATTACTTTGCTTTTGCTTTGAGCTCTTGCTCTCTCAAGTTACTTCTTTCTATGTCTTTTCCCTCTTTCATTTAGCTCTCACACCATCCAGTATACCCAGGATGATGGAATTAATTTCCAGTCCCATAAAGATCCTCTTAGCAACACTCCCAAAAATCTCTGGAAGATCAGAGGAAAAAGTCTTTCATTCCATGAGAAATTGTTGTTTTCCTGTCTTCACATTTTCTTACATTACTTCACTAAGATCTTTGAGGGCTCTGATCTTACAAAAGTGAGAATCAATTCCCAAACACAGAGGTTTGCCCCAAAAGCAGTTTATGGCCTGGAATGAATGCATTTCGGGTTTCCTGGTTTGGGATTGTGGAGGTGAAGAGGGAATGAGCTGGGCAGGAGCTTTGGGACGCTCCCCAGTGCTCGCTGTTCCTGGCGGGTTTGAGCCCTGAGCCTCCAGCCTTGCCCCCCTGAGAACTCCTTACCTCAGCACTGCAAACCACCTGGGAACCGGGAGGGAAGAGCTGTGCTGAGCCCAGTGTCTGAAATGTAACTTTTTAGGGGATTTATCCAGCAATTAATGACATTTCGAGGCCCTCCTACCTCTCTGATCTCTGGTGGTCAAAATTGCACTTTGCATCAGTCCTTTTGTTTTTTATTAACCTCTTGTTGGTGCTGAGTGCTGCACTTGCTCTCCAGCACAGCTCTGGGTTTTCCCTTTATATTATTTAAACTGTGTCCAAATTTTCTTCTTTACTACTTATTTATTTAATATCTGCAGTGAAATCCATGTGTCATGTCATGAACTCACATATTTAGCAGTCTAAAATCTGAATCAAACGAACACCCTGTTATATCATTTTGTAAATGCAAAGCTTTTTTTCTGAGAAGATCTCATTTTCCTACCCTGCCTGCACAAATGGAACAAAGCCTTTTTCAGCTGGGAGATGATTTAAAACTTCTTGCTTAGCCAAGTAGCTACTTTAAACTTAATTGATTCTCATTTCAAGGATATTCATGTGAAGTTCAGGCCTTCAGCTGCTCAGTGAGAGCCAAGTTATGGACCAGGCTTGGAGAGTGTTTATATTGGAGACTTCCCTAAAGCTCACTGCAGACATCTGGCCAGGCACCCTCAGAATTGTTAAATATTCTCTTGCCAGAACAGCACAATTATTACATTTCATATCAAGTCTAGTTTTGCTTCCAGAGAGAGA
Organism: Ammospiza nelsoni; assembly: GCF_027579445.1. Lineage (NCBI taxonomy): Eukaryota > Metazoa > Chordata > Aves > Passeriformes > Passerellidae > Ammospiza > Ammospiza nelsoni. The sequence goes on from NC_080641.1 coordinate 34,753,755, forward strand.
ACAGTGCTTAGATTTGGTGTGCTGTAGGCTTTATATACATTATTATTTATATCTTATGTATTGTTCCAGGTGAGTACTGAGAATTTCTTGGGTACTTTTCCCTTACACTGTGGCAGTCTGGGTAGGACAAGCTGCCTTAATTAGAAATAAACCACTGAGCTTTGCTAATTTGATAAATGTGCCTGTGAATAAGTCCCTTTCTAATTTGTGTTTAAAACAATGCAGGTACTAAACACAAAGTTTGAGGTGCAGATCTCAAATTGATAATAAAAGCTGAAAACTCAGGTTGCCAGTTTTTCTACCCAAGAGAGGACAGGGCAAGAACTGTGGTATTTCATGACCACATTAACAATAGTAAATAATACACTTCTTTAAAGGATAAAGGGTAATTTCTCTTAAACTCCTTTATTAGATTTGATTTTGCTTTTCCTGCTAATTTGCACGTATAACCAATTATTTCCTAATTACAATTTTAATTTGTATTGATGACAAGATTATCTGCTTTAAAAATTCTAAGGGGCTGTAGAGTGGCTATGCTTTATTGGTTATATTTCTGTTATTTTCTATATATTCTGTATATCTACATCTATCTGTCTATCCATTCTGTTATTTCTATATATTGGTTATATTTCTGTTATTTTCTATATATTCTATATATCTCTATCTATCTATCTGTCTGTCTATTTATCTATCTATCTATCTATCTTCTGTTATTTCTATATATTGGTTATATTTCTGTTATTTTCTATATATTCTATATATCTCTATCTATCTGTCTGTCTATTTATCTATCTATCTTCTGTTATTTCTATATATTGGTTATATTTCTGTTATTTTCTATATATTGGTTATATTTCTGTTATTTTCTATATATTATCTATCTATCTATCTATCTATCTATCTATCTATCTATCTATCTTCTGTTATTTCTATATATTGGTTATATTTCTGTTATTTTCTATATATTATCTATCTATCTATCTATCTATCTATCTATCTATCTATCTATCTATCTATCTATCTATCTAATCTTCTGTTATTTCTCTATATTGGTTATATTTCTGTTCCAGGAGCACAAAATCCTGGAATGGTTTGGGTAACCAACTGGGGGAAGCTGGGGGTGGAACACAGGCAGGGAATACAATGTTTAAACCAAGAGGGGATTACAGGGGAGGAGAACAACTTCAACAAACCAATGGGGCCTCGAAGGATACAAAATGGATGGAGAAGTTTCTAGAGAAAGGGGCAGGCTTGGGGAGGGATTGGTGTTCAGTGGGAGGAGGAACAGGGGAAGGTCTTTGGGAACCTGGACACCTAGGGCAGAACTGACAACACAGAGGGGAAGGAGCAACCCATTGAGAATAAAATGTGCCATAACAGTACAAAATAGGAGGGGCTGTAAAACTGCCTGCTAGGACTGAATTACAGTCAGAACCTCCCACCAGAGCAGGGGCGAGCAGCAGCAGTGGGAGCAGGCAGCTGCTGTTTGTTTGTGCCGTTCTCACGGAAACATCCCCGTGCTTACATTCCTCACAAGGGAGCGGGGTCACAGCAGAGATCTACCTGCCTTGGCTGACCCCAGAGCAAGCATTCCCTCCTGGCCCGGCCTGGGGAGCTGCAGAGGATCCACCTGCCTTGGCTGACCCCAGAGCAAGCATTCCCTCCTGCCCCGGCCTGGGGAGCTGCAGAGGATCCACCTGCCTTGGCTGACCCCAGAGCAAGCATTCCCTCCTGCCCCGGCCTGGGGAGCTGCAGAGGATCCACCTGCCTTGGCTGACCCCAGAGCAAGCATTCCCTCCTGGCCAGGCCTGGGGAGCTGCAGAGGATCCACCTGCCTTGGCTGACCCCAGAGCAAGCATTCCCTCCTGCCCCTGGGGAGCTGCAGAGGATCCACCTGCCTTGGCCGACCCCTTCTCCAGAGCAAACATTCCCTCCTGCCCCTGGGGAGCTGCTTGGAGCACCAGGATCAGAGCTGTCGTTCCCATTGCTTCCTGACACTTCTGCCCTGAGCTGTGGGGAGTGAAACTGGGAACAGCAGCACAATGGGAGCTCTGTTCCTTCTTTTCCACCAGACCTGAGTGCTGGGAGATGCTGGAGGTGAAGTTTAGAGAGGTGCCTGGCTTAGCAAGCAGAGAAATCTCAGTGTAGCACACAGATATTTACAGCTGTTTAATGGAAAGGAATACACGTTTCCTTGGAGTTTGCAGGCTGTGTTTTATCTTTGTAAATCCTCACAAAATGTGTTTATGTGAGAAATGCTTTCACTGAAACAATGCCCAACCCCAGCTCCACAGGTGAAGGTCTCAGCCCTGCCAGGAGCCCACAAGCACCAGAACCTTCCTGGAAGAGCCCTTTGCACAAACCTGGCAGTGTTGGCAGCCCCCTGTGGGAGTTGGTGTTAAAACCTTTACCAGATTTCTATGCTTAAATCAGGCTTTATTTTAAATCTCCCTTACATTCTCATCAGTTTTTATATGAGATCTCATCATTATCCCCCAGACTTGTTCAGTAGGGGCTGTTTTCCTCTCAAAGTTTCAGGGGAATCATGTGGAATCATCTGATGCACAGATGACTTTCAGAAGAGTGTGCAGAGCTGTTTGAAATCCAACTTCCTGCTACCTAATCATCATAGAAAACTTGCAGTGGTGCTCTTGTAGAATAATACAGGAAATCAAAAGGGCAAATATGTCCCTCTTTTGCTGAGTGGGACAGAAACAAATTTTTGGAGTCTTCAGGGGCACAGCACAACAGAACTGCCAGAAGTGTACAGAAAGTGTCTTCTCAGTCTCTTGTGTCTGAGGCAGAACCATCTCATTGTTGTTTGAGAGGTGTCCACACTCTCATCCCCTGCCTGGCTGGAATTCTGGGCATATCTTGCATTTCAGAAACCCCATCCTTATCACACCTTATTAGAGGATGTGTGGTGGCTGCAGAAATGCTGCCATATTTTATTAATGCAGTATTTGACAGCTGTTAAACAGTGAAACCAGAGATTGGTGCTCTCCTGACTAAAAGGTGTGCACCTGATACCCCTCACAGAGAACCCAATTAACCTTTAGGCTCCATATATTCAGTTACCAAACTGGCAGCTCCCCTCAGCTGCTGGAAATCAGCTGCAATTCAACTTTCAGACAAAGCTGCTTGATTATTTTGCTTGCAGAAATCACCTTGCACTCTTGTGTATGGGATTTGTCCAGCTAAAATAATGTAAATATCCAGGTTATTACTCCTGGTTTTTCCTTGGGGTGGTGAGTGCTCAGCTCTGCTTTCTCATCCCTGAACTGACAATAATTTGTGGGGTTTTTGGGGGATGTGCACCTTGGTTTTTTGGAGATAGCTGTAGCAAACTCCTCTTAGACTTGCTCTCAGCCACCCCTCCTCTCTTCCCATTAATTAGTGAGAGCAAATAACACTCTTGGGGTTGATTCTCTGTTGAGCAGCTGTGCAGTAATTGATAGAGGATACTTTCCAGGGGGTGCTCTGGCCACAGTTATCTGCTGGGTGAAAGAATATCCATTATTAAGGGTGAAAATCTATTAAAGTGAACTTGAGCAGGACACCAAAGCAACTGTTGGGTTTTGGGGCAGCATTGTGCCCTCAGTAAGTTTGGTGATGTGATGCTGCAGTGTTCCTTGTCCATGTGGCATTTTAGCTATGCCAGTTGTACTTCAGAGAAATGGAGAGGGTTTTGCTATTTAATGAGCTGTGATGTTATTTGTCTTTATCAAAAGGCAGTTACAGGACAGCCTTTTGTGTTTATGTCACCCCAGAGAATGAAAAGCAAATTAATCAAATTCTGCAAGCCAGTTTTTTATGGGAGATTAAAACATCGCTGCAGCAATGTGTAACCAACTCCTTTAAAAACAAATATTTGATAGTGTTTCTATGGTGAAATTTTCTGTTTGTTGGGAAAGTTTTTGGTTTTGTTTGAAATGAGGATGAATTTATCCACTTGCTTGGTTTGGGGACTTATTTATGTGATGTTATTTGTACTCTTCCCTTGCAGGAAATCCATGACTTGTTTAAAGATTATGAAATCAAGTACTGTTATGTGGACAGGAATAAAAGAACAGGTGAGAAGTTCACACTTCATTTATTTCAATTCTGTGAAGGACATCAAGTGCTGTGTGTGACATCATGGACTGTCACAGCTTGTCTGGCTCCCTCAGTGCCTTTTTTGTCACCTGCTGCTGAAGCCGGTGAAAGCTGGAAACTTTGTGGTGTTGATGTGATTTTTGGTCCCCTCTGGTCTCTCTCAGGAGCATTCCTCAGTGAATGTCCCTTTGGGACAGAGCTGACCCCAGCTGGCTGAATTCCTTTGGAAAACTGGCCCTGAGGCCTCTCTTGGGACAAACCCCAGGTGCCTGAGAGGAAAACCTGCCCAGCCCCATCTGCATTTGCAGTTTGCTCACATCAGGGAGCACTTCTGCCCTGCCAGGGTCACCCAGCGCTGTTGCAGCGTGTCCAGAGAGATCCCCATCCCTTGGGATCCTGGGACCCCATCTGGGTGACCCTGCTTGAGGAGCAGGAGGTCCCTGCCACCCTGATCCAGCATGGGACTGTGTGAAATGCCTGTGGACTGAAAAGCACAAAAAGAGATCTGTTAACCCCAAAGGGAGAGCTTGTGGATGTTGTCATCAAAGAGATTCCATGGAATCTGTGATGTGTGTATTCCACTTCAGTGGAATATTTAATTTACCAAAGAACGGTCTGCTAGTAGAATATTTAATTTGGTAAAGAGCAGTCTGCTAGTAGAATATTTAATTTTGTTCCCCAGATACAGAATTGGTTGGGTTCCAGGTAGTGAAGTTGTGAGCATTGCAACATAGTCACTTTTTGAGCTAATTGCTCATGATGTTCAATTGATAATTGAACAGATTTTAGGTATTATCTATAATAGATATATTTATTTGTTGGATCTTTGGGGTGAATCTGTGGTTTCAGGGGAGGGAGAGGTCTGCTAGTATAATATTTAATCTAGTAAAGAACAGTCTGCTAGTAGAATATTTAATTTTGTTCCCCAGATACAGAACTGTGTTGGGTTACAAGTAGTGAAGTTGTGAGCATTGCAACACAGTCACGGAGTTAATTTTAGTTAATCACTGCTCATGATGTTCAGTTGAGATTTTCGGTATTATCTATAACAGATACATTTACCTGTTGGATCTTTGGGTGAATCTGTGGTTCCAGGGGAGGGAGAGGTCTGCTAGTATAATATTTAATCTAGTAAAGAACAGTCTGCTAGTAGAATATTTAATTTTGTTCCCCAGATACAGAATTGGTTGGGTTCCAAGTAGTGAAGTTGTGAGCATCACAGCGTAGGCACTGAGTTAATCACTGCTCATGATGTTCGGTTGAGATTTTCGGTATTGTCTGTAACAGATACATTTACCTGCTGGATCTTTGGGTGAATCTGTGGTTCCAGGGGAGGGAAGGTGTGGCTGCAGCCCAGCTGGGGTGGGTGGCTGATGTCCCCGTGCTCGCTCTCTCCTGCAGCGTTTGTCACGCTGCTGAACGGGGAGCAGGCGCAGAGCGCCATCAGGAGGTTCCACCAGCACTGCCTGCGTGGCAAGGAGATCTCGGTGCAGCTGCAGCCCACGGATGCTCTGCTGTGCATCACCAACCTGCCCCCTTCCCTGGGCATCGAGGAGTTCGAGGAACTGGTGCGTGCCTATGGCAATGTGGAGCGCTGTTTCCTGGTGTACAGCGAGCTCACCGGCCGCTCCAAGGGCTACGGCTTCGTGGAGTACATGAAGAAGGACTCTGCTGCCAAGGCCAGGCTGGAGCTCCTGGGCAAGCAGCTGGAGGAGAGCACTCTGTTTGCACAGTGGATGGATGTGAACCAGCTCACCACAAACCTCATTCACTCCAAGTGCCTTTGTGTGGATAAACTGCAAAAAGACTGCGCTGATTCCAAGGAGCTGCTCCAGGCTTTCTCCCTGAAGTACAAACCTGTCTTCTGCCAGGTAGGCTGGCTTCCTGTCTGATGGAAAACCAGGGCTGGGATTGCAGCATTGCCTCACTTCACTCTTGCTGTCTTCCAGTTTATTTTTCCTATTTAATTTCCTATTTTTCTTATTTATTTTTATTTTCCTATTATTTTTCCTATCGACTGTTGTGCCATCTGCACAGTGATGGGAGCAGTGATGCTGAACTGCTCTGGGTGAGCAGTGTGATCCATGTTCTCTGGGAATTCTGGGATTTTTGAAGGATATCACTCCTGAACTGCTCTGGGTGTGCAGTGTATCCATGTTCTCTGGGAATTCTGGGATTTCTGAAGGATATCACTCCTGAACTGCTCTGGGTGTGCAGTGTATCCATGTTCTCTGGGAATTCTGGGATTTCTGAAGGATATCACTCCTGAACTGCTCTGGGTGAGCAGTGTATCCATGTTCTCTGGGAATTCTGGGAATGCTGTAGGATATCATTCCAGCAGTGCTCTGGGAGTGCAGTGTGATCCATGTTTCTGGGAATTCTGCAGGAAATCACCACTCCAGTGAAATGCCAGCAAAATGTTTGGAGGACATCCCTCTATATAATTTATTGAAAATAATTTGGTTTTTGAGAGCTTTTGAAGTAAATATTACTGAAAGTTTTATTGCTCAAAGACAGCCAGAGTGTATGGATACCACAAGTGCAACAGTTCAGATGATGCAAAATGCATCATATAATTAATATATTAGTATTTAACATGTTTTTCCCTCACTGAGGAAGGCTTGGGTTCTTGGCTGTTGTCAGGGATGGAAGTGCCACATCTTTTGGAAAGCTGGGAAGCACAGAGGTGGTGGATCCTTGCAGAGGTTTCCTTCTCATCCCTGTGACTTGTGAGATGAGGCCACAAATCAAAGTGGCACAGATAGACCACCATTGTAGTCACACAGATTTCAGTGGCAGGGCTGGTTTTGTGTTGGTTTTGTCCCTTGAGTCTCTGAAAGGCTGCTCAGGGCTCAGCCTGAGGGATGAGCACCCAGATTCCCAGCCCAGGGAGCAGAAATCCCTCAGGATCTGCAGCCTGACCTCCTGCAGGCTTTCCCTTCCTTAGGGCTCTTTCCAGCCCCAGCAGTCTGTACCTGGCCACAGGAAATCCTCACACTTGCCTGATCCAGATCCACCAGGAGATGAATAAACTGGAATTAACTCTTCCCATTCCTGCCTGTTTTGGTCTGGAGCCTGGGAATGTGTCTGCCTTCAGCCTCACCTCACTGATGCCTGAACTAAGGAGTTTTAGCTCCCATTATTTTCCTCCTGTAAGAAGGTATTAAGTGCTGGACTCAAGTCTCCTGCCCAATCTTTGTTTCATTAGCTCAACAGATTGATCCTTTAAAGTCTTTTCCTTCAGGGCTTTTTTTTTTCCCAGCTGTCAGATAATCTGGGGTTGTTATCAGCTCCCCCAACATTTTTTCACCATCCTTTAAAAATTCTGAGCTTCAAAGAACAACAGACTTCTTGGGGAAAGATGAGTTTCACTGACTGGCAGTTAGAAGCACTCAAAAATTGACTTTTTACCTTTTAAATCATAATAAATCTTGGGTAATACTTGGTGTGCGTGAGGAGAGTGTCTGCATTAGGTCAGTTCCTATAAAATACAGGAGGGTGGAGGTAGGAAAAGAAATAGTTCAGATTTGATAGGTGAAAAAGGGAAGAGAATGGATGCTAATTAATTAGGGGTTTATGAGTGAGACAGCCTGAAAATTGAGGGCAAAGAAAGGAGGAGGAGGAGGAAGACCCAAGAAAAGGTGGAAAAAGCAAAGAGGGGGGATGTGATTGGTAGAGACAGAAAAACTGAGAGAATAGGGAAGCAAAAACCTCAGTTTGGGGAGAATTTCTACAGAGAATGACTGAGAAAAGTTGTTTTTTTCTGGAAACTTTAGTGCAGCTCTTGTGGTGCTGCCATGCCTTAGTTCTGCTGGGAGCTCATGCAATATTTCATCACAATCCTTTGCCCAAAATTCTTACCTCAACTCATGAAATAAACTTTGGGTTTTTTCATCTTACTGCAAAGTTACCTTTTTTTTTTTTAAATCATTTTGATTTCTCCTCTACTGACAACAGAAATGTTCTGTCAGGAGGAGCTGAAGCTAAATACTTGCACATGGATATTGGGAAAAATGTGTTTTGTCCTTTGTTTCAACAAAATGGACCAGAAAACCTCATTGCTTTCTTCTGTCAACTTTAAATTGTCACTAAAAGGTCTCCAGCCTGATCTGGAGAGGAGTAAAGAGCTTTTTTCAGTAGCTGTTTACTTAAGGAGTTGAAAAGTTCCTGAATTCTTTGCAAGGATATTGGTGGCTGCACTTGGGACATGTTAGGGGAGTTTTGAACTGTGTTTCATTGCAGCTGAAACTAAAATACAAATGTTCCATAGCTTCAATCCCTTCTTTTCAGCAGTACCTCAGGTCTTTGCTAAACTGGTATCAAAATAGGAAAATAAAATGTGTTTATGTATGAAATATCTGTTCTGCAGAGCTGTGCCCAGAAGCCAGGCAGTAAAGCTCTGACCACCCTCTTTTTCTTCCAAATCTTTGACATTTATATTTCAGTTGTCAGGGGAGGTTTGTGGGGCTGAGCTTGTTTTTATCCAGTGCAATCTGGAGGAGGTTTTGTCTCTTCCACACCAGAGCTGGTATCAGTTTATCATCCCCATTCATCTGGGGACTGGAGATTTTTGCCTAAGCTTCATCCCTCCCTTCCCAGCCTGTTTTTTTGTTTGATTTAAATCTGCTCATTCTCTCCCAAAGTCTGCACACAAAGGCCAGGGCAGTGTTTGCCACGTAAGCCCTTTTCCAGTCTGCTTGATTGATCAGTCTGGCATCTTCTCTTGGCATTCCCCACAGGCACAGCCTTCCCCTGCTCCCAAAAGGCACCAGATCCTGCTGGAATTTGCATTGTTGCATGTTTCAGCAGCTGTCATGCACCCTGGTGAGCAGCACTTGGAATATGGCAGCCTGAAAAAAATGAAGAAGAACGAGTTTATAATTACCCTGCAAAACAAAACTGGCTGTAGCATCCAGCTGTATTTACAGTTTGCTTCTCATTGCTGCTTTGTTGTTTGAGTGTGTGATAAATGCACTCCATGGCTGAGGTGGGAATGGAGGAGATAATGGAAAGGATGAGCAGATAACATGGAGAGGTAACCATGAGACTGTAAACATGAATGCCAAATAGATGAAGATGTGATTTCCAACTTATTTCCAGTGTTTATAGAAAACAACCTCATCCTTTGGGGGAAATACTGACCTTGGTTGTGTCAGCTGTGCAGGATCTTGCAAGGGACAGGTGCAACATTGCAGGGCAGCTGCTGGAATTCCCATTTTCCATGGGGGCTGGGAGCTGTTACTGCTGGAATTCCCATTTTCCACAAGATTTGTTGTTGATGGAATTCCCATTTTCCATGGAGTGCTAGGACCTGTTATTGCTGGACTTGCCATTTCCCTGGCTCTGGAGCTGTTCCATTGCTGCAATTCCCCTTCCCCTGCCTCTGGAGCTGTTCCTTTGCTGCAATTCCCATTTCCCTGGGATCTGGAGCTGTTTTACTCCTGCAATTCCCATTCCCTGCCTCTGGAGCTGTTTTATTGCTGCAATCCCCCTTCCCCTGCCTCTGGAGCTGTTCCATTGCTGGAATTCCCATTCCCTGGTCTGGGAGCTGCTCCATTGCTGCAATTCCCCTTCCCCTGCCTCTGGAGCTGTTCTATTGCAGGAATTCCCATTCCCTGGGCTCTGGAGCTGCTCCCTTGCTGGAATTCCCATTCCCTGCCTCTGGAGCTGTTTTTACTCCTGGAATTCCCATTCCCTGGCTCTGGAGCTGTTCCTTTGCTGCAATTCCCATTTTCCATGGGCTCTGGAGCTATTTTACTCCTGCAATTCCCATTCCCTGGCTCTGGAGCTGTTTTATTGCTGCAGTTCCCATTTTCCATGGGCTCTGGAGCTGTTTTATTGCTGCAATTCCCATTCCCTGGCTCTGGAGCTGTTCCATTGCTGCAATTCCCATTTTCCATGGGCTCTGGAGCTATTTTACTCCTGCAATTCCCATTCCCTGGCTCTGGAGCTGTTTTATTGCTGCAGTTCCCATTTTCCATGGGCTCTGGAGCTGTTCCATTGCTGCAATTCCCATTCCCTGGCTCTGGAGCTGTTTTATTGCTGCAATTCCCATTCCCTGGCTCTGGAGCTGTTTTATTGCTGCAGTTCCCATTTTCCATGGGCTCTGGAGCTATTTTACTCCTGCAATTCCCATTCCCTGGCTCTGGAGCTGTTTTATTGCTGCAGTTCCCATTTTCCATGGGCTCTGGAGCTGTTTTATTGCTGCAATTCCCATTCCCTGGCTCTGGAGCTGTTCCATTGCTGCAATTCCCATTCCCTGGCTCTGGAGCTGTTTTATTGCTGCAATTCCCATTCCCTGGCTCTGGAGCTGTTTTATTGCTGCAGTTCCCATTTTCCATGGGCTCTGGAGCTATTTTACTCCTGCAATTCCCATTCCCTGGCTCTGGAGCTGTTCCATTGCTGGAATTCCCATTCCCTGGCTCCTGAGCTGTTCCCTTGCAGTTTGCCCAGGACGAGGACGGCGGCAGCGGGGACTTTGCGGTGCTGGAGTATGAGAGCGCGGAGCAGGCGGAGAGCGTGCGGGGCGCCATGGACGGGGCCACCATCCACGGCAGGAGGCTCCAGGTGTCCTTCTGTGCCCCTGGAGCCCCGGGCAGGAGCACCCTGGCAGCCCTGATAGCAGCACAGAGGATGGTGAGATCCCTGGGAGGATATTTGGGATGGGCTCCTCACACCTGAGCTGGGAGAAGGAGCCGGGCTTGGGGAGCATTTTGGGGTTTATCAAAGCCAGCTTGGAGCACCTGGGACAGTGGGAGGTGTCCCTGCCATGGCAGGATGGGGTGGGATATAAGGTCCTTCCCAAGCCAAACCAGTCTGGAATTCCATGGGGTCAGCACTGTTGGATCCCTGCCCATGATTAAGGGCTTTAGCCAACCCAAACCATTCTGGAATTCTGTGATTCCATGGGGTCAGCACCATTGGATCCCTGCCCATGATAAAGGGCTTTAACCAACCCAAACCATTCTGGAATTCTGTGATTCCATGGGGTCAGCACTGTTGGGTCTCTGCCCATGATAAAGGGCTTTAACCAACCCAAACCATTCTGGAATTCTGTGATTCTGTGGAGTCAGCACTGTTGGGTCTCTGCCCATGGTAAAGGGCTTTAGCCAACCCAAACCATTCTGGAATTCTGTGATTCCATGGGGTCAGCACTGTTGGATCCCTGCCCATGATTAAGGGCTTTAACCAACCCAAACCATTCTGGAATTCTGTGATTCTGTGAAGTCAGTGCTGTTGGATCCCTGCCCATGGTAAAGAGCTTTAACCAACCCAAACCAGTGTGGAATTCTGTGATTCCATGGGGTCAGCACCATTGGATCCCTGCCCATGATAAAGGGCTTTAACCAACTCAAACCATTCTGGAATTCTGTGATTCTGTGAAGTCAGCGCTGTTGGATCCTTGCCCATGGTAAAGAGCTTTAACCAACCCAAACCATTCTGGAATTCTGTGATTCCGTGGGTCAGTGCTGTTGGATCCCTGCCCATGGTAAAGGGCTTTACCCAACCCAAACCAAACCATTCTGGAATTCTGTGATTCTGTGAAGTCAACACTGTTGGATTCCTGCCCATGGTAAAGAGCTTTAACCAACCCAAACCATTCTGGAATTCTGTGTTCTGTGAAGTCAACACTGTTGGATTCCTGCCCATGGTAGAGGGCTTTAACCAACCCAAACCATTCTGGAATTCCATATAATCAGCCCAGTTCAGGCTCCTTCCCAAGCAGAGATGGCCAGGAAGAAGATTAATAAATATCCATAAAATCCCACAAAGTTGCACCCACGTAGCTCTGGGATTTATTAAATGTAATCTCCTGTAAGAGAAATCATCCCGGCTCAAAACAAAAGTGACTGGGAATGAGTCATTGGACAAGCTGAAACTTGGTTTCAAACAGAGAGGCAAGAATTTGTCAGCTTTAAGATAAATTTCAAGGCAGGAGAAATAGGTTCATTTCATGCTCGAGGTAGAAGAAAGCTCTTTACACCCACATGTCTTATCACATTGTTTCCTAGAAAATTGGATGTGATCAGTGTTCCATGGAGAGGCAGCAGAGTTCCCTCTCCTCAGCCTGCTCAGGCCACAGCTCTGTAAGATGATATGGTGCTCATGGCAACGTTCCTTATTCTCCACTACTGATAACTCTGGGGTTAAAGGAAAAAAAGAAATGTGCTTGAAATTTTGTTGGAATCGTTTGTTAGGTGTTTCATTTGAGGGGAAAAAAAGCAGGAAACAGGGAAGGAAATGGTTTTTCTGTGTCAGATGAAATGTGTACATTGCCATTGGAGTTTGAAATGTATTCATTGCTTTTTGTTGCTTCTGACACTTTTTCTCTCTTCATTGGAGATGAGGAACAATAGGAAAGGTTTGCTTCCAGAGCCAAATCCAGTGCAGATCATGAAAAGTTTTAATAATCCAGCAATGCTGCAGATGCTGCTGCAGCCCCAGCTGCGTGGCCACGCTGTTAAACCTGGTAAGCTGCTCTGAAATAATGCAAAACCAAGCCCTGTTCTCAGTGCTGCAAGACTCTTGCAGGGTAATCAAGTAGAAATAATATTTAAAATCTGTGCAGACCCTGTTTCAGTGTGTTTGTGCAGGTAATTTCACTTTTTATGAAAGCAAAAGCAAGAGGTGCTTTGCTACACTCTTGTGTGTGGGTAAAATTCAGTGTTCCTACAAATACCCTTGTATGAACTCTGTAGGCTCTGAATATTCATCTTAGAAATGGGTTTAGAAAGAAATGTCTTTTGCAAGGCTTGGTTAAACTTAAATCTGATTTTAGATCTGAATTTTGCAGCCTGAATCTTTCTCCTGTTGCCAATGTAAATCTTTATTCTTTTGGCTGCTGCCACAGCTGTGCAGAGTATTTATTATAGCATCAGCCAGAAACATTTCTGTGTTCTAATTAGGATGTGAATAAACATAAACCCTAATTAATCACAGTTCAAACGGTGAAAGTGCTCAGAGCAGGAACAGGTGATGGGGAGAGCTGAGAGTGTGGCTACAAAGAAACCCAGAAATGGGTGTGAAGTGACCACTTCAGGGCAGAAACACTCCAGCTAAATCTGAATTAAAAGCACTTCAGACAAAGCTGAGCCAGCAGTCAGCTCAGCAGTGAAACTCTCAGGTGTGGAGGAGCTCTCACATTCTGTAATTTTACATCAAAAGGTTTCATAACCTTTCCCAACCTAAACGAGTCCCTTGTTCCCTTGCAGTGACCTTTGTACAATTGGAAGTTATCTGGAAAGCAAATTAAAAACTGCAGGATAATTCTAAAGACTTTTACTTGCCTAATTTGTAAAATTCACTAATTTCTTGTGTGTTTCTTAAGCAGTTCTTGGAGCATCTGCAGGCTTACCTCACCTCATAAATTCAGCAGTTGGGCCACCTTTTTTGCAGCTGAATAAAGTTCATCAGGTATGTGACAAAAAAACTGTCATCAAAAGAAGTATCTGTGGAGAGATTCTAAAATTTTAAGGAATTTAAAGCTAAAATGAAGTGTTCTTATTTGAGCTCTAAGGAAAGCTATGAGATGGGGAAGCAGGCAGTGCTAACTGTCCAAAATGCAGTTATTTTATCTAAATTTTGGACTTAAAACCTGCCAATGTAGGCAAAACTTGTCATTACTGGCAGAAAAACCCTCTTTAAATGAGCTCTCAAGGAGCCTGGCACATCCCTTTCCCTAGGAGCAGCCCATCCACACTCCTGGAGGGACTTTATGGTTTATCTGATTCAAATCAATGAGTTCAGCAGCCTTGGCTTCATTTTCAAGCTTGCAGGGACCCAAATGTGCTGCATGTGCCATAAAAAAATAGAGATTTGCTGATGTTATTTCTTACTGATGAATCCCCCAAATTCTCCTGTAACTCCAGATGGGCACCAGAATTCCTGAGAGAAAATGGGAAGGATCTCTGGGATGGGTTTGTGCTAGAAACTGAGAGAGAGAAAATGCACCCACAGCCAGAATTTCTGCCTTGAGCTGAGCTGCTCTCAGGGGCCAAAAATTGAATTTAATATTCATGGTAGGGATTTACACAAATACCTACAAGGGACTGGAGTCCATCACTTGGCCTTATTATTTCTGATATTTCAGAAATTTCCATTTTAAAAATAAAATCCCTTCAGCATCAATTATTCCTGCAGCTCTTTGGACAAACACAGGCTTAGAGATCTTTAAAAAGACCCAACTAAAATGCAGAAATATTCCCTTTGTTATGTATATTGAGCTCTTCTGTTTTTTCTCTAAAAACTGGTAGGTTAATATGTTAAATTTAATAAATTCTGCTTAATTTTGCCCTATATAAAATATACATAATTATTTGGGTTTTTTTAAACTGAAATTACATTTTCAGTTGGTCTGTTTAAGTTCCTGCTGCTCTCTCTGCAGCCTGTACTTCCTTGGGAGGCACTGGGAGTGTTTGGTGCTCCCAACTGGAGCCAGGGATGTTTTCCACAATTAACAGTGGGATTGATGATGATCCAAAGGTTTTTCCAGTGGTTTTTGCCTTGGGAGAGCTGCAGCCAAACAACTCTGTGTTTTCTCTGTCCAGAGATTTAAAAGTCTCATCTCCTTCTCTTCCTGGGAGCTTCCTGTCATTTCATGAGCTCTAAACCTGAATTTTAGAAGTATCTGATGATCCCAATTTCTTCTCTAAGGCACATTTTTCTCTTCTTGGTGGTTTGTTTTGGGGTGTTCTCTAAAGCCAGAGAACCAGGTCACTGTTTTATTTATTTGTTTGTTTATTTGTTTATTTATTTATTTTGAAATTCAGTGTTGTGACTGAAACCCCTCCCCAGTCACGCTGGTTTAGCTCCCTGCAGGTCTCAGGTTTCCCTTTTATATTCAGGGCTTTGTGAAGTAACAGAATGAGAATAAATATTTTAAAATAATCATTTAAAAAGGGTTCAACAGAGAGGATTTGAAAGTTATTCACACAGTAATTTTTCAACTTGAGGTATCCTGATTTTCAATTTGTTTCTCTTTATTTCTTTTAATTATAAATTATCCTGCCCCAAAATAATGCATTTTCAGCTTCCTCAGGGATGTTTTCCTCAGTCATCCAGCAATTTGTTAAATCTTGATTAATCCAGAGCCTTTCCCCTGAGGATTCTGACCAAACTGATTTTTCCACTCTTCTATTTCTGAAAGTTTTGCAATTGAGCCACTTTGCTTTGTTGCTGGAGCCAAGTTTAGAAGGAGCAGCCCCTGGCACTGGTGACAATAACCAGCCCTGCATCATTTCTCCTGGAAATCACTGAGACAATTCAAATAGATGCATAACTGATCTAGATATGGCCCATCTTTGTTTGAAAAACCACATTTCTGAGCCCAGAAAATCATATTTTAGTCCAGAAGATCATATTTCAGTCATGAAGGGTTTTTTCTCTAAGGAATTCAAGCCTGCCACCCAGACACAGCCAGGGCTTGGAAATATTTGGGAGATGTTTTGCACTCTTCATCCCCTGGGTTTGGTGATAAAAACAATAAAGGGTGAACTTGGCATGATCACAATGTCCTGTCTGTTTATTTTAGTACAACAACCTATAGAATAACCTGCATTTTACTGGCAGATGATGCTGCCAGGCACTTCCAGGCCTGTAGAATAAATCATGATGTCTTTTAAGGTTTATTTTAAGCCTCAGAGCTGGCCAGAGCTCACAGTGTTGAATATACCAGTGCAGAGTCTGGAGAGGGTGCCCCAAAGTTATTAATTCAGTGGCTCAGTTCTGGTGGCAAACTGATCCAGAATATTCTGAATGAGCAATGTGAATATTTTATAGACTTGCCAATGTGCAGGCACTGTGATTTGTCAGGTTTTAATGCCTCTGGGGTAGGATTTCATGTAGATTGTTGTGGGGGGAAACATATCTGGGTATTTGGCTGAAGCAAAAGGAGTTCTGTGGAGGAAATTATTGTCCTTAACTCAAAATGTTTAATTTCTTCAAACAGTGCTGTGTGAAATGTTTCTGTGGCTGGCAGCTAACCCTTGTTTTACTCCTTTGTCAGAGCTCACTGCTGGGGAGCACGTCCAGCCTGCTGCTGCAGAGCCCTGCTCACCTGCCCCTGCCCCAGCAGCAGCTGCTGAAGATGGAGAACATGCAGGCAAACAGTGTAAGGCCATCCCTGCAGCTCTGCTCTCCCTGAGCACCCTCATCATCCCTAAAATAAATCATTTATAGCATCAGGTGCCTGTGATCTTAAAGTTCCCTTCCAACCCAACCCATTCATGGTTCTGTGATCCTTCAGCGGAGCTGAAGAGGGTTGAGAGTGTGGAAGTTGTAAAAAAGTAGCTGTGAGCAGATAATTTTAATGATTTACACAGTTTTCTCTTCTTCCTTTTAGAAACCAGGTTTGCTGGGAGAGCCTCCAGCAATGCTGCTGCAGACAGTGCTGGGCATAGGGGTGATGCCAGCAGTGAACTCAGGCCTGGCAGCACGAGGAGAAGCTCTCAAGTGTAAATGACATTTCATTTCATCCCACACCACTAGAAATGCCCAGCTTCACATTCTGCACCTGGATTTCTCCCTGTGTAGCAAAAGCAGCTGGTTAAATACCCTGCTGGCTCAGTTATTCCTTTTTTGGTACACTTGGAATATGCTTTTATTTAGACGTGGCATTTTTTGGGGTTTTTCAAAGCAGGTAAATGGGAGTTGCTGGAGAGGCACCACAAATTTGCTCTTTGCCTTCATTTTATTAAGAAATGAGTTTTAGCAGCCAGTCTGTGACAGGTGTCAATTTGGAATGCAAATTTCTGTGCCACTGATGCCCTCAATATTTATGAGGAAGGATCAGTTGGATCCTGGGGTGCTCACCTGGAGAGGAGAAGGCTCCAGGGAGAGCCCAGAGCCCCTGGCAGGGCCTGAAGGGGCTCCAGGAGAGCTGCAGAGGGGCTGGGGACAGGGATGGAGGGACAGGACACAGGGAATGGATTTAAGCTGGAAAAGGGGGGATTTAGGTGAGATATTGGGAAGGAATTTGTGATTGAGAGGGAGGAATAGAATTCCCAGAGCAGCTGTGGCTGCCCCTGGATCCCTGCAGTGCCAAGGCCAGGTTGGACACCCTGGGACAGTGGGAGGTGTCCCTGCCATGGCAATGGATGATCCTTAAGGTCGCTCCCAGCCCAAACCATTGCAGGATTTTCTGCTCTTGTTTCCTCCACTGCTCCCTGTGCTCTGCAATCCTGGCCTTGCTCTGAGCCATGGCAGTGACCAGGAGCAGGGAAAAGGCATCCAGGGAGGGCAGAAAGCTCCTCCAAATACCCAGGTTGTCATTTTGAAGAACATTTCCAGTTTTCAGTGAAAGAAATTCTTCCCAAAGCCAGCTGAGGTGGGGTTTCCCCCTGTGCTCCCATCCAGCATCCTCCAGGATGTTGTTCCCAGTTTTTCTTTGAAAATGCCAGGAAGCACTAAGAAAGTTATCACAGGGAATGTTTAGAAAAGTCAGAGTTTTATTGAATCAGCTTGAAATGGAGCTGTTTGCCTGTGGGATGGGGAAGGAACAAAAAGCAGTGCAGTAGATCTGGAATTGTTCTCCTCCACCCTCGTTAACCCCACAACAAACCCCTGTGTAATAAATCCCACGTAACAGCAAAGTTTCTCCATTTATGGCTGCCTGCAGCATCTAACCCAGCTCCCATTCCAGCAGCAGCAGCGGGGATGGGCGTGCTGCCATTCTTCCCAAACCAGCACATGGTCGGACAGGCCCTGCCCGGGCCCAACGCCGCCGCTGCGGACAAAGCCGAGCCAGCTCCGCCCTTCGCTGCGGCCCTGCCCGGCCTGCCCGGGGCGCTGCCACGGCCCGCCAAGGCTGCGGGGCAGGGCAAGGGCTGCGAGCCCGGCATCGGGGTAAGGGCGTGCTGCACACACACTGCTCCTCTCTCTTCTCTTCTCTTCTCTTCTCTTCTCTTCTCTTCTCTTCTCTTCTCTTCTCTTCTCTTCTCTTCTCTTCTCTTCTCTTCTCTTCTCTTCTCTTCTCTTCTCTTCTCTTCTCTTCTCTTCTCTTCTCTTCTCTTCTCTTCTCTTCTCTCTTCCTCTCCTCTCCCTCTCATCTTCTTCTCTTCTCTCTTCCTCTCCTCTCCCTCTCATCTTCTTCTCTTCCTCTCCCGTCCTCTTCTCTTTCCCTTTCCTTTCCTTTCCTTTCCTTTCCTTTCCTTTCCTTTCCTTTCCTTTCCTTTCCTTTCCTTTCCTTTCCTTTCCTTTCCTTTCCTTTCCTTTCCTTTCCTTTCCTTTCCTTTCCTTTCCTTTCCTTTCCTTTCCTTTCCTTTCCTTTCCTTTCCTTTCCCTCCTCTTCGTCCTTCCGCCACTTCCTTCCTCCCTTCCTTTCCCTCCTTCTCTCCTCTCCCCCTTCCCTCACCTTCCTCCTCCTTTCCTTTAACCCCTCCTGTGTCTCCCCTGTACAATTCCCTTTATTTTAACCCCTCCTGTGTCCCCCCTGTACAATTCCCTTTATTTTAACCCCTCCTGTGTCTCCCCTGTACAATTCCCTTTATTTTAACCCCTCCTGTGTCCCCCCTGTACAATTCCCTTTATTTTAACCCCTCCTGTGTCCCCCCTGTACAATTCCCTTTATTTTAACCCCTCCTGTGTCCCCCCTGTTCAATTCCCTTGCTCCCAGGAGCATCCTGGGGACACGTGGAGCTCTCAGCACTGGTGTTGATGGGGACAGAACAATGCTCTCTCTCCTTGGTGGTCCAGCTGAAGGAACAAAGCAGCTCCTCAGTGCTGCAGGGCTCTCTCCATGTGTCTGCCTCACAGGGCTGGATCGTGGAATTGAACATTTATCTCAGGGCACTGTCTCCTCTAAAGGGCAAACATTGAACTTGGGCTCGAATTTCGTGATTCATCAGGACCAGTTCTGGTGGTTGGGGCCTGTGGGTTTCCAGGTGCTTGTGTGTTTGTATATAAATTTTCCACTTTCAATTACCAGTTTTTAAAAATATTATTTATTCCCTCGAAGGTGAAGTGTGAGACGATGATGGAATGGGATTTAAGTGGTCTCATTCTTTCAGAATTTTTTTCTGCCCTTAAGAAAATTTACCTTTTTAATATATAAATCTAAAATAATTTAGAACAACGATAATATATAATATATATTATTTTCTTATAAAATAATAAATAATAATTTTAAAGTACATCAATACTTAAACATTTTGGGGAAACATGGGCTTAATTCATGATTGTCCTGACATTTGGCCTTTATTTTCTTGTGTCTCCAAGTGAAAAGATTTGATTTTGTCTTGGCCTTGTACTTAATGTTCACTCCCTGCATCTGGAATTGCTCGAGTGATTATTATTCCTTCACTTGCATATAAAAGGTTTTCTTTTGTTTGTTTGTTTTGTAATATCCTTTAGGAACTTGCAGTCTGAAGAGAAACATTCCTACAAAAACTATTTGGAAGAAAAAAGTGTAGTCAATGTGTCCAGATTGCTGAAATAAAATGGAACTTTTGAAGGATTGACTTCAAAAGTTTCATTTTATTTCAAACGGGTTTTTTTCATAGGACTAAGCTTTTCCCAAGACCCTGCTAGGCCACTGAACTTTATTTCTGACCAGTTTTATATGAATTTAATGCAAACTGTCCATTTTTCAGACTCCCTTGAAGAAACAGACTTCTCTGCTTGGGGAGCCCCCAAAAGAAATCCGCCTGAGCACCAACCCCTACTTGAATTTGGCAAGTGTTTTGCCTGGCATCTGTCTGCCAGGTAAGCAAACATTCCATGGATTTCATTGCAAATTTCCACAGCCAGAGCATGGCAAACATTTCTCCTGTTTGCCTGGTAAATCCAGTGCCCACAGCATTTATCCTCAAGGGAATCTTGTAGTATCTCTCAAAACTGAAAGTCACTTATCCTGATGGTGCATTTGCAGAGGCTCACAGACTTCTAGAAGCCTTTCAATTATTAGTAGCACTGATAATTTGGGGCACAAATCTCAGTTTTAATCCTGGAATAGAACCTAATTGGTGTTTTTTACAAGCCAGGTGTTGATCCAAGCTCTGTTTTTGTGTTCCCAGCAGCAATTGCCAGCAAAGCCTCCAGTCCTCCACAGCAGACCAGCCTTGCAAACAGTGTCGTGGATGCTGCTGTGTCTCAGGGAACTGCACCACAACATGCAATGGAAAACTATTTCAGTTATTCCCAGCAGCCTGGGGAGTACCCACAGGTAGGAACAATCCCACAGCTCAGGGTTCTCCCAGAGCTGCTCCTTGTTTTCTCTGAGTGTTCTTCCTGAGTCTCTGCACTGACACTTTATCTGATCATTTCAGTGTCCAGAGCAGATTTAGCACAAAGAACATTCCCTGCTGAAAGCACAACCCTTGAAAAAATCGTTTCCTGAGAGCCTGAACTGTGGGCACTCACTAGAAATGACTTCTCAGCACTCTGCCTTGACTTTTGTCTCCCTTCAAAACCAGGGGTTTTTCTCCTTGCCTTCCCCAGAAGTTTTTAAGTCCTGAACTTTGGCTGGATCCCAGGCAGGGAGCTGCAGTTGCTGCACACTTGGGGATGTTTGCCAGCTGCTCTGAGGCACAGGATGTGCTCCCCATGTGCAGATCAGAGCCTGGCCAGGAGCTGCAGGCCCTGCAGAGTGCTCAGAGCCAGTTCCACAGGACACTGGCAGAGAACACCCCCAGATTTGCATTAACCATCCTGAGTCTGTGAAACTGTGGCTGTGGTCAGAGCTGAGAGCTGCCTCTCCCCAGGGACACACAGACTGTCCTGGGCTGCTGGCAGGGACAGCTGAGAGCCCACCCTCCTGGCAGCAAGGGTTTGGGGTGGGGAGGGGATCTCTGAAATAGAGAGAGCAGCCTGGCCACAGGGTGGGGGACAGGGTCACTGCACAGGGCTTTGCCAGGGGCCACACAGCCTTGGATCAGATCTGCTGCTAAAGGGGCTCCAGGAGAGCTGAGAAGGACTGGGGACAAGGCCCGGAGGGACAGGACAGGACAGGAAGTGGCTCCCACTGCCAGAGGGCAGGGATGGATTGGATAATGGACAGGAATATCCTTGGGAGGGTGGGGTGCACAGAGAAGCTCCCATCCCTGGAGGTGTTCCCATAACAGGAATTGTTGTCCCTGCCTCTCTGCCAGGCCAGAGGTGCCTCCTGTGTGTTTTAAGCACTTACCATAATTTTAACTGTTTGATTTGAGCTTCACCACTGGTGCTGAGGGTGTTTTGGTGCTTCTGGGAGAGCTCTGGGCTGTGAGGATTGTAGGCAGGCATGGGAGAGGGTTTCTGCTCCTCTCTAGGAGGCTGTCCAGCAGTGGTACCAGCATTATGCTCAGGCACATCACTCTACCCAGGCCAGGGTGGATGGCTTAGAAAATGAAGCCTCTGAGGTGAGAAATAATTTCATTTTCTTGCTGTCTCCACTGGCTGTTGCTCCCATCAGCTTTTGGACACCTGCTTTGTGTGTTGGCACAGGAATGAGGGGCTGCAGAGGGCACTGCATGGGCACTGCTGCAGGGCAGCACCCCCAGAGTCACACCCAAAACTCCCCTCTCTAAAATCCCACCACCCAAAAGCATGGAATGCTCAGCAGTGGGTTAAAACACTCCCACCAGGAACAGCACACCATTCATGGCATTTCCCAGTGCTGAATCTCCCACATTGAAGGGCTGGTTCTTGCCCAAGCTGAGGGTTTTGTGAGCAAGGAGAAAGAAAGACACTTTTGAAAGGAATGAAACAAATTAAAGCATCATCCAAACCCCACATTTTGCTCCAGGAATTGCTGCACCCCCGAGCTGCTGTGAAT
Organism: Ammospiza nelsoni; assembly: GCF_027579445.1. Taxonomy (NCBI): domain Eukaryota; kingdom Metazoa; phylum Chordata; class Aves; order Passeriformes; family Passerellidae; genus Ammospiza; species Ammospiza nelsoni. The sequence continues at coordinate 34,775,599 of NC_080641.1, forward strand.
TGCACCTGTGACTGAGGTATTTCCTTACCTGCTGAGAGCTCATCACAATAGCAGAAAAAAAAAGAATTATTAAACCTTTTTTCCTTCTACTTCATGGATCCCTTTCTGGATTCAGGAACCTGCAGGTGGATCTTTCCCAAACTACAGCACCTGCCTGCAGGTGGTGCCTTCCTTTTTGAGTGGAGCCTCGGGAGCGCAGGCGGGCTTGCAGCCTCCTCCAGCCAATCCCTTAAAGCAGGTGAGAGGAGGAGGAGCAGCGCCTGCAGCCGCTTCTGCTGCCCCCGGGTGGAGCCTGCCCTCTGCATCCCTGCTCCACACAGTTCCTGCAGTGGGAGAACAGCTTGGGCCAGCCCCAGAGCCCTGCAGAGCCTGAGCATCGGCTCCTCTCTGTGCCCCAAAGCCACGCGCAGAGCCAGGCTGGGGTTTTGGTGGCAAATCAAGTAGGAAGAGAGGAGGAGGAGGAGGAGGTTGGCACTGGATTGAAATGGGGGTTTGCCTGACTTGCAGATGGTTTGCACTGGGATTGGATTTCTGAAGTAGGGAGAGCAGCTCAAAACTGCCTGGGAAGCAAATTAAAAAACACAGGATAAATCTTAAGTTTTAGGATGAAAACTAGTCCTTCTTCATAAGTTTAAATAGTATAAATAATAGTATAAATAGTATAGATAAAAATGTCCACGTTGCTAGCCACAAGTAGTTAGTTATTCAGTTAAAAATAAAGTATCATTTCTTTAAAAATCTTATAAAGAAAAAAATACAACTCAATTTTTAGTTCATTGAAATAAAGTACTAAAAAACTCACAACTATAACATACAAACTATAACATAAATTATAATGTAAAGCTAGAACATAAATAAAAACTAATATCTCAGGATCTCTGCTGCTCAGAGTGACCCTGAGATGTGTTAGAAAGTCTCTTCTCCCAGGCCAGTGGTCAAAGAAGGAGTCAGAGCTCTTCAGTTCTCCGTCTCAAGGTTGTTTATTGTATCTTATCTATAAAATAATTGTTTTTCTCTCCTGTCCGGCCGAGGTCTGTTCAGCAGCACAGACAGAGGCACTCTGCCTGCCCCAGGGTGGTGTTATCTTTTTATGCTACAAACTACATGTGCAATATTTACCATAACTTCCCAATACCCATCACCTATGTCAGACAGTGAGCTTCTACTCTAAACCAATCCCAAAGTGCCACCATCACAGCAGGAGATGGAGGCCAAGAAGAAGAAGGAGAAAGGCTGGACATGCCCAGATCCCTCCCTTTTGCCCCTGAACCCTCATTCTAAAAACCCAAAAAAAATTACTTTTCACCCTCTAATAAGTTTACTGTTACTCTACTTAAACTTTCGTGATTTTGTAATTCTTCATACAAGGTTGGTAATTGTTTTTCCAAGGGCTAAATCAAAGGCACAGGGTCTTGGGCTCTGTGCTGAGGTCTCTGAGCTCCCTGGGCAGGGGCTGGAGCCCTCCAGAGCAGCCAGAGGGATTTGGGGGTTCTGACACTAATGAACATCTAAGTTCAACCCTAGAATGGCAGCCAGTGAGCAGTGACAGTGCCGTTGTCACCCGCAGGTGGCCCCCAAGCGCAGCTCCTCGTTCCTGGTGTCGTGCCCCGAGCCCGGCCCCGCGGAGCTGCCGGGCCCCGCTCGCTACGCGGAGTCCTCGCTGAAGAAGAAGCGCGTGTACTGAGCCACGGCCCCAGGCTGCCCGGGCAGCTGGGATCCCTCTGCAGGTATTGCCGCCTTAACTCCCCTCCAGGAGCTCCTGCTGAGCGGGGTGAGTGTCCCCGAGCAGCCACTGCAAGCACACAGGTGACACAGGGGGTGGCCGCTCTCGCTTGGACAGGAGGGGACAGTGCTGGCTTTGTCACCTGTGGACGGAGCACAGGACATGGGGAGCTGGGGCAGCTCCAGCTGAAAGCAATAAAAACCCAGAGGAAAGAAAGCTGTTCCTTTCTCCAGTCCTCAGCCTGAGGAAGTTAAAAGAGGAAGTCGTGATAGTAATTATTTTGTATTTTTTTAACTCAGAATGTGGGGGTTTTTTTCCAACTTTCCTTTTTCCAGGATTAAGAGCTCTGCATTTACAGCCTTTCAATTTTTAATATTTCTTCTTAATCCTGGAATGGAGCGATACCAAATGGATTCCCAGAGCCTCAGTGATGTTCTCAATAAATGCCTGTCCAAAGGGAGATGCTGTCCTGGGCTGCCTTGGAATATCCCCTGAGATTTGGAGAGCTGCTCCTTGGACAGTGGAAAATCTTTGTTTTTACAGCTTTCCCTTGGAGGAATTAATTCCCAGTGTGAGGCAGCCTCCTCCTTCCACAGGTGTGGGACAGCTCTTCCTGGGCCACCCCACGTTGTTTCCCACTTTTGAGTGTATTTTCCTTTTAAAGACTTTTTGTATTTTTAGCTTCTTACCAGCTCTGCCTCGAGCTGTTCTCTTCTGCCCTTGGAGCTGGAGATCAGCAATCCTTCCTTTTGAAAGCCCTCAGTGGCAGCAGATGAGGGCCAGCCCTCATTCCAAGGCTGTGCTCCCTGGAATCCTGCTGCAAATCCATCTGGACCGAGGTCACTGAGGCCAGGAGCCACCTCCTTCTCCCTTTTCTTTGCTAGAGAACACTGAAGCCATTTTTCAATACTGATTTTTTTAAATTAAAAGTCTTAAACTTTTGCCTTTCAAGCTTTGGGATGTGACCAGGATCCACATTTTCAAAGCTTAAAAAAATCCCAAGCAAATTCCCTCTTCCCTCAGCTGCTGGAAGTGCTCCACAAACAGGAGCCAGGAGCTTTTCTGGGATTCTGCCTGTATGTATTGATAAATTCACTTGTAATATTTTGTTTCAACTGTTTGTATATGCAACTTTCTCAACTTGTTACACTTTTCAATGAAAATAAATTGTTGGTACTTACTTCAAGTGGATTTTTTTGTGGGAGGAAAACAGCCCTGGACTCCTTTAATCAGGTAAAGTAGGAAAAGGTTTTAAAAGAACACCATACCTATGGAAATGCAATTTAAAAAACTTTTCCTCTGTTTAATGTATGATTAAAAAGGGAGGCACATGGAGAAAAAAAAATTTATTAGACTTGTTTGTATAAAGAGTAACAAAGTGCTTACAGATTAAATTCAGCTTCCTAAGTGACATACAGAAACAATAACACTGTAAAAATAAATCTGATCTCCTTGGAGCTCATAATTACCATTTTTATATATATTTATATATATATATATATATATAGACCTCTTTCTGTTATTGCCAGAACTGGAGGATCTCTTCAGAGCATTTTCCAGCTCCAGGTGTGGTAGGAAACATGATGGCAGCAGAAGGTTCCAGTTAAATCACTCATGGGCTGAGTCAAAATGTTCCTTAAAAAAATGATTGGAGGGGTTCCCAGTGCCTGGGACAGCCCAGGGTGCCCAGGGCTTTTCCTTTAGGGTAATCCTGGGTGCCCAGACCTTTTCCTTTGGGATAATCCTGGGTGCCCAGGCCTTTTCCTTTAGGGTAATCCTGGGTGCCCAGGCCTTTTCCTTTGGGATAATCCTGGGTGCCCAGGCCTTTTCCTTTGGGATAATCCTGGGTGCCCAGACCTTTTCCTTTAGGGTAATCCTGGATGCCCAGGCCTTTTCCTTTGGGATAATCCTGGGTGCCCAGGGCTTTTCCTTTGGGATAATCCTGGGTGCTCAGGCCTTTTCCTTTGGGATAATCCTGGGTGCCCAGGCCTTTTCCTTTAGGGTAATCCTGGGTGCTCAGGCCTTTTCCTTTGGGATAATCCTGGGTGCCCAGGGCTTTTCCTTTGGGATAATCCTGGGTGCTCAGGCCTTTTCCTTTGGGATAATCCTGGGTGCCCAGGCCTTTTCCTTTAGGGTAATCCTGGGTGCCCAGGCCTTTTCCTTTGGGATAATCCTGGGTGCCCAGGCCTTTTCCTTTAGGGTAATCCTGGGTGCCCAGGCCTTTTCCTTTAGGGTAATCCTGGGTGCCCAGGCCTTTTTCCTTTGGGATAATCCTGGGTGCCCAGGGCTTTTCCTTTGGAATAATCCCCTCCAGGTTCTGGGCATGGGCTGGGTTCCTTCCCAGCTCCAGGAATTCCTTCCCTCAGCTCCAGGGATGCACATTCACCCCTCCAGGGGTTCACCCAGGCTGGGGGCTCCAGGGGAAGAATGTGGGAGTGGAGTTAGGAAAAGCAAATTATTTATCCCAAAATTTGGCTTCTCACTGAAATGCACAACAGTGCCCATGCCTCCACGCTGCTGGGGTGGTTTTTATGAACACTTTTCTTTAAATACCTGTAAGAGCTCAGGACTGGGGCCTGCTGAGTTTATAAAGAGCTGAAAATTTCACTTCCCCTGTATTTTTATGCCAAAGTTGTTTTGTTCGTTACTAGGATTTAAGTGCATGTGAAGGATATTTTGTCAGCCAACTTTATAATTATTAATTGAGCCCTTTTAGAGCCACTGGCTGAGGTTGGAGCTGAGAAATGCAGTGGATTTTCCCAGCTCACATCATCCAGCAGGGCAATTCCAATTGTGGCACAGCCAGAATCAGAGCAGGATAAAACTGCCCTGCAAGAACAGCAGCAAAGGGAGCTGGAGCTCATTTTGCCCAAACTTTTTAAATTCTTTTAATCCAACTCTTCAATCTGTTGGCAAAAGAATCCTTTATAACCACATCAGCCCAGCCAGAGTACAAATTACAGGAGTTAAAAAAAAAAAAAAAAAGTAAGAGCCTTGGGCATAGAGAGGTTGCTGGGCATTTAAAGTCCTGACAGGATTAAAAAAATTATTTACATTTTACTCATAATTGTTTCAAATCCTTGGATCAGGTTGTGGAAGGTGGTGCGCTCGTCGTGTTTGTAGATCCAGCACTTCCTCATCAGCTGATCCACCTGGCAACAGAACCAGGGACAGTTTTAAAGGCATCAAACATTTCTTTGGGTTTGCCAGTGAAAACAGTGGAGCAAAATCTCCCTGAATGAACAGAAACACCTCAGGTGCTGGGCAGGGTCAGCAGGGACCTGAGCAGGGGCTTTGGGCAGTTCCACCTGGGGAGCTGCACCCCAGGAATTGCCAAAATCAGGAGGATTCCCAAGGAATTTCCATGGACCCAGGTACTACAGCAAGTCCCTGCTCCCTCTGAAGGGACACCATGGACTTGGGAATGCTAATATCAAAAACATCTTAAAACAATGCTTGAAAACCGTGGCAGTGCCTTTCCCAGCACTCCTGAAGGTTCTCCTACCTGAGTGGCCAGGGAAGTGTCACCCCTCTGAGGCTGAACCTGTGTCCAGCAGGGACAGATGGACAGACCTTCCTTCCTCCATCCATCATCCATCCATCCATCCATCCATCCATCCATCCATCCATCCATCCATCCATCATCCATCCATCCATCCATCCATCATCCATCATCCATCCATCCATCCATCCATCCATCATCCATCCATCCATCCATCCATCCATCCATCCATCCATCCATCCATCATCCATCCATCCATCCATCCATCCATCCATCCATCCATCATCCATCCATCCATCCATCCATCATCCATCCATCCAGCATCCATCCATCCATCCATCCATCCATCCATCCATCATCCATCCATCCATCATCCATCCATCATCCATCCATCCATCCATCCATCCATCCATCAATCATCCATCCATCCATCCATCCATCCACCCATCCATCCACCCATCCATCCATCATCCACCCATCCATCCATCCACCCATCCACCCATCCATCCATCCACCCATCCATCCACCCATCCATCCATCATCCATCCATCCATCCATCATCCATCCATCCATCATCCATCCATCCATCCATCCATCCATCCATCCATCCATCCATCATCCATCCATCATCCATCCATCCATCCATCCATCATCCATCCATCCATCCATCATCCATCCATCCATCATCCATCCATCCATCCATCCATCCATCCATCCATCCATCCATCATCCATCCATCATCCATCCATCCATCCATCATCCATCCATCCATCCATCCATCCATCCATCCATCCATCCATCAATCCATCCATCATCCATCCATCCATCCATCCATCCATCCATCCATCCATCCATCCATCCATCATCCATCTATCCATCCATCCATCCATCCATCCATCCATCCATCATCCATCAATCCATCCATCATCCATCCATCCATCCATCTATCCATCCATCATCCATCCATCCATCCATCCATCCATCCATCCATCCATCCATTCATCATCCATCCATCCATCATCCATCTATCCATCCATCATCCATCCATCCATCCATCCATCCATCCATCCATCCATCCATCCATCCATCCCTCCATCCCTCCATCCCTCCATCCCTCCATCCCCATCCCTCCCTCACCTCCTCAGGACAGGTGGGTGGCCGTGGCAGTCTCTTGTCGTCCTGCAGGACCCTCACCAGCCGTGCCACCGTCATCTGTCCCTGTGTGGGGCCGATCATCTTCAGGAATTCCTGTGGGGACAGCGGGGTCAGCTGGGAGTGCCTGACCCCACTGCCAGGACAGGCCTGGGTGTTTCCCAGGGTAATCCTGGAGGAAGGTTCTCCCCAGGGAAGGGGTGGAAGGAGATGAGCGTTAAGGTCCCTCCCGCCCCAAATGAGCCCGCAATTCTGTGATTGTTGCTCTTGTTGCCCAAACCAGTAATCATTATTTTAAATGAAGGGATTGAAGCAGCCCTGGGAGCTGTTTCTGTCCCGGCAGGCACTCACGGCCATGGGGCTGCACTCGGAGTCGCAGTAGGTGAGGAGCTCATACAGCGTCACCCCGAAGGACCACACGTCGGAGGCGATGTAGAACTTGCTCTGCAGCAAACACTCCGGGGCGTACCTGGGGACACGAGGGGACAGCGTCACACCCGGGGACCCAGCCCTGCCCACACAGCCTGAGCAGCTCCAGAGACACAGCTGTGTTCGTGAGCCTTGCACATAAATTAAACAGTAATACATGAGGTGTGTTCCACAGTGAGGCACGGTGAAAGCAAGGAGACCCAACCCAAAATAGCGGGGAAATGTGAAGTGCGGGAAGAAATAAACAGCACAAGAGGTGAGTGAACAGTTCACCAGGTGCCTTTTCCTGGTGTATCTCCTGGTGTATCTTTACACCACAAGAGGCCTTTTATAAAACCAGGAGAACCCCGGGGAGTGCAGGAGCAGGGGGGTCCCTGTGCCCAGGCCGTACCAGAACACGGGGCTGTCGCGGTCATCCTTGACAGTGTAATATTCCTTGTCTGTCTCGATGGCCTTGGTGAGCCCAAAGTCCCCAATCTTCACCCTGTTCTCACTCTCCACCAGGACATTCCTCGCTGCCAGGTCACGGTGCACGTACTGACAGGAGCCCAGGTAGTCCATGCCCTGAGAGAGGAGAAAAGAAGCCTTTCATTTCCTTCTCCTTTATTCCTCCAGTACTTTAATCCCTTTTTCTCCAGTTACTGCTTCCTGACCGTGCTCTGCACTCTCATCTCCATCCCTTTAGACTTCACCTCGCTCCTTTCCTCTTGCCAGCACATTCCAAGTGCTGCCCTCCCTCCTGATCCTCATAACCTCCCACAGGAACATTTCAGAGTAAACTTTGGAACCTCCTCATCATTCCCCAGCTGATCCTTGTGCCACTGGCACCCAATGCGTGGGAGAGATTGCTTTAGGATTCTGATCCTTGGGGACAGAGCAGGAGAATGGGTTTGTTGCTGATGTTCTCCATCCCCCTCACCCAGCTGATGGAGCTGCAGGCTCAGGCCCAGCTCACCTTGCAGATCTGAACTGCATATCTGAGCAGCTGCTTGAGATTGATCTTGTTCTTGTTCCGTGGGAGATACTCCTTCAGGCTCCCAGAGGGAAGGAATTCCATGATGAGTTTAATCCCACTTCCTCCTAGAAAACAGACCATGTTTGGTTTGCAGACCCTTCTCAACAGCTTTGGTACAAGCCCAGAGCACCAGCAGCATTTTAAACCTCCCACAGCTCATTCCCATCATCCATCCCTGAGCCAATGCACAGGGAAATCTGCTCCAGGCAGGACATTTATAAATTCTAAAGGAAAACCCATATAATTGTTAATATTCTGCAAGATTTACCATCTTCTGTGCAAATCCCCTTGTATTTGACGATGTTGTCATGATAAAGATTCCTCAGGATTTCAATTTCCTTCTTGAGGTCAGCGATGTGATTCCCTCCACTCTCTGGCTTCAGGGATTTCACTGCCACCTGCTCCCCGGTGTTGTCACCTTCTGGGTCATACCTGCACAGCTCCACCTTGCCAAAGTGGCCCTGGGAGGGAGAGAAAGGAGCCTCCTTGAGGACAACGCTCAGACAGCGACACCCAGGCACTGATTTGGGTGTCTGTGACACAGCAGGGGCTGTGGGGACAGCCAGGCACTGATCTGGGTGTCTGTGGGACACAGCAGGGGCTGTGGGGACAGCCAGGCACTGATATGGGTGTGTGTGACACAGCAGGGGCTGTGGGGACAGCCAGGCACTGATCTGGGTGTGTGTGTGACACAGCAGGGGCTGTGGGGACAGCCAGGCACTGATCTGGGTGTGTGTGTGACACAGCAGGGGCTGTGGGGACAGCCAGGCACTGATATGGGTGTGTGTGTGACACAGCAGGGGCTGTGGGGACAGCCAGGCACTGATCTGGGTGTCTGTGACACAGCAGGGGCTGTGGGGACAGCCAGGAGCACTGGCTGTGGTCTGGGGGTGACACTGCTCTTACCTCCCCCAAATCCCGGATCCTTTTCAAGAACCTCTTCTCAAAGAGCGTGGGATCCACCTCGGTGACGGGTTTCTTCTCCGAGACAATATCGGGATCTGGGGGGGGAAACGTCCCAGGTCAGATTCCTGCCTGGTCTGACACTCCAAGGCATCCTCGCTCCATTCCCACTGTCCCACCTTTCCCTCCTTAGATCCCACCTGCTTTGTGACAGGCAATTCTCCATCCCTCATGCCAGTCTGGATCTGCTTCCACACCCAGATTTCTCTGGGTGACCTTCCCACCCTGGAGCAGCTCCTCAGCTCCCACAAGGTTGGAAGGAGATGCTCCTCAAGGTCCCTCCAGCCCAGGATTCCATGATCCCTCCCTCAGTGTCCCAGGCCTTACTCTGCTCCTCCAGTTTGTTGATGTCCCTCATGATGGCCCTGAAGAAGGGTCTCTGGTGGGGGTCGTAGTTCATGCACTGCTTCATCAGGTCTGCCAGCTCCTTGCAGGACGGCGTGGCCAGCACAAAGTGCCCCTCGTAGAACCTCTCCTTCTGTGGGAGCAAACACACATCCCAGCAGTTTTAACTTCCACAGCTCCCACTTCTGAGCTGGGCACTGGCTGGGCTCCAGGATCTCTGAGGTCTCTTCTGACCTGAGCAGTTCTGTGATTCTACATCAGAGGATGTGACCATGAAATCCTTATTTCAGTGTGGGCATTGCCAAGGAAATCCCCCTGCTCAGCTGGAACTTGGATCTTTAGAGAATTCCTCTTGTGCTGGGTCTGGAGCAACCACTTAACCCATGAAGTGTTCAAAATGTGCTGAATTCACTTTCAGGAATCATTTCCTGCCAGGTTTTCCCAGTTATTTATGCACCAGGAAATGTTTGCCAAGGACACCCTGGGTGCTCCTCAGCCCTGGGAGGTCCCAGCTCCAGGGACAAGGCTGGGATGGGCATTCCCAGCCCTGCAGAGCTGTGGCCACAGGCAGGAAGGGCACAGCAAGAGGGACCCCAGTTCTTTAAACTGCACTGAACAGCAGCAGTGTCCCCTGGGAGACCCTTTGGAATCAATCCAAAAGAAACAAGAGATGTTTGGGAAAATCTCACTCAGCTTCTAACTGGACACAGGGATTAGAAATGCTGGGAGAACTGGGATTGTCCAGTCTGGAGAGGAGAAGGCTCCAGGGAGAGCCCAGAGCCCCTGCCAGGCCCTAAAGGGGCTCAGGAGAGCTGAGGGGGACTGGGGACAAGGGATGGAGGGACAGGACAAGGGGAAAACTGAAGGGCCCAAGAGGATGGACCCAAGTTTGTGTAACAGCTTTACCTCTGCTAAGGTCTTTTCTTTCAGAGGAGTTTCTCCATTATAGCAGATTTCCCACAGGGTTGTACCAAAGCTCCACTTGTCTGCAGCAATGCTGAGGTTCTTGGAATCTTCAACACACTCAGGAGCAATCCAGGGGATCCGCTCGACGCGCTCTGGGGTGAAAATCACAGGGAGAAAAACTCAATTATCCTTGTCTGAAATAAACTGGAGCTGCAGAACTTGTCCTGTTTCTTGATTCTCAAATTCCTGTTTGCAGAAGGATTTCACAGGCTCGTGCCTGGAGCCATCCACAAACAGATTCCTTCTGTCTCATCTCACTGGACACAACATTTTGTAAGAGAAACGAACGCTCTGAACAGCCACTGAGTATGTGCAGATCCATGAAAGATGATTCCTGATACACACAAATACAGTGTATTTGTATGAAATGCCATTCCTGGCCATACCTTGCCTGGAGAGCACTGTGATGGGGATTCCTGGGTCACTGAGCTTGATGAAGGGCCCATACTCGCTATCAATGCCCTCTCTGGCCAGCAGGATGTTCTTGGTGCACACATTGCCATGCACCAAATCCTTGTCCTCCTACACAAAAGCAGGGAAAGAACAGTGAGAGGGATGTGAGAGCTCCAGGATTTCCACACCACAGGGATCTCTAAAGTGCTCCAAGCTGAAATCCAAAATTAGAACAGGGAAGAAACTGGAGCTCTGCAAGTGCTCCAGGATATCCAGACCACAGGGGATCTCTGAAATATACTGAGCTGAAATCCAAAATTACACCTGGGAAGAAATTGGAGGAAGAGAAGGAAAGGAGCAGCAGGGAGATGGAATGTTCCCATTATAGGACTTTTCCTGATGGAGAAATGTATTCCCAGCTAGGCCCCAGTGCCTCTGCCAATGTGTCTCTTACCAGGTAGCTCAGGGCACTTGCAAGTTGTTTGGCCACTTTGAATTTCCATGGGGTTGTGAGAAGTTCACTTTTCTTATGCATGAACAGATCCAGAGGCCCACATTCAACAAACTCTTCCACCATGATATCTGCAGAGGAGGTGCAGAAAGTCAGTGCTGCAATGAGTTGTTTGGAGTAATGGAATTTGTGTTCACACCTCCCAACCCAATGGAAAATGTTGGAAAATGTTTTTATTTCACTTTGCCCAAGGTTTCTTTCAGTGCTCAGGGTCCAGATTAAAAGGCTGAGGGGCTTTGTGTGACAAATGAACATTAAACCTGCAACCAGGCATTCCAGAGGTGGAATTTTAATGCACAGAACAGCTCAGAAAAATCAGCAACAGGCTGCCCCGTGCTCTGGTACCAAAATTCCTTCAGCATGGCCCTGTTTAACGCCCACATGTAACTCCAATTCCTTTCCTGAGTCTGGAAGAGCTCAGGCTGGGGCATTAACCAATTTGTCTTTTAATTTTCTAAAGCTTTGCTCTCCTTCTGGTGCCCACCCCACAACATTAGGAATGCCTTGGCTTAGAGAACTCACATAAAGGTGTATTTATGGTATACATTTACATTTTTTATGTGCATATTTATATTTTACATGTATAAACAAAATGTATACATATAAATGTGTACATGCTTTATATGCATCAATATTACAAATATACATTTATTTCATACGAATGAATGTATATTTGCAGTAAATGTAATAAATTTAATTGTGCAAATTTCACGGGGTGCTTTGTATGCACACTGCCCCTGCCCCTCTGGCATTCCAGCCTTAGGGAAGGCTCAAACACAGAATTGGAAAGGGAAATTCATTGGGAGAATTATTTAGAGCTGCTCTGCTGTCCCAGCTCCACCCTGGGAAGTTCCTGAGGCAGCAGCTGCCAGCCATGTCCCTGTGTCCCTTCCACGTGCCATTCCCTGTCCCCATGTCCCTCCTAGGTGCCATTCCCTGTTCCCTCTAGGTGCTAGCCCTGTCCCCGTGTCCCTGGTAGGTGCCATCCCTGTCCCTGTGTCCCCCCCAGGTGCCATCCCTGTCCCCATGTCCCCAGCAGGTCCATCACTCACTCTCCAGGTCGCGCACGCAGACGCCGTGCAGGAGCACGATGTGTTTGTGGGACACCTGTCTCATCATGCTGGCTGTCTCAAAGAATGCCTGGGGAAAGGGCAGAAACACCTCCAGCTGCTGCTCCTGAGCTGCACCCGTGAGCCCAACCCACCCTGAGCAGCAGGAACAGCAGCACAGACAGCCCTGGGTCAGGCACACACACACAGAACAGCAGCACAGAGCCCTGGGTCAGGCACACACACACAGAACAGCAGCACAGACAGCCCTGGGTCAGCACAGACAGCCCTGGGTCAGGCACACACAGAACAGCAGCACAGACAGCCCTGGGTCAGCACACACACACACAGAACAACAGCACAGACAGCCCTGGGTCAGGCACACACAGAACAGCAGCACAGACAGCCCTGGGTCAGCACAGACAGCCCTGGGTCAGCACACACACACACAGAACAGCAGCACAGACAGCCCTGGGTCAGGCACACACAGAACAGCAGCACAGACAGCCCTGGGTCAGCACACACACACAGAACAGCAGCACAGACAGCCCTGGGTCAGGCACACACAGAACAGCAGCACAGACAGCCCTGGCTCAGCACAGACACACAGAACAGCAGCACAGACAGCCCTGGCTCAGCACAGACAGCCCTGGGTCAGCACACACAGAACAGCAGCACTTTAGTTCTATCTCCATCAGGTATCTGAAAACAAACCTAGTTGTTTTCTAAATCAAAATAATACTTAAGTCACTTTAGCTTAATAATTTAACTGCATTAATATAATTACTGAATTTGTTTTTAAAGAGAACTTAGAAAATTGTTATTTAGACATAATTTTCCAATTCTCTAATTTAAAATTTATCAACTGTTACAGACTCTAAGATAACATACAATGCTTTAATACTTGATAATTATCTAATTTCACATGTGTTATCGATTATGTGTATTATCTAATTAATTCCTAATTACTATTAGTTTCTTCTTTATTACACATATTATTTTACTCTGACGTTTCTTTATACTTGTAATTAAAAATGTTAGTAATAACAACTTATGTCATTATCTCACATATCTCTATATAATTTATAAAACAAAATTAATCAATATTTTATGGCTTATATTAAAGAAAAGACAGACAAAAGAAAAAACTTGCCAAGGAAATGTCCCTGTGGCTGGGGTCCAGGACTTTGAGCAGGACTCGGATCTCTCTCTCGTTCTGATACCCTTCGTTCTCATCATCCTTGAGGCTGAGCATCCCTGAGTAAATCTGGGTCCTGGTGCCTCTCCCCAGGTGTTCTCCCTGAGACACAGCAGGGGTTTGTCAGGCAGGAAGCAACAAGATTTACACAAATATTTACTGGAATCTGCACTTCTTTCTGTCTGATCTGGCTACAGACTGAAATTGTTCCTGTGAGAACCCAATGACTGGAGCTGCTTTTGTTCAGTGAGCTTGGGGCCTCCTGCAGGCTGCCCCAAAGCAGAGGCTGGGCAGAGCTCCAGAATAAAGCAGGGATTTATTGCAAGGATCTCCTCCATGGATCCACCTTGGGCAGCACCAGAGCCCAGCCAGGGCTGCACCCAAGATGAACCAAAATGGCCCCAAAATGCACGAGCGGGCACGGGCTCTGTCCCTGGGATCAGCTCTGCTCCATTTGCACCTTGCAGTTCATTGTCCCATTGCAGCTTTAGCCCTGCAGTCCCACCCTGCTTGTTTTTCTCTCTCCAGCCCACGGGGTTTGTGCTCTGGGCTGAGATTTGGGTCATTTGTCCTTGGTGCCCAGCTGGAGCAGGAATTGTTTTGTCTCCCTGCTCTGTGCACAGAGCTCAGCATCCCCTGATGTGAACCCAGACCCACACAGTCTGAAAAGAGAAAAGCCAAACCCTGAGGTATCAAGCTCTGAGCATCCTCCCCATGTGAATCCCTTGGATATTGCACCTCCACATCACCCAACAGGTTCCCTGGGATTGAGCACTCCCAGACTAAACAAAAGAATAAACAACAGCTGGGGCTCTTATTCACAAAGTGCTGCTGAGGTGATCTTTAATGTGTTTCCAAAAGTGAGAGGAAGTAATATTTCACTGCAAGGCTTTGTTTGGGGAAGCAATTTCCTCCAAAATAACATCCTGCCTTGGGATATTTTTGCAGGATGCTGACTGTAAACACCAACCCAAACCCAATCTCTGTCTGCAGTGATGCAACTAAAAAACCCCCAATATCTTTTTATTTCACAGAAGCAGCCAAGGGCATGACTTAAGAGCTCTTTTGGCAACATTAAATCTGATTTAAGTGTATTCAAGGCCCTGTGTGTTTGCTGAGGTTCATTCAGGTTCATGAATAAGTAACTACAAACAAGGGGAAATTTGAAAATTTGGGGTGGCTAAACACAGAATTCTGACTGCTCAGAGCTTTTGAATACTTCACCTTTTTTATTGTATAATATTGTCTCAAACCTCTGTTTCTCTGGTAAGTCAGGCTTTAAAAAATACACCCACAACAAGCCAGCTCTTAAGACTCCCTTTAAAACCCCTGTTTTCCATTAGAAAACTTAAATATCAATTTCATTTCCAGTGAAAGGCATCACTCCTGAGCTCCTCTTTGTCCACACAAAGCCATACAAGCAGCAGGATTCTGCCAGCAGAGGCCTAAATCCAAACAAATCAATAAAAACTAAATCAAGCTGCAGCTGCAGTTTGCTGAGGGGAGCTGGGAGGGGCAGCTGGGCTGGTTTGGGGTCCCTGCAGGGCTCAGGGACAGCCACACTCCTGCCTCCCAGGGCAGCTCAGCACCTGGGGATTGTGGATGAGTTAGAGATGGGACCTCTGAGCTGCTTCAGATGATGGGATTTATTTTTCTTATCTTCTCCACAGGCAGGAAGGGTGAGCTGGGCTCACATCTTCGCTGCATGGCTCAGAGGGTCACAAGCCCTCCAGTCACAATCCTTTTAAGGGTTTATTAACCAATAAAACACTGCCCACAAGGATATTTATGCTTTTGACCCAATCCTCAAATATATGGTCTTATGGACTCCTGTGAGCTTTCTTAGCCAATCATGTTATAGCAAACCTGCAATAGCAAACCTGCATTCTAAACTCCTTGTTACACCTGTAACTACTTTTATTTTTCCTATATCTTAAACTGAACTTTCTTTTATTTAGCCTAACATGTCTCTGCTTTAAAAATACACATTTATTTCAAAAATCCACATTCTCCCTTCTGGCACCTCAGTTTGGGAGCCGTTCCCAAGGTCTCAGGCCAAACCCTGGGTTTGATTCCAAGCTTTAGATGACCCCCCAAGGCTCTGGGGCTCCCTCGTGCCCCCCCAGGCTCCCACCTGCACGATCTCCTCCTTGCGGATGCGGTGGAAGCTCAGCTGCCCCATGGGATACACTGGCTGCCACTCCTGGGCCTTCTTGGTGGCCACCAGCAGGTTGGAGATTTCTGCAAGGCAGGGGCAGAAAATATCCTTAAAGCTTTCCAGAGAAACTGCATTCCCCCCTCCCAGTACCAACATGGATGGAACAGCATTAAAATCCCAAAAAAAAAGGGAAGGAAAGAGAAACTTGGCCTTGATTTCTGCTCCTCATTTGACAGAGAAATCACTAAAGCACAGTTTCATGTTTATATTTAAATGCAGAGTTATTATCAGCCAGATCAGGGTGATTTTGAACAACTGAACAGTTTTTTCTGCACAAAGACTGAAAGAGAAAATACCTGTGCTGCACATGGGATAAAATGGAATAAAACATCCTCCATCCCCTCCTGCAGCAGGGCCATCTCCTCTGCAGCGTGCAAGGGGGAATCTCATTTCCTCTTCATCCCCTTCCAAACTCCCTCTACTCTGGCAAGCACCAGCAGTGCTCCCAGGGCACTGGGATTCAGCTGGGGATGGGGCATGAGCAGAAGGAACAGACTCAAAAATCCACTTCCCACTGCTGCAGGGCAGATGCACAAGTTCTGCACATGAATTCTGCCCTCCTGGCATTATTTACTGGGACTGGGATGGGAGTGGGCATCTGGCCTTCCTCCTGCTGTGAGCAGAACCTGGCACTGGGGCTAAATCATCCTCTGGAATTCTGGAGTCACCAGGAACCACCACACCCTGCTTCAGTCCTGCATCCCCTGCACTTCTTTGTGAATATCTGATGAAATATTCAAAAAGAAGGAAAAAAAACCCACCAGGGAAGGGACAGAACAGGGAACATGCACTGAATCCTGCTGCAACCAAAGCCAGGGAGGAGCTGAAGTGGACAGTCAACTCCCTGACCCATTTTATTTCATTTTATCCCAAATCCAGCCACCAAAATGAAACCAAAATATCAGAAGTGCAGCGTGCCCCTGCTCCAGAGCCTGACCCACGCTCTGGGTGCAGAGTGAGAGCTCAGGGACTCTCCCAAAGCCCAGAGCAGCAGGTGATTGATGTGGCTCAGTTATTCCCCTGCTCTAACAGGAAACCATTATCAGCTCAGCACAATCACCCCACTGTGCTTCCTCTGTCACCCCAAACCCAGTGCAAGGCTCAGAGTTCATAGCAAACAGCTCCAGAGAGGGCTGGCAGCGCCCAACAGCTGCCCCATTGTCCCTCAGATGGCACCTCACAGATGATTTCCTGCCACCAGGCTCTTCAGGACATCAGTTTAGGGACCAAAACCCTTCCCTGCTGCCTGGTGCAGATGAGTTATTGAACAGCAGCTCACAGGGAGAGCAAACCAGGAGATCCCAACCCTCTTTTCCCCTCCTCAAACCTGCTCACGGCATCTGACAAAAATCCTCCCCAGAGAAAGAAAAATCTTTAAATTTTTTTTAAGAACTTCACACCAGGATACAGCACTAAAAATACACTAAAGGAGTCTGGAGATTGATCCCTTGCAACAAGAAAACCCTGCAAGGTCAGGCTACCTCTGGGTCTGGGCTGGCAGCACCTCTTGAGGGTGAAGCTGATGTTGTCTGTGCGCAGGATCTGCCCCTTCAGGTGGTCCATGAGGTCTTTCAGGGATGCAAAGGATTTGTTGGAGCCATGGAGGAAGTACCCCCCCTTCTTCACCTCGATCTGGAAGTTCTTGTAGGGGCCTGAGTTATTCATCACCTGGGAGCGGAGGGAAAAGAAAGGAAATAGGATCACTGGAGTGAAGGAATTGTTTGTAAAGCCATCAAAGCTTCCCAAAACTTTGGCATCACTGCAGCTCATCCCCTGCTCCTAAGTCAAGGTCCTCTAATCAAACTGCAAGAGCAGAAAAAACCCTAAAATTCCTGGAATTTTCACTCCCAGGAAGGCTCAAAAAAAGAGCAACAACATAAAGATGCAATCAAAGCTCAAATTACAGCTTTTTTTTTTCGTTTTTCTGCAGAGCCTGAGGTTATGCAGAAGCATTGCCTCTTCTGGAGAAATTTTCTCTTTGTTTGGTCAAGAATTGCAGAATCTGGAGCAGGGTTTCAAAATCTCAATTTAAAAATAGCAAAACTTCTCTCCCCCCCCAGACTGCTCAACGAGATTTCAGCTGCTGTTGAGATCCTCCAGTTTCACTGGGGAAGGGCTGAACTCCTGAACTTCCCCATCCCAGGAGCTCTCAGGATCTCCCCTCTGCAGCTTTGGGTCACCTCCCCCTTCCCCCTTTTCCAAGACAAAATTCCTTTCTCGTTTTACTGTTAAAACAGAGAGCTGATCATCTTTTTTTAAAAAAAAATCTACAGGAGATACACCCAGTATCAAATATCCCTTCCTGACTCACCACTGATTCCATGACCATTTTTTGCTAAGAAAAGGATTTATTTTGTTATTATTTATTATTTGTTATCTATTATTTACTACTTCATTTATTATGTATTATTTAATTTATTATTTATTATTATTCTTGTGTGAACACTTTAAATATCCTCCCAAAGCACCAAGCCAGCTGCAGGCTTCCAGCTGAGGATGGTGTGGGAATAAAATCCATGAAAGGAATTAAATCCATGCCCAGAAAGGCTCCAGGGAAGCTGAACCACGCTCAAGGCAAGGTGAAGTGACAAATTCTCCATGTCAGGAGTTTAAAATTCTCTATTTTCATCATGTCCCTGCACAGTCTGACTGGGAGGAATGGAGCTGCTCTGGATTTAATCAATCCCATTTGGAGAGAAGGCACAAAGGGCTGGGAGGAAAAGCCAATTCCCTGCCCGGAGCTCAGGGCGGGTGCCCTGAGGACAATCCCCCTCCCCAGGGAGGAGATTCCTGCTGGGAGCAGATCCCTGCCTGTACCTCTGAGCCCTCCAGGCAGGTGACAGTCATCAGGATGTGGTTGAAGTTGGTGCAGCTCCACCTCAGCACGTACATGCCCACCTCGTTGCCCTCCTGCCTCAGCTTGTTGATGGCATATTCCGTGCTGGAAGGGAATGGAGAGGGAGAAATACAGCAAGGAGCAGCCAAAATTCTCATTTTGGGGTGGGACAGGAGAGCAAACCTCTGTTTGGGGGGTAACAGCAACCTAGAAATATTGATTTTGTTATTAAAGTGGGATTTAAGGGTGCATGGCTCACATTGGGCTGCACAGAGCAAGGGAGGAAGGATTTGATAAAGGGAATTCTGCACCCAGCACTGTGCAGGTGAACTCCTGGATTTCTACAGTTTGTAGCTTAAATAAAGGGAATAAAGTGAATAAAGGGAATAAAGGGAAATAAAGGAAAATAAAGTGAATAAAGGGAATAAAGTGAATTAAAGGGAATAATAAATAACAATAAAGAGAATAATAATAAAATTTAAAAAACAAATTAAAATAAATAAAATAATAAATAATAATCAAAATGTTCTCAATAAAGGGGAAAGCCATAAAGGTTGGAATTCTGCATCCAGCACTGTGCAGGTGAACTCCTGGATTTCTACAGTTTGTAGCTTAAATAAAGGGAATAAAGTGAATAAAGGGAATAAAGGGAAATAAAGGAAAATAAAGTGAATAAAGGGAATAAAGTGAATTAAAGGGAATAATAAATAACAATAAAGAGAATAATAATAAAATTTAAAAAACAAATTAAAATAAATAAAATAATAAATAATAATCAAAATGTTCTCAATAAAGGGGAAAGCCATAAAGGTTGGAATTCTGCATCCAGCATTGTGCAGGTGAACTCCTGGATTTCTACAGTTTGTAGCTTAAATAAAGGGAATAAAGTGAAT
This sequence comes from Ammospiza nelsoni, assembly GCF_027579445.1. Taxonomy (NCBI): domain Eukaryota; kingdom Metazoa; phylum Chordata; class Aves; order Passeriformes; family Passerellidae; genus Ammospiza; species Ammospiza nelsoni. Next base: position 34,794,792 of record NC_080641.1, read on the forward strand.
AAAGGGAATAAAGGGAAATAAAGGAAAATAAAGTGAATACAGGGAACAAAGTGAATTAAAGGGAATAATAAATAAATAACAATAAAGAGAATAATAATAAAATTTAAAAAACAAATTAAAATAAATAAAATAATAAATAATAATCAAAATGTTCTCAATAAAGGGGAAAGCCATAAAGGTTGGAATTCTGCATCCAGCATTGTGCAGGTGAACTCCTGGATTTCTACAGTTTGTAGCTTAAATAAAGGGAATAAAGTGAATAAAGGGAATAAAGGGAAATAAAGGAAAATAAAGTGAATAAAGGGAATAAAGTGAATTAAAGGGAATAATAAATAACAATAAAGAGAATAATAATAAAATTTAAAAAACAAATTAAAATAAATAAAATAATAAATAATAATCAAAATGTTCTCAATAAAGGGGAAAGCCATAAAGGTTGGAATTCTGCATCCAGCATTGTGCAGGTGAACTGCAGGACTTCTACAGTTTGCAGCTTAAATAAAGGGAATAAAGGGAAATAAAGGGAAATAAAGGGAAATAAAGGAGAATAAAGGGAATAATAAATAAATAAAAATAAAGGGAATAATAATAAAATAAAAATAATAAATAAAAAAAATAATAAGAATCAAAATTTTCCCAATAAAGGGAAAAGCCACAAAGGTGGGTGGAGGGAGGAGAATTCTTTTAGGTGTTTAAAAACCCAAGGCTTTGTTCATCCATCCAAAGACTCCTGGGGTGAGTGTAGAGACACTTCCACTCTCTATCTAGAACATTCCCATGTGTCCATGGAGAAAACTCTCAGAACACTCCTTTAGTGCAGAAACACTGAGTTTATAGATGAGAAAGAAAAGAAACACTCATTTTTTCCTTTAATAAAATGAAATTTTGGTAACCACCACTCACCCAAACCCAAATTTCCTCAGTGGATTCACCATGAGAGGAATTATCAAAAACAAAACCCCAAAATGCAGAAGGGACTGACCAGATGGGCCCAAAATGCAGAGGAACTGACCAGATGGGTCCATGAACCCCAAGATGAAGGAGGGACTGACCAGATGGGCCCAAAACCCCCAAAATGCAGGAAGGACTGACCAGATGGGCCCAAAATGAAGGAATGACTGACCAGATGGGCCCATAACCCCAAAATGAAGAGACACTGACCAGATGGGCTCATGACATCAAAATGCACAGGGACTGACCAGATGGATCCATAAACCCCAAAATGAAGGAGGGACTGAGCAGATGGATCCATAAACCCCAAAATACAGGAAGGACTGACCAGATGGGCCCATAACCCCAAAATGCAGGAGGGACTGACCAGATGGGCCCATAACCCCAAAATGCACAGGGACTGACCAGATGGGCCCAAAATGCAGAAGGGACTGAGCAGATGGGTCCATTAACCCCAAAATGAAGAGGGACTGACCAGATGGGCTCATGACATCAAAATGCACAGGGACTGACCAGATGGGCCCATAACCCCAAAATGAAGGAGGGACTGACCAGATGGGCCCAAAATGAAGGAATGACTGACCAGATGGATCCATAACCCCAAAATGCAAGAGGGACTGACCAGATGGGCCCATAACCCCAAAATGCAGAGGGACTGACCAGATGGGCCCATAACCCCAAAATGCAGGAAGGACTGAGCAGATGGGCCCATAACCCCAAAGTGCACAGGGACTGACCAGATGGGCCCATAACCCCAAAATGCACAGGGACTGACCAGATGGGCCCATAACCCCAAAATGCAGGAGGGACTGACCAGATGGGCCCAAAATGAAGGAATGACTGACCAGATGGGCCCATAACCCCAAAATGCAGAAGGGACTGAGCAGATGTGCCCATAACCCCAAAATGCAGGAGGGACTGACCAGATGGGTCCATGAACCCCAAAATGCAGGAGGGACTGACCAGATGTGCCCATAACCCCAAAATGAAGGAGGGACTGACCAGATGGGCCCATAACCCCAAAGTGCACAGGGACTGACCAGATGGGCCCAAAACCCCAAAATGCAGGAGGGACTGACCAGATGGGCCCAAAATGAAGGAATGACTGACCAGATGGGCCCATAACCCCAAAATGCAGAGGGACTGACCAGATGGGCCCATAACCCCAAAATGCAGGAGGGACTGACCAGATGGGCCCATAACCCCAAAATGCAGGAGGGACTGACCAGATGGGGCCGTGGCAGCCGTTCTTGATGTTGTGCTGGATGAGGGGAGGAGCCACGTCCGTGCACAGGTAGTGGTGGGCGTCTGCAGTGAGCCTGAAGTAGCCATCGACCAGCGAGGTGAAGGACAGCGCCTCGGCGTGCGAGCCCAGCCGCAGCTCCTGCCGGCACAGCCACAGCCATCAGCACAGCTCCTCACGCACAATTCCGCTTTAAAACATTTAACATTTCCTCCCAAAACCTTGGGGATGTGTTGGACCAGCTTATCCCTTGCTCTTAAGTGAAGGCTCTTCAACTGAACGGCAACAAAGCAGAAAAAAGCCTAAAAGTCCTGGAATTTTCACTGCCAGGATGAGCAGCAACATAAAGATGCTATCATCCAACAAAAAAAGGTTTTTTTTAAAAAGTTCAAAAATATTTTATTCCATTATCAGTCTCGTTGAAGGGTGATACATAAGAGATGCAAAACTCTACACCTTTCTATCAGAATCTATTTCCTGGTTACAACACCTTATAAATGTTTTTATAAATTAACTTTTGCCACATAATGCTGCTAATACTTCTAACACCAATCACCTATATCTTTATGTATATTTTATTTATATTTAACACCTATCACCTATATTTTTACCTATATTTAACACCAATCACCTATATTTTTACCAATCACCTACATTTTTACCTATATTTACCTATATTTAACACCAATCACCTATATTTTTACCTATACTTTAACCTATATTTAACACCAATCACCTATATTTTTAGCAACATTTAACCTATACTTTTATCTATATTTAACACCAATCACGCATATTTTTGTCTATATTTTACCTATATTTTTACCTATATTTAACACCAATCACTTGTATTTTTACCTATATTTTTACCTACATTTAACACCAATCACCTATATTTTTACCTATACTTTAACCTATATTTAACACCAATCACCTATATTTTTAGCAACATTTAACCTATACTTTTATCTATATTTAACATCAATCACGTATATTTTTATCTAAATTTTACCTATATTTTTACCTATATTTAACACCAATCACTTGTATTTTTACCTATATTTTTACCTACATTTAACACCAATCACCTATATTTTAACCTATACTTTAACCTATATTTAACACCAATCATATATTTTTACCAACATTTTACTTATACTTTTATCTATATTTCACATCAATCATCTATATTTTTACCTATATTTTACCTATATTGAACAGAAATCACCTATATTTTACCTATATTTTTACTTATACTTAATACCAATCACCTATATTTTTTCCCCACATTCTCCTGCTACAATGCATTTTTCACAGCTCTAATTCTCTAAAATATCTGGTGTTTTTGCAAGGCCATCTTTTGAAACTTATTGAAACTTGTTTCTAGTTCATTCTCTCTCAACAATGCCATCTTTATTCTATGGCATTCCTAATCAGCACACTTTATCTCAGAGTTTGCACACAAATGTATAAAACTGTGGGAGCTTTCTGTCAGGTTTTGAAATCCTTTAAAATCCATTTTCCACGTCTCATCCTCTTTTTTGGTCTGTAAAAACTTTTTGATGGTCTCATTTATCATTGGCTGCACACAGTGAAGTGCACAAGGCACTATTACTGATATTAGTAATACACTATATTATAAAATATTGGTGTCAGGACACCAGGAATGCTGCAGCATCCCTGGAATATTTGGATTAATGAGGAATATCCATCAGCCACTTCTGGCTACAGGAGGTTGGGATTTAGTGGCCATTCCCTGCCCTCCCTGTCCTGGCTCCACTGTCACAAATTCTGGAATTCCTCATGGAATTTGTGAGGGAAAATTCTGTGCCAGTGTGGACACAGCTGCATTCACCCACTTTGAGCACCATTTTTGCTGTGCCCAGTGTCAAGTCCAGCACATTTGGTGTTATTTACACTCAAAATGTCCCTCAATTGTCACCTCGTGCCCAACCCCAGCCTGGCTCCCCATGGAAGGGAAAGGATCCATCCAGGGAATTAAGTGATCCAGCAGGGAATTAAATTATCCAGAAGGGAATTAAATTATCCAAAAGGGAATTAAGTGATCCACCTGGGAATTAAGTGATCCACCTGGGAATTAAATGATTCAGCAGGGAATTAAATGATCCAGAAGGGAATTAAATTATCCAAAAGGGAATTAAATGATCCAAAAGGGAATTAAATTATCCAAAAGGGAATTAAGTGATCCACCTGGGAATTAAGTGATCCAGCAGGGAATTAATTAAATGATCCAGCAGGAAATTAAATGATACAGCAGGGAATTAAATGATCCAGCAGGGAATTAAGTGACCCAGCAGGGAATTAAGTGACCCAGCAGGGAATTAAATGATCTACCAGGGAATTAAATGATCCAACAGGGAATTAAATGATCCAGAAGGGAATTAAATTATCCAAAAGGGAATTAAGTGATCCACCTGGGAATTAAGTGATCCAGCAGGGAATTAATTAAATGATCCAGCAGGAAATTAAATGATACAGCAGGGAATTAAATGATCCAGCAGGGAATTAAGCGACCCAGCAGGGAATTAAATGATCTACCAGGGAATTAAATGATCCAGCAGGGAATGAAGTGACCCAGCAGGGAATTAATTCAATTAAATGTCCCAGCAGGGAATGAAGTGACCAGCAGGGACTCCAGCCCAGTCTCCAGGGAAGCTGAGGCAGCCCCAGTGAGGTGAAGGCACAGAGTCAGTGTGAGGGTTTGAAATGCTCCCCTGAGCCCTCCTGGCCATGCCCACCATCCTCTTGTTGTCCTGCTTGTTGATGCTGACTGTGGCCTCCTTGATGACGATGTGGGTGATCTCAGGGAAGTAGGAGAAGCTGTTCCACGTCTCCCGCAGTTTGTGCTTCTCCTCCTCCTTTTTGCCTTTGCCATCGGATTTCTTCTTCTTCTCTTTCTCTGTCTGGACAGGCTGCAAAGGTATTTGGGATAAAAGCTTCAGTTAAAACATGTTTAGCACAGTGGTTTTGCTCTAAAATAAAAATTCATTCTAGAATAGCAATATCAAATCTTTATTTCTTCTTCTTCTCTTTCTCTGTCTGGACAGGCTGCAAAGGTATTTGGGATAAAAGCTTCAGTTAAAACATGATTAGCACAGTGGTTTTGCTCTAAAATAAAAATTCATTCTAGAATAGCAATATCAAATCTTTATTTCTTCTTCTTCTCTTTCTCTGTCTGGACAGGCTGCAAAGGTATTTGGGATAAAAGCTTCAGTTAAAACATGTTTAGCACAGTGGTTTTGCTCTAAAATAAAAATTCATTCTAGAACAGCAATATAAAATCTTTATTAGTTAGAATTATAGACAATGATTATTATATGAATTATAAAATTAATCTTAATTATAGAATAATAAAAATAATTATTTGTTAATTAGGTTTATATAGTTGTATAAATTATAAAATTAATCTAAATTATAGAATAATAATGTAAAATATATAATATAATGTATTGCAAGACAGTTACTCTAAACCAAAAATTCATTCTAGAACAATAATATAAATTAATTACTTATTAATTAGAATTTTAGAACAGAATTATTGTAAAAATTATAACATTTAACTCCATTATAGAGTATAAAATACAGAATATAATGTACTGTAATACATTTACTCGAAACCAAAAATTCATTCTAGAATAATGATATAAATTATTTATTAATTAGAATTCTAGAATAGAAATATTATAGAAATTATAAAAATAATATAAATTATAGAATAATAATATAAATATAATAACATGAAATATATAACATAATGTACTCTAATACATTTGCTCTATACCAAAAATTCATTCTAGAATAGTAATATTAATTATTTATTAGTTGGAATTATATAATAATTATATCAATTATAAAATTAATATATACAATAATAATATAAAATATAGGATGTAATGTATTGTAATACAATTACTCTAAACCAAAAATTCATTCTAGGATAGTAATACCAATTCACGATTTATTAGTTAAAATTATACAATAAAAGTATTATATAAATTATAAAATTAATGTATAGCATAATATAATTATTATAAAATTAATATTAATAATATATTAATAATATAATATATAGAATAGAATGTATTCTAATGCCTAGAATAAATGTATTTAATTCTGGGATGTTTTTCACGGGGTCTTTCATTTTCCTGGTAGAAGGGCTGCCCACAGAGGTTGTCCAGTGCTCAGTCCTGGATAAAATTCCTGAGCCTGGTCTGGTCTCCAAACTAAGCCTAAAAAGGGGTTGGGCTGGAACTCCCTGATCCTCTTCCAACCTGGACAATCCTGCAATCCTGTAAAAGCCCCTCCAACACAAAGCTGTGTCCGAAGCCCACAGGCACCTTTCAGCAGCTGTCCTGTCCCCAAATCCCCTGAAGTGCCACTCCTCAGGGTACTCACACTTGGCTTGAGCCTCCACTGGATGCCGTTGTTCCCTGTCACCATCACCTCGTACTTCTCGTGGTCTCCACAGTTGAATTTATTCATCTCATTCTCAGCAGAGATCAGCAGGAACGAGGTCTCAAAGATCTCTGCCCCATAATACTTGGTCAGGACCTCCATGGTGGATAAATATTTCACCTTCAGGTCCCGGGGGGAGACGCTGTTGTTGCAGATGGTTTTGTTGTTGAACTCCTTGAGGAAATGCTTGAAAACGTTATTGATCCGAATCCTGGTCAGGAAATTCCTCTGCCTGATGGTCCTGTTCAGAGTCTCAGGGATATAATGCTTGTAACTGGGAGGAGAAGCAAGGGATTAAATTAAATTAAATTAAATTAAATTAAATTAAATTAAATTAAATTAAATTAAATTAAATTAAATTAAATTAAATTCCTCCTGGGAGAGCAGCAGAGGCAGCAGGGACAGAGGGTGGATCCCAGCTCACCTGATGTCCTTGGGGAGCTCTGGCAGCTTCACATTTTTCTTGATGGCATCGTGGGAGATGGCCAGGACAGCCATCCCCAGACACTCATTCTCTATCTCATGGACCTCCTGGTCGTTTTTGGGGTCTCGGATGGGTGCCAGGCCCTTCACTAGGTCATACTGGCCCTGAACAGAACAAAAAATCCCAAATTACCCAGTTGGTCTTCCCCAGAGTTTGTCCCTGAGCCAGGAATTCATCCCAGGATCCTTGGGCAAGGAGAAGTTGGAAACTCCTGCCCTTCTTTTATACATCAGCCCACCAAAAATTCATTTTTAAAAAATGAACTACAGAAATCACCATCCTGGCCCCTTTTAGTACCTTCAATATTTATTTTCTGCTCCACAAAACCAACTTTGTGCCTCTGCTTTATCCCTGCCCTTCCCATCCAAAGCATGTCCTGGATTCATCTCCAAGCCAAGCCCTGCTCTGGGACAGCCTGGAAAGTGTTTGGTTATCAAAGAGCAAAGACATTTCTGTGCCTCATTGCTTTAATGTTTCCCTGGAATTCTCCTTCCTTGTGGTTCCCAGTGTGAAAATCCTGCAGGAATTCTACTCAGAACCAACAGTAAATGGGATTTCCTCTGTGCATTCAATTTGCTCTTTCATCAACCTGAATTTTCTCATTTTTTTTTGGTGAGACCTGACAGCTTCTGGTTTGAAAAATCCTTTGGAAAGCACAAGAGGAGAGCAAAACTGCAGAGAGGTTATCAATCTTTATCACCACGGGGTTATCAGTAAATGTTTATCAATCTTTAACACCAACCAGTAAAAAAACCTCATTAAAAGGACCCAGCCCTGCCAGATTCCCTCTGCTGCTGCTCCTCTCCAGCCCCAGCTCTGGGCAAATGTCCCACAAAAGGTGACTGAGAGCATTTAGAAACACAAATAATTCACTTTAGAAGAAAATATCTATAAAAATAAAATCATTTCTGGGTTGGGAAAGAGGATTTACTCCTCCATGCAGCAAATCCTCTCCTCTCCACCAGGCAGCAGCAAAAAGAAAACCCTTCCAGTATTAACAGGATACATAATGTGTGTTTTAGGAGCCTTTTAAAGCAGAATCCCCCAGTTTTTATGGGACAAAAATCCCATAAAATTTTGATTTATGGGAATACAGCATCAGAGAGAATTCCAACCTGTGCAAACATGTATTCCAGGGAATTGGCATCCAGGATGGGGGTCCCCTCTGGAGCCAGCTTCTTGTCACAGGCCTTGGCCCTCCTGGGGGAGTGTCTCCACACCGAGGGCTCGCTCTCGCTCGTCCCGTGCCAGTTGGTGAAATAGTATCTGCCAAAAAAGCCAGAAACTTGAAAAATGCCTTGGGAAAAGCCTCCATTTCTACAAGATTATCTGGGTTTTGAGAAATAAAGCAGTTCAAAGCAAGAATTGGTCAAATTTCTGCCCAAATTTCAAGGTTAAGTAGTGCAACATTCCAGCACGTTCCTGGCCTGAGGAACTGGGGGAAAATATACAGTTATTATGAATTATTAGGGGTTTTTTCTTTTTTTTTTTTTTTTTTTTTTTTTTTTTGGTTAGAGAGATGGAGCACCTCTCCTGTGAGGAAATACAGATTTGGGAATGTTCACCTGGAGAGAAGGATCCAGGGAGAGCTCAGGGCCTGAAGGGGCTCCAGGAGAGCTGCAGAGGGACTGGGGACAGGGACAGAGGGATGGGACACAGGGAATGGCTCCCTGTGGGAATGGCTCCAGAGGGCAAGGATGGGTGGGACACTGGGAATTGGGAATTCCTGGCTGGGATGGAATCCCCAGATTTGCTGTGGCTGCCCCTGGATCCCTGGCAGTGCCCAAGGCCAGGCTGGAGCAGCCTGGGACAGTGGGAGGTGTCCCTGGGATGGGATGGGATGGGATGGGATGGGATGGGATGGGATGGGATGGGATGGGATGGGATTTAAGGTCCCTCCCAGTCCAAAGCAGTTTGGGACTGACATTTATGAAGCCCCAAATCTCCAGTGTCAAGGCTGGAGGGGCCCAGCCTCAATGCAAAGTCAGGATCTTCAACAAAATAAAAAGAATATTTTTAGTTCAGCTCTTCTTAGGCAGGAACTCCAACCCAAAACTGAGCCAGAAACTCCTGACAAGAACCAGAGGAGCCTCCAGGACTGCTGGGGCTGAGGGCTGGAGAGCAGAGCAAAGCAAACCCTGCTGAAACCCAGAGGAAATGACTTTGCTTCCCTGTTCTCCTGCAGAAGAGGAGTCAGAATTAATAACTGCAATTCTTCTGTTATTTCCTGAAAACAATCATGGGCAAGGTCTGTGCATTGTTTGGGACTGAGAGGAGACTCTGCTCCTTTCCCTAATTAACTGCTCTGATTAACACCACAAGAACAATTGGGGCCCCATTGTCTGAGGGATGGGGAAATCAAGGGGAATCTTTTCCTTGGAAAGCTCCAGGGCTTCCTGGGAGACATTTTGGGGATTTCACTTCCACAACAGGAACAGGAACATGAATTTCCCCATTCCCAATGAGCTGGGGAGGGAATTGTGCCCCTGAGCCCCAGCCCTCCCTCAGAGCATCTTCCATCATCATTCATCATTGGCTTACATATCTCTATAAAATTTTACAAAATAAATTTAATCCATTTTTCATTATTGCATATAATATTCTTAATATAATATAATATAATATAATATAATATAATATAATATAATATAATATTCTAAATATAATATAATATTCTAAATATAGTATAATATAATATTCTAAATATAATATAATATAATATAATATAATATAATATAATATAATATAATATAATATAATATAATATAATATAATATAACATATAATGTTATATGATATTGTATTACATATTACATTATTTATTATATAATATCTTATTATAGATTATATTATTTATTATATTATATAATATTTTACTATCAAAACCCATTCTTTGCTTCCAAAATTTAAAAAAAATTCCTCCAATCCCTACAAAACCCATAAGTTTACCTGTATTTTAACAAATACAAAATCTAAGCACATTTCAATAAAAAATATAAAGCTGTCAAGTAACAAAAACACTAACCACTCCACAAACAAAAAATACACCCACACAAATACAGATTGCATAAAAATTACAACCCTTGTATTTCACCCACCTATATAGTTATATAAAATGTATATAATTTTATATAATTTTTTATAAAAGTTTATATACATTTGTAACTTTATTTATATAGTTTATAAATTTTATAAAAATTTATAAGCTTGAAGTTCCTTTATAAGGATAAAAATCAGTAGTATTATAATTTTTTTATAAAATAATAAGTAAATAAAATATAAAATTCAGTCAAATATATATACAACAAATAATTAGCAATGTTATCAATACAGTATTCATAATTCAAACAAGAGGGGGAGATGTTAAAACTCTAGGTATTAAAAATTTTAAACTTTCTTTACTAAGAAAACACAAATCCACAAAATACCACAAAAATACTACAGAAACCCACAAACTACTACAGAAATACTACAGAAATCCACAAAATACTACAGAAATACTACAGAAATCCACAAAATACTACAGAAATACTACAGAAATCCACAAAATACTACAGAAATACTACAGAAATCCACAAAATACTACAGAAATACTACAGAAATCCACAAAATACTATAGAAATACTACAGAAAGCCACAAACTACTACAGAAATACTACAGAAATCCACAAAATACTACAGAAATACTACAGAATCCACAAAATGCTACAGAAATACTACAGAAATCCACAAAATGCTACAGAAATACTACAGAATCCACAAAATGCTACAGAAATACTACAGAAATCCACAAAATACTACAGAAATACTATACAGATAATAGAAAAATACTGTGGAAATCCACAAAATACTACAAAAATACTACAGAGATCCACAAAATACTACAGAAATCCACAAAAATACTGCACAAACCCACAAAATCCCACAGTCTGCCTCCAAAACCCCTCCAGAAAGGAACTGGATCCCTTTCCCACAGCAAAACCCAAACCCACCCATGCAAGAGTTAAATTCTCCTCCTCTCTGAGCAATGACTCCAGGATATTACAAAATCCTGGGGTTTCTCATTTTTTAAAAAATGCAATAAATAGAACTTGAGGCAAGTGAGAAAACCACAGGGAACTCAGAGAGTTTCTGTGAAAAGTCCTTTTAAACATCACCAAAATGCAGCAGCATCTGGCACTGATTTAGGGCAGGGGAGGAGAAATTCACACAGAAAACAAAAAGTTCTCAGCAGAGGGAGAAAAGTCAAAGCCCCACAAACATCTCAGCCCAGGCACATTGTTCATTTTAGAGATTTCATTAAAAAGGACATGACAAAAACCTATCAATGTAGGCAAAAATAAAATTTCATTTCTGAATTGTCATGTACAGTTAATCCACTCCTCTATTTAAAAAAGAAAAAAAAACAAATTAAATTTTTTAAAAATTAAAATTTCCTTTTTGAATTATCATGTATATTTAACCCACTGTTCTATTTTAAAAAATTAAAAATTAAATTAAAAAATTAAATTTCATTTCTGAATTATGATGTACAGTTAATCCACTGCTCTATTAAAAAAAAAAAAAAAAAATTAAAAAAATTAAGTTTAACATTTAATTTTGTTTTTACAAATTCATTTCTGAATTATCATGTAGAGTTAATCTACTGCCCTTTTTTTATACTAATTTTTTTTAAATTAAAACATTTTAAAAATTTAAAAAATTCATTTCTGAATGATGATGTACAGTTAATCCATTGCTGTATTAAAAATTTTAAATAATTTTTAATTATTTTTTTAAATTCACTTCTGAATCATCATGTAGAGTTAATCCACTGCTCTATTAATTTTTTAATTAATTTTTTTAATTAAAAAATTTTAAAAAATTTTTTAAATTCTTTTCTGAATGATCATGTACAGTTAATCCATCACTGCATTAAAAACATTTTAAAAATTTAATTAATTTTTTTTTAAAAATTCATTTCTGAATGATCATGTACAGTTAATCCATCACTGTATTAAAAACATTTTAAACAATTTTTTAACTTTTTTTTTTTTTTTATTTCATTTCTGAATGCTCATGCACAGTTAATCCACTGCTCTGGAACACTTCAAATGGAAATTCATAAAAGCACTGACACAAACCCAGTGGTTTAGAGCCAATTTTTCAATTAACTTTGACCTTGCTCACTCCCAGCTTTGTGAAAACAACTTCTCATGCTTTTCCAACTCTTTTTTTTCAAGATTAAACCCCAAAGATGCAAAGAAATCAGGAGATGTTTGAAGCTCCTGCTGCTCATGTCTCCTCTAAGCTGTGCAAACCCAGCTGCTGATTTTGGTGTTGCCTCCCTGCTTCTCCAGGGAGCTCAGAATGAATAAATCCCATTTTCCGGGTGTTTCCTTACCTCATGCGATAATGGAGCCTGAAGGATGACTTCTCCTCCACCTTGAAGACCTGGTTTGGTGCATACCAGAGCTTTTTGTTCTCATCATACAGAGCAAAGAGGTTGTGGCACAGAGGGGACACAGCTGGCACAAAAACACACAAATGGATGAATCACAAAGCTCCAGGGCACATCCACGCCCCAAAACACAAAAGCATAAAGCAAATATTGGATCATGAAAAGAAACTGATACTGGGATCAGCCTGAAACACATATTGGGGAGGAAAGGTTGAGGTGGAGCTGTCACCTGGGTTCAACCCATGGGGTTTGGGGTGGATTAAACAGAGATTGCTGCTCTTAAAGTGATCCTCAAATCCTGATTTTGCCCAAAGTCTAAGCTCCAAAGAAATTACTTAAAACCTTCACTTTGTTCAGGTCACAGAAAAGAGAGTTTTACCAAACCCACAACTCTGTTCTCAATTTTATTTTGTTAATAAATTCAACCCCCAGAGGTGAAAGGAGGTTTTGGCAAACCAGCAGAAAGCTTTGGTGGTTCCACAGAGAAAGCTTTGGTCTGTTCCAGCTAGGAACAGACTGCGACACCAACGGGCTAATCTGATTTAACTCTGGATTTACTCCATCCCAGATCTCTTTGGGATGGATGTTTCCTCCATCCCAGATCTCTTTGGGATGGATGTTTCCTCCATCCCAGATCTCTTTGGGATGGATGGTTCCTCCATCCCAGATCTCTTTGGGATGGATGCTTACTCCATCCCTGATCTGTTTAGGATGGATGTTTACTCCATCCCAGATCTCTTTGGGATGGATGTTTCCTCCATCCCAGATCTGTTTGGGATGGATGTTTCCTCCATCCCAGATCTCTTTGGGATGGATGTTTACTCCATCCCAGATCTCTTTGGGATGGATGGATGGATGGATGGATGGATGGATGGATGGATGGATGGATGGATGGATGGATGGATGGATGGATGGTTACTCCATCCCAGATCTCTTTGGGATGGATGCTTACTCCATCCCTGATCTGTTTAGGATGGATGTTTCCTCCATCCCAGATCTGCTGGAATTCCTTGTCCCAGCTCTGGAGCAGCTGCACCATCTGTGGGTTCACAGCCCCCAGAGAGCAGCTCCTGCACACCAACATAAATAGGTGGGTGTTAAATACCCCTCACTTCAATCTCTTAAAGAACAATATCAGCACTCCTTTGGTGAGGTTTGTCCTGCAGATTTCCATCACTTCACCCATTCCCATGGAAGAGGAGCAATTAGGCAAATGAGCTGAAGGGGATTTCAAGAATCAAAGAAAACATTTGAGACCTGCAGGAAAATTCCTGCTCAGTTCCCCCATTCTCACCCCACAGCAGCTGGGTAAGGTTTGGTGTTCCATGGGGAAAGAACCTCAGAACTGTAAATACAAAATCCCACCGGGCTGTGAGATCAAAGAGAGATGAAATCCACTTTTCCTGTGGAATTCCAGGTGTTTGCTGAGCCCCAGCCCAGAGGGAAGAGCACAGCACAGCCCTGCCACGTGAGGGATGCACACGAGGTCAGAGCAGCTCAGTGGGGATTTACTGGGACAGGGAGGCTCTTCCTTTGTCTGCCCCACAGAGGATGCCTGACTGGCTGCTGCCAGGCCCCTGGGAGCTGAAATGAACCCAAACACTCACAGCACTTCTGGGCAGCCTCAATGCACAGCTCCTCCGAGGTGAACTCCCCGCTGGAGTAACAGAGGGGGGCTTTGTCCTGCAGGTAGAAGAGGATTTCCAGCCCCTGGTGCTGAGCCTCCAGGTTGAGCTCATTTCTCTTGGTGCTCCTCATTTTTGCACAGAAAGCCATGGCTTTGCAATCTTCTTTTACGTTGAGATACTGGGAGTGCAGAGAAAAGAGCAAAGGGAAACGTGAGGGGAGTTGGGATTGTCAGGACACAAACCCATCACTGCTGGCTGGGCACCACCATCCTCCAAACCCTCAGGTGAGGATTTATCCAAAACCAGGTGAAAACAGGAAAAAAGAAATGTCAGTGATTATTCTGGTTCTGGGAACTGTGCTCCAAACCATTCCCTCCTCTTCTGGTGGTGCCACAGCTTTCCTGCAAGGTTTCTCTCCTCAAAGCAGAAATAACTTCACATCCTTCAGCACCACCTTGGCTGGAAAACAACACTTGAGCCTGAGTGATTTAAACAGCTCATTTGATGTTTCCTTCTTTAAAAAATCAGCTTCTATTTTTACAGCCCCTTAACAGCAAAATATTTCTCATTGTTTTCTCCCCTCTCACCCTTTGTGTTTGAAACTGCTGATGGTTTATGAGTCATGGTGTATTTTATAAGATTTATTGGCATTTATTTTTTATTACTACTTCTCTGTCTCTCCAGGAGGAAAGGGTAGCACTAAGTAGGTTTAATGCGAGAGCTTTTAGATTGCCAAGGATGCACAACAGGGCAGCTCTGACTCAAAAGAAAATTGGTTTTCATACCCAGTGCTTAAATAGAAAGAGCAGAAAGTTATTTGAGTTATTTGGGTTCTTTGTTCTATGTTTTTCTAAGCTTTAAAAAGCCCAAACCACCAATTTTATAGTTTATAAAATTAATCCTCCCACCAAAAAAACTATAAAAAATGAACCCCCAAAGCCAACACACCTGCATTTATATGCCTGTGGGATCCTCTACACAACTGAAATGGGTCTTCACTCTCCCCAGGAGAAGCTTCACTCTCACTGAAAAAAAAAGGGAAAAATAAACATTATCAGGAATGGCTTTGTACAGCTGGAGGCACAAATGAAATGGTCAGGCTGATAAAATTCCACCTGCAATCCTAGGGAACAGATTAATAATAATAATTAATAATAATGAAAATTATGATGATGATGATGATGATGATGATGATGATGATAATAATAATAATAATAATAATAATAATAATAATAATAATAATAATAATAATAATAACTGTAATAATAATAGTAATATAATAATAATAACTGAGACTAATAATAATAATAATAATAGCCGTAATAATAATAGTAATATAATAATAATATTAACTGAGACCTGGATCTGGCCTCAGCCAAGCCAGCCCCAGGAACCACCCAGGAGAGGAGTTTGGGCACACCCACTGATCCCTTCTGACACTTTGGGGGCACAGCCTGAGGAGCAACCAAAAGCCAGGGAAACCTTGGTTATTCCCTGGATTTCCCCCTGTTTTCAGTCTGGAATTGTTCTCCTCACAAGCCTCAGCTGTGACACCACAGGGACATTTGCCTCTGTGCTTCACCTCCTCCATGCCTTCATTCCTCACATTTTTCAGCAGATATTAATTCCAATTTCATCAGATATTAATTCCAATTCTCCCCTGCTCTCTGTTTTTCCCTGCCCTCCCAGATTATCATTTAAAATGTGCCCAAACTAAACCTGACAGTGCTGCTGCTTTGGGAACCCTCACCATCACTCATCTGAGGCTGAAGGTTCCTCCTCTTCCAGCCTCCCTCCCTCCTCCCCATCCCTGCCAAAATGTGTTTCACATAAATGGGTGTTTATTATTTTTGCTCCAGCAGTGTGAGTTAATCTGACCTAGCAGACTTCAGCAAATATTGCTTTAAAAGCCTGAGGCTCAGTCTGGGAGACATCAGACAGAGCCACACAACTTCCCTGGTGCTTGGGAAGAGCCAAAAAAAGCCTGATCCCATCCCAGAAAAAAAATTATATTGGAGAGCCTGGCACACATTCCCAATTAAGTTGCGTTTTTCTGCCATCTCTGCCACTTGAATGCTGAATTTGAGGTTCCAGACTCATTTTCTTGGCAATAATATGGGGAACAAGAAATTGAGAGTGTGATTTTTGGGATATGCCCACAAGCCAGGAATTATTTCTGAACAGCACCATAAAACTGAAATGCAAAAGGTGAAATATATTAATATGAATCAATATTATAATAATATTGTTTGCATAATAAATAATATTTATAAACATTTTATATTAATTTTATTTCCACACAGCACTGTAAAATTGAAATTAAAAAGGTGAAATATATTAATATCATTAAAATGAATTAATATTATATTAATATTATTTATATAATAAATAATATTTATACATAATTTTATATTAATATTATTTCTGCACAGCACCATAAAACTGAAATGTAAAAGGTGAAATATATTAATAGGAATCAATATATTATTTATAAAATAAATAATATTTATAAATAATTTTAATATTAATATTATTTCTGCACAGCACCATAAAATTGAAATGTAAAACGTGAAATATATTAACCTGAATCTCATTAAAACCCCCTTTTAAATTACATATAACTGCAGCTCAATAGATTTTAATGTCTGTGTGGGCCTAATGTTAAAAAGATGGTCCAGATGTTTTAAGATGTGAGGGGGAATATAAAACCACTGCCTTTTACAGATCCATAAATCAAACTTCTTGTTTTTCAACAGGGCAGCTTTGCTTTGGTTAAAAGCTCCTCCTCTTGGTTTTAGTCACAGCAATTCCCAGAATGCTGAAACCTTAAAGTGCTGCTTCATTTACAAAACCTTCTGGGTTTGAACCAAACAAACCACCATCCAACCCATGATTTATTATTTCCTAATGGGCTTCCCAGACATTCCCTGCTCATTGTCAGGGATTCACCTTTCAAAAATGCATTTTCATCTTCCACAAAGGCTCTTCGAGCCAGACAAATTCCTGCTCTGTCTGAGCATCCTTCTCCACACCTACACAGTCAAATGCTTCCTCTCTGAAAAGTGATTTTTATCCTTTGCCACTGTCTCAGAGCCCCACAATTGTTATTTGTGTATTTTTTGTCTCTTCCCTACCCCAAGGGATGTGCTCAGTCCCTGCTGCATTTGCTTTTTTCAGGCATATTTTAATTTCACTTCATTTCTGTTTCTCCCAGTGGAAGGAGCTCTTTGTGATGCATCCTCCAAAATATTTTTGGGAATGCAGGATGGCTTTTCTTGAGCTCCCACTCCCCCAGCAAAGGCTTTTCCTGCTTATTTAAAATCCTGAGCCACCCATGGCTGGCCAAGGGAAGCCAGGTGAGGAATTATACATTATCCAGAGCCCTCAAAAACTTCTGATATCACAAAGAAAAATGAAATAGGGGGAGGGAAGTCTAAAGGTAGGTTGTTAATTAGTTTGGCCATTAATATTAGGATATTTGAGAGAGAATAATATTTGGTAAAAACTCAAGTTCCTGGCTATGATTTGCTACTTTTGAAACCCAGCAGCTCCAGCATTTTTAAGGAAAAAACCAAATGTACAACAGTATTTGTTAAACACCACCTTTAGACTAAGAAAAGGCAGATGAAGAAATTAAATATTTTTGAAACTCTGTGCAGATCTCCCTTGGGCCAGAAGGATGCTGCTCCCCCAAGCCCACAGTTCACCATAACCCAGGATATCCTGGAAGCCAAATGCAAAGATGGAAGGTCCATTGCAGGGGCAAAAGTCCCTAAAATACGAATGCAGGAAAATCCCAGCTAAAATGTGACCAAGCCAAAACTCACTCTGAAGCATCATTTGCAAGTTCTTCCTCTTTTTTGCCATCTCAGCCAATCTAGTTTCAGGTTTCCTAACCTCTTAGAGACTGAAAATTTAGATACATGAGCACGTGCTATTTGTTTTCCACAGGATTCTCTCACCAAATGAACATTTAATTTGTATTAATTATTTATTACTGTGTTTATTCCATGCTTTTACTCAGAGTGATCACATCACAGGCTGTTTATCCCAAACCAGAATTAACAATTCCCCTTGGGTTTTTCTGTGCAATCCATGCTGTGCTATGACTGATCCACGCTGTATAATTGTGTTTTAAAACAGGGCCAGGAGGGCACAGAATGGAAATTTTCACCAGGAGTGGTCCATGTGCAGTGAAGTTCTCAAGAACTGAAAACCGGCCAGCTTCACTAGTGTCACACTACTATTAACAGCTATTAAATATTTCCATTTTTAGCTCTCCAGCCCTGAAAGCAGAGGAGCCCAACTCCTGGTGTGCTCTGAGTGCTGCCCAAACCCAGCCCTGCCCTGCTGCACCCTGAGGACTGACCCTGCTCCTTTCCTGTGCCTTTCCAAGGCATTTTCAGCCACTTCTCTGAACTCCATGACGTGTCACCAATGTGGGAAAAGGTTTCCCAGCCCTCTCAGAGAGCTGGGTGTTCATTTCCCACCTTTATTGTTCTGCCTGCAATGGCTGGGGCAGATGCAGGAGGCACAAAAACACAAAATGCCATTTTTTTTCTGTATTACCTGCTCCTTCCAGCCTGGTTTTCCTTTGGATACAGACTGGGCTGCTATAATGGCCAATTTTTCATGGTTGGTCGGGTGGGAAGTGATGTTTAAAGGTCACACCCTGTCTGCAATGAGCAGAGGCATCTTCAGCTATGTTTTTATATCTTATAAATGTGTGCTTAATTCTCTTTCATCCCCAATTTCTGGTATAATAACTTTAAATGATACAATTCTTGGGGTTTACAACCAATTATTCTGTTTTTGTACAGTCAACCCCAAGCACTTCTCTGCTAAATCCAAATCAATTTCCTTGGAGGCAAAGGAAATTTATTTGGGTTTAGCAGGGAAGTTCAATTTCCATGAGGCAAAGAAAGCCTCAAGAAACCTTCACAGAAACCTTCCAACAACAACCTGATCTTTCTATAATTAAGTTTCAATTAGAGAATTAATTTAATTTGGTAAGTTTTTCCTCACAACTATCTAAAACCAGCTTTATTGCTCAGGCTGATGCTGACGGGGCTGAAGGGGCATTCCAGCGCTAAAGTGATTTACATGGACAATTTGTTTTTATTCCTGCCTGGGACGCGGCATTAATGATCCTTTTCCTTCCTTGATGTTCTCCTCTCTGCTCCCATGCCCAGGCAGCTTGGGGCTGAAGATGGGATGGGAATTCTCTGGAGAAGAGCCACGGCCCCTTCCCAGCAGAGCAGAGCAGGGCTCCGGGAAGCGCGGCCCCTTCCCGCTGATTCCAGCGTTTCCTGAGGGCACCTCAGTCAGACCTGTGCAAGAGCTTCCAGGGAAACCATCCTGACACACATCCCAGGGGCTCCTCACAGGAGAAAGTGTAAAGGGCTCTGCAGGGCTTCTTCCTGAGGCCTGACGTGGCACCGACCCCAGCAGGTCACTGCAGCAGGATGTGGCAGCGCTCCGGAGAAAAGTTAAACTTCCATGGGATGAAATTAATGGGAATGAGGCACTGGGAGCGGGGAGGGTCACACACCCCGGCCCTGCTTACACACACAGAGGAGGGCTCAGCACACACACAGACGAGGGCTCAGCACACCCCAGCCCTGCTCACACACCCCGGCCCTGCTCACATACACAGAGGAGGGCTCAGCACACCCCAGCCCTGCTCACACACACAGAGGAGGGCTCAGCACACCCCAGCCCTGCTCACACACCCCAGCCCTGCTCACACACACAGAAGAGGGCTCAGCACACACCAGCCCTGCTCACACACACAGCAGGGAGGGTCACACACCCCAGCCCTGCTCACACACACAGAGGAGGGCTCAGCACACCCCAGCCCTGCTCACACACCCCAGCCCTGCTCACACACACAGAGGAGGGCTCAGCACAGAGCAGCCCTGCTCACACACACAGCAGGGAGGGTCACACACCCCAGCCCTGCTCACACACACAGAGGAGGGCTCAGCACACCCCAGCCCTGCTCACACACCCCAGCCCTGCTCACACACCCCAGCCCTGCTCACACACTGCAGCAGCTCCAGAGCGTCAGTGCAGCACACACTCAGCAAGAGCTGGATCCAGGGAATGGCTCTGCCTTCTCCAAGAGAGCAGAACACGCTGCAGTCAGGGTGCAGATCCATGGAATGGGAAGAGTGGAGAAGAAGGGGGAATGGAAGAAAACCCACCCCAAAAGGAGCCATGTCTGTGCTGACTGGGAGACCAGAGCAGGCCAACATCACCACACAGATGGACACGGAGACACTGGAGCAGCCCCTCACAGGGTTTGTGTTCCCAGCCCCATGAGGCTGGAGAGGGGCTGAGAACACAAACCCTGTGAGGAAGCCCTGAGGGAGCTGGGGGGGCTCAGCCTGCAGAAAAGGAGACTCAGGGGTGCCCCCATCACTCTCACAGCTCCTGGAAGGTGCCTGTGCTCACCTGGGGCTGGGCTCTGTCTGCAGCAGCACTGACACAGCCAGAGCACACAGCCTCGAGCTGCACCAAGGGAAATACAGGCTGGAGAGCAGCAAAAGCTTTTCACAGAAAGGTGATAAAGCTCTGGAATGGCTGCCCGGGGAGGTGGTGCAGTCCCCATCCCTGGTGTGTTTAACAAAGCCTGGATGTGGCACTGGGTGCCAGGGGTGAGTTGGGGTGTGGGGCTGGGTCGGACTCGATGGTCTTGGAGGTCTCTTCCAACCCAGTCATTCTGTGATTCTGTGAACTATGTGTGGACACAGCCAGGGCAGGCTGGAGCAGCTTTCCTAAGCAGCAAAAGCCACCAGGAAGGAGGTGAGGCAGTTTCATTGTCACACCTTCCACATGCAGGTCTGTAACTGGAGAATTCCTCCCCTCTTTAACCAGGAAGGAGCCAGAGAGGTCACTTCATCCTGTTCTCCTGAGCCTTAAGATCTCAGAGATCCCATCACGCTGAAATGAAGGATGAGGAAACCTCTGGGGACTTGTTATGCACCTACAGGCTCCCAGAGCTCCAGGTTCCCCTAAAAGCCAGGCTTTAATAAGCCAGAGTCCATCCCACCTCACCTTACTCATCGAACAGGATTAATTTACTCCATGTGTGCATGTGGAGAAGGGATGATCCCCAGGTCCCAGCTGTGCCATCCTGGCACCAGTTCCACTGGGTAATTCCTTAGACGATTCCATGTTGGCTTTCTTAGTTTTTACAGAGATGAGGTAACTGAGAGGCGTTTTAAAAGATTTTATTCCATTAACAGTCTCGAGGAACAGTGAGACACAAGAGATATAAAACTCTCAGTGTTTACATACAAATGTCCAAAACTGTATCAGCTTCCTTTCAAATTTTAGAAATTCTTTAAGAATCCATTTCCACAATTCCAAAGGAGCTGTGTGTACCCCACTGCTCCAAAACAACCTCCATGACCCACAGGTGCTCCTCAACAAGGGAATCCCACATTTCACCAGTTTTTAAGGAAAAAGCAAGCACAGATTTATTACATCAGCACCCAGATTTCTGATGGTGCCTCAGATCTTGTAAGAAACAAACCAGAACAAGCAACCAGCTGAGGTCCAGCAAAGCCAAGGCTGGTGAGAAACGTTCTCAGGGTGTCCTTTCTGCAAATGAGGAGCGATGGAAGGAGCTGCTGACTTACCCAGGATATCAGTGCCAGCCCTGGCAATGCCCAGCTCTCCCCCATCCCACCCTAACAGAGCTGGAAGCAGTTCCTCCAAACCCCCCCAGCCCGAGCAGGTGAACTTCTCTCAGGCTTTGCTTTCTGAGGGTGTGAAACGTGCACAGGGGCTGGGCTGGGTGACCACAGAGCTTGCACAGGTCCCTCCGGCTGGCTCGTGGCCACCCAGCTCACAAACCACGCAGGGTCACTTCCCTCCTGCCCGGCCCCTTCCTGGACAGCAGCTCCAGATGCTCTTCCTGACCTTTTTCACTTTCATGTCTTAGCACGAAATGGAGACTCACAGCCTGGTTCCCTCCAGCCCTTCTTGGCTGGGCAGCACTAAGTGATCACTGTGAGCACAACTGCTCACCCCCTACAACACCCCCAGCACACAAGCACAGATTTGGGGTTGGAGGGACCTTACAGATCATCCCATTGCTGCCCCTGCCACCGTGCATGAGATCACCAGGGTCAGAGAAAGAACAAGCAACAGGGGAGGGCTTGCAGCAGCAAAATTCCTTTTGAACGGAGAAGAAAATTTCTCTAGGACAGCAGCACCATCCTGCACTGGAGCTGAGCTGCCCAAAGCTGTGAGGGCATCCCAGTTCCTCCCACACAGCAGGAATTCCTGAGGGCAAGACCAACCCCAGCTTTCCCTCAGAAGAACAAACTGAAACAGTGGCACCTCTTACACTCAACATCTCAAAATAAATGTCACCCACCTGCTGCCATTTAGGTCCCTCCCAAAGGCCTAAAGAGGTTCTGACTTTGTGGTCAACATCTCGTGTGAGAAGGGCAGGGCCCCCGAACCCCCAGATCTGGCAGTCATGTGCTTCCTGTGGTGGCTTTGCACCTCAGTAAGACTTTTTTGATGGTTTGCCTTTTTCTTTTTTTGTTTGGTTGGTTTTTTTCTTTTTTAAATGTGGTGAGAAGATATTGTTAAAGTTCATTCTGAAGGGATCAAAGTTTAAAACGAGGCCCAAACAACAGCAAACAAAACTTCACCAGTTTTGTTTACCTGTTAAGGACAAACCACCAACCACCAAAAATATCCCCTAACCAATAAACATTCCTGCTATAACAGAGTTGAAAACCACGAAATTCCATAATAAACTTGGGATTTATTACTGACATCAAGAGAAATTAGATCTTCAAACCCCCTCTCTGTGCTCCTCTTTTATTAAGTTAAAATTCTGCTCTAATGCTGGTAGCCCTCATCTGTATTTAGTCACAAAGGTGCACAAGATATTGTGAGGCTCAATGGAAAATGGACAATATGAACTTTTCCAACCCAAAAACTTCCCAAGTGGAGTTATTGGGCTGCACTGGGTTGGTGTGCATAGAAAAAAATGTTTTCAGTTTAGAAAAGTGGGTGCAGAATGAGCAGCTCAAGCACTTCATGCTAAAAAATGGACAACCCAAGGAAAAACCAAATACCACTGAGACATGATTTTTAATATAAGTGGAAAATACAATTATTTATTACCCATCTGTTGGGATAAACACACACAGCAATTTCTCTTTATGATAATCTAATCACCAGAGAGCACCTGCACTCATGGCTGGCTGTAAAGACATTTATCCCCCTTGGTCAGGGGAAGGAAGTGGCACAGTTAATGGACTTGTCTGGACCAAAATGAGGTTTGCAAGTCCTGGGACTGAGAAGGGATCCTACATCTGCATCTCAGCTCACCCCTTTAAACTGCAGGCTCAAATGTGGATGAGTGAGCCCTCCCCTAGGACATGCTTTGGTTTGCCTGCAATTACTTTTGTATTTTCAGGCTTTAAAGAATCCTCGTGTTGCCTACTCTGAATTCTCATTGCCACCTTCAAAAAGAGGAGCTAAGCCCTAAATACCACCTGGAAAGATGACAAAGAAATGATGTGGTTCAGATCTCCCCTTAAATTGATTTTCTCTGATCCCAACTGCAACAAAGATTGGGAAAAAACCACTTTTAATTTCTCCCAGCTGAAGGCTCTTTTCTTCTCCAAAAATCACACACAAGGAAACTGGAAGAAAACACTTGAAACAGAAGAAGCCAATCAGTGAGAGCCCAACAAAGCCTTTAGAAAGTTGTCTCAGTAAACAACTCGAGCCCTGCCAAAAGCCAGGATGCTTGTGCTCCCTTCCGTGGCCAAAAGCAGAACTCTGGCTCCTCTGGGACACCAAGGACACTTTTCCCAAGGTTTTCTAAGGATTCTCCTGTAGAACATGAGCAGCCAGCTGCCAGCTGCTGCAGTTAAAGTCTTATCTAACAGCTGCTCTCTGCCTCAGCCGGAGGAACACCCTGTTGTTTGTCTGGTATCAGCTTTATCTCTGAGACAATCCCGTGTTTGAGCAGAGCTCTGCCACCAGCAGCAGGAAGGAACCTGCAAATCCAGTCCTGTCCTCCAGCACCACCCCAACAAACCTCAGTGCTTCCAGACACCCTCCACACCATTACAGGCTCTTTGTGCAACCACCCAAAGTTGTACCAATGGTTCTCAACCATGAACTTTCACTGCCAGTTTAGCTGAGAATGCTCTGCCACAATTCAGAGTTGGCTGGCGTGAGTCTCTGCCAACCACGAGCTGCAGCCCAGCATCACCCTGGCAAGCAACCCAAATATTTACCCTCCATTCATTCAACCCCTTGGACAAACACACCCCCACTATTTTTAACTAACTGCCTAAATAGGAGTCAACTTTACATATTTGCACCTGAGAATTGTGTCAACAGTGGTTCAAAGGTGGTGAGACGTGAGTGGCTTCAGAGTACAATGATGAGCAGTGGGACTTCCCTTCCTTTCCTTTCCTTTCCTTTCCTTTCCTTTCCTTTCCTTTCCTTTCCTTTCCTTTCCTTTCCTTTCCTTTCCTTTCCCCTCTCTTCTCCTGTAATGGATTTGAAACTTCATCCTGCATCTTGCACACTCCTCCTGTCACTGAGGGTTTGTCCCAGAATGCCCAAATTTGCCTTTGCATCCATCACAGACTCTGCCACACTTCACACCTGGCACAGATCTGACCCCAACAGCAACTCCAGCCTGGCACCAACAACTTTCCTGCCCTAGAAAGCCTCACACCTGTTCCAGGTTAACAATCCAAACTCACTCTTCTATGCACTTCTGGAAGGGCTGAATCATCCCATTTTTATTTACCATTCACTTGTTTCTCTCTTTTTAGGAAACATTTGCTTGTGCCATTTCTGCAGTGGCTGCCTGGTAACTCCAGGTCTTTGACTCCAGATTCATTGTCCTATCAGTCTTATACCATGCAGAAAAACTGAAAAAACCCAACTTTGAACATATAGTCTATATTTCAGAATTCAAAGTCAAAAATTATGAGAGGAATGTGAACTCTATCTGCATTCCCAGCACTGTCTGAGTGTTATGAAAACTGATGGGAGCTCAATTTCTTGCTTTGGCCAAGAGCAGTTTCATAAGAAAGTTAGGGGCCAGTTAATTTTTCAGTCCAGCTGTGATTTTATTCCAGCTCTCCAGAAGCCCAAAGCAGCAAACCCTGCCCAGCTGCAGCTCTGCCTCCCTGTCTCAGGGATGCAGGAGCATTTCCCTGCTGCTGGAGGGATCTCGGCCACACAGGCACAGGGAGATAACAGGAGTGATCCCAGCTGTCCCAGTTTATCCCCATCCAACCCTAGAGAGGCTGCCTGGCACAGGGGCTGGGCAGTGCTAAAGGATAAAGAAGGGATTTATTAAAAGCCCTCACAACCTGGGCAGTGCAAGAGCCTGGCTGGGATGATGCCTCAGGTTTGGCTTTTCTATTTTCACACTCTGTGCTGCTTTAGTGTGTGGGGCTGGGTTCACATTCAGGGATGCTGAGCTCTGTGCACAGAGCAGGGAGACAAAACAATTCCTGCTCCAGCTGGGCACCAAGGACAAATGACCCAAATCTCAGCCCCAGAGCACAAACCCCGTGGGCTGGAGAGAGAAAAACAAGCAGGGTGGGACTGCAGGGCTAAAGCTGGAATGGGACAATGAACTGCAAGGTGCAAATGGAGCAGAGCTGATCCCAGGGACAGAGCCCGTGCCCGCTCGTGCATTTTGGGGCCATTTTGGTTCATCTTGGGGGCAGCCCTGGCTGGGCTCTGGTGCTGCCCAAGGTGCATCCATGGAGGAGATGCTGTGAATAAATCCCTGCTTTATTCTGGAGCTCTGCTCTAGGGCAGCCTGCACAAGGTTGCACCCTAAGGATGGTGGGCACTGCCAACAGCAAAGTTGGTATTTGTTCATTCCATCGTGGCTAAAACCTTACAATGTTTCATTCACATATTCAACCATGGCCCTCTGGAGACAAAATTCCACCTGGTGAGGTCAATAAACACCTCTAGGCTCTACCAAGCTGCTCCTGCTGCTTTTAAAGTCCCATTAATCCCTGTAGGTGCAGAGGCAATGCTGTGAGCACCACACTGCAGCACTGCTGGAAACATCAAGCACGAGAATTATGCCCAGACCTTAAAAGCTCAGAAAAAACAGGACAGAAGACATCACTCCTAATTAATTAAAGGAGCTGCTGCCATGGAAAGTGGCTTTAAGAGCTTACTACAACTCTTAACTACCTTTCCTGTAAAGAGCTTAGTACAGTAAATGTGAGTAAGCAAATATTAAAAATAGCTAAGCTGGGCCACTGTTGCTCAATGGCTTTTAGCACTGACTCAGACAGGGGTGACTCATCCCCAGGCTCATCCCAAATCCCTCCTGCCCTATCTCTGTCCCCAGCAGCTCCTGCTCCACTCCCTGGACACCACTGGCCACTCTGAGGAGCTCCAGGACAGGAGGGGTCATGGAAACACCACGAAAAATTCACCAGGATTTGCTGCTCCTTCTTTCAGACTTCAAGTATCACTTTGGCAAAGATCATTCATGGGCTCATGCTGCTGAAATCCAGTATTAAAAAGGACTTAAAATTAGGGGTTGTCACGCTTAATTCACTCTCCAAAAGTTTAACAGGCAACTCCCAAACATTTGGCTTCAGAAAATAATTTCTGACCCTCTCCCCCTTAACTGCAGCCACCATGAACTACTGAGTTGCCCTCTAAAACATTGAATTCCTGAGTTACCCTCCAAAACATTTAATTCCTGAGTTACCCTCCAAAATATTGAATTCCTGAGTTACCCTCCAAAATATTGAATTCCTGAGTTACCCTCCAAAATATTGAATTCCTGAGTTACCCTCTAAAACATTGAATAACTGAGTTACCCTCCAAAATATTGAATAACTGAGTTACCCTCCAAAATATTGAATAACTGAGTTACCCTCTAAAACATTGAATAACTGAGTTACCCTCCAAAATATTGAATTCCTGAGTTACCCTCTAAAACATTGAATTCTTGAGTTGCCCTCTAAAACACTGAATTCCTGAGTTGCCCTCTAAAACACTGAATTCCTGAGTTGCCCTCCCAGACCATGCCCAGAAATCCCAAAGCTGTCATCACAGACTTTCTGAATGCAGGATCTCTGCCCTTTATTGTTTGAACCCCACAAAAAATCAGAAAAACCCCTCTTTGTCTTATTTACAGGAACTGATGGTCACATAGAGGGAATTTCCACAGAGTTAAGTTGGTAATTTTTATACTTTGACTCTACATTTACCATGAAAACAGAGAACAGAAAAGCCTTTAAAAAAATCTTCATGACAGATGTAAAGTTTAATAAAGATTAATAAAGCTAATCAGCTATCAGTGGTATATAGACACTAGAGACAGCAATATGTGATCTTGTACACAAAGATTTTATGTACACAAGTAGGTCTCCAGAACTATTTATGTGCTTAAAAATTGTATAAACCAAAGTCTTTGCCAGAATTGCAGTGATATTGAGACAATAATTAAATTAAATTTAATAAATAAAATAAGTCATGCCTTAAAAGAGATCATAAATGGCAAAGGGAAGAAGAGAGAGGCCAGGGGGAGCAAAGCAGAGAGTTAATGTTGTAATCATGTAATTAATCCTCACATAAACCCTTCAGAAGTTACCTCAAGTTTTTATTGCATCTTCCCTTCAATGCCAAAATAACAAATTTGTTTTGAGGATGAGTGGTATTTTTTTGGACATCAAGAGAAAAAAATACAAGAGGAAAAATCCTAAAACCTTTAGGAAAAATACTTAATATCTTCTGGATATTAATATATTAATATTACACTTGCACTCCTCTATTAGGTACCTATGAATGAATTATTAATCTTTTCTCCCCATTAGGCTGTGCCAGCCATAAAAAAATTACCATTTTCTGCTCCTTTTTTCCCCAGAAAAAGCAGAACATCACTAATTTGGGTGAAGTTTTCACCTTAACTCATAAAAAAGAGAGGACAGATAAATGTTAAGCCCAGCCTAACTCACTTATAAATTATTAAAAGCCATTTGCCTTTGTCCAAACTAAGAAAACCCAGCAGCAACAAAGTCCCAGCTCAAAGTGTCAAGTCACAAAAACAGGAACTGGGGTTTTGTGTTTCCCCTTTTGAACTTGATACCAGAACTAACAAAACATTTTGTGCCTCAGACACCATGAGACACGAAATTTTCTGAATTCTTTTTTCTTTTTTTGGAGGGGGGAGGGTAAATTTAGAACTCATTATTTGCTGCAAAAACTTGGGTTTAATTTTAACTGAGCTGTGAGTGTAGCTTCACACCCCCTCTGGATTTAAATTTTTTTTATGCCTACAAATGAGGAAAGAGAGGAGTGAACACAGCTGGAAAAGAGTTCCAAGGGAAATCTGTGAATCCCACAGCCAGGAAATTTGGAAAGACAGAGGAAAAGAAAAAAAAAATTAAAAAATAGGAGAGAGACAAATCTGAGGAATTTAAATCACCAATCACACCTTTCCCCTTTTTTATCCACTGTGATGAAACTGGCTGGTTTACAGTCACAATTCCAAAGCCTGGATTTCCAACCCAAAATCTATGAAAAAAGAACTTTTGTGAAGCATCTGGACATCTCCTGCTTGGCCCCAAAGCTGCAAATACAGTGCAGCTATTCTGGCAATAAATATTTAACTGCAGTGGGCAGCACTTCCTACAAATCCCACTGTGGGAAGCAAATTGCCCTGCAAAGCACATGGAATCCTGGAGAAAATTATATATATATATATATATATATATATATATATATATATAATATATATATATATATATATAATATATATAATATATATATATAAATATATATATATAATATATATATAAAATAAAAGATAATAGAAAAAGAAAATTATATATATATATATGTATGTATATATATATATGTGTATATATATATATATATATATATATAAAAGTATTTATAATAACAAAGATCCTGGAGAAATAAAAGCAGAAGGTGCCCTGTGCATGCACAAAACTGAGGACACCAGAGCCCAAGTTTTCAGCTCTAAATTCTCTTCTCCATAAAGAACTTCCTTTTTTCTGGCCTTAAAAACAACCCAGAAATTGAACTGTAAGTTATCACACAGGAATCTGAACAACAAAACCTTCAATTTCTTCTTGTTGTTGGTTCACCCCTTACAAAAACAAGCAATCCCACATCAGGCATTTCCAGAATTGACAGAAACCTCTGGATTTTTGGGAGGTTCAGAAACCGCTGTAATTCCCAGAGCGTTGTTATCCCATGAAAGCTGACTCAAAATGCATCAGCACATTAAAAACAAAAATAAATCAAAATGCTTGAATAGCTTCAGAATTCAAAGACCTGAGAGAATATTTTAGTACACATTAAATAAATATTAGGGACATGAAGCAGATCTCTGTGTTGAAAAGTTAATCACAGACTTAACAAGACAAAACTTATAGCAATCAGTCTTAGGATAAAATATCTGTAATTCCTGCAGTAACCTGGATGTATCAACCCCCCAGCACTTTTCTTAAGCAATCTGAGAATTTCCATATGCACCTCCCAGAGGGCAAATACCTGAATTTCCAATCCAAATATTGCCCTGGGTGTCACAACCTGGACATCTGACCACAACCATTTCTGCCTTGGTATTTATGTCACAAAGCCAAATTGGTTCGTTTCTCAAATAGAAATGCACATAAATTATATTTAACCAGCAATAAAAAAAAGCCAATGTTTATTTTTATGCATTTAACTTTTGTGCATACACAGTGGTTATCTTTATATAAAAGATTATTTGCAATTAAAAACTGCCTGCTGCATCTCTCCACACAACTCCAGACACATCTTTCCATGTAAATAGAAAAAAAAGGAGTAATTTTCTTCATTCTTAAAGGAAAAAACCTCAACAAATCCATCAGTGCACAGTCTATTTTTGCCCCCCTTCAATGCTCAGTGTACAATTAATATCTGACATTTTATTGGAACAACATGCAGAAAACATTCCCATGGGCAAATTCACCTGAATTTAAAGAAAAAAACCCATAATCTTGTTCTACAAAACCAGCATGAGGAGAATTTGATTCCCAAGAACCAAAATTTGCATGGCACTATTTCCTCATCAATCAGAGCAAGGAAATCTAATTCCACTCAGAACACTGGCTCTGTACATTTTTATTTTGATGATATTCAAAGCCTTGATTTATTAAGCGCTGAACACTCCAGAAATACCATCCCACTTCTTATTTTTGTCTCAAGAAACCCAGAGCTAATGGATTGTGAGCAGAAGTCACTGAAATCAGGGCAAAGGGCTTCGTTCAGGCTGCTTTAAACTCTGTTTTCTGCCAGTTCTCATCACATGCTTGGCCTGGAACCGTGGAATGGTTTGGGTTGGGAAGGACCCATCTCATTCCATGGGCAAGGGCACTTTCCCCAGATGAAAAATGCCTTTGATAAAAGCTCTGGAAAAGGCACCCTGCCATTTCAGCTGGGAACAATGGCAGTTTGACTGAGAATTACAGAAGCCAAAGCCACAATTTTAAAATCTTGTCAATTCTTTGCTGTTTACTGTAACAAACAGATGGGGCAAGGGAAGAATTCCAGATATTCCAGGAACGGCCGTTCCTTGCTGGTTATCAATAGGACTGAGACACACACATTTAATCTGGAAATAAATCAAATTGTAAGTTAAAAATGGATGTCTGAGGTGTTAATTGTATTAAAAATTATTTATTACTACAGTGCTGCATGAAAGATGTTCCAGCCTCTTAATGACAGGACTGGTGTACTAAGTATTTATTTTCTTAAGCATAAAATGACATTTTGTCTTATTAAAAGCACATCCTGATTAAATCACCATTTTTCTCTTCCTAAAACCAGAGTCTTTGACTGAGAACAAGACCAAGCTACAAAGTGAAAGAGGAAAGAACACAGTTATTGCATAATTAATTGTTCTGACCCCCACATTACTCGTGCTCACAGATAAAAACCCATCCTGGTTTATATTTTTAGGTTCCAGCTCCAGGAAACAATCAGGACCAAATGCAAATCAAAGCAGGAAAACAAACCTGAGCTGGGAGCAGAAAATGATGTGAGGCTCAAAAGGAAAACTCCAACTGAGCCAACTCCACAGCACAATTCTGGGCCACCAGTCCTGCTGAAGAGCCCCCAAAAAGGAACTTTTCCCTCCTATCCCCATTTTCTAGCTCACCCTTGACTCTGGGCGAGGCTGAGACTGATGGGGGGAAAAGGGAATTACCCAATTTTGGCCCATTTTATAATGGGATGCTCATGGAGCAGAGTCCTGGCCTAAACCCCATCCTTGAGAGTCTGAGTCTAAACTAAATGCTAAGAAAATAAGCTACGCTAACACAGAGAGATAACACACAAAGCTGCTCCCGAAGCCTTTGTGTGGGGCTTAACAAATTTGTTAACATTTGTGTTTCAGGCTGTGCCCTCCCAGCGAGTACAGACATGCAGAGAAGTTTTATGGGGTTTATAGGTACACAAAAGTGTGTATTTGTTCAGAAGATAGGGATCATGATGTCAGTTCTCCCTGCTAATTAACCACTGCCAACTTTCCCTGTCTCTGGAACTGAGCAACAGCAGGGTTTAATAAATAAATATCCTGAGACAGCCTGGGAAAGCTGCTCAATTCCACTAATTTAGAAAACTTCTAAACCATACTGAAGAGAGATTTTTTAAATTAAAGCATAACTTGGTGATTAGAACATCCCTAAAACATTTCTAAAATTGCTGTGGCTGTGAGCAGATGTACAAGAGCCTGGAGAAGGCGTCACTGCTCTATCAGTGGTGGCTATCAGTGTTTATTGGTGAAAAAAGGGATTGTGCCAGGCAGCAGAGCAGGGATGGGACATTCTGAGGGACCCTGTGCACTCCTGCCAGCTGGCCTGCCCTAAATGCAGAACTGCTGCACATTAAAGAGCTCCCAAAAGCTCAGCTGAAACAGGCAGGAAATCTTTTCCCTGGAAAAAGTTGTGGTTTGAACAAAAACCTTTGCAATATCAGCAAAACTATCAGGAAGAGTGGTTTGCACCTCAGCTGTACTTCCAAGGCTGAACTTGCCACAAAGCTTGGAGAAATCCAGTTTTTATGTAATAATTTCAGTGATAGGCACAGTGTGTGCAAAGCTGAGATTTTGCAGAAGCCAGGGGCCAAAAGGGAGCAGCAGAGTGGGCACACAAACAAGCCCAGCAATTTCACTGCTAATTAAACTCCATCAAGCTGTTGAGTAACAAGGACTCAGCAGCCTGAACAAGTCCTGAGGAGTTTGTTCAGCAAAGCATGAAACAAAATCAAGGAGGGGTCATGTCAAGAGTGAAGGTGAGGCAGAATACAGATTTATAGGCTGACAGGTCCTGCCTTGATCAAATAAAATTAATATTTACATAAAAGTCATATCACATGAAATAGAAAATGAAAATAAATTTGTCTAAAATGAATATAAATTCATCTAAAATAAATATGAAATTAATATAAAATTCAGATTTAAATTATAAAATTAAAATATACAATTTAAAAATACATAAAATTAATATACAGAGAGTTGGTGGTGCTATAGGAAAGGGAAATAAAGCACAGACACAGCAGCAGGCCCAGGCTATAGTGCACGTGTGGGGAGAACAATTCAGTGAAAAACTCAGTGCCTGATGGAGCTAAACTGCTCCACCTCAGCTCAGCTTGCTGTTCCTCATACAGGATTCTGCCAAGTTCTACAGAAATGAGGAGAAACCTTCTGCAACTCCAAGGATGCCCCAGAGCAGCTCCGCTGCCCCCCCACACACCATGAGCCAAGGAAAATCTGGGGGTTTTTTTCACTTAATTCAACAGCAAACTCCAAAGAACACAGAGTGATTAAACCTGGAGGTGCTGATGCCTTGTGCAGGCTGTCCCAGAGCAGAGTCCCAGAATAAAGCAGGGATTTATTCCAAGGATCTCCTCCATGGATCCACCTTGGGCAGCACCAGAGCCCAGCCAGGGCTGCACCCAAGATGAACCAAAATGGCCCCAAAATGCACGAGCAGGCACGGGCTCTGTCCCTGGGATCAGCTCTGCTCCATTTGCACCTTGCAGTTCATTGTCCCATTCCAGCTTTAGCCCAGGCAGTCCCACCCTGCTTGTTTTTCTCTCTCCAGCCCACGGGGTTTGTGCTCTGGGGCTGAGATTTGGGTCATTTGTCCTTGGTGCCCAGCTGGAGCAGGAATTGTTTTGTCTCCCTGCTCTGTGCACAGAGCTCAGCATCCCTGAATGTGAACCCAGACCCTCACACTAAAGCAGCACAGAGTGTGAAAATAGAAAAGCCAAACCTGAGGCATCAGCAGCACACTCTAAGTGCAAGGTAAACAGCAGTCAATCCCAGCACGGGTGAAGAGCTGATCTCACAGCCCAGTTAATCTGATCAGCACCTCCGCTCTGAGGTGTTTGAGGCTGCGCTGGCACGGGGTGAGCAGGATTTAAACGGTGCCTTTTCAAGCCAAGCCTGTTTGCTGATGTATCTTGGTGATGTATCTGGAGCCTGGCTGAGCTGTCAGTCACATGTGCAGGAAGCTGAAAGCACTGTAGAAGCCACAGGGTTGTTGTTTTTTTTTAACTTGGCAGAAGATAGCTGTTCTTTGGTTAAAATGCAGCTCTGAGCCAGCCATCCCTACTTGTCCTTTCATTCGACATCCAAACCAAACCCAGGCCCTCCTCTGTTAACCAACCCCACAAGTACAAGAAAGTTGTTCAAGGCCATGAATTCCTCCCATAACAACTGCTGGTGTAGAACAAGGCAAGTTGATTTTTTCCACTTGGTAAAACAAAGGTTTCCAGGGGAGAATTCCAGCTACAAAGCTCTGCCAGCAATTTGCATCTCCATGGGATGCATCCATCAGGGTTTGCTCTGTATCGCCAAGAAACAACCCCCAAGTTCCCCTCAGGACAGTGAGCACAATTGGCAATGAATTGCTATGATCCCACCAAAAATCAGGGATCACACGGGTTCCTTGTCTCTGACCATTCTAGATGAGCTCTGGGCTATTCCTTGTCTCCAGAGCCTGGAGTTATTAGGAGACTCCTACAAATCAATACCTAAGTCAAATAAAAGACATTTAAGCCAAGCCCTGAGGTTTCTAACAGAAATTTCCAAGGTTATAACTCCATTTCTGAAGCACCTGGTGCCCATTACAACCTGCAGAGCCCAAAGAGACTTTTCCACCAGGAACACTGGAAGGCAGCAAGTGCTAAATCTGGGAATTGCAGCTTCATTACCAAAGTCAAATGCACCTTTCTCTTCCTTCAGCATCAAAAACAAGAAAGAAAGGTAGAAGAAAAAAATACATCATTTAATATAAATGCAACACAGATCAAGAGCAGGAAAGAGCAAAGTGGCATAATGAATTTGTAATCCTTTTTTTTCTCAGAGGGAGGGTAATTCCTGTAGCACAGAGTGACAGAGCTGTCAAAGGTGACAACGCACAAAGGTGTGATACACACAGCTCAGGCCCCCTGACCTCTGGTGCTTGATGAACTTTTAAACTCTTAGCCCCAGCAATTTCAAAATTATTGGTGCCTGCTTTGTTGTACTTTGAGGAAAAGTGAAATACAGAAGTGTCCAGGAAGTGAAAGGTTATTTCTTGTGCATCCTCAGTAAACACGAAACACCGAGTGCACAAGAACACATCACACAAAGTGACCTGCAAATGCCACCTTGCAGCTGCATCTTGGATTTTGAATTCAAAACCCCAGCACCGAGGGCAGCCACCCCTTTTTTCCATGCAGGAGGCTGCCAGCTTGAGATAAAAGGTGAGAGTTTGAGATCCTGGGGAGTAAAAAACCAACCCATGCAAAACAGATTTAAATACTAAAGACTGAGCCTAATGCAGTACTTAGGTGGTACCTTTAATTCTTTTTTTTTCCCCTTAAACATGTGATGCTTTACAACTAATTTATCTCCACGAAAAGATAAAAATCAAACAGAACAAGGCACAGAAATATAAAAAGCTGCTTTGCATTTGTTATCATACTTTAGTAAAATGCAGAGGAGAGCAGAGCCAGGTATTTATGGATGGCAAGCACCAGGAAGTCATTTAGACTCACCAAGGGCCAAGGCTTTAAGGCTTGTTTTGTTTATTGTATCTCTCCGTGCTGCTGGTGGCTCAAAACGAACATAAAAGTCATCTCTGCCAAATTGATTTCCTGAAAATCTGAGTCCATACACAAACAAATTGTGCTCCCCCTCCTCCCTCCTGTCCCACTCATGGAACGAGCACTGTCTGCTCCATTTTCCTTACCTAAAAAAAAGTGGAAGGTTTAGATCTGTCCTTTTCCTGACAAACAAGGTGTCGAGGGCTTTCCCCAGATTTCCTAAGCTGAACAACAATTTTTTCCTGTTCCAAATGGTATCAGTCAATACTAGCTCAGTGCCAGCTCCCAGCCAGGAAAATGGTCTCAAAGATCTGAAGACCAATAAACTCATTTTGAGAGAATATGTACTACGTTAAAGGGTTATTATTAGGAGTATCTCTAATACAATTTAATATTTCAATATCCTGCTAAACTCCAGCTGGGCCCCCTGATGAGCAAGACAAATTCCATTCAGTCCTGGAATAGCTGGAAGAGACAGGAAACACTCAAGGAACAATCTAAACAGCACTTGGAGTCCAAAACTGCTACAAGTTTGAACTATATTCATATTCCGGGGCTTCAACAAGCCAAAGCCCCTCTCAGATCCATTCTATAAACATGGGAGGAACGTGCAAATTCCCTTTAGGAGTTTTCTCCTGGAAGGAGGAAGAGCAATTGTCAGATTTTTTGTTCAAAAAGAATTATGCCTTTGGGAAGTGGGGCCAAACTCTTGACTCACAGAAAATCCCACACAATTCAAAATTCAGAGAATACTGCATTAAACACTGGATTAATTCCCTTTATTAGCACAGCCTCCCTTATGCAGCAGACATGCTTCAAAGGAGTAGCAGTAAGATCTATCATAAAGCAAAGCTACCAGAGAAATGGATTAATGACAGCTGAGTTTCCCAAAGCAAATCCCCTTGTAAAGGCTCCTTCTTGCTATTTCCAGAAAACTGCACCAGATCCAAACAGGACCAACAGCAACAACAAACCATTTCAATTTCACCATTTTCCTACTCTCTGCTTATTTCCACCTTACTCTGCAGCTTGGTTCCTCCTCATATAAAAACTCATTTTTTAATTCCCTCAGGTTTTCGCCACTACCTTTCTCCACAGTTCAGGATAATGCATAAATCCACTGCTTTTCCCTCAGCTTCCAGCTCTTTTCCTTTATTTCCTAAATGACCTTTTACAACCCAGAGGGAGGAGAAGGAAACCTAAACTAAGTTAAACAGAATAATTTAATGTGCCAGCAGTTTCAAGGCATTACCATGATCCCATCACACACGTTAACATCACTGTTATCAAACCGCCCACACTGTGCAAAAGGCATTATTGATTTGCAGAGTAAGTGCTCCAGACTTTACTTTTCCATGTGGAGGCTGCTCTCCCAGTTTCCTGTAGCTCAATTTTTCTGTCAGTTATGCAACTTACGTTACATTTATATAACTAGCTCAAGGAAAAAAAAAAAAAAAAAAACAATAATTACTCCAGCCAGCAAAACTATTTGCAGTTTTATAAAGCCCTTCAGCATGAAGAAAATGGTCATGGCATGTTCCTTAAAAATCCACCTGCCTGCAACAGGCCAGGACATTCAAACCACTAAATTATACTTCCTCCTCTCCACTTTCAGTCAAGAGAAACTTGCAGCCATTTTGCCCAAGAAAACCATCAGCAACAACTTCTTCCAGCAGTTTTCTGCACTGATTCAGTTTTTTGGAAGGATCCATATGAAATGAATCCTGGATGGGAGCCCCCAAGTGCTGCTAAAGAAATCAAATGAGAGAAGAACCCCGCCTTCATCTGTCACTTCTGCACAGAAGCTACAGCAAGAGATGGAAGCGGCAACTGAGCTGCCAAAACCCCAAAATGCTGATTTTTTTTTAAAGCTCCACTTTCCTTCTTGATGAGGCTGAAGCATTTCTGTCTCACCCTGCCAGCAAAACCGAGCTGCATCAGGCCATGAAAAGTGTTATTGCAGGCAGGCTCTCAGCATTAACTGCCTGAATTACGTGCTTGAACTGTAAAAGCCATTTTCTATCAATTTAGCAAGTGTTTGCCATCACCAATACCTGAAATCTAATTGCATATTAAGTGCTTCAAAGGTCTGGAGCAACTCTGAGTGTGTTTACAGGAATAATGCCTGAATTGCAACCTGTCAGCCAGGCTGAAAGATAACAACGTGGATATCGCCAGTTTTCCACCCAGAAGAAAACACTTTATCATTTTTAATTGCTGCTGGACACCAGACAAACCAGGAACCGAGCCCCAGCTCGATGTTCCCTCCACAATCTGGCTTTTCTCCTTCTTGGGTCAGAAATCCTCCCAAGAACCCTTTTCACACCTCGATAAAAGCAGTCCTAAGGGTTTGCTGTTATGTGTGAAAGCTTTGGTCTCTCCAAACAATGCAAACACCTTTGTCTGTAAGGAATCAGAGCAGCTCTTTCTGCTGTGATTCACACCCAACACAAGGATTATCCATCTGGCTGCTGGATTCTGGAGCTCCCTTCCTCATTTCGAGCCTCTTCCTCAAGCCAGATCAGGCATCAGAAGGTGCCAAGGAAAGTTCAGGTGAAGAAAAATGTTTGTTTCAACTCCAAATCCAGGGAGCAGGGGGAAAGGGATGAGGCCGGCACGATGCTACCTGTGAAAATAGAATTTTTTCCCCCTCCACACAAAAAAGGGAAGCTGATTTCTCTGAATTGTCTTTATTTGCAAGACTAAACAACTAAAGAAATGTCCATCTAAACTTCTTCAATTTATACCACTTGTAAGAACCCTGCCTTACTTCCAGCCCTGAAGAGGTCAGGCAAAAGAATAAAACTAACTTGAAATTGCAGACTCTGTTTGACCGAGGGGAAAATGAGTTTAAAAGGAATATTGATTTTACCCCCTGAGTGACTGTTCAGGTGCACTTCAACTTTTTGCTTTGCAGCTGATACATGTCGGCTTTTCAAAGTTTTTCCATTAAATATTCCTGATTTTTTTAAAAATTAAAATCATTGAAGAGACAACTTGAACAGACAGAAACAGCTCAACATTTAGAGAAGTTACCTCTAAGAAAAAAGCCACTTTGCAATTAATTCTGAACTAACTGTGCAGTGCACAGCCCTTCAGGAGTTCACAAGCTTAAAAATCGTTCCTGTTTTGTGTTTATATTCTATTGCTTTGTGTTTATATTCTATAGCACATTCCATTATATCCTAAGTTTAGAGCCACTCCCCGTGGTCTTTTACAAGCTTTTTCACATCACCTTTCCCAAAGGGCAGAGCCATGCTGCGCCACCAGGCCTTGGGACAGCTTGCAGACACTGTGACACTCAGATCAGTAACATATTTAACAAGTGAATCACCAAAAATGCACTGACAAAAGCATTTGTAGCATCTGCCTGCGATGACAAACTTGAACATCTCAAGCCTGGCGGGTTTGTGGCTCAGCCTGAGCTGGCCCCGCATTTCAAAGCACCTGTGTTGCTATCACCTAACACAGACCCAGATCAAGGTGCAACTTCCTGTGTGTTTTAAAAACAAGTGCCAGGAGGAAATGCCTCCCAGTCCCCTTATAAGGGCAAAACTGAACTTGATAGCGAGCTGCAGCACCCGAATAAAGCAGCACCCAAAGAAATCCACTCCGCTCGGGAATAAATGTGCAGGAATCTTCCCCGAGCAAAGTTGGGTTCTTTGGAGTTCAGTTTAAACACTGACACGACTTGGAGTTATTTCCATCTGCCTCCCCCAATAAATGAATCACAAAATAAAACAAATCCCGAAGTTTTCTTGCATTTAGCATTCTAGACATGCCTCAAATTATGACTTGTCATTGCTAATCCCTTGGAACAGACAGTGCATCCTCCTCAGCACAGGGCCTGTTCAAACAGAGCTGGATCCATCCTCTCCTGACACACTGAGCTGTCCTTCTACCCTCAATCTGCATTATTAGCAGCAGCCTTGATGTGCTTCAGATTTATTCTGGTTCTCCTCTCCTCCTTCATGGGTTTTAAAAGTCCCAATTCAACACAGTTATAGAACCATAGATTGGTTCGGGTTAAAGAGACCTTAAAGATCGATTTAGTTCCGACTCGCAGCCATCATCCAACACAGCAATTACTCTGTCACACACACACAGAGCAGAATTCTGGTTTAGGCATCTGCAGAAGGTGCAGAGCCGGCACACCTTGCCGGGCTCCCTGCTCCTCATCCCTGCGCGTCCTTTGGGGTGATGGATGCAGCCACGGCTGGGAAGGAGGGAAGGGGCAGAGGGGTGGCAGATGCCCCCAAGTGTCCCTGTGCACAGAGAAACAGCTGCCGGACAGACAGCCGGACACCATCAGCTGCCCGGCAGTGGAAGGCAGGCATGTCCCCGGCACAGAGAGCTCACGGTCAGGGCTCACCCGGGGCTCCCAACTCCTCCACACCCACCGGCGGCCACAACCGGAGCAGTTTCACTGCTGTTCCCCCTGCCGCCGGCCCGGGGCCGAAACGCGGCTCTGACAGCCGTGCCTGAGCGGCACCAGAGCACCAGGGGCACCTCCATCGGCACCCTCTGGGACACAGGGGACCCGGCGGCCCCGCTCCCTCTGGGACACAGGGGACCCGGCGGTTCCTCACGGGCACCGGCCCCTCTGGGCTCAGGGCCCGCAGCCGCTCCGCAGCCCGGGCGCGCCCGCCGGGAGAAGCCCACGCCGCCCCCGCTCCGCTCCGCTCCCCGGGAAAGGCGCCCGCCGCCCGCTCCGCCCTCCCCGGTCCCCCCAGGCCGAACCGGGGCCGCGGCAGCCCTGGCTGGCTCCACTCACCGCTGCCGTGGCGCTCGGCGGGACGGGGCGGCGCGGCCCCGCAGGGCCGGGAGCGGCTCAGTGCAGGCCGGGCCGAGCCGGGCCGGGCGGTGCGGTGCGGACAGCCCGGGCCGGGAGCGGCTCAGCCCGGGGACGGCCCGCGGCGCTCGGCGGCGGAGAGCGGAGGGCGGCGGTCCCGGCACGGCGGCGGACGCGCACGGAGCATGCGCGGGGCCGGGCCCGCCCCGGGGAGGTGCCTGGGCCCGGCTGAGGCACCGCGGGACGGAGCGGAGCGGGCCGGGGCGGGAACGCTCCGTGTGTGGGAGCGGCCCCTGTGTGGGAGCGGCCCCTTGCAGCCCAAGCCGTACGAGCGTTCTGTGGTTACCGCTCGGACAGTGCCGCAGCTGCAGGTTCTTCCCCACCCCAGCGCCGAGGCTGCGGCTGTCACCTCTGCAGATGCCCAGAGTTTGTCACGGGGCTGTTTGAGCTAGAGAATTACGGAATCACAGAATCATTGAGCTGGGAAAAGCCCTCCAAAGTCACCGAGCCCAACCAGTGACCCGGCCCAGAGCGCTGAGTGCCACGTCCAGAGATGGGCACTCCAAAGCTCCTTGCACAGCCCCTGCCGAGGCCTGAGCACCCTTTCCATGGAGAAATCCCTGCTGCTGTCCAATCTAAACCAGCCCTGGCACAGTTTACGACCACGTCTTCTTGTCCTATTGCTGCTTACAGAAAAATCCACCCCTCACCTGGCTACAAGCTCCTGTCAGGTGTGTGTGGATCATCTTTTACAAACCCACAACCTTGTTTCCATTCTCACGCCGATGCGAGCGAGGCAGTGTAAACAACTCACTGAAATGGGGAGATGCTCACAATCCTCCCGTCTGCACAGAAAAGAAACTGTTTTTTTCACTGCGGTTTCAAACTCTTGTCAAAGTCACAGGAAACAGCACAAGTGGAAGGAAAACGCGTAAGAAAATGATTCAGTTCAACGAAATCATTCGCCCCTGCTTCCCACACATCACACGTATCTGGCATTTTCTTCTGAGAGAAATCTGCTGCTGCCTTTTGGGGGAATTGTCCTGAAAGATTAATAGGTCATTAGAAAACCCATTCTGATAAATATTTCCCGTCGGTGTAACTCAGACTGAGCACACTGACACCATTTTATCAAGGCTTTCTGGCGTGTGGCAGCACCAGGTGTGAAAGGCCCCTCGCTGTTCTGAGGTGTTTACACACACACCTCTGCAGCTGCTCTGCCCCGGCTCGTCCACCTTGTGCCTCAGCAATCCCGAGTTTTGTCCCTTTTCTCCAGGAAATGGAGCTGGGAGCAGCTGGGAGTCAGGTGCTGCTGGCCCGGGAGTGCACATGTCCAGGTGGTTGTAATTTACAAACTGGAGAAATAACACTGATTCCATTTTTCCCGTCTCCTGAGAGGAATCCAGCCAGCCCTGTTTCCACAGCTGTCAGGGAACCAGCAGGGTGGGATTTGGATGATTTTGCACCATGATAACCTTTTTCCTCAGCTACATGGCCACTGGGTCTGGATTAACCATGCGCTGTGGGAAAGCGCTGGAGCCTCAACCTGTTTCCATCACTTTGGTCATCTCAAGAGTAGAAAAGAGCCTGAGGCTGGAAGAAGAGAGGTTAAACAATGCAAATCATGGAATCATGGAAGGGTCTGGATTGGAAGGGACATTAAAAATCATCTGATTTCATACCCTGCCACTTTCCACTGTGCCAGGGTGCTCCAAGCCCCATCCAGCCTGGCCATGGGCACTGCCAGGGATCCAGGGACAGCCAGAGCTGCTCTGGGCACCAGTGCCAGGGCCTCACCTCCCTCCCAGGGAAGAATTTTTCCCTAACTATTGCACTTTTTTCTTTTTCTGCTTTGGTCGGGGTCAGGATTAAATGCATAGAGATGCTATTTCATGTTCAGACTCAGATGTTTATTAATTCTTATCTATATTGTAGTCTAATTTGTGACTTCTACAGCAATTCACTGTCAAGCCACAAAATGGCCTCACATTTATCTTTATAAGGTATTTTAAGGAAAAACTACCTAATAAAGAAACGACAAATTATTTTTACTTTTAACCTAATAACTAAACACTCATGATCTGCAATGTGGATTTTTCTATCTAATGACAAAATACCACCTACACTCATGAAGGAGAAGGTGAAGAAGAAGAACCAGCCACCACCTTAAAACTTCCCTCTTGCCTTATATCTATTACTGTACTCTAAAACTTTAAACTCTAATTTCCCACCATGTGATGTTACACACTTCTGTTCAAACTCCACCCCCACAATCCCAGTTCTGTCATTTAATTTTGGAAGCTTCTCCACTGCCTCAGTGTTCTCTTGGGGGTCAGTGCCTGCAGCACAGAAAGTCTGAAATTCTCAGCACCCAGGGTTCCAGCACCTAACATCTAAGATATGTATGGATGTGCCATGGTTCCCAGCACTGACCTCTTCTTGTTACCTTTTCCCCACATTTTACCTGCAGCAGCTGCTTCCAACAATTCTCTTTCCTTCTCACCAGCCCTTTCCATGGCTTTGCCTTGACAAGGATTAAATCATTTTTCTTGGTGGGTTTTCATGCTGAAAACCACCCCAGATCTGCATTATTTGTGCCTTACAGGCACAGGCAACTGATGCTGCAAAGGTTCTTAAATCCTGGAGCTGCCCAGCCCAGCCAAGGTTGTGACCAAGGTTTGCATAAGGGGCTTAGCCTGGGGCTGCTCGTGGAGCAGAGCAGCTTTACCTCTGCTCCATCTAAATCCATGCCCAGAGCCCAGGATCATGTCCAGGAATGACCCAAAGGCCATGTCCTTCAGCCAGAATTAAATTCACACACCTCACTTTAAAAAATACTGAGCTGCTCTGGCACTTGGATTTCACTGAAATTGTGTGCTCAGTCTCCCAGTCCTGTCTGCTATGTGAGCTTTTGCCTTCTTTTCCTTGATTTTGGTTGTTCTGTGACATGAAACTGGGATGAAATCAATGTGCTTCTAAAAATTCCTCCAAGAACTATGTTAATAACAGGGGGGCATTTCCAGCCTATACCCAAAATTGTCTGTGTTTACCACAACATTCCAGCCTATAGGAAGGATGCAATTTTCTATTAAAACTCTTAAAGTGGTTTTCTCTAAGGAATTAATCATCTGTAATTGTGGCTTTGTTTCTTGCTTAGAAAGAGAACAAGCTTGCAAAGAGCTGCAGAAAAGTAAATAAAGAAAAATAAACCTTTTTTTTCCCTCT
Source organism: Ammospiza nelsoni (assembly GCF_027579445.1). Taxonomy (NCBI): domain Eukaryota; kingdom Metazoa; phylum Chordata; class Aves; order Passeriformes; family Passerellidae; genus Ammospiza; species Ammospiza nelsoni. The sequence goes on from NC_080641.1 coordinate 34,838,166, forward strand.
AAGTACTGGGGTGCAGCAGTGACACATCTGAAGAATTATTTTGTATCTTACATCCTTCTTTATTTTCCAAATTCCAGGATGCACTGATATTCTCCACAAAAAAAAAAAAAAAAAAAAAAAAAAAAAAAAAAAAAAAAAAAAAAGAGGCAAAGGCAAAATACAGAGGATGAGATCTGACTGTCTTGGTATTTGTGATTTAAAAATTAAACTAAATTCCAACAAATTTCCTCTTGTAGCCTTCTTTAAAGAAGGAATGGGGATAGATACATGGACTATCCCCTCCTTGTCCACTTTGTCCACTCTGCAGTTTGATTTCAAGCTTCACCTTTCCCTCTGAAATGGGATATTTCCACTTCACTTTAAACAGTTTAAATGTTTTAAAAGCTCTTTTTTTAATGTATTTCAAACTACACTGAGGGGTATACGGTAAAATGCTTTAAATCACTGATGGCATCAGCTTGGGACTGACAGGACTTTTATATAAAGGTGATTTAACATCTCTAAGTGGTTCCAGTTTGTCATTGATTTGCTCCTGGCAGTAGCTCTGGGGCCTGGTTCTCCTCACTCGTATCAGCAAAATTCAGGAGGATGCAATGAGGTCAGAGATGAGTAAAAGGAGATGTAAAATTCCCTAACCTGTAGTAGGATTTGAAAGCATTCTGAGAACAACTCTGTGTCCTCACACGCTTCTGCAGAGCGCTGTGAAAATTAAAAATCATTTTATGAATGACATTTTTGGTTTTCCCCATGCCAGGATGCAAGGCCAGGAGGAGCAGGAGGAGGGGGTCACCCAACCAAACGCTGGGTGCTCCAAAATCCAAAGCACCCTTTCAGGTGGGTTTGTGGGTACCCCTGCCCCCCATCCCCACAGCACACCTCAGAGCCCGTGGGGTGTATAAACAGACAGCCAAGGGCACAAGTTCTTCACATCTGATCTGTCGCTGAATTTATCTTCAGCTTCCTGTGCTCACGGAACATGCGTGAACCCCCGCTGCTGACACGGTTTTCAGAGAGCTCTGCTTGGAAAAGCAAGCCAGAGAATTTATTTTGAGACCCGGGGAAGGTGTGAATTGCTTCCGAGTAATTATCTACTTCTAAACATGGTGCCTAACCCTTCATTTTACAGCTAATCATCTCAGTTTGGGAAGGAGAGCCCCTTCACGTCAGCGGTGCAGGGTCCTTGGCAGAACGGAGATTAGATGTGGTGCCCTGGTTGCCGGGTGCCAGGCGGGCTGCGGGGGATTTCCTGGGCAGGCTGGAGCAGTGCCAGAGCCGTGGGTGGGAGGTGGAACAGGAGCTCAATTCCCGCTTTCCTGGCCGGGGGGATGAGTTCACTCCCTTTGCTCCCGGCTGGGGATGCGAAGGTGCTGCTGCCGTGTCCCAGCCCTGCAGCAGGCGTGGTCGTGTCGCTGCTTGCCTTCACTGACTGCTTTTCCCGTTGCCATCTCTCTGCTTCTTCATTGTTCTTACCCCAAACCAACAGTTTTATTTTCATTTTCTCCCCAGATTTCTCTGTTGAAAAATATCCCTTCTGCTGCCTCGCTGGGAAGCAGAAACTGGGTTTGTGTAGAGTTCTGGAGCAGCTGCAGAGGAGGAAGATGGTGATGGTGGCCAGCTCCAAACCCCACTTCTGGCTCCCCCTCCCCTGAACTCCGACTCATTCCACCAGCACGTTTTTATTGTGCTTCAAGCAGATGAATAAAATACATCAAGACAAATCAATAGTGCCCAGAAGCTCAAATGCATTTTCTTGAGCTCATCCACTTCCCAGCACAGCCCTTTCCAGAAGGATGAGCTTGCTGCTGGCACAGCTCACAGGTACCCACTTGTGCCTGGCTGCCTGCCAGCCACACCACTGGGGCTAGACAATGCTGCTCTCATGGACTGGCTCCACATCCACGGGGATATTTATGGATATATATGAAGATTTTTTTTCTGGGAGAGATATATATATATATATCCCAGAAAAAGTTGTATGTGCAACAGCTGGGTTTTATAAGGGCAAGTTTGGAAATGGAGTGTGCTGGTGGGGAGGCACAAAGCACAGCAGTGACCTCAACCTGAGCAATAATTAAATATTTTCAGATGGGAAATGTCACGTTTGTCACCAAAATGATCCAATATTGATCGTGTCCCTCTCTGTCCACACAGCCCAGAGTTTGTGCACCTGGTTGAGGCATTTCTCAGGTCATGCCCAGCACTGTCCAGGTTCCCTGTCCCATTCAGGGGCACACACATGACACAGAGCACGTAGCATTCCTAAAATCTTTAATGCCTGGACAAATTCCAAAGCTCACTCTGCTACTGCTGTTTTCCTCATGTGTACTTTAGGAAATGACAATTCCTCACTCTGGGTTAAAAAGCAGCATTTTGAGGTGGGGTTTACATATTCTCCCTTCCTCTGTCATAAAGAGATTGGGAATTAAGGTTGTGTTTCCAGGAGGGGTGTTGTTCATAATGGCACAGAGGGTTCAGAAATCCAGGCAGGATGGCGAACAAGCTCCAGATCTGGAGGAAAGTGGAGTTTTTTGCCATTAAGGATGAGCTGAGTGCTGCCCCAGTCCAGCTGTGCTGGTTGAATGGAGTCAGCAGGACCACATGGCTGCTGTGGGAAGGGAAAAAAGAGAGAGTCAGAGTCAGTCACCTTAGAGAAATGTGATGTTCTGGCTGGACTCTGTCACCCTGGGTGGCCTTTAAATGGCACAGTCCACATTAAGAGGAGAATTGTCACAGTGCATTTGAATATGGTTTCTAACCTGCTGAGAACATCCAGATTGCAACACAAAGTCTGGTGGAAATAGCTGAAGTTCCCATTCCAGTCCAGGAAAGCCATGGAAGTGAGAAGCAGTGCAGGAATTTTCTCCCATCTCTCTCTTTTCTTCATTTCCTCCTATATTTCAGGCAGCTGTTTTAAAGGCTGTGACATTTCACTTAACTTAGCTGAGTTCAAGAGGTGAAGGGAGAAGTCCACAGTCTAAGAAGGAGCTCAACAAACCCTGTTCCTCTGATAATTTTCAGATAAAACTGCTGTGAGTTTTCCTTTAATGGGGCTGCACACAACTGCAGAAGCTTGGCACATTTACATCCAAAATTAATTAGGCTTCATTAGCAATAAATAGGTGGAAATTTTCATTTTCAGAGTCCCCTGGATCCATTTCAAACCAGGATGCAGGAGATGGAGATGTTCTACACAGGGAGGAGATTTTGCCCAACGACGTGATGATGTTATCACTGTGGGAATGTGAGCACACAGAACACGCCAAACCAGGCACATCCTCGTGGAGCTTCTCACATTGTCTCTGTGATTTGTGTCCATCTCATCCAGCACAGCCTGTGCTTCTGTGGGAGAGGGGTTAACTCATCCACTTCCCTCTGGAAGATGCTGCTCCAACACTGACACTTTTGTGTGTTATCATCAAGTCATGCTGTATTTAGAATAAGCTGCAGGTGAGACTCCCATCATGGAAAGCAGCTTTCCCTGTCCCAATTAAACCACTGATTAAACCACTGACCCCCCCTGCTCCTCTACCAGCCCATTCTCCAGGGCTCTTTGCCACCACCAGAGCCACCCTGCCTGTGCTGGTGCTGCCCTTGTGTGAGCAGCCCTGGACTCATGGCCTTGGACTTCCCAGCACCCTCAGCCCCAGGCTGGTCCAGGCAGCAGGGATGAGAGCCCTGGATGGGTCCTGGCTGCCTGGAGGGGGTCCTCAGCTCCATTCTCCATCCACACCTCCAGCAGGAATCATTTGCTCTCTGCCAGTCTTATTTTTAGGCAGGAGGAATCTGAGGCTTGTGCAAATGTTGAAACACACGTCTCTGCTGAATAATTCAGTGTGCTCTGCCTGCTCCTGGAGTTCATTCAAAGGGAGGGCAGTCCACAGAGCTCTGACATTCACTGTGGACAGGAGGTGCCAGAGGGAGCACCAACAACTCCCTGCCCTCTCCAGCCCTCCTGCCCCAGCTCTGGGCTCTCCTGGCACTGCTGTCCAGCACCTAATCTGAGCAAATTTGCCTTAATTTCAGGTGGCCCTGTGTGGCACAGAGCTGGGGACTGCTGTGTCCTGAGCTGTGGGTGAGGCTGCAGTACCTGACTTAAGGAGGTCCAAGGAAAAACCTGAGCAGCTTTAAATTTTCCTCCATTTTCTGCTCTGGTTGAAAGAGGCTTTTTCCAGGGGCAGATGCACATCCCTGTCCATCATAAACCCCACAGTGCAGCTCTCAGCCTCTTGAAGTCAAAGGAGAACTTGAGATTTGAATTTTAATTTCACCTATAAACTGAAGCACACCTGGGAGCCAAACCCTTTGGAGCAGAGGGGTCTTTCCTCTGGTTCCACCCCTCCCAGAAAAATTAGAACATTTGCCCAAGATCAATTAAAGACCTTGTATAAGAGTATATTAATCCACATGTGGGTCTGTGCAGCTCTCCTGCTCCTGTGAAATGCTATGAAGAGCAAATTATGTACCAAAACTCTGCAATCTTGGCTTGCTCATCTGCCCAAATGCAGCAATTACAGCAGTAACTGACACTGCACCACACTGGAACACTCAGCTCCTGCTGAGTACTTTTGTCCCTGAGCAGCCATCACATAAAGTCACAGTTTTCCTTGGTGAATCAAGCTAATGACAAAATGCAGGGTTTCCATATGACCCAACAACTCAGCAAGCAGCTGTTTCCAAAATGTGAGATACAGGCAGAAATATCTCATGGAGAAAGGAGAAGGGATGGTGTCACCCTCTGCTCACACACTGCTTTTCCCAGTTCCAGGGGAAAACAGGACAGTACAGACTCCAGCAGAGTTCATTGCACATTGTGCAGCATCTCCAGGCTCACACTGAGGATTTCCTTAATCAGACATAAACTCAAGTTGCTTTCTGGTACATCTAATATTTGCATGGGGACATTGTAAGTAGGCGTCTCGGTTTGCAAAGATGTTTAATCACGAAGGTCTGGGTTAGAGTTCAAGTTCAAGTGTCTGCACTAAGCTGGAGAAGGTCTAAATAAGCAGCAACTGAAACAGTCTGACTCATGCAGGGCACTGCTGGACTTTGAATGGCTGAGTGCTTAAAGCTCTGTTGGGAACAATTTTTATTTTAGTCCAATAGCAACAGAAGGTACATTTGGAGGGGGAAAAGGCATTTTGGGGGAAGGCAACATCTTCATCTGGTTTCAAGGGCTGCAGACAGGGGATGCCTTTAATCCTGCTGCTGTCAGAAGGGCCAGGCTGCTCCAAGCAGCAGCTGCCACCCTTAAAAGGCTGAGCTGGGGCTGGGAGCCAGAAGCAAAGCAGCCATTCCAGTGTGCAGCCTCACAGCCCTGAGGAGACATCCCAGGAGCAGAAATGCTCCTCTCCCCATGTGGAACGTGGGTGGGAAGGCAGCAGAGTCCAGACAGGAAAAGGGACTTTCCTGATGCAAGAGCCTGAGAACTGCTGGGTGAGAACAGACCCATCTGGAATGGCAGCTGAGACACAGCACCAGGAACTGCCCTGCCTTGGGATCAGTCCCAGAAATCACAGAGAGAGAGAGGGGATGGGCCTTGTTTCTGTACCCCTGGATGCAGGTTGTTTGTGTCTTGCTTCAACACGTTGGTAGGAGGAAGTGCTCCAGTGGCAAAAGAAACTCTGAGAGTTGCATTGTTCACGTGCAGCAATGTTTGGATAGCAAACCCACCAGTCTGTCCCATTCCCATATCAGTAGGAAGCTACAGGAAAAAGAGATGGACTCTCTGCCCACTGTGCCAGAGAGGGAGATAAATTCAAGTGAATGTGACTGGAGAGGGGCTGCTCTGAGGCACAGGCTCAGTTCCTGTGCCATGGCAGAGCTGAGGCTGCGCCTGTTGTGACAGGAAATGAGAGGCACCAGTCACTGGGGCAGGCTGTGCAGCCCCACAGGAGTGTCCCACACACAGCTCTGCTGCACGTCCCTAAAAACAGCACAGGTTGGTCATTAACCTCAAACCTGAGCCATGGCCAGGCAGGTGAGCAACTGTACTCCTTGGATCTGATCCAAAACGAACCTTGGATCTGCCTTTGAGCATTCATCTTGCTTTCTGTGGGCAGGAAAGGACTTGATGGTTTCCACAGGGAGTCACCAGGCTGTTCCTATCAGGGAGCACCTGGAGCTGTGCCTGGGGCAGCACCACGAGCACCTGGCTGGATGCACTGCCTTTCTGCCAGGAAAGGGATTGCACATTCTCTGAGCACCTGAAATGGTAAAGAGAGAGCCCTGGGCAGCTTTCAAACGCTCCCATGGCCAGGATTCCCCAGCTCCTCCCTCTCCTGCCCATCCTGGAATGCTGGTGGCACAGGAAGGAGCAGCACAGCAGTGCTGTGGGACAGCCAGCAGAGATGAGCACTGCTCCTTTCTGGGATAAGCACATTCCTGCCTGGAAGAGGTGCCTGTAACCTTCGGAAAGTGGAAGCTGACGGTTGACTCTGCTCAGATTTTAATCCAGAATTTAAACTCTTGGTAGCAGGATGTCTTTTTTCATTGTTTGCAGTTTCTGGTGAGACAGAGCCCTCCTCCAGAAGCAGCCTCGAGCCTCTGTCCCAGCACCAGTAAGAATTTCCCCCCTTTAAGTGACACAGGCTGGCAAAACGTTCCATGGTGGCTGCACAGCCCTGACCCCACCAGGCTGGCCCCAAAAACTTCCAGTGAGCAGCAGGGAAATGAAAAACCATCTTTTTACCATCTTGGGGCTAATCCCTGTCCTGTCCCCCGAGCAGCAGGGAAGCACAGGGCAAAGCCCTGCTGGACAAGAATTATCCAGCCCAGAAAGAATTTCTAAACACCACTGGGTCAATGACCACGCCGAACGTCAGGATGGAGAGTAAATAGTGACCTCTGCAAAGTGCTGCATCAGCCTCGGCAGCCTCAATGCCACCAGCTCCTCGGGGAAGGGCAGGAATCTGGGAAACGGGCACTGCACCGACATTCCTGCAGCTTTCCGGTTACTTTATGCAAAAATCTTGGGATTTCACAGTCCCACCACAAGCCGGCCCGCGGGGCCCCTCTGCTGTCGGGTCCCAGCACTGCAGAGTTAACTCACACGGCACAAAGATCAGCACAGGCCCCCTGAAAACCGCCTCATTTCCAGGGATTTTGATGACATCGCTGTAAAAACGACCCAGGAAATTCAGTCTCCCACTCACAGAGCAGAGAAGCCCCGAGGAAACCCTGCAAGGGGCTGTCCCCGATCCACCAGTAACTCACTGCTGGGAAGAACCCATTTCCCACCTCTAATTCCCACGTAGAGACCTCTGAGTTACAGTAACCAGCCAAGATTGTGGTATCTTAACAAAAAAAAAAATATTAAAAAGTATCTTTAAAGGGCTTCATTTTCTCTATTGCTACAGAATAATTTGTTCTGTTACCAAGTAACCCCCCCGAGGGGCCACTGTGTTATTTAATATCCACCAGGCTGCACAGGACCCTGCTTTGGGAACCATTCCTGACCACTTCCAAAGCACAAGCATTTCTGGAAGCCCTCCCCAGAGGAAACAGCCAATACCGAGGCAGAGTGTGTAATATTTTATTGAACAAACGTGACCTTTATGCCAAGGGCTCCAGGTGAAAGGAGCACACTCCAGTGGAGCAGGACGCCGTGCGTGGTGGCTCTGGTGGCCCCAGGGTGCCGTGAAGCTCAGATGGCTGCCATCCTTCAGTTATCACAGTACTGTACCTTTACAAGAGACAGCATCAGCACTGTGATAACTGAGCCAGGGCAGCCTGGCAGTCATTGGCCCCTCCGTGGCACTGCCGAGTCCTCGGTGTCCTCCTCCCTCAGTGTCCCAAAAACCCCATGTCACCCCTCAGGTGAAAGCCTCAGGAGCCTTAACGCAAGTGGCTTTGCAGCTGAGGTTCACTCCAGGAAATCATCCACATAATTAGTGTTAAATCTTAATGACCACGGCGGCTTCCGAGTGGTTTTAAGCGGCAGCGCCTTGTGGGCAAATCCACCCACGCTGGCTTTAATGGAGAGAGAGCACCCACCCCTGCTCCAGGGGACAGCCCTTCCTCCCCCTCAAACCCAGGCAGGCAGCAGCTCTTGGCTCGTGCTGCCAGGGCTGGGTGTCAGGAGCAGTGGGGACAGTGGCAGGCAGCCAGGAGAGCGGCTGGAGCCGCTCTGGGACAGCGGGATCACGGCGGGCACGGCCCCGACGGCGGCACCAGCCCCGAGGGTGGCACCGGCACCGTGCCCTGAGCCCGCCACGCTCCTGCTGCCTGCTCTTCCTTCCAGGCATGCCTGGACTGCCCAGCCCAGCCCTCACCCTCCTTGGAGCCTGGCACGTGTGTCTGCACAGGCAGCACGGCCGATCCTGCCGTGCCCACCGCGACTGCAGGCAGCAGCCTCCAGGTGCCCCAGCTGGCATTTTTTGCTCATCAAATCCACATAAAAACATTTGAAATGCACAATCCCACTAATTTGTTAAATTACAAGCTTCCATCAACCTATATTTACTGCCCTCCATTGTTTTTTTTTCCCCTTCCTTAAAAACAGGCACTGCTGAAAAGATCATGGAACTATTTCTCCACCCACCACTTGGTTGTGCACGTCTGCAACTTTACCCCCTCTTGGCTTTTTTTTTCTTTCCTAAAACCAGGCATTCCTGAAAACATCACAAAATTATTTCTACCACCCCCACGTTGCCTGAGGGAATTGGATACATCAAGTTCTGAAATGACTTTAAGAAAACACAAGGGTTCCATGCTGCCAAAGTTAATGTGTTACTAAGTTTCCAATAAAAGTCCATTTATGATGTTGATGGAGCAGCACAAGGAGCTTCCATGTTTCCACCAGCAGGAAGCAGAAACTCCAAAACTTGTTTGTGTGTGTTTTTTTTTTTTTTTTTTTTTTTTTAACACTCTAAATAACTCACCTGGCAAAGAGAAGGTGCTGAGATGTCCCAGAGGCTGTTTTGGGGAGACAAACACAAAACGCTGGGCTGGATCCAGCCGTGAAAACGCTGCCTTACAAGTTTGCAACTCCAGAGGGCAACGGAGAGGCAAACGTGGAATATGGGAGCAGCAGCACGCAGGGGAAAAAAAAAACATTTGCACATTTTAAAACAAACTCCAAACATACATTACATAAAAGGGGGACAGTCAACAGATTATGCAATGCTGACGTCAGGCAGCACAGATGACTTCAGCATGCATCCCCAAATTTGCAGATTTGCCACAGTTTGGGGATTAATCATTAAGGAATTGGCTGTTGCTAGGAAAGCACAACAAAAACTTGCTAAAAATATTAATGGATTCTGTCCGTGCAAGGGTGGGTTTTGAAAAGGAAAGGAGCTGCATGAGCAACGAGCCCTTGGCTCTCACTCCCAGGTGCTCTCACACCACCATTGGTATTCCAGGTGAGGAATCCTACTGATTTCAGCATGGCTTAAGTGTGGGGTTGGGAATTCTACATCTCACAGGCTGAGGTGATGAGAGAAGAATCACTGCTTTGCAATTCAAGCGTGCTTTGATCACTCTATCAGGATTTTACTGCTCCAGCAGTTCCTTATCAGGGTTTTAAAGGGAGAGGGGGAACAATTCCTCCCCAGCACCCTCTGCAACAGCAGCTGCTGGAGTCACACCCGTATTCCAAGGGCTGATGCCATTTTATCTGTAGGAGCCAGCTCTTCCCCCAGTTCAAATACAGTTTGTTGTGTTGCATCACACACACACACACTGATTTTTGCTTTGCTTCAGCCAGACTAAAGCTACACAGACCTGATGCAGAAAGCTCAAGCAGGTTCTCCATTTATCTGGAAAAAACCCACCTTTTTATAGCAAACCCCACATTAATTTTGGAGTCCAGCATACATTTTTGTTCTTGTTATTGCTAAGGCCCTGCAAATTTCCATACACTTTTTAAAAAACCCCTCCAGTTTCCAGGGTTTGCTGCCAGTTCTCACCTTTGAAACCCGTTTAAGCTGGCCTGGTTGGTTTTTAAACTCCAGTCCCACGTCCAGCCCCTTTGGGGCTGGTGATATTTTTGCAGTTGTTTCATAGGAACCAAAATTCCTTCGGCATCGCAGCGATGGGGCTGGGGACATTCCCTGCCCACAGCCCCACAGGGCTGGTCCCTCCCCACCCCTACGCACGGGCCGAGGATCTGCGGGCGCTGCGAGCCGCTCTCACCCCGCGCGGGCTCCTGAGGGGAACAAACCTCATCTCCATCTTCCCCGGCGCGGTTTGAGCGCGAATCCCGCCAGCCTGAGGAGGGAAGAAAACAAACAGCTGGTTACGGGGATGCAGCGGCGTGGGGCGGTGACACGGCCGGCGGCGGGCACGGCGGCGCTGAGGGGCGGCGGAGCCCGGGCCGCCACCGCCGCTCCTCCCAACTTCGCTGCCGGGGCGCTGCCCGAGCTTACCTGGAGCGGGGAGGGGGAAAGCCGGGCAGCAGCCGCGGACGGGACGGGATGGGGCAGGACGGGGAGCCCCGATCCCGCGGAGCGCCCCCCGCCCGCTCGCCCCTCAGCAGCGCCGGGACCCGCCCGGGGCAGGGGGGGGCGGCGGCCCCGCCCGCGCAGCCCCCGAAAATGCGAGTGCGCCACGGGGCAGCGCCGCGCCCGGCGCCGCCGGCCCCGCGCCCCCCGCCGCCGGCCGCCCACCCCGCGGTGCCCGGGGCCGCGCCGGGCCGGACCCACCTGCGGGCGCGGCGGGGCCGGGGCGCGACATGACGCAGCACGGGCGGGCGGGCGGCGTGAGCGCCGCCATCTTGCCGTGTTTATGGCAGCGCCGCGCGCCCACGTGACCCGCGCCCGCTTCCGGGGGCGGCGCGGGGGCGCGCGCGGGTGGGGGGGGGGGGGGGGCGGGGGGAGAGGGACGGGAGGCGGCGCGCGCCCCCGAGCGCGGGCACGGCGGCAGCCGCGGGGGCGCGCACCGGGAACGGCACGGCGTGGATACCGTGTGGGCACGGTGTGGGCACGGTGTGGGCACCGTATAGACATGGTGTGGACACGGGGCTGCGCCCGCCGGGACAGTGACACACACACAGTGACACACGCGGAGTGACACACGCACAGTGACAGACACACACAGTGACACAGACAGCGAGACACTCACACAGAGACACAGTGACACACGCACACACAGTGACACAGACCGTGACACACGCACAGTGACACACGCACAGACACAGAGAGAGTGACATTCTGCACTGAGGAAGGGACACACACACACACACACACACACATACAGTGACACACACAAGGAACGGCACCCGCGGAGCCACACACGCAGAGGGAGTCACCCACAGACACACAGCGAGTGACACGAACGTCCACAGTGACACAGACACTCCCCGCGGAGTCACCAGCGCCGAGCAGCTCCTGGGCACGGCGGGCTGTGCACCACCTCCAGGCTCTGTGTGTGCGTGTGTGTGTCTGTGTTCGCGTGTGTGTGGATGTGTGTGTGTGTGCCATCCACAGGTTGTACCCGCTCCCCGGCCGTGCTTTCCAGCTGTACATCCACAGGTTGTACCCGCTCCCCGGCCGTGCTTTCCAGCTGTACATCCACAGGTTGTACCCGCTCCCCGGCCGTGCTTTCCAGCTGTACATCCACAGGTTGTACCCGCTCCCCGGCCGTGCTTTCCAGCTGTACATCCACAGGTTGTACCCGCTCCCCGGCCGTGCTTTCCAGCCGTTCATGCCCGTCCCGCACGCCCGCGGCCCGTGTTCCGCCCGTCCGCAGCCGGGCACCCTCCGCCCGCCGCCGCCGCCGTGCCCGCCCCGGTGGTCGCGTTCCCCCGTGGGTGCCCCCCGGCTCCCCGCGGGCTCGGCCGTGCCGGGCGTGCGGGACGTGCCCCGGGAGCCGCTTCCATGGGCGGCGCGGCTCGGGCGAGGCGGGCGCGGCGAGCCGGGATGTGCCGGGCCGGGGCGCGCCGTGCCGGGCCGAGCCGAACCGGGACCCGCCGGGCCGGGCCGTGCGGGGCCGCGGGGGCCCCCTCGGGCCGGGGGATGCGCGGGCGGCTCCGGGACTACAAATCCCAGGGTGCCGCGGCCCGAGGGGGCGGGCGGGGGAGCGGCCGCGGGGTCCCCCCGCCCTGCTGATGTGTCCGGGCGGCGCGGGGGGAGCGCGGCCGGGGCGGCTGACGCGTGTCCTGCCCCGCAGCGCTCCGGCGCCCGCAGCCGGCCATGGCCTCCAAGCTGCTGCGGGCCGTGGTGCTCGGCCCGCCCGGCTCGGGCAAGGGCACGGTGTGCGAGAGGATCGCCCGCAGCTTCGGGCTCCAGCACCTCTCCAGCGGGCAGTTCCTGCGGGAGAGCCTCGGCGGCGGCGGCGGTGAGTGCCCGCGGGGCCGCCCCGTCGGCACCGGCACCGGGAGCGGCACCGGGGGGTCCCTGCCCGCGCATCCCCGGCGGGGCAGCGCTGGGACGCGGTGGGGACGCGGATGGAGATGGGGGTGGGCTGGAGACGGCGATGGATGGGATCCGTGTCCGCGGCGGGTGCACCACAGGTTGTTTTCTTGCCGTGCGTTTGGCACAGCTCATTCATCGCCTGCTCCTCCTGCCGGGGCTCTCGGAGCCGCTCGGGAGCAGCGGGATCGGGAGCCGCGGGTGCCGGGGATGTGCCGTGGCTCTGTTATCGCTGTGCGGGGCGGTCGCGGCTCCGGAGAGCCCGGTGCAGACCCCAGGGAGATGGGCGCTGTGCGGGGCTCGGGGCTGTGCTGTGATTATCAATAACCCCATCCTGTGATTATCAATAACTCCATCCTGCCCCGGGGATGCACGGCAGATGGCCGGGATGCTGCGGCATTCCCACGGCGGCACGGATGGATTGGGAAGGAGCGTCTGTCCGGAGGGAAAACCTGCCGGGAATATCGCCGGCTGCCCTGGCCGGGTCCCAGGAGCGGGGAGCGGCAGGAGATGGGCTCAGCACCCACCTGGCACAGGCACCCCCGCACTCCCGGCTTGTAGGGTTGGGCAGCGCTGCCCATCCCGTGTCCGACACCCAAACCCAAACCCCTGGAGCCGGGATGAGCTGTGCTGTGTCCCTCGGGCAGTGAGGGGCTCCTGCTCCGGGCTGGGCTCGGGAGCGGCCGTGCTGAGCCCCAGCTCGGCGGGATTGGGCAATCCCGGCGCGGTTCTTTCCCCAACGCTTCCTTCTGTCCTCCGCTAACGTGTGAAACACCGACCGGGGGGAAGCTGACTCACCGGGCAGGGAACGGTGAAACGGCCTCGGTGCAAAACAAACCGAGAGGATTCAGAAGTGATTTCTATTTTAGAAGGATGGCAAAAACAGGGAGGAAAATTAGGCAGGGTAAAGTTTTGGAGAGGTGCATGGTCCGACAAGGGCGTTGCACACAGCTCTGCGCTGGTCATTCATGTAAAAATACCCAGATTTCCTTTTGTAAATAAAAAGGACAATAATGTTTTCTTTAGAAAATTTGGAAAATCTCGGTGAGGGCTTTGGCTGAAGGACAGAAATCTGGGCTGGAAAGCGAGCAGAGGTGCAGTGTGTGGAGAGGGGCAGGCGGTGCCCACCCAGGAACTGCCACAGCCAAGCTCTGAACCACCAACTGTCCCAAACTTCACTTTTCAGTCCGTGCTCTTGCCACAGAGCTCCTCCGGGGACACTGAGAAGCAAGAAGAGTTAGCTGAAGGTGTTTTTGGTACATTCAGAAGGAAACAACACGGAGAAATGCAGGGAAAATTACTCAGAAGGAAACCAGCCGTGGTTTGGTTCATCTGGCGTGACATTTGGGTCCCACCTTTGACTCAGCCTGTGTAACAGCTCTCAGTGAGCTCGAGTTATTTGGGTTTTTTTAGTTTTTGTTTTTGTTTTTTCTGCTGTTTGCTTTGGACAAGCTGTTACATGACTGTGCTCCGGGGAAACGAGGTGGAAGCAGCTCCTCTTCCCAAGTCTGTCAGCTCAGCTGCATCACCAGCTTTGTGCTTGTGGGGAGCTGGGGCTCTGCAGAACCAACAGACCCATTACAGCCTCATCCTCCCAAAGGCAACTGTGAATGCTGTGTTTTCACAGGGATCTTGGCCTGCTGCGTCAGTGCTCCAGGGATTTTCCTGCTGGCCACTGCCAGGCATGAAGTGGTCACAGCTGAGGGTTTGGGGGGCTCCTGCTGCTGGAGGAAAGCTGAGTTCCAGCATGGAGAGCATTCCAGGACGCTGCTGGAGCTGGTGGTGGTGGTCACAGGGAGCAAAGACTCATTTTTGGGGCAGGTGAAGCAGCTGAATGCACGGCTGCTGCTGCTGCTGGAGGGCTCTGAGTCGTGCTCCAGGCACATCCGCCCCCAGCCGTGAGTCCCCTAATTAGTGCCTGTCAGCAGTGGCCGCTCTGCTCCAGGGAAAGGCCTTTGAAACACCTTGGAAGACTTTCAGGCTGTGTTTTGGTGCCAGGCAGGGGTGCTGGAGGGTGGTGAGCCATTTTTCTGGCCAGCATTTGCCCCGGAACCCAGGTGGTTGTCTCTGGTGTTGGCAGCATCCCCAGGTCTTAGCAGGACCCTTCAGCTCATTTGCCAAACAACTGAATTGCTTGTCCTGGCTTTGGCTGGGGATCTGTGGGTCTTGTGTCTGTCCCACTGCTCCCTGTCAGGTGCTCTCTTGGAGCCAGGAGTGGCTCCTGTCCTTTCCTCGTGACAGATTTCCTCTGTGAGCGTCCACCAAAGCACGCACAAAACAAAATTCCCTGGGGGATGTGGGCTGTGCATGGCCTCACAACCCTTCTCCACATCCTCCCCATGGATTGTGACCTTTGCTGGCCACACTGGCCTGCTTGGTGGCCAGAGCTGAGCCCAGGGATGCAGCCTGACAGTCCCTGCTTTTCCATAGATCCCTGCTGCATCCCTGATCCCTGGGATCTCTCCCAGTCCTGGCTGTTGCTCTCCAGACAGAATTCACAGATTCACAGAATTCACAGAATTCACAGAACTCACAGAATCACAGAATGACTTGGTTGGAAGAGACCTCCAAGATCATCGAGTCCATCCCAGCCCCACACCCCAACTCACCCCTGGCACCCAGTGCCACATCCAGGCTTTGTTAAACACACCAGGGATGGGGACTGCACCACCTCCCCGGGCAGCCATTCCAGAGCTTTATCACCTTTCTGTGAAAAGCTTTTCCTGCTCTCCAGCCTGTATTTCCCTTGGTGCAGCTCGAGGCTGTGTGCTCTGCCTGTGTCAGTGCCCAGCCCAGCTGAGCACAGGCACCTTTCACACCCCACTGTCCACCCTGCAAGCCCAAATTTGGGGCCCCATCAGGCTCCTGCTCCCTAAAATCACCTCCTGATGCTGAGGGCAGGGTGGGTGCAGCATCTGTGTCAGGAAAAGGGTCCCAAAACTGGGGTGACAAGTGCTGTGGTTTAACTGTGGTGGTGCATTGGTGCCCCATTCACCCCCAGGGTTCCTCCTCTGTCAGCTCCAGACTGGGCTGCTGTAGCCTAAATAATGGGAGAAAAAAACCCAAAAACAAACTCCTGGAAAAGGCTTTGGACAGGGAGAAAGTCCAGGGTTGTGCTGCAGGCTCTGGAGGCTGCCCAGGGCTGTGTTTGGGAACAGCTTCTCCTCCAGCCTGTCCTGCCTGGCCCTGGGTGGCTGCCGGGTGGCCTTGGGGCTGGGACACGTCCCCTGGGGCTGGAACATGTCCCTTACAAATACCACATCCCTTACAAATACCTTACAACTTACAAATATAAAAAATACCACTCTATACCTGCAAAGTAAAACCATAGTTACAATTAAAAAACTAATAAAACCCCAGCAATTATGCATGCTCTATTATAAAAAATCCCATTACAATTAAAAAAACCCCACCTTATTATCTCAATAAAAATAAAACTAAAAATAATTTTTTTTTATAAAAACCACAAATACACTCACAGCTCTAAAAGTAACTTAAAAAATAAACAATCCCAGCCACCCCAGGACACCATCTAAAGAATCCAATAATCCCTAAAAAAATCTAAATGCCAAAAAAATTAATTAAAAAAATTACAAAACTCCACATTAAACCATCAAACAATCCCTAAAATTCTCCAATATTTGTCATTCACTAAAAAAATTCAAATTCTTGAAAATTACTTCAAAATCTCGAAAATAATTAATAAAATAATTTAAAAATTTGAAACCACTACAACCTAACTCCTTTCTCCTTCAATAATCCCAAAGAAATAACCTGTTATTATCATCAGTTGTCCCCTGGGGCTGGGACACATCCCTGGGGACAGATCAAGGCCACGTGGGGGGAGCCACAGAGAGCTGGAGTCCCGTGAGTTTCAGGGCAGATTAAACCCTCAGTCATCAGATTAATGGGATTAGAGCAGGAGCTGGAAGGCTGGCTTTGAGCTCAGCACACCGAAAAGCCCTTTGCTCCCTGGAGTAAGTGCAGAGTAAAGCCTGCACCCCTGTGACCAGCCCAGCAATGGGGTTTGGTGCTATGGGGTGAGCCCCAGCTCCTTATGGGGGGCCAGGATCTCCCTCCCTGCTCAGGAAGGGCTCCCAGACCCTGCTCCCCTTTGGAATGGAGTTTTCCATGGGCTGGGGGCTGGGAAGGGGACGGCAAACGTTAAATTTGGAGTTTAAACTGCCTGGAAGGAACCCCCAGGGCTGGGATTGGGGATGGGGTGATGCTCTCTGCACATCCTGGGGGTCTGGAGAGCCCTTCCTGCAGATCCAGGGCTGTTCCTGCTGGAGAGAGGGGATGGGGCAGTGCTGTGGACGAGGGAGAAGCTGCAGGAGCTTCACACACAGAGGGGACAGGGGAGCAGCAGGGATGTCCGTGGTGGAGCCGTGGAGAGCTGTCCATCTGTCCTGGGCCGTGGGAAAGCTGCACCCCGGGGCTGTGGGGCTCTGCTGTGTTCCCACACTCCCTCCCCAGCCCCGCTGTGCCTCGGGCTGCTCTGGCCTGCAGCTCCAGGCCTGGCTCCAGCAGCCCTGCTGGGCCACAGCTGCTCCCTGGGGCGGCCAGCTGGCCTCAGGTGACAGCCAGACCTGCTGTGGCCTCTCCCGGCTCCTGGGGTGGCCATCCCTGCTCAGGGTGACAGCCAGACCTGCTGTGGCCTCTCCCAGCTCCTGGGATGGCCATCCCTGCTCAGGGTGACAGCCAGACCTGCTGTGGCCTCTCCAGGCTCCTGGGGTGGCCATCCCTGCTCAGGGTGACAGCCAGACCTGCTGTGGCCTCTCCAGGCTCCTGGGATGGCCATCCCTGCTCAGGGTGACAGCCAGACCTGCTGTGGCCTCTCCCGGCTCCTGGGGTGGCCATCTCTCCTTGGGGTGACAGCCAGACCTGCTGTGGCCTCTCCAGGCTCCTGGGATGGCCATCTCTCCTTGGGGTGACAGCCAGACCCTGTGTGGCCTCTCCAAGCTCCTGGGATGGCCATCTCTCCTTGGGGTGACAGCCAGACCTCCTGGTCCCCTGGATGTCCATCCCTCCTTGGGTGACTGTGGTGGTGTTCGCAGGGGTCCCAGGATGAGGGAAGACATGAGAATGTGGACTCCATGTTTCAGAAGGCTTGACTGATTATTTTATGACATATATTATATTAAAACTATACTAAAAGAATAGAAGAAATGATTTCATCAGAAGGCTGGCTAAGAATAGAAAAGGAATGATAACAAAGGCTGACTGAGACAGTCTGGACAGCTGACTGTGATTGGCCATTAATTAGAAACAACCACATGAGACCAATCCCAGATGCACCTGTTGCATTCCACAGCAGCAGATAACCATTGTTTGCATTTTGTTCCTGAGGCCTCTCAGCTTCTCAGGAGGAAAAATCCTGAGGAAAGGATTTTCCATAAAACATGTCTCTATGACAGGTGACAGCCAGACCTTGTGTGACACCCCCTGGTCCCCTGGATGTCCATCCCCCCTCGGGTGACAGCCACACTTGCCCAGCAGCTCCTCCTGGAGCAGCCCAGCCCCTCAGCGAGCTCATTCCCTGCGAGCCTCTGGCACTGCACACACCACGCCAATAAATATAAAAAAAATCCCAAATCCTGTTTTTGTAGTGCTGCTGCCCTCAGGGCTCCGTGCTGTTTGCACAATCCGCAGGCTGCATTTTCCATCCCCGTGTCCTTGGCTTTCCCAGGAACGTGGTGACGTCTGGGAGGTGACAAAGAAGCTGTCATTGGGAAAAGGTGTTTTGTGCCCGGGGCCAGCTGGAATTCCTGCTGCACGGAGGCAGGGGGATGATCCCGGTGACTCAGCCGTGAGTCAGCGCTGCTGCCCCGCTCCCAGGCAGGTGGGATGCTGGATTCCAGCACCCTGCACTCCTGGCCCTGCTCCAGGGAGAAGGAGGCTGGACCTTCCTTCTGTGCCGGGAGAAGGACTCGTCACACACAGCAGGGAAAAATCTGAGCGTTCTCCAGGCAGACTCTTTGGATTCTGGGTTAAACCTGGGAGCGTGTCACAGAATTCACACAATTCACAGAATCACAGAATGACTGGGTTGGAAGAGCCTTTCAAGATATCAAGTTCAACCCAGCCCCACACCCCAACTCACCCCTGGCACCCAGTGCCACATCCAGGCTTTGTTAAACACACCAGGGATGGGGACTGCACCACCTCCCCGGGCAGCCATTCCAGAGCTTTATCACCTTTCTGTGAAAAGCTTTTCCTGCTCTCCAGCCTGTATTTCCCTTGGTGCAGCTCGAGGCTGTGTGCTCTGGGTGTGTCAGTGCTGCTGCAGACAGAGCCCAGCCCCAGGTGAGCACAGGCACCTTCCAGGAGCTGTGAGAGTGATGGGGGCACCCCTGAGTCTCCTTTTCTCCACCAGGGGTTCCTCACAGGGTTTGTGCTCCAGCCCCTCTCCAGCCTCGTTGCCCCCTCTGGATGAGCTCCAGTGTCTCAGTGTCCTTCCCAAACTGATGGCCCAAAAACTGGACCCCTGCCCAGGCTGGTTCTTCCTTAGAACAGATGAATTCTCTCCAAGAATTGCTTACCTTGCAGAAACCCCCTCCTGCAGCTGAGGAGTTCACCCCAGGCAGGTGCAGGTGCTGGAGAGCCGGAGCTGCCTCCAGTGCAGGATCCTGGGGTTATTTTTAGAGAGGACTCTCACTTGGAGAGGGCTGAAATGTGCTGTCCTCACCAGAAAGGGTGTAAAAAATAGATTAGGGGATTGTTCATTTCTGGTGACAAATGCAATTTCAGCTGCTGTGGGAAGACAGCAGAAGGGATGTCCGTGGGGTCCTGGTCCAAAGGGAGAGGGGCTGGAGCTCTCCTGGGGCAGGAGCAGGGCTTGTCACACACAGGGACAAAGAATATTTCCATTTTCCAAATGTTTTCTTTGTGTTTCTGAAGGGCTGAAAGAAAATCATGGCAAACATCCATCATGGAGTTGTTTGAGTTGGAAAGGACCTTAAAGTTCATCCAGTTCAACTCCCTGCCATGGCAGGGACACCTCCCACTGTTCCAGGGTGCTGCAGCCTGGCCTTGGGCACTGCCAGGGATCCAGGGGCAGCCACAGCAAATCTGGGAATTCTATTCCAAGTCTTCTACACCCTCCCAGCCAGGAATTTTCAATTCCCAATCTCCCATCCATCCCTGCCCTCTGGCAGTGGGAGCCATTCCCTCAGTCCTGTCCCTCCATCCCTTGTCCCCAGTCCCTCTCCAGCCTCCAGAAGCAGCTGAGGCTGAGGAGAGCCAGGCAGGAGGCCAGCAATGTGCACTTACCTTGCAATTACCACAATTATGTTCTCAAGGATGTGATCTTGAGGATAATTTTCTTACCTGAGCTTATCTTAAGTGGAGGCTGGGAAATCCTTCAGCCCTGGGGATGGGAAGCAGGCTCAGGTGTTTGGGGCAGTCCCTACCTGTGCCCACATTGGAGCCATGTCCCAAACCACAGGAGCACACCCAGGGCTTCTCTCTCCATCAGTGTGGCTTGGCTGAGGCCCAGCAGGAGCATGCTGCTCCCAGGTACCTCAGGAATTCCCACTCCTCTACCCCAAAAGGACCCTGTGGCCTTTCCACTGTGAGCACAGCGACGCTGCCAACAATCTCCCGGGCAGAATTTGAGGGGGTGCGATATTTTTGAAGTAGAAATGTCATGATTTTTTTTTTTTTCCTCTCTTTTTCTTTCTTGTCTGGAGCAGAAGCTGGAGCCCTGGCCCAGCAGTACCTGGAGAGAGGGCTGCTGGTGCCTGACCACGTCATCACCCGCGTGATGATGGCCGAGCTGGAGAAGCGGCGGGAGCAGCACTGGCTGCTCGATGGTGAGTGCAGAGGGGGATCCCGGCCCCTTGGGGACATTCCTCTGTTCCCCATGGTTTGGCAGCCCCAGGAGAGAGGAGGTGGGAGCAGAGGCAGGAGCTGATCTCTGCAGAGACGTGTCCCGCTGGCCTCGGCACGTGCGTGTCCAGCTGAGCCCTTGGCTCGTGGCCGGGAAAGGGAAGGGCAGGGAGAGGAGCTGGGTGTTCCACAGAGCAGGGCAGGGCTGGAGACACGCCGGGAAAAACTTCTTCCCTCCTTCACGTGCGTGTGTGTGCAGCAGCTCCTCGATCCCCGCCCAAAAGCCACCTGAGGTGAAGGGATGGGAGGAGCTGAGGGCAAACATGCACGGCCTGGGGTCCCTGGCCATGGCTGGAAGGAGAATCAAAAAATCCAGAGTGGTTTGGATTGGGTGAGACCTTAAAGCTCACCCAGGTTCATCCTTGCCATGGGCAGGGACACCTCCCACTGTCCCAGGTGCTCCATCCCCAGTGTCCAGCCTGGCCTTGGGCACTGCCAGGGATCCAGGGGCAGCCACAGCAAATCTGGGAATTCTATCCCAGGGCCTATCCACCCTCCCAGGAACAATTCCCAATATCCCAATATCCCATCCATCCCTGCCCTCTGGCAGTGGGAATCATTCCCTGTGTGCTGTCCCTCCATCCCTTGTAAAAGATCTTTCTCCATCTTTCCTGTGGGCTCCCTTCAGGTCTTTAAAGTCCCTTCCTATCCAAACCATCTGGGATTCTGGAATTCTCTGCTCCAGCTGCTCACTGGCTGTCCCAAGGAGGACAGGATCATTTCACTGCAGTCTCCCTGATGTCCTCACATCAGCCAGCAGTTTGTCCCCAGTCTGTGCTCATCAGTCTGTGCTGTCCCTTCACATTTCCCCTCATCATTCCATCACTGATCCCTGTTCTGCCACTGCCCGTGTCCCCCTGCCTGCCCCCAGCCCCCGTGCAGGGCCAGCTGAGCCCCGGGTGTCACATTTCGGGAGCTGTGGCTGCTGCAGGAGCTATTTTTTCCCGGAGCCATATGGCGGTGTCTGCCTTTCCCCGCCTGTGCCGCAGCGGGGCCGGGCCCGCGGCTCCGGAGCTGCCTCGGGGATGGCTCCGGCTCCATCCCGCTGCTTTCCAGCCGCTCGTTCCCCTCCCCGTGTCCCTGTGCCCGCCCAGGTTTCCCTCGGACGCTGGGGCAGGCGCAGGCTCTGGATGGGATCTGCCAGCTGGACCTGGTGATCAGCCTCAACATCCCCTTCGAGACGCTGAAGGATCGGCTGAGCGCCCGCTGGGTGCACCCGGGCAGCGGCCGCGTCTACAACATGGACTTCAACCCTCCCCACAGCCAGGTGAGGGCCTGAGACACCTGCAGCCCCCCACAGGGGGAACACGGGACAGGGGCCCTGTCTCTGCAGGAGCTGGGGTGCCGAGGGAGCTCTGAGGTGAGATCCTGGCTGGAAGGGATGGGAGCCGTGAGGAATTGTGCTAAATGTTCTGAGGGGTTGTGCTGAACTTCCCTGAGGAGTTGTGCTAAACATTCTGAGAAATTGTGCTAAACTTTCCTGGGGGATTGCGCTAAATATTCTGAGGAATTGTTCTGAGGAATTCTGCCCCTTTCCTGAGGAAAGCAGGACTTGTACAGACAGTGCAGGCTGTCCTGGAGAAGAGGCTGGGCAGAGTCCCAGAATAAAGCAGGGATTTATTCACAGGATCTCCTCCATGGATGCACCTTGGGCAGCACCAGAGCCCAGCCAGAGCTGCACCCAAGATGAACCAAAATGGCCCCAAAATGCACGAGCGGGCACGGGCTCTGTCCCTGGGATCAGCTCTGCTCCATTTGCACCTTGCAGTTCATTGTCCCATTCCAGCTTTAGCCCTGCAGTCCCACCCTGCTTGTTTTTCTCTCTCCAGCCCACGGGGTTTGTGCTCTGGGCTGAGATTTGGGTCATTTGTCCTTGGTGCCCAGCTGGAGCAGGAATTGTTTTGTCTCCCTGCTCTGTGCACAGAGCTCAGCATCCCCTCATGTGGAGCCCAGACCCTCACACTAAAGCAGCTCAGAATGTGAAAATACAAAAGCCAAACCTGAGGCATGACCAGGACGAGGCCTGTGGCAGCTGCAGGGCAGGTGATGGGGTGGGTGAGGTCCCTGTGTGCTCTGTGTCCCCTCAGTGATGGGTGCTGATGTCCCTGTGTGCTCTGTGTCCCCCAGGGTGTGGATGACCTGACGGGAGAGCCGCTGGTGCAGCGCGATGAGGACAGGCCCGAGGCTGTGGCCGCTCGCCTCAGGAAGTACAAAGATGCTGCCAAGCCCGTGATAGAGCTCTACAAGTGAGTTGGGCACGAGCAGAACCCCAGCAGGGCTCTCAGAACCCCCAGCAGGGCTCTCAGAACCACCACCAGGCTCTTTGTGTCCTGCCCACATCCCAAAGAGCCCTGGCAGATTTTTGGGGCCAAGCCCTGAGCCTGGACGGGGCCTCCCTTGGAGGTAGGAAGATGATCCAGAGAAATTCCCAGCTCCTGTTGGTCCTGCTGGGCTCAGCACATGGGAGGGGCAGTTTGGCCTAGATCCAGAGTGGGACATGCCATGAAAAATCCATCCAGGGCACCGAGGGGTTTGGGTGAAGCACAGGGAGGTTGGCAGGAGGGCAGGAGAAGGGAGAGACCCCAGCACTGGCTCAGATGGATCTGCTGGGACAACAGGGGAGTTCCAGGGTTTGTTCCCCTTGTGGGGCTGCCGTCCCTGGAATTGTGGGGCTGCTGTGCCCCTGGCCAGTCTTGGAATGATGGATTGCTGCAGGGTGGTAAATCTGCTGCTCAAAGGGAGTAGAAGTCCAGGTGTTTTTAAGCACATGGTGGGGACCAAAATTGCCCTTGCAGGAGAAGGGACAGAACTGCAGAATCCCAAGCAGAATCCCAAAATGGTTTGGGTTGGAAGGGGCCTTAAAGCCCATCCCATTCCCTCCCCTGCCATGGGCAGGGACACCTCCACTACCCCTGTCCAACCTTTCTTGGTTGGGATGGCTTCTCCTGACTTCTCCCACCTCTTTTCCAGGAGCAGGGGCATCCTTCACTCCTTCTCTGGCACAGAGACCAACAAGATCTGGCCCTACGTGTACAGCCTGCTGTCCAGCAGGATCCCACCCATCCTCTCGGAGGAGGAGCACTAACCAGCCCGTGCCAAGCACCAGGATCTCATTCCATCCTGGATTTGGTTCCCAGTGCAGTGCCAGGGCTGTGCTGGGCTTGGGTGCTCATGGCTGGGTGACATTGGTGGGCACCAGTTACAGCCAGGATCAGATCTTTGTTTGGAAGGTCAAGTCTGCTGGAATAAGGGGTTTTTCCCCTCTTTTGGGGCTGTGGAGCTTTTCTGCCCGTGGTCCATCCTGGATTGGTGGTGCTGACAGGGCCGTTGGTCATTCCAGGTTTGCACAGCTTTGCCATGGTGTCCTTGCCATCCCTTTCCAGCCCCAGTCCCTGGCTGAGCCCACATGTGCCATCCTGCTGCTCCACAGGACCATTTACTGCTGAGGACTCTCTAGGCTGAGGTGGTTTTTTCTATAAATTATTTTCTACTAAATGTATTTCTCAGAGAAATAAAGCTCTAGAAAGCAACACTCAGCCCAGTGGGAATTTTGGGAGCAATGTGGAAAATGTGTGTACTACAAAGCTGAGAGATGTGGGGCTCACATTTCCAGCATGAGTACACACAAAAGAGGAAAAGCTTGGAGGTGAAACTCTCCCTTGCACCCCTTCCATGGGGAGAGCTGAATTCCCTGCTGGAAAAGCTGCTGTACAGGTTTTTATGGAATGCTGTGACACTCAGCACGATCTGGGCTGGGGGTGAGTTGCACTCCTTTGTGCTTTCCTGGTTTATAGCTTTCAACATTCCAAGACAGCAAAGTCCTAAGAGTTTCTCCCAAAGATTTATCTCCACTTGTGCTTCAGTTCTGGGGAGGAATCAGCTCATTCCATCTTCTGTGCTGACTTTGTCCCCGAGATCCCCTGGCCAGGGGTCCCTTCAGCTGCTCCTGCTGTGTCCCCCAGCAAAGCGACTCCTGCCCATGAAACCCCAGAGATTTCCTTCCTTGGGATGCAGCCAGGGCCATGCCCAGGTGTTCTCCCACAATTTTCAGCATCCTTGGGTTGTGGTGGGGCTGGGCTTTTCTCAGCTGGAAGTACTGTCACTCTCTTTTTGTAGGAGGCAGTACCTGAGCAATGGGGACAGTTCTGGTCTCCTCGAGTTGCCTTATTTTATAAACTATATATTTAAGAAAAAAGGAAAATAAAAGCAAGATGTGTATTTGTAAAAGTTTAAAACAAACAAACAAACAAACAGAAAGTGCTGAATTTTAGCATCACCTTTTGGGAATTGTGCATGGAGCTGCTGGATCTGCAGGGAATTCTGCTTCTGCCAGGGGGGCTCACAGGAGGGCAGGAACCTGGCACTGCTGGCACCTCTGGGGTTAATCAGAGCACCTTTGTGCTCCTGCATGTCCCTGGGATTATTTTTCCTTTATTTTCCCTGTGTCCCACAGCAGGGAAAGGGGATTGACTGGATCTTTAAGGGATTTTTTCCAGGTTTGAAACTCCAGCTCCTGCCTGAGTTTGTTTATCCCAGCTGAGCATCCTGGTGCTGACCAAGGATTCCCTAAAATCTGCTTCATCCTGGTGCTCTCCCCAGTGGACCCAGAGTGGGATCCCTGCCCACATCCCCCTGCTCACCCCTGCCTGGGGCGAGCCCAAAGTGCTCCCACCCTGCTCCAGGTGGGAATTTTCCAGGTGGGAACAAAGGCATTGTCAGCTCTCACTGCTGGCCCAGGAGGCCTTTCCATGCCCTGGTGCTGGGAGGCTGCAAATCTTCCAGCTGGCAGGGAAAGCCTATTTCAGAGAGATTTGGGATTTTCCCACCACCCTGGGATGAAGGTCTGGGCTGGTTTTAGACACAAATCCCGACACAGCCAAAACCTGTCTGCTGCTTTCTTTGGAACAGCTTTGGGCAGGAGGGGAGGAGGTTTTAGGGGTTTTTTTAGGCTGTAAAAGCAGCTGAGTGCCAGGCAGAGGGGCTGATCCCTGCTTTGCCTTGTCCTGTCCTCATGTCCTGTCCTTCCCCGCTGCAAAATTCCTCCTGAAGAGAGAATTCCATGCAGCCCAGCACAGGACAGGTCTGCAGATGCCTTTTCCAGGCTTCCAGCCCTATAACTGGTGTAGAAATCCCGTGGCTGTGCATGCCTCCGGCCCTCGGGCTGGAATTTTCTACCAGACCTGTTGCATTTTCCGAGACCAAACTCCAGCAGGGAATTTGTCCCTGGCTGTGCCCCTGCCGTGCTCCCCGTGGGTGTTTTACTGTGAACCCCGAGCCTTTTGTAAAGCCACAGCAATTTTGTACCGACCCGAGATACTGTGTGGAGGGAGGAGCCCCTCTCCCCCCAGGAATGTTGCGCCGAGTTTTCTTCCCGGAGTTTTCTTGCCAGAGTTTTCTTGCCGGTGAATCGCTGCAGCTGTGTTACTGCTCTCTCTTGAGATGTAAATAAAGATTTTCTCCTGCTGATCCCTGTGCTGGCACAGTCTGTGTGGGCAATGCCTTGCCAAGGCAGCGGGGCAGTGTTGACCTGGAGTTCCTTTGTGGGAGCTGAGGAGGAGGAGGAGGAGGAGAGGGGAAGAAGAGGAATCAGAGCATCCCTGCAGGAAGGTGGGAATTGATTTGATTTCCCTCAGGCTTTGGGTTTGGACACAGCACAGCTCTTTGGGTCCTTTATCTGATATAATGCAAAATATTAGTTAAAAAGCCAGTTTGGATGCAGCCATTTGCTCCAGTCCTCCCATCTTTAACCTGGAATTCCAGAACCCCGGAATCCCAGAATTCCAGACTGGTTTGGGTTGGGAGGGTCCTAAAGTCCATCTCCATCCACCCCCCTGCACGAAAAGTGGTTTGAATTCACTTTTTTAACTTCTCCCTGATAAAAATCCCGGGGAGCATTAGGACAGGGAGGCTCTGGCCATGTCCTGTGCCCCAGGAATCCATCACGAGTGCTGGGAACTGGGAACTGGGAATTGGGAACTGGGAACTGGGAATTGGGAACTGGGAACTGGGAACTGGGAATCAGGAATTGGGGACTGGGAACTGGGAATTGGGAATCGGGAATTGGGAACTGGGAATTGGGAATTGGGGACTGGGAATTGGGAACTGAGAATGGGGAATTGGGAACTGGGAATCGGGAATTGGGAATTGGGAATCAGGAATTGGGAACTGGGAACTGAGAATTGGGAGTTGGGAATTGGGAATTGGGAATTGGGGACTGGGAATTGGGAACTGGGGATTGGGAACTGAGAATGGGGAATTGGGAACTGGGAATCGGGAATTGGGAATCAGGAATTGGGAACTGGGAACTGAGAATTGGGAGTTGGGAATTGGGAATTGGGAACTGGGAATTGGGAATTGGGAACTGGGGATTGGGAACTGGGAATTGGGAATTGAGCTCCCGGAGCTGCAGAGCCTCCTCCCAGTGCCACAGTTCGCTCGTTGCTGTCATTCGAGTATCAGCTCGGGGCACTCCCAGTTTGGAGCGAGCAGAGCCTCGGGAAGGTTCGGAGAGAGGGAAAACAAGGTGATAAACCGGGGAGGTGGGGGAGAGCCCCGGCGGGCCGGGGGGATGTCGCGATTCAGGGTCGTGACAACCCGCAGGCGGAGCGGGGACGTGCGGGCAGAGAAACCCGAGGAGGAAAAATATCAGCGTAAGCTGGAATATGAACTCGGTCTGAAAACAAAAGCTGGGAGGTGAAAAAGCAGAGGAATGTGAGCCAGAATCCAGCTGGGATCAAAGGCTTGGCTTCCCCCAGGGGCACCGGGGGAGCCGGGAGGGCACAGGGGACACGTCCCCACCCCACAGCCTGACCCCAGCCCCGCTGGAGCGGAAAGCAAAAGGAAACGGCCTCAAATTGCACCGGGGAGGCTCAGGTTGGACATTCGGGAACATTTCTTCACGGAAAGGGTTGTCCAGCCCCGGGTGGATGAGTCCCAACCCCTAGAGGGATTTAAAACCCCTGTGGATGTGGCACTTGGGGACATGGGGCAGTGCTGGCCTTGGCAGTGCTGGGCATGGCTGGGTTCGATGATCTGAGAGGATTTTTCCAGCCCAAATGATTCCATGACTGCAAATATTTGTTTACAGCATCACTGAAGTGTTGGTCTGCCTGGTGCCCTGGGAAGTGCCCCAGGTGTGCCTGGGTCAGCCCCATCCCCGGGGCTGCAAAGCTTGGACAAGTGACATCCCGACATCCCTGCTGGGGACAATCCAGCAGCATTTAGCATTCTCCAGAAAAAAAAAAAAAATCAAAGGGAAAAAAGAAAAAGCAAGGAAAAGGAAAAAAAAAAAAAAAACCACACAGGAAAATGGGGAAAAAATAAAACGATGAGGAAAAGAAAAAAAAAAAAAGAAACGAGGAAAAGAGGGGGAAAAAAGAGCAAGGAAAACGGGGGGGAAAAAAGAAAAATAGAAAAGCACGCAGTCAAGGGAAAGAAAAAAAACCCAAGGAAAACAAACAGAAACACCCCTGGTGAGGCTTGCGCCGCAGACTCCAGATCCCACTCCAGGCCACATTTTAGACGGTGTGATATGTCTGCCTCCATCCCCATCCCTCGCTGAGTGTCTGTAATCCCCAAAATAACCCGGGAGCGGCACGCAGCTCGCAGCAGCGGCGGCAGCAGCGCCCCGGGCGGGCCGGAGCGGCCCCGCCGCCGGAGCCGGGCCACGAGCGGCCGCGGGACGCGCTCGGCACCGCTCCCGCAGCCCCGCAGCATGCACGGCCCCGAGCAGCCGGGTAAGGAAACCTCACCGGGGCTCGGGCAGCAGCGGGGAGAGGGAACGCGAGGAAACTGGGGGGGTTGTGCAGGGCCCGTTTGTGCTGAGTAATTGGGAAGGCGGCTGGCATCCCGGGATGGGGAGGGTTCCCCGCTTTGCAGCCGGTTATGTAACAGGGAACAGGGAAGGGATGGCACCCGAAAGTGCCCGGCCGGGCAGGGAGGGCGAGGAGCCGGGATTTGGGGATGGGGACCTGGCAGTGGGGGGCTGGACACCCCCGGGCTGCGCCGGCCCCGCGGTGCCCGCCAGGAGCTCGGACACCTCCTCCGGCACCCCAAAATTCGGGGTTGCGCTTTCAGGGCTGCCGGGGAGCTCTGCGGGCGTACGGAATGGAGAGAAGGGGATTTTCCGGTTTAAAATCACAAGTGCGGCTTCTCCGCGGCCGGAGCCGGACCTGCCGCAGGAGGGGCATCGGCGGCGATGGCAGCGCACGAACGCTGCCATCCAATGCTGATCCCGGCCTTTCCCTGCCAATCCCGCGGGAAGCTGACCTTCAACCCCCCCTCTGCTGTGCCGAGGCAAACACAGGGCTGCATTGCCTCTAAAAAAAAAAAAAAAATCCCTATTTCGGGCCAAAAAATAGCCGAGATCCGTAGGTAAATGCGGGCATCGCTGCCTCGGCTTCGGCGCTGCTGAGGCAGCCCCGGGCGGGCGCTCCCGGAGGGGACGGGGCTCCCCACGGCTCCAGGTAGGTGTTGATCCCCCCACGGCTGGAAAACAGCCCATCATTCCCGTCTGGCTGCTGTGCCTGTGCCTGTCATTATCGTAGTCTTGTTTTGGATACTGCCGGGGAGAGGAGGAGGAAGGAGGAGAGGGAGAAAGAGGAGGAGGAGGAGGAGGAGGGTGAGGAATGTTTTGGGCGAACCCTCAGGTCTGCAAACTCCCGACTTCATTCTCCCTCCGCAGCTGGACCAGGGCCTCCATCTTCTGCTATGCCTCCAAATGTGGATTTCTCTTAGTCATAGCCTTTCCCTGAGAAGAGAGAAAAATAAAATAAAATAAATCCCCTTAAAGGCAGAGTTGGGAGCGATTCCGGCGGCACAGGCGGCGTGACGGCAACACCGGCGCCGCTAAATTTAGCCAGCCGTGGCACAGCCGCCTTGTTTGCATCCCGGGAACGCTCCGGGCCGAGGGATGCAGCATTTTGGAGAGGCTGCAGCCCTCAAGGAGGCACCGGCTTTGTCCTTGAGCCGGGCTCTGAATTGCTGACCCAACTAATCCCCGGCGCAGCCTAATCCCGGCCCGGAGCCGCAGGTTTGGGGCAGGATTTGCTCCAATCCCTCCTGCTCCGCTGGGAAAAGGTCTGGGAGAAGGGGGATTGTAGCAGGGAGAGTCTAGGAGGTGCCAGGCAGCTTTTGGGGTGGGAGTTGGGATTTTGGGGCTCAACCACCCCAGGCACACACCCGGCCCTGCTCAGGGGCTGGAATTGCCCTCAGGGTGGGAATTGGGATTGGCACCACAACAGGGATGTGGCAAAGGATGCAAATCATCCATGGCAAACATCCCGACTCAAAGAGGGGGCTGCTCCTCTCCCAGAATCCCCAAATCATCCAGGCGGGAAAAGCCCTCTGAGACCATCGAGTCCAACCATTAATCCAGCCCTGCCCGAGCTCCAGGGATCAGGAAACCTCTAAAAACCACTGGAGCTGCCCACAGCTCCCAGATTTTTGGGAATACAGCCTGGAAATCCAGATTTCTGTGGATGTAGCAGGCAGAGATGATGTAAATCCCATAAAAATGGGATTATAGATGATTCTTCAGGGGTGCATAAAGCAGCCGTGGGAAACTCTCCAATTAAAGTGCCATAAATAGGGAAATAAAATTATACTTATATATAAAATATAAATTTATAATTTATATTAAATGATAAATAATTAATGGTTCCCACTAATAATTCTATGATGTTAATATTTTTACAGGGGTTTAGTATTTTATTACAATTTTAAATATCATTATACCAAGCTAGAAACAGTATTTTATGAGCTCTCACAGTCCCAAAAGTGGATGAGGCCTGCGTGATGGACACAAACAACATATGGATTTCTTTCTCTTGAATAACTCCTTGTCCTCAGCAGCCAGAAATAATAAGGATGGGAATTTAGATCCCTGAATTAAGGCTGGGAAAGGGAGAGATGGAGAAATTGGGGGTGCAGGGCAAAATCAGGCAGGGAGACTGAGACCAGGGGCAGGATTTGTTCCAAATCCTCTGAAATGGGACTTTTGCCATGCAGGAAAATTTGAATTTATTCACTTCCCCAGGTCACGATTGGAAGCAAAAAAGAAATGATCCTAAAAACCATTTGAGTTCCTTTTCCAAGTGAGAGTTTTCATGGAAAACTTTGCAGGAAGCGCAGGTTGCTCTCATCCAGCCGAGGTTTCCCCGGTGTCTGTGAGGGGTGGGGTGCACCAGGCTCTCCCCCATTCCCTCCTGGCATTCCTTCCCCCCCTGCCAGCTTTGGGAAGGGTTTGGGTCCCCACAGAGCTCCCAGTGCATTATTTCAGAGTTATGTGGCTCAGAGCTGAGTCAGCACTCTCCAGCTCTGTGCCCACAGG
Source organism: Ammospiza nelsoni (assembly GCF_027579445.1). NCBI lineage: Eukaryota > Metazoa > Chordata > Aves > Passeriformes > Passerellidae > Ammospiza > Ammospiza nelsoni. Next base: position 34,868,736 of record NC_080641.1, read on the forward strand.
GTTTTCCATGGATTTGGGTCTTGGGGACACCCCAGGAGAGCATTCCCAATGGGATGACCCTGAGGAACCCACCCAGTGCTCAGAGGGGGTTTGTCACCTGTCCTGGTGGAAATGGACCCCAGGAGAAGAGAGAGGGACAATCCCAGCCTGATCCCTGGCTGGGGTGTCCCCAAGGATGCCCCCAGGCTGAATTTTCATCCAAAGCCATGGAATTCTGGAATGGTTTGGGTTGGAAGGGCTCAAAGCCCACCCAGTGCCACCCCTGCCATGGCAGGGACACCTCCCACTGTCCCAGGGTGCTCCAGCCTGGCCTGGGACACTCCAGGGATGCAGGGGCAGCCACAGCTGCTCTGGGCACCCTGTGCCAGCTGAAATCCATTCCCACACCAAACTGGGTGTCTGTGCCTTGACCAACACCCCAAAGCTCAGAGCACACATGGATTGATACCAGGATGTGGCAGGGAGCACGAGCAGCCCTGTGGGGTCTGCTGGAGGAACCCTTTGGAAGTGATGCTCATTTACAAACCTGAACCCAAACTGCCTCAGCCAGAACCTGTAAGTCACCACAAGCTGAGGCAAATACAATTTCAGAATATTTTATATCAGCCAGAGTAGCAAAGCTGTAATAATATCATTTTTCTTGTTAGTTTTAGGTGAAAACCTAAATTCTGGCAGGAGGTAGAACCACATCAATGGGGTTGTGTTATTTCTGGCCAACTTTCCTGTGCTACCAGAGCCTTCTGTATCTTCCTGCCCAGGGCCTCTCTCAAATATCCACCCAGGAAAATCCATCCCAGTGATGCCTGGAGTGAGAACACACCATTCCCCCTCAGGAAAACCTCACCCTGTCCCTCCTGGGGAAGGGATGGCAGCCCCAGCTGTGATCTCCCTGAGTTTTCATGGAAAATCTGATTTCCCTGAGGGCTCAGAACTACCTGAGACCATGTCCTGGCCATTCCCATGGAGTTCTCTGCTGCTGGGGCCTGACCCTGAGCTCAGCAGCTGCAGCTGTTGCAACCCCAGGATGACACTTGGTTGTATAATTTTCCTCCCTGTTTTCCCCACCAGCCATTTTCCAGTGCAGACAGCACCCAGTGCCCAGATTTTCCTCAGGGTTTAACCACTTACTTCACAGTGAATGGGAAATGATGAACAAACAGCAGTTAGGCCACAAAATATCTGATTTTTACCAAAATACCTGATGGTGAATGGCTGTGCTGCCTCTGATTTTCCAACATTTTGCAGGCTGGGGACTTCCTGAGCCAGCATTTCCTATTTAATGGCCTCTTATAGATCCACTTCCCATCCCTTTCTCCTCTTCCTTTGTGAGCCATGGATGTTTTTAGCAGCTACAGCAGCCCTTGGCAGGCAGCTCTGCAGCTCAGCGTGCCTGAGGAGCCAGGCAAAGCCTTGAACACTCCCAAACCAAGTCCTGGGCTGGGATGAGTAAATTGTGGATCATCCCTGACAGCTTTTTAACAAGACTGAAAGGCAAGGAATGAAAGATGTGTTGACACAGCAGGGTGGTAAATGGGTGTGCTCTTACAGGGAGGAAAGGAGGGGGAAAAAGATATTGAGGGTTGAAATTTTGTCACATCCTGTGTCATCCAGAGCATCCTCAGAGGGAGCACTCAGCTGCAGCCAGGCCCTGAGAACTGGGCTGGCTTTCACTGCAGCAAAGGCTCAAGGCTTCCTCTGCTGAAGGTTAAATCGAGTTTAACATTTAAACCCAGCCCAGACCATCTCAGAACCTCCTTTGCTTTTTGTTAGAGATGAACGGGACAGGCAGAGCCACTTTGGAATTGCTGAACATCGAGGGGGTTAAGAAGGGGTTGGATCATTTGATACCCCTTTCTCCACCTGGATCCTCACAAACCATCCCAGATTTTCCCTGGAACATCACATCCCACCCTGGGAATGTGCTCTGCTGTCACAAGGCTGGGACACCATTCCCTGGTCCACAGGGAGGAACCACGTGGCCATCCCCAACTCCAGGCCAAACCCCACTGGTTTATCCCAGCACAGGTCTGGAAACTGTTGGAGATGGAATTCCTGGCTCTGGAGCCACATCCTGGGGCTGTTCTGCTGCCACATTCCCAGAGCAGCACAGGGGGATTGTCATGGTTTGACCAGACAGGTGTCTGCTAAGGAGGGCAGGAGCCTCCCCTGAAATGGAGAATGGAAATCCCCACCCTCCAAATTATTATGATTTTGAAAATAACGGGCTCTTAAGTAAAGATGTGGGAATGGGAATAACAGTTATTTACCAGGAAAATTAAAAATACAAATGCAATAGTACAAAAAAAAAAAAAAAGAAAAAAACCACTGCCAGAGTGAGAACAGGAGCTGACCCCTGTGTCAGGGTGGTGGCACAGTCCCATGCCATGGTGGTGGCACAGTCCCATCCCATGGTGGTGGCACAGTCCCATCCCATGGTGGCTCAGCCCTCCTGCAGTGCCAGCTGTGGTTCTGCTGCAGCAGGGATCCTGCACAAGGGGGGAGTTTTCCTCTGCAGCTCCAGGGCTGCTGGAGATGGGCCTGGGCTCCTCTGGGAATGCAGGGAGCAGAAAGCTGCTCCTCTGGGAGTGCAGGGAGCAGAAAGCTGCTCCTCTGGCAATGCAGTGGGCAAAGGCTGCTGTGGTGCCCCAAACCTCAGATTGTACCCAGGTAGGAATGCTTGGCCCCTCCCCTGGGCGGGGCAGCTCCCCATGGGATGATGGGATTGGATCAGCCATGCTGGGACACTCACTGGCCATGGACAGAAGATAATTAATAATTAATGGCCCTTTAACAACAGAGATCTCCTGGAGGGAGGATTGGCTGTGGAAGAGATAAAGAAAACTGCCCAATGAACAGAGATAACTGCCCCACCTCTGACAGCTAGAACACACAATTCCATTTCCAACCTGAGACAGGGATGGATGCTCCTGGCACTGCCCAAGGCATGGATGAGCCCAGGTGAGAGGACAGGAAAGGTGATCCCTGTTCTGCAGGTCACTGCTGGGAGTGTCCCTGCCCTGGCAGGTGAACTCTGAGGTCCCTCCCAACCCAAACCATTCCATGACCCTGTGATTCTGTGCCTCCACACCTGGGCATGGCCACAACTCCCCTTTGTGCAGGGGGAATTCAGCATCCCCAGAAGAGAACTCCAGAACAAATGTTTGGTACGGGGGGTTTTAAAGGTATCGCTCCAGGTATTCAATTAATTTTCAAGCTCGATTTGCAATTCTAACAGCACTCCCCAGATGAATTGTGCTCCTGGAGAATTCAGGGTGTAATATTTCACCTGAGCTGCTCAGCTGATGGGAGGAGAGGGGCAGAAAATGGAATTGCACCTCAGGACAGTGGGGGCTTGGTTACAGCCACAAAGAGAGACTTTACCCAGGAGAGGCTGCAAAAAACCCAGACAGAGAAAAACAGTCAGAGGTTGGCAAATCAATTTTTCCCAAGGTCAGGAACAGGGAGGGTTTGTATCTCTTGAGGCTTGAGCAACATGAAATCCTCCTTAGCATGTCCTTAACACCTCCCCAGCCCTCGTGGCCCCTGCCAGCCTTGCCCCTCAGATCTGTCACCAGCCACTGCTCAATAAATGAATATTTCTGAGGGGCTCACTCCCTTCCTTTTCAGCTTTGAAAGTCATGTGCAATTCAAAGTTATTTGATTTTGGTTGGGCTTTTTGGTTGTTATAGCATTTTTTATACTGTAGTTCTCCAAAATCCAAAGAAACCACATGGCCCTGCTTTAGCCCAGCTTACAGGGAGAAGGGAGAGAGAGGAGAATATTATTTTATATGCTCTTTTCAGCTAAACTTCCTGCTGGAAGAGTGCAGCTTCACCTGAACCCACAGGATTCCCTAATCCTTGAGTTTGTACAAGCAAGGGTGGGACTTTGAGGTTGTTTCCTCCTCCCTCTGTGCCCCAAGATTCCCTGGAGTGGCTGCTCTGTCCTTTTGTGCTTTATAGAACCCCCTTTTCCAGGCTGTGGTGGTGATTCCTCTGTGATCCCCAAAAATCTCAGACAAGGAAAGGAATTAACAAAAGATTCAACCAGAGGGAGCAATTTTTGGTTTTTTTTCCTAAAAAAATAGCTGAGGCAGCCAGACCTTGGCTGCTCAGCAGTGAGGGAGTGGCTGCTGGATTATTGAGAACATGGAATTTTCATTTTTATTGAGAACATGGAATTTTGTCCAAGCTGAGCCTCTGGAGCTGATGGGCACAGATGGACACCACAGTGATGGGTTTTAGGCTCTGCAGGGTTTGTGTCGTGCCAGGTTTCTCCTCCACCTGTTTTGATGTGTTTGGGCTTTACCTGAGCAAGCAAAACAAATGAAAATTCACCTCCACAGATTTCCCATTTTTATCCCAGAGCACAGGAATTGTTTTGTCCTAGACTGACCAGGAGAGGTTGACAGATGTGATCCCTAGCGAAGATCATGGAATCCTGGAATGGCTTGGGTTGGAAAGAACCTTCAAAACCACCTTGTTCCAACTCTCTGCCATGGGCAGGGACACCTCCCACTAGCCCAGGCTGCTCAGAATACACAAAATGGCTCAGAAAACATGTTTATTTTTAATTTTATTAACCTGCTGCTTGGATGCCAAGAGGAGGGGCTCATTCCTGCTGGTCCGTGTTGCAATCCACAAATTGCTCCACACAGACCAAAGTATGGAGGGGGGTAGAAACCACAACCCCAGCCCTGAGTTCAGGCTGTTCCTGCGGCTGGCAGGGAGCTGCTCATGTCAGGTCAGCTCAGTTTTGGTTTGCTGCTTGTAAATCTGCCGGGGTTTCTCTGGGGAAGTTCTGGGTCACAGATGTACCTTGTCTGCTCCGTGCCATGAAATCTCAGGGGTTACATAAACAACAGCACATGACAAGGTAGGGCTGGAGCAGATGTCTGCTGCCCCAGAGGAAAGTTCAGCAGGGAAATTTCAGCCAGGTGCCAGCGATACATCAAGGTTTGGGTGTTGCTACACAAATTATTGGAATCAGAGAATCCCAGAATTATTTGGGTTGGGAGGGAACTCAGGGTTCATCCAGGCCCACCCCTTGCCATAGCAGGGTCACCTTCCTCCTTCCCATGTGGCTCCAAGCCCTGTCCAGCCTGGCCTTGCTTATTGATGTCTTTGCTTTAGAAACAAAGCTGGGCTAATTTCTGAGCAGAGAACTTTCCTTTCTGCCGGAGATCAAAGGCATGCTCGTGCCTGTTTGTTAGGGCTTCCTTTTGCCTTTGGTTTTCCTTAAATTACAAAGAAATCCACTTAGAAGAGTTTAATAGTGCTCATTTCCTTTGGAGCATCCCTGGGTTCCTCTGTTCCGTGCAAAATGAAATTAGGATGTTCAAGGCCTGGCTGAAAACTGCAACTGAGCAAGGCACAGCTCATCACTCGCTCAGGGCCACGCTCTGCTTGCTCCCGAGTCTGTTTTCATGGGAACAGCTAAAAATAGACGGGTGACAACAACAAAAACGGCTTTAGCAGTCGGTGGCACTGCCGGGAGCCGGAGCAGCGGTGGCACAAGCCAGGTTTGGGATGCCGGCTCATCATCCCACCGGGATCAGCTGCTGGGGCGGCACCCACGCCCAGCCGGGCGCTCCAGCGGCCCAGGGATGCTCCTCAGGGTTTTGGGGCTCGGTGCAGAGGTGCTGTGCCACCTCTCCTCCCGCGGGCTGCAGAGCGGGCAGTGCCAGCCCCGGAGGCGGTGACCTTGGCAGGACCGCGCCTTCCCGAGCCGTGCCACCGACATCTCGGTGTCGCTCGGCGCTGCCGGAGCCCGCACGCAGCCCCGGGGCGGCGGGAGGAGAGGGATCCGAGCCAGCAGGCAGGGCCGGGAGGAGGAACGGGCGCGGCGGCAGCGCTCGGGGCGGGCAGCAGCCGCCGCTGGGCTCGCAGCCCCGGGACGCTCCCGCTGCCGCGTCCTGCCCGCCCGCTTCCGGCGGCGGCGGGCCCGCCCTTCCCCTCCCTTCCCCTCCCCTCGGGGCGGCCGGAGCGCTCGCCGTGCCCTCCCTCCGTGCCTCCATCCCTCCTCCATCCCTCCTCCCTCCTCCCTCCCGGCCGCGGCGCCGGAGCCGCTCGCCCGCCCGGCTCGCCCATGAGCCTGCTCGGGAGCTACCGCAAAAAGCCCGGCAGTGACGGCTATGAATCCTTGCAGCTCGTGGACAGCGGCGCTGAGCGCGGCGGGGCCGGCGCGGGGCCCGGCCGGAGCCCCGGGCGGCAGCAGCAGCAGCAGCAGCCGCAGCCCCGCGCCGACGGCGGCGGCAGCACCATGGACAGCTCAGGTACGGCGGGGCGGGCGCGGGGCCGCTCCCGGCGGGGCTCCGGGGCCGCGGGGACAATAGCGGCCCTTTGTCCGGGCGCGCCGGGATGGAGGCAGGCAGCGCCGCAGCCTGCTCGGGGCTGCCTCCTGAGCCCCCCGCGCCCGCGGATGAAGCGTGCGAGGCATGAGGGAAAATGGATGGAGCGCTCTGGGATCCGTCCCCCTCCCCACCGCGGGTTGGATGCCCAGAATTGTCCTGAGGTTTTGGGTTTTTTCCTCCCCCCCACCCCGCTAAAAGGCACTCATCAAAGTGAGTTGGATTAATTCTGATGGATGATGTGCAGCGTGCACCATTTTTTTTTAATCAGGGAGTAAGGGAGCAGATGGTCTTTATGGCTGGTAATGGGATAGAGAGCTCTTCACCTCAAAAGGTTCAAATTTGCCCGGCTAACCAGGAGTGGGGAGAGTGGCCGTGCTTTGAAGGGACCCCTCTGGTTCTGGTTCCTCACCTGTGCCCACCTCCAGGAGCATCCACAGCCTTCGCAGGAACTTGTGGAGCCCAGAGTGGTGCAGGGAAACACCCTGGGTGTTCGGGAGGGACCACGTTCATGGCCACCCATGACAGGGTGGTCTCGCAGCACGGAATCACAGAGTCATGGAATGGTTTGAGTTGGAAGGACCTGAAATCTCATCCCATTCCAACCCTGCCATGGGTGCTCCAGCCTGGCCTTGGGCACTGCCAGGGATGCAGGGGCAGCCACAGCTGCTCTGGGCACCCTGTGCCAGGGCCTGCCCACCCTCACTGGAACAATTCCTTCTGTAAATCTGACCCAAATTTCCCCTCTTTCCGTCTGAGCCCTTTACTGCTTGGCCCATCACTGTAATTCTCAAGGAAAACACCTGCACTGTTCCAGGAGGGCTGGGCCACAGGCACCCCACAAGCACTTCAGATACAGCCTCTTTTCTTAACCTGGTAACCTCTTTTTGAGGGAAAAAAACACTAATGAGCCATGGCTGGGCTTGGGCAGGGAGAGCCTTATCCTTGATTTTTTCCCCCCATTTTTTCTGATGTAACAAGAATCATAAAATCCCAGAATGGTTTGGGTTAAAGGGACCTTAAAGTGCCACCCCTGCCATGGGCAGGGACACCTCCCACTGTCCCAGGCTGCTCCAGCCCTGCCCCACCTCCTTGAACACTTTCAGTCATGTTTTCCTCTTCCCCTTTGCCTTCTGAATTTGCTTTCAAGCCTTCTTTTAGGCTGGTGTTTGTTTTTCTCTAACTTACTTTACTCCCAAACTTCAGAAACATGTCTGAATTTGCTGCTACAACATCTCTGCTGCAATTGCTCATAATCACAGGCTGTGCCAGCAGCTCCTTACTCACAGTGGGCTGCTGTGTTGGAGTGATTTGGGTCCTGGCAGCCGCTGGGATGGTGAGATGCTGCAGGCAGGTTAATGTCTATCATCAAGGCCATTGCCTGGATGAATTGGATGAATTTCCTGCCAGGCCAGGGAGCAGAGGCAGAGGGGCAGTGGGAGGTGGTGGTGGCTTCCAGGCAGGTGTGGGGCTCCTCTCCAGCCTCATCCTGGGCTGTCATTTGAGTGCAGTTCAATTTGGTTCTCTGCTTTTGCTGAACAAAAAAAAAAAACCAAAAACAGACAAACAAAAAACCCCTGCTCATGGGCAGCCAGACAATGCCTTTATTTACAGGTTTTCTGCAATATTCAGCCATTTCCACTCTGCAGCTCCTCTGATTCTAGCCCAGAGCATTAAATTGTATTAATGGCCTCTACCAGTTTCCAGGATGTTCTTCCCAAACACATGGGCTAGCTCTGGGATTTGGGAGCTGATTTTTAAGGGATCTGTCTCAGCCAGAGTTTTCTCCTTTCAGTTCACTCTCCCTGCCTCAATTTTACAGGTGCTCTGAACAACACACCTGGCACTTGAGCAGCAAAAAGCCTCAGGTCTTAATGTAGCCCTTGAATTCTATTTATAGATTATTTTTTAAATAATCTCTTTATTTAATAGGGACTGTTTGGTGATTTTTCCAAAACAAAATTTTAAAATTTTGTGTGTTGCTTGTGATGCTCTGTTCCAAACCCAAACCCCACACTTGTATCTCTCTTGTTCATCTGAGCACTTCAGGCTGATAAATTCCTAATTTCTCCCAGCTTGCTGCAAAGCCATTTTTCTTTGCCAACTATGAAATTACAGCAGCTTAAAGAACCAAATCCACCCCTCAGGTGTGCTTGTGATTCTGAGTGATTTGGTGATTGAAGTTGCTCCTGGACTGGGGGACATGATTTATCTTTCACACAGGCTGCAGATGGATAATTGGGGACAAGGATTAGGGAGCAGTGTAAGACACAGACAGGAGAATGAGGTGCTTGGGATTTTGGCTTAATAGGAACAAGGAGAAAACACCACTCACATTCTGTGCATTTCTTTTTTGTTTAAGTAGAGAAAATACTGGTATTATAAATATTTCACTCTCCTCCCAATGACGCCAGAGTTGAAACTCCCAAGGTGGGCAGTGCTTGAGAATAATTCAGGTGGGAAAAGAGATCTGAATTCCTCAGGAAGGAGAAGGGTGGGGTAAAATCCATCTTGGGGAAAAGACTGTGCTGCTGGGTTTTGGTGGGACAGGGGGATCTCTTGTCTGTGGAATTCAGTGTCAGACCCTGAAGGTGAAACCTTTGAGTTGCCTTGGCCATATCCAAGCTTGTTATGTCCTTTTTTCTTTTTTTCCCCTGATTTTCAGTGACGGTTTCCTGTGGGGCAGAGCAGCTGCCGTTTGCAGTGGGGAGGGGAACAGTCTGGGGGAGAACCCAGTGCCACCAGTGATGGGGGACACTGGTTTGTCTGTCTGTCCGTCTTGTGGGGAGCAGAACAGACAACCATGGAATCATTAGGTCTGGAAAAGTTCTCTCGGGTCATCCAGTCCAACCATACTGAGGCCAGCACTGTCCATGTCCCCAAGTGCCACATCCACAGGGATTTTAAATCCCTCCAGGGATGGGGATTCCACCCCTGCCCTGGGCAGCTGTGCCAGGGCTGGAGAACCTTTCAATGAAGAAATTTTGCGAAATATCCAACCTAAGTCTTCTCTGGTGTAACTTGAGGCCGTTCTCTTTGCTCCTGTCCCTGTTCCCTGGAGCAGATCCCAAACCCCTCCTGTCAGGAGCTGTGCAGAGCCACAAGGGCCCCCTGAGCCTCCTTTGCTCCAGGCTGAGCCCCTGCCCAGCTCCTCAGGGATTCTGCAGCCCCTGCCCAGCTCCTCAGGGATTCTGCAGCCCCTGCCCGGCTCCTCAGGGATTCTGCAGCCCCTGCCCAGCTCCTCAGGGATTCTGCAGCCCCTGCCCAGCTCCTCAGGGATTCTGCAGCCCCTCCCCAGCTCCCTCAGCCTCTCCTGGTTCTCCAGACCCTTCCCAGCTCTATTCCCTTCCCTGGACACTCTCCAGCCCCTCCATGTCCTTGTCCTGAGGGGCCCAAATTGCCCCCAGGACAGGGGGACTGGGACTGGCACTGCCCAGCTCCTGCTGCCACAGCTCTGCTGCAGTTAACGAGCTTTTCCAACCAAGTTAAAAAGCTGAACAATCAAACCTTTCTTTTCTTTCCCCTCATATTGGATTTCTTCTGCACCTGGGCACAGGGAAATGCCCTTTGCTCTGTGGAATATTTGTGTGTGGGTCACCAGTGAGCAATTCCACATGTTGGATGGCTGAGGATTTGTGCTGGAGGCAAAGCACTGGCACTTCTGGGGCAAATTGCTGCTGGTTTCACTAACAGGTCTGTGTTTGCTGTCACCAACTCCCATGAGCTGAGAAAATGGGCTCTGTTTGGTTTTTCTATTAATTTCCTTAGACTAATGCAAAGTATTAGATCTTCAAGCATCCTCTCCTAATGCAGATTTGCAGCCTCATAAACACCTTCTGCAAGGAAAATAATCAGTGGCTGCAGCTTTGCTCCAACTCCCAAGTGCTCCTGATTATTGGCTTAATATTTTTTTTTGGACTGGTGTTGCTCAGAGTGAAAAGAAGCAAAAGCCAGGAGGCAGAAGCACAGGGTTGCTGCTGGAAGGCTGGAGCTCCTCATGGATGGCAGAGAGCTGGCACAGAGGGGTCAGCTGAGTCCTGAACAGAATCCTGGAATGGTTTGGGATGGAAAGGACCTTAAACTCATCCAGTGTCACCCTGCCATGGCAGGGGCACCTCCCACTGTCCCAGGGTGCTCCAAACCCCATCCAACCTGGCCTTGGACACTTCTAATTTCTCTGGGCAGCCTGTGCCAGGGCCTGCCCACCCTCACAGGAACAATTCCCAATTCCCTCCTGCAAATTCCCCAACTTGAGATAGAGGTTTGGAAATGGATAAGAGGAGGTTCAAAGAGAGACCTGAGCTGAACCTCACAGGACACAAAACATCACGAGTTATAAAACCAGATTCCAAGAAAGGCATCTACCCAGAGCTGCTTCTGTCTCTTCCTTTTTTAAGTTGCTGCAAGTGCTCTCAAGATGAGAACCAGGCAGAATTTTGAAGAAGCCAATTTATTTGGGTTTTTGCTGTGGCATTCAATTCTGCTTTCTTAGCAGCTGGCTGAGCATTGAAAGGAGAGGTTCTAGGAAATAAGATGCAAAAGTAACAGCGAGGATAGTTGTTATGAAAGGAAAAAACCCTTTCTGTGCTGCTCTCTGGTGTTTATGATCTAGATAAGATAGAAAAGAGCTTTTAAAGGGTTGGGGCATGGACTTGCTTGTGCTCTGTGCTTCCTCAGGCAGAATAACCACCAAGAAAAAGCCTCTGAAAGAAACTGCAAGCAGTGAAATTGAGATTTCTTGAGCTGTTTTACACTTGCAAACATAATGTCTTGTGCTCTGGTGATTCCTTGTCTCTGAGTCAGAAGAGAGACATCTCCATGTCACTGGCACGGGGACAAAGGCCTGGCCGGACAATGTTGGCCTGTGTTCCCCCCTCGCTGCCTTTTCAAACGGGGAGGTTCTGTTTAATGGCTCCTTTGTTTGCTTGGTATGTTTTGGACACTTGAACGATGGGGTGTTGGCAGGAGTTTTGTCTTTTCTCAGTTGTTTTGACAGGGGGGAGAAGAACAGAGAATGTCCCTCAACTCCACAGACCCATTTCACGCTCCGGCCTGGTGGCTCGCTGTCGGGCCTTGCTGAAGATGACTTTCATGAGGGGAAATTTTTAACAAATTGAACAAATCTAGCAAGCACTGGGTAGTAATCCCCCCCTCCCCTCTCAATATTACTATTCTGCTAAGAAAACACGGAGTAAAACCCCCTCTTTATGGAAATCCTCCATGTTTTTGGTGCCAGCTGCACTCCTCAGTTTCTGTTTCTCGAGCAAAAGCAGAAAGAGTGAACCTTAATTCTTTCCATGAAGAACTTTAATTATTTCCATTAAGTTTGCATTTAAGCAGCCTCAAGCAAACCTTTGGATAAAAAGCCTTGGGCTCATGCAATGTTAGTTCTGGAGTTTTATCCCAGCAAAGCACAAAAAGAGGTTCTTGAGTTCCCTACCCCAGAGTTTGCTGCCAGAGGCGCTGAGTGCTTCCCCCAAGAGGCTGGGGACCCTTTGTTGTCCAACAGAAACACAGAATTATGGACTTGCTCAGGTTGGAAAAGCCCTCTTAGACCATCTTTTAAATGGTCTTTTAACTCCTTCCAGGGATGTCTCCTGCCAGGGCTGGACAACAGTTTTGGGGGAGAAATTTTCCCAATATCCAACCTAAACCTCCCCTGTTTGAGGCATTTTCCATTTCCTCCAGGCAAAAGGCCTGGATGGAACTGCTGGAGAGCTGCAGTAAAAAAACCCCAAACAACAACCTCATATGCAACAACTCCCTGCTCAGCTGAATAAATTATTGAAGATATCTTAGTGCTGGGGATGCTTCTGTGCCTCATGATTGTCTGCTTAGGAGAGAATCATGGTTTTACCCTTTGGATGAGGGCCTGGAGTGACAGGAGAAGGGGGAATATCTGGAAAATCCCAGAGGGAAGGGTTGGATGGATTTTGGGAAGGAATTCCTGGCTGTGAGGGTGGGCAGGCCCTGGCACAGGGTGCCCAGAGCAGCTGTGGCTGTCCTGGATCCCTGGCAGTGTCCCAGGATGGGGCTTGGAGCAGCCTGGGACAATGGAAGTGTCAGGATGAGTGAAACCTGGGCTTGGGCGTTTCAGCACTCATTTTATCAAATGAGCAGAGACTCTTCTGCTCTGCACATGCTTTGCTGCTTATTTTTATGGAATAACACTTTAAGTGTGCTCAGCCTCATAGGGAACCTAACTCTACCAGGAATCTGGGACAGTGGAGGAGGAAGAGGAGACAGATGGGACTGGTAGCAAAAAATTAGGTAAAAAATAATCAGTGTTTGGGATCTGTGTGAGTCTGAGGAACTTCCCAAGTAATTTCTGCAGGTTTTCCCTGTGAATGCCCCTTTATCACTGTTTTAGTTGCCTCTGCTGGTGGTGATTTCTCTCCCAAATCATCACGCAGTGACTGTTGAAAAGTTTATGTAATTCTGATACTTGGGCTGTGTCTGATCCAAGACAGGATGCAAGTGCCCATAACAGCATCCATGGTTTAGTCTTGGCTTAAATGTGGTCAAGCTCAGCTTTCCAGATGAAGGATGAGTGCTGGAAGGAAGTTTTGGGTATCAGGATGTGATTTTGTGCCCTTAAAACACAGTTAGAACCACAGAATCACAGATGGTTTTGGTTGGAGGGATTTTGAAGCCCATCTCAGTCCAAGCTCACATTCCACCACCCAGGGTATTCCAAGCCCAGCTGGCAGGTGAAGCCCTCAGATCTCTGATATTGATTTTGGTAATATCTCAGCCATTGATTATCACTGGGTGCAGAGGAGCCACTGCCCAGAGATTTGCTTTTAGGAGCTCCTGCCACCCTCCCCTGGGCAGGGGAGGTGAAATTCCTCTTTGCAATCCTCTGCAAGATGTGGAGAACAGCAGGAGCTGGGGATGCTGAGGGTACCCAGAGATGTGGAGTCTCTGCTCTGCACCCAACACTCCTCCAGCCATGGGAAACCCTTCAAAGGATGCTCCAACCCTGCTGTAGCAGGAATTGCTGCTGCAGGGCTGCTCCTCCTGCCCTGCAGACCCTCCCAGGAGTGGGAACCATGTCACAGTGATGCTGGAGTTGTGGCAGCCTGGCTTTGCTCCCTGCAGCCTGGTGGGAAAGCACGTCCCACACGAGGCAGGCTTTGCTGGGAGAGCTGCCTGGGGGAGGAACGTGAGCTCTGCTGCCTGCTGGGGGAGAGAGGCACAAAAAGCAGCTTTTTTTTTTTTGCTGAGTGTTCCTTAAAAACAATCCAGGCTTTGTTGCTGAAGCCACAACAACAGTGGCTTGACTCCTTTCAGTGCAGGGAACTTTAAAAGGGCCGTTTCTGCCCAGGCACAGGACAGCCACCACCTTTATCTTAGGGGATAAAACAAGCAAAAACCCTTTCTTTCCCCCAGAAAATACCTTGTGGGGAGGGAGAAGGCTGCAACAAGCAGAAAAAAAAGTCTAGAAATGGGGAATTTGGGATACAAACACAGGAACAAACAAAATTTTTTCCATTGTAGTGCCAGGCTCTTGTGGTACCATTGGAAGAGAATTCAGAGGAGATTTAAAACTCCCAAACTTCTTTCTTTGGGAAGATGGGAGATGAGGATTTAATGCTTTTCTGTGTGGAATGAGATGGTCTTTCAGATCCCAAAGCATTCTGTGATTCCATGATGAGGAACAGGGAATATTTAGATCCTTCCTCACTTCCCCTCTAACAAAAGCACAGGCAGCAGCTCCCTGAGCAAAAATAAACCCCCTCATTTGACACTGAAGATATTGTTACACAAAATCTGGGCAGCCTGAGGGAAACCTGCTTCCTTTCCCATGGCTTCATGTCTGCTTTCTGTCTGCCCTTTCCAGGCAGAAAGGGTCTGTTCACTCCTGCTAAGTGACCTGGGAAAGGCAGCACTTCTCTGCTGAGCCTCAATTTCCAGGCAGCCTCCTTGCACCTCCCCTCTCCGAGGCTCAGAGTTGCTTCATCAGCACAAATAGCCAGACTGACAGAGTCTGAAATGCCTGCTCAATGTCGGCTGGCTCCCCCTGGGCTCTCGGGAGAGCTGGAATTCAGCCCTGTGCTTGGGGGGGTTCTGGGGGGCTGCTCAGGGACCTCCCCAGGCAGACAGGGCCTCCAGCCATGCAGATTTTGCTGGGAAAGATTCCAAATCTGGGATTCCAGCCACAGCACCTCCCTCAGGGGGTGGCAGGGTGTGACCCTCTGCTCTGGTCACTCTGGGGCACCTCTGGCTGCAGGTGCCAAAATGTCCCCATCACTCCAGGTCACACCTGTCCCACTCTCCCATTTCTGCCTCCAAAGCCCCACACTGAGAGCAGGATTGGTCTGAATGTGTTTGGTTTTTGAGAATAAGCACAAACACTGCTCGTGGCACTGCAGGGGATAGGGAGGGGGTGTTTCCCTTCTGGATTTGTGGTTTCTTTCCCTTTACCTGGGTAGGAATGAATTTCCTGGCCTGGCTAATCCAGACATTGATGGTTTTGCCACCCTCAGCTACTCCAGTACTGAGCACATCCCTCTGAGCTCCCCTGGATCCCTGTTCTCTTCCAAAGCTCTCTCTGCCTTGGGAGGGGAAGTTCTCCTGCACATCCATCTCCTGATCCTCTGTAAAATCAGCACTTGAGTGCTTTAATTAGGATTTCCACAGTGTCCAGCTCCCATCCTGTCCAACACCAGGCTGGTGCTGTCAGCAGGGGCTCCCTCAGCTGAACTCTCACTGCTGAGGGTGGACCATGTCAGGAAGGCTCCCAGCTGACATGTTTCAGTTTTGGAAGGAGGTTGTTGCTCTATTTGGTATTTCCTTATCACTGTCACAGCTCCTGAAAGGTGCCTGTGCTCAGCTGGGGCTGGGCTCTGTCTGCAGAAGCACTGACACAACCAGAGCACACAGCCTCGAGCTGCACCAAGGGGAATTTAGGTTGGATGTTAGGAAAAAGTTTTTTACAGAAAGGGTGATAAAGTTCTGGAATGGTGTTTAAAAAAAGCCTGGATGTGGCACTTGGTGCCATGGGATAATTGAGGTGTTGGGGCTGGGTTGGACTTGATGATCTTGAAGGTCTCTTCCAACCCAGTGATTTTCAGATTCTGGTGATTTTTGGGATTCTGCGATTCTGGGCTTGGTGACTGTTGGAGGTTTATTCTGAACACAGAATGGTCCAGCCTGGCATTGGACACTGCAGGGATCCAGGGGTGGCCCCAGCTGCTCTGGGAATTCTATTCCAGGGCCTGCCCACCCTCCCAGGGGACAAATCCTTCCCAATATCCCATCCACCCCAGCCCTGTGGCAGTGGGAGCCATTTCTTGCTCAGCCATCCTTTCTGAGTCTCTGCTTTAGGGGACACAGGAAACCTGGAATTGATTCCTGCTGCTTCTCCTGGAAATACAGTGAAAGTCTCCTTCTCTCTCTTTCTCCTCTCCACTTTCTAAATCTTCAGATTGATTTCTAAAGATTTTAAGTTTTCCATTCTCTCAGAGCCTTCTGCTGCTCTCCTACAGCATTTCCAGCTGTAAGAATTTGCCCAGTGCTGTTGAACCTCTGATCCTTTGTCCCCTTTTCCCTGTTCCAAGCTGCCACTTTTCTGCCTTGCTTTCCTTTAAAAGCTGACCTGCAGAACTAAAAGCCCCCTTTGAACATCTCCTCCTTCCAGCCCTGGCTCTGCCAGCACAGAATAACATGAAAACAAACTTTCTGAGGGAAGATCAAACACAGATTCCATGCTTGGAAGCCAACAAGCTTCTTTGATTTTTTCCTTTCTCTCTTTTATTTTTTTTAAAATCATGCTCACAGGAAGTTTGGCAAAAGAAATATTCCTGTGCCTCGAGGAGCCATCTTGTGTTCTAAAACAGAATGTAGAGGAAAAGTGGCCAATTTAGATCTTTTGCCCTGTGCTGAGACTGAACACAACCTGCACACAGTGCTGTGAGCTGTGAGCCCAGCAGGCAGGAAGGAGCCATCCCTCATCCCTTGGAGGAGGAAAACCACTTTTCCTCATGCCTGACACACAGCAGCTCATGGGGACCTGCTTGGTGTGGACAGAGCAGGGGGATTGTTGGGGTTTGTTCCAAACCAGTGACGTTGGTTTTGGGTTTGTTGTGTTGTAATTTTTTGTTTTGTTGTGCTGTAATTTTTGGCTTTGCTCTGTTGTAATTTTTGGTTTTGTTGTAATTTTTGGTTTTGCTGTGTTGAAGGTGCCTCGTCACCAGACATGGAGTCCAGCTACGGGGGAGGCCTGCTGGACATGGTGAAGGGAGGAGCAGGGAGGCTCTTCAGCAACCTGAAGGACAACCTGAAGGACACCCTGAAGGACACCTCCTCCAAGGTCATGCAGTCTGTGGCCAGGTACAGTGCACCAGGAGCAGGAAAAACCAGGAGCTGCTGCTCCCACTGAACAAGCTCAGCTCACAGGGATTGAGGAAAGGGGAAAATCCCCAAAAATTTCTTTGGTTCTGTCTCACAATTGGGGTTTGGCCTCAAGGAAAACCAAAGCAAAACCATGTGAGCTCATAGTGAGCATCAGCACCCTGAAATCTGGGAAATGCCAGTGAAATGGAGCACCTGGTCTCCAGCTCCTGGAGGATTCCCTATGGGATCCTTCCAGTGAAACACCACCTGAATATTTATTTTGTCACTGGTGTTGATGTCTCTCTCTGCTGTGCTTGCTGATGTTCCCATCCCTAAATCCACCTTGGCATGGAAGACAGACTGAGGTGACTTTGCTTTGGGGACTCTCCTGGTGTTGTCCCCTTCCATGGAATCAAGGGCTACAAGAAATTATGGAAATTTAATGCAAGACCCGAGAGGGTTTGAGGGATCTGCAAAGTGCAAACTGCTGGAGATTTCTCTTGGAAACTGGCACTAAAAATTAATGACAGAAGGGAAAAGGGACCTTTCTTGCAGGTTTTGTATCCAGCTAATTGCATGTGGAGAGGGGGAGGCTGGGTCACTGTCTGCATCTCAAGAATTAATTTTAAGATGAATTTTCCTTGTGTGATAAGTAGATTTTTTCTGGGCAAACACTCCTAACGTGCTGCTGAAGTGCCTAAATTCTGTCCCCTGCTTTGTCTCTTAGTTACACCAAGGGAGAGCTGGATATTTCCTACATTACCTCAAGGATCATAGGTAAGCACTGTGGAGAAACACAACGCCCAGAATTCCAAAGCCCAGAATTGCAGGCACCCCAGTGATGCTGGCCTCTCCTTGCCTTGGCAGTGATGTCCTTTCCTGCTGAGGGCGTGGAGCTGGGATTCAGGAACCACATTGAGGATGTCAGGACGTTCCTGGACTCCAGGCACCCCGACCACTACACCGTGTTCAACTTGTCACCCAAATATTATCGCAGTGCCAAGTTCCACAACAGGGTGAGTGCCTTCCACGGGGGCAGATTCCCCAGGGAAAGGGGCAGCAGCTCCTCTTGGACCCACAGTTTGAGGGGATTTAGGACCTAGAGGTGTTTTTAAGCTGCTGGGGTGAGTTTGGGAGTTTTAGCTGGGATGAAAGAGCTGGAAAGTTCAGGGATAATGCTCATGTGAGGAGCCTGGAGAGTGAAAGGCATTGCATAGAGTGGCTGCAGGGAAATAAAGATAAACCAGAGTTTATTCTGTTCCTACAGAGTATTGGAGCTGCTGCAGGGAAAGAATAAAATTAAAGCCTTTGGAAGAAATTACCAATAGAAGGAGGGAGATGATTTTCTTGCAGTTGGGCTTTAATCAAGCAGGCAAAGCTCGGGATGGAAAGGGGATCTGAGGGGCATTTTGGCTCTTGTGACTTTAAAAAGCCACCTGCACGGCCTGGCCCAGTTTCCCTCTCTAAAACCAGAGCAGCATCAGGGAGCACTGCGAGGCTCTGCTTCATTAATGGCTTTTAGAGGAAATCTCTGAAATGCTGCTGCTGAAATGCAAGATTAGATTTAATCTTTCTGAAAACTTCCTGTTCTTTCCCTCTCCCATGAGGGAGTGCTGTGTTTTGGTGTTGTGTTCTGTTTTTTTAAAATTTCTAAATTTTTGGTGCCTTCAACCCAAAAGGCAGGCTTAACTCTCAGTCAGGGTAAATGAATCTAATCTAAGGCTAATTTAGTTTTAATTTGAGGTGTAGCTGAATTTACCTTCAGTAATTCTGATCACCAGAAACCACTCACTGGCACTTAAAGCAAATTTCTCTGTGGCCATCAGTAACCAGACTTCAAACATGAGTAAATGAACAGGGAAGACTAATTAAGAGATATTAAGAGCTCAGAATCTTCAGTCTTGATTGATTTTGGTGCACCACTGATGCTGTTTGTGGGTGGAGAAAAATTTATCTACTTCTGAAAGCCCAGCATTAAAGATCTATTGCTGTGTGAGCTGGACATAATTCCTGAATCCCTGGAATTATCTCCCACCCTGCCCAACACTTTAACAAGAGACTTTTAATACCACTCCCAAAGGACAGCTTGGTGCTTTGGAACCATTACTTTGACCCACATAGGAAGAAAATAAAATTACCTTTTAATAAAATATTGTGGTTTCAATTTATGTGCTGGGAAATTCTGATTCCAAGTATTTTTCATGAGAAAGTGTGAACAACACAATACATGAAATAATTACCAGGCTGAACTTTGTATAAAAAACACTAAAGGGCTCTCAAGGAGGTGAAACCTCAGTGAGTTTCCTGCTGGGATGAGGATGTCAGCTGAGCTGCACTGAGATACACACTGGTTCTTTGACAGGAAAAGCTTTTCAGTCCCTGCTTTCTTTAAAGCTTTCTGCTCCTAAGATCCGAGTGGGTCCCTGTGCTGCGTGGTGGCACAGGAGGGAGATAATTCCAGGGATTCCAGGAGGGAGGTGAATTCCTGTCCTGCTGGGCCATTTCCCTGCCCAGCTGTGCCTGAGTGGGTCAGCAAGCCCCAGGTGCCCAGCCTGTTGAGGAGGAGAGGGCACTGGGAGGGTGCTGAGCCACTGGGAAAGGTTCTCCCCTAACCTGGAAGGGTCCAAGGACAGAGCTGGGAGCACCCTGGGATAGTGGGAGGCAGCACGGTGTGAACAAGGTGATCTTCAGGATCCCTTCCATCCACCCAGAGTGTGACTCTGAGCAGAGACCTGGCTGTCTCCAAGAGGAGAGGAGTTTCAAACCACAGAACTCAAATCTGGCATGAACCAAACCCAAACCTCACAGCCCCTCGTGGGTCACGTCCCTGCTGCTAAAGTCAAACAAGTGCTGAGTGCTGATTCCCAGAGCTGGAGAATCCCAGCTGCTTTTCTCCAAGGTTGTCTGTGCTGAGTGCTGGTGAGGTTCTGTTTGATGGAAACACCAAGCACACATTTAATTCCCTAATTGTGAACCATCAGGCAGATGTGTAATTAGAGGCAATGTAAATATGTAATTATGGACTGGGGGGAAATGTGTGTTATTTACTAGAGAAGTGATAATGGCTTTTCCAGATGCTTGGCAGGGAGGGCTGCTCTGAGGACTGTCAGTGGAAGGGTCACTGTAGGAATTCTAACAGGGAAAATCAAGGATGTACAACAGAAGGAATGAAAGAAACTCTGGAGACAGGAGAAGGTGAGAGGGTAAATAGGATGGTCACTCCCTGCTCTCCAAACTTTGAGCACTGCTGGATCTGTTCAGTGATTTCTACAACACAAAGCCACATCTGGATATTCTGGAGGCTAAAACTTTCACAAATCTAAAAGACAATCAGATAAATATCCAACTTTATGTAAGACAAAAATGGAATTTGCCAGCTTGGCCTGGCCCTGCATCCCATGGGAGCCTTTGGGATCCTTGCTGGACACAGCACAGCCTGGCAGGGCTCTGGCTGGAATCTGGGTGCCTGTTTCTGCTCCAAGATGTTGTGCAGGTGTCAGACAGAACCTGCAGTGCAAGTTTTATAAAACCTGGAGCATTTCCTTCCTCTGAGAGATGAAACAGTTCTGGGGATCATGTGGCTGTTTCAGAACATCTGGGCAAATCATCTCCTTCCTTCCCCATTCCCATTGAGCAGCAGCCAAATGTCAGCTGAGAGAGAGAACCAATTCTTCAGCTGAGGACAGGCCTCAGGACATTCCTCCCTTAAATTTCTTCTGGCCAGAAATGCCTTTTAAAAAAGAGATGTTTCAATTATAACCAGATGAAAGGGAGATGTCAGTTTAGGGCTATTTGATGTGCTGCTTGGGACTGCAAGGACTGACTCAGAAGCAGCACAATGAGGAATAGGAACCAGACAGACTTTAAGATTTGTGGGGTTTCTGCTCTAAGGAGCCATTCATTTTTCTGGCTCATACATTAACATACTTAGATAGGATTTCGGTTTTTTTTGAACAGAACTTTCCCTTTCATCAGTTTAGTATCTGTCACACAGGGCTTGGAGATCCTGTGCCAGAGAAGGATTCAGAACAACAGATGCTCAGTGCCCTGTGCAAATCAGAGCAGTTTTCAGGGACACGTTGTACAAAGGCTTTAGAAATCGAGGTGAGACTGGAGCATTCTAAAAGAGCCCCTCCAGATAATCTGATGTGAAATGTAAATTTTGAAAAATGTGCAGTCAGGAGCAACATATCAGCCCAATGTCATTGCATTGAGAAAGCTTTTTTGTCTGCCTCCTCATAACCCATGGGAGGCACAGCACAGAGTCACGCACGAGGAGAGCTGGAGTAGGATTGCAGCACATAACTCCGGGTTGTAAAGGACGAGTAGGTGTCTTGGCAGGGAGAATGAGCAGAGCAGGGCCTGTTTGGTGCCCCCACAGAGCTGTTTGTGTGCTGCTGCCATCCCTGCAGGTGTCTGAGTGCAGCTGGCCCGTCCGGCAGGCGCCCAGCCTGCACAACCTCTACGCTGTCTGCAAGAACATGCACAACTGGCTGCAGCAGAACCCCAAAAACGTCTGTGTCATCCACTGCATGGTGAGTGCACCCACAGCAGCCAGCACAGCTGGGCACTGCCAGCCCACACTGCTCCTGCAGTGCCTGCAGCCTGGGGACAGCTCCTGAAACAGGAGGGGTGGGATGGGATGGGATGGGATCCATGGGATGGGATCCATGGGATGGGATGGGATCCGTGGGATGGGATCCATGGGATGGGATGGGATCCGTGGGATGGGATGGGATGGGATCCATGGGATGGAATGGGATGGGATGGGATGGGATGGGATGGGATGGGATGGGATGGGATTGACCCAGAGTAAAGGACATCATCACCCAAAGCTCAGCTGGAAGAGAATCACTGAATGAGAAGCAGGAATGCAAAGCAAGAGAGGTCAAAATCATTCTCTAGGAGAAAGGTTTGAATTTTACCCAAGAGCTGCTAGCTTGCTGTGACTTGGCCAGGGTGCCCAGAGCAGCTGTGGTTGCCCCTGGATCCCTGGCAGTGCCCAAGGCCAGGCTGGATGGGGCTGGGAGCCCCCTGGGACAGTGGAAGGTGTCCCTGCCCAAAGCAGGGGGTGGCACTGGATGGGCTTTAAGGTTCCTCCCAACACAGACCATTCTGTGATTCTGTGATTTGCACTTTAAGTAGTCACAGGAGAAAATGCAGCCTTTGGACTGAAGGGGGCTGGAAACTGGGCAGAAACCACAGAGCTGGGAATTCTGCGGAGCTGTGAAATGGAGACTGTTGAAGTCTCCTGCCATAGGAGAGGTCAGGCCTGGCTGAAGGAAGCCCCCAGAGGGATTACTCAGCACTGGGCAATGCTGCACTGTGTGAGGGTGGTGTGATCCTGGATCACTCCTAATTTACTCCATGCAACCTTTCCCGTTGACAGCAATGCCCCAAAGCAGAGTTCTGCTTTGCTCCTGGAGCCCAAATTAAACCAGGAGGCTGTCAGCCCTGATCAGCACAGACTGGGAGGAGTGGAGGAAATGACTGATCCCAAATTGCACAGAGCTCCCATGGGAGCCTGGCATTTCTGCCTCTCACAGCACAGCCAGGGACGTCAATTCCCTTCAAACAGAGAAGGATGCACTTGGTGTCTCCAATCCTGGAAATCCAACTCAAAAATCCAATTCCTTTCCTGTCCTTTGAGCAGTGGATATCAGGATAATGTGATAAAGGACAGGGAGTCCTTTCCAACACTTTCTAACAAGGCTGCAGAAACCCACTTAGTTTATATGAACCTGAGAGATCTTGCCAGAAACAACTGGCAGGGGCTAAACTTGGAAAAAAGCAAACAGCCTGTTCATGTCAGTAGGTTCTTGGGGTCTGGATCAGCTCCAGTACAGAAAATCCTACAGAAAATGGCTGGAATGCCTAAAGGGGGCCTGAAAAATACAATTGCAAGGAGCAAGAGTGGTGAGACCTTGAGGAGTTGTGGATTCCCCATCCCTGGAAGAGTTCAAAGGGGTTTGGAGCAATTAGGGATAGCCAAGGTGTATATCAGAAACCCAGGGCACGGGGAATGCATTGATTTTTTCCTGCTCTTCCTACATTTTTGGTCTATCAGTGTGACTCAGCAAACTTTTCCCCATAATCACCTTTAAAAAACCCCATCAGGAGCAATCAGAGCTGTGGAGGTGTTTGGGTGAGGAAGCCTGGGGCTGGATTTTTTGTTTGTTTGTCCTTTTCCAGGATAAATTTCTGTTAGAGGACTGCCTGCAGCTGTAGGATGGGTGCACTCTGACCCCTGTGGTCACTTTCCAGGCCTATGTTTGAAATAATTATAAAATTACAGTTGGGGAGCAGCCACGAACACCAACATTTGCAGCCAAAATGTTCTTGTGGGCTTTCCAAACAAGTGTAAACCACCCTCAGCTTTGGCTGCTCCCTGGATTTTATCTCAGCTTTGTTCACTGAAGTCCTGGGTGTTGAACAAATGACACAGAACTCAAAATTGCTCATCATCTTGTGGTCTCAATCCTAATTTTTCTGGATAAAATCATATTTTGTGATTTCAGGAGGAGTGGGGAGCTGGAATTTAAAGGATCTTTCCGGTACTTACAGTTTTTCCTCTCTGCCCCTTTCCTTGCCAGGACGGCCGCGCAGCCTCAGCAGTTCTGGTCAGTGCAATGTTCTGTTTCTGTCACCTCTTCTCTCATCCTGGCCCTGCTGTGCAGCTGCTGAACACAAAGAGACCTGGAATTGTACTGTGGCCATCTCACAGGAGGTACAGTACCCTGGCTCAGCACTGAGCTCCATCCCCCTGCTCAAAGCTGCCCAAAGGCCTGGCAGGTGTGCTTTGGCCCCTAGGCTCAGCCAGGTGTCCAGATCCCAGTGTTCCTCAGAGATGAGCAGGGAGCAGGTCTGGGAGAGCTTGCCCAGAGCAGCTGTGGGATTTGGGATTTCTTTCTTTGGAGATCCCTGGTGGGGTCTCACCCCCAGCACAAAACCAAGTTCTGAGACTGAGCTGGGAAGCTCCTCCTGCTCTGAGCAGAGAGCAGGTGACATTCAGATCTCCCAGCCTGAATTATTCCTTTATTTGAGATGTCTCTGCTCACTGAGAGTGTGGGATTAGAACACTGCTGAAGGTCCTTCCAACCCAACCACTCCATGCTGAACCTGTGGTTGACAGGGCCCTGGAGAATTCCTCTCCTGTGCCAGCTGCATCCTTAGAGAAACAGCAGTGCCAGTGCAGGCTCTGTGCCAGCTGCATCCTCACAGAAACAGCACTGCCAGTGCAGGTTCTGTGCCAGCTGCATCCTCACAGAAACAGCACTGCCAGTGCAGGCTCTGTGCCAGCTGCATCCTCACAGAAACAGCAGTGCCAGTGCAGGTTCTGTGCCAGCTGCATCCTCACAGAAACAGCACTGCCAGTGCAGGCTCTGTGCCAGCTGCAGGGATGTTGGAGCTCATGGAGACTCCAGTCCTGGACCTCCAAAAGAACAGCAGTGCCACTGGATTTCGAGGCAGATTTGGAGCATGAAATGAAAGAAACAGAGGTTTCAGCCCTGGTTTTCTCTGCCTGCAGGTACATAGGGTACATTTGTGACCTAATAGCAGACAAACCTGTCATCCCCCACTGCAAACCACTGACGATCAAGTCAGTCACCCTGAGCCCCGTCCCCTGCTTCAACAAGCAGCGCAACGGCTGCCGGCCCTTCTGCGACATCCTGAGCGGGGAGACCAGGATCCTCACCACCTCCCAGGAGTACGAGAGGATGAAGTGAGTGCTGGGCCCTGCCTCCCTCGGGAGTGAATGCAGACCCTTCCACCTGGCTGGGGATGGCTGAGCTGCAGTCGCTGCCTGGCTGCTGATAAATGGAGATATTCGCTGAGAGTTAGTGCCTGGGGTGAAATAAATGGCCAGGGGGAGCCTGAGGTTGGCATGAGCGGGATAACTGCACAGACATCAGGATCTGAGCCTGGCAGGGGTGGGACAACCACAGACATCAGGATCTGAGGTTGTCAGGGGTGGGATCACCACAGACATCAGGATCTCAGGTTGGCAAGAAGTGGAATACCTTCCTAGCGATCATCCAGTGCTCTGTGGTTCCCCCTGTGGGATATTTTTGTTCTAACCAAGCAGAGCATTGAATGCTCCTCCTTGCTTGTCTTGAGGAAGGTGAGAGCTTTGATGTGGTGGGAGGGAGCTTAACCCTGGCTTTCCTGCTGTTCCCCTGCAAGAGAATACCGTGTGCAGGAAGGGAAGGTGCTGATCCCACTGGGAGCCACTGTCCATGGAGATGTTGTTGTCTCTGTCTACCACATGAGATCCACCATCGGGGGACGCCTCCAAGCCAAAGTAGGAGCTGCTTTCTCTTCTCTTCTCTTCTCTTCTCTTCTCTTCTCTTCTCTTCTCTTCTCTTCTCTTCTCTTCTCTTCTCTTCTCTTCTCTTCTCTTCTCTTCTCTTCTCTTCTCTTCTCTTCTCTTCTCTTCTCTTCTCTTCTCTTCTCTTCTCTTCTCTTCTCTCCTCTCCTCTCCTCTCCTCTCCTCTCTTGGGAACTAAGAGCTGCCTAAACATGGAATCTTCTCCCTAACCACTATTTCCCTGAGGATTTATTTAAAACTAATATTCAAGTTGCAGAGTGGGCAGTGAATATTTTCCTCCTCTCCACTCATTCTTGGTGCCCTCTGCTGTGTAGATGACGTTTCCCTGAAGCCTCTACTCCAAGTGAAATGGTTTTATGTTATTTGGGACACAAACCTGTTGCTCCAATATATTCAGTAGGAAGAGCTTAATTTCACTGCAAAACTGACAAGTAGATCCCAGAAATAAAGAGAAAAAGGGAAAGAAGGCCAGTTCCTGAAGGTTTTCTGCTGTACGGAGGCTGCAGCAGCAGGGTTGAAGGCAGATGGAAATATTGGGAATATTTGGGAATATTGAGAAGGAAATACTACCTGTGGAACAAGCAGAATGAATTCAGTTATGCAGCAGTTAAGATTAGGGTAGAATTAACTAACTCCTGTATTTAAGCCCTTGTTCAGTCTGGTTCTCTCTGCTTTTCTTTTCTTTTCAGATGACCAACACACAAATATTCCAAATTCAATTTCACACTGGATTCATAGCCCTGGGAACAACCACTCTCAAATTCACCAAGTGAGTGTTTGAAGCTGAACATTAATCAAACCTGATGCATAAAAGCCTGATGAAGGCTGAGGGAGAACAGTCACAGATGAAATATGAAAAGCCTGAATGCACTGAAAGCCTTTTTATAGCTTTCCAGAAATATTCTTTCCTTTTCAACTGGACCACTCTTGTCCCCTTTAGGCCTGAGCTGGATGCCTGTGACTCTCCAGACAAATATCCTCAGCTTTTTCATGTTATACTGGACATAGAAATACAGTCTGCTGACAGACAAACTGAATTAACTCCCCCATGGGAGAACTTCACAACAAAAGACATCAATCCCTCCATTCTCTTCTCCTCCCACCAGGAGCACCAGGACACTCTTGCTTTGGCAGGTAAGGGCTGCAGGGATTTGTTCCCTCCCCATGATTGATTCCTTCATGCTGAGCTGGGTTTTGTTTCATTCCACCTCTCTGGTGCTCTGTGCTGCAGGCAGAGGTGCCACGGATTCCCCCCAGGATAACATCAGGAACGTTGGGCAGAGTGCATTCTTCTCCTCTCTCAGCTGGCAAGGTAGGCAAGGCTTGGTCTTCAGAGTCAAATCTGCTCCAAAGAACACAAACAACCCCTGTTCCCCTGGCTGGAGCTGCAGTGAGGCTGAGGGACCCCACTGTAGCATTAGATCCCAGAGCTGGGCACACCCTGGTGTTGCCATGGAGTGGGAATTCCCTTCCTACAGCATCCTCCTCAGACTGGGCTCTGTGGGACCATTGTTGACACACTTCTAGGGTGAGCCTTCACCCGAGGCCTCCTTCATGCCAAAACTTGAAATAAATAAGCCTTGATGAGAAAATTTAGGTTAATTTTGGCAAAGGAATCGTGGTTGGAAATGACCTTTAGGGTCATCAAGTCCAACCATTGCTCAACACTACCAAGGCCACCACTGACCATGCCCCCAAGTGCCACATCTCCCATGGATGGGGACCCCAGCTGTGCCAGGGCTGCAAAACCCTTTAGGGGAAGAAATTCACCAGTTTTTATTTTACAAAGCAAAATTATTTTAGCCAAATGCTGCTGTGCTATTCTCAGCCTTCTGTTCTGCTTGTAAGCTGATTTGTACGGGACCTTTGTGATGACCAAACTAACAGCTGCCTAATTTTATTTTCAATCATCATTTAGATCAGAAATCTGACAAAAGTAGCTCTCACCCCACCTCAGAGGATCGAGCAGCGTTGGTGCATGAGGAAAGCGAACAGTCAGATGACGAACTCTTGTCCCTTTCCAGTCAGCACAGTAATGCCAGCGGTGACAAGCCCCACGGGACACCCAAACACAGCAAAAAGCAGCAGGAGCCTCCAGCAGCACCTCCCCCTGAAGACGTGGACCTGCTGGGCCTGGATGGCAGCCCCATGAGCAAGAGCTTTCCCTCGCAGCCCAGCGCTGCCCCCTCTAACTCTGACCTGCTGAATGATCTGTTTGGGGTCGGGGGGCCGAGCTCCCAGAGCCCTGCTGGAGCTGCTGGAGCTGCTGCTGAGGAGGTTTTCCACGTGGGGGCACCTGGATCTGTGCAGTCGACCCCGCGGCGCTCGGCAGCTTCGGCGTCCCCGTCCCCGTCCCCCAGGGTGGGAGAAGGTAATGGTGGCTTTATTATAAAAATATCATAGCGATACTCCATAAATAATGCTGTCCTGGTTTGAAAATCAGAATTAAAACAATTTGAAGGGAGGGCATTTACATTTTCCACTTTAGGGGAGGCTCCTGCCTTCCTTAGCAGATACCTGTCTTTTCAAACCAAGACAAATGCTTATCATAAAAATCAGTAAATTTACATGATACCACCAATATATCAGCAACAAGTGTTTGAGGAAGTTAAGATAATACTTTTGAGACATTCATGTATCAAGGAAACAGAGCAAAAACTTTAAACAGTTTGATATTAATGACAATTATTATTTGTTGGTGTTACCTCTAGAAGACAAAACCAGCAGAGGCTGTAATGAAGAGCAGAACTTTTGATGAAATTGATGATGTAATGAGCTGCATCCCTCCCAAGGGGGGGGACTTGGGCTTGGAGGATCCTTCTGGGGGATCTTGGCTACCTCCCTTTCATGTAGGGGATCCCAAGAGGTCCCAACCAGCTCCTCTGCTCCAGGCTGGTCCATCCTCACCAAACCAGTCCCTACTGGGGCCCACGCTGGGGTTTGGAGGCTCCTCACACCAACAACCACTGCAGAGCCTCAGTTTTGCTCTCATTATGGGCCCAACAGTGCACATGAGTTTTACAGAAACTTCTCTGGGAGTTTGGGTAGACCTACAGCACCATGAATTGAATTTCTCTTTGAACTTAGGGGTTTGGAGCTGTGAGAGGGATCCTGGACTAGGAAATAGAGAATTTCTGTCTCTTCCAAGGCCAGGCTGCAGGAGTGGTTGGATGGATATTAGGGAGAGGGATCTTTTGAAGGATAAAGCAGAGCAAGTGCAAAGAGAGAGAAGAAATGCAAGTTTCAGTGGAAGAAATTGGCCACTTGCACCCGTAGAAGGTTTCTCTTGTTGTAGGCTCAGTCTGAGGGCTCTCACCCAGGGCAGGTTTTGCAGACACATCACACAAGAGGTGCAGCAACAGATCAGGAAAAGATTTAGGGATTTGTGAGCTCTGCAGAGCCAGACTCACACAACTCAATTGTGCCAAGCCAGGAAAACAAGGATAAGAGCTTGGGAAATGAGTGAAGAGTAGTGATTGAGTAACATAAGTAATGAGTAGCATCATCACCACATGCAGAGCTTCTAGGGATTGTACCTTTCAGGATACTTTTAACCTTAAATTTGTTGACAAGAATCTGAGTGACTTCATAGGAGTTTCTTTTGGTTCAGTTTGTTGGGGTTTTACATGGAAGAGAGATGATTGAACAAATTGATCAAAATGGAGTTTGAGAAGAACTGGATTTTTGTAACAAGTGATGCAGGAAAGATATCCATTATTTTCTAAAGCTGTTTCTAAAAGTCCCTTTACCCCCAACATGGATAACCTTTGCCAGCCTGGGATCATCTTGAGAGGAAGCAGGAGTGGCAGGAATTGCACCAGGGCAGTAATGCCAAGCTCCAGTCTGTCCTCCACACTCTCCTGGCAGTTACAACTCCACCTGAGGTGCCTGAGTACTTTAACCCTCACTTCGCTGGCTCTAAATTCAGCCTCTCTTAGGAAATGAGAGATGGGGTCAGTTTGTTGCCATGCCCAGGCTATGGGGCTCTTTAGGGATATTAATTTGGGATATTGATGCTCTCCAGTTGCTCCCCCACAGTCCCAGGCTGTCCCCTCTTTGTTACCTGCAGGTATCAGATTTCCTCTCCCCACAGCATTCCCTTACCCTGAAGCACATTCCTGCTGCAAGTTCATGATTTCCTTTCCTCAAATATGTTTTCACAGCCACTGCCTTTGATCCTTTTGGAAGCAGCCCCAAGCAAACTGGTCCAGACCTCCTGGGCTCCTTCCTTGGCTCATCAGCTGTCCCTGGGGATCCTTTCCTCCAAGCCACAAGAAGCCCTTCACCAACTGTGCACAGCGATCCCTTTCACATGGGTAAGAAAGGGGAGCCTCTTCCAGGGGGTTTAAAGAAATGTAAAATGTTGCTTTGAAACAGAAATGGAACCATTAAGTACAAAGTGATGATTCCCATAAAAGGACTCTAAACCACAGAAACCCCACGAAACAGGAAAGAGCTTTTTGTCTCTGGACTTAAAGTACATTCAGCATCTGAAGTGTGGTAGGATGAGCTGAGTTTTGCTCAGGTCTTAGACTTAATTAATAGGCTATTTATATAAATAAAAAAGAGGCCATGAAGAATGTCTGCCCACACGTTCCTGTGGTTAGGAGGTCTCCTTTGAAGCAAACTACCATTAATTGCACTGAACACAGCCATGTTTAGAGAAAACACACATCCTTTGGTGATTTTAGTTGCAGGCACCAGCTTTCTTTAGCTCCAGTAGTAACCCCAACCAAATTCACAGCTGAATTTGACTGAAGAGAAGGAGTTTTCTTCTATTTGTTTAAAAGCTCCCTAATTTCCTCCTTCTCACCCCAAAATTTCAGGTGTAACCCTGTCTGAAACACATTCAGTCATGGATTTATTTGTGCCTGATCATCTAACAAATGCTCCTTGGGAGTATCTCCCTGGAAAGCTGAAAGGGATCTTAAAGACCATCCAGTTCCAGCCCCCTGCCATGGGGGGAACCTCCCACATGAGGTTCTGGGACTTTGTGGGGTCCCAGTGGCTCCTGGTGGGCACTGGGCTGTGCTGGTTTTGCTGCAATGCTTTCAGATACTGATATCAGTAATTCTCTTTAGCTTCAGGCACTCCAACAGTTTCCATCCAACCAGATGTTTCCAGTGGTTGGGACTGGCCCAACAAAGCAGGTATGTGCCATAAAATTCAGGGTGGTTAGCAAAAAAAACACCTTTAGGGAGCTCTGAGAGGGGAGAGGCAGAGGGGAAATGCTGCCAGTGACTGCAAAGAACAGGTTCCCTCTAAAGATTTCCAGATTTAAAATAATCTGGGTTGGTTTCCTCAAGAGCTCAGAGCAGGACAGGTGAGGTGAGGGTATCCAGAGGTTGTTTCATCCCATGGAGAGCCATGGAAAAAGCCTGGGCAGTGCTGTGCATTCCCAGGATGCCACTAAATGATTGCCTGGTTCTTTATGATCTTGGGAGAGTGTGCATGGCCTCCCAGAGCTGCTTCCTGAAGGCTTCTAGTTGTTAAAATGTATGCACATGTCACAATTCCTCTGGCAGAGCAGACAGTCTGGGAACATTCCTGCTGCTGTTCCTAATTGGGAGTGGGAGTGCAACAAGTCTGAGGCTGCTGAGGAGCTGACAATGGTACACTCATGGTACACTCAATTTTAATAGCAGTCTTCTAATATGTGGCTGAGCACTGGGGAAGAGCTGCACTCGTATCAAACAGGAGGAAAAATGTCAAACAGAAGGGAAAATGTTCTTTTTTCTCTTATATATATTATATATTTTTTCTTTTCTTTTTAAGGTGGTTTAGGAATGGGAAGTAAGTCTGCTGCCACCAGTCCTACAGGATCCCTCCACAGCACTCCCACTCATCAGGCTAAACCCCAAACACTGGATCCATTTGCTGATCTGGGAAGTCTTGGAGCAAGTTTAGCAGGTTTGCATCCCTTATTAAAAAAAGGAAAATAACAAATTACCAGCATTGTTTTAGAGAAATAGGCTGAGCAGCCTGGTATGTGTGGGGCCTCTCAGCCCACCTGCATGCCAGTGCTGCTGGCAGGCTTTCCCTTCTGCCTGACTCTGTAACTCTCACAAATCCATGCTTTTCCTGATCCCTGGTCAAAAAATGTGCTGGCAACGTGCAGGGAGCTCAGCAGGCTGCATGGATTGCAAAGCACAACCTCTGATAAGTCCAAACATGCTCTGGCTGGGGATGCTCTGTGCTCAAGTGCTGCTACAGGCCTGGGAGGAGAATTTGGCTCTGCAAAGCTGCTGGGGTTCTTGAGTAATTGCTTCCTTCTAGACTTGACTTGTTTTCCTGCTTTGTGAGAAAAGCTGTGGAATTGTTCTGCCTCTAATTTGCAGTATTATCTAAAGATGGGGTATTTCACCTGGCTACAAAGGTTGACTGCTTAGAAAAGCCTTTTCCCCTTGTTTTATGTAATGAGAAAATCAGCAAACCCTCAATTCCAATGTTTAAAAGGCAGTTCTGAGAAATTACTGAAGCTTTCCTTAAAGCCCAGCATTGTCTGAGTGTGGTAAATAGATTTTCCTTGCTTTTGTTGCTGCCCTCAGCTCTTTGGGAGCCTTGTGGTTCGGTGTGATGTTTGTTTTCCCCTTTGCGTCAGTCCCAGCACGGCTCTGGAATTCGGTTTCCCAGTTCCCTCTGCTGGATTTCAGGCTGCTCTGCAGGAGCAAAATAAAAACCGTGCCAAGCCCCATGTCAGAGCCACCGAGGTCCTTTTAAAGCACACATTCTGTAGGAGAGTGGTGGGGTTTAAAAACAAATGCCTTGGCATCCCCAGGATGTTTAAGCACATTTTTGTTGGTCGTGAGTAAATCAAAAGCTCTTCATCCAGTTTCCATGACACATTTCTGAGCTGGAAGCTGAGTGTGGATGTCAGTGTGAAATAATAAAACATTGACACTGGCTTCCTCCCACAAACACAACCAGAGCCAGAGGAGCATCCCCTAAAGCAGTGAGGCGCTGGGACTCATCTCTGTGGATGGTTTTAATCAGCACAGCGTGAGGAGACACGATTCCAACAGCACCAGCTTGGTGCTGGCACTGGCACCGGCTGCCACAGAGCTCCCTCACCCCTGCACGTGCCCAAGGCCAGGCTGGATGGGGCTCTGGGCAGCCTGGCCTAGTGCAGAGTGGGATGCAACTGGATGAGCTTTAAGGTCCCTCCCAGCTTTAATCACTGTGTCACTCTGTGTTGCCACCATCCATCCCCACGGAGCTGTGGCTCCTTTAGCTGTGGCTCCTTGTTAGCCACCTCCAGCTTTCCCTGCTTCCCTGAGCCACCTCCCATTCCTCAAACCCCCAAAGCCAGGAGCTGTCCCAGAAACAGCTCACAGAGCAATCTCTGGGCTAAAGCCATGCTGCAAACATTCGTGGCACAGCTGAAAGCAGAACCCTGGGGGACTTTGCTTGGATCAATTCTGCTTTGTGAGAAAACCTGTGGAGTTGATCTGCCTCTAATTTGCAATATTGTCTAAAGGTGGGGTACGTGAAAAATGCCAATCACTTGTTTTTAAAATTTTAAAAATCTGATAGTAATAAAATGGTTATAAAAATAACAATACAATTAGAGTAATAATAATTTGGACAATTTGGATTAGGACAATATGAGATAATAGAGACAAAGAGTTATGGATGTCCAAGTACTTTTTCTGGGCAAAATAAGCCAGAAAAAGGACCCACATTAACAGAGGATTAGCCCTTAAAAGCAATAACCTGCTGCATATTCATACACCTCATACATGGTGCATAAATTCCATTCAAACACAGGATTCTGTCTGGGCAGTGTCAGCTTCTTCCTCTGAATCCTGACAGCACCTTCGAGGCAGAAGAAGTTCATTTCTTCTGATAATGGGGCAATAAATTCTCTTTCTCTGAAAGATTCAGCTGTCCTGTGGCTGCTATCTTGCTGCAGGTCCTTTCTTTAAAAAAGTAACTTACATAGCACAGTTTCTATTTTAACATTTTGTTATAACCTAAAACGACATTTAACACAGTACTGAAGAGAATTAATCCAGCATTGCTTTCTAACACAACACATATAATATTAATTTTAATAGTTGTGAAAAGCCAATCATAAAATACACATTTTTCACAGGGTATTTGCACGTGGCTGCACAACTTGACCGCTCAGAAACGCCTTTCCCCCTCCTTTCATGCCATAACCAGCAGACCCTTGATTCCAATGCTGCAAAGGCAGTTGTGGTTTATTCCCACTGTGACTCTCTCCCTGTGTGGCTGCCCACAGGTGGCCCCTCGTTTGCCAGCAAGCCCACCACGCCGACGGGCATGGCCGGGGCCTTCCCGCCGTCCCCACAGAAAGCACCGCCACAGCCCATGGGGGGCAGTGGGTGGCAGCAGGGCACGGGGTACAGCTGGCAGGGGACACAGCCCAAGGGCCAGCCCAGCGTGCCCCACGCCTCCCCCCAGAACAAACCCAACTACAACGTCAGCTTCTCAGCCACGGGGGCGCAGGGCGAGCGCGGGAAAGGAGCTGCTAATGTCGGTAAGAGCCTTGGGCACCTGTGGGTGTCCCTTGGTTTGCAGGCTGGGGCTAAGCAAGTCTGTCACGTGGATTATTTGGTGCTTTATCCTCTCCTGGACTGAACTGTGCTATTTAGGAAGTCCTGTATTCCAAATGAGCTTCCAAAATAATCCTGGAAATGTCCAAAGCCAGGCTGGATGGGGGTTGGAGCAACCTGGGACAGTGGAAGGTGTCCCTGCCATGGGAGGGGGTTGGAACTAGATAAACTTCAAGGTCCCTTCCAACATAAAGCATTCTAGGATTCTATAATAATAATAACAACAACTTAAAAGTAACATTAAGCAACATCTTTCATGAGAGCCTGCACAGTCATTAGCACTGGGAGATCATTAATGTGATTAACCAAAGGATGTATCTTATGTAGAAAGCCAGGGTTAAATGCACCCATGCTATGATAATAACTTCAAATCTTCTCCATTTTCAAGATTCCAAGCCAAAGGTGTCTGCAGATTTTGAAGATTTATTATCTGGTCAAGGCTTTAATGCTCACAAGGACAAGAAGGGTCCCAAAACAATAGCTGAGATGAGAAAAGAAGAAATGGCAAAGGAGATGGACCCTGAAAAACTCAAAGTAAGCAAAATTCTTGGTGATGTCCTCCCAGTCATTCAATGTCCTCAACAGATTGAAACTGCAAGGTTACATTTCTGTCCTCAGCCAGACCACACCACCAATGGCTTGCTCAGTGTCACTGTCTGGGCTGCTGCCCTTCCACAACACTCCAGCCCTGATTAGCAGGTGCAGCTAATTGAACTAATCCTCTGCCTCATTAATCCTGCCTGCTTCGGAATTCTCTCATCTCTCCTCAATAAATTGCCAAACTGCAGATCTCTTATGGAAGGGAAGGGAATTCAGTCTGTCCTGCTCTCTATGTGAAATATGAGACCACAAATTGGAATTACAGAAGGAGAGGAAAAGCTGCAGCAAAAGCCAAGCAAAGTTCTAGAAAACAGAATGATCCTCTCAAAATGTCCTGGTTTTAGCCTTGTGGAAAGGTTTTAACCTTTGGGAAGTGACAGTAGCCACAATGAACACCACCATCAGCCACAACAGCTGGCCAGAGGTCAGGCCTTGGAGTGGGCAGGAGTTTTCCCAGCTCCCATTTTCATCCCCACAAAAGCTGTTGAGTCACTGATGCTCCCAGCTGATTTGGCCTTCCCAATATAATTCTCTTTGCTCTGATGTGTTTTTATTTCATTGGGGCAGCTCAGCCTGGAACTGTAAAATCTATTTATGCTTTGGTTTTCACATTTACATTTTAGCTTAGCTGAGCTTAGTTGGGGTGTGCAATTAACCTTGCTAAAGAACCAAACAATTAAACACTTAATTTTGGCTATTCCATCAAGCATTACTCAGTCAGTGTTTTTAGCAGGGATGTTGCTCAAAGTCTGTCTTAACTTTCAAGTGATATAAAATTAATGATAATTTAAAAACAGTGATATAAAAGTTAATGACAATTAGCTAAAGGTTTTCTGAAGGTTTCTAAAGCATGGAAAGAAATTTAAGATGCTCCTCAGGGCCACAGCTATTCAAATGAACAAACTTAGTCCTGGTGGAATATCTAAAGTGAGGCATAAATAGAGACTTGCACTCCTTCCTGCAGGTCCTGGAGTGGATCGAGGGCAAGGAGAGGAACATCAGGGCTCTGCTGTCCACCATGCACACGGTGCTGTGGGCAGGGGAGACCAAGTGGAAGCCTGTGAGTATGGCAGACCTGGTGACCCCAGAGCAGGTGAAGAAGGTGTACAGGCGGGCTGTGCTCGTTGTTCACCCCGACAAGGTAAGGCTGGGCTGCCTCCACCTCGGGGGGAAACCAGAATTGAGTATAAAGGGTTGCATGGGATTGCTGATTTATTGCTGCAAACAGCTCTGTGGAAAGTGAGAGCTCAAGATTTCTGCAAGTTTCTGGAAGTTGAGAACTCTCAACTCATCCCTGGAAGTGTTCAAGGCCAGGCTGGAGCAATCTGGGGTAGCAGAAGGTGTCCCTGCCCATGGAACCATTTAGGCTCTAAGGTCCCTCCCTGCCCAAAGCAGTCAGGGGTTTTGTGAAACCACTGCCAGCCCCAATGCTATGCCTGGAACCTGCTGCTTCAAGAAATTCAGAGCTTTTGGCAACCTCACTTTGACTCTCAGCCATTCTGCTGCTGGGCAGCAGTTCCAAATCAAACTCCTGCAATGGAACCACCAGGATGTTTGGCTGCCCAGCTCATGGCTCGTGCCCTGGCTTCTGCCATTTGCTGACCAGGGAGCAACAACTCCATCTGGGACACCCTGTGGGGAGGAGGAAACTTCCCCTTGGCAGGAAATGGGGGTCCCAAGGCTTGGGAGGATGTGGGCTGCCTGAGGTTTGCAGGAATTCTGATTTCATCCAGGAACCGTGTCAGGTGGCAGCTCTTCCCCCTCCATGCAGGTAAAATCCTCTCCCAATGCCAACGTTATATTTATTATTTAGAAGGTGACATTTATTATGGTGGTTTATCCCGCTCTGGGGGTTCTCAGCTCTGAGGAGCAGCAAAGCCAAGAAGTTCTTAAGGAAAGCAGCCCTCCAGAGCAGCTGGTTTTTGTCAAGGAAAAAGTGAAATTTCCTGGAGCTGCTTGGGAATCTGCTCACGTGCCAGCTTGTGTGGGAGCTCTGATATCCCTCTCTTGTCTCTGTTTTTATTCCAGGCTACTGGGCAGCCATATGAACAATATGCAAAGATGATATTTATGGAGCTGAATGATGCCTGGTCAGAATTTGAAAACCAAGGACAAAAACCCTTGTATTAGGTACTTTGTCAGCCTCCACTCCAGACCCGTGCTAGTGCTTATTTAGTCTCTTGTCACAAATGTCACAGATCAACCAAACTCTGGCTGGAAATTCACAAGTTTCAGAAAACTAAGAGCCTAATACTTATCATGAAGAACATGAGAAAGGTCTCCAGAATCCTGAGCTCAGAGGAACTCTGGCCACCTGGCTCAGCCCACCAGAGCCACAGGGTTACAGTTTCTGGTAACTTCTCTATTTTATTTTGGGTTCCAGTGGGACAAGTAAGAACACATACTGGGAGAAGGTGGAACTGGTCTGTCTCCAACAAAGTGTAGCTGGTGAATTTCCTACCTTGTTTTTGTGAGGTGTGATATGGCAGCGCTTCAGTTGAGTTCAACAACTGCTGGTGAGGCCCAAACTTGGATGTATGTTATTTTTTTCCTGAGTTTGGATGGAATTATCCACTTGAAGTGCTCAGCTGTGGTTTAGGCACGCTCCTAACAGTCACCATTTGCTGCTTAATTGCTCATCTAGTGTAGTCTGGCTGAAGAGAGCCCAAGCTGAATCCTGGGCTGGGTCAGTGTGGCAGCTGCTTTTGCATTAATTAATGCTGTGCTTCACCTCCCAACCCCGCAGAAATGTGCAGGCAGAATTCCTCCAGATGCTTTGGAAAGCGAGCAACGAGTCCTTGGGTCAGCGGCCCCTTGCTGGTTTGTTAAGCAGCAGTTTTGGGGGGAAGGGAGGGTGAATCCACCTTGAATCCTGGTCCAAGTGAGGAATGAGCACGTGCTGCATTTCCCGTGGTTCTCATCAGCAGCTCGAAACCATCACAGAAATGCCAACAACTCAAAATTCTGCCGGAAAGGTTTAGAAACTTCCCAGTTTCTAGGTAGCACTCCCCCTCCTGCGGATTCAGAACTTTTCCCAGCCCACTTGTATCACCTTTATGCCTTTATCAGCTCCAGAGCACTTGGCCAAGGCTCTTGGCAGGCTGAAACCTGTTGCAAGTTCATTTCTCAGATCATGGTGTACGAGCTGTCGCACAGACATCCAGAGACCAGGTCTGATCTCTGGGGTCACTCCAGTGCAAATTGATTCGCTCTAAAGTTTCTATTGGACCAAAGCAGTGGCATCACAAGGGAATCTCTCTGTTGCTGAAGCTGAAGCAGCTTTCCTAGTTCCAAAGCGAGTTGAAATTCAAACTTCACCCCAAATTCTGGCGTTCTTTTGTAGAGTAACTAAAGTTAGCAGTTTATTTACCAACACCTACCCGTGTTTGAGGGATACTCAGTAGATGGGCAGGAAATAATCTGTATTTACTGCCTCAGGAGCAGGTTGCCATCGGGTGTGAGTCTTTAAGGCTGGTGGTTTTTCAAGACAATCCACTACTTGTTGCACTTACATTTTCAAGTGGCAAAGCTATTACTGCAAAGAGAGTGTGTCAAAGTACATGGCTTTCTGTATAAAACTCATCCTTTTGTTGTACTGGTCCATTATTTACTGCCATTAACTGAAAATGTGAAACCAACACATAGGTCTCCTTTTATATAAAAGACCTTAAGATAATAGTAACAAACTGGATGTTATTTATTAATGTTTTGATCCAGTATGTGCTTGTCTTATTTAAAGAGATAACTGGAATGTGAATCATGTTCCTGTGATTTGTTGGTTTATTGTTTCTCATTCACATTTGTAGATATTGTGACCTATGCCTATATAATAAAAAGGATCTCATTATTATAACGTACTTTTTTTAATGATGAAAACCTCATTAGCTTTGTATCGAGTTTGTCACGGCACATAACTCTGGATACTCATTCATTCACAAAAATACAAATCCACCATTAAACTTTACCAAAAAAAAAAAAAATCCAACCCTCTACCCCATTTAAGTTTTGATTACTTCCATCCCTAATGTTTTTATGGATGCATGAAAGTATTAGGATGTATGTATATCCAAATAGTTAACTGAAAAAAATCCATTCTTGTCATATCTGGTAGTGACAGAGGTTATCAATGTTCAGGTTTACTGTTTGACTAAATTATTGTAATTTTTGTAAATACGGTATATACTCGATGAAATTGTGACTGGTCTAAAACATTTGTATATACATTAAAAAGCTCAAATTAACAAATTCAGCTATCTTTTGTGCTTGTGACCACGAGGCTGCAGTCCTGCATCTCCTGTGTGAGGGGTGGTGAGCCCTGGCTGGGTCAGTTTTGTCACTCTCATTATCCACAGGCTGGCATTCCAGGTGCTTTTCCCAAATTATTTGGGAACAACTTTGCATTGCTGTTCTCAGGCTCCTACCTTCAGAGACCCACAGCCAAACAAGCCAGCAAACCTAAATTTTTCAAATTTTTTGGAAGCATATAGTGGATTAAGCCTGTTTTAATTAGCTTTCTGGCTCAAAATAATGTAAAATAATGAAAAATGGGGAAAAACATGGAGCAGGGAACATAGAACAGCTGAGGAGGGAGGTGTCTGAAGAAAAGCTCCCTGGGGAGGGTTATCGAAAATGTTGTGTATAATCTCCCTCTTAAAGGCTTTTCTTGGGACAAAAATGCTGTTAGTGGGTAAAAGAGATTGGTTTGGGGGCAAAAATGTTCTTCTTGGGACAAAAAGACCATTCTTGGGGCAAAAAGGCCATTGCTGAATTAATAAGGCTGTTTTGGGGTAAAAAGGCCGTTGTTGGGGCAAAAAGGTTTCTCTTGGGTCAAAAATGGGAGTTCGGATGTGTCATATCAAAAAATCCAAGGCTTGAAAAACACGGCTTTAAAAAAAGCTGTCCCTTTCTACGTGTGGATTAGCACAAGGGTGGACGATGCAGGTCCTGAGGTGGCCCTGCTTGAGGCAAACGAGCCGGCTCGATTTTTTGGGGTGAAAACAGAGGTTTTCAGGAGCACCTACAAAACGGCAGCGCCTGAGGGGCGGGGGCTCTTTAAAGCGGTGTTTACGGATTCAAATCCACACAAATATACATTTGTGCACAAATATACTCTCCTTACGGACAGATGCGAATTTAACGCACGCACATACACGTTTTTTACCCTCATACAGGGGTTATATATGAGAACACGCGGGTTTTTGCGGCTTTTTACGTGCATTAAACCCCACTCGGGGCCGTCCCCTCAGGACACCCCGCCCCCTGCCGCGAGCGCAGGCGTGGCGGGAAAAGGCGCTCCCGCCCCCCGCCCGCCCTTTTAAATGCTCGGTCACGTGACGCGCGGTGAAGGGGCGTGGCCAGAAGGCGGAAGTCGCGCGGTGCCAACGGAGCCCGGACATGGCGGGCGTGAAAGGTACCGGGGGCTCCTTCAGGAGGGAGCGCGGCCCGGGCAGCGCCTCACGCGGGGGCGGGCGGCCGGGAGAGGCGGGGAGGGGTGCCTGGCACCGGGGGAGGTGGTACCCGGCCCCCGCCGAGGGATGCCCGACCCGCGGTGAGGCGGTTGCGGGTGCCCCGGGAGGGATGCCCGGTGCCTCACGGGCTGGTGCCACACGGGTCCGGTGCCTCACGGGCCGGTCCCTCACCGCCCGCCCTGTGCCGTTGCAGCTCTCGTGGCCTTGTCGTTCAGCGGAGCCATCGGGCTGACGTTCCTCATGCTGGGCTGCGCCCTGGAGTACTACGGGTGAGCGGGCCGGCGCCCTTCGCAAAGTTTCTGGTTAAAATCCATTAATTACAGCGTTTATTTTATTATTTAACGGGGCTCTTTGGCTCCTCCCGCAGCCCCCCGCTCCCAGGCTCTTGGCACGTGGTGCTTTGTTGTGATTACACATCACTTCCTAAGGCGGTATTTGCATTAAAATAAAAGCACTACAGACAGCCCTGTGCTGCCTCAGGGAAAGCGGTGCCACCTTGCTTTGTAATCTCACACCAACATTTCCTTAATTTCCTGTTCCTTTGAACAATCCTCCCACAAGTTTCCTTTTGGGATGTCCCCACCCATGGCAGGGGCTGGAGCTGGGTGAGCTTTGTTCTGTAATTCCGTCATTCCGTGTCTGTAAAACACTTTAAAAACTCGCAGGAGGCTCCTGAGAGCTGTGATACAGAGAGATGGGAGGGTGTGCCTGCTTCATCCCTGTAGTTTGTAATTCTGTGTCTGTAAAACACTTTAAAAACTGGCAGGAGGCTCCTGAGAGCTGTGATACAGAGAGGAGATGTGAGGGTGTGCCTGCTTCATCCCTGTAATTTGGGAATGCTGCTCCTGTTCCTGCCCCAGTGCATTTCCTGCTCCCTCCGTGCTCAGAGCTGAATCACCAAACGGATTCAAAACTGAATGCAAAAGTAAAATAAATGAACCCTTGCTGCATGCTGCTCTATCAGTGCAGGGAAATCCAGGTGGAATTGCCCCATTTTGGGTGCAGTCTTCTGATCAATCCACTCTTCAAGCCAAAAAGCAGCACTAGGAGTTTTGCACCAGCTTTGTGCCCGAGGTAGCTCTTTTAACATTGTTCTCTGCCCCTCCCCAGCGTGTACTGGCCCCTGTTTGTGCTGATCTTTTACTTCATCTGCCCCATTCCCCACTTCATTGCCAAGAGGGTGGGAGATGACAGCGATGCAGCCAGCAGTGCCTGCAGGGAGCTGGCCTATTTCTTCACCACGGGAATTGTTGTCTCTGCCTTTGGGTTCCCCATCATCCTGGCACGGGTGGAAGCAGTAAGTCCTTGCTAATTTTTCTTTTCAGGCCCCACTTGTTGTGCATCATCTTCAATCCTGCTTTTTTTCATTACTCTGCTGTCTCCGGGTGAAAATAATCCACTGAAATTTGCTTTTTTGATGTGATAAAAAAAAAAGAGCTCGCATGACTGAGAAGTTTTTAGCTGGTGTTTTTCCCCTCCAGCCTTGTTTAGGCCCAACCCAAGATAACATCTCCTCCTGCACCTCATGCCTCTGTCTCATGACCCTCTGCATCACTTCTAGCTCCAGCTTCCTTATTTTTCTCTTGGAATTCCTGCTTTCTCCATTCAGGGTGCTGCAGACCTGGGGGCTTGGGAGTATTAGGAGTTAAAAGATAAAAGGCCAAACTTCCAGAGCTGCTCTTGTGGCTCTCAGAGCATTTCCAGGTTTGGCCTCTGAAAACCTGAGGGAACTGTGCCTAAGTTCTTTCCTCTTTGCTTTCTGAACTTCTCCCCAGTGGTGAGATTTTGGTCACATTTGTCTGAAAGGCAAAGAATTCCCCCAGTCCCAGTGATTTTCTCAGTCCTGTTGCTTTTCCCTTTCACTCCTTTAAAATTTGTGTACTTGCTCTGAATTTATTGATTTACACAATAAATACATTTGTAAATACATTTATAAATACATGTATATACATACATTTATATATGTTATATATTTATATATATTATTATAATATATATTATATATAATATACATTATATATGATATATATTATACATACAATATATACATTTATAAATACATTTATAAATGTTGTGTACTTGCTCTGAATTTGTTTACACAATAAATACATTTATAAATGTATATATACATTTTTATATATATACATACATTTATATATATTATTTTATATTTATATATTATTATTATATATATATTATACTATTTATAAATACATTTATAAGTACATTTAGAAATACATTTAGAAATACATTTATAAATGTTGAGTACTTGCTCTGAATTTATTAATTTACACAATAAATACATTTGTAAATACATTTATAACTGTTGTGTACTTGCTCTGAATTTATTGACAATGCCCAATCCCCCTGCTATTTTTATTTTGGAGGTGGGGCCTGGCAGCAGCAGAACAACCACGAGAGGGAACTCTGTTGTGTGTTTTGGGAGTCAATGTTCCTTATTTAAGTAAATTACTTCTGCAGCTCATGAATAAAGAAAAAAGCTGTTTACTTTTAAATCCACGTTTTCCCTGCCTGTGACTTGTTTAAAAGGAGATATTTTGATTTTGTTGCTTGGCAATGCAAGGAGAGCACTAATTTCAGCAGCTTTCTCTCTGATTTAGGTGTGTTTCAATGATTTGGAAGGCAAGTCATCATTTTCTTCTCAATCCTAGCAGTAGCTTGGCTGAAGTGTTTATTAGTGATACAAGTGGCTGCTAATTGAATAATTAGTCACACAAATTGAGTTTTTTATTGTTTGCCTGTTCTGCTTTTAGCACCTTTCTGCAGTACTGTGATTTTTTTAGTGTTTTAGCTGATCTAATGGCTGTAAATAACTGTCCTGAGCATCTTTTCCAAGAAGTGCTTTGATTGTTGCATTTCTTGCATTGCAGATCAAGTGGGGAGCCTGTGGCCTGGTGCTGGCTGGCAATGCAGTCATTTTCCTGACCATTCTGGGCTTTTTCCTTGTCTTTGGCAGAGGAGATGACTTCAGCTGGGAGCAGTGGTAGGAGCTCTCTGTGGTGCTGGTAATTTTCAATATTTCACAGCTTTTCCCCAGTTCTGTGTGTGTGTAGAGATGTTCTAATGTGTGTGGTGTGTTATAACATTCACCTGGCTTTACATTATCATGTAATAATTTGCTTTCTTAAATGCACTTCAGCCAAAGGGACAGTGCTGACACTTGGCTTGAAGTAGTCACTAAAATGGGGAATTATGAATTTATCCTTGAAGAAGTTTACAAAAAATAAGCAGTTTTACACATTTCTCACTGTATTTGCATTGATTTTTTACTGAAATGTCATTGAGCCATTGGTCACTACTCCTGTTGGGTTTTTAACCACATAATCAGAGATTAATATGAAGATTATCCTAATTGGGATTGTTCAACTTGAGCAAATTTTCTGCTTCAATTAGGATCAGTTATTATTTCATTTACATCTCATTAATTTCAGAAAATTTGATTTTTCTTAATGATAATAAAGCCAAACATAAGTGATGCCAACTCTTACTGCCTGAGGAAAGCAAAAGAAAATAACCCTGGTTAAAAACCCTTCCACTTATGTTTGTTTAAAGATCATTTTCTCCACA
This sequence comes from Ammospiza nelsoni, assembly GCF_027579445.1. NCBI lineage: Eukaryota > Metazoa > Chordata > Aves > Passeriformes > Passerellidae > Ammospiza > Ammospiza nelsoni. Next base: position 34,911,987 of record NC_080641.1, read on the forward strand.
CAAAGATATTTTCTGTCTCTGTTCAGTTTAAAAATTGTGGCTAATAACATATTTTAATGCATCTTAAAGCTGACATGACTTCTATGAAGGTTCACAAAAGGAGAAACTACCCTCAGGACACTTAAATCACATTTTAATGTTCAACTCTGTATTTTTATGGGTGTGAATTGCTAGGAAAGGAGTGTTCTGCTGGGTAGGATTTCTTATTTCTTCCTTGCTTTTAACACACCCTTCTTCAGCTCCTGTTTTTTGTCTGGAAGAAGGTTGTTATTGCATTAAAACACTATATTTTAATAGCATTATCCTAGTAACCATTCACATAATCACACTTAAGAAAATCTAATTTTATTACTTTAGTTGTGTAAGAACAGAGGGAATGGTCAGTAATTAATTACTGCTGAAAGAGGAATTAACATTAAAGGACAGTTTATTTCTGGATGTTAATGCTCCATCCAAGGCATAGCAGGATAAACTTACAAAAATCCTGGGAATAACAAATTATCTGAGTGTCTTCTTCCTGCTTTTGATGAAAGCTGTTGGAACTGGGAAAATGACTTGGTTAGTGATAAACCAAATATTTCATATGAAACATCATTTCCATGTTTAAATCCTGCTGTGATTCTAAAGAAGATGCCTTTTTCCCCTACACAGTGGCACTTTTCACTCAATACTGGAGTAAAACAGTGAAATAAAACCCAGTCAGTGCCTGATGGTAAATTCCTAATGCCATTGCTAACAATTCCATTTAGCTCCACTTGGATTGGGGCTGGGTTCTGGAAAGCTTTTACTCCATTTATGTACCAAAGCCTGAGATAGAAATCTACAAAACTACTCAGTTACTGGTGGAGTTTTGGGGAGGAAAAGCAGCTGAGATGGAATTTTTCCTGAAAAGAAATCATTCTGTAGTGTGTGACAGGAGCAGTGAACAAGGACAATCTAAAGGGACCAGGAGGACCAGAAAATGCTGGTTTAAATTGCTTTTTGCCAAATTTTTCCATTGTACTGTATCCCCTTTGGGCTGTGGTTGGTGGGGACCTCATGGGTGGTGAGTAGAGAAGGTCAATGCTTTTTTATTATTGTTTTTATTATTTGTAGTATTATTTGGAAGTAGCTACGTGCACTAATCCCTAATGTGAATTTCATGCAGTTTTCACGTGGACTTTACATTACATGTTTAAAATTGTGTTGGAATCATGGAGATCTTCCTTAACCTCTAAAGTAAATTTACTTTGTTATCAAATATGGTAAAAAATAATATTTCAGTGGGGTTTTTTCTCCAGAGCTTCACTCCCACTGAGCTCTGATGGTCTGTACTGGGAATTGTGTCCCATCCCTGCAGTGGGAGTTTATTGTGCTTTCTCTGGAATGGTTTCCCTGCGTGGAAGTGAATACTGTGTATCCAAAGTGCCTTAATTTCCACATAAGGCTGATTTTTGTGGCTGCACCTCCATGGCAAGATCAGTGTTCCATGATCAGCTTTTCCCAAAGCTTCCTTGCCAGCTCATCCTGTTCCTGCCATTGGGAGTGCAGCTTTTGTACCTTTTGTAAACAGTTTTTTATGATTGCCATATCCCTGACATCAGCAAGTATTAAAACATGGACATTCAAATACCTTCTACTTTTCTTTCCAAGCTGCCTACTAAAACTGACTTTTGGAATTGTCTAATAAACATATCTGATGCTTAAAGATTTGTCTGTCTGTAATTTCAAGAGGTGACAACAGGCAGGTGTGAGGGGGCAGGTAAAACATGTCCAGTGCTGCTTTCCTGGTGTGGAATGGGCAATTCCAGGAGCCATGGGAGTGGAATTCATGTAGAATGTGTTGGAAAGGTAAAGGATGACAGTTTATTTCTTGGGTTTGTGGTGAATTTGGGAGGTTTTTGAAGCACTCCATAAAAAAGATGGGATGTGAGGTAGTGCTTGAGCTTTTCCCTTTCTTCCAGGGAGTCTGGATAAAATCCATTCTCTGCCAGCAGGGCAGGGATGCAGGGGGCATCAGAGCTCTCCTTCTCTTCCAGGTCACTACTCCTGGTATTAAAGTGATGAAAATATTAAAGTGGGGAATTCTGATCTCCCCAGAGCTTGGGAAAATGGAGTTACTGAATCCCCCACAGTGAGGAGGAGTTTGTGGGCTCTGTTTGGGAGGGCTGGAGATTCATTTTCACAGCAGTGCCCTGAGTGTGGGGCTCTGGAGGAGGTGAGTGTGGGTCACACCTGTGCACAGGGAGTGCTTGGGAATGCTGCTCACCTTTGACAGGGTCACTGCAGCTCCAGGCTTGCTGAGCTCCCCTTTGTAACCTGCTGCTGGATTGGGGGTGTTTGTGGGGGTAACTTTGATTTCCTATCCCGCCCCTGTTCAGCTGTTTTTCTTCACTTATTCCCTGTCACATCCTCTGGGATGGGTTAAAAACCAGCACAGGGGGTGCTGGTCCCAGTCTGGCACTGGTTTCGTGGGTTCTTCAATCCTCTCAGAAGCTGGTAACCTCTCTGAGCAGTTGTTAGGACCTTGGGTAACTTCCTAAAACCACTGAACAGCCTTTAATCCCACAAAACGAGTGTAAACTTGTTACACCAGGGTGATACCAAACTGTCACATTTCAAATTGTGGTGACAAACTGCAAATGGTGGAAAGCTCTAAGATGAGTTTTCTAACCCTGATCTCAATTCTTACCACAGCAGGACTTTTCAGATGCTGTCTGTTTGCTCTGCAGGGATTGTTTGGGCTCTGGTAAAGATTGGACAGACTCTCATTAAGCTGGATGCTCCCCAGGTACTAATGAGCCATTGATTTGTTTAGGTGGCCCTGCAAACACAGGCCCAGTTGCTACTGCAGGGCTTCCCAGGGAAAATCTGATAAAATGGGTGAGGAAGCATTGGCTGCTGAATTGGGATCAAATGTTAAACATCAGCTGGAGACATTTTCTCAAAAGTCCTGTTCTGTATTTATCTTGTTTTATTGCTTTGCTTTTGCCCTTTATTTTGAGGTTTGGTTCAGCTGTTATATTAAAAATGGGTTATAGATGTTTATTCCCCATGACCATGTTTATTTTTTTAATGGAATTATTATTTTTTATAGAATAGTTCTAGATTGTAACAAATATTCAGGATATTTATCTTTCTAATGGACTGGTTGGTCCCTGCTTCCTCTCCCACCCCTGGTCTGCCTGTGCAGGAGATTCTACACCTGGAGTTCCTTCTGCCCACCTCTGCTGGGGACACAACAGGGATTATAAAATTATAAAAACACCCCTCTTTTCCCTCAGGAAATTCCTGGGGAACAGGTGGAAGATTGTTTTCCAAGTGAGACTCAACCCATGGCTTTCTTTAATACAGCAATTTATATGTAGCGAACATAACTGTGCAAAATTACACATAATGTTAATAATAAATACACATTATACATGATAATTACCCCCCTCCTGCTGCAGTTTTGCATTCAGGGAAGAGTTCTGTGAAATGATTATAAGAGGAATTTCAGCTCAGCCCAGGTGTTGGGGTCTGAACCCCTAATATTTTTTAGCTCTTTGCCAAACTGGCGGAAATTCCCTGGTGGAAACTGCCTGTGTGACATTGTTACATATTTTCACTAGTGCATTTTCTTGGGGAATGCTGAGAAAATGAATTGCTCACTGTTGTGGAGTTGAAAAAACCAAAGCAGAAATTGTATTCAGGCTGGAGTTTTACATTACTTGAAACCCTGAAAAGCAGAATAACTCTGAGGTACAAACAGCAATGTTGGTGTCTCTGGTAGGTCCAGGGGGGCATTTCAGGTTACCAATGCCTTTGAATTTTGATTTATCACTGCTTGGAGCTTCATTTCCCAACGCCCTGACTGTGCTGCTTTCCCTTTCTTGGTCCATGGCAATAAATGGCGGATGCTGCCTGGGTGGTTTTGGGTTTTTGGGCATTTGGGGACAAGTTGAAGGGTGTTTAAAGTGCCTTTGAAAGCAGCACTTGGAATAAGAGGATTGAGGGTGGCATTTGTATGTTTTGCTTACCCTCTGTTGGGACTGTTTAATCTGGGGTTGGGATTTTGCTGCTCTGCTATTTCCCAGTATAACAGGAGCCTTTGTTCCCAGTTCTCCATCTTTAAAGGGGAAAAATCCTTTTCCACCACCCAGAGACAAAGCTGCAATAGTTGTCACTCTCTGGCTGCTGATCAAGCTGTCCCTGGGGAAGCTGATGGGAATTTGGGATCAGGGGGGTGCAAGCCTGACCCAGCTGGGCTGGTGACCCCTCCCATGTGAGGGGAGTCACTGTCCTTGGCTCAGGGGGTGGCATTCCTGGCCGTGCCTCACAGGAACGGGCTGTTGGATCCACAAATCCCTGCCTCGAGCACAGGGAGAGGATTTACAGCTTGTCCTTGTTCCTAGAGCACAGCTGAGTGTCACAGTGTGGCAGGTTTTTATCACCACATAAATGATGTCTTAAACAGCTCCAGGATGATAAAACCGTTTCCCATATAAAAAAAAATCCCATAAGAAAACTCTGTTCAATTTTACCAGATTAAGAAATGCAGAATATTTCTCCTGCATACAGAAATACATTTTATCTTTGAAATCATATTATACAAACTAATATCACTTAGCCAGTCCAGAGTATCCTGTGTTTCCTTCTCATTCCTTTAAAGATTGCATTCCTAACAAATATTTTTCTGCTTAATTAAAACCTACAGCAGAAAATAAATCAGTTTTCATGGATCTCTTAAGAGCCAGCCAGTCCTTAGACACAATTTCCAAGTGCCCAGCCTTTATCTGGGAGTCTCAGAGGTGAGGAATGTGCAAAGTTAATTGGGATGCAGCCAATTTCCTCAATTGGGATTGGGATTATTCACCTCCCTTTGGACACCTGAGGATGATCACAGGTATTTCTGTTTCTCTGCTCTTTCACAGGGGTTGATTTGTCATATTTGGAAGGTTTTTAATGTCAGAACAATTGTTATGAAATACAAACCTTTCATCACTGCTACTGATGTTTGAAAAGAAATGTGTTTGTTTTACTGTGTGGTGGTTTGAGATGGTTGCTCAAGCTTTGTGGGCTGTGAGGTATTTTTAAAGTGTGGCCTTTGGTTTGGTGTGAAAAATTGCCCAATTAACTTAATTTTAGTCTCATCTTCATGTTGAGGCAGTGATGCTTCTGACAAGTGATGGAAGTCACTGTGAATGACAGCACTGCTCCCTTTTCCTTTAGTGATGGGAAGAAGTTAAACAGAAATAAAGTCAGTTGGGGGGTATCATTTCCAAATAGAACCCAAACTTTTGGATTCTTTGCAGAATTTTAAGTAAATCAAAGGGCAAAACCAATTTTCTGCCACCTGCCTGACACTGAAGTGCTTTTATTGCCCACGACTCTTCAGTTTTGTGTGAGGTGCTCCAAGTTCCTGCAATAATTACATTTTCTGCTCTGTAATGGGCAGGTAATGAGGTAAACTCATTTTGAGGGTCAGTCAACACCTGATTTCCTGTAGCACTTTTAGTAATCTCATTAAATGAATAGTAGCTAACTTTTAAATGGCAGTAATAGGTCATTCCTTAGGGCTGTATTTTTATTTGGAGACTGAGTGTGGCAGCAGGGTTTGGTCCCATTTAAACCTCAAAACTCCTGCCCCAAAATGAAACCTTTTGAAATTAGTGTTATTAATCAATAGTCAATTTTATCTCTTATTAATCCATGTACAAAGAAATAGCAGTGGTGATGTGGAGGGAAAGAGCTGATGTTGAACTGGGATGATTCAGGGGTGCTCAGATATCCTGCAGCCAGCTCCAGGTTGGAATTAAATAAATTAATTAAATAAATGTGACCTTTCTGAAGGGAAAACCTGTCTGCACTGAATAATCAAATCAGATTATTCAGGATTTGTGTTTGGCAGCCTTCAAGGGAGGCGTTTTGCCACAAATACCTGATCAATAAGGGAGAGTTTAGAGATGTGAGTCCAAAACTGGCATTTTAAATGTGCAGGGCCTGGGGTGTGAGTGGAGGCTGGAGGGGGTTGTGGGTATGAATGTTCTGCTCTTGCCTGGTGTGGTGTGAACCACTGTGGGTGTGGGATTCCTGTCTGATTCCCTTGGAACTCTGCTTTTTGAGGAGCTCCTTGCCAAGTGTGGGAGAGCTGATCCCTGCCCTGCTCATTCCTATTCCTGCAGCCCCAGCAGTGCCTTGGCCTCTCCAAACTCCTGCAGGAGCCCCTGGCAGAGGCTGCTGGTGGTGCCTCAGGTTTGGCTTTTCTATTTTCGCATTCTGAGCTGCTTTAGTGTGTGGGGCTGGGCTCACATTCAGGGATGCTGAGCTCTGTGCACAGAGCAGGGAGACAAAACAATTCCTGCTCCAGCTGGGCACCAAGGACAAATGATCCAAATCTCAGCCCCAGAGCACAAACCCCGTGGGCTGGAGAGAGAAAAACAAGCAGGGTGGGACTGCAGGGCTAAAGCTGGAATGGGACAATGAACTGCAAGGTGCAAATGGAGCAGAGCTGATCCCAGGGACAGAGCCCGTGCCCGCTCGTGCATTTTGGGGCCATTTTGGTTCATCTTGGGTGCAGCCCTGGCTGGGCTCTGGTGCTGCCCAAGGTGGATCCATGGAGGAGATCCTTGGAATCAATCCCTGCTTTATTCTGGGACTCTGCCCAGCCTCTGCTCCAGGGCAGCCTGCACAAGGCATCAGTGCTGCTGCCTGAGGGAACATTCCCATGTGGAATTCCTGGGGGAAAGGCACACAGAGCACCCCTCTCCATGGGCCAGCTGCTCCCAGCCTTCTCCAGAGGCACCAAAAACTGGCAATGGCTCTCCCAGGCATCCCATTTTTCTCCCAAAAACTGGGAATGGCTGTTCCAGGCAGTGCTGATCCCATTTTTAATGTCAAAAACTGGCAATGGCTGTCCCAGGCTGTGCTGATCCCATTTTTCTGCCAAATAAAGAGAGAACAACTTCAGAATCCACCATCCAAGTGTTCCCACCATCCCGTAAATCTGAGGGCACAGCCTCCCAGTGCCTCTCACAGAGGTTTCACCCCTGTTTGGTGGGACTCTGTGTCCCCAACCCTTTCCCTGCTGTCACAATTGCAGGATCATCCCTTCACTCACACTCCTCTGTGCCAGCACTATCTGGACACATCATTCCCACCCCAGAAGGATCCATCTGCTTCTTGTTCTTGCCTCTTCCCATATCTTCCCTTCCTAGCCCAGTTTTTCCTGTTTTCCCACCACACATTCAATATTCCTGTATTTTTCCCCCTCATGCAATTCCTTCTCACCTATTATTATCTAGAAAATGAGCAGAAAATGAACATCTCAGCACATGGATCCAGCCATTCCACACTCCAGCTAAACAGGGATGAAATGCTCCCAGATTTTGAACACTGAAACCCAAATCTTCCAAGGATTTATCCAAAACTTAGTGCCCAAACCTGTGCTTAGTAGGAGCTGAAAATTGGACACTATTCCAGCACTTCCCTTGATGTTTAGGTGAAATACTCTGATTTTTGAGAATAATGCCACAAAAAAGAGCCATGAAATATGTGTGAGGTTGTCTCTTATTTAGAAATGTTATTTTCCCTCTTGGGATGAAGGATGTGTGAGGTTGTCTCCTATTTAGCAATGTTTTCTTTCCCTTTGGGGATGAAATAAGTGTGAGGTTGTCTCTTATTTAGGAATATTTTTTTCTCTTTTGGGATGGTGGGACAAGGTGGGGGAGGATCCTTGTCCCACCCATTTTCAAACTTCTCCTGCTCTAATGAAAAAGTGGTGGCATTTAAAAAAAAACTTTAAAGCCCCTTCCAACCCTTCCATGATTCATTTATTGTGGGCATGAGTAGATGGGGTTTCTATTTCATGTTGGATGAAACTCATCACTGAGATATAAACATTTAAGTAAAATCCTCTCCCCATAGCCAAAACCACAAAAGTGGCCTCAATTTGGATTAAACCCCCCATTTGATATTTTTTCTGAGCCTGTGACTATCACAAACTGAATTTTTTGACAGATTTAGAAATGCTTAAATTGATAAAAAGCCTAGATTTATTTTTTTTTTTAATGAAGGCATTTATTCAAAATACCTTCCCCTTTTCTGCAGCATTTCTCTGTGTGCCAGCTCTGTGCTGTGAATTCCTGGTCTCTGTGTGAGCTCCCACTTGAGAACCCAGATTGGTGCCAGCTTTTCTGAAGTGCTGCTGGAAATAGATCCCAGCACCACCCCCTGAGGGAGAAAGTGGTGGTGTTTGCTTTCTCCTCGCTGAGATGGAGCTGAGTGTGTCACCCTGGCGGGGGCTCTGGGGACAACAGACCAAACAACGCTTTGGAATCAAAGTCAGTCCTGCTTTTTCATGGCTGTGGCATCAGCCAAGCTGGCTTTACATGGCCAGCAGCGTTTGGGCTCTTCCACAGTCCCATCCATGCACGTGTGCACTGAAAGCTGATTTCAAATGGTGCTCATCAGGAAGAAAAATAGAAGGAAAAACAGAAGAAAAATCAAGTCAAGCTTTTTGAGAGGTGTCCTTCGCTCTTCCCTTTTCCTTTTTATTTTCCAGCTGCTAATTCCTGTAAAGGACATGTGTGACTGAAAAGTCTTTTTAGGGGAATTGGGAGCCCTGGGTGCTTTCATTTCCTCACCTAAAGAGGGTCATGCTTTGCTGTGTAAATGTTCTGGTGCTGTTCAGTGAAAGCAGAGTTGGACCAGGGAAACCTCATGGAGGAGAAGAAAAGCAAAATTTGTCCTGTTTGATGGAACTGTAGAGTCCTGGAAGGGTTTGGCTTGGAAAGGCCCTTAAAGCCCATCCCATTCTCATGACAGGGACACCTCCCACTACCCCAGGTTGCTCCAAGAGTCCAGCCTGGCCTTGGGCCCCTCCAGGGATGCAGCATGGATTTCCGCAGGCTGCAGTTCCCTTTTCATGCAATCCTTCTTCTCCCTGGCACCAGCAGTGCTGTTCCCACTCACAGGGCTTAGTCACTGCAAAGCCAACCAGCTCAAATGCATCCTCATTTCCAAGCTGAGAAGGAAAATACTCCGAAAAAAGGAAATTATTTATTAGAAAACAGCTTTGCCATGTAAAATATCGGCGTGAAGCACAAAGGTGAGCAGAGCAGATTGGTTTTCTGTACCTCAGAGGCAGCATGAGCACAACCTCTGATGTAAATGTTACTATAGTAACAGTGGTTTTATTTAAAAGCCCATTAAATAGACATATCAAACACATCCAGCCTGTCAAAATGAAAGTCAAACTGCACAGCCTGCTGCTTCAAGGACCACTTCTTTTTGGCCAAACTTGTATATTTTGCTGCAATTTCCCCCTTGAATGCACTCAGGATCCTCTTTTTCCAAATGACACCATGGCTCTTGGGAAATAAGCTGCACTAATGGTGACAGCACTAATTACCTGGGACCTCTTGTGCAGCCATGTGGAGGCTTAAAAAGGGATGGAAATTGGCTGTAGATCATTCCCTTCTGCCTCCCTCAAAAGCTTATTCCTAACAGAGCTTAACTATTGAAAAATAAAGAATATATTATGAAATATTATCTGGTCATCAGCTGTTCCACAGGTTCAGATGAACTTCCCTTGGGTGAGTTTGGTGCCACTTGGTTTTCCTCCCTTTTTTCCTTCTTCCCTCTCCATGAGCAGCTGCTGTGGCTCTGCCCCTCCTGGCCCAGTGTCAGTTCTGCCTCTCAAACCCTGCTTTGATTATGAAGTAATTACAGATTTGCATAAATGAAGAGTCATATCTTGTGAATATCACGGGTTTTATGGGTTCTGTGCTGGTATTTTTAATTTTGGAAACTTCCCTGTGCTTGCTGTGGTGCAAACTCCTGGTGTTCTTTGCCTAAAAGATGAAGAGTTTGGACAAGGGATGGAGGGACAGGAAAAGAGGGAATGGCTTCACCTTGGAAGTGTGAAAAACACCAATCCCTTGTTTTTAAAAATTTTCAAAGTTAATAGTAATAAAATGGTTCTAAAAATAGTAATACAATTAGAATGATAATAATTTGGACAATTTGGATTAGGACAATATGAGACAATAGAACTAAAGAGTTACGGACGTCCGGGTACCTTTTTCTGGGCAAAATAAACCCAAAACCAACCCACATTAACAGAGGATTAACTTTTAAAAGCAACAGCCTGTTGCATATTCATACACCTCACACATGATGCATAAATTCCATTCAAACACAGGATTCTGGCTGGGCAGTGTCAGCTTCTTCCTCTGAATCCTGATGGTGTCATCCTGCCCAAGCGAGGTGGGAAGAAGTTCGTTTCTCCTGATAATGGGGCAATAAATTCTCTTTCTCTGAAAGATTTCAGTGTCCCGTGGCTGCTCTCTTAAAAAAGTATCCTACACAGCATAGTTTCCATTTTAACATTTGTTATAACCTAAAACTCTATTTAACACACTGCTTAAGAGAATTAATACAGCATAACTTTCTAACACAACACATATAATATTCATTTGAATACTTGCACTAAGCCAATCATGAAATACGCATTTTTCACAAAAGGAAAGTGGGTCTGGATTGGATGTGGCGAAGGAATTCCTGGCTGTGAGGGGGGCAGGCCCTGGAATAGAATTCCCAGGGAAGCTGGCAATCCCTGCAGTGTGCCAGGCCAGGCTGCACGCCCTGGGACAGTGGGAGGTGTCCCTGCCATGGGATGGGATTTAAGGTCCCTCCCAACCCAAACCCAGCCTGGCATCTCTGCTGCTCCTCAGAGAGTGGATGTGGATGGAGAACCAGGCAGGAGATGGACTCAGGAGAGCTGAGCAGGGATTTTTATTTGTAAGAGATCAGGGAGTTATTATGATCTGCCACACAGAGGCTCTGTGACTGTATCCAGCATAATTGGTGGAAGGAATTGCTTTAATGTCACATTTTTAAAATAAATAAACCCTCAAGGCTGAAGTTTTGTTCTGTTGGAGAACAGTTCTGTGTTTCTTGCTCACACTTAGATTCAAAACATGCACATAGGTCACTGAAGTCTTCTCATGTGCTTTGCAAAACCACTTGGGGCTTGGTATTTTATGGTATTTTGTTGTTTTTCAACATGAGACTCGTTGAAAGGCTTCTGGCCCCTTGGTATTTCTCTAATGCTTTGAGAGAGAAAATCTGAGGTGAAACGTGGAGGCTGAGAGAAAAAAACCAACATTTCCTTGTTTATATTTATAATAAAAGCCTCTCCAGAAGTTGTTCTGGTTCCACAAACAGAGGAGGCCCTGAGCACAGGGGATGCTGTGCTGAGGCTGGAGAACATCCTGGATTTCCACGTCCTGCTGAATAAAGCACAGAGAAACTGAAAATCCTGGAGGCAAAATGGCACTGGCAAAATGGCAACTCGCTGAGCTAATTCAGACGTGAAGAGAAACACAACGGGGATGAAAACATTTGAGCAGCAAGATGTCAAATAATCATAAAATATTAATTTATAATAATAATAAAGTAGTAGAATTCTAGAATCGTTGAAGTTGGAAAAGCCCTCCAAGGCCAGCAGGACCTGATCCCCACCTTGTCCCCAGCCCAGAGCTCTGAGTGCCACCTCCAGGAATTCCTGGGACACCCCCAGGGATGGGCACTCCAAACCTCCCTGGGCAGCCCCTGCCAAGGCCTGACCTCATCTAAAAACACAATACACAAACATTCAACAAAAAAAAAATCATAAACTTATATTTATATAGTTATAAATAAAAATATACCTTAAATAAATAAAAACTATATAAGTAAAACAATAAAAAATTATAATATAAAATATAGTTATGGAAAATAACTTTAAAAATTTAATTTTTAAAAACATAAAGAATTGTAAAAACGTATGTACAAATATATGTATTTATATATAAAATGTATATCTATATATAAATAATATTTAATAATTAAACATTTAAAATTATAAAAACATATATAAATATATATGTATTTATATACAAAAATATATATGTATAATATGTAATATTTTTATTTCATTAAAATAATATTGAATTAATATATTTATTAAAATAATATTAAAATGTTTTATTAAATATAAACATCAAAAATACAATAAAAGTAAATAAAAATAGTAAATTAGGAAACCAAAATAATTTCTATAACAACTATATATTAGTTTAAAGAAATTATATATTACCTTATAACAAAAAAAACTTATAACTACTCTTGAACTATAACCAAGTAGTTTCTTCTCTAAATCTCACAACCTCTAAAACCAATATTTATCTAAACAAATCTCCATTCTACAGGGAAATTCCTGCTGGTCCAACCTGAGCCTTGTCCTGTCCCTGTTCCCTGACCTCACCTGGTTCCCAAATCCTGTCAGGGCTCAGCCCCAGAGCTCTCCAGGAAAGCTGCTCCGTAAAGAGAGACACAATAAACTGGAATTGAAGTTTACACAAAGGATGATCAGGGTGAAAGCACAACGTAACACACGTCAGAGACCTCAGAAAGGAGGAATTACCTCTCTTCTGTCTTCCTCAAGAGGATTAAGCTCAAGGAAGTTTTGGTTTAGGTGTTACAGGGGGAAAAAAACCTTAAAAATAAATATATATTTGCATTAGTGGAGGCTTTGTAGGGGATTTTTTTTTTTCCCTGGCTGGCAGAACAGCAGTGGCACATGGGGAAGTGAAAGAAAACTCTGTCAAATGTTTGTCTCAAGATATTCTAAATAAAAGGATTTTCTAGTGGCAGCTTTTGACAGCTTTTGCTGATGCTGTGAAAGTCTGGGATGTGAAAGCTTCAGTGGCTTCCTAACCTCAGACATGAGTTGTATTGAGTCACATTTCCCAAACTGCCATACTAGAATCAGGAAATATTTTAAAAATAGAATTTATCAATTTAGAGAGGGTTATTTTAATAAGGAGCGAAATTGGCTGATGCTGCTTTGAGGAAATGGGTTGTGAATTACAGAAAGTCAATAAATAAATTAAAGCCAATCAGTGGGTTTGCTCATGGGAGAAGTGTTTACACCACCCAAAAGATAGTTCCAGTCTGGTTACTTGAGAAGAGCTTGCAAAAGGGAAACAAAAATATTTGTCTTTATAGCTCATGAAGCGGAGATAGTGGGTTTGCATTTCTTTTAAAATAATATTGCTGAGAAGAAAAACCATTGTATAAAAGCCTCAGCTGGGCCTGGCTGGGACTTTCCAGTCTCTACTTCACTGGTTTCTAAATTATTGCTGCCTTTTACAAAAGGATGAGCACAAGCAAAATTAAAGGTCCATCCTTCCTAGCAGGGCTCAGTCCTTGCTTGAAATTCCTTGAAATAATTTTTGGGTGTTGTTTTTTTAATTGCAAGCTCCTGTTAAATATGTGGTATTGCTTTACATCTGTCAACTCCTCACACGCTGAAGTGCAAAAGGGTCAAAAATGTGATTTAGTCCATTACTTGTGGAGTTAAAGGTAATTTATATCAACTGCTCTTAAATTAGAGCCAGCAAATAATGGATATGTGCATTACAGCACAACCAGGTCTTGAGATATTTGAATTAATTAACATCATTAAGAGGCGCTAGGCCAGGTTGGATGAGCCTTGGGCAACCCGGTATCGTGGAAAGTGGCAAGGGTGGAATGAGATGGGCTTCAACTCTTCCAAGGTTCTCCCTCCTGCTGTGTCTGTAGGAATTTTATTTCCTGCTCCCTTGTTATTCCTTCCTGCTCCTGCTCATCATTGGTGGTTGTATGCCAAAGAGGAGATTCTGATCCAACACCCCGGCTGTGCCCCCCTGTCAGGAGCTGTGCAGAGCCACAAGGGCCCCTGAGCCTCCTTTGCTCCAGGCTGAGCCCCTGCCCAGCTCCCTCAGGGATTCTGCAGCCCCTGCCCAGCTCCCTCAGGGATTCTGCAGCCCCTGCCCAGCTCCTCAGGGATTCTGCAGCCCCTGCCCGGCTCCTCAGGGATTCTGCAGCCCCTTCCAGCTCCCTCAGCCTCTCCTGGGGCTCCAGACCCTTCCCCGCGCCTTCCCGGTTATCCCGTGTGAGGGTCCAGCGCTTCAAACCCTTCGCTGCTCCTTCCCCGCCGTCCCGTGTGAGGGTGCCGGTGCTCCAAACCCTTCCAAGTTATCCCATGTGAGGGTCCTGGTGCTCCAAACCCTTCCCAGCCCCTTCCCCACTATCCCGTGTGAGGGTCCTGGTGCTCCAAACCCTTCCCTGCTCCTTCCTGGCTATCCTGTGTGAAGGTCCCGGCGCTCCAGCCCCTTCCCAGCTCCTTCCCGGCTGTCCTTAGCGAGGGGCCGGGGCGGGCGGGGCGCTGGGCCGGGGCGGGGCGGCGGAAGGGTCGGAGCTGAGGGGAACCGGGGAAAGCTGAGGAGGGCCGGGCTGGGAACGGAGGGATCGGGGCTGAAGGGAGCCGGGGGAGGCTGAGGGGAGCCGGGCTGAGGGGAGCCGGGCTGAGGGGAGCCGGGCTGAGGGGAGCCGGGCTGAAGGGAGCCGGGCTGAGGGAAGCGCCCGTCCGGGGCTCGCCGTCGGAGCAGCGCCGTGGCAGCGTCGCTTCAGCTGCCAGTCGGAGCCCCGAGAGCAAGGAGAAGCAGGTTGGTGAATTTACTTTTTATCCCTTTCTTTATCTCTAGTTTCCTGAACCATCCCCCTGAACACAGCCGGCAGCCTGTTCCACACCCCGCTCGCAGATCCAGGCGGTTTCAGCCCTTTCCCTCCGTCTATTCCCTGAGATTCAGCGTCAGAAAGAAAACAAAAATAAATCTGGGTGAATGCGGGCTGTGAGTCCCCGATGGTGCGGGAGCTGGGATAGAAGAGAACTTCGGAAAGTTAATGAGTGTTGCAGCATTTATAAATGTTTTTTATAATGAACACACGGAGAGCCCTTAACTTCCAAGCGTGCCCATAAGGGGATATAACCTTTAAGTGCCAAGGAATCCCAGGAGCTCTGCTCGTAAGGAAGGACAGATGCACAGCATGAATGAGGAGCGGTTTCACTACTAACAAGAGAAATTCCACGGTCTGGAGAAACTCTGAAGAGTTCGGGACGTTTTGCTGCTCTCCTCTTGGGAGAGAGGCTCCACCAGCAGGTTTAGAGCTGGATTTGTAGCTGTGCTTCTGCCCAGCCTGGGCTGACTTTATTAAAGCTTTAATATTAGCAAAGTTATTCAGTGTGGGTCCTACTCATTTCTGTTCTGTGTGCACCACTTTCTCAGAACTCTTTTTGAAGAATGGTTTTTAGTGTACTCAATGGCAAATGGAATTCCATGCTGAGACCGACAGGACTGGAAAGCCCTTGGCACCTTAAACAGCAGGTCAGAAGATGCTGTGCACAGACGTTGCTAAAAAAAAAAATTATGCTTTCTAGAGGTGTTTAATATTTAAAACCAGCTGTAGTACAGTGCTTGCAAAAATCAGGGATGGTTTGTATGGATTTCCATGCCCAGTGCAGGTGTTTGTGGGTCCTGCTCATTTCAGGTTGTGCTGAACCTGTTTCCCATGCTGATAAGTCAGAGAATTCTAGGATTTTTCACCTGTCCTGTAAATAAAAATGATCTTATTTCATTGCTGTCCTCCTTGCCTGTCATATCTGTTGTGTTTTAGTTTTAATCCCAATTCTTGGTGCTGAGCTGTTCTGTGCTTGATATGGAGAGGAATATAGTATTTACATAAGAAATCAGAAAATTTATTGTACCCAGCAGTAGCAAAGTCAGTGGTTCCAGAATAATTTAAGATATATTTGTTCAAAAGGACCCAAATTCCTTCCCTTTGTATGGACACTTCCCCAGCCTCAAATAAACCAATTTGTCCTGGCTGTGTTCATTTATTCTCTCCAGGACAGAGCTTAAAAGTTGTAATAATTCTCTTTATTTAACTTCCTGTTCCCTGTAAATGTTCCTGTAAAACTTGTACTCTTTCTTACAGTGGAGCAAGGAATTCTGGCAAGTTCACTGTTCTCACTGGAAAAGATTTTGAGGAATCCTGTCTGTTCCAGCAGTGCATTTATCCTGCCCTGGGATTTAGGATTTATCTTTTTTGCCCAAAGTTTACACGAGGAAGGCTGAACTCTGAACAGAGAAGGGGCTGTTCTGTGGCCATGCAGCTTTCAGGGCTTTTTGGTCCTGTTGAGCCCTGGGTTTGGTCAGGAATGTTGTTGGGAAAACACCTCTGTAAAGCCAGCGTAGATCCACGTGAGAGGAGATCCCAGGCTGGGCTGAAAAGTGCCTTTGCCTTCTGCTCCAAGTATGAAACCAGTGCTGACATCAGAATCTCTGATTGCTCTGTCTGGCCCTTTTCATGTCAGAATCCCAAAATCATTAAGGCTGGAAAAGCCCTCCAAGACCATCACGTCCAGCCTTGTCCCCAGCCCTGAGTTCCTTGGATGCCTCCAGGGATGGGGACTCCAAACCTCCCTGGGCAGCCCCTTCCCATCCTGACCACCCTTTCCAGGGACAAATTATCCCTTAATTTTTTCCCCTTCCATCAGGAAATTAAAAAAAACCTTTATCGTCACTAAACCACATAGAAATTATAATTTTCCTTCTGAATGGGGTTCTGGGGCTCTGTTTATTTTATTTTCTTCTCAGTGTAAATGGCTGTTTCATGGGGGAAACTCTTAACATCCAGGGCCTATGGATAACTTTGTAAATTTTGGAAATGGATGTCCAGTTGTCCTGGAAGTGATCTCTGCCAGTTTCCTGCTGGGAAGTGCTTGAAGGATGGACAGGGATTTTTCTTGCACATGGAAAAGAGGAAGATGGGCTGTTTCTCATTAATAGTGTGAATAATGTACATTTGTGTCAAATAAACTCTTTTTAAAAAGGTACTTTTTTGTTTCTGAAATTAGGGAAAATCCAACTAATTTCAGTTATTTGGAAATTACTGAATTTCTGTATCTTTGTGACATGACCTGATAGCTCCATAATTCCCCTGGCGCCTCATGGCTCTCTATAAATAACCTCTTTAGAAATAAACTAATGGAAAAGGAGCAGGTGAGATGGGCACCTACCAGCTGTGCTGAGAGCCAGATTGCCCCCTGAAACTGGCAAAGTCTGAGATTCCCTCTTTAATAGCTGAAAATGGAGCAGAGAAAGCCCAGTGGATGGGCAGGGAAGGGGATGGGGATGGCTGATCCTGCAGAGCAGAGTGCTGGGGAAGTTCAGCTCCACTGCATTTGAGGGAGAGCAGGCAGGAGACAGGGACTGGGAATTGTGACATCCCTGGGCAGCTGCCTGTGCTGCAGGTAGATATGGAACACAGGAATAAATCTATTTTCCAGGACATGCAGCCCCAAAGTGCATTACATAACCTTGGCACTGCCTCCCTTGGCTCCAGGGACGTTCTCAAGGAAGCTGTCCTCAGAAATATTCCAGGAATGGAGCCCTTTGGAGGGATTTCCTAACTGGAATTTCTCACCCTGGCCTGACTTGAGCTGTGGGTTTTACTCAGCACTCAGCTCCTGACTGCAAGAGCAGCCAAACTCTCCTCTGTGGAGCTCTAACTATAAAAATATATTTTGATTTTAGCAGAATTTATGTAACTATTGGATGAAAATACAAAAGAACGAAGTATCTGAAGTGAAGGAACAATAATGAAATTTTGCTGTAAGGTTTAGTGAAGTCTTCACTGTTGGAGTGGGTGAGTGCTTCTGTGTCTGCTGCACTTGGAAAATTCTGATTTTTCCTCCCTTTCTGGCCTGTTCTTCCTTTCCTGGTGCAGAGAGGAGTGTCTCTCCCCATCCCAGAGTGTTGGAATGAGATGGTTTTTAAGTTCCTTTCCAAACCATTGTGGTTTTCCATGATTCTGCTTACAAAGGAGTGAGCACCAACTGCACTGAAATGCGCCGAAATTAAATAATAGACTGAGAATTATAAACCCTCCATTAATTTTCTGTGTGTTTTTCAGGTCAGCTCTACAAAACAAGATGTGTTGGCAAATCATCCCAACCATGGTTGTGCTGATGGGTAAGCCACTAAAAAATAAGCCAAACCCCAGTTTGGGGTGACTTTTCAGATCAGGGAACATTGTTAAAAAATACATGTAGACTCAGGACACATCCAAATAAATGCCCTAACAGATTTGATGAGATAAAAGATTCTGGGGAGTTTGTTTTGTTGCCCTGAAGTGCAAGGAGAGCTCCTCTGCTGCCATTCCTGCCCCCTTGGTTACCACAGGGCTGCCAAAGGGAGCTCAGCTCACTCCAAATGCTGCATTAATAGACTGGGAAATGCCTCTGACAATATTGGCATCTGCTCTGCAAGGACAGCTGGTATTTGCCTTCCTTGTTAATTTTTTTTTTTATTAAAATAAGGACTATTTAAAGGGTTTTAATGGTGGTGCTTAGGGAGAAAGCAGACCCTGTAATCCAGTGGAGTTATTTGGAAAATTTGTGTTATTTTTACAAAATATGAATCAAAAAGATGAATAAATCATTACATTTAGGTACCTTTTATATACATAAACACCTTTTTTCTTGCTCTCTATGTACTTTTATCCACTCATTATCGAATACTGCATTGCTGAAATTCTTTTAAGTACCTTTTGTGATCTGAACATATTGAGGAGCTTTAACTGGAAAACCTGGATGCTCCAGAGAGATTTCCTGGCATTTCAGGGCAGTTTGTCACCATCTGATGGCCCTGCTGCTCTGGGGACAGAACTGCAGGCCAGGCCTTCCTCTGGGTCATTTTAACCTCATTCTTTCTGTTTCTGGAGAAAGGGGCTGAGCACATTTGTGACTTTATAAGATCTAGTGAATCCCTTGAGATGATCTGTGACACACAAGGGGGACGTTCCTCAGAAAAAGAGATGAGCTGGGGACGGCGCTGCTGCTCTGTCCTGCTCTGTGTCACTTTTTTGTCCTTTTGTAATCATGGATTATGGCCTGAGAGTTTGTTTGCTGCACTCCTCCTGCTGGAGGCTAATGAAGCTGGGATTTACAGAGGCACAAACTCTGTTTAGTGGGAGAGCAGGGAGCAGCAGAGCCCTGCAGGAGCCTGGCAGCACAAAATCTGTGTGGAGGGATGAGCAAAACCCTCTGCAGAATAACACTCTGCATCTCCCGGTTTTAACAGCCTTTTTTGGAGCTCTCATTTAATATTTTAGTATTATTTAACTCGTGCTCTGTGCTAGAGAATTCTGAACTTCTGTTAATCAAACAGTGCCAGAGATGTTCTGGTATTTCTTATTTTGGCTGTGGCAGGGCATAGAGCATCAATTAATTTCTATTTAATGAACTGCTTCAAATTTCTGCCCTTCCTGAGCAGAACACAAAGTGCACCCCTGCCCCTGTTCCTTGCTGTAAGCAGAGCTTTAATCTTTAAATTCAGAGTGTTTTACAGTGTTTTCCCTGCTCATCCCTCTCTCAGCCATTGTGAGCACAATTCAAGCTATGACATCCACAAATGTGCTCACAGTGGTTTTATTTTAAGTCTTGTGGGAAAAAAAAAAATTATCATTTTCCAACCTCTCACTTCCCAGATAGTGCCCTGGGGTTGTGCAGTTGCACCCACAGTAATGTTGTCCTTTTTTATTTCACAGTTACAGTGGGACTGTGTTTCATATTTACAACAGGATTATATTTGTATTGAAATGGAGCTGCTTTAAAAGAGCTGGGGGGGGATCTGTTCCAGCACTGCATGGGGAGATGAGACTCACACCCAGCTTAGGATTCACTGCAGTTTTGGTTGATAAAATCCAATTTATCCCAGAGATGCTTCACCTGAAATCTTGGCCTTGCCTTTTTCAAGAGATTGAGAAAACAGAAGTTCAGGTGCAGTGAGGGTGGGGTAAAATCTGGAATCTGTGACACCATTCAGAGAGGATGTTTTTAGTGATTTTGTCTTTACCTAGAAGGGATATTTTTATTAATTTTGTCTTTACCTGAGGGAGCAACCCCCGTAAATAACCTGATTGTTACCTATTTCTGTATCACATCAACCACTCCCTTTTAGTTGTTCAAAAAGATGAACTTTTCCTTTTGTTTTCAATACTTTCCCCTTTTTATCTGCAGACTTCCTTCAGATGGCAGCTGCCCATTGCATGGTCCATCCAGTTCCTGCCAGGAATTTCACACTGCCCTGTGTGCTGCTGAATGAGACCTTTTTGAGCCCTTTCTCAGCTGGGAGCTGGTCTGGTTTGAGGAGAGAACTTGGAGCACCCAAAATCAAGCATTTCATGAATGAAGAAAATTTTCTGTGTTGCCTTTGGAGTGCCAGCAACTTTGATTGTTCTTTGTACAGAGCAAGCATGCAGGCAAGGAAGTTTATTCCTTCAGAAATAAATCTCTCTGCTCCTCAGAAAATAGGTGGGTTTAGCACTCAAGGGCATAAGGAGTTAATTATTCCAAAAATATTTAGGGTTTTTTGTTGTTTGGGAGGAGAGGGTGGGTTGGATTAATGGGGATTCACTTTTGTCCTGGGCAGGCAACACAGTGTGGTGGCAAAATCCTTACTCAGGCTGGTAAAATCCATCCTCAGTGTGGCAAAATCCCTCTCAGTGTGGTAAAATCCTTCCTCAGTGGGTAAAATTTTTCCTCAGAGAAGTAAAATCCTTCCTCAGGGGGATAAAATCCTTCCTCAGAACGCAGTGGAATTGTACAGCACAGTTTCAAAAGGGAAAAAAAAGTTGGCTTTCTTTCTAGGGGAATTGTGAATAAAATATGGAGGACTGCATAAAAGGACATAAACCCAGATCTTCAAAGGAGTTTAGACACTGAGAGGAATATTTTAAATATTTTTGGTGGATGTGGGCTTTAAACTCCATCAGCAGGCAGGGGAGATGGAGAGCAAATGGCATCACTTCTACATGAATTATGAGGCTTTCAATAATAAATGTGCAGTAAATGTCTGTACACGGATTAGGATTTTTTTCCCAAGGATTTTTTTTCTCCTCCTGTCTCTGAGGAACACGGAGCTGGCATCCTGCTGCCAGGAATCTCCTTGACCTCAGTGGGCAGAATTTCATTCCACAAATCCCCAGCTGGGGCTGTGCCACTTCCCAGGACACAGCAACCACCATCAGCTGCATTTTCCTTCACCCTGCAGCCTTGTCCCTGAATCCAGGTAAAAAGTGTTCCTTCTTTACTCATGACAATGCAGAACCACGTGGATTGTGAGCCTTGGAAGTGTTTAAGGTGCCCAAATCAAATTATTCATAAATAATTTCCCATCTGTGGTGCAGCCTCACTTTCAGGAATATCTGTTTCTTGTCCTCTCTTTGTGAGTGACTTCCATCCAGGTATTTTATTTTGTTTTAATGCAGCTCAGAAATGTGTGATCCCTTTCTTTTGTCCAGACTGGAGCTGGAACGTGGAATGTTGGATTAGGGGCAGGCTGGACCTGTTGGTTTGTAACCTGCAGCTTTTGAAGCTGGACCTGAGAGCTGACCTGAAGGTGAATCTTTTATACTGGGGGTAAGTACAGGATTTACTGTTAAATCCCTCTGGAAAACTGAAAGCATTTCCTAAAACATCAACATTCCAGCTGCCAGCATGGTGGGAGCTTTAGCTCTGCAGGTTTTACCTTGTCCTGTCTAAAAGTAATCCTGGATAAGATGGAAAGTTTGTGGTTATTTGAATGAAAAATGGTTGGAATGGAAAATCCCCCTTCTCTGTCCTTCCCATGTTTCTTAAAATCTGTCAATGAAATCAGCATTGACTTCTTAAGGTATCTTTGTTGTCAGCATTTCTTAATTTTAAAGTCTTGATTCTGCTTTTTATTTTTTTTACTATAATATTGGCTCTCTTGAAGTAACTGTGGTACTTTACATGTGATCCAATGGCAAATGCTGCTCTCATCTCATTGGCACTGTGGTGAATATTCCCTGGAATGCTGAGAGATGGAATTCTCCTGCCTGTGGGATGGGCAGCTCTGGTGCACATTGGTTACAGAAAGATCTGTTTGATACCATGAAACCACCCTGGTTTTTCTGGGTTATTGATAGGTTTGAAGAGACACACAGAGACTTCATTTCCTGATGAAACAGGATAAACTGAAGTAGTTGAATTAGCTGAATTTATAGAGGACTTCCTGAACAGCCAGATCTCATTTGGCACAAATCACCCCTGTAGTCAGAGCAGAACCCAAATGTGTTATTTAGGAATAAATATGGTTGTTGGGCTGACACAATATTAAATCCCATTTTGGTGAGGTGGGTTCCCCTTTCCAGTGCTCCTCAGGACTGTGAGTGCTGCAATACCATTCCATGGGTGTTGGTGGGGGAAGCAGCTCTGCCTTTGCTCTGCTCCATCCAGGCTCAGCTGCGCAGGAGAAGCTTTGCCAGTGATCCCAGAGCAGAAATCTCTATATTGAATTGTTCTGGGATGCCACCAGCCTGGAGCCCCAGCTGGGCTGAGGAGGCTCCTTGTGTCAGGAAGGGAATTCAGTGAGCTCCATGCAGTTTAGCAGAGCAGGCCCCGTGGGCTCAGCAGGGTCTCTGTTTGCTGCAAAGATGAGAAGCAAAGCAAAACCTTGGAGAACTCACTTCCCTCCCCACATTCCATATTAATATTTTCCTTTAAGGGTCCCTGTGTTCTGGGGGAGCAGCAAGCACAAGCATTTCAGCCTTTGGGGAGGTGACAGCTTTCCCTGTTGGCTCTCTGATACCTTAGCATTTTATTCCTGAGCCAGAATACCTTGAAAACATTCCCAGTTTTAAAAATATGCATTCCTGGCATGTGTTTCTCCCTGGGAGTCTGGAGACCCAGCCAGGATTCTCACATGCAGGGCACTGCACAAAAATAATGATACAGGAGAATCTACAACAGAAAAGCTTGGGTCTCTCACAGCTTTTTCTTTTTTTTTCTTTCTCTTTTTTTCCCCAGCATTAGAGAAGTCTCCTCTTATTTACCACATCCACAGTTTTCCTGCTTGGAAATAGCAGGAATGGGAATGTTCTGTTCTGGCCATGGCAGTGCCCTGTGAGAGGCTCAAGTGAGGGAGAGGATGGGGCTTTGAAAAGGTTATTCCAAAAGAATAGAAAAAGAAAAGGTTATTCCAAAGCCTCATTAGACTAATGGGTTAATTGTCTACCAAACATCTTTCCAGCTGTCTGATGCCAGGAATGCTGTAAAGGCCAGGGTTAATTCCATGAGCTGGAGTCTTTAGCCTCAGGGATCCCCTTGGTTTCATTTTCACTGATTATCATTTGCCCTTTGAGCTCCTGAGGCTGCATTCATATTTGGACTTATTTGAAGTACCTGGGAGGCTCTCCTCCAGCTCTGGGCCCAAATTCCCATGTTTTTTAAGGATAAATCATTCAATCAGTTGTGCATTGAGCCTCTCCAGCCAGAGAAAACCAACCTCTCATAAGAGATTGATGAGCTCAGCAGCCCTCAGATCTGCTGCAGTTTCATGGGGCAGCTTCTTCAAATAAGGATTTTTCTAGAGCTACCATTGATCAAAAACATTGGGAAATATTTATGGAGAAAATTCTGGAAGCCTCAGACAGCTTTGCTCCATCCTTTCCCAGTCAAGGCAGTGCTTGGAAAGGATATGGGAACAATGTGACAGCAGAGTTACAATGGTGATGCTATTTCACAGCCACCTGCTTGGGATGGACCTTTCCTGAAAATTCAGGTGATTTGCCCTGAAAGGAGTTTTACTTTTTCTTCTCAATTGCAAGAACAGGATTGAAATTCAGCCAGGACATTTTGCAGCATCTTATTGAAAGTCTCCAAGTTCCCCACGGGGCCACAGATGAATTTAGCAGGAGAAGCATCACCTTCTGAAGGGGGTTGAATATAAATATAAAACATTTAGGACTTCCTGCATGTTTCTTTTCCAAGGTATTGGCTAAAAGAACTCTCTGTGACAGGATTTGGGTGGAGGAGCTGACCTCTCCTCAGCTTGTGAGGGTTAATAAGTCAGGAGAGGAGGTTTTAGCATTTTTCTCCCTTTACACTGCTTTTTTTTTGGTGCAAACAAGTCCATTTGGATGGTTAAAAATTGAAATAGTTATTAGGAATGATGAGGGGCTGGTGTGGTGGTAACCACTTTCCAGATAGATCAGATCAAAGACGTGGTTTGAAGAAAGAAATATGTTTTCTTCAATATGGATTGGTTGTGGCTTTTGGAGACCAATAAAATCTGAGAGCAACAGGAGAAGGCAGAGAAGCTTCAAAGCAAATTCTGCAGTTTTTGAAAGGAAATTCAGGAGAAAACAGCGGAGCCACATCTAGAAAAACCAAATTATTCCAAGTAATTTCAGAGCTCCGTGTCTGCCAGATACCATCAGCATAATTCCTGCGAGTCCTGGTGGGAATTATTGTAGGAATGTCAGGGTGGACTGTCTGGAGCATTAATGAATGTAAAGCATACCTTGACATGGACCTGCCTGGGGCTGTTCCTGCAGAGGAGCTGGGAGGGCAGGGCTGCCCAAATTCCGTGGTTTTCCAGCCTCAGAGGATCCCAAGATGCAGAAAGATCAGTGAGGGGTGAGGGGAGTGGGGCTGGGATGATCCAGGAGTGGCTCCCTGCAGTCCCAGCCTGAACTCTTCCCATCCTCCATAATTCCCCTCAGTTTTTTGATCTTTTCCTCTCTAAGCAGGGCAGGATATGGAAATGGAACTGGTGAATCATGGCCAGTTCCCTGTGCTCTGCTCTCAGATAAATGGAGCAGATAACAAATGGACTAAACCCAAAAAATAAAGCAGCAGATCTCGTCCTTCCCTCTCCTCCAATGCAGAGATCTCTGCCCTGCCTGAATCCAAGTGTTCCAGTGACTCATGCCAGCTATAAAACCATTGGAAAAATGTACTGAAAGGCTCCTATTCCATGAATTTCCATTTCTTTCTCTGAATTAGTAAAACAAAACCCTTACGGACAGAAATAATTCCAAAATCATTTCAGAACAATTCCAAACAGGAGCTTTTTATTTTCTTGTTGGGTAAGGATGAAACGTGAAAAGAAGGAAAGAATCCGAGGTGATTGAGCTGTCAAGGTTTGTCTTGGCTTTGCTGCTGGGAGAAATTTGGCCTCAAATTATTTGCACTATTAAATTCCCAACCTTGGGGAGGCTTTAGTCACTGGATACCTGCAGAATTCCATAAATGTGGGGTTCTGGAAGAGCCTGAAGAGCAGAGATGAGAATGAGGAATGCTTTGGGAACTGCTGGTTCTGAAGATTCAGATGGGATATTGGGAAGGAATATTGGGATATTGGGAATTAGGAATTGTTCCCTGGGAGGGTGGGGAGGCCCTGGAATGGATTTTCCAGAGAAGCTGTGGCTGTCCTGGATCCCTGGAAGTGCCCAAGGATGGGTTTGGAGCAGCCTGGGACAGTGGAAAAGGTCCCTGTCCATGGCAGGGGCTGGGATGGGATTTAAGGTCCCTCCCAACCCAAACCATCCCATTATTATAATATTCCCTATAATGCTTAATTGCAGCAGGAGATAGAAGGAGCATTAACTTGTTTTGGTATTATTTCAGTGCCTCACAAATGGGAATTAAGAATTCATCTCTTTTGGGATGGCAGGGAGCTGCCATGGGAAGGTAAAACAGCACTGTGTGCCTAAAGAAAATATAGGAATTCTGTAATGGAATTGTGTTCATTGCTTGAAAGCCATTTAAAAAGGGAGAAGCAGCAAAGTTTGGTTTTTTTTCATTAATTATTTTAATTCTTTGATCAATAAACCAAATCCAGGTGGGCACGCCTATTGAGATACAGAAAATGGTTTTGTTTCCTGCTTTGTTTCCCCGCTGCAGGTCAGAGCTGTCCCTGGGGGCTGCATCCACGAGCTCTCTGCAGGGCACGGTGAGGGTGGCTCCGTGTGACTGCAGGGACCAGGCCAGCTGCCAGTGCCTGCTGGGCACCCCGAGCCTCAACCACACCTACCTGCTGTGGCTGGAGATGGTGGCAGGGGACACGGCCCTGGGGTCACCCCCGATGGCCCTGCAGCCCTCGGACATCGGTGAGCACGGCCGGACCCCTGGCCATGGAGCGCTGAGCCAGGGGGCTGAGCTGGGAACGCAGCTGAGAGAGGGAAAATGATGGGCTTGAATTGAGAGCTTCAGTGGATCAAGGGTTGGGTTAGAAGTGCGTTAGCAAAGGTCATACAATGTGATTAGAGCTTAACAAGGAAATTGATTGATACCAGGTGGGATAACTGGGACAAGGTTGGGAATGACGGGTGAGGAATGAAGTATTGAGAGAGTGCAGGAGCCATAAATACAGCTAAGAATGAGAGGAGGTTTGGACTGGGACCAGCAGGCCAAGGAGCCCTGCCAGCTTGACATGGGTGGAGAGTTCACCATGAGGAAGAGGTTTTACTTCCTCTTCAAAGGAAGAGTCAGAACTTACTGTTCTGAAATGGGTCAGAACCCATTTCTTTGGGTCAGAACCCATTTCTTTGTGTTCTGACCCAGGACAATTGCACAGCCCTAATGGACATCCAGCTAATTAAAATACAAAGTGAGAGAGTTAATGGTTATGTAACTGGTGTCCTGGAAACCATCCTGGAAACCATCTGAATATGGAAAACCTTTTTGGATAAATAGAGAGTAGGAGTTTGTGACTTTTTACACATGTCTTTGGGAGGTTACTCCCCAGCTGTCCAGTGCTGTAATAAATGTACCCTCTTTTCAGCACTCTAATAAATGTACACTCTTTTCAACTTTAATTAGTAGAAGAGTCATCTGTCCATGCTCCACAACAGCAGCAGGATGGCTCTGCTGGCAAAGGGGCACAGACAGGGCAGGAAAAGCTCCCTAATCCCTGTCTGGGCTCCAGTGCAAACCACACTGAGCACAGCCCAAGCACTCAAATATTGGTTGTTTCTCATTTTTTCCTTTCTAATCAGAACCTCTCTGTGCACAAGACTGGCCCAGTGGTGGAGCTTGTTGCTGAGGGCTTCAATTAAATTCAAAAAGCTGTTCCCACAGTTGCTTAGCAAGAAATCCCACCCATTTTCCCAAGCAGCTCTCTGATCCTGATGTTTTTTTCCTCACCCATGCAACCCCAAGCTGGAAAACATTGCTGTGTGTTTGGTCAAGCTCAAACTCTCCTGACATGATGAATTTGGGATGTGTTGCTATCCAATGTGCCCAGTTATTGCAGATTTGGGCAGATTTCATAAAGGCAGGAGCTGTCAGCTGCAGGGGAAAAAAATTAAAGTTTTATGAACATCTTATTAACTTAAAAACTTAGGAACTTTATGAAGTTCCTCCTAACTGATGTGCTCTGCAGACAGAACCAGTTAAAATCTCTGGGTGGGTTGGTTTGGAAGATGAGAGGTGGCATTTTTCATTCTGCTGGTTTAAAATGATGCTGCAGGAAAAAATTAAAAATTCAGGCTGGAGTCTGCCAGTATTTAAAAATGACACAATGAGTTAGCTCTGCTTAGTGAAGCATGTTTTTAAAATGCACAATATTAATATATGTTCTGCCAAGATTTAGCTCAATTAAAACTATTTTGAATGTAAAACTCTTGAGTGCTTGTGCCACGTGGATTTTATTTGCTGATAGGGGAGCAGGTGGCATCAGAACCATCATTATCTGTGGGATCTGATTCAGGGAAATGTGATGGCAAAGCCACTGACTTTTATTTGCTTTCTCCCCAATCACTCCCTGCTAGCCTTCCTGAAGTTAATTGCTTTGAGATGGTCCAGAAGTAGAAATTAAATAAAATCTGACTTGGTGTGGTAGATCTATACTGAAAATAATAAGAGAATTTTGTTATAAATAACTAAATAAAATCTGACTTGGTTGATGGATTTATACGGAAAATAATTAGAGATATTTGCTATAACTGAGTGACATTCCAGTAATGCAGTTAAATGGGACCCTTGGAGAGCTGCACCCCAGAGCAGGTGGGATTTGAGGGGAACATTTGCCCACTGCCCAGGAATTTTGGGAATGTTTTCCCTTCAGCTTCTGTGGGGTTTTACTCTTCCATGGGCAAAACTTGGCTGGGAATGAGGACTGGGCCAGCCAAGGTCTGAGTACCAGGGAGAAGCAGGGCCTTGGCTCCTTGGCATTGTCCAAGGAATGGAATCCTGGGCATTTCCCACCCAGAGCTCCCCTCATCCCCATGGGAATATCCAAACTCTCCATTTTCACTCTCCTGGACACCTCCTTTCCCCGCCACCATCCCTGTGGAAGGATGGGAATGTTTAGGAAATCCCAGTGTACACTATAAGGAACAAATTGATTTTCTCAGCATTCCCATCCCTCTCCCCCTCATTCCCTCTTCCCAACAAGGCAGGTAAGCCAGGGCTTGGCTACTGGGAAAAGTTGTGGCCAGAGGGAAGGAATTCCTGCAGGTTTAGGGGAAATGGGAGGTCAAACAGCATTTCTTGATGACTGCAACAGCACCAGGATGACTTTTCCAGGGATGTTACACAAGCCATGCAGTAGAGCAGCTCTTGGAAAGTGAGTTTAAAAGAACTGAGTTTAAGTCTGAGTCGTGACTCAGTAAAACCCAGCACCCTGGGTGAGGCTGGGGCTAACCTGTGGATGGATTTGTGTGCAGTGAAGCCTGAGGCCCCCGTGAAGCTGCGCCTGGAGCTGGCAGAGAGGGGCCAGGTGAAGCTCTGCTGGTCCAGCCCTGCCCCGCTGCCCTTCCCTCTGCAGCACCAAGTGAGGGTCTCTGCTCCCCCGGGCCACCACGGGGACAGCCAGGTGAGAGGCACCGTGCCCTCTTCCGGGGCTGGGCATTCCCGAATCCCGGCATTCCTGAATCCCAGCACTCCTGAATCCCAGCATTCCCGAATCTCGGCATTCCCAAATCCCGGCATTCCCGAATCCCAGCATTCCTGAATCCCAGCATTCCCGAATCCCGGCATTCCTGAATCCCGGCATTCCCGAATCTCGGCATTCCCGAATCCCGGCATTCCCGAATCCCGGCATTCCCGAATCTCGGCATTCCCGAATCCCGGCATTCCCGAATCCCGGCATTCCTGAATCCCGGCATTCCTGAATCCTGGCATTCCCGAATCCCGGCATTCCTGAATCCTGGCATTCCCGAATCCCAGCATTCCCGAATCTCGGCATTCCTGAATCCCGGCATTCCTGAATCCCGGCATTCCCGAATCCCAGCATTCCTGAATCCCAGCATTCCCGAATCCCGGCATTCCTGAATCCCGGCATTCCCGAATCCCGGCATTCCCGAATCCCGGCATTCCCGAATCCCAGCATTCCTGAATCCCGGCATTCCCGAATCTCGGCATTCCCGAATCCCGGCATTCCTGAATCCCAGCATTCCCGAATCCCGGCTTTGCCACCGCTCCCCTGGGCCTTGGATTGGGAGGGGGGCTCTTCTGGTGGAGCTGGGCTTAGCTCGCTGTTTTTCCGTGGAGAAGCTGGGCTTAGCAGGCTGCTTTTCCCTGGAAAAGCTGGGTTTAGCTGGCTGCTGTTTCCTGGAGAAGCTGGGCTTAGCTCACTGATTTTCCTGGAGAAGCTGGGCTTAGCTCACTGATTTTCCTGCAGAAGCTGGGCTTAGCTCTGTGCTTCTCCCTGGAAAAGCTGGATTTTACACCTGTCCCCACTGAGAGAAGCCCCATCTCCTGCTGGCTCTCACAAACAAACTCCCATTTTTCTCCTTGGGTGAAATCCTGGATTTTGTGAAGTCTAAATCCATTTTCTTTCAGCATTCTATATGTTCTGTAACTCATCTGTGTTTAATATTTATAAGTTTTATTATAAATAGGTTTTTTTCTCTTCCTACCATGCAAGTGGCTCTGGAATAACAAGCAGCTGTTAATTAGCAACCCATAATGAAACAAGTCATTTTCCAGAGAGTTATACAACTTCCAGCAGTCTCAAATTGACAGTAAATTTAAAGAAGAAAGATTTTTTAACCCAGCTTGCTACCTAAAAATATAGAAAATCCTTGTCTAGAATATAAGGATGTTATCTCATGTCTCTTAAGTAACAAATTTATTTGCTCAGCACTCCCATCCTTCTTAAAAACTGAGTTGAAAGAGAAGGCACGAAAGAGAATTCAGGGAATTCTGACTCCGTACAATTTATTTACGTTCCTTCTGTCTCTCTTCCTGTTTCTTTTGACAACAATAATATGTTTGGACAATCCAGCAGATGCTTCAGGTTGCCCTGGAAAGCTCCATGGCCATGGACAATGCCCTGCTGGACTCTCCATCCTCAGTGCAAGTGAGGAGCAGGAATCTCCATGCTCCAGGCTTCTGGAGTGACTGGAGCTCACCCTACAACCTCAGTTTGGGAGGTAGGACACCTGCAGGCTTGGGGATAAAGCTGATTTTCCAGCTGGTTTGTGGGTTTCGTGTTGGAAATTGAGTTGGGATGAGAGATCCTGTGGGAGCCTTTCCTGCCTGAGCTCAGCTCCCTCCCTGTGCCAGGCTGGGATTCTGGAGAGCACACCTGTGGGGCTGGCACTCCCTGCCCACACCCACACAAAGCTCTTTTCCTCAGAGCTTTTCCATTTCCAGTTCCAGCTGGCAGCCCTGAACCTCCCCTCAATTCAGGATTTTTCTCCTGGTGCTTTCTCTCACTTCTGGTTTTGCTTTTGTAGCTGAAGGCCCAGAGCAAAATCAAATGTGCTTTTTATACAGTCCAGCTTGGTTTGTAATGCTGAGCCCTGTGCAAAACTGACTTTCTGCTTATTTTGTTGTATTTTTCCATGCTCTGCTCAGAATTCCCTGGGAATATTTTGGTCTGTGCTGCCACAGGAATTCTCTGAACTCTTTATATAGGCACCTGCACCAAAGAAAGAACTAAACCTTGGGAAAAAAAAAAAAGCTTTTTTCCTATAAAACCTGAAACAACAGATCCTAAATCTGCTTTACTGCCAGAGAAAGGGAAATTTAGGGGAAATCCTAAAAATCCCTGCCTGGTTCCTCAGTGGGAGAAGCAAACCTGACTTTTAAAGGATTTAATGCTGGTTTTGGGGTGTTCTTTGCAAACAGCTCCATTCCAGCTCCACCTGTATCTTCTGTGAATCCCTCACTGATGGGGGCTGAGTTTAAACTTCTTTCAATCCTTGGAAAATTCAGTGTATTTGAGCCTGCATTGGAGCACTGCTACAATGTGCTGCTAATTGCAGTGTAAAACCAGTTTTTGGGACTTGGATCTCCTGCTGACTTCAGGAGGAGGAGGAACAGCAACTCCTGGAAAAACGGATTGATTTTATTTTGTTCCCCTTGTGCTGCTTGCACTGCACCCTCCAAGGATTTTCTGCTCTTTTCATTCAGATGTGCCTGGGGATATTAAAGATAATTTAAATCAGAGTTTGGAAACTTCAGGTGTGGAGGGAGACAGTCCAAGGCTCATTTCTGCTTCTGTTAATAGCAATTAAGGAGTAGGAAAGTTAGAAATACAACTGGATAATGGTGATGATGATGATGATTATTCTTTTTCAATTGACAAATGCTTTTATGTTTTTTTAGTTCCATTTTCAATTTCAATGGATGCCCCACCTTTTTCCTTTTGTGTAACCTGAGGATATTAAAGATTATTTAAACCAGAGTTTAGAAACTTTAGAAACTTTAGAAACTTTAGGTATGGAGGGAGGCAGTCCAAGGCTCATTTCTGTGTCTGTAGCAGTACTACTACTACTACTACTACTACTACTACTACTACTACTACAACTACTACTACTACTTATTATTATTATTATTATTTCAATACTATATAATATTGTTTATGAATATTATATAGTTTTAACATAATATATAATTACATAATAATATATAATATTATTATAATATAATATAATTATATTATATTACACAAAATATATATCGTCAATAGTAATAATAATAAAATAAAAATAAAAAATTATACATAATGTATAATATAATAGATATATAATAATATATAATATAATACGGTATGATATTATTATAAGGTATATTATTATTATTATCATCATCATCATCATCATCATCATCACCATCATCATCATCATCATCATTTGAATTTTTTTCCATTTTCAATTTCAATGGATTTCCCCCCTTCTTTCCTTTTGTGTAACCTGGAGATATTGAAGATTATTTTAATCAGAATTTAGAAACTTTAGGTATGGAGCGAGGCAGTCCAAGGCTCATTTCTGCATCTGCAACAACAACAAAATTATTATTATTATTATTATTATTATTATTATTAGTAGTAGTAGTAGTAGTAGTAGTATTATATTTAATAACATCATAATAGTATATATTATTATATAATATAACATATTATTATATCGTATTATATACCATTACACATAATATATAATATTGTCAGTAATAATAATAATAATAACATGAAACATAATACACAATAGTATTACAATATATAATATAATAGGCTATGAAATTATTATATTATATGGTATGTAATATACCTTATACTTATACTTCTTCTTATACTTATACTTCTTCTTCTTATCGCTTATGATAATTATAATATAATTTCAATATTTTAATATTTAATAATATCATAATAGTATATATTATTATATAAAATAACATCTTATTATTATTTCATATTGTTATATACTATTACACATAATAGATAATATAATATTGTCAATAATAATAATAATAACAACAGCAACATAAAACATAATACACAATAGATAGTATAATAATATATAATGTAATATAATATAATATAATATAATATAATATAATATAATATAATATTATATTATATTATATTATATTATATTATATTATATTATATTATATTATATTATATGGTATGCAATATACCTTATACTTATTCTTATACTTATATTTATTATACTTACACTTATACTTATTATTATTATTATTACTATTATTATTATATTATTTAATAATATCATAATAGTATGTATTATTATATAATATAACATATTATTATATCGTATTATTATATACCATTACACATAATATATAATATAATATTGTCAGTAATAATAATAATAATTATTATAATAACATGAAACATAATACACAGTAGATAGTATAATAATATATAATATAATAGGCTATGAAATTATTATATTATATGGTATGTAATATACCTTATACTTATACTTATACTTATACTTATACTTATTATACTTATTATACTTATTCTTATACTTATACTTATACTTATACTTATACTTATACTTATACTTATACTTATTATTATTATTATTATTATTATTATTATTATTATTATTACACTTTGTGTTTCAGTTCCAAGCCTGCCCGCATTTCCCCTTTCTGTCCCGCAGCCCAGGTGCTGTATTTCCCGGCCAGGGCTCTGGCCCGCGCTGGCTCCAGCCTGTCCTTCCTGTGCACGTTCCGGAACCGCTCTGAGCCCGTGCCGGCGCGGGAGCTGGTGTGGTGGCTGAACCTGGCCGAGCCGCTGCCGGCCCGCCACACCTCGGCGCTGAGCGGCCGCGTCAGCCGGGTGACCCTGCCCGAGCTGCGGGCCAGCGAGCCCCGCGGCGGCTTCCTGTACAGCGCGCTCTACTGCTGCCACCGCAGCCGCCAGTGCCACCGCGCCTACGCCGAGCTCTATGTCGTCGGTGAGGCTCGGGGCGCGTTCCGTTCTGCTCCCGGCCATTGTCGTAGCGAGGATGGAGTGTTCCCGTTTAAAATCCTTTATTGCCCTTGGGGGCTTTTGTTTAGGTTGGGTTGTTGGGGTTTTGTTTGTTTGTTTGTTTGTGTTTTTTGTTTTTGTGGTTTTTTGTTTCTTTGTTGTGGTGTTTGTGAGAGTCCCCAGGACGAGGTGAGAGATGAGAATCTGACTCCATGTTCTCAGAAGGCTGATTTATTATTCTATTCTATTCTATTCTATTCTATTCTATTCTATTCTATTCTATTCTATTCTATTCTATTCTATTCTATTCTATTCTATTCTATTCTATTCCATTCCATTCCATTCCATTCCATTCCATTCCATTCCATTCCATTCCACTCCACTCCACTCCATTCCACTCCATTCCATTCCATTCCATTCCACTCCACTCCACTCCATTCCATTCCATTCCATTCCACTCCATTCTCCTACACTGAAACTATACTAAAGAAAGAGAAGGATGCAGACAGGAGGTTTAACAAGAATGAATAATAAAAACTCATTACTGACTCCTCGGAGTCCAACACAGCTGATGGTGATTGGTCATTAAGTAAAAACAATTCACATGTTTGGAGAAACAATCTCCAGATCACATTCCAGAGCAGCAAAACATGGAGAAGCTGAGGCTTCTCAGCTTCCCAGGAAAAGAAATCCTGGTACAAGGGATTTTTCAGAAAATATCACAGTGGCAGTTTGTTTTTTGGGGGTTTTGTTTGTTGGGGTTTTTAAATATTTTTGTTGTTGTTTCATTTTGTGTTGGAATTTGAAATGTAGGTAATTCTCAGAACTTTGGGTTTATAAGTTAAAGCTCAGAATTAAACACAAGATTTGATTTGAGGCTTTGGAAAAAGCTTCTAAACTTAAGTGTTAGAAGTGAGGATGTGGATTTGTAGTTTAAAGAGACGTTTAATAAAGGAACGTTTAGAGTTTTAGAGTTTAAGATACAGAAAAAATAAAAGCAGTCACAAATGTGAAAAGGTTAAAGCTTAGAATTAAACACAAGATTTGATTTAAGGCTTTGGTAATGTAAGTAAGAGTTGAAAGCGAAGATATGGATTTATAGTTTCAAGACATGCTAAGTAAAGGAAAGTTTAGAGTTTTAGAGTTTAAGATATAGAAAATATAAAAGTAGTTATAAAGGTAAACAAGAAATTTAGAGTGCAGCACTGTAAGTTTGTGTGTTATAACATGATTGACTAAGAGGGCTTACACTGTAGCATGACTCTATAAGACAAAATTTTTAAAGATTAAGTCAAAAACAGAAATATTTTTGTTGGTAGTGTTTTATTAGTCAATAACTCTTTTAAAAGTCTTGTAACTAAGAGTTTTGAGACTTTTAAAACTACGCTGTGAAGATGTGAGCTGAACTCACTTTTCTTACTTATGTGGAAGATAAAAAAATAAACCACATCATCAAAACCAGTTCAAAACTCCCATCTCAAATTACATCAAAAATTCCTC
The DNA here is from genome assembly GCF_027579445.1 of Ammospiza nelsoni. NCBI lineage: Eukaryota > Metazoa > Chordata > Aves > Passeriformes > Passerellidae > Ammospiza > Ammospiza nelsoni. The sequence continues at coordinate 34,946,858 of NC_080641.1, forward strand.
ACAGTTTTGTTTTGTAGCAACCATTGTATGTTATTAATTAAGCTTTTATGTCTTTTAATTAGACATGGATTTTAATATCTCCTGTGAGACTGATGGCTACCAGACTAAAATGACTTGCAGGTGGTCTGCAAACCCAACCACCCTGCTCCTGGGGAGTCTGCAGTTAAGATATCACAGGTATGGATGGAGTTTAATTCTCTTTTTATGTTTGGAAAGCATTGCTCAAAATATTTTAGTGTCAAAGAATTCTGGAGAAATGTAATTATAGAATTAACAGATTCTTTATTCTGTGTGCAGGAAGGGAACCAGAGATAGCTGAGTATGGAGCAGATTTTATTTATAGGGTTTTTCAGCATTTTTCAACCTGTTTGGGAGCCAGTTCTCTTCAAGAAGATTTCTTGGATCAGTTAAAAAATTATTCCAGTTGCTCCTACCTATAAGCTGTAGGGAAATAAGGGAAAAGCCCATTCCCAGTGGGAATGTCTGGCCTGGGGGAGCTGTAGAATCCCTGTCCTTGGAGCCTCTCAGGTCCTGACAGCTCCATCTGATCTGAATTTAACTCTGCTCTGAGTCTGACATGGGACTTGAGACCTCCTGAGGTCTCCACTCAGTCTTTGGTTCTCCTATAACTTTTTTTATATTTTTTTCTATGTACACACAAGTGAAAACAGAGGATGAAACCAACTCATTCCAAGCTGGTAAAAGTCTTGTTTGAAGAACCAAACCTTAGCTGGTGAAGGGAATGTTGCTTTGTGAAGGCAGCAATTCCCAGAATTCCAGAATCCCAGACTGGTTTGGGTTGGGAGGGACCTCAAAGCTCATCCCATTCCATCCCTGATGTGTTGAGCTTGAGGGTTTCCACTCAGACAGACAGACAGACAGACAGCTCTTCCTGAGGCAAAAAATCCATAGTTTTACTGCTTTGCTGGGCTGGAGATGCAGGAATTTTGGCCAACAGCTTCCATCAGCCCTGCCTAATCCTTTGGAAAGGCAGCCTGTCTTCTCTGGTGGAGTTCTGGATGATCCTGGTGCCCAGGTGAATATTTCCCAGGGTTTGTGGACTGAAGGAATAACTGGAATGCTGGAAAGTGCAAGTGGAGGGTTTTGGGGCAGGATTAATGCCTGGCTGAGTGCTGAGGTAGCTTTTGTTTACTCTGCCTTGACAAATATGGATCTAGTGAGTGCACTGCTGGGCAGGGAGCTGGGAATAAACCCCATGCTGCTCGTGGTGCCTTTTATTCCCACTTCCTCACTGCTCAGGTTTAGCTAAAAATGTCATTTTCTAGTAGGAGGTGATAATGTGGAGATTTGTTCATGCGCCTGCAAGATCAAACAGTGACATTACCACTGCCTGCAAATCCTTCCCAGATGCTGCTGATCCTTCTTTTTGTTCTGGTTTTTGTGGTTATTTGTTCAGAGTGAGACCTGAAAGAGGAAAATGCAATAAAATTGCTGCTGCTGTTCCCTTTAGGAGCTGGAGTGCAGCACTGCTGTGCTGTGTATGATGCTCTGCCTGTGGGGTTTTGTTTTGCTTGGGTTGTTCCTACATCTTCCCCTGCAGGCAGTGCTGCCAGGAAAAACAGCTCCAGAGGGATGATCCTGTGGGAGCAGGGAATGCTCCAACCCCAATTCCAGAGCACCAGGCACTGCTCTAATCCTGGGGGCACAAAGGGGGAACTTCCACCCAGTGTAACTCTGGTGGTTCCTCTGAGTAACTCACACCCCCTCCAGCCCCTCTCGTCACAAGTCTGAGGAGAAAGCTGAACAGTTCCCACTCCAGGAATTTATCCAGTTCCATTTTGTCCAAAAACCAAGCCTCCTCTCTTCTGTTGCCAGGTGTGATGACTGGACATGGGGTTTTTGTTCCAGAGTTGATGTTTTGGTGGGATTTGCATCTCCTGGAGACCTCACTGGGTGTCTGTGGCAGCTTCCCCCTGGTTGCCAGTTGGGATTTTGGAAGTCATTCCTGACTGGAGTCAGTTCTTGGCAGATTTGCCTTGCTGTGTTCATTGCCAATCCCTCAAATCCCACAATTGATGAGGATTTGGAGCCGCCTTCTCTTGTTGTACCTGCTGCTTTTGTTGTTTGTCCTGCTTTTTGCAGAGCCAAAGCTTTGAGGAGTGACTCTGAAATGTTTTTTATCCTTTCAGTGCGGACTCAGGTTCAAGATCCAAATAATCCTCAAAATCCCAGGAGTTTGCAGTGCCTCCATTCCTTTAATTCCCTCCAGATTTACACTTGCAGTGCATCAACTGAATGTGGTTTTTTCCTTCTTTTAAGGAGCCAAATTTATTGCTCTGACTTTCCAAGCCCATCTCCAGACTCAGAGGTGAAGGAATGCCTTTTGCAGGGGAACCATTCCTACGAGTGCACATTCCAGCCCATTTTCCTGTTATCTGGATATACCCTGTGGATAGAGTTCAAACACTCCCTGGGAACCCTGCAATCCTCCCCAACCTGTGTCATCCCAGCAGATGTGGGTAGGTCAAGATCCTTCCCTTGTGCCCCTGAATTTTTAAATGGTGTAGGGAAAGAATTTTCCCACAGGTTTTCAATAAAAACACGAGGGTTTGATATTACCTTAAAGAAAAATTGGTTTAAATGTTATTTCCATAGAGGATTTTAAATGAAACATCCACTTCTGCCTGTTATTCCCTCTACAGAAGAAATACAAAAGAATCTGTTGTGCTTTAAATGAAAATGAAATACCTGGAAACATTCCCGTGGGTTCTGTGTTTCCAGCCCTGCTTTCCCTGGAACAGCAGAGGCCTTGTGTTACCCACCACCCTCAGGACAAGGAGAAGCCATCCATGGTTGGATTTATTGGGCAGTGCCAGTGCAGACTTTGCAGTAATTATTTAATTTTTCCATTTCCCAGTGAAGCCTCTGCCCCCTTCCAACGTGGGAGCAGAAGTGACCAGGAACACGGGGCTGCTGAACGTGAGCTGGGCCCAGCCTGTGTTTGCCAGCAGGGACCTGACATTCCAGATCCGCTGGAAGCCAGGGGGCAGGGAGGAGGTTCCATGGCAGGTATGTTCCATCTGGCCTGGAGCAGGGGTCATGGCACTGCTGAAGTGTGGAGATGGTTTTTATGGAATTTATCCATGGGGAAAAATCACAAAATGCAAAAGCAGTTGCAGTGTCCACAAAGGAATTTTCCTCACAATCCCGCTTCCTCACGGGGTTCATTTTCAGGAATTTTGACTCCTAGAGCTGTGTTGCAGACATCTTTTATGAAAAATCCTTTCCTTAGGATTTTTCCTCCTGAGAAGCTGAGAGGCCTCAGGAACAAAATGTAAACAATGGTTATCTGCTGCTGTGGAATGCAACAGGTGCATCTGGGATTGGTCTCATGTGGTTGTTGCTAATTAATGGCCAATCACAGTCAGCTGGCTCGGACAGAGAGCTGAGCCACAAACCTTTGTTATCATTCTTTCTTATTCTATTCTTAGCCAGCCTTCTGATGAAATCCTTTCTTCTATTCTTTTAGTATAGTTTTAATGTAATATATATAATAAAATAATGAATCAGCCTTCTGAACCATGGAGTCAGATCCTCGTCCCTTCCCTCATCCTCGGGCCCCAGTGAACACTATCACAGAGCTGCCTAAACATCCCTTTGTGCTCAGTGAACACTATCCCAGAGCTGCCTAAACACCCCTCAGCCCTCACTGTGGCTGTTTTCCCTCTCGCAGCTGCACGAAGCGCCCGAGCCTGCGGGCAGCTGGGCAGTGGTGCCGGTGCAGCAGCCCTGCGTGCAGTACGAGGTGCAGGTGCGCTGCAGGGAGCTGCAGGGATCCGGCTACTGGAGCGACTGGAGCAGAGCAGCCCAGAGCCTCGTCCGGGACATCAGAGGTCTGTGCTGCAGGGACGTCCCCAGGGCTGGCACGTGCCACGCTCAGCTGTGACTGTCCCTCCCAAATTGGTGTTTTGCAGCTCCCTTGCAAGGCCCGGAATTCTGGAGGATCGTTTCTGAGGATCCAGCCAGGAAGCAGAGGAATGTTACACTCCTGTGGAAGGTGGGAGCAGCTGAGTTTGGGGCTTTCCTTGTGGTCCTAAAACCAGGTGGGATTGCCAGGAGTGGAGTGTGACAGGCACGTGAGGCTTGTGGGAATTGGGATTTGCCTTTTTCTGGGCTCCTGACAATTGCTTGGCTCGTCCTAGAGGCAAGAGGTGAATCCTGGTGGGAAATCTGGGATAAAATGGGAGATGGTTTTGCCTTCTTTGCCTTAAAATGCTAATGCAGGACAGAAAAAAATTCCTCAGTGCCCATTCCTGTTTGCTCATGTGCTGCTCTGGGCTTTGAACCCTGAAAAATGTGCAAAACAGGGAATTGCTGTGGGAATCTGAAAGTTTGGCTCTCCTTGTCCTTCACTTCCCTTTGCTGGGAAGAGAGGGATGAGAGTCAGTTCTCAGAGAGGGAAATGATGCCTTTAAAAGAACTCCAGCCCTTGGATAAAAAACAGGAGCCAGGACCATTCTGGGCCCTGTTTTATTATTATTTCTATTTTATTATTGGATCCCGCTTGCTTAAAATTGGAGCTGCCCAAACACCTTTGCTCTGGGAATCAGGACAGAATTCAGGAATTAATGCCCATGAATTAATTGCTGCAGCCCCTGATGCAGAATGACTCCTTGTGCAGCGTGAGCAGGTACATCATAAAGCACCAGAGCCCAGGGAGCCCCCCCTGGGAGGAATTTGTGGATCATGGCACCAGCTGGACTTTCCCGTGGATGGAGCCAACCCACACTGTCACCATCTTGGCCATGAATTCACTTGGAATCTCTGCAATTAATTCCAATTTAACTCTGTCCCAGCAAATGAGCACAGGTAAGAGCAGCAAGGAATGGGATGTGGGAAATGCCAGGAATCCTGGTGATGTTCATGGGCAAAGCTTTCTTTGGGATAAAATTCCCTCTATTGGAATAAGGAATGTTTTATGGGGATACATTCAGCACCAACTGAGCTGTTAGAAAACTCAGATTTCCTTCATGAAAATCCTGTGATTTTTAGGGTGGGAAAAAAGCTGTCACACTTCACTAATTAAATATAAAGTAATTAATCAAAGAAAAAGAAAATCCTGCTGGAGAACTGATCTTTCATCCCCTTTGTTTTGGGAACACCCAATGTTCCTGCTGGGAATGTTTTGTTGTCTCCAAAATGAGATGTGGTCGTGTTTTGGGCTGCCAAGGTACAAAGCCCTCAGACTTCCTGAGCAGCAATTCCTGCTCCACTTCCTGAGCAGAAATCCCTGGATTTGGCTGCACTCTGTTAATTTATTCCTGAGATTTCAGGAGGTTTTAATTTTTGGTTAAGGATAATTAAGGAATTGCAGGTGAGAATTGGGATATTTGATGTCTATGATAAACTTGATCTGTTTGTGCTTGGGGCTGCTTTAGTGTAACCCAGATTTTTGGTGGCTTGAAGAAAAAACCTCTCTGCCGATGTGGCTTTATTATACAAAAGACAATTAAAGTGATAACGTGGTGACACTTCAGCAGTTCATGGCATGTGGATCCCAGGTGCTTTCCCTGTTTCCCCAGTGGATGCTGTGCAGTCCCTGAGTGCTTACCTGGTGAACAGCACCTGTGTGGTTGTGGTTTGGAGCCTCTCCCCCCAAATCCCTGGGATAAAATCCTTTGTGATTGAGTGGAGGAACCTGAACAAAGAGGAGCAGGTGAAATGGCTGCGAGTTCCTCCAAACCTCAGGAAATATTTCATTTATGGTGAGTGTGTGCTTGAAAATATAATTTGTGCTGTTAATTGGTGTGGAACTGAAAAATGTGGAATTTCTGAGCTCTGAGCCCTTTTTCCCTTCTGTGTTTCTAATCACTTTTATTGACCAATAAACCAAATTGTGATGCTCATTAGAGGATTGCCTGTTGCATTAATAATCAGTTTAAGCTCTGGAGTGAGTTCATTTTGTGGCACTACAATAAAATTAGTTCTGGAATACTGAACACACCAGCTAATTATTCAAATGAATATCTGCATTTCCTTTGCATTTTGACTTTACTCCTGGAAATTATCCCAGGAGCTCCATAAGATGTTCATTCCATGACAGAATAATGCTGGATTAATAGCTTGAATCTTGGGATTTTGAAGTAGGGATCTGTAAAAGATGGATCCATTATTGCCCTCTCTGGGCTGATCTGAGCTCTGATCTGTGCCCAGAGCCTCTGTGGAGGGAATTGTTTACAAGCTGGATGGCAGTGGGTTCCAAAGGCTGATTTCTCTTTGCAGATCACTTTATCCTGATTGAGAAGTACCAGTTCAGCCTCTACCCTGTGTTTGCTGGAGGGGTTGGCAAAGCCAGAGCCACGGATCAGTTTGCCAAAGGTGACTGTCAGGGGCTTTCCCCCTGTTTTTTTATGAAGTAAAAGTGAAATTTAAGTGTAAAATCTCTGTCTTTTCTGAAAAAAAAACCCTAACTAGTAATAAAGTCACTGTAGTGTACCTACAAACAGTGAACAGCTTTAATTTGAAAACCCTCTGTGGGCTGAGCTGAGTGAAGGATTAAACTCCTATTTAAATAATTCCTTTTTGTCTGTTTATTCCCAAGGGAAAGGTTTGTCCATGTGCAATAAAACTGTTGCTCAAGGTTATTTCCCCATCTAAGCTGTTGTTTCTACTGTTTGTTATTTCCCTGTTGCCAACCATTTGCTCCCAGACAAATCACTTTGCTGCATTAATAGCTGAACTCCTTTATTTCCAGGGGGATTTGAAACTGGGAATTCTGGCAGCCTCCACGTGGTTCTGCCCATTGTCTTCTCCACCTCAGTTCTGCTGCTGGGAGTGTTGCTGCTTTCACACCAAAGGTACCTTGTTCCTGTTATCCAAAATCCAGCTCTTGTTCCTGTTATCCAAAATCCAGCTGCTTGCTCCTGTTATCCAAAATCCAGCTGCTTGTTCCTGTTATCCAAAATCCAGCTCTTGTTCCTGTTATCCAAAATCCAGCTCTTGTTCCTGTTATCCAAAATCCAGCTGCTTGTTCCTGTTATCCAAAATCCAGCTCTTGTTCCTGTTATCCAAAATGCAGCTCTTGTTCCTGTTATCCAAAATCCAGCTCCTTGTTCCTGTTATGCAAAATCCAGCTCCTTGTTCCTGTTATCCAAAATCCAGCTCCTTGTTCCTGTTATCCAAAATCCAGCTGCTTGTTCCTGTCATCCAAAATCCAGCTCCTTGTTCCTGTTATCCAAAATCCAGCTCTTGTTCCTGTTATCCAAAATCCAGCTCTTGTTCCTGTTATCCAAAATCCAGCTGCTTGTTCCTGTTATCCAAAATCCAGCTCCTTGTTCCTCTCATCCAAAATCCAACTCTTGTTCCTGTCATCCAAAATCCAGCTCCTTGTTCCTGTTATCCAAAATCCAGCTGCTTGTTCCTGTTATCCAAAATCCAGCTGCTTGTTCCTGCTATCCAAAATCCAGCTCCTTGTTCCTGTTATCCAAAATCCAGCTGCTTGTTCCTGTTATCCAAAATCCAGCTGCTTGTTCCTGCTATCCAAAATCCAGCTGCTTGTTCTTGTTATCCAAAATCCAGCTCTTGTTCCTGTTATCCAAAATCCAGCTCTTGTTCCTGTTATCCAAAATCCAGCTGCTTGTTCCTGTTATCCAAAATCCAGCTCCTTGTTCCTCTCATCCAAAATCCAGCTGCTTGTTCCTGTTATCCAAAATCCAGCTCTTGTTCCTGTTATCCAAAATCCAGCTGCTTGTTCCTGCTATCCAAAATCCAGCTGCTTGTTCTTGTTATCCAAAATCCAGCTGCTTGTTCCTGTTATCCAAAATCCAGCTCTTGTTCCTGTTATCCAAAATCCAGCTCTTGTTCCTGTTATCCAAAATCCAGCTGCTTGTTCCTGTTATCCAAAATCCAGCTCTTGTTCCTGTTATCCAAAATCCAGCTCTTGTTCCTGTTATCCAAAATCCAGCTGCTGCAGCTGAACTGGTGCCACTCTGCTGAGCTGGTGTCACAGAATCCCAGACTGATTTGGGCTGGGAGGGACCTTAAATGCCACCCATGGCCACCCCAGGGCCACCTCCCACTGTCCAGGCTGCTCCCAGCCCCAGTGTCCAACCTGGGAGACTTCCAGGGATGCAGGGGCAGCCACAGCTGCTCTGGGAATTCCATCCCAGCCCCTGCCCACCCTCCCAGCCAGGAATTCCTTCCCAATATCCATCTAAATCCCCCTTTTCCAGCTTCCAGCCATTCCCTGTGTCGTGTCCCTCCATCCCTTGTCCCCAGTCCCTCCCCAGCTCTCCTGGAGCCCTTTAGGCCCCGTGGCTTGTGGTCATTCAGCACAGGCTGCACCCTTTACATTTTCCCAAGCTGGCACCTGGAATGTCCCTTCTTTATGGTTTGGGTTAAATTTGGGCCATTTCTCATCTCTCCAATGGTTATTTCATGGCCACAGTGCTGGGGATAAATGAAATGGCAGAGATTCCTTCCCAGCACAGTGCAAACAGCACCAACTCCAGCATTTCCCTGACATTTCAGGATGAAGAAGCTGCTCTGGGAGGATGTTCCCAACCCCAAGAACTGCTCGTGGGCACAAGGAGTTAATTTCCAGCAGGTTTGTATTTCCCTGGGGCTGCTGCTCCCTCCACTTGGGGCTGTTGTTCCATCTCTGTCTCCAGTGGAAATCCAGCCCCGTTCCCCCCTCTGGCTCCATCCAGAGGTTCCCATTCCCCAGGCCTCTGGATTATACATTGGACATGAGATACCTGCTTTTAATGATGAACTGTTAAATAATAAACTGATTTTTTAGTAGGTGACAGATGGTGGCCTTTGCCAAAACAGCCCTGGCCTTGGCTGGGAGGGGTTTAATCTGTGTTTGCTGTGGTGTCCATGGAGAGGGGAAGGGACACAAACATCTCCTGAAGGGATAAACCACATGCATGAGGAAAAAATTGTTATTTTCATTGTTGAAAAGCTCCCTGTTCATTTTGATGTGGGAAGGTGATGTATTTGTGTGGGAAAACCCCAAATTCAGGGCCCAGGTGTCACCAACAGTGAGTCTGAACTGAGCAGAGCCCAGGAGTTTCACTCCTTGCTCTGATTTCCCACTACTCTGACTATTTTGACATTTTCCTCATTATTTTGGCAGCTTCCCTGCTGTAAAACATGATTTGTTAATCCACCAAAACCTGGATTTATCTGTTTTGTCCTGAATTCATTAGGAAATACAAGGGAATTTTCCTTTGGAGCTTTCTTGCTGCTGTCAGTTCATCCTGGTGGATAATTTACATCTGCATTTATTAGGAGTAGTAATTCCTGCATTTCTCCCAAACAGAGGAGTTTCACTCAGTTCAAACATGCAGCTGCTACTCAGGTGGGAATGCTCCAAAAATCCCATGGAAAGGCTGAATTTGACCTGGATAATCCAATCCTAGCAGGGAAAGTTCCTTCAGCTGATGTATCAATGGTAAATCAGTCAAGGAAATTTTGTCATAGAGGATTTTCAGCTATAAATTCTTAAAAAACAATGTGTGAACTCAATGTGGCAAAATTCCAGGCTGCTGGGAACGACCTTTGGTGTTGGATGCTGTGACCCATAAAACCTGGAGAGTGAAATAAAGCCGTTCCATAATAAATGAGCACTAAAATCCCTCTTTTCTTCCAGCCTGAGACTCTGGAGCATCTCTTTGCCAAGCACCCCGAGCCAATGTCGTGTGAGCCCCTTCTCCTGGAGGCAGAGATGGTGCTGGAGGACATCAGCATCACCAAAACCCTGGGAAAAAAGGAGCCAGGGGATTTTTTAGGAATTGACTCGCCCCAGGACTCGGAATGTGACTCTGCCTGCTCCAGCAGCCCCTTCCAGAGCAGCAGTTTCTGCAGGAGCTGCCAGGATGGAGAAGCCCCGGCTCGGGGTGACCTCAGATACGCCACAGTCATCAGCAGCCGTCCCTCCAGCGGGCCGTGCCGGCCAAAATCCTGCCCGGGGAGCTGCCTGGGGAGCTGCTTCCTAGGGCAGCACCCCACAGTGCTGGGGGCCTTCTGCAGGGGTGCCTGGGACGTGGGCACAGGGGCAGTGCTGGTGCGGAGGGCCCTGTCCCTGCTGTCCTCAGAGGGGTTCCCGGAGCCTCTGGAGGAGGCTGAGCGCGGCCTGTGCTACCTGGGGATAGCAGCCATGGACACAGGGCACAGGGACAGCCTGACAGACGCCCCCGGGGGCACGGGCCAGCCCCAGAGCATGGCTCTGCTCACGGAGCAGGAGCTTCTCCAGCACATCCCAAACGGTGTCACGGAGTTCATCCAGAGCAGCCTCAAGCCTAAAGGCGCCGTTCCCTATGTTCCACAGTTCCGGGTGGCTGCAGCCAAAGGGCAGGAGGCCACGGAGAAAAAGTGACAGAATCACCCAAAATTCCATATTCCTGAAGTTTTTCCAGGTGTTGATGCATTCCTCTGTTTTCCCTCTCTTGCTCTATCCGGCTTGTTCTGGTTTTAGGCCTCACCTGGAGCCCCCAAGGGTGAGAGAGCTGATCCAGGGCCTGGGATATTTCTGAGGGAGGAAAGCTGGAATTTGCCATTTCTCTGGAGATTATGTGTGACATCGAGTCAGCCTGGATGTGGTTGCAAGGAATGGATCAAGGAGTGAAAGGCTCAGGGTGCTGCAGGAAGAGGAAGAGAATCCAAATTCCTGTGTCTCCATTAACTGCATAAAATTATGCATTTAAAGTAAGGTAACCACATTTTATTGTTGAACACAAGATTCCAAATGGTGGGTTTTACACTGACATCTCTTCCCAAGCTCTTTCCTAAGATTCCATGGGAGAAAAGACAGGAATTGGATCCAAGGACCCTGCATTTTAGATTTTGGGAGATCCAACGTGTCTGTATGGCCTTGGAGAAGTCACTTTGCCTCTACAACCCTGTCAGGAAGCCTCAGGTGGGAGTAAATCAGGTTTGCATTTTCTGGGAGAAGCTGGAAAACAAACCCACACTGATTTGCAAGCCAAAGCTATTTTTTTTGTTTTATTGCATAGTTCATAAATATTTTTCTACACCTGCCTTTTCAGAGAACTATTTTGAGGCGTAAAGGAGGATGAATTTATTGTGTATTCCAAAGAATATATTTCTGTCAAACTTCAGAGAGACAAAACCAAAGGGCAAAACCAAAATTAAAAACCAAAGCAAGGGTGAATTTAAACCCAGTTTGGGCTGCTGACCTGGCTCTTGTGGGGCTCTTTGGTACTGGATGTGACACAGATCTGATGTTCTGGTTTCCAAAATCTTGTGTGGGGTGAGCAATTAAAACTTGTTTTATATTAGGAACCAAGACTTGTCACTGTGGTTGGAGATAAAGCTGCAGGCTCCTGTGGCTTTCCAGCTAAAGCTGTGATGGATGCTGGATTTAGGATGCACTTCTGCTGTTGGGAAGGGACAGGAGAGCCCATTTTTCTGGAGAATGGAGTGATCCTTTCTTGGAAGTGTCCAGAAAAATTATCTGGTTGTGTTTGAAGGTCATCTTTCTCCAGGAATAAAAAGCTGATGCTGATTTTGGCCCGCCCAGACCTTTCCCAGTAATTCCATACAAACAGGGGGAGCTTAACCATGGGAATGATCAGCTGAGGGACCAGGGAGGGCTTTCCTGGGAACATGGAGAATTCAGGAATTAGGAGATGTGCAGGAGGTCTCTCCTCAATGGCAGATTCCCAGGTTTCCCCTCCTTTGGGAGCCCAGCCCATCCTCTATCACTGCCATCCCATGATTTCCTAATGGCCAGAGCAGCTGGTGCTCCTCAGGAAAACCAATGGATCTCCTCTGCAAAAACCCTGCAGGAAATACAGCAAATCTGAGCTGCTTCAGCAAAAAGAGAAGATCTGGGGTGTGATGAGTGTAGAACCAAGGGGTTGCATCCTTCCTGTCCTGTTCCTGCAATCCCAGTGCTCCTGAGGATGCTGCAGATCCAGGTCCTGCCCCACAGCTCCATCAATAATTCCTGCAAGTGGCATTTCCACCCTGATGGAAGGGACATTCGATGCTGCTCCTCACCTCTCCGTGCTCCCACAGAAAGCCAAAATCTGCATGTCCTGAATGCTCCATCTGCTGCCTCTGGCTCGGGTTACAGCTCCCTCGGGCAGCAGCTGCCTCGGGGAGAGAAAACTGGGAGCTGGGCAGAATTGGGAGCTTTGGGTTCTTTTCCATCATTATTTTCCCCTCACCTTCAGGTCAGGTTGTTTCCCACAGCTAAACCTTTCCCAATTTGAGGGATTGCTGTGTTTGCAGCCTCAGGAACAGAATCTCCTTGGCTCATTCCTGGCTGAGCTGGAGATGGGAATGTGCAGTGCCTGGGTGTTTTGGAAGGTAAGGACGTTTCTGCTGGAGCCACAAGAAGCTGCCACTCGTTCCAGAACTGTCCCTGCAGGGGACACAGGTGTCACCCCGGGGAGGGCTGGAAGGGGCTGTGTTCCATGTGAGAATGTCTGGAGCAGGGAATCTGTGCCCACTGCCCCTCCCAGGCTCCAGTTCCTTGGCAGGAGAGCTGGGAAAGTGGGGAACAGGGTCACACCAGGATCTGTGCTGGGGCAAAAATGGGTTTCAAGGGATGATCTCCACCTGCAGCTCTGCTCTGAGGGGTCTCCTCCACTCCTGGCTCAGTGCCTGGCAGATCCAAAGGGATCCACCTGACCCTGGGCATGGGGAGGAGGAAAAACCTTTGGAATTGCACTTGGGAGCATCCTAAGAGCAGCCACAGGAGTGACCCAGCACAGCCCCTGTTTCCTTCCCAGGGAAAATGTTGCTGCTTCTCCAGAAATGTTCCTGTGCCACAAACAATCCTGAGCCAATTCCCAGGGAATCTGGGCTTTTTACAGAGAAATGGGATTTAGAAATGGGATTTTTGGCCGTGGCCTCACACTCACCAGGAAAGGCTTTTTCAGTTTGAACCAAGCAATTACAGGAGCCATGTGCAGCTTCTGAAGTACAAATTAAGATCCTGCAGATTCATTTTGAAGAGCATTCAGGACTGAAGCTCTTTTATGTAAGAAAATGAATCAAATGTGTCATTTTCCCTTTTCCATGTCACTTGCAGCTACAGTTAAATTCCCCTTTCTTTTCTTGTTTTTTAATCTGGGATTGATGTTTGAAGCAGCAAAACCTTCAAGTCCCAGGGATTTGGAGCTCCATGATCTTTAAGGTCCTTTCCAACCCAGGCCATTCCATGATTCCCTGATTTAAAAGCACAGAAGGGATCAATACATCCTTCAAATCCTTACCAGGCCATGATTTTGTCGTGGACATTCCAGATTTTGTGTTCCCTGTTGGAGAAAAGGGAATTAAAATGCAGGTTCCTGGTGGGAATTTCTGCAAGAGGAAGGTTCCCATTCCTCCAATCTTCCCTCTGCTGGGAAGATAACTTGTCTCAAATTTTGAATTGAGTGTATTTGGGGTGTGCATGCAGGTTTTTCCCAGTAAAACACCGGGATTTTTGCGATGCAAATGAAACTCATTTCCTATCCCTGAAAATTCATTCAGAAGCAGCCATTTCTGCCTTCAGATCCAAGAGGAGAGTTAGGGACAGGTGTCAAACACAAACCTTCCCAGCAAAGAAAGCAATTTCCATATGGATCCAGCACTTGGCAAAGGAGAGGCAGCAACCTGGGCTGCTGGAAGGTGTCCCAAGCCTTGGGTGGAATGAGATGGGCTTTAATCTCCATCCAAATCCAAACCACTGTGGGATTCTAGAATTCTGTGAAGGAGATTTTATAATTCCGTGAATGGATGGGATGGGAAAGCCAAGGAACAGCTCTGTTAGATCCCCAAAATCCATCCAGGACACACAGGTGGGCAGGAGACCCAGCTCAGACTGCAAAGGAGCACTCAGAGCTTCCAAAGATGATTAAAGATCTGGCAGGGAAAGAATTATTTAATCTTGTGCCTGCCTAATGTCAGGAGCTTGTCAGAGACCAGCTGCTGTTTGCAGGAACAGCTTGGAATCCCTCTGCTCCAGCTGGGTGGGCAGGAAAACTCCAGCTGGATCATCAGGGAAACTCAGCTGGGTGGGCAGGAAAACTCCAGCTGGATCATCAGGGAAACTCAGCTGGGTGGCCAGGAAAACTCCAGCTGGATCATCAGGGAAACTCAGCTGGGTGGGCAGGAAAACTCCAGCTGGATCATCAGGGAAACTCAGCTGGGTGGCCAGGAGAATTCCAGCTGGGTGGGCAGGAAAACTCCAGCTGGATCATCAGGAGACTCCAGCTGGATCATTGGGAGAACTCCAACTGGATCATTAGGAAAACTCCAGCTGGGTGGTCAGGAGAACTACAGCTGGATTATCATGGCACCTCCAGCTGGATCATCAGGAGAACCCCATCTGGGAGAGCACCTCCTCCCTCCTCAGCACAGGGAGCAGCAGGGACAGTGATGGGCTCAGCCCTGCTCCCCATTTCTGCCCCCTGAACCATCCCACACTCCCTGGACACAACTTCTGGCTGGGGCAGGGATGGTTCCAGAGAGATTTCTTCCAGCAGCTCTAGCTGAAGTGAAGGATGTTGGGTTCCTTTTTGTTTTCAGGTGACAGCATTTTGAAAAGATTGTTTTAGGCTGCTGTTTGTCTTGGAGCTGGGAAGGATCTGGAGCAGAGGATGGAGCTGGGGAGGGTCTGGAGCCCCAGGAGGGGCTGAGAGAGCTGGGCAGGGGCTGCAGAATCCCTGAGGAGCCGGGCAGGGGCTGCAGAATCCCTGAGGAGCCGGGCAGGGGCTGCAGAATCCCTGAGGAGCTGGGCAGGGGCTGCAGAATCCCTGAGGGAGCTGGGCAGGGGCTGCAGAATCCCTGAGGAGCCGGGCAGGGGCTGCAGAATCCCTGAGGAGCTGGGCAGGGGCTGCAGAATCCCTGAGGAGCTGGGCAGGGGCTGCAGAATCCCTGAGGGAGCTGGGCAGGGGCTCACCTGGAGCAGAGGAGGCTCAGGGGCCCTTGTGGCTCTGCACAGCTCCTGCCAGGAGGGGTTTGGGATCTGCTCCAGGGAACAGGGACAGGAGGAGGAAAGGGCTTCAAGGTACCCCAGGGAAGGTCCAGCTTGGAGATGATGGAAAATTTCTTCATGGAAAGATTTTCCATCCATGGCACAGCTGCCCAGGGCAGGGCTGAGTCCCCATCCCTGGAGGGGTTTAAAATCCCTGTGGATGTGGCACTTGGGGACACGGGCAGTGCTGGCCTTGGCAGTGCTGGGAAACAATTGGACTTTATGGTCTCAGAGGACTTTTCAAGATTAATGGTTCCAGGATTCTATGATTTTATAACTCTGGGAGCCTTTTTCTCTTTTTCCCATCAGCTGCATGTGGAAATAGATGTTGAAGCAGGGGCCCTGTGAGGACTCCAATCCAATTCCCTGACTGGAGCTGGGACAGATTGCCCTGAGCCCCTCGGAGCTCTGTGGCCTCTCTGGCTGAAATAGGCAGGTTAAAACTGCAGAGATGGAAATCCAGGAGATCTGAAGATTATTTCCTTGCAAGTCCTGCTTTGTGTCACCTGCCCAAACCCTATCAGGGGTGACAGCACCCAGAAACACAAGCCAGGGTTGCCAGGCTAAAACACAGAAAGGTTTCTTGTTGGTTTAAAAATCTACTCTGTGGGGGATTTTGTTTATGTTTTTGTTTGTTTGTTTGTTTTTGTGTTTTCTGTTGGTTTGTTTGTTTTTGGTGGTTTTGTTTTTGGGTTTTTTTGTAGGCAAAAAGACAGTGGAACCTTTCCTGCCAATTTGAGATCCTTTTTCCCACTCCGAAAAAAACCAGTCCCAGGATTAGGGGCTAAAATCTTTCTGACCACTCTTTTGGTGTGGTTTTAGGGAGCTGATGTGAATTAGCTGAGCTCTTTGCAGTGAGGAAAATCCCTTCCCTGCGCACTTCCCAGACTGTCCGTGGCAGGGTGGGCAGGCCCTGGCACAGATTTCCTGTCCCTGGCAGTGTCCCAGGCCAGGCTGGTGCAACCTGGGGTAGTGGAAGTGTCCCTGCCCATGGAGGGGGACTGGATAATCCCTGAGCTCCCTCCCAGCCCAAACCTATTCCATGAGGAATTTAATGTCAGGACTCCTTATATCTGTTCATATAAACTTGTGTTTATTTAGACCAAATGTTAGCTCCTTCCTTCCTCAAACCCAAGGACCTTCCAGCCTTGGCTGTTCTGCAGGATGAATAATCTTGTCAGTGGCTATTTTTTCCCAGAGTACATCAACACCCAGCCACAAATCCTCCTCCAGCTGGATAAACTGGGCTGGGGACAGGCTGTGGGCTCAGGGCTGGCAGCAGAGAGGAGAACATTCCCCAGCACCTCTCAGCCCTAACCCACAGCTCCTCCTGGCCCTCTCAGGGATTGGGATGCTCCCAAAGAACTCGGTGGGATGAGTCAGCTCCCTGTCTGCCAGCCTGGTGCTGAGGGGGAGGAAGAGGAGTGAGGAGCTTGTGCTGATCCAGGGAAGCTGCAGCACAGGAGGAAAGTGACAGAATCTTCTTCATTTCTCAATCCCTGTCTTGGAAAATGCACCTTTTCCTGTGCTTCCTGCTGCACCAACACCTGAGCCCTTGGTGGCACCTCTGGGGCTGCCAGCAAAGCTGAGGCAGTGGGAGCATCCAGCTTTTCCAAAGCAGGCACAACATAATCCTAATCCAGCTTCCTGCTGCTATGTTTTCTGCTCTGCTCCATGTTTTTTTCCAGAGCATCCAGCACTTCCCAGCTCTGTCAGGGATGATGCCCATGGCTCAGGACTCAAGCCCATCCTCCCTCCTAAAGCCCAGCTACAGAGAAAATTGGGAATCTGAGGCCTCACATCCCAAGAAGTGCTGCAATGTTCCTTGCTGCTGTCTTTAGCCAAAACATTTGGGTTTCCAGGTTTGTTTCAGGAGAAATCATCCATGGAATTACCCTCATTGTTTTGGGACTATGACAAATCCTTCCCACTTCCCATCTCCTCCACCTGCCTGCTCCCTCATGGATGAGAAATTGCAGTGGTTCCATTCCAGCCCTGGCCTTGCTCCAGGGAAGTGTCTGCCTTTAAAAACTGCCCAGCATTTCCAAAGTAATAAAAAGCTTCAGTGGCTCCATCAGCTCCTGCCCTTTTCCTAGGAAAGCTGGTTGGTGTTTTTCAGGGAAGCCACCCTGCTGAAGGGAGCTGCCTGGATTGCTGGTTTATCCATTTCCATGCAGGATTTGGGAATCCACAGCAGCCTCCTCAGCCACTCCTGAGAGTGAAAAGCCTCATCAACGCCTCCCAAAGGGATTTTTGGAGAGTAGGAAGCACGTCCTTCACTTCACAGCTGCTGCTCCATGCTCTTCTCCCAGATAAATCCCTGATAAAGCTCCAAGAGGGATGGAATGTCCACCCTGCACTTCTTCCCTCCTTGCTCAGCTTCTCTCTCCCTCTTGACATCAAACCCAACAATTGTTCTACTCCTGTGAAATGGGGAGGGGAAATTCCACTGCCTGATCCCAGCATCTGTTATATCCCATTTAATTCCCATTTACTTGATATCCATGAGCTCCTTCAGCTGGAAGGACAGAGAAGAGAGCACAAGCACTCATTAATTCTGCCCAGCTAATTAATTAATTCATGGATCTCTTACAGTATCCAGGGTGTTTGTTTCCTTCCCCTGTTTCCATCCTGTCCTGCTCATCTCCCAACAATCCACAGCCTCCCTCAGTTTTCAGCTGAATCCCTTTTCCTGGCACCAAGGTCTTTGTGGAAGAGGAGGGAAGATGACAAAGACATTTGGGTTTGATGAGCTGAGGGCACAGAGGGGAAAAAATCCTGTGGGGAGTCCCTGGCTGGGTTTGCTTGGTGTGGGCAGTGCCAAGAATTTCCTGATCCTCCCTGAAAAGAGGGATTTTGGAGAGGAGAGGGCACCAAGTCCAGAACAAACCCAGAAAATTGTATAAAATACCCCAAAATGGCCTCAGTGGAGGTTCTGAGGCTGCCTTGGGGGTGCTGGAGGGCACAGGAACCAGGACCCCCTTCTGTTTATATCAGCCACTCTCATTCCAAACTCATTTCCTGCTGCTCCCTTCCTGTTTTAATGGGAAATGTTCCCTTTGACAGGACCTCACCGAATCCATTTATCCTGCTGTGTTCCAGCTCTCCTGCCACATTTATCACCCAGGGATCTGAGTGCATTCAACACAACCACAGACATCTGCCAGCTTATTTTTTTTTCCCTCTCAGTCTCCTCAGGAGAAAAAATGAAATGAGTGCAACAGTTTTCCTATTTTAGGAAGTTGGACTTTTCCCCCAGCCTCTCTCCCACAAACATTGCTTTAGTTATTTTCTAGTAGAGAAAACAAATCCCCACAGGATCCACATCCTCAGCTTTGATCCTGAGACAGTTTTACTTTCCAGAACAAAGCTGGACCATCCCTCCACTGCCCAGCTCTAGGGAAGGGGTCAGGAATATCAGGAATAAAAATATACTTTTCCTCTCACCAGGCAGCTTTTTGGCTGCAGGATTGGGAATGTGGGAATCTTGCACCACAATGGGACAGCAAAGGAAAGGCATCACCTGGACTGGTGAGAGCTCTGTGTCAACAATGAATCCTAAAAACCCTGCTGAGCTACTGCCCAAGGTGATCCCTGTGCATCATCTCTGTGGTGTTGGCATTTAAAATAACCCATGGAATGGTTTGGAATGGGAGGGACATTGAAGCCATTTCATTCCAAACTCTGCCATGGCAGGGACACCTCCCACTGCCCCAGGTGCTCCAAGCCCCATCCAGCCTGGCCCTGGGCACTGCCAGGGATCCAGGGGCAGCCACAGCAAATCTGGGCACCTGTGCCAGGGCCTGCCCACCCTCACAGGAACAATTCCCAATTCCCAATCTCCCATCCAGCCCTGCCCTCTGGAAGCCATTCCCTGTGTGCCGGCACTCAGAACTCTGGAACACGAGAGTTCACCCACAAATGTTCATCCCCCGCCTGGCTTCGGGAGCTTGCCGGGGGAGGAACACGGAAAAAGGGATGTTCCCCTTCAGGGAGCAGCTCAGCCCCGTCGTGCACTATCCTGGGAATTGCAGTGTGGAAGGCGGCGGGATCCCAGCTAAAATGGGGAAGGGAGAGGAGGTGCCTCGGTCCCGCTGCTCCTGCCGAGGGAGCTGTCCAGTTCTGACTGCCCTCAGAATTCCGTCCTGCCCCGAGTGCTGGCACAGAAATGCTCCTGGAGGAGCCTTCGGGCAGCTCCCCTGAGCACTCTGCCAGGAACGGGGAGGTTTGGCCAGGAAGAGAAGCTGGATAACCAAAAATCTCCAGGATTTCACAGAGTGACAGAAGGGTTTGGGAAAAGGACCTTAGAGATGGCCTCAAACCTGATCTCAGAGCTGCTGCTGTGTGTCTGAGAGCTCAGGCTGTGCGAAGGACAGAGGCAGTGAGTGCACAGGGCTGGTCACTGGGAAGTGACCTTTTCCCAAGGCTGCCGGCATCTCAGTGGATTTATGGACATGGAGTCCTCTGGGATGGTCAGAGCTTCTCAGCAGTGAAAAATTGGTGCCTGTGAGTGGCACTCAGCGACTGCAGCAGGGCAGGGAGTGCTGCAGCTCCCAGGACTCACTTTGGCGTGGATCAGGAACGCTCAGGGCCGCTGGAATGTCTCAGGAATGACCTCTTGGACTGGCTTGGCAGGCTCAGCAGAGGCAGATGCGGGGAACACGAGCCCATGATGGGATTGCAGCAGGAGCTCTGAGAGTGCCTTCATTCCATTTCATTCCACCCTCCTGCTCTCAGCTCTCCCTCCCAGCAGCCAGGCTTCAGCAGGGTGCCAGGAGAGAGGAGGAACAGGAGCTGCTGCTGCTGCCAGCTGCAAACAGGGACAGCCCCGTCCTGCCCAGCAGGTGAAGCCCTGCTGCTGTTCCCAGCCTCTGGAATTGCATCCATGACTCTGAATCGCAGCCTGGATCAGGATTGCTGCTCTCTCCTGTTGCCAGGGAGCTGAACAGCTTGGATGTGCTGCCTGGAGGCTGGGAATGACCAAGAGCAGCATTTGAATTTCCCTGGCCTTGGAGTCTGGAAAAGCAGAATTTCTCTCAGCCATTTGGGAATTCTGCCCTAATTTGCGTTGTTCAATCCTCACAGACAACTCTTAAATATTCCAAAGATTTGCCTGAGCCTAAACCCCAGGGTTTACATCTAAAATCCAGGGGAGGATTGCAGAAGTGACTTGTGTGTGGAATTTCCAAGAGTTTAACAGGTTTAACACCTTTGCACACCAAACTCTGGACCAGATTCCTTGATCTGTGTCCGAGTCAGCAGAGAGGGACAAAAATTCACCTTGGTTCTCCTCACTGCAGCCCATATTTTGTAAAAGGTATTGGCATGTTAAAATTTGATTGGTAATTACCTTTGTATTTTAAAAGAAACTCCTGTATGTTATAGAAATCTCTCCATTAATTATTAACTCTAAATTTTACTGAACTGGACAGACAATCTTTTCTCCTCTGTAGGATTACGTGGCACAAAACTTCCATTCAATATTGTTCTTTTATTGCATAAAGAGTGGTTTATCAAGATCTGCTGTGGTCTGGCCTGTGGGCCTGTGGGATATTGGGCCATGGGATGGGACTTGAGCAGGAATCCCAACACAGCAGCCTTCTGTTCACTTTTCAGAGGCTGCAGTCACAGATCCCTGGAAAAAATCAAGGGGCTGTGTGTTATCCACAAATAACCAGTTTAGCTCTTCATTTAAAAGGTTTTATAATGAATAGATTTTATTTTTCCCTGCTGGACTCTGAGGTTTTGGGGAATTGGGGTGGGTTCTGTAAGCCTTTTAAATGCTGCTCCATGGCCCTGAAGACCAGAAAATTCCTCTTTTACCACGTGAGCCAAGTCTTCATGTTATTACTCCAGAAACTTGGCCTTTGATGAGGACATCAAACACCCCAAGATCTCATGTTTAGGATGAAGCAGAAGTGAACAACCATATGGAGAGAATTGCCCTTTATCTGCTGGGTGTCTGGGGTGACCACCAGCAGCTCCCACAGGTGTGACATGTGGCATTAAACCTTCGAGGTGAGCAGCTCCTGTTTGCCAGGAGGAAGGGAAAGGAAGAATTCCTCCCCAAAATCCCAGCCCAGCCCGGCCGTGCCCGGGGTTTGTGCCTGCTGCTTCCCCCGGGTGCGGAGCATCCTCTGCTCCAGGCAGCATTCCCTAGGGAGGCTGCTCCAACCACCACCAGCTGCTTCCTCTCTCCTGCTCTGCCCCTGTGGATGCAATGATATCGATAAATTTGTGTTTGATTCCTCAGAATCCCAGACTGGTTTGGGTTGGGAGGGACCTCAGCGCTCCCCTCAGCCCACCCCGCCATGGGCGAGCGATGCCACCACACACCAGCCCAGGCTGCTCCCAGCCCCATCCAGGCTGGAATTCGGCCGGGTTTGCTGCAGAGCCGCTGCCGGGGCTCGCCTTGGCCCAGACCCGGCCGGGGAGGACCCGGGGCCGGGGCTGCGGCGGGGGAGGGACGGACGGAGCGGGGCGGGACGGACGGAACCGGGAGGGGAGAGCGGAGCCGAGCGCTGAGGGAACGGGAAGGAAGGAGCAGAGCGGAGAGGAGCAGGCGGGGAAGGAGAGCGAAAGGAAGGGGCGGAAAGGCAAAGGAAGGGAAGGAAAGGCAAAGGAGGGGAAGGAGAGGGAAAGGAAAGGAAGGAGAGGAGCGGGGAGCGAAGGGAAGGCAGGCGAGGAGCCGAGCCGAGCCGAGCCGCCGGCGCTCCCCGCGGGGCCGGCCCCGCTCGCTCCGCAGCGCTGGGGAAGCGCGGCCGCCGCTCCGCCGCCAGCGCCGGGGCCATGGAGCGCTGAGGGCGGAAACCTGAGGGGAGCGTGAGGAGAACCGGAGGAGAACCGGAGGAGAACCTGCGGGCAGCCCCCGGAGCCGCCGCCGCCGCCGAAGGTAAGCGCTGCCCGCCCGTGGGGCCGCGGCCGCCGCCCGGGGCCGGGGCCGGGGCCGGGGCTGAGGCGGCCCCGGGCTGTGAGGGGACCCTGCCCGGCCCGGCCCGGTCCTGCCGTGAGGGGGTCCCGGCGGGTCCCGCTCCGTGCCCCATAGAGCCCAGGGACCGAGCCGCTTGTGGGGTGTTTGCCTGGCCCCAGTTAAGTTTTATGGTGGGGAATCACATGGCATTAAGAGGAAAAAAACCCCAAACAAACGAGGGTTGCGGTTTGCCAGAGAGCGGACGTACACTTTAATTGGTTTTTAAAATTACTTTATTTCTGCGCCCTCTGCACCTTCTAGGTATTCTATGTGTATGTTAATTTCCCTTCTATTTCTCCCTGTGTTCTTTCCGCCTCGAATTTCTGTCGGAGTGGCTCATTTGATGCTGGCCATGGTGTTCCCTGGAGCAAATCCCTAAATCCCCTTTGGGATTTGCGCCTTCCCAGCGCCGTGGGCTGGGGCTGCCCTGCCGGGCTCCCCTTCCCTCCCATCCCCATCCCAGAGCCTGAGCAGCGCTCTGCAGCCTGGATCCCCGGCGCTCCGGCTGGATGAGCCCTGCCGATGCTCCTCTGCCGGAGACATTTCCTCTGCATCATTTCCCTGCCATGTGCTTTGAGTCAGTTTGTTTTTCCTGAGCCTCCTTTTCCCAGTTCGGAGCCTGGTAGGAGTTGCGAGTTCAGAGAGGATCTGGGAGTTGTTCCCTCGGTGTGGCTCCACAAAGAGGAGCTTTTTGCCCTCCTCGGGTGGAGGTCGGTGAGTTATAAATCAGCTCTGCTGAGGAAAGAGGTGTTTGCTGTGATCTCTGGGGCTGGGATGGAGCCATGAGGGCACTGAGTTGTTTTGTGTGATGCTCAGTATCTGTTGCTACAGGAGACATCCCAAGAGATCCTCCACTGAAGAGAGAATTCCCGGTGGATCTCTCTTGTGTGAGACTCTTCCCAGCAGAATCCATGCACTGCCTTTTGTTTTTTTCCTCTGGACTCCTGGTGTCCATAAGAAGCTGCAGTGAATAAGCTGAATAATTGCATTTGCAGGTCATAAATCCAGTGGAACAGGGAACTTTTTTAGGCCACTGTGAGAGAGATGCTCATTTGTAGTGTCCCTCATTATCAGCTCCAGAGAGGGAGCTGATGGTTAAAAAGGTTCTGAACAAATCTGTGATCTATAAATCATCTGGAATAAAAGCTTGTTAGCACAACAAATGCTTTTCCCAGCAGATTATTCACTGGAATTCTCTGTTTCTCTTGTCATCTCATCTATTTTAGTGTTTCCTTGTGCCTGCTCAGGTGCTCCAAGTACAGCTGTATCCTACTTTATTCTCACTTTTGGACATTTTAGATTCCAGGAAATAAGTTTTAGTGCAATGCTTTAATGTGAAGCTAGAGTAAAGGATGATAATGAGCCTTTTTGGCTGTTTTTTCCAAAAACATATTCAGGTTTTTTCTCCACCACTTCTGTATTTACTTCCCAGCTCTTCCCATGTCACATGGAAACCTCTCCTTATTCAGCATTCAAATCCTGATTTATCCATCAGGAAGCTTAACCCAGATTAGCTGAGTAATCGTCTCTGGGAACACAGGGCTCCTTTAAAGAGTCATTCCAACCAAATCCCTGGAATTTCCATATTTGAAATGGATAGCCACGGATAGAGCTGGAAAATCCTGCCTAAAATGGCAGCTTTTAATTGGAATGGTTTGTTTTATCCAAAATTCCTGTCCTTGGAGTGATCCACGTGGAGCTGTCCTGGAGAAATGGGGAAAGTTTTAAACATTTGGGAAAATAGTGACAAAACAGTGCTTGGGAACACCTTTATTCCTTTAAATTAAGTGCCTGTCTTTCCAATTTTCAGTCTTTATGTGCTTCCCTGAGCAAATAAAATTGGATAATTACAGCAGTGGGATAAATACAGCCTTGGCAGATGGAAAAGAAAGAAACCAAAAAAGAAAACATTGGGAAGGTGTAGGACAAATAAGGAGGTGAAAAAACTCCCTTAAACTTGATGCCTGTTGCAAACAGGTGAGTGGATATTTATGTGAAATATTGCTTTGAAGGAAAAGATTTTAACCTGATGTTATTTATTACTCACTCTGTGGGTTTTTTTCCCCCTTTTCCTTCACTTTAGAGAATGAAAAGAATTTATCAATTTCTCTTTGGGCTCCTTGCTGCTGCAGTGTTTTGGTTTCAGGCGATGCAGGGGATGCTTGAGCTGGGGTAGGTGAATTTCAGCTGAATTTCTCTAATTATGAAAACAGCTCTCAGCTTCAAGCTTGTTTGTACAAAAAATGAACAAATTGATACCATCCTGTTGTGCTAAAGCATGCAGGGGAAGCCTGGCTGTGCTTGTTACATCTCTGAGTGTTCCATTTGTCGGTGAGCCCTTCATGTCCCAAATAATTCAGGGATATATCCATTATTCAGGTTAAAATCTTAGAAAGAGATTGACAAATGGTACAGAGAAAGTAAATTAAGAACTTTTCTCTTGGTTATGCAGGAAAATTGAAAAATCCAAGCCTTTGAATTTAATTTTTAACTTAATTTTTCATTAGATGTCTAATTGGACCAAGGGTCCATTTGCCAGAGCGTTCTTGGAGCACAAACCGTGGCAAAATAATTCCTGCCAATCTCAGAAGTCTCCAGGAGTCTGAGAAACTTTGCAGATGGAAAAAGACAATTTTAGAGAACAATAAAGAAAAGATAAAGTGGTTTATCCTTTGTATTTTAAAGCAGGCTGAGAGATAAGAGGGAACTTCCTGGGAGAGCAGATTATTCCCTGTCTGTCTCCAGTGGAATTCCTGCACTTTCTGCTGCAGCATCTGGCACTGCTGGCAGTGATGAGAAAATAGATTAGAGGATGAGGCTGGGTTAAATCCGTGCTTATTCAGGTGCTTAAAAAATGTCATTTTGTGCACCCTGACTTCTGCTTTTCCTCGTGTTTGGCCACTTAAGGATACACTTTGTTTATAGAGAACTCAGGGGAGGAAAATCCAGAAAATTCCCTTTTTTTTGGTCTTTGTTTCTCCCTTTTCTGTCTGACCATGTGTGGATTGTGGGATTCTTTCCTTTCCTCCATCCATTTTCTTTCCTGAATTTCTCTCCTCTCTGGAAGCAAAGAGGGTTGTGGATATTTTTACTGATGGGAATGAATTGGAACCAAGGCAGATCCAGGGCCTGGGAGAAATTAAGGACGATCTTGGTGGTGCTGAAAATACAGGCTGGGAATTGGGACAGTGTGGAGCAAAGATACTGCATAGAATGAGATATTTTATAGAACAAAATTATAAAACTTCAGGCCTGAACGCTGAAAATGCTGAATTATGGTCTTTGAACTGTGGGGGCTGGAGCCAAGTGGGCAAAACCCCTTTGGATTGGAGGTGAGCTGGAGTTCAGACCCAGTTTTCCATTAAAACCTGCTGTGCCTCTGGGATTCCCCATTGGGATTTTCCCCTCAGCTTTCCCTGTTGGTTACCCAAGGATTTCACAGCATTGCCATTGTCCTGTGGGCTGCAGGAGAAGCGAGGAGATGCCAGTATTTCAGTGGATAAAGGAGGTGTATTTCTGGTGACAGAAAAGCAGCAGAAACCCCAGGATCCTCCATGTCAGAGCAGTTGAGACACCGATGTCCCCTCGTTTTTCAGAGTGTCCTGGAAGGGAATTGATTTGTGGAAAAACCACTGGTAGGTTTTTCTGCCCCCCGTGGAAACCCTCCCCAGAGGCTCTGTGCTCTGTGGGAGAGCCGGGCTCTGCTCCCGTGGGTGCAGACTGGGGTGGCATTTCTGAGGAGTATTTGGAATATTCCTTTGCAGCCAGCTGTTGGAGAGTTAACTCAGCCTCGTTTGCTCTCTAATTAATTTGCTGGGGGATAATACCCCACGTCTGACCTGGTTTTGGCAGCAGATTTGGTGGGAGCAGCTGCTGATGCTGGCACAGGCTTTGCCTCCCGTGCAGGAGGTGTTGGGGACAGCTCAGGACCAGGGGACACAGAGAACACACAAAACTCTGCTCCAGGTGCTGCTCCCTTCCTCAGCCCAGCCCTCCTGGCCTGCAGGAAGCAGGACACGGAGTGTTGGCAATAAAGGGATTTTATTTTATTTTTCACTGTTCAGGGCAGACCTTGTGGAACAGCAGGCAGAGCTCGCTGTGCTGCACGCCAAGGTGTGGGAAGGGAGAAGAGGGGAAAGAGAGGTCAGCTAAAATAAACCCAAGGGAACAATCCAGCCTTGGAGACTCCAGAGAGGCAGGGAAGCACAGCAGACAGGGGACAGCGAATACACTGATGCCAGGGGGGTTTGTAAGCCAGAGAATTCCCCTGAGCTCTCCTGAATGCGCAGGGAATCTCTGCCTGCTGTGGGGACAGCAATCCCTGGGTGTTTTTGGCACAGGGAAGCCGAGTGGAGCTGCCAGAGGATTTGCTCCTCGCCATTCTTTTGGATGCTGTGCTTTTATGTCAGTGCTTCTGAACCTGGAAACAAGAAGTTGCCCCTTTGCTTGAGTAAATAAGCACCAGGTTTTCAGTTTTGTTTCTGCCTAGGCTCCTCTGTGAGCTCAGGTGCCTCTGGCACATCCAAGGAATTGTGTTTCTTCTGGGAGCTAAGGCAAATAAAGGCACAGCCTGGAGCTCAGAAGGAATCTGAGACTTGGAGTTTTCTCACTGATGTGCAGGAATTGGCTTTGGTGTCTCAAATCTGAAATGTAAAGAAAAAAAAGGGAGAATTTTCCCCCAATGGAGGAGAACCTTCTCTAACCTTGTTGCTGCTAAACAAAGCTCAGCTTCTGAGTCACTCCCATGGATCTGGGTTGAATATTTGCTGTCTGCAGGATGGGCATTGAGGGATAAATCCCTCCTGAGCTTTGGGGAAGGATTAGGGCTGTGCTCAGATGGAAAAATAAATTCTTGCCATTGATTTTTGTCCCATTCACGCTTTTGTAATTCAGCAATTGCTCGAGGAAGGCACAGCCAGGATCCCACTGGAATAAACAGCACAGAAAACCTGGGATTGCCAGAGCTCCTGGGAAATGTGGGGGATAAATGTGGAGAGGAGCTCCTTGCAGCAGGGACACTTGCAAGGGTGCTTATAAATAGTGGGAGCAGGAACTTGGGGAGGAGAGGAGTCCAAAAGGAGGAATCCTCAGGAGTCCCTGTTTCTGAAAGCAGCAGCTCAAATGAGAACAGAAAATGATCCAGCAGCACAAGAGCTCTTGAGGAGAAAATCAGTGTGAGACATATGGAAACCTTCGGGGCCAGGCTGCTCTGTTTGATGGGATTCTGCTCCAGGAGCAGCACATCCTCGGGATGCCCAGCATGCTCAGGAATACTGATCAGAAACCTCCCAGGGCCTGTGGTGCCAGGGCTCAACCCACTCCTGCCTGGAGGGAAAAACATCCCGTTTAATGCTGGAAAAGTGCCCCTGGAACAGCCCAGGATTCTCCATGTTCCACCTGGGAATGGCTGCTGGGGGGCTGCTGTCTGACCATGTGTGGATTGTGGGATTCTTTCCTTTCCTCCATCCATTTTCTTTCCTGAATTTCTCTCCTCTCTGGAAGCAAAGAGGGTTGTGGATATTTTTACTGATGGGAATGAATTGGAACCAAGGCAGATCCAGGGCCTGGGAGAAATTAAGGACGATCTTGGTGGTGCTGAAAATACAGGCTGGGAATTGGGACAGTGTGGAGCAAAGATATTGCATAGAATTAGATATTTTATGGAGCAAAATTATAAAACTTCAGGCCTGAACGCTGAAAAATGCTGAATTATGGTCTTTGAACTGTGGGGACTGGAGCCAAGTGGGCAAAACCCCTTTGGATTGGAGGTGAGCTGGAGTTCAGACCCAGATTTCCATTAAAACCTGCTGTGCCTCTGGGATTCCCCGCTGGGATTTTCCCCTCAGCTCTCCCTGTTGGTTACCCAAGGAATATTGGAAATTTCCTGTTATCCTGTGGGCTGCAGGAGAAGTGAGCTTGGGCAGGAGCAGAGCAGGATGTGTGATGTTCTTTGGAGAGCTTGGGTTCCCAGCACTGCTCCTTCCAGGGGTGCTGCTCTTCCCTCAGGGAAAAGCTCTGTGTGGATCTTTTGGGATGCCAGGAAGAGCAGGAAGTTTGTCCAGATGGTCCTTGGAGAGAGGCTGCTCCAGGAAGGGCAGGAGGACAGCAGCTCTGGGGTTCCTGCATCCTGCTGAACCCAGGGATTCCATGGCATTCCATGGGATTCATGGACACAATTCCAAGAGAGGCTCCTCATGGCAAGAAATGTCCCCCTGTGTTTATCTGTGACTTGGTGACTAAAGCAGCGCGGGTTTTCACACTGGAAATAGAATCAAACCATCATTTCCATGATTTTTTAAAAGCAGAAAATATCTGGAGAGGGCTTCTTTCCCAGTTGGAATTCCAGGAGAGGTGTCTGTCTCCCCTGCCATAACTCTTACTGTTCATCCAGAAGAATTTTTGGGATGCCCTTTCCCTGTGGTTCCTCCCAGGCTGGGACAAGGGAATATTCCTCTGTTGGTTTTTGTGGCTTTTTCTTTGCCTTCTTTCTTTCCTCTGCATTCAGTTCTCAATTCTGCATTTCCTTTCTGGAATTCAACCCCAAATTCCAATTCCAAGCCCCTTTCCCTGCACTGTCCTGAGGAATCCATGAAATCTCTGCCTGTGCTTCCATTGTTTGAGGTGTTATTTGTGTGTGTCCAGTTCTGGGGGAGAACTGGCACTGTAGTTTTCCTATTTTCCTTATTCCTGCAGGAGCCACGGGAACATTGTGGGGTTTTTCCCATCTTGTGGGTCACTGATGAATCAATTCCATAAAAAAGGAAAGTTTTCCATGCCTTTTTCCCAGAAAAGCAAGAACAAGGCAGTGTTCAAATGAAGTCAGGCAGAAGAACTATAAAAATAAACATTTATTTCACCTCATTCTTCATTTCCTTCTGGAGCTGTATTCCCAGAAATCCAGTTAGTTTTAAAAGAGGGGAAAATAGTCCAGTCACGGGCACTGAAAGGAAGTAGGAAAACACATTTTTGTCATCTTTCCTTGTTTTTTAATCACCCGCTCTCAGCATAAAAATATTTAGTGCAAGACTCCAGTCATGTGAAATAATTGTAATTAATTCCTTGAGTCAGGACTGTGTAGGAAAATTCAGGAAGAATTTCCTGAGCACAGGAGAAGGGATTTATTTAGACTTGTGGAAAACCAGAGAAGCTTTATGATTAAAAAATAATGATTTAGCTCTGAGCAGACTCTTCCTGACTTTTAAGAAGTTTCAGTGAGTTTTCCTGAATTTAATATTGGTTTTTTCCATGGCCTGAGGTGTTCCTGGTGTGGATTTTGCTGGAGAAATTGAGGCGGCATTTTGGGGGTTGTTTGTTCATAAAACAGGAGCAAGCAGGAGAATTCCTGTCATGGAATGGCAGCCAATCCCCCAAAATTCCCTTTTCCCTTCCCATAATTCACTGTATGATCAAGCTGGAATATTCTTGGCTATTCCTGGCTGTTCCTTTTCCCATTTTACTCATCAGAGTTGTTGAATTATTCCTTCTTTTGGTCCATCCTGGGTTGTCTCATGGATCCAACACCAGTTTGGTGCTGCCAGTACAGTGATTCCTACAATTTTAGTTGGATAAACCAGATTTTATTTAACTTTGCAGCAAACCAAAGCTATTTTGGTTTTTATTATTGATATTGTGCCCTTGGGAGCAAGCCTGGATTGATGCTGGGAACCCTGCAGCTGCTTTGGTTTGGATTTCAGATCCACACTTCCATAAATTTTTTTTTGGAATTGTGGTTGCACTGGTGGGTTTTTAAAGGGTATCTGTAGGTGTGTAACAACTGCCCTTTAATCAGAGCGATGGAATTCATGGAAATTTGTCATTTGAGATGGAAAAAATCGAAGGCAGCACAAAAATGTTCCCCTGTGTTTATCTGTGACTTGGTGACTAAAGCAGCGCGGGTTTTCACGCTGGAAATAGAATCAAACCATCATTTCCATGAGTTTTAAAAGCAGAAAATATCTGGAGAGGGCTTCTTTCCCTGCTGGAATTCTGTGGGCTGGGATGCTCTTCCCTTTTCCTGCAGAGGAGGGGAAGGAGTGTTCTCCATCTGGCTGGGGGATTAAAATGGTCCTGTGTTTTGGTGGCTCTGCAGATGAGTTCAGCTCTGCATTGCACGCCTGAACCTGGGGAATTCGGTGGGGAAAAGAGCAGGAATGCTTCATTCCTGAGCCCCTCGTGCTTCATTCATTCCTGAGCCCTTTGTGCTTCATTCCTGAGCCCTTTGTGCTTCATTCCTGGGCCCCTCGTGCTTCATTCATTCCTGAGCCCCTCATGCTTCATTCCTGAGCCCCTCGTGCTTCATTCCTGAGCCCCTCGTGCTTCATTCATTCCTGAGCCCTTTGTGCTTCATTCCTGAGCCCCTCATGCTTCATTCCTGAGCCCCTCATGCTTCATTCCTGGGCCCCTCGTGCTTCATTCATTCCTGAGCCCCTCATGCTTCATTCCTGAGCCCCTCATGCTTCATTCATTCCTGAGCCCCTCATGCTTCATTCCTGAGCCCCTCATGCTTCATTCCTGAGCCCCTCATGCTTCATTCCTGAGCCCCTCGTGCTTCATTCCTGAGCCCCTCGTGCTTCATTCCTGAGCCCCTCGTGCTTCATTCCTGAGCCCCTCATGCTTCATTCCTGAGCCCTTTGTGCTTCATTCCTGAGCCCTTTGTGCTTCATTCCTGAGCCCCTCGTGCTTCATTCATTCCTGAGCCCCTCGTGCTTCATTCATTCCTGAGCCCCTCGTGCTTCATTCCTGAGCCCCTCGTGCTTCATTCCTGAGCCCCTCATGCTTCATTCCTGAGCCCCTCGTGCTTCATTCCTGAGCCCCTCATGCTTCATTCCTGAGCCCCTCATGCTTCATTCATTCCTGAGCCCTTTGTGCTTCATTCCTGAGCCCTTTGTGCTTCATTCCTGAGCCCCTCATGCTTCATTCCTGAGCCCTTTGTGCTTCATTCCTGAGCCCCTCATGCTTCATTCATTCCTGAGCCCCTCGTGCTTCATTCATTCCTGAGCCCCTCGTGCTTCATTCCTGAGCCCCTCATGCTTCATTCCTGAGCCCTTCGTGCTTCATTCCTGAGCCCCTCGTGCTTCATTCATTCCTGAGCCCTTTGTGCTTCATTCCTGAGCCCCTCATGCTTCATTCATTCCTGAGCCCTTCGTGCTTCATTCCTGAGCCCTTCGTGCTTCATTCCTGAGCCCCTCGTGCTTCATTCCTGAGCCCTTCGTGCTTCATTGCTGAGCCCCTCCAGTTGCAGGGAGTGCTGCTCTCCAAGGCACCCAGTGCTTTCCATGCTTTTGGGCTGGCATTTGAAGTGGGACTTTCTTCTTCCAGCGAGCAGGTGACACGTTGCTAAAAATAAACGGATCGAGTGATACTGGAATTTTCATTTGTAAATTCTCAGGGGATCTGCCAAAACTTCCATCGGAGACCTGCAGTCATTTGGGAGGAGGCACAGGCTGTTCCCAAGCCGAGGGAATTCAGGTGGGAGGGATGTGCTGAGGGGGAAGAAATTCCTTACTGAGGGTAAAGAGGAGCTTTTCCAGAGAATCTTTGCCTACCCCATCCCTGGAAATGTCCCAGGCCAGGTTGGAGCAGCCTGGGACAGTGGAAGGTGTCCCTGCCATGGCAGGGGTGGGATGGGATGGGATTTAAGGTCCTTCCCAAGCCAAACCAGTCTGGAATTCTGTGATTCTGTGGGAATGGAGTAGGAAATGCCCTCTTTCCCTACTCCCTGCTCCCCTTCCTGCTCCCCTTCCCTGCTCTCCAGGCTGAGGAAACTTTCCATTTTCTCCATCCCATCCCATCCCATCCCATGATGGAGGGAAAGGGAAGGAAAGGGAAAGGGAAAGGGAAAGGGAAAGGGAAAGGGAAAGGGAAAGGGAAAGGGAAAGGGAAAGGGAAAGGGAAAGGGAAAGGGAAAGGGAAAGGGAAAGGGAAAGGGAAAGGGAAGGAAAAGGGAAATCTCTGTCCTCTTGGGTAGAGATGTCCCTTCAGCTCTCCAGCTCCAAAGCTGATCCAGAGGAGAATAAAAGGGGCTCATTGTGCTCACTCCAACACCTCAGGATTGGCCTGGAGTTTGTTGCCTTCTCCTGCCTTTTCCAGCAGCAGAGGTTTCCCGTTCAGCCCCCGAGGATGTGAGTTCAGCCCCAATAAATCAGATTGCAGCTGCTCCTGTGCTCTGCTCCCAGCTTTGCTTCCAGAGGGCTCATTCCCTCCGTGCTGGGCTGGATTATATTCCAAGCTGTTCCCTGCTCCACATTTGCTGCAGGAAAACAGCTGAGGGCCCAGATTTTGCAGTTTTATTTTGGGCATCTTGTTTGTTTTGAGGAAAAAACCCATTTCCTTCTATTCTGACTTTTCAAAGGGAGGAATATCAGCGTTTCCTTATCTCAGTGGAAGCAGATTCATGAGGGGAGCACCTGAATGTGGGAGCGAGCTGGGAATGAAAAACCTTTGGAAGGGAGAAGGGAGAAGGGAGAGGGGAAGCTCTCCTGGAGTGCCTGATCCTGGAGCAGCAGATTAGGGCTGAGTGTAATTAATAACAAGAAGAAATCCATGAAGTTGTTATAGTAACTGGGAAGTGAGGTTGGAATTTATGATCCGAGTGACTCAGCTCTGGGGGAAGGGATCTGGGAGCCCACGGAGGGAGAGCTGGAGCTTCCCTTTCCCAGGGACTCTGGAATGGCCATGGACAAGGATCCTCCGCACCCTGAGCAGGAAAACCAGCTCAGCCCATCCCTCTTGTCCCTCTGCATGTTGTGTGATCCTGGAGAATTTGGGAAAACTCTCCTCAAGTAATCCGTGTAGCAATTAAATCCTAATGGTTTTTCCCCCAGGAATACAAGAATGCCCTTTAGCTTTCCAGCAATCTCGAAAAATGAGAGCTGTAAATCTCCTCTCCTGAAGCTGCTTTGGGAATTCAGGGAGCTGGGTGGGGATTTCTTAACCTGCATTTTTTTGTCCCAGGGAAATGCATCCTAAGACTAAAATGGGAAAACCCGTGGAGAAGCTGGGTCATTCCTGTGACTTGGAGAATTTTTGTGCTGTATTTTTATATTTGCAGCACTGGTTGCACAAAGGGAAAGTATTTGGGTTTTGTTGGGATACTGTTTTTTCCAGGTAGCCTCAAGTTGGAAAAATCTCCTGGATTAGCTTGAAACGGTTCTTTTATACATCAAGGCCTCAGCCTCCAAAATCCCAGAGTTCAGGGCTGGTTTGGGTTGGAAGGGAAATTTAAAATCCTCAAATTTCCACAGGATCCAGGGGCAGCCACAGCTTCTCTGGGAATCCCATCCCTGCCCCTCCCCACCCTCCCAGCCAGGAATTCCTTCCCAGTATCCCAGGGAATCCCATCCTCTGGCAGCTTTTTCCATTTTCAATCGCAGAATTGGGATTTTCCTGATGAGGCTGGATGGATCCAGGTTGGGATTCCTCTTGGATCACCCTGGCACCCTCCTACATCCCAATATTTTGGAATTTCCACTTCTTCAAATCCCTCTGCAACCTCAGCATGGAATAATTTGACCAGGAAAGGCAGATTTATTTATTTATTTTTTTTATGGTGTCACACAAGGACCCTGACATGGAGCTGATCCCTGGGAAATGAGAATTTCTTGGGGGAAGCGCTGGGATTTTGGGAGCAGGGGTTACTGAACAGGGTTAATTGCAGCCTTTGAAGTGATGGAATTGGATAAAAACTTCCCAAAATGTTCAGCAAGAGGATCACTCCTGGTAATTAAAGGAGTTTTTGATAACTGGGAAAGAAATTACCAGGAGAAGTTGGGAGAAAATGCTGGAATTGCCACTTTCACCTCACTTCAGAGCACCTCATTTGGGAGAAAATTGCAGAATGAGCTAAATCACTTTTTCATTAAAAACAAAAATGCTGATCATTCTGCCTGGCATTAGAAATAATGCAAATATTTGCCCAAGAAGCAAAATATCAGATCCAGAAGGAAAGAAAACAACCACAGTCTAAGGAAACAGGAACATCTGCTTTGGCTCTGAGGAAAAAATCCTGGAGTAAGAGAGCTGAAATGTCCCTCTAAATCAGGCTTTTCCCCTTTCATCTCCTGTTATAGATTACTGCTGTCCAAGATGCCACTTCAAATATCTGAAATAAAATATGGAAGTGGCTGGTGGAAAACACGGGAGCATTTCCAGCATGCCAAATGCTTTTTCTGTAGCCTTAATTTCCTTTTTTTTATTGGATGGCCAGACAGAAATTTCAGTCTGGAAATTGCTAACATGGAAAAAACCCTGGGATAAATCAGATTCGGAGTTGACCACGGTGCTGTCGTGTCCTGTTTAATATTCCCAGTGCCAGGCTTGGCAGTTTTGGATGAATATTGAGGAAAACGCAATTTCTCTGCTCCAGAATCCTTTTCCTGGGAAGGAGAGGACACAGAGTACAGCAGCAGGAATTTCCTGTGGCACAAATCCTCATTTTCCCTTTTTATTTGGATTTTGTGCGTGCCTGCGGTCAGAAAAGCTGGATAATTGATTTGTGTTTGTTCTAATTGGCCATGGAAAGAGTTTTTCCTCAGGCCCTGGGGTTGGTTTTAGCTGCTGTTCCATGGCTGTGTTTGGGAATCTGGGGTGTGAGAAAAGCTGGATTATTTTGGGCAGAAAACCAGGATGCTCCATCCTGGAGAGCCCAGATCCTCACCTCCCATTTTCTGGGTGGGAACCCTGGAATGATTTGGGTTGGAAGAGACCTTAAAGCTCATTTTTCCAATTTACTCCAAGCCCCTTCCTTACAGGTCTCAGCTTTCCCTTGGTTCTCCAGGGTTCTCCTAAAAATAGTGGATTTAAAAGCATAAAAAATGGAGGTTTGGGGCGATTTTTGGCCCTGCAAAGATGGAATTTTGGTTGAAGGACTTTGAGGTTTCAGCCTGGAATTCTGTGATGGAATTCTAAAGTTCTTATGGTGTTCCCTCAAGGGGTTGAGCTTGGAAAGCCCATAAAAAGGGGATTTAAAAGCATAAAAAAGTGAATTTTAGGGCAATTTTTGGCTCTGATATGGAATTTTGGGGTTGAAGTGTTTGGAGATTCGGCCAGGAATTCCTTCATGGAATTCTGGTGTTCTTGTGGAATTCCCAAGGGACTTCAAGCTTGGAGAACCCTGAAAAAGTGGATTTAAAAGCTTAAAAATGAATTTGCTGCTGTAATTCTGGATTCCATCTTTCCCCACTATTCTTAGTGGTTTTTCCAACAGGAAAAAGGGGCAAGGTTTGGAATATTCTCTGTTTTCCAAGACTTCTGGAGGATGAGGTGCTCTCTTTGTAGCCTTGGTTCTGTTTTGGTGTTCTTGGGGTCATTGCGTGGCTTTGCCGCTTGGCTCTGAAATAAAATTCAAAAATAAAAAGGGGAAATTTCCTTCTTTTCTGGCAATTTGGCTTTGCCCAGAAAAACTCCTGGGGAAGGAGATCTGAGGATTTTAAAACCTTTTCTTTTGGAGAAAAGGTTCTGAAATTCAACGTGTGGGAGAGTCTAGGAAGGGAAGGAGTAAATGAGGGACAGGAGGTGAGGGCTGCGTTATTTCTGCAGAGTTTATGCCATTATAATCCCATGGATCCACAGCATTCCCATTTTCTGGGAGACCCAGCAGAGCTTAGGGATGACAATAAAAACACAAGGGGAACATCAGGTGTAATTTAGAAAAAATCAGCCTAAAAATCTATAGGGGGAAAATCTGCATGGCTGAATTTTCTGGGGTTTGGTGTATTTAAAATTTGATATAATAACAATAATAATGTTAAATAATATATATATATATATATATTGATAAATAGTGATCAAAATTATAATAATTGTGATAATAATAAAATAAATTACAAAAGAAAATAAATTGTGATAATGATAAAAATTATAATAATGGTTATTATGATAATAGTAAGGATAATAATAATAATAACAATAGTTCTGGTCTCTGAGAGCTGCTCGGCTGCCCTGAGGAGTGGGAGGCTCTGCAAATAATTTGTTCAAGGAACAAGAAGGAGAGAAATTGCATCTTTTAATAGTCTGCCTCATTTTTCCCTTAATTACCTTGGAAGTCCTGATGTGGGGAACACTTGAACTGAATCCTTTGGAGCTGTCAGAGCTGATTGTTAATTTCGCTTCATTTTTGCACAATAGGACATAAGCTTTTTAGAAAGATAAGATTAAAAATCCCTGACATAATCAGGAAAGTAGAAATTTTTTTCTGCTCAAGCTGTGAGTATTTGTCTGGAAGTTTCCTATAAAAAATGGGCTAGTGAAAATTCAAGAAAAACAAATCTGTGAAAATTTGGGAAAATGTCACCAAAAAACTGGTTAAAATTTGAAAATTGTGTTTCATGGGAATTCCATAGAGCGTGTCAGGCCTAAGGACAGCAAAATGTGGATTTAGTTTTTTAATTGGAACTGAAAGAAATGAAGAGAAATGACAACCTGGTTGTCCCCTCTGCAGGAAATCCAGGAATTCCTGGAGTTTCTGGGACAGACTGGCTGAGGCATTCCTAACTTTAATGCTTGGACCGACTCCAGAGAAAGAGGAGTCCTTGCAATCTTGCTCATATCCTGGGAAGGAGCCTCCTAATTAAAGCTGAGGCACAGTTTTAATAATAATTAATTATTTCAAGATAATTTTTGGCCATGCCCAACTTGCTTGGAATTTTCTCAAGCCTCTACAAAGATCATCCTTCCTTTGCCATTTTTATAGCAAGGAAATTGGTTGGATTTATTCCTGGAGATAAATTTGTGACTTTATCCTGATGCCTGATGGCTTAAACCAACAAATTCGGGTTTTGAACTCAGCCTGGCAATTAGGACAAAGCTCAGGGCAGCCTTGGGAGAGGCCAGAGTGGGAAAATCCTTTCTCCAGAGCCTTGGGAGAGGCCAAAGTGGAGGAATTGCTTCTCCAGAGCCTTGGGAGAGGCCAAAGTGGGGGAATTGCTTCTCCAGAGCCTTGGGAGAGGCCAAAGTGCAGGAATCACTTCTTTAGAACCTTGGGAGAGGCCAGAGTGGGAAAATCCCTTCTCCATCTGGATGGTGCTGGTGGTGTCAGGTCTCAAAGCAGTTGAAGATGAGAATGGCAGTGATAGGAGATGAAGGCTGTGGCAGCTCCAAGGGAAAATCCAGCCCATGGAATCCAGCAGGGAGCTGTTGGAAGGAATCCAGAGGCTGGGAATCCCAAACCTGCACGTGAAGATGTGTTTTAGGGATTTCTGTAAATAGTGGATTAGACACTGGATGAGCTGGCAGCTGTTCTTTAACCACTGGGTAGGAAAATCAGGCTCCATCCCATGCATCCATGGGATTGTATCCTCCATCTCCAGGATGGTGCCAGGGATGGAGCAGCTCTGCTGGGAGGAAAGGCTGGGACAGCTGGGAGTGTTCACCTGGAGAGGAGAGGCTTTGGGGTGAGCTCAGTGTGGCCTGGAGGAGCTGCAGGAGAGGTGGAGAGAGACTTTGGACAGGGATGGAGGGACAGGACACAGGGAAGGGCTGCCAGAGGGCAGGGGCAGGTGGGATATTGGGAAGGAATTCCTGGCTGGGAGGGTGGGGAGAGGCTGGGATGGAATTCCCAGATTCGCTGTGGCTGCCCCTGGATCCCTGGCAGTGCCCAAGGCCAGGCTGGACACTGGGGTTTTGAAGCCATCTGGGAGAGAGGAAGGTGTCCCATGGCAGCAGTTAGAATGAGGTTTAAAGTTCCTCCCAACCCAAACCATTCCATGATTCTGTGAAATCCCTCTTTACCACTCCATGATTCCGTGAAATCCCTCTTTTCTGAATCACTTTTCCCAAGTTCCAGCCATTAGTGCTAATAGATGCCCTTGCTTATGTTTTACAGAGCTCTGTGAAATCTTCCCAGCTTTTGCTGGAAATGAGAACAGCTTGGGTTTGCTGAGGAGGAGGGAATTTCTCAGAGCTGCCGCAGAGCACTTGAGCTGTTGCTGCTCACAAGAAACGGGAAAAGGTCACAGAAAAGAACAACATTTTCCTCAGCAAATAAGTAATAAAAAGGGGAA
The DNA here is from genome assembly GCF_027579445.1 of Ammospiza nelsoni. Lineage (NCBI taxonomy): Eukaryota > Metazoa > Chordata > Aves > Passeriformes > Passerellidae > Ammospiza > Ammospiza nelsoni. Next base: position 34,984,782 of record NC_080641.1, read on the forward strand.
ATTCTTAGGGATGTGTCCAAGGAGGGCTGGAGCAGCTGAAGGAGCTGGGAAGGGGCTGGAGCCCCAGGGGAGACTCAGGGAGCTGGGCAGGGGCTGCAGAATCCCTGAGGAGCCGGGCAGGGGCTGCAGAATCCCTGAGGAGCTGGGCAGGGGCTGCAGAATCCCTGAGGGAGCTGGGCAGGGGCTGCAGAATCCCTGAGGAGCTGGGCAGGGGCTGCAGAATCCCTGAGGAGCTGGGCAGGGGCTGCAGAATCCCTGAGGGAGCTGGGCAGGGGCTGCAGAATCCCTGAGGAGCTGGGCAGGGGCTGCAGAATCCCTGAGGAGCTGGGCAGGGGCTGCAGAATCCCTGAGGAGCTGGGCAGGGGCTGCAGAATCCCTGAGGAGCTGGGCAGGGGCTCACCTGGAGCAAAGGAGGCTCAGGGGCCCTTGTGGCTCTGCACAGCTCCTGACAGGAGGGGTTTGGGATCTGCTCCCAGGGATTAGGGACAGGAGGAGAGGGAACTGTCCCACAGGAGGTTCATGTTGGATATTTTTCCTGGAAGGGTGTGAGGCATTGAATAGTTGCCCAGGGAGGTGTTGGAGTGACTCCATCTGGAAGGGTTCCAGCCTTTCCCTCCTTTCTCATTGCCCAGAGCAGCTGTGGCTGCCCCTGGATCCCTGCAGTGTCCAGGCCAGGTTGGAGCAGCGTGGGACAGTGGGAGATGTCCCTGCCCACGATGGGGTGGAATGGGATGAATTTAAATTTCCCTTCCAACCCACAGCACTCCATGATTTTATGTGAAGCAGGAGCCCATCTGTTCCTCCTGGGAGAGCCAGACCTGAGATTGTCACTTTTTTTTTGGTGGCTGTCACCCTGTCTGAGTTGGTGCCTCTCCCTGTGAAGTGCTCATGGATTTGAAGGAGAATCCAGTTTGAATCCCAGCTCACAAATGATGTAATTCCCTGTGGGATCAGATGATCTCCTTCATCCCTTTCCTTAGAAAAGCTTCTGCAGTAATTCACAATTCAGGTGCCTGGGGTTTATCCCTGAGCATTTTCAGGATCCCCATTTTGTTGGGAGGGAAAATCCTGCTCTGGTGCTGTGGTGGAAGTGAGGCAGAAGCAGATGGGACAGTGGGATGTGCTTTTGCTGGGATTTCACTGGGATTTGCTTTGGGTTTCACTCTGTGTTTGTGTCCTGCCTCCATGAAGAGTGGGAGGAGCTGGATAAACAGCTCTGCTTCCCAAAACTGCCGTTCATGGAGTGGGAAAATGGGATTGGGAGCCAGCCTTGGCTGTGTCTGTGGGACAGGGGGATCCTTTAGGGCCGAGGGGATCCCTCTGCTCCTCACATCCCCCTGGAGCTCTAACCCTGCCCATGGAGAAGCCCCAACGAGTGGGACGTGGGTCTCATATTCCAAACCCTCCCAAAGTTGCACATGAGGATGTGTTTTAGGAATTGCTGTAAATGGATTTCACACTGCATGAGCTGGAAAGTGTGTAGGAAAATCAGGAAAAGCATCCATGGGATTTTATCCTCATTGTCAGCTGCTTCTTGGGAACGCTTTAATTCATCCCCTGGCTGGATCCCTCTGGAATTGCTGGAGTGTTTTCCCAGTTTTGAAACACATGGAACATAAAAATCTTCAGGTGGAAGCTTGGTGTAAAAAGAAAATTCATATTCCACATGGGATATGTTCCAGGAAAATGGATCAGACCCAGCTGATTCTTCACAATTTATTAACAAATGCAAAGCTTTGCTGCTGGTCAGCATTCCCTGAGCCCAGACCCAACTAATGTTCTAGGATACAGAGCTTTTTTGGAGGATTTGGGTACTGGAATTGTAATAAAAGTCTGCATCAATGAGGAAATGTTCATGAGGAAAGAATTCCCAGGAAGCCTCTTTGGAGTGTTTTGCTCTGGTTTATTCTCCCCTTAAATGTTCATCCCAGGTGTCAGATTTTTCTGGGAAGGCACAGGAAAGAATGAGTCAGATTTTAATGGGAGTTTAGTCATGACTAAAGGAAGTGTTGGGTTTTCTTCAGGCCTCAGAACTGCAATCCCCACAGAGCAAAAGCTAGGTTTTGTCATTATCCATATTCTGCTTAAATTAACTTTGACAAATCAATAAATATTTATAAAGCTGTGGTGTGAGAGGGGTCAGATTTTCACAGAATGATCTTCCAGTCAGTCTGGTCCTTCCCTCCACTTCCTTCTGTCCAGCCTGGTCCTGGAATTCAGCAAAATTTGAGAAATATCCTTAAACTCTCATTGCTTTGGATTTTTTTCCCCAAAGAATGTGTGGATTGAGGTTTAGTGGAGAATATGGAGGTGGTGCTGGTTGGAATTGATGACCTTAAAGGTCTTTTCTGGCCTTGATGATTCCTTGATTCTCAGGGGTTGCTCTGGATATTCATTTATGTGGGTGTTTCTTCATTTTGTGTTTCCTTGTGAAATTCCACATTTTCAGGAAGCAGCTCCAGTTTATGCTGGGATCCCAGTCCCTGCAGATCAGGGCAGTGACAAACACCCCAAACTGGGCTTTATTAAGCCCAAATTGGACTTTATTAAACACAAATCTGCTTCATTCTGCTGATTCCTTTTGGTTTTTCCATGAATTTTGTCCACATACAAAGGGAATTTGTATTTTTTCTGGCAGTGAGCATTCATTCCATGTTATCCCTATCTGGGCGTGTTGTGGCCATATTTACCGTGGATATCTGGGGATTTATCATTTAATCCTTTTAATAACAGGGCTTTAAAATTCTCTTCATTGTTAGAGATTGATAAAATCGTTGCACTTAACCTGGAATTGGGTTCTGCTGCTTGAGAGCAACATTTCTGCTGCTCAAAGGGCAAAGGAGGGAATTTTTCACAGTGGATAAAAGGGACATTTGGAATAATTTGGAATAGCAGGTCATGCCCTAACCTTAATCTTAACCCTAACCTTAATCCTAAACCCATCCTGAGGCTGTGCAGATCCTGTCCTAACTGTAACCCTAAATGCACCCTGGAGGGTGTGCAGGTCCTGCACCCTAAACCCACCCTGGGGGCTGTGCAGGTCCTACCTTAATCCCAATCCTACCCTAGACCCACTAGAGAATGGGAACTGGAGTTGAATTCTTAGGGAATTCTGATGAGGATTAGAGTAATAATGAAATAAAAAATGCATCACCACAGCAGGTGCTGAGCTGCTGGAACATTGAGATATTTACACATAAAAAATGTGGGATCCAGAGCAAATATTCCATAAATCCCAGCAGCATTCATGCTCCCTGTCCACCCCACACTGCCCAAAGACCACCAGAGCAAAAAAAACTGGATAAAACAACTCCCAACTTTTCCAGGGGTTGAGCTGTTCCGTTTTTAATTTGCCCAGCAGGGTTTTCAGCAGATTGGAGATGGTTTTCCATGAAAATCAGCAAGGGCTGAGGAGATGCAGCCTCGTGCTCAGGAAAAGGGCCCCTGGAGCCATGCAAAATTTGGGATAAGATTGGGAAACAGCTGCAGGAGGGCAGTGCTGATGGGGAGAGGTGGCACCTGGGGACACAGTGGGGCTGCTTCAGGGATGTGCTTGGTGAGCCTAAAAATCTTCTCCAGCCTTAAAAATTCCAGAATTTTATCCAAATGGGCAGTCAGGAATAAACCAGCGGGGAATTTAGTGGCTTATTTGTTATCAAACCCAGTTTAGTATTCAAAAATATGTAAACATTTATATACAAATATATATATTGTGATTGTCATATAGTTAATTAGTATAATTAATAGAAATTTATTATATAATTAAATAATTAATGTATAATCGTGTATTGATATAAATATATGTTATATAATATATAATTAATAAATATATATACCATTTATATATAATTGTATGGAATTTATAGACATAATTTTATAATATATATTACATATTTATATACATAATTAGATATATTATATATAATTACATCTAAATAACTCATACATATTCATAGATATTAATTTGAAAATATATAAGCAACATATAATTATATGTAATTACTATATGTATATAATTATATACATATATTTAAATTTAATTATATAGATATATAATTCCCATGTGTTTATAAATAAAATAATATAACCATTTTTTCTTTCAGGTTGCCCCTCTGAAGAAATTCTGTTTACCTGAAGTTTTTTATCCTGGGCTGCACTTGAAACTTGATGATGAAGAAAAGCAGAAGTGTCATGACAGTGACTGCAGATGAGGTGAGCTCCTGCTGAAGGTTTATTTTTCCTTATTCTTCTTTCCTTTTCCTTACATTCTGAAAATGAACTAAAAAGTTGATTTTGTCTTCTTTGGTAAATGTAAACTGGTTTGGCTTTGATTGCTGATGGGTAATCTTGGAGGATTTTTAGATAGGAAGAAGAAAATAAAAGCAGCACATTAAAAAATGAACAAATCAAGCCCTGGAAAGGTTTGGAGTTGTTTTATCCAGGTGTTTTTGCTCTGATGGTCTTTGGGCAGACACAGTGTGGTGTGGGCAGGGAGCAGGGAATGCTGCTGGGATTTATGGAATATTTGCTCTAGATCCCACATTTTTATGTGCAAATATCTTGTGGAAGAAATTCTTTGTTTGTAGAATTGTAGAGTTGTGGGGTAGTTCTGGCTGGAGAATCAAGTGTGGTTTATCCTAGTAGAGGAAATAATTTGCAGAATTCAGTTCTGGACTTGTGGAGTTCTCATGTCCTGGGTTAGTTCTGGCTGGAGAATTGAATGTGTTTTATCCCTGTGGAGGAAATCCTTTGTACAATTCAGTTCTGGAGTTGTGGGATAGTTCTGGCTGGAGAATTGAGTGTGGTTTACCCTCATGGAGAAAATAATTTGTAGAATTTAGTTCTGGACCTGTAGAGTTCCCTTCCTCCTGAGATAGTTCTGGCTGAGGAATCGAGTTTTATCCTTGTGGAGGAAATCCTTTGTAGAATTCAGTTCTGGAGTTGTGGGGTAGTTCTGGCTGGAGAGTTAAGTGTGGTTTATCCTCACGGAGGAAATAATTTGTTTGCAGAATTCAGTTCTGGAGTTGTTGTGGAGTTCTCCTGGGATAGTTCTGGCTGGAGAATTGAATGTGTTTTACCCTCGTGGAGGAAATCCTTTGTAGAATTCAGTTCTGGAGTTGTGGGATACTTCTGGTTGCAGAATTGAGTGTCGTTTATCCTCGTGGAGGAAATAATTGGTTTGGAGAACTCAGTTCTGGAGTGGTGGGCTAGTTCTGTCTGGAGAATGGAATGTGTTCCACCCTCGTGGAGGAAATGCCGTGTTTCCAGAGCGGAGGGGTTTCAGAGGCCTCTCTGTTGCAGGGCTCCCTGGATTACCTGGAGTGTGGGCTCAGCAAATCCTACAGCACGTCCAGCCACGCCCTGGGCATTGACCTGTGGCGGGGCCGCCGCTGCTGCTCGGGGAACCTGCAGCTGCCCCCGCTGGCCCAGCGGCAGACGGAGCGGGCCAGGACCCCCGACAGGGACACCAGGACCCCCGACAGGGACATCGTGTGCAGGCCCACCACCCTGCCCCTGCTGCCGCCCCCCAGCATCGCCATCACCACCTACCACGACTGGTGAGTCTCGTTTCCTTCCGCTTTTAGTGATTAATTGATCCGTTTGTTTGTTTTCTGGTTCCAAATTGGCTTTTTCCCTTCTTTTTTGTTATAAACACGCATCTGATTATCTCATATATATTAGCCTGATTAATCGACCTCTATCGGTTGTTTTATCACGGTTATAAGTTTATAAAACAAATTATTTTTAATTTTTTTTAAAATTCTACTTGGTTAAAAACCTCTCTCAAAAGTTCTGATTCTGATCTCAACTGGAGGATTTGTGTTCCTAACTTGGCACCCACACAAGTTCAGGATGGTGCTAAACTCTGCCACAAAGGGTTGAGGAAAAGGCTCTGACTCTCTGTATGTTTCTCATCCCCTGTGTGAGGAAAAAGGCTTGGAAAAATCCCATTGGGATCTAAAGTTAAGCTGCAGATAAATCCCCTAGAAAGCATCAGAGAGCTGATTACAAGGGGGTTGCTCTGAGGTGAATTCCAAAATTGGAACTGGGGTGAAGTGCCAAAACAAGGGAATCAATCCAGAGAGAGGAGAGTTCTCCTGTGCTGGAATTGGATTTTACAGCAGAATAAGGATGTGTGTCTTGCTTGTCATAGGAACATTGAGGTGATATCAGTGTGACCTTAAATTCTGTGCTCTCAACTTTGGGTTTAGTGTCAGTTTTAGGTTCTAGTTTATAAATGCTCCACTCTCAGCTCCATTTGCTGGTTCATGTTCCTAAGCTGGGGTCTGGGTTTCTGTTAAACTTAGCACTCTCTGTGTTTCTACAACTGGAGAGGATCCCATAAGCTCGAGGTAAGTCCCAAGAAAGCAGCAGAGAGCTGATTACAAGGGGCTGCTCCGAGGTGAGATCCAGAACTGGAACTGGGGTGAAGTGCCAAAACAAGGGAGTCAATCCAGAGGGAGAGGAGGAAGGCAAAGCCTTGGGTGTTCTGTGCTGGAACTGGATTTTATGGCAAAATAAGGATGTATCTTGTGCTTTTCATGGGAATATTGAGGTTATATTAATTGCACCTGACATTCTGTGCTCACACTTGGGTTTAGGATTGGTTTTAGATTCCAGACTTTCCTCTCTTGGCTCCGTTTGCTGGTTCATGCTCCCGTCATTATTCCAAGTTGGAGTCTGGGTTTCTATCAAGCTCAGCACTTTCCATTTGAACAGCTCTAGAGGACGTCCCAAATCCATTTTTTAAAGTCCTTTGGAAAGAGTTTTCCTGCTGAAAATAGGATTTCTAAACTGCCCTGGAATAGCTGAGATAGAGGAATTGCAGGAGCTTTTGTCCAGGTTTTGTGATTAATTGCTGGGATAAATGCAACCAAACAAGTTCCCTGATTTCAGATGGGTTGGGAATTTTGGCAATAAAAGGGTTGGCTCACCTTTGTGGGCATTGTGGGAATGTTCCCTTTTGTGGGGCAGGAATTTGCATTCCCGACAGCGGGAGCCTTTCCATAGGGTGGGCTGGGAAGGATGGACTCGCTCTGAGCTTGGAATGTGCCTCTGTCCATGGTTTGGGAGGAATTGCCAGGGATTTGTCATGGATTTATCGCTTGGAACACAAGAGGGCATCGCTGCTCCTCTCTGCCGGCCCAGCAGGATCCGCGCGTGTGGATTTTCCTGGAGCCCTGACAGCCCTGCTCGGGTTGTTGCTGTTCTGTAGTGCTGAAAATTCCCGGTTTTCCACAGGAACTGGGAGCTGCTGGTGTGACTGGGATGCTGCGCTGTCCCAGCTCCTCTTCCTGTATCCTCCTCACCTCCCTGATCGCTTACATTGGCTGATCCTACAAAAACTGTGTTCAGAATTCCCATTTTTTATTGACATCCTAATCCTCACCTCCCTGATCGCTTACATTGGCTGATCCTACAAAAACTGTGTTCAGAATTCCCATTTTTTATTTCAGTTCTAATCCTCACCTCCCTATCCACTTACATTGGCTGATCCTGTAAAAACTGGGCTGAACATTCCCATTTTTTATTGGACTTTTAGGCATTGAGGGGTTCTGGACCAGGTTAGCACTGAGCTCTGCCCCATTCCAGGCAGTTTTTCCCTACAGAATTCCCAATGACTCAGGACCTGCCACCCTCTCAGGAGTACAGCCATGGGATCATGGAATGTTAAGGTTGGAGAAGATCATGGATTTGGGATAGAAATCCAACAGAGCTGCAAGCTCAGTGCTTGTTAGTGATCCAAAACCCAAATTAATTGAAGATTTGAAGGAAAAAAAAACAGTGGATAAAACATGGAAGATGTTTCTGGAGACAGCCAGAAAAATAAGGGGGGCTGATCCCAAAGCAGTAATTCCAAACCAGGTATGATGTAGTAACATTTTCTGTGGAAAAGGAAGGGAATATTCCCACAAAACAGCTTTTCTGGATCCTGCAAGGCGGGAGGGACATGGGATAGGGATCTTCAGGTGACAGTCTGAGTGGAGAAGTCTTCCAAACTTCTTCTCCACAGTTTTTGTCCCTGTTTTCATCCAAGTTGTTCAAATGTTTCCCCAATCCTGCTCCATATTTTCTGACTCCAGCTTTGTGTTAGGAAATCCAGGCAGGAGGGAAGAGTGAGGGTGTGAAGAATAAATTTGTAGCTACACTTGGAGCATCCAGAAGAGTTCTTCTCCCAATTTTTTTTTTTGCTCCTTAGCATCTCCTGGGTTAGATTTGGCTGCTCATTCCTACCATTTCTCCACATTTCCCTCAGGTGTGTAGGGGATATTTGGATATTTTGAAGGGTTTGCAGCAAATTTTGGTGTTGAAACAAAGAAGGGATTTATGGTGAATCCCAAAGCGTGAGGAAATCAAGGCTTTAAGAATTCCATGAGGAGTTGATCTGGTTTAATATTAAATATTGGAATGCGCTTTTTTAGGGATTGGAGAGGCTGATAAATATTTGGGATGTGGCAATAAATACTTCATTAAAATATAGATTTGCTGCCTTATTATCCCTCATTTATGGCTTTTTTCTTCTGGAATAATTTTATTGTGGAGCCTGGAGATGAGAATCTGTAAGGAAAATATGAAGGGATTGATCCTATTCCCCACATCCACCTGGAACTGGGATAAATCTACTCAGTCTCTACTCCTGTAGTACTCCCGTTGTTCTCCAGATGGTGGTGGTGGGCAGCAAATTAAAAACAGCGTTAAGAGCTAAATCAGCCCGAAATTCGGGATAGTTTTGGGAACTGAGTTACTCCAAACATTCCTCGGGAATTCTGGCTGCAGCCAGAGCCAGCCCGTCCTCCCTGGGAGGCTGCTGGGAATTGATGAAATGGGAATTAAATGGGGATTGATTAAATGGGAATTAATTGTTGGATTGACAAAATGGGGATTAATTGATGGATTGATAACATGAGAGTTACATGGGGGATTGATAAAACGAGAATTAATTGATGGATTGATAAAATGGGAATTAATTGATGGATTGGTAACATGAGAGTTACATGGGAGATTGAAATCGGGGCATTGATAAAATGGGAATTAATTGAGAGATTGATAAAATGGGAGTTAATTGGGCAATTGATAAAATGGGAATTAATTGAGGGACGGATAAGTGGGGATTAATTGAAGGGTAGATAAGGAAAGTTAGGATGATAAAGGGGATGAGATTTGCATGGAGAATTAAGGATAACAAAGCTGGAATCAGGCTGGGAAACCAAGCTCCTTCCATATCCCATGGATGAAATGAAATATCTGGGAAGGTTTAACAGGAACTATAGGATGAATCCCAGAAATTCAGAAGGAGACAATGTTTTGGAGGAATGTGGTTTTGAGGTTTTTAAATTTTCTTTTGTTTTTTCAATGCAGTTTCTGACTTTGTGATAATACCCTGGGAAATTGGAGTTTTATTTCCTAGATAATTTCAAACTCCAGGAGATAAGAACTGAGGGAATGTGCTGTAAACTTAAAATAGGGAAAAAAATGAGCTAGCTTCCCATGTGGTGAGAAAAATAAAAAACCTGAAGGAATGTCCTGAGGTGTTCCCACAGGGAATATCCCACATCCCTGATGTGGTTGGGATGGGGTTTTTCCCAATATTTTATAGTGTTCCTCTAGGGAATATATCCTTGGTTGGGATGGGGTTATTCCCAATGTTCTGAGGTGTTCCCACAGGGAATATCTCACATTCCTGCTGTGGTTGGGATGGGGTTATTCCCAATGTTCTGAGGTGCTCCCACAGGGAATATCCCACATCCCTGATGTGGTTGGGATGGGGTTATTCCCAATGTTCTGAGGTGTTCCCACAGGGAATATCCCACATTCCTGCTGTGGTTGGGATGGGGTTATTCCCATGTGGAATTGAGGCTCTGCCAGAGCCACAGACCCAGGCCATGGCCGTGTGTGGCACTCAGGGCTTTGAGGGGTCACATCTGACATCCCACCCCAAATCCTGGAGATCTTCTATCAAAATAAACCCCAAAAATCCTTTCTATCAAAAAAAAACGTGGGCAGGCCAAATATCCCAAGGTCGCCGCTGCTGTGTCATTGCAAATGTCAACCTATCCCAAAAAAAAACCTGGGAAAAAAAGGTGATTTTGCTCTCTCTGACTTGAGTCTGCTATTATTTCTCAGCTAAAAATACCCAGAGAAGTGTTTTGTCTGCCTATATTTAGATTTTGGCTGGTGCCATCAGTTTCTGAAGCTCTTGCAGCTTCAAAAACCTGTATCTTTATGTTTTCTTGGAGGCCTAAATAAAAGAGCTATGATTAATATGAGGTGTAGTTACCCAGATGAATTTTAAGATGGATTAATCATAGGTCAGGAATTAAAATTATGGTTATTTCAAAATCACTTGTTGTCCACAACTTGTATTTTGTTGTTGCCACCTAATCTTTTAATTCCTTTCCATTTATTGAATTTATTGAATTTTACTCCAAATACTCCACATAACATCCCCTTTTTGTGTGAATTGCAAGGTGATCCCAATAATCAAGGATGAGCCTGTTAGTTCAGAGCTGCAGGGTTTTGCCTGGAGATGAAAGTGGTTGGAAACAGAAGCACACAAAAAAAAGGCTTTTAATGATTCAATTTTAATTATACACCTCAATCCTGAGTGCAAAAAGACAGCTTGGGATGTGTGTGGAAGGGGAAGAAATGAGTCACTGTTAATCAGCAGAAGACAACGAAGCTTCTGAAATATTTTCTTCAAACTTCACCCTCGCTAGCAGAGAAAATAAATGAAAATTATGGAAATAGAGTTGATGGAAAAGCTGAATCAGACACGAAGTTGACAGGATTTTCTGACTAATGATAACTCATCCCCAGGGAAAGAGCAAACCCCGTTTGTTTTCACCTGCACAACCTGCTGGGCCCAGCTGCTCCAGGGCATCCATCCCTGGGGTGGGCTGAGCTCTGCAGGCCCTCCCAGCCCCAACCCTCCCGTGGTTCCAGCATCAGAGTTGTGTCCTTCAGGATTCGGTTCCTCTTCATCCGTTTGTGGTCGGTTTTGTTACTTTTTTTGTTGTTTTTATTCAGAATTTGATTGGTTCAGTTCAGTTTTTGGTTGGTTTTGTTCCTTTTTTTTGGTTGGCTTAGTTCAGTTTTTGGTTTGCTTAGTTCAGTTTTTGGTTGGATTAGTTCAGTTTTTGGTTGGCTTAGTTCAGTTTTTGGTTGGCTTAGTTCAGTTTTTGGTTGGATTAGTTCAGTTTTTGGTTGGTGTTGTTTCGAATTTGATTGGTCTTCTTCTGCTTTTTAACTGGAAAAAAAATTGGTTACTTCAGTTTTTTAACCGAAAAACTGGTTATTTTGGTTCAGGATTTGGCTGGTTTTGTCCAGTTTTTGGTTGGTTTAGTTCAGTTTTTGGTTGGTTTTGTTCAGTTTTTTGTTATTTTCCTTCAGTTTTTGGTTGGTTTCATTCAGTTTTTGGTTGGTTTTGCTCCATTTTCTTGTTGGTTTTGTTCCTAATTTGATTGGTTTTGTTAAGGTTTTGGTTGGTTTTCCTCAGCTTTTTTACTGAAAAAAACCCTGATTACTCCAGTTTTTAACTGAAAAGCTGGTTATTTTAGTTCAAGATTTGGCTGGTTTTGTCCAGTTTTTGGTTGGTTTAGTTCAGTTTTTTGTTATTTTCCTTCAGTTTTTGATTGGTTTCATTCAGTTTTTGGTTGGTTTTGTTCCAGTTTTTTGGTTGGTTTTGTTCCTAATTTGATTGGTTTTGTTTAGGTTTTGGTTGGTTTTCTTCAGCTTTTTAACTGAAAAAAACCCTGGTTACTTCAGTTTTTTAACTGAAAAACTGGTTAATTTAGTTCAGGATTTGGCTGTTTTAGTTCAGTTTTTGGTTGGTTTAGCTCAGTTTTTCGTTATTTTCCTTCAGTTTTTTATTTGTTTAGTTCAGTTTTTGGTTGGCTTAGTTCAGTTGTTGGTTGGTTAGTTCAGTTTCTTGTTGGTTTAGTTTAGGTTTTTGGTTGGTTTTGTTTAGGTTTTGGTTGGTTTTCTTCAGTTTTTTAACAGAAAGAAACTGATTGCTTCAGTTTTTAAACTGAAAAACTGGTTATTTTGGTTCAGGATTTGGCTGGTTTTGTCCAGTTTTTGGTTGGTTTAGTTCAGTTTTGGTTATTTTCCTTCAGTTTTTGGTTGGTTTCGTTCAGTTTTTAGTTTGTAACACCTGAGGACACGGTCAGTGGTGGACATGGAGGTGGTGCTGGCTGATGGTCAAGACTTGCTGATCCTAAAGGTCTTTCCCAACTTTAACGATTCTGTGATTCCATGATTTTGTGATTTCCCAGAAAAACTCCCCAAAATCCACCTATAAATCCCATTTTTAAACACTTGTGGCCAAGTTGCTCCCTGAGTTTCCCAAATTCCTCTTGGTCCACCTGGCCCTGGGAGGCTGCGATGCCTTTGGACCTTTCCTGATGTGTTTTCAGTATACCTCCATCTGGAATATTTCCAGCTTTCCCTTTTGTAAAAAGCAATTCCCTGCTGGAATATTTGGAGCAGAGGCCTGGAGACCCCTGGGAATGTCCCTGGGAGGAAGCAGAGGTTTGGGAATGCAGGATTGTCCCGTGCTGCTGCCTCACCCCAGCTCCAGGGGCTTTTACCCAGCGCGGGAGACTTCAATCCCTTAAAAAATCATGGAATTTTTGTTTTTCTTGGCCAGCCCCAGCCACCCCTCCCTGACCCTGTTTCTGCTGGCAGTGGCACCGAGCTGCTCTCGAGGAGTTCTGGCTGTGGATTGATTCCTTTAATTAAGCCATAATGGACAAAGCTTCCTGGGGATTCTGTCAGCAGAGCAAATCCTGCCCTTTCCCAGCTCCAAAGCGTGAGGCACTGGCAGAGCTGGGAGCTGTTGGGCAGGGAACCTTGGGGGTTTTGCCTGGAATTCCTTAGGGAAAAATAGCTGTAAAAAAATCCACTTTATAAACCTGATTCTGGTTAATCTGAGGGAGCTGATAAAGGGGAGATGAGCTGAGACACAAAGAAATAAAATAACTGGAATGAAACTGGGATTATTTCTGTAAATCAACTGAAAGTCTGGGAAAGCAGGAGGGAAATACACAGCTTTGGATGAAAGGTGTAATTTTCTGTTCCTCAGCCATTGTGGGACCAATATCAGAGAAATTTGTGGGCTGGTGAAGATGATTTCAGTCCTTTTGTGGCAAGGAAGAGGAGGGTGCTCCAAAATTCCTTTTTTGTCCTTTTTTTGGGCAGTTTTCCATGGGAATCCATGGCAGGATGCAAAAATGGCTGGGCAAAGTGGGTGTCTGGATTAGATCCAAGGGATTATTTGGGAGTACCAAGAAGTGACAGAGCAATATTTTGGATTTCTTTTCCGTATTTGTCGTTGTATTAAAAAATCAGGGAATTGTTTGGGTTGGAAAAGCTTCTGAGGTCATCAAATCCATCCGTGTCCCCAAGTGCCACATCCACACAGAGCTTTTAAATCCCACCAGAAATGGAGATTCCACCCCTGCCCTGGGCTGGAAAAGCCTTTCCAGGAGGAAATATTCCCTACTCCATCTCTGTATATAACACAAAACCTTTTCTCATCAAGATATACAAAATTTTTAGAGTTTTCCCATCAGCTTCTCCTTTCTCTGGAGTCACCCTAGAGGTCTCTGCCTGTGAGGAATAAATAGATTTTTTTTGATAATATATTACAAATACCTTCTGTAATCTATAGTTGTGAAATGAGGAAATGATCACAATTAATACAGATTGCTCTGACATATGGGATTACTCACTCTGGATATATAGAAGGCATTTCAGTGTTCTCTGGGAATAAATCAGGCACAATCCCAAGTTGCTAAGCAAATTCCCTTCTTACATCACACCCTGGTGGCTTATATAATTTGATAATAAAATCTAAATGATATAAATTTATAATGAACTTATAAATATCAATTTATTCCCAGTCACTAGGAGGGAACAGCAGAAATACCTGTAAGAAAAAAGGGGCATCACAGCGTGGTATGATGTTGTATTTTTTGGCAGATAAATTTTGTTTTGTGGGGGATTTAATATGGAAAAAACTGTTCCAAATCCAGTTTAGGACAAATGGGAAGGGAAAGGCACCAGGTTTGCTGTTCTTCCCAAACCCTGCATGCGTGTGCTGAATGCAAATAATTTCCTGTGCCAGGGAACACCTTGGAAAGCTCAGCTCAAACAGAGGCAGGGCCTGCCTGACATGGGGGATTAATTCAGGGTGAGCAGATGAGCACCCAACCACTCCCAGGGAATATTTCCTAAAGATGCAATTGATCTTCTAGGACTCATCTGGAAATTATTCTTGGTTTTCTTAGCCTTGTTGAGATTCTGGGTGTTTTAATACTGGAAAACTTATGGTTTTGTTCAGCTTTTGGTTGGTTTAGTTCAGCTTTTGGTTGGTTTAATTCAACTTTTGGTTGGTTTAGTTCAGCTTTTGGTTGGTTTAATTCAACTTTTGGTTGGTTTAGTTCAGTTTTTGGTTGATTTCCCAACCAAAAATTCCCTTCCCAAAAATTCCAGGCTCCTAAAATCTGTGGGAATTGAATGGAGATCCAGACTGGATAATTTCAAACTATCTTTGATATCTTTGACTATTTGATAATTTCAAATTATCTTTTTTTATTAGATATAAAACAACCTCATCTCTCAACAGGAATCTAAATAACAGTGGATTGTTATTAATTTTTTTTTGCCTCTCAAACGTGGGGAACTTGTCATTTAAACCTGTAATTAGGGATGGATTCCTGCTTCTCTTGCTGCAGGAAACTTTCAGGGAAGGAGAAGGAAAAGCCTTAAACATGTAATTTATTTCCAGTTTTCTGTTGTGGAGCCATCTTTTAGCAGCTCAGCCTGTGAGGCAGCAGATGCAAAGGCAGGTGGTTTTGGGGGAGTTTTTTCCCTTAAAAATTGACCAGCTGAACACCATGAAACCTTCTGCTTTTGGGCTGGAAAGATTTTGCTGGGATTTGTTCTGCCTTCTGTTAAAAGGAGATGATTAAGGGAGGGTTGAAGATTTTTTTATTCTATAGAATTCCAGGCTGGTTTGGCTTGGAAGGGATTTTAAGGATCTTCTCATGTCATGCCATGGGCAGGGACACCTTCCCCTATCCCAGGGTGCTCCAAGCCTTGTCCAGCCTGGCCTTGGACACTGCCAGGGATCCAGGGACATCCCCTTTGTCTCTGGGAAACATCAGCATCCCCACAGATCAAGGGATGATGCTCCCCAAAATGTCTTTGCTGTTCCATTTTGTCCTGTTAAACCCTGGCTTTGGTTTGGGTGTTCTGGAGACGTGGCTGATCCAGTGCAGCTCAAATCCCAATGGTGGATTTCTGGTTTTCAGGTGAAAGCACCTTTTTAATCCCCAGGGTTGGGTGGGATGGTTAAAATGACAATGTGGTGTTTAGGTCGGGCCTGGAAGCAGATTTGCTGCTGCTCTGAGAGAGCTAAAGTGAAACTGGGGCTGGGATGGAGTGGAATTAACCAGGACTGGTCTAGTTCTGGAATTAGTGGCAGTCACCTGGGATGGGCACGGGGCATCTCTTGGATGTGATGGAAGGGAAATAAGGGAAAATATGGGTTCTATTTTGTATCATTTCCTCTCATGTCAGCCCCTTCCCTGCTCCTCCCCTTTCTTTTCCCTTTTTCTCCACTCCTGTTGTGTCTCCAGAGCTGCTCCATCCCTGCAGAGGTGCCACAAACAAAGGGGTTTGTACACAAAGGGTTCTTTGTGGGTCCCCACCACAGCGGGTTCTGTGCCACAAACACATCCTTCCCTGCAGTCCCTTGCATTTCCTGGGGATGTTTTCCAGCTGTTCACAGAGCTGCTCCCAGCTCCCCTTTCCCCATCCCTGCCTCCTTCCCCTCTCTTTCCTCACAGCCCCTGCTCTCACTCCAAGCCTCGCTGTCATTCCTTATCCTGACATTTCAATCCCCTTCCAGTTCCACATGCAAGCCTCATTCCCTGCCTTCTCCTCTCCTGGCTGCTTCCCTCCTCCAGCTCCCAGCTCCTTGATGTTTTCCTTGTCTGGCTGCAGACATTTCTCCCTCTGATCCTTTTTCTCCGTCTCTGCCTGTCTCCTCTGCCGGGGTTGCTGTGATTTATTCCTGGTGCTGCCTCATCCTGGCAGCTCCAGCTGCTGCCTCAGGGGCTGAGCTCAGGATCACATCCCTGTCACTGCTGTGACATTTCCACCACAGATTTATTCTGTGCTCTGCTGCTGGCTCTGTAACCCAGTTATTTTCCAGTACAAATGACAATTCCTGTATTCTCTGCGCTTTCATTCCTTCTTTTTTTTTATCTCCAGTCTCTGTGTTGGTTTAGTCCAAGAAGAAGTTGTTATTTTGTAGGGTTTTCTCCTGCTTTAGCTAGGTTTGCTTTTCCTCAAAATCTCGTTTTCCCACCCTTTCCCAAACACAGACATTCCTCCCTTCCTTTTATTTCCTACTGGGAAAGAGCTTTGGCTGATCTCCCTGCCTCCTCTCCAGGCTCATGTTCATCTCTCCCAGAGCTAATGGAGCTGGTTGGCTCCTGGAATTTCTCTCCTGGAATTCCATCGTGGATCCTTTCCCAACCCATTTGGCAGAAATCCACCTTAAGTAGGGATGGTGCTGTGAGATCCCATCATGTCCTGGCCCAATAATGGGCTCTTTTCCCATCAAATGTGGTCTAATTTTAGTCTAAAAGGGATTTTAAGGGGTTGAATCCTCCCTTGAGCATCCTCAGCTTTTCTAAATGTTTGGAATTGTCCATCTCTCCTGACCTTTCCAATCCTGGGCCTGATTTAAGCCAAGGAAATTCTGCTGTGTATGGGGGACCTTCCAAGTAATTCCAGAACTAATGAAGGAACAGCCCCTGTTGCTGTAGGAGCACATGGATATTCCATGGATTAAATAACAATTTCTGAGCAGCAATCAAAACACACAGAGGGGATCTGTGATTTTTATTTTATAAAGAAAAATCTTAATTTTCAGATTGTTTAGAAGTTTAATAAAGATTTTATTTTTCCTGTTAAAGGGGGAATTCTATCAGCCAGGATTTCTGGAAAGGAGACTTTGTACTTGATTAAAAATATGTTTTCCCCTGGGTTCCCTTGCTTGGAAAAAGAAGCCCAAGTAGCAGCAGCAAAGCACAGTCCCTTGAAATAATTTCTGTAATTAATTTGCTGTGGGGCTGGTGGAACATTTTTGGGATGCCCTGGGGATGGATGGAACAGGGGCTGGAGTAAGAGAGGGGAATTCCTGACTGTTTTTATCTAAATGTGCTCTGAGGAAGAATTTTCCAATTGCTCTGCCCCTGGCAGAAAGTGCTGTGAGAAGTCAGCTAAAAGCTTTTCCTTTGCTACTGGAGCCTGTAGGACACTCCAGAATTCCCTTTTCCCTGGTGTTTTACTGCATCCTGGCTATCAGCACTGGGAACAGGTGAATAATGGTGCTGCTGAGGAGGAAAGATGTGTTCTTGTTGCTTAGCAATTGCTCTCAGCACACTCAGGATCAGCTTTTGATGAGGAGTTGCAGGCTTGGAAATGTTGTTTCCCACCCTATCAGTTATTTTAATCAAATATATTGAAACTTCAGCACTTCCAGACTTTTCAGCGAGTTGGGAAGCGGGGATGGAATCTCACCCAAATGCACTTAAACTTCTGAAAGTTTCCTTAATTGTCCTTTTTCTTCCAAGTGGTCTCATTTTCCTGCCAGGCACTTTCCTTCAATCATCTTTTCCGCCTCCTCAACAATTCCTTCATATTTCTGCTCCCTGTTCTGATGGAATTGTTATCTTGGGCTGCAGACAGTAATGTGTGGGGATGGACAGAGCAGTGCAGGGTGTTCTGGGCTCTTCAGGGAATCGTTTTCATTTGTAAACCAGGGTCAGTCCAGGCTTGGGATGAACAGATGGGAAACAGCCCTGGGAGAAGGGTTGGGGGTGATGGTGGGTGAGACTGGGCTGGATCTGCCCTGCTCAGGTGAGGCCCCACCTGCAGAGCTGCCCCAGCCCTGGGGACAACATCAGCAGCACCTGGAGCTGCTGGAGAGAGCCCAGAGGAACCCATGGAGCTGCTGCAGGGCTGGAGCCCCTCTGGAGCCAGGCTGGGACACCTGGGGGTGCTCACCTGGAGAGGAGAAGGATCCAGGGAGAGCCCAGAGCCCCTGGCAGGGCCTGAAGGGGCTCCAGGAGAGCTGCAGAGGGGCTGGGGACAGGGATGGAGGGACAGGACACAGGGAATGGCTGGAAGCTGGAAGTGGGTAGATTGAGATGGGATAGTGGGAAGGAATTCCTGGCTGGGCTGGAATTCCCAGATTTGCTATGGCTGCCCCTGGATACCTGGCAGTGTCCAAGGCCAGGCTGGACACTGGGGCTGGAGCAGCCTGGGACAGTGGAAAGTGTCCCTGCCATGGCAGGGGTGGCACTGGGTGGGATTTCAGTTCCCTTCCCACCCAAACCATTCCCAGATTCCATGACCCCCAGAAGCTCTGATGCCCTGGGTGCTCTCTATTCCCTGCAAACACAGGGAGTTCCTGCCAGGACTTTCAGATCCCAGCTTTCCTGCCAGTTAGCTCCAGTGTCTGCTTCTCACCTCCTCTTGGCTCATCCTGGAGTGAAGCAGCGTGTCTGGCCAGAATTCCAAGCTGTAAATCCCTGGAGAATTTGTGTCTGGCCAGAATTCCAAGCTGTAAATCCCTGGAGAACTGGGAGATGTTGGCTGCAGGGTCCTGTGTGTGTGGAGCACCAGGAGCTGGCATTGTGAGGAGTGGGAGCTGGAACTCCAGGAGAGCTCTCCTGGGACCTTTCCCAGGGAATTTTGTCAGGGAAATGTGGATCTATTGGCACCAGGAGCTGGAAGGTGCTGGAAACATCTCCTGTGCTCAGGATCAGCCTCCAAAGTGCTCCAGGCCAGCTGAGCTTGGAGAAGCTCTGGCATTCCGATGGATGGCACTTTGTGTTCCCTCTCCTTTCTTCCTCCCCCAGGCTCCTCTCCCTCCTCATCTGCTCCATTCTCTGGCATCTCTCTGCCCATCTCAGCACAGGACCTTGGCCAGGGGGCTGCCAGTTCATTACTGATTTATGGATGGCCAAAGGATGGGAAGCATTTCCTTAATGGACACTTTGGAAAACAGTTTTATTGCTTTTGAAATGGGATTTCCCTCTGCTCTCCCTGCCCTTTGAAAAGCTTTAGGGAAGGGCATGGAAATTTCTCCAACAGCAGCTGTATCCTCACAAACTCCCTCCAACATCTCATTAGAGTTAGAAAGTTCATTTTTACTTCTGTTTGGAATTCCATTGTTTATCTCTCTTGGAAATTTCATTTTATATTTCTGTTAGGAATCCTATTTTTTATGTCTGTTTGGAGTTCCATTTTTTTTGTTGTTTCTGTTTGGAATTCCAGGTTTATTTCTGGTAGGAATTCCAGCTCCAAAGCATGTGTGTGGATATGATTCCCCCTTCAGCTCCTAGGCTCCCCTTGGTCTGTCCCTGCCTGTCAGTGGAGTAACAGATCCCAGCCTACCACACCAGAATTCCTAAATCATCCAATATCCCCCTTGTGCTGCTGCCTGAAGCTCTCAGGATTCAATCCCACTGCAGTTCCAGTGCCCTCAGTGAGGCTTGGGCAGATATTTCGGTTTATTTTGGTTTTTAATAACTGGGATAGGGCACAGGGCAGGCGGGGTGGGGTGTCTGGGAACTCCTCTCCAGGGAAGTTCTCTATGATGAGGCTTTGCTGGAAGCTGAGGAAGGCACGCTGGTGTTCCTGGCAGGAGTTTTGGGATATTTGATGGAAAACCCACAGGGCAGGGATTTGCTGTAATTGATGCCTGCATGGTGCAACCAGAGTACTTTCCTTATGTGCTCTCCCTGAGTCTTCCTCCTTTAAAAACATTTCTTGTATTTGCATTTTTGGTCACCTTATTTTGACCAGTTTAAAAAGTCCCTCAGGGAATTATTGTGCTCTCACACTCCTTGTCTTTAACTTCTTTACCTGAATGTTGCTTTTTATCCTTGGAAAAGTAGAACTTGCTTTCATGGTGTTTATATCAAGAGATAAAATTCCTGAGTTTTTTCTGTTTTAAATGCATAGACTCTAAAAATTACTGGAATTGGCAGGGAGCTGCCAGCTCCCCCATCCTTTGGTTTGGCAGAGCTTGGACACTTTGGCTCTGCGTCCCAGGACGGTGGAGCCTTTCCATGGAGCAGGAATTCCCGCGTGCTTTGTTCCTGCAGAACAAAATCCCTTTGGTTTTGTTCCCTTTTAGCCTTTATCCCACTCAGCGCTCTCCCATCCCTCCCATAGCCGGGGAGCAGCATCGGGATGTTGGGCAGGTCCTCAAAATCTCCTGGGGCTGCCCCGCGCTCCCCGCAGGGCAGGACAGAGTCCGGCTGCCAAAATAACCCCGAGCCAATGAGCGCGGCCGGGGTGGAGCCGGCGCCGTGCGGGGAAAACAATTCTCAATGAGAGCCCGGCCTGGGAGCGCGGGGCGCGCCGTGCCCGGGGCTGGTCCTGAAATCCCAGCGCTGCTCGCTCCTGGAGGGCGGGATGCTGGGGCAGAGCCCGATTCCCTGACTGATCCCTGAAATCCCAGCTCTGATCGCTCCTGCAGGGCGGGATGCTGGGGCAGAGCCCGATTCCCTGACTGATCCCTGAATTCCCAGCGCTGCTCGCTCCTGGAGGGCGGGATGCTGGAGCAGTGCGCGATTCCCTGACTGATCCCTGAAATCCCGCCGCTATTCCCGCTCGGGGAGGGCGGGATGCTGGAGCAGAGGCTGATGAATTTTTCATGAGCGGCCACAACAACAGCGGGAGCATCCTCCCAGGAGCAGCCGGGGCTTTGTGGCGGCGCTGCCGGATCCCGCGGCCGCTGCCCGGGCCGTGAGCGGGGGCCGCTCCGCGCCGGCCGCTCGGGGGATGCGCGGCCGTGGCCGCCGCTGAGCGCCCGCAGCTCGCCCGGCCCGCAGCGATGACGGCCAGGGAGCCTTCCCGGGAGCTCGCCACTCCCGAGGCCGAGGTTTACATCAGGACTTTCAAGGAGCAGATGCACCTGGAGCTGGAGCTGCCCAAGCTGCCCGGGAACAGACCCACGTCGCCAAAGATTTCTCCTCGCAGCTCGCCCAGGAACTCTCCCTGCTTTTTCAGAAAGTTGCTGGTGAATAAAAGCATCCGCCAGCGCCGTCGCTTCACGGTGGCGCACACATGGTAAGCCCTGCCGGGTTTAAACTGGGTTGAAACTGGGTTTAAAACCAGCGGAGCTGTGGTTTGAAGTGGGGAGAGGGAGCGCGGGTCCTCGGTGGGTTCTGCCGGCGGGGAATGGAGCACAAAAGCAGCCGGGGGATGCTGAGTGCGGGGCCTCGGCCCTCGTTCGGCCGCCGTTCTCCGGGAGGAATCCAGCCCTTTATTCCCGGGAACAAAGGCAGCAGCCGGCAACTTTGCCAGGCGCCGTGTGCTCGTGTGGGAGAGCCCGGGGCTCCACTGCAGAGCCCAGGAATTCATTTCATGACCCGTGAATGTATTTCGTAGCCCACTTGTGCATTTCAGAACCGATGGAATTATTTCAGAGCTCATGAGTTCATGACAGAGCCCAGAAATTCATCTCAGAGCCCATGAATTGATTTCAGAGCCCAGGAATTCATCTCAGAGCCCATGAATTGATTTCAGAACCCAGGAATTCATCTCAGAGCCCATGAATTGATTTCAGAACCCAGAAATTCATCTCAGAGCTCATGAATTCATTCCAGAACCCATGAATTTGTGTCAGAGCCTATCAATTCGTTTCAGGACCTGTGAATTCATTTCAGGACCAAATAATTCATTTCAGAGCCTGTGAATTCATTTCAGAACGAGGCACTCATTTCTGAGCCCATCAGTTCATCTCAGAGCCCACCAATTCATTTCAGGGCCCATGAATTGATTCCGGGGCTCATTCCTGAGCCCATGGATTCATCTCAGGACCCATGAATTAATCTCAGAACACATTTCAGAGCCCAGGAATTCATCTCAGAGCTCAGGAACTCAGAGCCTTCAGGGCACATTTTTTTCTTCTCTCAGCTCAGGGTGATTGGAGCAGGGCACTCTTGGAGCTAAATCCTGAAAAAGGCTTGGAGACAGTTTTTGCTGGCTACAAATCTCCCTCCTTTCCACCTTTTTTCCCATGGGAATCCTGTCTGGGAGGCTTCTTTTCCCTCCCCACAAATCTCTAACCCCAAACAGTCAATTTTGATGCCATTACAGCTGATTGGGGCTGCCTCTGAGGGTCATTTATCCTGCTTAAACCATAAACAGCCATCAAAAGATGAAATAAAATCCAGGAAAATCCTTGAGAATCTCACTGATTCATTTCCTAAATTTCCTGTTGCAGGATCCACCTTTTAAATCCCAAAATATGCACCAGTTGAGTGTGGGAATTGAACCAGAAAACTTTGAGTTATGTGAATTTTTTAATCTTTCCTCACACAGCCATAAATCCATTACTTTCCCATTCCTTTAGAATTCTGGAATCCTGCAGAATTCCTGCTTTTTTGTTTGTTGATTGGTTTTGGTTTGTTTTTTCTTTAAATCCAAGCAGCAATAACAACCTCAATCTGGTTATGAGCTGCAGCAGCTCCAGAGTGTTCGTGGGGATTTTAATTGCTCAGAGTCACTGGTGTTTGGGGTTTTTCACATTAATTCCCTGGAACATCTGTCATGGAGCTCATCTGGTCCCAGCAGCCTATCCAGGGAAATGAGGGAAAGATGCTCCAGCTGGGAATTAGGGAGCAGGATGGGACCAGGCTCAGCATCTGTGGTGTTCGGTGAAAAAAGAATTCAGATATTTCATTTGGAGATGGAACTTGGATCAGCTCGTAAAGGAGGTGGGACCCCTCTAGATGGAAAAAAGGAAAGGTTTTCAACTCAATTTTTAGGTGATTTGGAGCAGTTTTAAGCTTAGATAAGAAAGAAATAAATGTAGAAATAAGAAAATCACTCTGAAAAGGTTCCAAAAATGTTTGAGTGTGAGCACACCCTCAACACAAACCACACACCAAAGCCAGCTGAAATTTAATTTAAATATTTCAATTAATTTTCAGTATTTCCCTGTGTTCCAGCATTTCCTTGGAGTGTCTGGAGGGTGTTCCCTGTGTGCTGTGGGGTCCAGCTGAGCCCCTGGATGTGCTGGGGAATTCTGGGGTTGGGATGAGGGCACGGAGCAGCCTCACCTGTGCCCAGGCAAATGCCACTTACGTAAGGTGCCCTTTGTGGGGGCTGGGGAGGAATTGCCTCGGGAATAAATGGGCAGTGCCAAGCCAGGGAATCCATCTGTGCTGGATTTTATGGAATCTGTAACTTCTCCAGCCTCCTAGCCAGAGAACTTCCTCACTCTGGGGGGGGGGTAAATCAGCATTTTCACCACATTGATGCCGTTTTTTGGGGAATCTTCTGCTCCTTTTCCTTGTTTCCAGTTTTCTGCCTTCCCTCATTCCTCTTCCCCTTTGAAATTAAATTATTTTCCAGACATTTTCCTGCTTTTCTGACAGTACATGGCAATTCCCTCCTCCTGCTGGTGCTGATGGAATCTGTGTCACCACAGGCTGCTCCCATATCCAGACACATCTTGCCCAGGAAAAAAAGGAAAGCAATATTGAGGTTTGTTTTTTTTAGAATAAAGCCGTGATTCAAGTATTTCCATGATCCAAATGATTCTTTTCCTCAGGGAAAGGCTGTTCCCACTGTGTTCACCACAGTGACCTCCAGACCTGTGCCAGCCTCATCCCTGCCTGCTCCAAACCCTGCATCCCATCTCCAAATGCTTCATTCCCATAAAAGAACTGCATAAAACCTCTGTAAAACCTTCTACTTTGGGGTTTTCCTCCACCAGGATCCACCAGGCTCATTCCTCACTTGCATCTGGCAGTTCTGCCTCGGAGATCCCAGAATTCCAAATGCTCCTTCTTCCTTTGGTAATTCCCATCGGATCCCTTGGTGCATTTTGGGGGATTTTATGGGGAAAAAGGCAGGCAGAAGCCATGAAAATTCTGTTCACGGCGAGTTTCCTTTGGAGTGACTGGAGAGGGAGCAGCATCTCCTGCAGGTGGTCCTCAGCTCTTCCTCCTGCCAGCCAAATCCCAGCACATTCCCACTCCACATCCCACAGTCTGCTCTTCCTCAGCCCATCCATACCTCGAGGAATCCAAAGGAATAATTTTAAAAAACATCTTTGACTTTTACATCTCTTCCATCTTATTTTTGCCAATCAAGAACTTCAAATCATCCGTTTTACCCCCCTAGCAAGGTCCTTGACAGCAATGCTTGGAAGATCCCAAAGTTCAGTGTTTTCCAAGTGCACTCTGCAGTTTATAACGCTCATTCCTTTGTTTTGCTGGATTTAGCCTCAAAATTATAAATAGCTCTTCAAGGCCAGGTTGGACAGGCTTGGAGCAGCTTGAGATAGTGGGAGGTGTCCCTGCTCATGGGAATGGGATGAGATTTAAAATCCCTTTGAACCCAAACCATCCTGGAATTCCCTGAATATTTCTCCAACCTAAATCGTTTATTCAATTTTTATTTATTCCGGCTCTGGTGAGCTTTTAAAGAAGGGATTTCTACAATATGATGCTGATTGTCTTTTCTTAATTAAGATTTTTGTGGATTTTTCCCAAATTAATTCACATTTAGCTTCAATAATTTAATAGCTACCTGTTACCTCATGGAGGAAGAAAATACAGAACAGAAATGAAATCTTAGGAAATTTTGCTCTGCTTTTTCTCTTGGCTGTCCCTGAGTGCAGCTAAAACACAGCCAGCAATTTGCTTTTCCAAAGTATAATATCAAATAGAAATAATTTTATTTTAAATCCATCTTTTTTTTTTTTTTTTTTTTTGAAAACATGCTCTGTTTTCATGGCACAACAATCTCCCCTGGAGGAATTCAGGGAGTTAAATAAGATGGCACAATCCAGTTGAGACTTTTCCAAGCCTGGTGAGTAACAACAGAGCTCTTGAATTCCTGGAAGCTGCAAAATCCCATGGAGGCGGATGGAAATGATCCAGTTGTTGTGTTGGCTTTTGGTTTGTGATCATGGAATGGTGCTTCAGAAAGATGGAATTTTGGAGAGTATTTACTTGGAATTGCTGAGGGGAACAGGGGTTGATAAGACCCATGAATTTCTCCAGTGTTTTAGTGGTGGTGGAATTGATAATATCAATTAATTTCTCCAGAGGTTTGTTGCTGATGGAAATTATAAAATCCATGAATATCTCTGGTGGAGGAGCTCAGGTGCTCCTGGTGGGTCACTGGAATTGAAAAGATCCATTGATTTCTCCAGAGGTTTGGTGCTGGTGGAATTGGAAAGATCCATTAATTTCTTCAGAGACTGAGTGGTGGTGGAGGAGCTCAAGTGCTCCTGATGGCTCCCATTCATGGATAAGATCCATTAATTTCTCCAGGGGTTTGGTGCTGGTGGAATTGATAAGATCCATGAATTTCTCTGGAGGTTTGGTGCTGCTGGAGGAGCTCAGGTGCTGCTGGTGGCTCCCTGGAATTGATAAGATCCATGAATTTCTCCAGGGGTTTGGTGCTGGTGGAATGAAAGAGATCCATTAATTTCTTCAGAGGTTTGGTGCTGCTGGAGGAGCCCAGGTGCTCCTGGGGACTCCCGTTCATGGATAAGATCCATGAATTTCTCCAGGGGTTTGGTGCTGGTGGAATTGATAGATCCATGAATTTCTCTGGAGGTTTGGTGCTGTTGGAGCAGCTCAGGTGCCCCTGGTGGCTCCCATTCATGGATAAGATCCATGAATTTCTCTGGAGGTTTGGTGCTGTTGGAGCAGCTCAGGTGCCTCTGGTGGCTCCCATTCATGGATAAGATCCATGAATTTCTCTGGAGGTTTGGTGCTGTCGGAGGTGCCCAGGTGCCCCTGGTGGCTCCCTGTGCCACCCCTGGTGTCCCACTCTGCTGAGGTGGCCCTGCCCAGCGCTGCCATCCCAAACCCAAGCTCTCCTGGCCACCTTCTGACGGGATTTGGCCTGGAGGAGCTGACTCCTGCTTTTGAATCCAGTGTCTGTCACTGGTGCTGGGTGATCCCAGAGGTCTTTCCCACCCTCGGGATTCCGGGGCTTTTCGGGATGTGCTGCTGGAGCCGTTCCCACTGCGCTCCATTTTTAGCAGGATGCGTTCCCATATCCCAGTGTTGGAAACACCCTTGGCTGTGCTTTGATGAGCTGCTCTGCTTGTGTTTCTCACCCTCTGTTGATGTGATTGCGAGCTTCTTTTCCCAGTTTGGAAAAAAGCAGGATGATTTCTCCTGCTTCCAGCAGTTCCTCTTCCAGGCTGGGGCTGGGATTGCTCAATTCTCCACTGAAAGTTCCAGGAGAAACAAACTGAAGGGAGTAGGGAAAGGATGGGGGGGAAACCAGAAGCTTCCTCACTTTTTGTCAGCTGAGCGTGTTCTCCCATCTGTCTCCATCTCCAAGGAGAATTCCTCAGCACTTGGAGGAGGGATTGCGAAGGACACGGAGGTGAGGAGGAGACACAAACAGGCCCACACAACAACGACAGAGCCAGCTGTGCCATCCCTGCATCTGCTCTCTCCAGGGAAATTGGCTCCCAGCCCTGGCTGAGTCCATGGCAAACAGAAAGGAGCCACTTCCTTCATCCCCCGGCCACATATGGGGGAAAAGATGCTGTTAAGTGGTGCCCAGCTGTTCAGAATTCCAGCAAAACGCAGCAGGTCCTTGGATTAATAACTGGAGTTTGGTGGATTCAGCCATGCCCTGGGAAGGGGAGAGAGGAAGGGAGCAGATTCCTTCTCAGAGAAATGATTTCTGGAGTTTTAATATCTTTAAGTAGGTTTGAACGCCTTTAAATAAGTTTAAATCCCTTTAAATAAGTTTTTTGGTGCTTGCATGTCCAAATCTCTGAGGAATAAGCATTCCCAGAGGATCCCTGGTGGCTGAGGCCTGTCTGGAGAATCCCTGGCCTCCAACC
The DNA here is from genome assembly GCF_027579445.1 of Ammospiza nelsoni. Taxonomy (NCBI): domain Eukaryota; kingdom Metazoa; phylum Chordata; class Aves; order Passeriformes; family Passerellidae; genus Ammospiza; species Ammospiza nelsoni. Next base: position 35,011,708 of record NC_080641.1, read on the forward strand.
CTCACGCGTGGGCTCAACTGAAGTGAAATTTTCTGTAGCAAAAGTGTTTCTCCAGGAGGTTTTCCTGCTGGGTTTGGCTTTGTTGGAAGTGTTGATGTGTGGAACTTCCCTCGTGGCAGCATCCCCACGTTCAGGCTGTGTTTTTGGGATGTTCACTTCCCACATTCGGGCTGTTTTTGGGATGTACACTTGGCTCCTCCTGGGCTCCTCTTGGCTGCCAGGACAGACTGTGGCAGACTCATTCCTGGTTTATCATCCTTTAGGCACTGTGGGTTGGCTTCACTGCACATCTCCACATTCCTTGATCCTTTCTGGGGTTTTTTTTGGTTGTTTTTTAGCTTGTTTGGTTCTGAATAATCCCAGTGTTTCACTTGGATTGTCCAGTGTCACCTCAGGGGTTCCACAGGGATCAGAGGAATTATAAAACCAGGAGGGTTTGGGGTGAGAGGGACCTTAAAAATCATCCCATCTGTAGGAACACCTTCCATCATCCCAGGTTGCTCCAGGCCATCTCCGCCACTGCCCTGGGCAGCCTTTTCCAATGGATCACAGCCCTTTCCATGAAAAATTACCCAGATATCCAATCTAAACATCAGCTCTCCTCCTGTCCCTGTTCCCTGACCCCCCAGCTGTCCCCTCCTGTCAGGGAGCTGTGCAGAGCCAGAAGATCCCACTGAGCCTCCTTTTCTCGCATTGTTTTTTTCCTAGGATTTTCTGTATATTCTTAAAATGTTTTGTACTGCAGCTCTGTTTCCAGAAGCTTTAATGAACCCTGCAGGTAAGAACTGCAGAATGATGGATGACTTCATTAGGTGGAAGTTGCCTTCCCTACCAATAACAGAAAATTAGCTTTTCTGTGTTATTGGATCTGTTATTCCTGAGCTAACTGCAGGAGCTGAGCCTGGAATATTTCTGAGCCCATTCCACAAAAATGAGGTTTAAGGGGACTCAGAACGTTCAAAGGCATCCAGTCCTTGTAGCTTCAAAGGTATTTTCAGACCACCATAGAAGTCAAATGATGTGTTATTAATTAGAGCTGTTAATGCAGCAAACCTTGGGAACATGGACAACGCTCCCTGGGATTCCAGGCTGGAATTCTGGGCTGTCTGTGCAGGGCCAGGGGTTGGACTGGATGATCCCTGTGGGTTCCTGTGGTGCCCCAGGATTTTATCCTGCTTGGATAAACAGTCCTCTTGCTTATCTAGGGATTCTTTTATTCTGTGGTTTTTTTCTGAGGAAGATGGAAAAAGAATGGAAAAGCATCACATATGAAAGGTGGAATTTTGGGATGGGGTTGACAAGGAACATGGGACACGGCAAAGAGAGAAAGGGAGAAGGGCAAGTAAATCCAGATCTGGTGCTGTTCATACATCCTAAAATCTTAGGAAAATAAGGAAAATTCATGGCACGAGAAACTCATGTTCCTCATCCTGGAATTGCTGGTGGATATTGGAGTGCTGGACAGCATTTTAAATTTGAGTTTTTCCTTAGTGGCTGACTGAGGGAGGAAAGTTTTGAAAGCAACTGGTAATTATAGAAGTGGGATCACTATAAATTAATGATGGCAAGAGCTGAGTATCCGGCTGTTTTCCAAAGCTCTCTCTTGTCCTTAGGGAATGTGTCCTTTTAAATCTGGACTGTCAGACTGGCTCCCTTAGCAGGCTGCTCTGCTGGAGGTCAGGGCTGGGACAGGAGCACCAATGACCCTGGTGCCATCTCCCCCATGGGCTGAGCTGCTTCCAGCTGCTGCTGGGCTTGGTGTTCCCCTTTTCCAGGAGTTCTCTGTTGGATTGAACCCCTGGATCCATTGTTAACAAACTCATGGAGAGGTCACAGCCTGTTCATAAATTATGACTTTGGGTTTGGTACCGTTGGATATCGATTTCTTCTGGAGCCTCCTTCAGCTCCACAGGAGGTGGGTAAAAGCAGCAAATGGATTTCTGAGGCAGAGCCAGGGACAGCATTTATGGATTTGGTTTTCCTGTCAAAGACAACTGGGAACAAAGGAGGAATTATGTCCCCACCACAAAAAAAACCTCAAAACCCTCAGGCAACTCCATTGTGTATAAGTGATACTTGGCAGATAAACATCCATGGATTTTGAGAGGAGTCCATGAGGAACAATCCTGCTGGCTCAGGAGATTTCCTGAGATCCAGGTGATCCCATTGGGATATGGCAAAGGAGGAACAAGAGGGACAAGGTGGGACAGGATGGAGAAGATGCCCATGGAATGAGAGCTGGGGAGATGAGCAGCCCCCACTCTGTACAAACCCGATCTGGAAGGGTTTCCCTGGAGTCCAAAGTCTTGGCAAGCTCCAGTCTGGATCCAGACTCAGCTGCTGCCGTTTTTTCCAGCTTTTTCTTCCCTATAAACACAAGGTTCTCTTCTCCCACCCTGCCTCCAGCAACAACACCTTCCCCAGTCATCCAGACTTCAGCCTTTGGTTTTTCTAGCAGAGGCTGATGGAAATCTGTTCTGCTGCACTTCCAGGCTGCCTCCAGAAGGAAGGAGAGAAATCCTGAAATGCTGAAATGTCAGCCTTTGCTATTTTTACAGCCTTTCCCAGGAAGCAGCTCCGGCTGTGCCGTCTGCATCCCGATCGGGATCCGCCGGGGCCGATTATCCCTGTTTGCCTTGGCCTCGTCAGTTGTTGTTTTACAGGGAAAAAGCTGTTGTGGCAACTTGGAAATGCCTCAGTTGGTCAGCCCAGGGTGAGCGGAATGGGAATAATCCTCAGCTGTGCTTGGAGTGCATCAGGAGCTTTGGGGAGTAGCCTTGAACCTTTGTGTTGGGATTTGGTGGGTTTGAATTCTGTGAATCACAGAATCCTGGGATGCTTTGGGTTGGGAGGGAGCTTAAAGCTCATTCCATGGACAGGACACCCCCCAGTGTCCCAGGATGCTCATCCAGCCTGTCCTTGAACAATTCCATGGAGAGCCCACACCACTGGGATCCCTTGGCAACAAGAACCAGGTCTCCAAGGAAGGTTAAGGAAAAAACATGAGGGCTCTGTGGGATGGAAATCCCTCCTGAGAGGTTGTTTTGTGGGGTTTGCTTCTATTGTTGGGAATTCACTTTCCCCCACTAACAACCTTTGACAGGGAGTGCTCGGAGTCGCCTCCAGCTGGGCTTGAGGTGGGCTCAGATCAGCTAAAATTCATTAAAAGGACTTCAATCAACGTTAATCACAAAGCAAAACTTGAAAAATACTGTGAATTAAGCTCGTGGGCCTATTGTGTAATAACAGATGGAAAAATGAGGAATTCTCCTCGTGGGCTGAGCTGACAATTGGATCTATCAGAGAATTCCTGTTGATCTTGATCTGGATCACTCATCCCCATCACTTCTGTCACTGGACATCATTCACACTCAAATACCATTCTCACTCACATTTCAGACCAGTCTTTTTATTAATTTTGCTGTTAATTGACTTATTTTCTCTTGCTGTTTAAATCTCAAAAGCACAATTAAATGGAAAACCAGGATTTGCTTCAGTGCTGGGAGGTGGGAGAGGAACATCAATGGTGGGACTTGCTCTTGGGGGTCTTTTCCAACATTTCTGGTTCTGGGATTTTAAGGAGCAGGGGATAATCAAGCACAATAATTAGAGCTGCTTTATTAACGATGTAAATAATGAGGATGGAAGCAAGCTCAGAAGTATTTGGGGCTGATGTTTTAAATACTCATTTAGAGTTTTGTGCATGGCAATATGAGGGAAATACCACAAATCTCGAAGAGGTGGAATTTATGAGTTAAAATGTACAAAACTTGACAGTCAGAACTGGTGTGAACTGGGAGTAACTGGAGAGGTCAAGCTGGAGATTCAAATCTCAGGCATTTTGTTGTCTCTTGGTTGGATTTTGTATTTATTTAGTGCTTCCCACTGTGTTTTATTGTTAAAAATCTAATTTTCGAGTTGTTAGGATAAATTGCTTTCCTAAACCAGCTCTTGGCCTATTTCTGATTTCTCTAAATGAAGGCAAAGAGAAAGAAACTGGAATTATTTCGGTGCTTCAAAGCAAACACTCCCTGTGCAAGCAGCACCCCGGGCTGGTTCCAGCTGTCCCGATTCCTTGGGGAAGCAGCGATCTGGGGACAGTGGCAGCAGCCATTGTCACATCCCAGCGAAGGGTGACACAAACTGGGAATGGCATTGCCCCGGGCACATCAGCCCCTGTCGGCTGCATTTGATTCCGCAAAGATAACATGCTGAGCTCCAATTTTGCTTTCACTTCCATTCATGGCTCAAGGAAAGGGAAGAGAAGAAACTGAAACAGATTATTAAATGTGGCTTTTAGCCCGGGATCACTCCAGGCAGAAGGCAGGATGCCTTAAGGAATATCTGGGAGGAAAATGCGGTGTTTAGAGAGAAAAATAGAATATTTAATGTGGTTTTTGTTCAGTTTAAAACGACTGGGGGCTTGGGGAGAGCATTTGGCTAAATAGCTGATGAATAATTCAGGGTCACTAATTTAGGAACTCTGTCATAGAGACTAAAATTCATCGGTTTTGGCTGTAAACAAAGAGAACAAACATCCAGCATTTAACTAAACAGCAAATTCCGGGGTTGAAGCCTGTGGACCTTTGAAGGGCACCAGCTCTTGGCTGAGAGAGGCACAATTTAATTAGCATGGATTTTTGTTTTAGTCAATAGTAAAACCTCTCCCCAGAAGCTGTAATTCTAATTCAACGAGATTATATTCCTAAAGCTCCAGGATTTATGGGGAGGAAAGTTTGGATCCAAGCACACAGAGGGGATTTCAGGAACTCCATCTTCATCCCATAATTCCATGGAATGGCTTTGTTGATCCAAATATCTGAGGCATGTTTGATGCTGTCCCTCTGCCAGGCCTGAGCTGGAGCTGGAAAACAAAGGGGAGGATGTTCCCTGGTGAGCTCGCAGCCTTAATTAACACGATTAACAAATACAATTACCACAGAGAAAGGTTAAAAAGAGACAGGAGAGATAAAAGCAAATCTCCGAGAGGGACAAGAATGAACGCAGGGATATCAATGTTCAATCCTGGGAGCAGCAGCCACGATCCAGATGCTTTTCCCAGCTCCAAGTGCCCCATTTTCATCCTGGATCTCTTGATCTTCGTTGGCAGGAGTTGAAATGCTGCATTTCAAAGGCAAAGGAAGAATTCCTGAGACTTGGAGAACAGAGGAGTGTAGCGTGTGTCACCTTTCCAGGCAGACACTTCTGAGGCACTGGGGATTTACAGGAATGCAGAAATCTCCAGAAAATCTTCATCGCACTTGGAAATAACCCTTTAGTTCCCATTCCAGTGTCATCACAGGTTAGGGAAATTCCTGATGTTCCCAGTGACAAATAACCCTTTATTTCCCATTCCAGTCTGATCCCTCTGTAGGGAATTATCTGATGTTCTCATTGGGGAATCCTGTAGCTTGTAAGAATTAAGTGGATGCTCCTGCTCCAAGGGAGAACTCCAAAAATCCCAGTAATTTTACCTGAGACAAAAGAAAAGCAGTGATTACTTAGAATTTCAGAGCTGTCCCTTCAGTGGCCTTTTTTGGGACAGACATCTTCAAATCCCATTTTCCTTGATATTTGCTGCTCCAGCAGTGGCTTTGGGGTATAATTTTATGGATTTGTTTATTTAGATGAGTTGAGGTTTTTTTCTGAGGCTCTGCTGTTCCATAGGGCTTTCCTGTGGATCTGGGAGGATTTTGTGGTGCAGAATCGATCAGTGCAGCCCCGGGCTCTGAATTAAATTGATGTGAGATCTGTGACCGGTTTTGTCACCAATAATTCCTGCCTTGAGCACGATATTAAAGAGGACAAATGAATACAAAACAAAGCCACCACCAACCACACGGTTTTTATTTCACTTCCTGAATGTTCAATTAATTGTTGACAGAGATTTTTGGGGTAGATTGGGTTGGAGCTGTAAATTAAGCTTTTGTGGGTTTGTTTTGCATGCAGGGAAGATCCTGCCCGATTTGAAAAGGTCACCACTGTTAATCATTTCAGGAAGGCAGGAAAATATTCCAGTAATGACTCAACTGAAAGGAATAACCAAGATTAAAAGCTTCTTAGTGCTTAATAAGTGGGATCTTGATTAATTCATGCTTTTGTGACAACGGTTGTATTATCGAGCTGAAAAATATTTTTGGGGGGGGGACGACCTTGTTTGGCTTTAGGGTTTTTGGCTTGATTCTGCAATTTAAAAATTGGAGATCAATGAGAAGAAGGAATAACAGGTACCAGGTGCAGCCAGTCCTGATCTGGAATTGTCCCAAATGTATTTTCCAGGAGATCATTTGGGGATGGAAGAATTGTCCCGGGTCTCATAGGAACGAGATCCTGTTTTCATTCTCATGCTGCTTTATTTGTCAGTGGTTTTAGTCATCCTTTCAGCACCACAAAGTGATTGTTGGAAATGATCCATCACATTTCCATAGAGCTTGGGATTTATGTTAAATAGGATGTATGGATGTAATACAAATAGAGAATTGATCATCTTTGAAGGAATTCAGAGTTACTTGTTCTTGGTTTCCTTCCCCTCACCCCAAAATGTGGGATTCCTGGCTAAATACTGAAGGATTTATCATCATAATATTAACTTATTGTAGTTTTTATTATCTACCTTGTGTTCAAATATATTTTTAAAACACCAAATGATCAGGACTACTCATATTTAGTAAATACAGCAACCTAGAATTTTTTTTTCAATAATCCACACTTCTATTCTGCATTTCATTCCATTATTCCTGGTAATACTTTCATCTTTTACCACTCTAAGATGATTTTTTTTTCTTTTTTTTTTTTTGTATTAATACCTGCAAACAAATGTTGACAATCAGTATAACTAGTTTAGCTAAAAGAGGGCTGTTTTCTGATCTTAATCCTTCTATATTCTAATCCCAGGGGGGTTTTATGCTGGTGTTTTATTTCCTTTCAAACCCATCTCATTTCTCACACAACATTTCAGGTGTGAGCAGTGAATTTGCGTGCTTGGAGTGTCCCTATTGTGCTAATTTCTCCTGCTAAACAAGGGAATTTGAAATGCTTCAGACACATGATCCAAAGAATCCAATTTCATCCCAGGGTCCTGCTGCTCTTGCATCTCTCTAATGCATTTTCCACAATTTGTTTAGCTGAGAATTTAATCAGCTGGAACATCTATTTTTGATCCTGCTTTTACCAGGCCTGGCCTCATAGGGAGTGGATGAATTTGCGCTCAAGCTGAGGTGAAAAATGTCACATTTCTAATCTTGTGTCTAGTTTTTAGAATGATGAGGTGCATCTTCATATTTTTCAGTATTTTTAGGGCCCTGGCTTGAGCTTTTAAGGCATTTTCCCTCTAATCCTTGGCTGAACTGGTTTGGATTGGTGGGACACGTGTGGGGCTCCTTGGATTTGCGTTCCCTGCAGCAGATTAATCTCCAGGTCATCAAGCTGAAGTCTCCTGAGGACAGAGCAGGAGGAATTTTCTGTGTGGATGTTTCTGGATTTCAGGGGCTCCACCAGCCTCCAGGAGATGGCTGCTGTCCCTGTCCCCTTGTCCCTTTGGAGTCCCAGTGGGGTGAGAGTGCCAGGGGAAGGGCCAGCGCTGTCCAGTGAGGCCTTAGGATTGCAGCTTTCCTATTTTTAACTTACTTGTGATCCTGCAGTTCTTTAGTGCACAACTCTAAACTCCATATTCAGTGTGAGCTGCTGCTGTCCCATTTTGGGCAGACACAACAATTCCTCTCCAGGCCTGGCAATCAGGGACTCCTCACTGCCTCAGGCCCTGAGAGATGGAAACAAAAATGAGCTGGGGGGAGCAAACTTGGGGTAAATTATTTCATTACCTGAAGCTGTAATTGGAACATTAACCTTCAATATGCAAATGGACCGAACTTATAAAAGTGTGAGAATTCATGACCCATCATCCATTTTGGGTGCAGCCCCTGGAGGTGGTTTGTCTGCCCTAAATGTACCTGAAGGCCCCTCAATAAACAGAACTGCTTTTTATTCCCTTAATTTTGGCGTGGCTCTTGGCTCCCCTGGGATTTCACCAGAGATCCCTCAGGTGCAGGGGTTGGGGTTTGGGGTTTGGGGTTTGGGGTTTGGGATGATTCGGGGCCTGGGAGAGCTGAGGGCACTCTGGATGGGGAGCAGAGCAGCTCCAGAGGGGTTTGTGTCCAGAGGGACAGCGGGAGAGGAGATGGAGCAGCGAAGGGAGGCTGGTGGCAGAGGGAGGGAGCCACACGTTAAACAGGATTTAACTTTAGGGGAAACGATTTTAAACAGGGTTAGATTGGGAATTTTGGGAAGAAATGTCCCCTGGGATGAATTTCCCTGGAATGAATTTCCCAGAGAAGCCATGGCCGGATCCCTGCAGTGTGATCCAGCTAGAGCACCCTGTGATGGTGGGAAGTGTCCCTGCCATGGCACGGGTGGCACTGGATGGGCTTTGAGGTCCTAACTTATCCCAGCTTGTGTTTGTAGGGGTTTTTTGGGTTTTCTGTTCCTGAAAAACCAATATTCCAGGGCACCACGCTGTGTTTGAAGCAGGAGCAGACACAACGCAGCAATTACATCCAAAAATGTGTAGGTTCATCTGCTGCCTTTAATTGGGTTTTGGTGCCTTAATAAGCCCCCCTGTGGATAATTCTGTGGAAAAGTGCAGTGTGATCACTTTATTTCTTCATTCTCAAAATGTCTTTGTAGGGAACCTGTGATTCTTGGCAGTGTTTTGGATTTTGGAGAGCAGGATTTTATGAGTTTGGGAAAACAATTTCCAGTTTCCTTCATTTAATGCATTAAATTTTAATGGCTGAAAATATCCATAGGGTGTCCTGACAGAGTGCAAGTGAAAATTGTTCCAGTTTTGTTGTTGAAATAAGAATTGGAAATTTAGCCACTCCAAATTTTGAGTTGTTGAGTGATTGAGGGCAGTTGATCTCTGATAAAAATGAGGCTGAAACCCAAGAATTTCCAACATAAATCCCAGTTCTTTGTTTTGCTTGCAGCACAAATTGGCCAAGGGTTCTTTTCCATGCCTGTGGGTGAGTTCTGAACTCAGCACAGCATGAGGGGAACCTGCAGTTTCCAGGAAGTGTTTCATTCTTAATTTCCTGTATTATGGATGTTCACAGTCATCCCATTCATTCTTTTGGGATTTCAGTAGTTTTTCCCTAATGGAATCAATAATATTGCAGATAGAAATTCTTTGTATCTGTGGGACTTTGGTGTGGTCAGGTTTTAGGGGCAGTGAGTGTGTCTGGTTTGTTGTTTTCCTGTCAAAACCATGGAAAAAGGTTTGTGGAAGCTTTCTTTGACCTACCCTAAATTCCCAGGCTCTGGTGGAAATTATGATGGGGAAAAAAAGAGGGAAAGGATGTGGAATTTTGAGATTTCTGCCTCCTCTTGGCTGCTGATCATACCCAGAGTGGGGAATTTCCTCTCCTTGGAGGAGTGACCATCCCATTGTTGGGATTTTGCAGTGACCATGCATTGCTGGGATTTTGGGGTGACCATCCATTGCTGGGATTTTGGGGTGACCATCCATTGCTGGGATTTTGGAATGACCATCCCACTGTTGGGTTTTTGGAGTGACCATCCCATTGTAGGGATTTTGGAGTGACCATCCATTGCTGGGTATTTGCAGTGACCATCCATTGCTGGGATTTTGGAGTGACCATCCCACTGTTGGGTTTTTGGAGTGACCATCCATTGCTGGGATTTTGGGGTGACCATCCATTGCTGGGATTTTGGAGTGACCATCCATTGCTGGGATTTTGGAGTGACCATCCCATTGTAGGGATTTTGGAGTGGCCATCCCATTGCTGGGATTTTGGGGTGACCATCCCATTGTAGGGATTTTGCAGTGACCATCCCATTGTAGGGATTTTGCAGTGACCATCCCATTGCTGGGATTTTGGAGTGACCATCCATTGCTGGGATTTTGGGGGGACCATCCCACTGTTGGGTTTTTGGAGTGACCATCCCGTTGTAGGGATTTTGGAGTGGCCATCCCATTGCTGGGTATTTGCAGTGACCATCCATTGTAGGGATTTTGCAGTGACCATCCCGTTGTTGTTTTCCGTGGGGTTTTGGCGCTCTGTGCAGACACCTGCCAGGTGAAGCTGCTGTGTGTCAGACCCAGCTGGCAGCTGTGGGGGTTCTGGAAGCTGGCAGCCAGCAGAGATTGTTTTCCCCATTATTCCAGGCCGTTCATGGCTGATTTTGCCCTTTGAGGAGCATGACTGCTCGATGATTCACGGCTGCGTTCGCGGAGGCATTCCAGCAAGGAATCACAACCACGCCGCTCCTCTTGCTGCTTGTTTACTGCAGCAAACATCCAGAACACAAATTGGAATTCATTAATCTGCCTGCATCTTCCCAATTAGAATTGTTCAATTAATTTTCGGGGGTTTTGAGCCAATTTCATGGGGATGATCTCCATGTGCGCATCACACTTCACCACCGGCCTCGTGCTGAAAGCTGAGCTGCTTTAATTCTCAAATCTTGATTTTAGGCCATCAGAGAGGATTGATATTTTTGCCTCCAGCACTAAAAAAGAATTGTTTTGTGCTTTGTAATCTGTTACAACAACAATTTGCTTCTTCTTGCAATACACCTTTTAATTTGGCTGGCTGAGCAATATTTTCATTTGTAACCTCTGTGTCCAGAATGGAAAATGTAGCATCAGAGCAGCCTAAGGAAACACCCTCAGAGCAAATAATTTGCATTTTCACAGGTTAATTTTAGGAAATGCTACAGAATTTTGCTGTGAAAAAAGTGTGGCAGACAGGAAGAAGCAAAGTAAGATTTTCACCAGAAAAGAAAGAGGCAGAAATAGCAAAACATCAGGGGAGATTTAAAAATTGGTGTTATTTACTCTCCAGGCAGTTGCTTTCTCTTAGTTCCATGAAAATTGCAGGAGAAGGAAACTTCTTCCCATTTAGGGCCAGGAATAATTCCAAAATAATTCCAACACTGCAGCAGGGATGTGGGCATTTGGAAAAGCTTCAGAGGGAGGATGGAGAGGAGCTGAGCTCTATTCCATGGGCAGGCTACGAGGTCTTGAGCCTCAGTGCTTTGCTGAGCGAGGCTGCAAAGTTTAGGATTAATGAGGACCAGCTTTGGAGGGTGGGAAGAGATCAGAACATTCTGGAAATGTTCCTCACAGAGGTGGCTTTCTGCTCCCAGCAGGGGCACAGTGGAACTCCAGGGAACTTCCGTGGGGAACTGAAGGAATTCCTGGAGCAGGTTGGGTTGGGAGGGATCTCAGGATTGTCCAGTGCCCCCACCATGGCAGGGACACCTTCCCCTGTCCCAGGTGCTCCCAGTGTCCAGCCTGGCCTTGGGCACTGCCAGGGATCCAGGGGCAGCCACAGCAAATCTGGGAATTCCATCCCAGCCCCTCCCCACCCTCCCAGGGAACAATTCCTTCCCAATATCCCATCTAAAACCCCCTTTTTCCAGCTTCCAGACATTCCCTGTGTCCTGTCCCTCCATCCCTTGTCCCAAATCCCTCTCCAGCTCTTTTGGAGCCCCTTCAGGCCCTGGAAAGCCGCCCCATAACAACGTAGTACAAATAGTAAAACAACAGTTCTGAACATAAAAGACCATTTATCTTAAAAGCCATTACTCATTTATCTATTTAAAGAGCTTTTTTTTATGCAGGTGAGTACAAATCTCATTGTACTCCATAAATCCAGGGAAAAGGAGCCTCTGGCAGCAGTGCCAGGGTGTTCTGTCAGAGCTCCACCTCCCACCTCTGCCTCTCTGGGCTTTGTTGGCCCACACAGCTCCAAAGGAATAAAAGCTGCATCTGCTCTAAAAAAAAAGCTGAAGAGGGTTCGAGTGCAGTGGGAAGGGAGGGTTGGAGCAGTAACATCCCCGCTTTGCCTGGAGGTTTTTTCTGCAAAAATCCATGGTTTTGGTGAATTTGTTGTGTCAGAGATACCCTGCGCAGGCTGATTAGTCACTGTAATTAAAGCTTGAACCTCCCTGGGAAGGCACAAGGCCCCTTATTTCTGTGTGTGTTGTTTGAACTGCGGGTCAGGAAGGGAGGTAATTGCTGCCAAATTGCTGGCTGCAGTTCCCAGAGTCACAGATCCGTTTGCTCCCTCTGCACTCCCGGGGTGGGAGGTTAAATGTGGCAGGAACGTCACCAAAAACAGCAGCAAACGGAGGATTCTGCTCCTCTCAGATGAAGCCCCACCTGCAGAGCTGCCCCAGCCCTGGGGACAACATCAGCAGCACCTGGAGCTGCTGGAGAGAGCCCAGAGGAACCCGTGGAGCTGCTGCAGGGCTGGAGCCCCTCTGGAGCCAGGCTGGGACACCTGGGGGTGCTCACCTGGAGAGGAGAAGGATCCAGGGAGAGCCCAGAGCCCCTGGCAGGGCCTGGAGGGGCTCCAGGAGAGCTGCAGAGGGGCTGGGGACAGGGATGGAGGGACAGGACACAGGGAATGGCTGGAAGTGAAAGAAGGTAGATTTAGATATTGGGATATTGGGAAGGAATTCCTGGCTGGGAGGGTGGAGAGGGACTGGGCTGGAATAGAATTCCCAGATTTGCTGTGGCTGCCCCTGGATCCCTGCAGTGCCCCAGGCCAGGCTGGACATTGGGGCTGGAGCAGCCTGGGACAGTGGAAAGTGTCCCTGCCATGGCAGGGGTGGGATTTAAGGTCCCACCCAACCCAAACCATTCCAGCATTCTTTGGTCCTGCAGCATTCCCATCCTCGCTGGGACTGTTCCCAGCAGATCATTGATTTCCATGAGGACTCAGACCCTCCAGGTCTCTTCAGTGAACTCATTTTATTGATAGGATTTTCCCCTGTCTTTTTCTTTGTCTCCCCTGCCTCCCTTCTCCAAATATTGATGTCTGGATTGCTGGAAAAGCTGGATTCCATTATCCCTCCCTGTGAGACCAAAGCCCTCTCTCTAGGTGGTGCTGCCTCCTTTACATCCCCCCAAAGGGGAAATTTCCCTAAAAGTCTTGTCTCCCTAAATTATATCCATGTTTTTATGGAACAGCAATGGAATTTTTTTTTAATCCATAACAATTGTGTCTTATCCAGCATTGGAGTGAGACTGGGTTTGCTTTATTCCAATTACTGAAATGAGTGGTTTATGAAATGCGGGAAATTCTTACTAAATTCCATTTTATTTTTTTTTTTAATTGAATTGAGGAACTGGCAAACGGTGCAGCTCTGCCAGGGGAATTTTCACCTGGTTTCAGTGCTGGGAAATGGTTCCAGTTACTGCCTGTATCCCCAGATTCTGTGTATCCAACTCTGTGATGCCAAAACCCAGCAGGGTTTTTCTGGGCAGGATTTAATTTCGTATTCCTTCCTTACTAAAGTATAAATCTTTGTGTTGTTAATCCAATTCTTTGGTTTCTGAATAGAATAAAAGCAGCCTTTTATGTTAGGCAAGACCTGGATCCAAGGTTAATTCGAATTTTATGGATAATCCCTCATTCTGTTCTGGGCACAATTGGATAGACCTTCCCAGAATTTGAACATCACATCCTTAACAAGGTTTTATTTTGTTTATAAAGCATTTTAGTGGCAATGGATGAATGTTCCCACTCAGGTATCACCTCAGGAGTGTACTCCTTGATTGCTTTATTTTTAATTTATTAGGACATCACTTTGTCTTTACTCTTGGGTTAAAAGCTCCTTTGCTTCCTGAACACTCTGTCCCTTCACCCAAGAGTTCATTCCTTGATGTGAGCCCTGGAATTCTCACTAAAAAACCAGAAATCTGATTTTTATTTCTTCTGTAATGCAAATTACTGCCCATTTTCAGGGATTCAGACAAAGGTGATTTCTTTTTGCTGTTGGCTTCTCTTCTTCAATCCTCCTAAATGTCATTTATATTGTAGGATATTATGGAGTCATGGAGTGGGTTGGCGTGGGGCAGAGCTGGATGAGCTTTAGGGCCCCTCCCAGTCCAAACCAGTCAGGAATTCCATGGCCATGATGAGATGACAAAATGAATTTAGGAATGGAGTGAATTCCTTTCCTGGGAGTTTCTGCTTTGCTCCACAGTGCTGCCCAATTCTCAGCACTGGGAATCCTTCCTGCTGAATTTGGGAATCCTTCCTGAGGAAATTTGGGGAACATTCCTAAGGGAATTTGGGACTCCTTCTTGCAGGAATTTGGGAATCTTTCCTGCTAGGATTTGGGAATCTCTCCTGCTGGAATTTGGGAATCTTTCCTGCTAGGATTTGGGAATCTCTCCTGCAGGAATTTGGGAATCTTTCCTGCTGGAATTTGGGAATCCTTCCTGCTGAATTTGGGAATAATTCTGGCTGAATTTGGGGATCTTTCCTGCTGGAATTTGGGGATCTTTCCTGCTGAAGTTGGGACTCCTTCCCACTGGAATCCTGAGTGCTGCTGTGGGTGCACATCCTTGTTTTTTAACCCATTCCCTCCCTCCCAGGTTGGCAGGACCCTGCTCTGCACGTGGAGCAGAGTTCAGTGCCAGCAAATCCAGAGCAAGAGGGAATGATTGGATAATTCCCTGGGTCAGCAGTAATGGGAACTAATTCAGGGTACTTTGGGAGATTGAATTAGGATCTGAAGTGGATCCTTTATTGAGAGCAATTTCTGAGGCTCCCCCTCTCCATCCAGCAATAATTCATGGGGAAAAATGCTCCTGACACCTGAAACCAGACACACAAAATGGGATTTTTGTGCTGTTTGTAACAGGGAGCACTGGCAGTTTTGACCTTTAAATACACACTTTTAGGGGGTTTTTTTGCCTTTTAAAATCCAACAGGATTTTTTCTTTCCTGTGTTGGGTGTAACACTCGTTAAAGGAGGTGCCAGCACCCAATTCCTGTTCAGCTGGAAATAAATAAGAAATAAATACAAATTTGGGGTTGAATTACCCCAAAGAGGGTATTGAATGCAGAAAAAAATATCCTTATTTTAGGGGAATGGAATCAGCAGAGCCTAATAAAGGAAACAAATGCCTACCACTAAAATAATGCCTTGTTTTAAGCATTTCCATGGGTGGAAATTTCCATCCTGTCCTGCAGTTGGATGTGTTTGAGTTTGACTTTGAGGTGACTTTGTGAAATGCTGGATGTTATTCCAGCCCTGGAAAAAGCTGGAGCTGCTCCTCTTGAATCATCAGAATGAACAGATTTTACTTCAAGTCTGACAATATTCATTTCTGGCAGGCCTTTTCCATAGGATCTCTGGGTTGAAATTGCCCTCAGAGGTTTCTTCCAATCAAAATAATTCTCCTGGAATCCTAAAACTTGTTTTTGCAGGAACTTTTAAGGTTTAAATGGAGGAATGTGGATGTTGTAGCAGTGTTGGGATCTTTTCCCAAGGAATTTTCCTTCCTTTTATTTCAGTGGAAGCTTTGCCTCTCCTCATTTCCTGAGAATGGTTCTGTCAGTTCAGAGCTTGGGAATTCAAGGAGATTTTACCAGAAAATGGGAGGTCTTAATTGAATTTAATTTAAACTTTTAATTTAATCATGCCAAAGACCGAACATCTTTGACTGCAGACACAGCCCAGGCATTCAGCTGATGATTAAAACCCAAATAAAAGGTGGAAAGGGAAAAAAAATGGCTGAAAACAGAAAGATCTGGGCTTTGGCCTTTTCAAATTTGTTTTAATTGGTTTGAAGTGTGTGGATGCTGTGGCAGGGAGTGGCCTGGGGTGGGTTCAGTCCCAAGTCCTTGGCTGTCACTGCCAGCTCCCTGCGACATTTAATGCCTGTCACTCCCTCATCACTTTAAAAACAGTGGTGGAGGGGAAAAAACTGGGAAATAATGGGAAAGCAACGCTTGTGTCAAGAAAATGCTTGAAATGCTGCACTTTAATTATTGCCTTCTGCCATGAAAGGCACAGGTGGGAGTCATTAACTCCAAAATAACCCCGAAAAAACAACACACCCCAAAGCTGCCTCTTTGAAAACAGATAATGGGGAAATTACAGGTGAATTCAGCAATGAGAAAAATGAGAAAATTGCATAATAAGGACAAGATTGACAGCAGTAAAATTTTTCTAGGGAAGGACCAACAGGGAACAGAAAAGGGGGAATGTTTGGAAATTCCAGTGAAGATTTCAAACTGCACGCAAGGCCCAGGATGGAAACAAATATTGTGAGGGGGAAAAACACTGCAAAGGCCAAATGTGGAAATTCCTGCCTGGAAAAGGCTCTCTTATCCAACTCCAGAGCTGCTATTGGGATGTTAATCCAGGAAATATTTGGGAATTCTGATGGAGATTTCAAATTGCGCACAAAGCCTGAGATATGGGCAGATATTGTGAGGGAAAACCACTGTAGAAGCCAGCAATTCTGCCTGGAAAAGGAGCTTTTATCTGCACTCCAGAGCTGTTACTGGGGTTATGAATCCAAGGAATGTTTGGGAATTAAAAGGCAGATTTTGAATTGCACACAAAGCTGGAGGTACAAGATAATATAGTGAGGGGAAAACCACTGCAAAGGCCAACTGTGGAGATTCCTACCTGGAAAAGGGTCTCATATCTGCACTCCAGAACTGGTTTTTTGGGTCTTAAACTCAGAAATGTTCTGGGAAAATGGAAAGGAGGGAAGATAAGATGGAGAGCAGGCTGGAATTACACCTGGCAGGAAAAAAAGGTTCAAAGATCTCTCCTGGGGCTCCCAGGGTTGCTGAGTGTCCCTCCAGTCAGGAACATTGCTGGGATGGGGACTGGGACAAGTGACAGAATAACCAGGAGAGCTCAGAGCCAGCTCAGGAGCCTTTGGAAGTGCTGAGGAACTGCTTAATAATCAAAGCCATTAAATATAATGAGAAGCTGGGGAGGGCGCATCTTAGCTCATCTCCTTGTTTGCTGCTGTGTGGGGGAAAATTTCCCTTGGATTCTTCCCGGGATATTAAAACACCAAGTGCCCCCTCCAAACCCCCCCGGGATGTGGGCTGCAGGGTGGGGAAGGCAAATTTTCCTTGGAGTCTTCCTGCGATATTTGAGTTGGCCTCCCAGGATATTAAAACACTGAGTGCCTCCTCCAAAATGCCCCTGGATGTGGGATCCAGAGTGGAGAAGGGAAAATTCCCTGGATTCTTCTTGGGATATTGAAACACCCAGTGCCTCCTCCAGAACCCTCCCTGCATGTGGGATCCAGGGTGGGGAAGGGAAAATTCCCTTGGATTCTTCCTGGGATATTGAAACAGTGACTGCCTTCTCCAAAATCCCCCTGGATGTGGGATCCAGGGTAAGGAAGGGAGATTCCCCTCGGATTCTTTCTGGGATATTAAAACAGTGACCGTCCTCTCCAAAAACCCTCTGGATGGGGGATGCAGGGTGGGGAAGGGGAAATTCCCTCAGATTCTTCCCAAGACATTCGTGGATTCCTGGGATTTTAAAATATCTATTGTCTGATCAAACCCCCCTGGATGGGGACGGGAGAATTCACTTGGATTCTTCCCAGGGTATTAAAGGACCAAAAGCTCCCTCCACTCCCACTGGATGGGGAAGGGAGAATTCCCTCGGCTCCTTCCCGGGGTGTGGAAGCACGGAGTGCCCCCTTCATTCCCCTGGATGGGGAAGGGAGAATTCTCTTGGATTTTTCCCAGGGTATTAAAGGACCGAGTGCCCCCTTCATTCCCCTGGATGGGGAAGGGAGAATTCTCTTGGATTTTTCCCAGGGTATTAAAGGACCGAGTGCCCCCTTCATTCCCCTGGATGGGGAAGGGAGAATTCTCTTGGATTTTTCCCAGGGTATTAAAGGACCGAGTGCCCCCTTCATTCCCCTGGATGGGGAAGGGAGAATTCTCTTGGATTTTTCCCAGGGTATTAAAGGACCGAGTGCCCCCTCCAATCCCCCTGGATGGGGAAGGGAGAATTCTCTTGGATTTTTCCCAGGGTATTAAAGGACCGAAAGCTCCCTCCAATCCTCCTGGATGGGGAAATTTCCCTTGGATTCTTCCTGGGATATTACAGCAGTGACTTTCCTCTCCAAACCCACCCTGGATGGGGAAGGGAGAATTCCCTGGGCTCCTTGCCGGGGTGTGGAAGCATGAAGTGCCCCCTCCATTCCCCTGGATGGGGAAAGGAGAATTCCCTGGGCTCCTTGCCGGGGTGTGGAAGCACGGAGCGCCCCCTCCATTCCCCTGGATGGGGAAGGGAGAATTCCCTGGGCTCCTTGCCGGGGTGTGGAAGCACGGAGCGCCCCCTCCGCTCCCGCTGGATGTGGGCTGCAGGGATCCGTGCCCGGCTCAGCTGTTCCCGAGCGGGAGAGGCGAGGGATGCTTCCTGCGGCATTGTTGTAACCATGACTCCGCGGACGTCATCCCGGGAAAATAGCGCCGGGAACATTTGTGGAACAAAGCTGAGGGTCCTGGCGGAGCGCTGCCGTATGCACGCCGCTCATTTGCATATAGATTAACTGGCACAAATTGAAATGGGAGCTGCTCACCGAGCCGCGGGAGGAATTGCAGCATTCGGGGAGGTGATTCCAGGGGGATGTTGGGACGGGGCAGGGTCATCCCGGAGGTGCTTTGGCTCTGCTGATTCAGCAGCTTTGGTCCTGCCCTCTGGAATAATCCTGGTGGGAGCTGCGATGGAAAAGCATCAGAGCCCTGGGAGTGCTGTTGGAAGTTGTTTCCAGGGCTCTGCTGGACCTCGAGCGACCCTGTCAGTAAAAACACTGGGAAAGGGAGAAACCGATGGGAAACAGAGAGGGGTGGAGGAATGCCAGTGGAGAGGGAATGGCATGGAGGGGAAGGACCAAGGGGATGGAGGCTGGAGGAGGAGAGAGGAGGATGATGGATGGATGGATGGATGGATGGATGGATGGATGGATGGATGGATGGATGATGGATGGATGGATGGATGGATGGATGGATGGATGATGGATGGATGGATGGATGGATGGATGGATGGATGGATGATGGATGGATGGATGGATGGATGGATGATGGATGATGGATGGATGGATGGATGGATGGATGGATGATGGATGGATGATGGATGGATGGATGGATGGATGGATGATGGATGGATGATGGATGGATGGATGGATGGATGGATGATGGATGGATGGATGATGGATGGATGATGGATGGATGGATGGATGGATAATGGATGGATGGGTGATGGATGGATGGATGATGGATGGATGATGGATGGATGATGGATGGATGGATGGATGGATGGATGGATGGATGATGGATGGATGGATGGATGGATGGATGGATGATGGATGGATGGATGATGGATGGATGGATGGATGGATGGATGATGGATGGATGATGGGTGGATGATGGATGGATGATGGATGGATGGATGGATGGATGATGGATGGATGGATGATGGATGGATGGATGGATGGATGATGGATGGATGGATGGATGGATGATGGATGGATGGATGGATGGATGGATGATGGATGGATGGATGGATGGATGGATGGATGGACGGATGGACGGATGGATGGATGGATGGATGGATGGATGGATGGATGATGGATAATGGAGGGAGGCAAAGTGGGCCAGGGGTCACCACAGCCTGACCTCCCTCCTCTTCTCCATCCCACCAAGATTCCATTCTGCTTCCAGCTTTTTGTGTCCAAAAGCTGGCAAGGAGGCAGGAGCACCAGGCTCTGGGCACAGGCACGATCCTCTCTGGATCCACATGGATCCTCTGCTCCTGGGAATGTGGAGCATCCTTGGGCCCCACTGCCCTGCTGGAGGAACATTCCCTCTCCTTCCTGGCCACTCTGTGCCATGGCTGGGATATTTCCCACCTGGAAGAGCCTAACAAGGTACAGGGACTGTACCTGAGGGATTCTGTGTGCTGCTGCCTTAGGATTTGTCATAAAAGCACTTACAATTGAATTTTTGGGTTTTTTTCTTTATGCCAAGGCCTCCCAGTTCTGTTCCAGTTTTCCCTGGAGTGTAATGAAAAAAAAAAAAATAATGGGATTATACAGGAATGATCCCATTGGAAATGCCCAAAAAGCAAATCCCTCCTCATCTGCAGTGGAGTTTTTTGGCAGGAGGTCAGAGCAGCAGGAAATCATTCCAAGGCAATTCCAAGGTGTCCTTCCAGGCTAGAAATAATTCCAAGGAAATTCCAAGGTGTCTTTCCAAGCTGACAGGGTCTCCCTGGAAATTTGAAACCCACTTCCTTGGAACAAGTTTTTCCACCCTTGAAAATTGAAATTTTACCAATAATTCCCAGTTCTTTTTCCGTGAAAACTGAAAATTTACTGATAATTAACAAAATAAATCAGCAGGAAGATTAATTATTATTTTGGATATTTGACCTTTTGAAAAAGACAGAGTTATCCCTGTTTGTGGGTAAATATTGTTATCGGAGCTTTTTTGTGCGCAAAATAAGTTGTCAGGAAATAAGCTGATATTAAACAATTTTATCTCCTGATGTAGTGAGAGGGAAATGAAGTTTTGAATAAATTCCCAGATTTTCTTTTGTGCAGCTCAGAGAAGTCCAGGGAAAATTTACTTCAGAAATAAATCAGCAGAAATCTTGGCAAAATTAAGATTTCTTTTCATTCCTGTGAGCTTTTCCAGTATAAAAACTGGGCACCACTTTCCCAGTCAAGAATATTCCTGTGCTCAGGTGACTTTCCTGCTCTCTTTTAAGCCAAAGTGCATTTTTTCCCTGTAGAAAAATTCCAATAAATCCTAAAGTAGTTATCATCCATAACCCCATTCCATGAGAGTGCTGCTGTTGGGATTCTCCGGGCTGGAAGGAGCATTTGGGAAGTCTTTCCCTTTTATTGAGGGCATCCAGATCAACTCCAATAGATCAAAGTCCCTCTTTGTGGAGTGATGGGTCTGACTCATCTTCAGCTGAGTCATCCCGAATATTGAGCCATCCTTCAAAGCAAGGAAATCTTGGAAAACTTTTCACTCCTGGCAACCCCCACGAGAAAGGCTCGAGTCAATAAAACCAACACGGAAGAAGTGAGATCAAAGAATTCCAAGTTTTCTTTGGCAAAACACATCCCAGCGTGAGAAGGAAGGTAAATCCCTTGCCAGCCCTGCCAGAATCCTGGGATTTTGGGGGCTGTGACCTCGGACCAAAGCTTCCTCTCTCCAGCATTTATCCACACTGGGAATCATCATTGGGTTTTCCAGAATTCCCTGGCGCTCTGCAAACCCCTGTGATGCCTTGTGCAGGCTGTCCCAGAGCAGAGTCCCAGAATAAAGCAGGGATTGATTCCAAGCATCTCCTCCATGGATGCACCTTGGGCAGCACCAGAGCCCAGCCAGGGCTGCACCCAAGATGAACCAAAATGGCCCCAAAATGCACGAGCGGGCACGGGCTCTGTCCCTGGGATCAGCTCTGCTCCATTTGCACCTTGCAGTTCATTGTCCCATTCCAGCTTTAGCCCAGGCAGTCCCACCCTGCTTGTTTTTCTCTCTCCAGCCCACGGGGTTTGTGCTCTGGGCTGAGATTTGGGTCATTTGTCCTTGGTGCCCAGCTGGAGCAGGAATTGTTTTGTCTCCCTGCTCTGTGCACAGAGCCCACCAACACTGAATATGAAGCCCAGACCCTCACACTGAAGCAGCACAGAGTGTGAAAATAGAAAAGCCAAACCTGAGGCATCACCTGAAGGTGGAGTTTGGAATGAGCCACCCTGGCCTGGGATACTTCGAGGGATCCAGAGGAGTCCACGACCACTTTGGTTGAAAAAACCCCAAATTCACAAAGAACCCATCCTAACTGCCATCCTGGAAATCATTCCAGGCAGGAAGAGAGGATGAGTGGGATGAGCTCACCCAGAAACTTGGAAGCCAAGGAAGTGGCTGCTGCAGCGATTCCCTGCTGAATGCATCCCAGGATTTGTGCTGGGTATTGTTGTCCACAGAGATTCCTGCCAGCTCTGGGCCAGCCTGGAGGAGGCCTTGGAGTGAGGAACATCCTGGGTGCAGCTCAAACGTGGAATCTGGGAATGGGTTAGGTGGAAGGACCTCAAATCCCATCCCAGTGCCACCCTTGCCATGGCAGGGACACCTCCCACTGTCCCAGGTTGCTCCAGCCTGGCCTTGGGCACTGCCAGGGATCCAGGGGCAGCCACAGCAAATCTGGGAATTCCAGCCCAGCCAGGAATTCCTTCCCAATATCCCAATATCTCAATCTACCTTCTTTCACTCCCAGCCATTCCCTGTGTCCTGTCCCTCCATCCCTGTCCCCAGCCCCTCTGCAGCTCTCCTGGAGCCCCTTCAGGCCCTGCCAGGGGCTCTGGGCTCTCCCTGGATCCTTCTCCTCTCCAGGTGAGCACCCCCAGGTGTCCCAGCCTGGCTCCAGAGGGGCTCCAGCCCTGCAGCAGCTCCATGGGTTCCTCTGGGCTCTCTCCAGCAGCTCCACATCCTCCTGATCCCATATTCCTGGTGTCTGCAGCTTTAAAAGGGAGCTGGGTTGACTCAAATCCCTTCCCAGGGATGTGTGGAAGTGGGATTTGTACTACTCCATCTGCTGCCTGAGGAGGAGGGCGAGAAATGCGCTCTAACGAGGAGAAACTGGGGAAGACAAACATATGGACTTGGGAATTTGATGGATTCCTTTTTAATAGTTCAGAGCTCTCCAAGTGGGGCTGAAAGCATTATAATTCCCAGGAAAAAGGCACGGGGAGCAGCTCCTTAATTGGACCTGAGCAAAATGATGTGAGTGGAAAACAGGGAGTACTGAAATAGCTTCCCGTGGTAGGTTCTCTGTCAGGGAAGTGGAGATTTGCAGTTCTTTACTCCTAAATCAACAGTTTAAGAAAAAAGCCCAGGAATTTCTCAGCTGGATTTTTAAGTTGAACAAAATTGTAGAAATTTGGGGAAAATGGAACAACTGGGGACTCCAGCATGGGTACAAAACTCACACTGAGCTCTTTTTATTCCATATCCAAGTAGAGAGAGGTGCAGTTATAGGGAGGGAGTTTGGAAACAGAACAGATCCATTGGGAATATTGATTTGCCACTTGTAGATTTTCCCTGGCTTCCACCTTGCCTGACAAAAATTCCCTTTGGATGGGAGGTCCCACCCAGCAAAGCTGCATTCCCACCTCCTGATTCCTCTGCTTCCCACCTCAAATTTTCCAGGTTTTTCCTTCCCTTTTCTGGCTTCAGAATTTCTGAGCTTCTTTAAAGCCTTTAAAGCAAAATTTCAATTAAATGCAAATAAAGCAGAGTTTATTTTAATTCAGATTTTCAGAGTTCATGGAGTATGCATTCCAAACTTAAGGAATACCACAGTGATGTTGCCACAGAATTCCAGTGGTGCTCTTTATATGTTTATCCTCTTCCAGACCTCTGTTTTTAAGGATTCTGATCCAAAGGCACTAAAAGAGCTAAAATTTGGTGTTTTGTTCTCTTAGAGGATTTAAACAACTTTGGAAAATAGCTTTGCCATAAATTATTCAGTGATAAATGTATTTGGGAAGGGTTCAAGGTTGGATGGGACTTGAAGCAACCTGGGGTAGTGGGAGGTATCCCTGTCCATGGCAGGAGGCGGAATGGGATGGGATTTAAGCTCCTTTCCATCCCAAACCACTGCACAAAATACAGATTTTATCTTTCCACATTAAATGTGAAATCTGTGTTTTTATTGACTTGATATATTGAGCCTTTTCCTCAAATTTTTTACATTTATGGGAAGGTTCCTAATTGCCAGCCATGGGATTTGATGGTTTCCTTGAGTTTCTTCCCAAAGAAGTCTGGGAAGATATAGGATAATAATTAAGTGCTATTTTCTTATATAGAGATATAAAAAAAATCCATATAAATATATAAATATGGATCTAAAATCCTGGAATCACAAACACATGCACAGCCAGGATGCAGCTGTTGGGGAAAAACATCCCTCAATCACGCGAACAATTGGGAAAACAAGTCCTGTGCCGTTTTTAGGCCATCTCCAGAGAAGGGCTCATCAAATCTGCATGAGTTCCACCCCAGAAAGGGCTCCCAGCTCTCCCTGGGCCGTGTTTTCTCTGGAATGCCGTGTTCTGCACATCCAGGCAGGGTTCAGGGGGGTCAGGCTCTGATGGATTGCACTTGGCAGCTCCGTGGCCTCGGGGCTTCCGAGGGAGCTTCCTTGGGAGGCAGGTGAGCTGCTGGGGGAGAGGAGTCAGCCTTTGGTGTCCCTGCTGCAGTTCTCCCCTGCAAGTTTCCCTTTTTTTTTTGCATTTTTGTGGATTAGTTGGTGGTTTCAAACACCCATGGAAGAGGCAGAGCAGCTGGAGCCCTGTGGGGTCAGGGGTGTCCTTGGGGGATCCTCCAACACCTGGAGGTGACACCAGGGCTCCTGTGGCTCTTGCAGGCGTAGGGTTGGATCTGTTCCAGTGGGATCCCACCCGAGAGAGCCAGGCTGGGAATTGGCACACCTGGTGGTCCTGAGGGAATGGGAATGTTGCTGAGAGCTGCTGTCACCATCTCTGCCACCAGAGATCCCACTGGGATTAAAGATCTGGGCTGGAGAGGAGAGGGAGCCAGGAGAGCTCAGAATCCCTTGCAGGGCTAAAGGGGCTCCAGGAGAGCTGGGGAGGGTCAAGGAATGACAGGACAAGGGGAATGGCTTCCCAATGATGAAGGTTGGATGGGATATTGGGAAGGAATTCCTAATCAGGAGGCCATGGAATAGAATTCCCAGATTTGCTGGGGCTGCCCCTGGATCCCTGGCAGTGCCCAAGGCCAGGCTGGACACTGGGGCTTGGAGCACCTGGGACAGTGGGAGCTGTCCCTGCCCATGGGAATGGGATGGGATTTAAGGTCCTTCCACCCAACCCATTCCCAGATTCCATGCTGCACAGCTGAAGCGGGGAGTGCCACATTCCATCTTTTCTGGATTTTTACCTGGAAAACAAACACGAGTGTTCACAGCAGCTGGGGATGGATCCTGGAGTTCCCGAGCTGCTGCCTTTTCCTGGCAGGGTTTGCTGGGAGCTGCCATGGGATCAGCACTCCTGGAATGCTTTTTAATCTCCTGTAATCACATCCATCATCAACATAATGAATTCTCATCCTGCTCCTCGCCTGCTTCTCATGGAAAACCATCCAAAACCGCTCACATGCTCCTAATGCAGGAATTTCCTGAAGAATTCCAAGTAATTCTCTTTTGATCCAGCTGTTAATTGCTAATTCTGATGGCATTTGTTTTACCAGGAATTACCTTTTCCCAAAGTGTGGAACAGCTTTGTTGGGGAGTTCTCTTGGCATAAATTTAAACCCAGGGAAGGATTTTCCTGAACACGGAACTTTTAGTGGTTGTGTTGGAAGTTTTCCACAACCAGCTGGGGCTGGAATTTCATGTGAAGGGTGAACTTTGCATTCTCATTTGATTTTATGATTTTAGTTGAATACTAATGAGCCTCTAATTGTCATTTCTGGAAGTTAATGGCTGAGATAATGGGCTGGGGGCTGTTCCCTGTGGTGCTCCATGGGGGATATCCAGATTCCTGCACATCCTTGGGATGAGCAGGTTGGATGCAGCTCCAGGCTGGGAACAAGCCCTGCTTTCCCCAGCTCTGGCTGTTGGAGAAGGAATGGAGGGACAGGTGCCAATCTTTCCCCTCCATGACCAGGGACAGGATCCAGGGAATTTCCTGTGCCAGGGATGGTTTAGGTTGGATATTGGGAAAAGGGAGAGGAGGGGCACTGAGCAGATCCCCAGGGAATGGTCCCATTCCCAAGGCTGTCAGAGCTCCAGGAGTGTTTGGAGAACACGCTCAGGGTGGGATTGCTGGGGGGTCTGTGCAGTGCCAGGAGCTGGATCCGTGATCCCTGTGGGTCCCTTCCAGCTCAGCACATCCCATGATTTCCTGGTTGTGCCATTCCTTTGTCCCTGATGTTCTGTTCTGGCACCGCCTCATTCCTGTCCCTCTCCATCCCTGGGTGATTCTACTGAACTTGGAAGCTCAGGACTGATCCCATGCTGAACAAACCCAGCTTCCCATCCTCATCCTCACCTTCCCTATGAAACTTCCCAAAAACTATTGAACTGGGTTAATCAAACCCAAATTTCGAGTTCCTCTCCTCAAGACCCTGGAGCTCGTTGTGCTGTTGCTGCTGCAGACCCACTCTGCCTTCCCCAGGTTGTTTTCTTGTTGCTTTTCTATGGAAAAAGAGGATTATTCTGGTTGCAATTTCCATGGAAACAATTACCATAAAGTATTGATCGCCCAGGATAGATTGGGAAGCACGAAAGGATAGAGGTTGTCTCCATGGAAACACGGACATTTCGAGCTCTTTATTCCTTAAGAAAAGAGTTCTTGTGGCTTTCCTTTAAACAAGTTTCTGGTCCAGTTGAAAATAATTGTGTCGTTTTAATTAAAATTCTTGGTGTAATCAAGAGTGTGTTTTAAAAGCATTCCTATATTGCAAAGAAAAGTCTGGAATTGCATTTTCCTAAAAAAATATTAAAGGATTTGCATCATTTGCACAGCATTTTTCACATTGAAAAGTAGCTGAGCCACATCATTAATTGTCCATGAAAAACAGGTCAAAAATTGGCCTTTTCCTTCTGGAATTTTGGATTTTTTTGGGTAGGATTTTAGTGTTTTCTAGGATTTTAATAGCTTGGTAAAGGAATCACCGGCCTGGGACAGCTCTGGGTGGCACAGGGAGCTCCTCAGGTTGGATTTGGTCCAGGAGGAGCTGAAGTTGGTCTGGAATTCTTCTGATTTCAAATCCTTTATTCCTCATCTGAGAACCTCCAAGGCTTCAGTTGTTGGGAGTGTTTTGGGCACTTCAGAAATCCCTCTGGAGAAATGATGGAGAAGAGATCCTTAGATGGGAGAATGGATCCTTAGATGGGAGAATGGATCCTTAGATGGGAGAATGGATCCTTTGTTGTTTCAGGAGCGGTTTGGATGCTCAAACCTCAAATCCCAGAATCCCAGGCTGGTTTGGGTTGGAGGGACCTTCGAGCCCATTTTGTTCCTCCCTGGACTCCTTCCACTGGCCTGGGACACTTGCAGGGATCCAGGGGACTCCACGACCTCTTTGGCTGAAAAATCCCCAAATTCCCAACTGCCAGCCTGGAAACCATTCCACTTTTCCCTGGATGGTTTGGGAGCAGTGGAGACTTCACAGGAGCCTTGCAGTGGGTTTAGAAATCTGGTGGAATAAATGGCCCAGAGGAAAACCCCTGGAACATCCAAATCCCCATGGAGGAGTCTGGGTTTGGAACAGGATGGGCTTTAATGACCCTTCCAACATGGAATCCTGGAATCATGGAATGATTTGGCTGGAAAGGACCTTCAAGCCCATCCAGCCCCACCCCTGCCATGGAATGGATTTTTTCTGTTTCTAGCTAAATACTATTAAAAGCTGATTTTTGCTTTTATGGTTTTCAGTCCATTTTTCTGCGCCAGACTCCAGGGAGTTTTTCATCATTCCCTTTTTCAAATCCAAGGTTCAGAGCTGACCTCACTTCCAGATCCTGCTCTGCGTCATTCCTTATGTTTAGATCTCAATTATTCCCAGCAAATCCAATATTTTTTTCCTGCTCTATCCCAAACCCCTTTGCATTCTGTGCTCTGTCTTCCTGCTCTGGTTCCCTTCGTCAGCATGAGAGCTGATAAATATTTAGTACGATATAAATAAGTACCTCAATACCACATTAAACATTCCATCAATTAAAATTCCTGCTAATTGAAGGCAAAACTTGTCAGTCTGAAGGAAAATAAGTCCATTAAGGCAGGAAAAATGGCATTTAAGAAGGAATGGGATTGTTTTGGCAGCTACAGAACAATTGCAGCTTTTTCAGACTAGGTATAATTATTTTCTACTCTTTTTAAGCTTTTTTCTATGCAAATTGAGGGTGAGACCTTGCTGGGGATTTGGGAATTCTAGAAACAGGAATGTGCAAACTCCTCCTTTTCAGCAGGAAACAATCAGGCTGTGGAGACAAAAGAAAGGTTTTTTTAATGGGGTTTTTATTTTTTCATTCCAGGATATTTTCCCCCCATTTTTTAGTGGCATCAGGAATCTCCGGGTTTTGTAACTTTAATTCAGATTATTTCTATTTGTACTTGGATTTAGGGAGTTAATCCCTGGTTGGAATCCCAGAACCCTGGAATGCTGTGGGTTGGGAAGGACCTCGAGGACGATCCCATGGGCAGTGACACCTCCCCTCCGTCCCAGACTGCTCCGAGCCCCATCCAACCTCAAACAAAACCGGGAATACTCCGTGTTTAATTTCAGAAATGAGGGGAAAATGGGAGTTACTACATAGCAGATCTGCTGGAGCAAGAGGAAGGGGGAAGTGAGAGGATCCAGGAGAAGCTGAGGATGACGGAGCAGAGGAAAAGCAGGAGCTGGAGGATCCACGGGTGCGTGGGCTGGCAGAAAATGTGGATCAGCAGGAGACAGAGCAGTCTGGATGTCAGCAGGGCTGGGGGGATGACAAGGCAGGTATTTATTTAAAGCTGGAACCTCACACTGGAACTGGGATTTGCTTCCCAAATTCCCAGTTTAGTCCAGCTGCTGACATGTGCTGGGAGCAGAGTTTGTCCCGGAGATCGGCAGGGAAAATCAGAGTTTGTGGTGGAGAGCTGGAATGAAGGACTTGGAGAGGCCAGGGAAAATCCTCATGAGTTGGACATTCCCCTTCCCTGTTCTTTTTCCTGGAAAAATGCAAACAAATGGAATGTGGGGAGGGCACAGAGGGTTCCCTGTGCTGGGATGTGGGGTGGGTTTGGGCAGATGAGGTCAGGGAAGGGATCAGCTTTGGAATTCAGGATGTTCCTGCTGCTCCTTGATGCTGAGCCCATGGCAGGAGTTGGTTTCATTCTGCTCCCAAAGCAGGGCAGCGAGAGCTCAGCCTCTGCCCCAGAAAGGGAAGGAGCACTGGGAAAAAAAGCTCAACTCCTGCCCCAAAAATGAGAGGAGCACTGGGAAATCTCCATCTGGGAATTCATGTTTTGGTCATGGATGTTGCCCTGTGGAAGCTGGAGCTGACTGGGAAGAGCCTGTTCAAAACCATTCATTTATCCCTAATTTAGGCAGAGTTTTCTACCCAATGTTTCCCAGTTTTTGTGTAATTCTTGGTGGCTTGGGAAGTTTTTTTCTCAGACTCCCCTTTGGCATTTGGTGCAGTTGGAGATTTTTCCATCCTGGACTGGTTTGGATTGGGAAGGACCTTAAGGCTCATCCCATCCATGGACAGGGACACCTTCCATGGACCAGGGGTCCAGCCTGGCCTTGGCCACTGACAGGGATCCAGGGGCAGCCACAGCAAATCTGGGAATTCCATCCAACCCCTCCCCACCCTGCCAGGAGCAATTCCCAATTCCCAATCTCCCATCCATCCCTGCCCTCTGGCACTGGGAGCCATTCCCTGTGTCCTGTCCCTCCATCCTTGTCCCCAGCCCCTCTGCAGCTCTCCTGGAGCCCCTTCAGGCTCTGGGAAGCTCCATAAATCTGGAATTCCTGGAGCAGTGCCCATGGGACCATTGCTCCTGATGGAGGGGGCTCTTTCCCACCTGCTGTTCCCTCAGGATCTGTGGAACCGCAGGAACAAGTGGAGGTTTGGAGCTGAGTTGTCATTCCAGGGATTTCTCTCTGTTCCCAATCTCATTTTGGTGTTATCTGAATCAAATCAGGGGCAGCAGCAGTGGCTTTGTCACTGCACCCAGCAAATCCCATTTTTATGAAGTCAAACCTTTCCTGTTTGTTCTGAGAGCTCTGAGGTGAATATTGCAATATCCAGAGGAACAACCCATTTTCCCTTGGGAAGGGGAATGTGTCCCTTGTCAGGCTCAGCAAATTCTGGGATCGGAGATGTCAGGTGGAAAAGAAAATTTATTTTGTTATTATCGAGGCCTTCGGTGACATCTTTAATCTCCAGCTGAAACTCTTCCATCTTTTATGGGAAAGAAATGATTCAATATCCCTGCAAGGTGCACAGCAATCCTCTGCCTTGCTTCCCCATCACTCCATCCAGTCAATCAGCTGGAATTCCAGCCCTTTCCCAGCCCTGTGCTGCAGGAAGCCCAGCTGGAATTTTATATTTTAAATTCCAAGCAAACCATTTAATCTCCAGCTGTCCCAGCTGCTGCTTCCCTGGAAGTTGAGGAGTTATATTTGTGTTAGTTTGGAAGGAATATTTGGAAATTTTTGGGATGCTTTCCGTCTGTGCATTCCAGAATCCCAGAATCACTGAGGCTGGAAAAGCCCTCCAAGACCATTGGGTCTCCTCACAGAATTCCAGAATGGTTTGGGTTGAAAGGGAATTTAATCTCATCCCATTCCATCATGCCACCTTCCACCATCCCAGGGTGCTCCAAACCCTTTCCAGTCTGGCCTTGGACACTTCAGGGATGGGGACCCCAAACTCACAATGAACCCATCCTGACAGCCAGCCTGGAGAACGTCCCAGCCATGGGAAGAAGCTGCCATTATTTCAAGGATCTGCCCAAATTAAAGGTGCCATCCAGGAGACCTTTATTCCTCTGGGAGCTGATCCCTCTTGAAAAAACACAGTGAAAAAAAAAATCCTGCACTTCATCCCTGCTGTTATTTTCATTCCTTTGTGTTCTGTTTGCACAGAAGCTTCACAATCCCATTTGCTGCCTCCCACACGGAGCTGGTGCCTCCCAAATGCAGCAGGTTCCTGTGGAACCGGGAGCAAACACTCCCAGAATCCCAAAAAATAATGAGGAATTTTGGTTTTGTTGCATCCCAAATGCAGGAAGTTCCTGTAGAACTGGGAGCAAACATGCCCAGAATCCCAAAAAATAAGGAGGAGTTTTGGTTTTGTGCTGTTATCTGAGTGACCAGCCAGGGGATCAGGATGTATGTGGATTTTGGGATGGGATTTGCCTCTGGAAAAGGGTCTTAATTAATTTTAGATGTTGATTTTGGAATTGAATATTTGTGTTTTCCCATAAAAATTATTAAATTTTAGTATGGAAGTGTTGTTTAATCCTGGTTTTCCCTCCCACTTCCCAGTTCACATCAAATTATTTGGTTCTAAATTCCTTTGGATAAAAAACCTTGTGATGAAAGAGCAGGGTTTGGGTTTTGGAAGTTGTTTAGATGCTTTCGTTGTGTGTGGTTTCCATCATTTCATCTGGAATTTCATTATTTGGAATAATTAAATTATTATTAAATATTCATTTAATGCCATGAAATAGTCACCAACAAAAAGTAGAAGAGGTTATGGTTTATTCTTGAAGATTTTATTTAGATTTAACTGGAAATTCCTACTCAAAGTGCAGCAACTCATCCCAAACGTTGGGAATTGACAGATTCCATGGGATCCTGGGAGTGGCTGGAGAAGCCAGATTTGGGGATCCCACAAAATTGGGTGGGAATTAGAGGATCCCACAAAATTGGGGTGGAATCCAGAGGTTTTGGGTGGGTGCAAAACCAGAACCTGAGGCAGGTGAACAACGTTCCTGGGAAAGGGAAGCTGCAGATGGATGAGGATCAGTTTCCTGGGATGGAGTTTCCTGGAATTCCATCCATTTTAGGAGCTGCTCCCGGGAATATTTTGAATATTCACGGCACATTTTCTGTACTAAGAACAGCGTGTTATGGATGGATGTTATGGACATTGTAATTGTAAATTACAGCGTTTAGCTGGGTGAAATTTCTAATTAACTCCCTAACGAGCAGCCAGGGCAATTAGCAAAGCCAGGCCTTCAAAGGATGCGGGGAGAGCTGGATTTCATGGATGTGGGTGGGGAAATTTGGGATTAAATCTGGAAAAGTAGAATTTATTAACCAGTGTTCCATTGCTCCAGTGCTGGCTGGGAGACAGGGATCCTGTTCTGTGGGGTTATTTTTGAGGAAAACAGGAGTTTTCCTAAAAATCCCAGCAGTTGCCTTTGGCCTCATCTCCAACCATCCCTGATGGATCAATCCCTGATTTTCAGCCTTTCTGGGGCAGATTTCCAGGGATAGGCTTTAACCTGAAGGGTTAAATGGGATTTTGGGATGGAATTCCTGGCTGGGAGGGTGGGGAGGGTTTGGGATGGGATTCCCAGATTTGCTGTGGCTGCCCCTGGATCCCTGGCAGTGCCCCAGGCCAGGCTGGAGCAGCCTGGGACAGTGGAATTGTCCCTGGGGTGGGAACGGAGCTTTAGGGTCCTTCCAGGCCAACCCAACCCAAGATCCTATGGTGTTCCGACAGGAGTTAATTGGACTCAAAGGGAATTAGATTAATTAGCTTCCCTCAGATAGAAGGAGTTAAAAATGGGAGGAAACCAGCTGAAAACACAGCAAATTCCCCGTTTCGATTTTCCACACAGGGAGGACAAAATTCCTCATGAAAATTGGGACTAAAATCCATCTTTGGGCGGATTTGTCCAACCAACTGAATTATGCATGGCAGCTGCAATGGCAGGGAGGGTCTGCAGGGAGATTAATTAATTAATTAATTACCCCCCTCAGCCTCGTTAGGGCCACTGGAAGCCCCCTGGGTGGAATTCCTGTCGTGTCCAATTAGCAGCTCATTAATCCAGAGGTGACTCTTTCCTTGGGGAGGGATCCCATCCCATTTGTTTGGTTCTGATTTCATTAATTGGGATCTGATTTTGTTAACTGGAATCAGATTCTGACTCGTTTGATTCTGGTTTTAATAATTTGGTCCCATTTCCAGACAAAACAGTTTCCAGTTGCTCTCCAAATCCCAAAAAATTAAGCCTAAAAACTGGGTTTTCCCAGTTTTAGCTAAACACACCAGTACTGGGGTTTTCTAGGCGGGCTCTTCATGTGGAAAACTTGGGGAAAAAAAAAAAAGTCAGGCTCAGGCCAAGTGTTTGTTCTCCTAAATTCAGGAATAATTTTGCAGCTGAGTCTGCTCCCCCCTGCAATTGGTCCTTGGAGTGGCAAAGACTTGGAGGTTTCAGAGCTTCCCGTTGGAGATTTTGGGGCAGTTGTTGGAAAAATTTGGATTTTTGTATGGAATATGTGTGAGAATCATGGAATCATGGAATATCCTGAGTTGAAGGACATGCAAGGATCACTGATCCAAGTCCTGCCCTACAGGACAATCCCAAAATCCCACCCTGGGCATCCCTGAGAGTGTTCTCCAAACTCAGGGGGTTTGGGAATGTGCCCATTCCCTGGGGAGCTGCTCCAGCTCCTCTGGGGGAGGAATTTTTCCTGGTATTTCAAAGGGAATCAATCCAGTGGCTGAACTGAGCCAAAGGGATCCTGGTTTTGTTCTTCCAGGATCCACATTTCCCTTCCTTTCCCTGCATATCCATGGCTTTATCTGACTTCCAGATGAAGTCATCCATGGCACAACAGATCCTGTGGGAATTCCTGACATTCCAGCAGCTCTGCATCCCATCCTTCCAAATAAAAAATAAAAAATCAGAATTTCAGTGGAGTTTGATATTTTCAAATGGTCATTCCAGGTTTGGCTCCTCTCAGTAGCTGGGATGGTTCCCAGGACACTCCTTTGGTGATGAAGAGATTAAAACTGTGTTTTAACAAGAAATTTAAGCTCATTTTCGACATCAAGCATAATGATCTTTATCCATAAAAGATGAAAATTCCCTGCCCTGTGCTTCACCTCAGCTGCTTCACCTCAGAATGTCAGGATGCTTCCTCTGATTGAAAACTCCTCTATTTATGGTGGAAAAAGCCCCCTAAAATGCAATGTTTAATCCAAAAACGTGACAGGCAGAGGATAAATCTTTCTTATTTCCAAACATTTATACAAGGAAAAGGAAAATCCATCCAAATCCAAGGGAAGAATCTCCAGAGAACAAATAAAACTTGGGGGCTGTGAAAGAATTCCACTCCCGGGTTCTTTCTTGCTGTGTGGAACATGAAGTTACGATTTTGTAACTCTTGTTTTTCATCTGATTTTTAATTTGATAAATTTGTTTTTAATGTTTTATTTCCCCGAGCAGCCCAGCAGTCAAATTTAACAGAAATGTTTGATGATCTGCTCAGTGCACAGCAAAAATACCCTGGAATTTAGGAAAGTATCCAAGGATTAAACCCAACAGTGGGGCTGGAGAATGACTCAAAATTACGGATTTAGAGGAGAAATAATTCCATAATTTTTGATATTTCTTCTTTGGAGAAAACAGCAACTTCACAATAGAATTTCAGAGTGAATTTTCTTAAATTTCAGGGTGATTTCTTTTAAAATTCAGAGTGAATTCTTTTAAATTTCAGAGTGATTTCTTTAAAATTTCCGGGTGAATTCTTTCACTTTCCAGAGTGAATTCTTTTAAATTTCAGGGTGGGTTCTTCCAAATTGATCTTTTCAGGTGATTTTTAAATAGAATTCCTTTGGCATGTCTTTAGTTGCAATGCTGCAGAGATTTTCTCCAGGAAAACGACCAGGGTATCATCAGCACAAAGGACTGGCCAATATATTTTCAATTAAACTCTCCAATTCCTTGATCTAATTCCATTATTCCAGAATCATTAGGGTTGGAAAAGAGCTCCAGGATCAAGTCCAGCCTCCAGGGAATGAATCCATTTTCCCTCCTGATTTTTCAGCT
The DNA here is from genome assembly GCF_027579445.1 of Ammospiza nelsoni. Lineage (NCBI taxonomy): Eukaryota > Metazoa > Chordata > Aves > Passeriformes > Passerellidae > Ammospiza > Ammospiza nelsoni. The sequence goes on from NC_080641.1 coordinate 35,046,113, forward strand.
TTGTCAGCTGAGGGTTTTCTTGTTCATCACCTCAAGTTGTTCTTTTGACCGTGGCTCGGAGCATCCCAAAATGCAAATATTCCAAATTATTTTGATTTCCAAAGGCCAAGCAATTCTTTTGCTCAGCACAAGTCCGTGGGTTTATTGTTTGGGTGGATACAAAGATTTCCTCCTCCAATAATCGAGATAAGTGTGTTTTCCTTGGGTTCTATTCCTAATGAAACAGTTGGGATTTCGCATCTCGGGGGCTAAAAATAGCCAGGCCTTGGGTTTAATGGCAGAGTTTTCTTTTCCCGAGGATTGTGTGCGCTGGAGGTTGGAAGGGTTTTGTTTCCAAGGAGACAAACGCTCTGCACGCAGCGTGCATCCAGGGCTGCTGCAGGAAAATGGCACCAGCACCATTCCTGGAGAGGGCAGGGACAGAGGGGCAGCCCAGGGTGGCAGCTGTGCCAGCTGTGCCAGGTGCTCCAAAGGCAGGGGGCCCAGGGAACTCCCCCAGATCCTGTCCCAGCTGAGATGGACAGGATGCTGCAGTGCCAGGCTGCTCCAAAGGCAGGGGGCCCAGGGAACTCCATCACATCCTGTCCCAGCTGAGATGGAGACAGTAAAATACACTCCATTTCCAGAAGGCTCCAAACTGTTCTCATTATGGCATGCACGCTTTTTATACATTCTCACAAAACTCATCAGTTTACACTTTACTCATTGGTCACGAGACAAAGTGCTCATTGAAATAGTTGCAGGTTTCTCTTATTTATCCTTCTCTCTTTCTTGGTTTCTATGTCAACGACCTTGGTAGGAAATTCTTTCAGGGGTGAACGTGGATCCTCTTACCAAACTTCTCTCTGGCTCTCAGAAGTCACTGTAAAACCTCTTCCACAAGGTCCCGTTTGCAGAGTGATCAGCCCCTTCCCCAGTGATCCAGAGCTGTTACCCACGGTGGGAAGTGGCAGCTTCCAGATAAATGTGCTTTACGAATGGGAGTAATGCTGTCATTCCCACAGGAGTTACTGGGACATCCTGGAAAAGACAGGAATTTTTGGTAATAGGTCAAGACATAAGTAATGTTTTGGGGTCATAATTTATCCATCCCTTTTTTTGGCAAATTACAATGAAGAATTAACAGTTTTATCTCAGGCTTTATGCCCACCCTTGGGATGGGGGCATCACCTCTGGGACAGCACCTGGATTCCCATTTTCCTGGCACTGGCAGGGTTTGGATGCAGCTGCTGTTGGAACTCCGTGGAAGCGCTGGTGGCCCCATCCCAGTCAGCTCCGTGGGGTCACTTTGTGCTCTTGGAAGATGTGGGGCTGCAGGAGCCACGTTTGCAGCTGGAGTGACACCCCTGGGATGAATCCCAGCTCTGCTTTCTTGTGGAATATTAAATTCCAGAGTAAATAAGGAAGTCAGAGTGGTTTTCCATTTTGCAGGGTGAGGACACAGAGAATGGCTTCCCACTGCCAGAGGGATGGATGGGATTTAGGGAAGGAATTCCTCCATGTGCAGGTGGGGGTGCCCTGGGATGGAATTCCCAGAGCAGCTGTGGCTGCCCTGGATCCCTGGAATTGTCCTGGACAGGGCTGGGAGCAGCCTGGGACAGTGGGAGGTGTCCCTGCCATGGCAGGGGTGGAGTCGGATCATCTCTAAGATCCCTCCCAACTCAAACCATTCCAGGATTTTGGGCATAATTTGGGTATAGTTGTTTTTATGTGTTTCAGGTGTGATGTGGGAAAGGGCAGAGCAGTACCAAGGGGAGAGGCTTCCCAATTCCATCCCCATCCCCCTGAAGATTAGGGAAATGGGAGCAATAAAAACAGTCAGAAAATCAGAGGAATGGGCAAACAACTTGGGAAGAGTCCAAACATTTTTGTGTGAATGGAGGGGTTTTTTTTGGGAAAACTTTGGGAAGAGCCTCTCTTCTCCCTGTTGTGAGATAAGGATGTTTAGAGGGTCAGGAATGTAAGTGATGAGGAATTATAGTTAAATATTACAGTTAAATCCATTATGTTACAGTTAAATATTACAGTTAAATCCATTGCATTACAGTTAAACTCAGACACTCACCATGTGTGGCTGTGTGATGTGGAATGTTCTGGGAGTTGGGATGAAGTCCCCCAAAGGCCCTGAACCCCCCTGAACGCTGCTCTGGGAGCAGCACTCCCCACCAGATCCAAAGGGATTCCCCAAAGCCATTATTTTCTATTTTTGAAGTTTCCTGTTGAGCCTCCTTGGAGAGCAGGTGCACCCAGGTGGAATTTGGAGGAATATCCACTTTTTTTCCCAACAGAGCAGCTCCAAGGCTCTGTTGTTCCCTACCAGGCTCTGCATAACAAAGCTCAGCTGAACTGTGTGCAGTTAACTCTGGGAAACGTTCTGGCACTTCCTCTCTTCCCAAATTATTTAAAAATTAGTGCTGTTGTCAATGTTCACAGTTTGCAGCGTGCCAAATTCTCCTGGCTTGGCTGAGTGCAGGGAGAAAGGAATATTAATGTGCTGCTGGGGGGTGGAATGGGAGTTGTTTTCCATGGAAAAATAACTGCTGTCTTTTAGAATCCAAAATGCAAAATACTCTCAAGGCTTTAAGCCTGTAAACCAAAGCTTAAAATGAAACACGGGATTTAATCTGGAACTTTAGGAAAAACTTCTAAACTTAAGTATTAAAAACAAAAATGTAAATTTATAATTTAATACAAAACCACATTAAACTAAACTTCAAAAATTTAAAATTTTAAAGTTTAAAATATAAAAGATAAAATAGCTACAAAAATAAACAAAAAATTAAAATACAATACTATAAGTTTATATATCATAGCATAATTAACCAAAAAAATTTACACTATAAGTCCATAAAACAAAACATTTAAAAATTAGGTCGAAAACATAAATACCCTTGTTAACAGTATTTTATTAGTCAATAACTTCTTAAAAATCTTTAAACTGAAAGTCTAAAAACCTTCTAAACCATAGTATAACAATAGGAACCAAACTCACCCTTCCTATACATATAAAAATAAAAACATAAATGAACATTTTAAAAAAAATAAATTAATTAAAAAACACACAAACAAAAAAAAATCAACTCAAAACCCCCATCTCAAATTCCTTCCAAAATTCCCCACAAATAAATTATCCTATCGTCAAGGGGAGTTAATTTGGAATTGACAGGGGAGCTTCACTGTGTCAAGGCAATGATCCCAGGATTCCAGCCAGGTTTGGGCTGGGAGGGACCTCACAGCTGACATTCCATGGGCAGGGACACCTCTCACCAGCCCAGGAGGCTCCAGCCTCATCCAATCTCATCCAGCCTCATGCAGCGTCACCCAACTTCATCCAACCCCATCCAACCCCATCCAACCTCATCCAACCTCATCCAGCCTCATCCAGCCTCATCCAGCCTCATCCAACCTCATCCAGCCTCATCCAACCTCATCCAACCTCATCCAATCTCATCCAATCTCATCCAACCTCATCCAACCTCATCCAACCCCATCCAACCTCATCCAACCTCATCCAGTCTCATCCAATCTCATCTAACCTCATCCAGCCTCATCCAGCCTCATCCAACCTCATCCAACCTCATCCAGCCTCATCCAATCTCATCCAGCCTCATGCAGTGTCACCCAACTTCATCCAACCCCATCCAACCTCATCCAACCTCATCCAACCTCATCCAACCTCATCCAACCCTATCAACCTCATCCAACCTCTTCCAACCCCATCCAACCTCATCCAGTCTCATCCAATCTCATCCAGCCTCATCCAGCCTTATCCAGCCTCATCCAGCCTTATCCAACCCTATCAACCTCATCCAACCTCATCCAACCTCATCCAACCTCATCACCCAAAGGATCTGGGAAACTGAATCCCAAGGTTCCTTGGTTTTCCAATATTTTCGCTCCTTTAGGGATTTGGGAAGTTGAAGATTCCCAACTTTCCAGGGTTTAGCAGCTGTTTTGGAGTGAAAATCTGGGGTTGGAGAGTTTGCTGAAGGGGGATGAAGAGTGTTGTCCTTAGGATTGCTTAGGATTGACCCTAGGATTGACTTTAGGATTAGGTCTGTCCTGTCCCTTCTGTCTGTCCTGCCCCAAGGCTCCTCCTGTTCCTGGCTTTTCTTTGGATGGGACACCTGGAGATGGGACAGTGGTGACAGCAGGCAGCCTTCAGGAGCTACTGGTGGCCGTCTGTAAAGATCTGGGATCTTCTCCTCCTGGGATTCACCTGGGAATTCACCATGGCCATGGTGGGGAAACCTGTGGAAAACGGGATTAAACTTCCCTGGCTGCCCCGGGGCTTCCTCCCCGCCACAAACTCTGGGAAACATTGTTCAACATTTCCATGCAGATGGATTTGTGCTCCGAGGAACCTGAGGGGTGCTGGGGATGAGCATTAGGGGAGAGGAGAAAGGAGCAATCGGAGGAAAGTGCTGCTTTCCCCGGCTCCTGGCAGGAAATCGCTCCTTAAGTGGCGCTCCCGAATTGTCAGCTGCTTGTTTTAACACAAAATGTGTAAAAATTCCAGCCCTGCTCCTCTCCAGGAGATGGGAAAGCTCTGGAGAGCTGCAGCTTCAGGGCTTGGAGACAGGGAACAAAAAGCTGTGGGGGTTAAAAGTCATAATATTGTGACCTGTTCCAGAGGCAGTGATTTTATTCCCAGATAAATCAGCGGAGGAGGCGCAGGGAAACCAGGAAGGTTTGGGATGCTCAGGGCCTTCCCTCCCCCATCCTGCTCCTCGTTCCACGGCTGGAGATCCAGATCTTTGTGCCAGGGTCTGGATCCAAATCCAGCCATCCAGGGAATTCCTGGAGGTGACACTGTCAAGGGGACAAGGCAGGGGTTGGGCAGAGCTGGGACTCAATGGCCTTGAGGGTCTCTTCCAACCTCAGTGACTCCATGAATTCCAGCACTTTTCCCCTGTTGTTTCACCTCATTTCATCCAGGGAACAGCCAGCGCTGCTGCTTCCCTAGCTGAGGGAATATCTGCATTCCAAAGCTGTGGAGCACCAAAGAAAGGTCATCTGAGTCCCAAAGTTTGTGGTGGTTCCTGCTCCTGGAATCACTTCCATGCTGGGAGCCCACATGCCTGCAGCAGCTTCTCCTCAAACTGTGAAAGCTCCAGGGGCTGGAAGGAGCCAAAGTGGAACATAAAACTCCAGCTCCCTGAAGGTGCAATAAAACGGGAGGTCAGGATTTAATCCAGATGGGGACCTGGGAATCTGCCGGGAGCTGCTCATTCCCAGCCCCGGGTTCTCTGTGCTCCATCAGTGTCTGGAGGAATGTCAGCAGAGCTGGTGTTGATGGAAAATAGATCCAAACATTCATTAATTGCCAGCTCAGCGAGCCCCAGACCCCTCTGCACGGAGCAGCTGCCGCTGTTGAGTCATTCTGTTGGAAGCTCTTCAGGAACTTCACAGGGATGAGATGATTTTCCTTCTTTTTTTCCCTGTGTTTTCCTCCCCTCTGCCCCTGGTACAGCTTTTCCTGCCTCTGTCCCACTCCCCCCACCCCGGTCTGGTGGCTCTGGCTCCCAGTTTGGCCCCTCTGGGTGCAGGGTTTGCTTGGGAACTCCTCCTCTTCCAGACTGGATTCCTGGGACAGAGTGTTACCCACTGGAAAATGGGATTTTGTTCATGGCAAGCTGGGAAGGGCAGTGTTGGGGGGAAGGATGGAGCTGAGGTGGAAGCTCCTGAGGGCACTTGGGGTTGGATTTGTGGAGCACAGCTCGGGGTGGGTTCAGAGCAGTGCTCCAGAAATGACAAATTCCTGCTGGAAAATGACTTTTGGGGATCCCAGTTTTGGAAAATGTTGAGTGCTTGTGCCATTTCCTGAGAGTTTTTATCCAGAGCTCTGGAAACTGAGAGGAACTTTCTGGAATGAGCCCAGAGGAACCCATGGAGCTGCTGCAGGGCTGGAGCCCCTCTGGAGCCAGGCTGGGACACCTGGGGGTGCTCACCTGGAGAGGAGAAGGATCCAGGGAGAGCCCAGAGCCCCTGGCAGGGCCTGAAGGGGCTCCAGGAGAGCTGCAGAGGGGCTGGGGACAGGGATGGAGGGACAGAACACAGGGAATGGCTGGAAGCTGAAAATGGGAAGGTTTAGATGGGATAGTGGGAAGGAACTCCTGGCTGGGCTGGAATTGCCAGATTTGCTGTGGCTGCCCCTGGATCCCTGGCAGTGCCCAAGGCCAGGCTGGACATTGGGGCTGGGAGCAGCCTGGGACAGTGGAATTGTCCCTGGAAGGTGGCACTGAGTTGGCATTTCAGTTCCCTTCCACCCAAACCATTCCAGGATTCCGTGATTTAACGATGCAGCACCTGGCACACCAATTCTGCTGCATGTTTCCAGCCACCCTGCTGTTGGTACAGCTCGTTATTTGCTGGATAGCATTCCCCAATTTCTGAAGAAAAATAGGTGATCTGAAAATTGGGGTTTGTGAGCTAATTATTGTGAGTGGGTCTGTGTTTCAGGATCTGAAATAAGTGCATTGTTCAGGACTCCCTGGAGAATGGTGTGTATTGTGAGGGTTGGTAAAATAATATTCCTGGAGCTCTTGGGCAGCCTGTTCAGGAAAAAGAAGGGAATTAGAATTGCAGATCAGGATTTCATCATCCTCAATCAGCGTGGCCAGCAAGGAGGGATGAATGGAAAGCTGCTCAGGAGCCCCAGCAATTGCAGCCTTCCCAAACCCATAAATGGCTTTGTGCTCCCCAGAGGGGCAGAAACCCCAGGAATTTCAGTGTCTGAGAAAGGGTCGATGCTGTGGAAAAAAACAGACAGTAAAATGCCAGGAACAGCGTGGGGGAAGCTCCTTTTGGGGTGGTTTTTAGTGATCAGCTGGGGTGGTTGTGTGTTATCCTGATTATTCCATAATTAGCAATGAGGGGGAAGAGAAATATCCCTGAAAACATGTTTAGGATTTCTTTATCTGGGGTGAAACCCCGTTATCTGGGCTGAAAACCCCAATATTACATCAGTGTAGGTCTTTAATCTGGGAAGAGAGAGCACGGAATAAACTCATTTTTGTATTCTGTGCTTCTGGTTTGTCTCAAAATTCCCAAAATATCCGCTGGTGTTTTTCAGGCTGCTGTGAGGACAGGGAACATTCCTGAGCCTTCCCTGCTGCTGGCTGAGGGAATGAAGGTGCCCGAGCACTGGGGGCCTGCAGAGTCTCAAGGCAGCAGCAAAGCAGGGGCTGCCTTATGTAACTTTTGCTCAAAGATGTGGAAAAAAAATCCCCATTCTGAGCTGGTTTTCCGGTTTCTGTGCGATTTTTCAGGAAATGTTTGAAGTTTCCCTGGAGGAGCATCAGTGTTGGTGCTGCCAGGATGGCCCAGTGGGAGGAGGCTCCTCGTTAGCATGGCTTGCAAAGGCTAATTAATAAATAAATGGAGTCTGGAGATCCAAATGAACAATTTGGGGATTTGGGAGTGGGAGGGAGGGAGGCCCAGTGGGTTCTGATCCCAGCCCTGGGATTTTATTCATTTCTGTCCTGTTGATCCTGCAATTCCTGGGTTTCCACTCGGGATAATCACTGAACTGTCTAAGAAACTCCAGGAGGAAAATCCAGGGAATGATTGTTCTCCTTCCCACCCAGCACCATGTGATTAGTGCCCCGCTCCCTGCAATTCCCCACGTCAAATTTGGGATGCTGGGAAAGGCTGGATTGTGAAGGGAGACGCCAGAAAAATGGGAATGGAGAGGGAAAAGGCACAAACTCAGTGTGGTGGGGTCAGAAAAACCGACAGCTCGTGGAAGTGGCTGCTCCAGAATTAGCAGAGAATTCATTCTGGCTTTTTCTCCAAGAACAATGAGGGGAATGTGCAGATGTTCATTCCACAGGGTAGGGGTTTGAAGGTGGAGGGACAGCACACAGGGAATGGCCTCCCCATGCCAGAGAGTGGAATTAGATGGGAGATTGGGAAGGAATTCCTGGCTGGGAGAGTTGGAAGGCCCTGGAATGGAATTCCCAGAGCAGCTGTGGCTGCCCCTGGATCCCTGCAGTGCCCAAATCCAGGCTGGATGGGGTTGGAGCAGCCTGGGACAGTGGGAGATGTCCCAGCCATGGAATGGGGTGGGATTTAAGGTCCCTTCCATCCCAAGCCATTCCATGATTCCATGGATTTAAGGTCCCTTCCATCCCAAGCCATTCCATGATTCCATGGATTTAAGGTCCCTTCCATCCCAAACCATTCCATGATTCCCTGATTTGGACCTGTCTATGTATCTATGTATCTATGTATTACCTCCATCCATGGCTGCTGGGCACCTTTTTCATGGATAAGAAGCAGAATTCCATGGTTTACACAAAATTCTTCACCCCTGTGAGTAAAACTGGCTCCTGCCAAACCAAAGTGGAGATGGAGCAAAGCCAAGGAGAGGTGCAGAGTTCTGGAATATTGATCATTCATGCTCCATCCTGATCTTTCCCTTATACCTTTGATTTGCCCCTATTTTTATAGATTTGTTCAATCCTTTTATCAATAACATCAATAGAATAAAAATAAGGATTTATGTCTCATCTCCCAGTGACAGGAGAGAACCACACAGTTTTCCCAGTCTGGAAAAGCTTTTCCTGAGCTTTGAGTGTGTCAGAGCAGCTGGGGAGTCTGAGTGGGGATGGAATGACACTGCCACTCTCCCCCTTCCCTGGATTTTTAAATTGGATTTGGCATCTCAATTGCTGAAGCAGCTCCTCATTCTGCCTTTCCAGCTCGGAGTTAACTGCAGGGAGGGGGGCTTGGATTGTGGATCCTCTGAGATCCGTGGGGTGAACCCTGCTCTGTCTCCTGCTGTCCCCTCCTGCTGCTTTGGGAATAGGGAATGTTATGGATCACTGACGGCTGATGAAATTTATCCATCACCTATAGAAATCTGATTTATCCATCAGCTATAAAATCCCATTTATCCATCAGCTGTACAAATCCACCAGCTATAAAAATCCCCTTTATCCCCCTTTCCCGACACCTTCAATTGCAGCTGATGGATAAAATCCCTTCCCGTGGTTGTCAAGGTGAAACGTTTGGAGACTTCAGGGGGAAAACAAACAAACAAACAAACAAACAAACAAACGAACCCGGGGAAGGGAGAATGTTCCGGTGCCTGCTGCGCGTCTGGTGCCGCCGAACTTTGTCCTTCCCGAGGGGAGGAGGCGCCACCGGGTCCCCTTTGTCACCCCCGCAAGGTGCGGGTGGGGCAGAGCCCTGCCAGCATTCCCGATCCTGCGCGGCTTCCTTCCCATCCATCCATCCATCCATCCATCCATCCATCCATCCATCCATCCATCCATCCATCCCCCCATCCCCCCATCCCCTCCATCCCTCCATCCCCGGCTCTCCCAGCCCTCCCTTTGTCCCCGGCTCCCCTCCCGGCTGCGGGGGGGGCCGGAATTTCGGGAGCCGCTCCCGGGCGGATGCGGCCCCATCTCCCACCCACCCCTGACGTCTCGCTGCACCAGGGAGCCGCGTCGGGTTTGATGTGGAGCGGCGGGATTTAGATCTTGTAAATCTTGTAAAATTCCATTTTATGCAGAGAGAGAGGCACACGCTCGCTCGGCAATCCGGCGGGCGAGGCTGCGGCTGGCGCGGTCCCGTTGCCCGCCCGGCGTTTCCCGCAGGAGCCGCACCTGGATGGGCATGGACGGGGCTGGGAGGAGCGGCCCCGCGCCCGGGTGACAGCAGGGACAGAGAGTGACGGCAGCGGGGCACTCCCCTCTCGGCTCGCGCTGACCCCTGGCAGGGAGCCGGCGGCTCCGCTGCCGTTCCTGCCGGCGGGATGCGCGTTCCGGCCCTTTGGCCGCCCCATCCCGCGCCGTAAGCCCGCGGTGCGGCCGCAGCCCCGCCGCAGCCCCGCGCTCACCCCGGCGGATGCTCCGCGGGAGGGACCCGCGCCGGGGCTGCTGCAGCGTCACAAAACTTTGCCTCGGCTCCGGAGGAAGGAGGGATGTGACCTGGAAAGGAGGAACGGCAGAAAGGGGATGGTGCTGCAGCTTGGAAAAGGTTTTTTCCCCCCCAGCTGTCTCAGGATCGTTGGGATTTTACAAATGAGAGCAGGAAGCTGCAGTCAAAGGGGGGGGTGCCAGAAATAGATTTATTTTTTCTTTCTCCTGCTAGAAATGAAGAAATTTGGGAGTCCATAGAGGCTGTTCCACAGGCACCCCCACTTTTTGCTTGCCGAGGCATTTGCGTTCCTCTGGAAAGTGGCATCCACCTGCAAGGGGAGTTGCCATGTAATCCCAAAGAATAAAAACTCCGGGAAACATCTCCGTGCCACTGAGCCAACTCCAGAGGGACCCAAGTTGGGAATTGGCAGGACATGTCCTGACTCTTTTCGGATGATAGAGGAGAAGGATCAGCTGGGAAGATGTTAAATATTAATATTTTACCCAATCGCCGCCATTCGTGGATTTGGTGAGTATGCCATGGGTTTGTCCGGATCACAGCACTTCTGGTGGGCACAAAAGCTTGGAAATCAGGATTTTTCCAGGCTGAGAAGCAGCTGCTGGATGGGAACATGGTTAAGGGGGTTTCTGGAACTGTGGGTTTGCTGAATATTTCCTTCTCTGATCTTCCCTGCTCAGAGTTTGATCTGAGGCGCCCTCGCGACACCTCCAAGCAGGACTGTGGGGACAGGGTGGGGAGAGGATGGAAAATTTCCCGCTGTCCTGGTTTATTTTCCTTCTCAGGTGTTTATGAACCTCAATTTTCCTTTAAAAATTAATGAGTCCCTAAAACGTCCCTCGCTGGAGCGATTCCATGGTGCCACCTCGGCACCTTCTCCCTGTTGCATTTTAATGAGCAGATGGAGCAGCTGCTGCTGCCTCTGCTGGGCCAGGGCAGGGGGACAGGGAGAGCCCAGGGGAATCCCAGAGGCTTTTCCCAGCTTGGGGCTGGGACATGGCACCAAAACCTCATTTTATGGGTAAAGATCCGCCGTGGAGTTCAGGGTTGGAGTCTTTGGCTGGTGTGGTCCATGTGGGCTTCCAGGGTGGATAGTCTGTGGAATCTCTGGGAATCTGGAGATAATTTTATATTCTGCTTCTTCAAATCCTGCTTTCTGTGATCTCACCTACACACAAATCTTCTGGGTTTACACAGAGTTTATTCTCTGTAATCTCATTATGGTTTTTAATAGTTTAACCGCGGCTCTGGGATCAACCTACAGGTCAATATTTGTATATAGGAATTAAAATATCCCCTGACATATAAATATATAAATAAAATATAAACAAATATATAGGAATATCCAAGGCTCTGAGCCTTGGAATGGTGCTGGGGAGGGATGGGGTTGGCTTCTCCAGAGCACATCCTGCTCCTGTCGTGTGCAGTTCCAGGATGAGAGAACAGGAAGGGGAATGCTTGGAGAACAGGAAGAATGCAGGGCCTGTATTAAAACTATGGAATCCTGGAATGGGTTGGCTTGGAGATCATCTCATTCCATCCAAGGACACCTTCCACCATCCCAGGCTGCTCCAGGCTGGCCTGGGACACTTCCAGGGACCCACAGCTGCTCTGGGAAATCCATCCCAGGGCCTCACAGGGAGGAATTCCTTCCCAACATTTCTTCCTGACACCCAATCCAACCCAGCCTATCTTGGGATTTTTCCCATGGCTTCCCCCTAAGGTTTAGCCAGGGCAGTTGTTGCTTTGTTTTGGAAAGTTCCTCCTGCGGAGGAGCCCCAATAAGCCAAGAAAGAGGAACATTGGGTGGGGAGTGTTAATTGATTTGCCAGATTTACAAATGAAGGGAAGGGGAGAGATCCTGTGCTTTAATTATGGACAAAATCAACGCCACCCCAAAGGAAATTTTGAACTGGATCTTCATCCTGGCCTGGTGGGATGCGATGAACTTTCAGTGTCCCAAAGCTTTCCATGATTCCATGGATGACCTTTATCTTCCACGTTCTCCCCAAATCCAGGAGAGGAGCTGCTGCCCTCCATCCCCTTGTGGGGACAATGTGGGACTCTGTCACTGCTGCTTTGGGCTGCAGAGGGGAGGGGATGCTCTGTGCTCAGGGTGGGAATGGGGCTTGGAGCTCATTCTGGGGATATGGAAGCTGGGAATGCTCCAGCACAGCAGCTCCTCTGGAGCAATGTGGGAATTGTTGGTTGTCCACAGGGATGGCCCCAAACTCAAGCCTGACTCTGGAGCTGCAGAGGCTGAACTTGGGCAGGGGAGGAGCAGAAACTCTGTCCTGAGGTGAAGTGGTGGGATCAAATCCCAGGATTCCTGACAGCTCAGGAATCTCAGAGAGGCCACAGCTCCCTGATAGCAGCTGGAGTGGCAGGAGTATCTTTGTGTTGGGATATAAACAGATTTATCAGTGCGGTGATAACCACGGGACAGGAGTCACCCTGACCTTGGCTCCCTCTGCTCCCTGCTTCAGGCTGAGCTGTGGCACTTGGCTGTGAGGCTGGAGGGGTTTTCCGTAACGTGGCACCATAATTGTGGAGTTACTGAGGCTGGAAAAGCCCCCTGAGACCACCGAGTCCCCAGCACTGCCAAGGCCACCCGTGTCCCCAGGTGCCACATGCACAGGGCTTTTCAAACCCTCCAGGGATGGGGACTTCCATCCCTGCTCTGGGCAGCTGTGCCAGGGCTGGAAAGGAAGAAATTTTCCCAAATATCCAATCTAAACCTCCTCTGGGACAACTTGAAGCTGTCTCCTGTTGTCCTGTCACTGCTCCCTGGGAGCAGAGCCCGATTTCCCCTTCACTTCATGCACAAATTTCACTTTGATTTTTGTATTGACTTTCAGAATACTCAAGGTTTGCTCTGGGAATTAACACTCTCCAGATCTGTGGGTTAAACCTTCCAGTCACCTTATTTCCATGGATTTCAGCTGGATCTTAAACCATTTTGGTTCCCCTGACAGATTAATTCCACAGCCTCCTATAAATAGGCAGGATTTCCAACAAAGCAATGATTTATATGCAGCAGGTAGATTTGAGAGACAGAACTCTGAAATCTGTGGGCACAATTTAGAAAAGGAGAGGCCAAATATTTCTCCTGCTCTCAGAAGAGCCTGGAGGAAGCACAAAGAGCTGGCTGTGTCTGCAGCTGAGACAATGCCTGCCTGGAAGGAGCTGGGAGCAAATGATGGGATTTAATTGGGGGGAGCTGGGTGTGCAGGGGCTCTGGGGAGCAAGGGGCTGCTGTTTAATTATTGGTATTTAGTGACCTTTCCCTTCTCCTCAGGCTGGGCCTTTTCAAGTTGCTCCTGGCTGTGTTTTCCCGCTGCTTTTGAGAGGCGGGAGGTGAGAGTCAGAGGCTGCTCCTGACGTATTTACAGTTCCATATTTCCATTCATTACCTTCACTTCCAGGGAAGGGATCTGGGTAGCTTCACTGGCATGGGAAACTTTTCAGCTGAGTTCCTGGACATCTGTGCCTGCCATGCACACAGAGCTGCTGTTCCAGGCTTTTCCTCCTGCTCCTGCTCCTTGCCTTGTCCAAGGGGCTCAGTCTGAGTCCCCCTGGCTGCAAAGACCCCTCGGGGTGGAGGAGCTGCTCCCCAGCCTGGTCTGGTGTCCCCAGGGAGCATCCCCTGGGAGAGGTGACAGCCAGGCAGGAGCAGGAAAACCCAGGACAGCTTTCCCTGGGTTTGTGTGACTGCAGGAGGAATTGGAGCTGCTGGAGCCCCTCTGGAGCCAGGCTGGGACACCTGGGGGTGCTCACCTGGAGAGGAGAAGGATCCAGGGAGAGCCCAGAGCCCCTGGCAGGGCCTGAAGGGGCTCCAGGAGAGCTGCAGAGGGGCTGGGGACAGGGATGGAGGGACAGGACACAGGGAATGGCTCCCACTGCCAGGGGCAGGGATGGATGGGAGACTGGGAATTGGAAATTGTTCCTGGGAGGGTGGGCAGGCCCTGGCACAGGTGCCCAGCTTTGCTGTGGCTGCCCCTGGATCCCTGGCAGTGCCCAGGGCCAGGCTGGACATTGGGGCTGGAGCACCTGGGGCAGTGGGAGGTGTCCCTGCCATGGCAGGGGTGGCACTGGGGTGATCCTTGAGGCCTTTTCCAGCCTGAACCATTCCAGGATGCTGTGAATGCAAACTCAGCTCTCAGCATTTCTGAGAAGTTCTGGGGCTTTTCCCACTCTCACATCTTAGCAGGCTTAGGAATGAGATTCCTGTTCTGAAAGCCTGATCAGGATTTCTTTCCTAACCCTCTTCTCCAGGGGCTAATAACTGGGATATGGATTTCTTTTAGCTCCAGTTCCCTGGCAGATTAGCCAATCTCAGGCTCTCAGTGAGCACCACGATGGAAAAGGGGTTTCTTTTCTTCTTTCCAGCAGAAAGAAGCAAAATTTAATAAGGGAAATTTGGGCTTCCTGCTGACCTGGAGCTTGTCACGCACAAAGAATCCCAAAGTTCAGTAAATTGTTCTGTTTAAACACGGCCCCACAGCTTGTGGTTTGCAGCTCTGCCATCCTGAGAGCAGCTGGGCCAGGCCCCTGCAATTGGAAGGTGGGAATAGTGGAAGAGCTTTTCCAGGGCTGGGCCCACATCCCCAGGCACTGTACTCGAGTTCTGCACAGGATAAATCCAGAGAGCAGGGCAGGTGGATGTTGGGAATTCCCTCTGCTCCCCAGGCCCAAAGCTCAGCCCAAGTTTAATCCTAAGAACTAAACAAAGGATTTTCCAGTGCTCTTCCCTGTCCTGACTTCCATAGGAGCCTCCATAGGAGCCTTCTCAGAGGAACCAGGTGTGATTAAAAACCTTTCCCTCCAAACTGCAACCCCAAACCCATCACCATCATCATCATCATCCCTCTGCCCTGGGAACTGGGGGCTCTGGCAGAGGGATTGAGCTCTGGGACCAGACAGGGAATGCCTTTGCTGCTCCTGCTGAGGGCAGCCACTGCAGAAAGAAAGATTCTGGAGCTTAGGATGGTGGAATCATGGAATAATAGAATCATGGAATGATGGAATCATGGAGTGATGGAATGATGGAATAATGGACTCAGGGAATCACAGAATCCTGGAATCACAGAATATCCTGAGCTGGAAGTGACCCAGAGGGTCGAGCCCACCTTATATCTCAGAGCACCTTCATTCCATGCACTATGAAATGGTTTTTTTAATAAGGGCTGGAAAATCATTCCCTCAACCATGTGAGCTCCAGTGCAAAGAGCCGTTCCATCCCCTTTGGAAGCACTCAAAGTGTCCTTCACAGCCCTTGCACTGTCTTGGTTCACTTTGTCACAGAATCCCAGCCTGGTGCGGGCTGGGAAGAGCCTTGAAAATCCTCTGATCGCAGGAGCTGAGGCTGAGGCAGCGGGCTGACCCTCGCTGCTCATTTTAACCGTGTTTTGGTTGGTTCAAAAGCTCGCTGAAGGGTGTGAAGCAAGGCAGACGAGGCAGCGACAGGCTCGGGAGGGGCAGAGCCGCTGTGCTGGGGGAGCCGCCGGGCTTTGCTGCCTTTCCTCGCCCGCTCAGCCGTGCGGGGCCGCCGTGAGGCTCCCGCTGACGCCAATGGAGCGGCGGAACGGGAGCGCCCGCACATCCCGGCCCCGCCCGGCCCCGCTGCAGCCCCGGAACCTCCCGGGAGCGCCCGCACATCCCGGCCCCGCCCGGCTCCTCTGCTCCCCAGAACCTCCCGGGAGCGCCCGCACATCCCGGCCCCGCTGCAGCCCCAGAACCTCCCGGGAGCGCCCGCACATCCCGGCCCCGCCCGGCCCCGCTGCAGCCCCAGAACCTCCGGGAGCGCCCCGCTCCGCCACAGTGACCGGCAGCCGCATCAGGGATGCGCTGAAGTGCTAACGCTGCTCCTTCACGCTGGGGTTTTCATTCGTTCCGGGGAGAAAAAAAGCAAATTTTCAAGTGGTGAAATTATAGCTTGGCTTTAAAAGGGGTTTAATAATCATTTTATAGGGTCTATTCATCATTTTATAGGGTCTGCTTCTCCCCAGCCCCAATTACTTTTGTTGCTTTTTTAATGTAAACTCTTATAAATAAGTCTCTTTTTTTTTTTATGTAACTCTAAATTCTAGGGCAGAAAATGCCTGCGAGCCTTTCAGAGCAGTTTCGCTTTTTTTAGCTTTTTGTTGGAAGGAAGAGCCTGGGAAAAACGTGTTAATTGTCTCAATGTGGGAATGCTGCAGAGGAGCTCGGCGGGGAGCAGCCCGTGACACCGAGCTGATGGATTCCTGCCGGGAGCCCTCATCCCACAGATCCCGCGGCTTTTCGGGGATGGTCCCAGCTCATCCTGCCTTTCCGAGCACAGGACAGCACCTCCTCAGCCCCGCGGGGCGCGGGAGTGGGAAATGCTGGGGAAATTGGAATTAGTGCGGGAAACGTGGCCGGGATGAGGTCTCAGGACACGGCAGGGAAGGGGAAAATGGTGTAGGGATAAATCAAATTATCTTCACTCTCTGCAGCACTATGGAAAATTAAACCCCCAAGTTTATTCACCCTGGTGATGAGGTGGAAACCGGGGATACAGAGGTTGGAGGATACAGAGCAGGGAAGGGATCAGGAGAGCTCTGCAGAACCACAGGATGGGATGAACCACCGGCAGGCATTCCAGAGTCCTGGAATGGTCTGGCTTGGGAATGGCCTTAAAGCTCATCCTGTGACAGGGACACCTCCCACAGCCCAGGGTGCTCCTCAGGGTCCCTTGGGAATGCTGAAGGGCTCCCAGCTTGGATTCCCTTCCAGGGGAGCATCCCTGAGCACCCACGGGTGGCTCCTTGGGAAGAGGCTGCTCCTGGCCAGCCCTGGGCTCTCCTGCCGCTGGGAATGGAGCCTTTGGAGAGAGAAAACAAAGCAAACCAGAGCCTGGGGGCTGTGGGCTTGGAAAGAGCAGCTGGGGCTGGGGCATGGCCGCTTCACCGCGGGTTTATCCCAAATTAGATCCCAGGTTTATCCCAAATTAGATCCCAGGGTTGTCCCGAATCAGCTCCCGGATTTATTCTAATATCAGCTCCTGGGTTTATCCTGAATCAGCTCCTGGGTTTGTCCCGAATCAGCTCCTGGGTTTATCACAAAATCAGCTCCCAGGTTTATTCCTCTAATCAGCTCCCAGGTTTATCCCAAATCAGCTCCCAGGTTTATCCCAAATCAGCACCTGGGTTTATCCCAAATCAGCACCTGGGTTTATCCCAAATCAGCTCCCAGGTTTATCCCAAATTAGATCCCAGGTTTATCCCAAATCAGCTCCTGGGTTTATCCCAAATCAGCACCCGGGTTTATCCCAAATCAGCACCCGGGTTTATCCCAAATCAGCTCCCGGGTTTATCCCAAATCAGCTCCTGGGTTTATCCTGAAATTAACTCTGTTTCTTCAGAACCTTTCCTGGCAGATTCTATCCCGAGCTTGGCCTGGCTCTGGCATCGTCCCTGGGATTGCAGTGGGAAGTTTTAGGGAGTTTTTGCTGTGCTCCCTCAGGTGTTTGTATTTCCATGCTAATTCCAGATAAACTTGAACAATTCTGGTAACAAGCAGCAGCAAGACTAAACGTAATTCTGTGGTGGTTACCACAGAAACTTCATGAAAATTCCCACTTTTCTGGTGGAACATTCCCACATTTCATTTTCTGGCTGTTTAGGTTTGCCTGGATTGGATAGCAGCAGGAAATTTGGGGTACAAATGGGAACTGTGGAATTTGGGATTAGGGCAATTCCCTTCCAGGTCCCTGTGCTCCCACTCAGTGTGAGGGAATGAGGCTCTGTGTTCCCTGCAAGCTCCAGGACATTCCAGCCTGGTGTTAATCCCTGTTTCCTTGGATGGAGGCCATAGGTGGCGGTTTGCTGGTGAAATGGGAGTGAGGTGAATTAATCCAAAGGGTTGGATTCCTTTATAAAATATTGTTAGGGGCCATGGATGAAAGATGATGGGTTGGTGATATAAACTCCTGAATTATTGCATTATTTGATGGTGTTTTTGTGTAGGAATACAGAAAAACCAGAGGACTGGGAAAAGCAAACATGGCTGGAAAAGATGCCCAGGTAGTGCTGGGGATTCTCGTTCCCACAGGATTAACCTTTGCCTTGGATAGCTGCCAGAAAAGCAGATTTTCCAGATTTGCCCCATGGAAGAAGGGGAATCTGGAGCTTTTGGATTCCAGGGGTTTGAGCCACGCTGGGAAGCCCCAGCAGGAGCCAAGGACAGCAGCTGGGATGGGTGGGATCCTTCCTGGAGGCAGGGAATGGGACAGGAGCTGCCCTTGACTGACAGGGTATCTGTGGCTTTTAGGAGAGCACAAAATAAACTTGGAGCTCTCAAACTGAGGCTCCCATCAGGGGAGCTGAGGATGGGTGTGGGCAATCCATGAGGAGCATCTGTGGGATCCCACCAGGACAGGCATCCATGGGATCCCACCAGGACAGGCATCCATGGGATCCCACCAGGAGAGGCTTCCATGGGATCCCACCAGGAGAGATATCCATGGGATCCCACCAGGAATGACATCCATGGGATCCCACCAGGACGGCATCCATGGGATCCCACCAGGAGAGATATCCATGGGATCCCACCCACCAGGACAGGCATCCATGGGATCCCACCAGGAGAGATATCCATGGGATCCCACCAGGACAGGCATCCATGGGATCCCACCAGGAATGACATCCATGGGATCCCACCGGGACAGCATCCATGGGATCCCACCCACCAGGACAGGCATCCATGGGATGCCACCAGGAGAGATATCCATGGGATCCCACCGGGACAGCATCCATGGGATCCCACCAGGAATGACATCCATGGGATCCCACCAGGACAGGAGCTCCAGGAGCTGGGATCACCCAGCTGGGAGGGATTCCAATCTGAGGGGGATGAGGGGAATTCCTGGGGTGGGAAGGTTGGAGAAATGAGACATAAACACTTGGTTTGCTGTGGGTTGGAGAGGAGAGGGAGCTGGGAAGGGCTGGACGTGGGTAGCAGGAAAGGTGAAGTGAGGGTGAAGGCAGAAGTGCTGGGAATAACGTGAGAGATGAGGGGAAGTCTGGCAGGGCCGTGTGGAGCAGCAGCCTCGGTATCTAGGGCAGCACTGACGTCGTTCCTGGGAAGGCAGAGCAGCTCAGGAGCTCGGGGCTGGGAGCAGCCAGCGAGGCACATCCAGCACCTGCAGGAGCCCTCCCAGGCGAGGCCCCACCTGCAGAGCTGCCCCAGCCCTGGGGACAACATCAGCAGCACCTGGAGCTGCTGGAGAGAGCCCAGAGGAACCCGTGGAGCTGCTGCAGGGCTGGAGCCCCTCTGGAGCCAGGCTGGGACACCTGGGGGTGCTCACCTGGAGAGGAGAAGGATCCAGGGAGAGCCCAGAGCCCCTGGCAGGGCCTGGAGGGGCCTGGATGGAGGGACAGGACACAGGGAATGGCTCCCAGGGATGGGTGGGACATTGGGAATTGGGAATTGTTCCTGGCAGGGTGGGCAGGCCCTGGCACAGGTGCCCAGATTTGCTGTGGCTGCCCCTGGATCCCTGTCAGTGCCCAAGGCCAGGCTGGACAGGGCTTGGAGCACCTGGGGCAGTGGAAGGTGTCTCTGCCGTGGGAAAAATCACTGGGATGATTTTTAAGGTGTCTCCCTTCCCAAATCATTCCAGGATTCCATAATGCAATTAAAATCCCTGTACCTGTGTAATTGGCTGTTAGGTACCTGCATGTGTTCTCTGGCCTTCAGTGCCACACCAAGGTGTGTTTGCCACTCTCAGGGAATGTCAGGATTCTTTGGGAATTGTAGGACAGATCCCCAGGTGGGTGAGACTGAGAATGACAGGGCTGAGAAAGGCCTTTCCCCATCTGACGTCACAACCTCATTTCCAAACAGGTTCTGCTCTTTCATCTCCTGCTGTTTATGCACATCTCAAAGTGCAGCTGCTGCCTTCACCTCCCAACACCCTCCCTGCACACAGCACTGGGAACATCCCAGGTTTCCTTGTGGGATGTATAAAAATCCCCTCTCCTGTGCATTATCATAGAATCCCAGAGTGGTTTGGGTTGGAAAGGACCTTAAAAATCCCTCGGTTCCACCCCTGAAGGAGGGACACCCTGGGCAGGGACCCCTCCCACTGTCCCAGGCTGCTCCAACCTGGCCTTGGGCACTGCAGGGATCCAGGGGCCGCCACAGCAAATCTGGGAATTCTATTCCAGGGCCTGCCCACCCTGCCAGCCAGGAATTCCTTCCCAATATCCCATCTCAATCTACCAATTTTCAGCTTGAATCCATTCCCTGTGTCCTGTCCCTCCATCCCTGTCCCCAGTCCCTCTGCAGCTCTCCTGGAGCCCCTTCAGGCCCTGGAAAGGCTCTGAGCTCTCCCTGGATCCTTCTCCAGGTGAACATTCCCAGCTCTCCCAGCCTGGCTCCAGTCTCTTCCTGTTGGGTTCCCTGTGTCCCATCCCTGGACTTGTTCCCTCATGTTTTCCTGGTTCCATGGCTGTTTCTCTCTCTCTGGATGGTTTTACCGCAGGAGGATCTCCTCTGGTGCCAATCAGGAGTGTGGGATTGGGAACCATTCCCTGAAAGCCCCCGGGGTCACTTTGGGCTGTGCCAACCCTTGGGATGGCAGCAGAACCCTCCAGGCCGGGCGTGCCCCATTCCCTGAATCCCAGTGAAATATTCCCATTCCCCACGGGCAGTGCAACACTGCCCAGTTGTGTTTGCATGGCAGGGCCACACCAGTGCTGCCCCAGAGCCGTTCCCTGCCGGCTGATTGTCCATGCAGCACGCACAGGAGCAGGATATTCTGGGATCCATCCCGGGAACAGCCGTGACTCATCAGCTGCAGCGGCAGCCAGGAGATGAGGAGCTATTTATTACAGCTCTTCCAGGCTGTGAATGCTTCTGAGCAGCCAGTTCAGCTAGGAATTATGTAATTATTCCTCCTGGATGCTTTCTCTTATTGGTTTGTAGTTACAAAATCTTCACAGCACACTCCTGGATTTTCAAATGAAATCCTGGGAATGACTTCATGTGAGGAGAAGGGAGAAATTCGATCTTCCCTGATTTATGTTTGTGTTGTTTGGCTTTAGCAGGGATGGATTTGCACAAACTTCACCTTTTTTTTTTTTTTTTTTTTTTTTTTGGTGAAACAGTTTCACTCCTCGTTTACTGGTTTGGAAGTTGATAAACGTTTGGGATGAAATCATCTGGCCTTGGAAGCTGGCAGGAGGGGAATTCCATGTGGGAGTTGCCGGCTGGTTGGGTGGGAGAAGGGCTGGGTCTGGAGCTGCTGGAGTTGTCCTCATGCCTCCCGAACACTGCTCATCCCAGGGAGGGGTGAGGGGATCATCCCAGGGAGGGGGAGCTGCCCTCCCCAGCTCTCCTGGATCCCATCAGCAGCCACGCTGCCCGTGCCTGCTCATCCCACCAGGGACAGGAGATTATTGCAACCCTTCTTCCTGCAACAGAGAGGAAGGTGGGTGTGAAACCCTCTGAGGCTGCAGGAACAGGAGCTGGGGGGTTCCTGGTGCCCCCCACAGCCCCTGGAGCTCTGGAGCAGCATTCCCAGCCCAGCGTCCCTTTGCAGCCCTGTGGGCAGCAGATCCTCTGCCCCATGCTCAGGGGAATCGGGATCAGGATCCTGCTCCATGGCATCCAGGAGAGCTGAAAGCAGGGAATTGGGAATCTGCTCCTGGCAGGCTCCACTCGTGCTTTGCTGAGGGGTTGGATAAATATTTCTTAATTTTAATCCCCAATAAAAGAGCTAAAGCCACACCCTTGGATTTATAATCTCAGAACTGTGCTATAAACTCATCAGAGCCTGAGTGTTCCAAAAGTCACACGGAGGGTGAGCTGGCAGAGCTCTTGGAAAGCTCTAAATCACATTTCAGTGCCCAGTTATCCTAGGCAAGTCTATTATTCTTACACTGATCATGGATAATTTGGCTCTAATCTTTATTCTATGCTCTGTTTTGATTTTGCTGGTCAATTTTTATCACTCCCTTAGGAAGAAATGTTTAAATATGGTTTGGCAATGAGTTTGGAAGGGGAGATTAATTCAAAATCTGAAGGTGGTGATGGAACGGGTCTGTGTCAGGTGCATCACTTGAGCTCCTATTGGCTGTTTGAGCTCCCCAGGACAGAGATTTACTGGGGCACAGTGGCTCTGAAGGAGCGGCTCTGTCTGTATCTCTCCATTTAAGTGCATAAAAGAGCTCTGGAAAATCCAGAGAATAAATATTGGCTGAAGGAATTGAGGTGTGTGAGTGAAGGCTTGAAGTGGGGCTGTATTGAATGTCCCAGTTTCCCTCAGATCACAAAAAGCTCTGACATTTTTCATCCATAAAGACATTAAATTGTTTGGAGTGGAGGCTGGAAGAACAAGCTGACCCCCTTTTGCTTTGCTGCGTCCAAATTGTGCAGTGTAAGAATTATTCCATTAAACTCTGCCCTCACTGCAGCTCTCCCAGACCAGTTTAACTCCAGGAATGAAAGCCCAGCTGATGACAGATGGAATATGATGGGTTTATTTCAGATTAAGAGCGTTAAAAAGTGGGTTCTGGCAAGGAAAAAAAAATACCGTGTTTTCCTGAGGAGACACAGGAAATTGTCAGAGCTCTTAGAAATTGTCACCTTGCACGAGATCTGACCTGGCAGCACAGCAGCTTGGAGGAGGAATTGCGTGAGGCTGACAAAGGTCAGTTCTTCATCCAGGCTGGGAGGGGCTGGGGCTGCAGGGGTCCACAGGCAGGGGAACATCCCATGGAATCATCCTGTCCCCTGTGCCCTGGGCAGGGACAATCCCACTGCCCCAGGGTGTCCCAGTGTCCAGCCTGGCCTTGGGCACTGCCAGGGATCCAGGGGCAGCCACAGCAAATCTGGGAATTCTATTCCAGCCCCTGCCCACCCTGCCAGGAGCAATTCCCAATTCCCAATGTCCCATCCATCCCTGGGAGCCATTCCCTGTGTCCTGTCCCTCCATCCCTGTCCCCAGCCCCTCTGCAGCTCTCCTGGAGCCCCTTCAGGCCCTGCCAGGGGCTCTGGGCTCTCCCTGGATCCTTCTCCTCTCCAGGTGAGCACCCCCAGGTGTCCCAGCCTGGCTCCAGCCCTGCAGCAGCTCCATGGATCTTTACAGAGCCAGAGATGGAGTTTCTGAGTATTGCCCAGCCCCTCATGTCACCCTTCAATAAACTCTGGAGTTCCATCCTCCCTTCAGAGGAGCTGGAGTTTCTCCTGCAGGGCTCCAGGCTCCCAGCAGGACTGCCAGCCCAAATCCTCTCTCTCTCTGCCCCTCCAAGTTTGTAAATTTGCCTGTCACCTATTTTTTATGCAGTTTAATATCTTTCCTGTGGCTTCCTTTTCTCTCCTGTTATTAGAGAAGCAAAGGAAAGGCTCTCCTGGGCATGAGTGAGGAGCTGTGTAATGGGTTGCAATGGCTCCTTCCAAGCCATTGTGCTCTGCCTTGTGAATATCTATTTAATCAGTGGGTTTAAAAGAGCTGATTTGTGCTGAGTGATTTTTCTTTCTTAGACTGCAGCAAGAGCCTCATCCTCTTGTGAGGATGCAGCACAGGCAGTCCAGCTATTCTGGGCTCAATGGCCCCATTGAGCTGGGAAGAGGTTCAGGAGCAGGGATCCATTGAGATGATTGTGGCAAGGAGCTCTGCAGGGATGAAGCACAGGGTTTATTAACTCAGCCATTCCACTCAGTCAGGAGCTGGGCTGTGTTTTCTACTCACAGATTTGCTGTGCTTTAGGAGTGAGGCCAGCTCTGGATGTTTGAGAGGCACCCAGCTTTCAGTGTTGCTGCTGGAGGGAGCTTTGCTGTGTCAGAGCTGCCCTCAGCACGTGTGCCTGAGGTGCCACTGCTGCCTCTGTGCCCCCAGGACAGGCACAGGGGCCCAGAGCCACCAGTGTGGCCATGGTTACGTTCTCAGGCTGTCTCAGTGGCTTTTGGCTTCCCTCTCATGGAAAAGGGTTGGGGTTCATCGTGCCTTTGCTCACTGCAGGTACAAATTTAACCTGAATTTGGGTTTGTGAGTGATGAGTGAACAGCAATCAGAGAATTAGCTTCAATCCCAGAGAACAGCCCTTGCAAGAGCACAGTGCAAAGCCATCATGGATGTGCTGTGAGCAGCAATAAATCTCTGACCTGAGCAGGGTGAGCCCTGCCCAGCTGCCCAGGCTGGCACACACTGCTCCCCTGCCTCCTGAGCCCTGCACACCCCCCTGCCCAAACACAGCAGCACCTTGGCACGAGGCACAGCCCGACTGTTCTGGCTGAGAGCTCAGCACAGGAGGCTCTGACACGAGGCTTTTGTTGTCCTCTCCTTATCTTGTTTGCTCCTCACATGATCACCAGCAGGCCCTGGCTATCTGTGTGGCATTTGCTGTCCCCTGGGTCAGCTGTTCCGCAGGGTGACACCGGGGTATTAATAGACAGTGTCACGCTGGGCTCTGGCTGAGGGCTATCAGGACAATCCCCTGTTTGCCTCTCACCCTGGCTCTGCATGCTGATGGTTCCCAGAGGCTGTCAGGGCCAGCAGCCACCCCAGGAACATCCACACAGTGCCACCAACACCTCCTGACCTGGGAACCCGGGGCTGGCCCGACAAGGACAAAAGGAGACGGATTCCTGCTGGAGACAGGGTCACCCAGAGCTGTGGCACAGGGACGCATCCAGGTGGGCTTGGAATATCTCAGGAGAGAAGCTCTGTGACCCCCCTGGGCAGCTGCTCCAGTGCTCTGCCACCCTGAGAGCAGAAAAGTTCTTCCCCATGTTCAGGTGTAATTTGGGTTTTAGTGTAGGGCCACTGCTGCTTGTGGCACCACTGAAAGGCCTGGAACCATCTATTCCAGCAGCTCCTCATCATTTCAGGTGTTTTTATCAGCTCCTCACTAATTTCAGGTGTTCCCAGCAGTTCCTCACCTGTTTCAGCTGTTTTTTATCAGCTCCTCACTAATTTCAGGTGCTTTTTATCAGCTCCTCCCTAATTCCAGGTGTTTTCACTAAAGCCTCACTAATTTCAGGTGTTTTTTATCAACTCCTCACTAATTTCAGGTGTTTTAATCAGCTCCTCACCAGTTTCAGGTGTTCCCAGCAGTGCCTCAGCAGTTTCAGGTGTTTTTTATCAGCTCCTCACTAATTTCAGGTGTTTTCACTAAAGCCTAGGTGTTTTCACTAATTTCAGGTGTTTTCATTAAATCCTCACTAATTTCAGGTGTTTTAATCAGCTCTTCACCAGTTTCAGGTGTTCCCTGCAGCTCCCTTACCAGTTTCCGGTGTTTAAATCAGCTCCTCCCTAATTCCAGGTATTTTCTCTCCTGTGTTCCATCAGTGAACTCCAGCATCTCTCCCCCTCCACGGCAGTAACCCCTCAGTGCCTGCTCTCCACAGGTCTCACCACCCCAAATGTTTCCACACGGTGAGTCAATATTTTTAAATGGATCCACTTTGGCCATCGACTGCCTCTGCCTACTCATTCTTCATTAGCTCAGGTCAAACCCTTTATCAATACCCTTTATCAATAGCCCAAAACCCCCAGGATGGCTCAATTCTCATTAGCTCGGGAATGGAGCTGTAACTGCAATCAGATACAATGATTTTGTGCCAGGCCCACACATTTGTGCTTACTCACACTGCAAACTTCACCTTCTGTGTAATTAAGCATTAATTAATTGTACCAAGTGCTCTGCTTGTATTTATCCCAAATTTCCAAGTGGCTGTGGCTGCTTTGTTGTGTTGTTTGATGCTCCTGGACTTGATGACTTGTTTCAGATTTTAGTTTTGGGCTGGTTTTGCTCAGTGCTCCCACATCTCTTATTTCTTTTGAAAAGCTTTATGGTTTGCAGGAAGTGACTCCAAAACAGTGATTCCAGCAAGTGATTTTCAACATGAAACAGAGCTTCTAAGGGACCATTAATTAAGGAAGATAAAAATAAGCCCCGGAGCAGGTCTGGAGAGGATTTGCGGGTCTAGGGAACATTAACAGTGTTATTAAATGATATTTTGGGTGCCAGCAGCACTCTATCTGTTTTCACATCAGGGAAATCATCCCAAGAGGGTTTGATTTGCTGCCTGACCCCACCATTTGGCACAAACCACATGAAATGTGCTGCAGGAGTTCTGCCCTGCCTGGATTTTTGGCCTCACAGTCATTCCTTTAAAAGGTTTTGTTCTTGCTGCTCACCACCTCTGACTTCTCTCCACGCTGGGGAAGCTTTTCCTTCTGCTAAATCCAGTTTGCTGTCCTGAGTGATTAAAGCTCATTGCAGACCATGTGATTTAACAGCAGAAAATGAAAATCTGGGGTTTAGCTTGACCCTCTTTCCCCCCCTTTTGTTTTGCAGCTGCCCGAGGAGGAGGGGAGGCAGTGTGGGCAGGCAGAGCTGTCCCTTCCGCCTCACTGGCCTTGGGAAAAATGCAAATTTATGGAAATACTGTCTGGGCTGGCAGGCTTTGTATTCCCTGGCTGTGCCTGCGTGAGCTGGGCTGGGCATTTCACAGAATTGTGGAATCACGGAATGGTTTGCATCGGAAGGGATCCTAAAGCTCCTCTCGTTCCTGCCATGGCAGGGACACCTCCCACTGGCCCAGGTGCTCCAGGCTGGCCTTGGGCACTGCCAGGGATCCAGGGCCTGCCCACCCTGCCAGGGAGCAATTCCTTATCCCCAGTCCCTCTCCTGCTCTCCTGGAGCCCCTCTATGCCCTGGAATGGCCTTCAGGATCTCCCTGGAGCAATGTTTCATGAGTTACACTATTAATCCCACCAGGAATAACATCAAGTTGGTGTTTACCCCCATCACTCCCACAGGAAAGCTGTTCAGTGCTCTGGCTGCTCTCGAGGCACAGATTTCCCTCTGATTTCCAACCTCAGTTTATTCCTGTCCATTTTATCCCCTCTTGTTTTCACACCAGCGTTGTTCTTTGGTGATTTCCTTTGGTGCCTTTGCCTCAGGCCCTTGTGACACCCCTGTGTGGGGACAGCAGGTGCCATTCCCAGCCATGGCTGTGATCCCTGTGCCAGACCCCTCAGACAGAGCAAACCCTTTGTGCCAACGGGCCAGGACTTGCCATCCCTCAGATTCACCCCTAAAACAGCAGCAGGTGGCAGATGCTCCTGAGCTGGATGATGCAGCCTTTGCACGGAGCTCCTGCTGGCCCTGAAATGATCAATGAGAGCTCTGAAAAGATGGCCCTTGGAATCACATCCCTGGGCTCTGACATTTGCTATCACAGTGTCCTTTCCCGTGGATAGGAGAGATGGGGGGTGCAGGCATTTGAGAGATGTGAAGCAAGGAAAATTTTGCTGAAATGTACCCAGCTGGATTAATTATTGTTAAAGGCCGAGTCTCCAAAGGATTTAAAGATCTGAATACCATTTTAGGACATTTCACTGTCTTTTTACTGACAGGCTCCACGGATCCCAATTATGGAGATAAATCCAAAAACCAGGTCAAATAATTATTCCATGAATCAAATGGAAAGGCTGGATGCATTTCCGAGCACAGCAGCTTTCCACGCACCCATTGCTGGAGTTTTGGATACCATGCAAGGGCTGGGGGAATTTAAAAAATTAGTGCAGGAAATGTGTAAATCTTCCACCTCAAAGGCTGCCTGTTCAGCTCAGGTGAAATGGAAACTCTGTGGTGTCTGTAAGTTGTCACCACGGTTGTCACTTTGTTCCTGTCTCCTGTGTGGCTGACAGCAGATGAGAGGAGCTCTGTGAAGTGGGGCCGGCCGGAATGCAGCAGCTCAGAGCTTCCCCCTGCTTGGAAAGGCAGAAGTGCCTCTGGAGCCGTGCCAGGGTCTCTGTTTAAGGGCAGGATGGAATAAAGCCTGGCTCTGGCCAGCAGCCTCCTGATGCTCTGGCTGTCTGTGGATCCGGGAATGCTTTCCTGAGTGCTGGGAGCTCAGGGTGTTTGTGCAGGGGACCCTGGAGAGCCCTGCTGAAGGCCTGGCTCTGGGAAGGGAGTTGAGTGCAGATTGCACTTCAGAGGGGTAGCAGATCCTTGAAGATGCATCAATAAAAGATGGAATATAGGACTGGAATTCCCCTTCCATTGCCGGTAATGTCCCAGTGGGGAAAGGCAGGGCTGGACCCCGTGTTCCCACTTGCTGGCTGGAATTACCCCCCCACACTGGTTCTGGGAAGGAATCAAGGCTTGTCCAGAAGGGCTGGAGGGTGTCCTGGAGCCCCACCAGAAGAGACCAGTGTCCCTGTCACATGTGCCAGGCCACCACAGGCAGCCTCCAACATCCATGTGCTGTGGATTGGGAGAGACAGTCTGAGAAATGCTACAGGGCTTGGCTGGAGCTGGGAGAGCTGGGAGAGCTGGAGTGACACTGAACAGAGCAGAGCAGCCAGGCCAGGCTGGGGCAAACACTGGAAACCTCTGTGCCGTGGGACAGCAGCGTGTCACAGAGCAGGCGCTGCCAAAATCCCGGCTCTGGAGCACCGTGCTGTCCCTGTGCCTCCTGTCCCACAGCCACGAGCTGTCCCCACAGGGAAAAGGGGCAGCTTTCCCCTGGGGAGGCTCAGCTGGGTTCTTCGTGCGGCAGAGGCACAGCTGGTGCTGGAGGTGTGGGCAGAGACGCCTGGAGCGTGAGCAGAGCTGCCAGAGCTGCACAGCAGCGGCACCACAGAACCCTGGGGAGTCTGCCCTGGGAGGGACCTTCAGGCTCATCAGGGACACCTTCCACTGTGCCAGGCTGCTCCAGCCTGGCCTTGGGCACTGCCACAGATCCGGGGGCAGCCACAGCTGTATGGGCACCCTGTGCCACTCATACCTTGCTATACCTCAGCTGGGTAGGAGGGGAAGCAACTGCTCCATCAGTTGTCAGATGGAATGTTTTCAGGAGGAAAAGTCCCTTAGGAAATGGCATCGCTGCCCATGGTGGGAGTGATCACACTCACATCCAAGCTCTCACACTCAAATCCAAGTCTTTCCAAGCTCTGGAAGTAAAAATACAGGTGGGATGTCTGCTTTGTTTGACTGTGCCTTGCGTTTTCCAGAGATTAGTGGCAGAGAACCATTGGAAGAGGATAAAATAGCCCAAGATGTACATTTGGAAAAATAACAACTGGATTTGAGCACTCAGAATTCCTTCTCTGGGGGACTTGAAACAACTCCATGATGTTCACTTGTTACAGGATAATGTCGAGCTGCTTATCTGTAGTAAACATTTAAAGGATTAGGTTTTTTGGAATCCTTTGTGCTAAGAGAGAATCCAAACTCATTTTTACCTCCTGCTGTATTTTTCCAGCCATCTCCTGGTGGCTGCTCCAATCCGGCACGGCACTGGATACAATCCCTGACATTTGCTGTGCAAACAGGAGCCTCCCCAGGGTGCTGCTGGATGGGTTCTGAGAGCTGGGAGGGCTCTGGGGACTCATTTTTACCTGCTGAAGGTGGGTTTGGGTTGCAGAGAGCAGCGGCTCTCGGGTCTGTTTTGGGCTCTGCTGTGAGCAGGGCAGGGGCTCTGGTTGTTCTGTCTCTGTTGTGCCCAGTGAGCAGGAGAACAGGAACAGAGAGTGAATTAAAGTCACAGAATGGTTTGGATTGAAAGGAGCTTAAAGATCATCCAGTGCCACCCCCTGCCAGGGCAGGGACACCTCCCACCAGCCCACTTTGCTCCAAGGCCTGTCCGACCTGGCCTTGAACTTCTTTATTCAGAGATTACAAAGTCAAGTAAACACATATTTTTGCTTTTGGATACACGCAGAGGCTTAATGATGTGTTTAGCAGCAGCTGACAGCTTCTGTTACAAACACTTCAGTCAGTGCTGCCGGGCTCCTGTGCCAGGCAGCTGTGACAGCACAGGGAGGGGCTGCAGGGGCTGCTGCCTTGTGTGGGGACACTGAGCTCTGGAGATTGTGGCATCACGGAACCACAGACCAGGCTGGCTTCTATGGCACCTTAAACATCATCCCATTCCGCCCCTGCCACGGCAGGGACAGCTTCCCCTGCTGCTCCAAGCTCCATTGTCCAGCCTGGCCTTGGGCACTGCCAGGGATCCAGGGGCAGCCACAGCAAATCTGGGAATTCTATTCCAGGGCCTGCCCACCCTCCCAGCCAGGAACAATTCACAATATCCCAGTATCTGAATCTACCTTCTTTTAATTTACAGTCATTCCCTGTGTCCTGTCCCTCCATCCCTGTCCCCAGCCCCTCTGCAGCTCTCCTGGAGCCCCTCCAGGCCCTGCCAGGGGCTCTGGGCTCTCCCTGGATCCTTCTCCTCTCCAGGGGAGCACCCCCAGGTGTCCCAGCCTGGCTCCAGCCCTTGGAACAGTTCTGGGGCTTTCTCTGGGCTCTCTCCAGCAGCTTCAGGTCCTCCTGATGTTGTCCCCAGGGCTGGGGCAGCTCTGCAGGTGGGGCCTCACCTGGATAAAAAAGTCAGGAGCCACAAGAGGGACAAAGCCAGCAGAGGGGTTTGAACTTGTAAGGGGTTCCTAAGAGTAACAGTGTTTTCCCTAAGTGGGAGAAGGTCGGGAGGGGAAGAAGGTCAGTGATGCCTGTGGAGCTGTGAGCTGTCACCCCGGGGAGCCCTGTGCCCCTGCCAGGGCTGTGCCAGGCTCCCTGTGTCCCATCCTGGGCCATTGAGTGCTGATGGTTTCAAGCACAGCCCTTTCCACATGGGAGATTATTTAGGAAAAGCAGCAAGCTGTTCAGATAATGGGGAACAGGTGCACAGCGTTAGAGAGCGGCCAGGCAGTGCAAGGAACAGCAGTTTTCCTTGTTCGTGGTTCTAAGAATCCTGAGGGATGTCTTGGTGAGACTCACGAATCTCAAAAAGGAGTTTTATAATTAACAAAGCCTGCCCAAACCTCTGGAAATATTTTGGAAACATTGATATCATGAAGGTTGTACTGTAGTTAGGAGATGGGAAGTAATGTCCTCAGGAATGACTCTGGGAAGGCAAAGCAGATGGTGAACCTTCTTGGAGAGTCAGTGCTATCATCCTCGGGAAAAGTGTAAATTCCCAACATAAACAAAAATCCTCGAGCCTGCCTGGTCTGCTGGGCTGGAATGTGTTTGTGTTTGTTACTCCAGAGCAAACTGTGGGGCTGTGCAGCTCTCATGGAAACCACTTGACTGGCAATGACGATTGAATGACTCTGAATTACATCCAAAGCGTGGCACATTCCTGTTTCTCCACCCTTGTGCCAAATTTTGATACATTCCACGACTGCTGGTGGGCAATGCTAGTCCAGGGACATCGGTTCCTGAACCTGGTGAAGGGTCTGGAGTGGAAATACGAGGGACAGCTGAGGGCACTGGGCTTGTTCCTCTGGAGGAGGCTGAGGGAGCCTCACCAGGGTCTGCAGCTCCTCCCGAGGGGCAGTGGAGGGACAGGCACCAATTTATTCTCTGTGACCAGGGACAGGATCCCAGGGAACGGCTGGAGCTGTGTCAGGGGAGGTTTAGCTGGGATTTTGGGCAAGGTTCTTCCCCAGAGGGTGCTGGCACTGCCCACGCTCCACAGGGAATGGTCCCGGCCCCGAGGCTGCCAGAGCAGCTCCAGGAGCGTTTGGGCAGCGCTGCCAGGGATGCCCAGGGTGGGATTTGGGATGCAGGGCCAGGGGTTGGATCGATGGCCCTTGTGAGTCGCTTCCAGCTCGGGAGGCTCTCTGATCCTGTAGCTGTTACAGTAACACTGCAGCATTTGAGCAGCTGGGGGTTGCTGTTATGAATTCTCTTTGTTTGCAGAGTGACTCACGAAGTCTCGCTGTGTTTTACAATGATTTCTCCTGGCTCGGCGTTGTCTGCTCATACCGCGGCTCAGGCGCAGCTTTGCACAGGTCCGGGGCCGGTGCCCGCTCGCAGCTAACTCCTGCCACCTGCCGTCTCCTTCCTCTCGCTTCCCTGAGATCCTGGCTTCTTTGGGATGCGCAGGGATCGGGGAGCGGAGCTGCAGCTGCCCCGCGGCCCGTGGGGAGCGGAGCTGAACGGCCGCTGCTCCCCGCCCTGCGCTCCCAGCTCCTGCATCCCGGAGAGCCGCACGGGGAGCCTGCAGAGACAGAGACATCCCGGGAAAGGCACGGGGAGCCTGCAGAGACATCCCGGGAAAGGCACGGGGAGCCTGCAGAGACAGAGACATCCCGGGAAAGGCCCCCTTCCTTCCTAGCCCCACACTGCTGGGAGACAGCACTGCCTGGGCTAGGGCCCGTCCCACTGGGATGGTGGAATCACTCCGGAAAGGCCTCCAAGATAATCAAATCCGTCCATTCCCACCTCCGTGTCCCCAGGTGCCACATTTGCACAGCTTTAAATCCCTCCAGGAATGGAGACTCCACCACTGCCCTGGGCAGCTCTACTGGTGCTGGTGTCACCTTTCCTCCTTTGGAGCCTGTTCGACTCTGGCAGGGCTCAGTTCCCTGGAATCCCTTGGTGCGCAGGGATTTCCCAGTACTGGGAAATGTTGGTAAATAGGTCTGATAACACAGGTTGGAGTCAGGCAGGGAATGCTCCCACATATCCTAGAGATATCTCTTATGAAGACAGAGATTTCTGAAAGATTTTTAGGGACTTTAGATATCAAATTTCTGGCCCATATGTTTAGATAACACAGTTTATATCACAAATGGGGTGTCTCGCTGTGAGTGCTGGTATTTGGGGATAAATTGGAATGGAAATTTTGGGGGTTTTGTGCTTTGTATTCTGCCATCCTTACTTCTAAGTGGGCAAATGCAGCTTTTTTTCCACTTGGACAAAGCCTGTGGGGTGTGCAAACTGCAAAGAGGATCTCACAGTCTTTACAGTGTTCTGAACACAGTGATGAAGTTTTTCCAGCAAAGCTCAGCAGTTAATTTCCAACAGAAAAAAAAATAGTGGGAAATGCAGCTCTGAGACGGCAACTTTACAATCCCACTGAAGTTCTTACTAATTCCAGCAAGTGTTTGTTTGGGGGATATTTTGGCATCAGGGCACAGTTCCAGGTGGGTGTTGTGCAAACCAGGAGCAACTGGTGACAAACACAAGGTCTTGCTCTCTGTGTCTCAGGTCACATTTTCCTAACATTGGATCATCCAAAGGGAATATTTTCCCATATTCCAGTTCTTGTACCTATTAAAAAGCAGTGCCAGCAGAGTTATTCCTGGGTTTGAGGATCTTGCTCACAGGCTGTACCTCTGGGAGTGCCTGTTCAGTCCTGGCAGAGGTAACTCCAAACTCTGGGATCAGTCACTTTTTGGGGAATTTTCTGTTAACTTCTGGCTGAGCACATGGGTGGCTGAGTGCTGGATCAAGGCCAAGGAAAAGGAGCCTGAGGAGCACTGGTGTGGCTGCACATTGAACTTGAGGAAAGGAATAAAAGCACTTTTCAGTTGGACTAACCATGTGATCCGTACGGCAGCATGCCAGGTGCTGGAACGGGGAACAG
Source organism: Ammospiza nelsoni (assembly GCF_027579445.1). Classification (NCBI taxonomy): domain Eukaryota; kingdom Metazoa; phylum Chordata; class Aves; order Passeriformes; family Passerellidae; genus Ammospiza; species Ammospiza nelsoni. The sequence goes on from NC_080641.1 coordinate 35,079,362, forward strand.
GGGAAGTGGGCAGCAGGAGCTGGAGCAGCCATGGTGTTCCCAGCTGGGCATTGGCTGTGGAGGCTTCTCATCAAGGCAGCAGTTCATCCCAGTGATGTAGAAATCTGAAAAACTTGCAGGATCCAGGCAAGTTCAGGCGTTCATACTTTATGTGCTCCTCCTGCCGCAGTTGAAGCTCTCTCTGCAGAGAGGAGGGAGAGCTGGGGTCTTCCCTGCCACTGTGCTCAGGGAATCTTCTGGATTAAGGAGTGGAGGGGTGGAGAAAGGCACAGCAGGAACCACAGCCCGGTGTCCTGGTGGGGCAGCATCCAGCATGGGATGAGGCACTGGAGCAAGAGACAAAAGCTGACTTCCAAAGGCAAGGAAATTCCTCCTGAGCGTGGCCGTACCTCACTTGGCTTCCAGGGCCATGGTCACACATCTGGTGTTTCCATCAGGCCAAAGGAGGCCAACCTGCTCATTTTCAGTGTTTATGAGGGGTGTCATTGCTGGAGTAGCCAGGGTGACTTCAGCCACGGGTCACAGCAGCCAAGCTATGAAACCACAAGAAAGTGGATGTAAAATGGAAAAGGTGACAAAAAGTTTGGTGGTTTTATTTAGTTTTTAAACAGCCCTTCATTTTACAGCACAGCTGTTTAAAATTCACTGAAGTGATACCTTGAATGGATAAAACAAGGTTTGGGCATCCAGCTCCCACAACTGCCAAGTGCTTGCAAATCTTACAGGGTTTCAAAAGGTTGGCTCCGGAGCAGATGGGAGCAAGGCTGGGCTGGAGAGTGCTGTCATGTTGTGGTGCCTTTAGTCCCTGTTGTGCTCATAAGACTTGGAGTGAGGTTTGGCAAATCGAACCCCTGGGCTTGTGCAAAAGGCATTGAGGGTGGAGTGGGGTGTTTAGAATAATGGAATCCTGGAATGGTTTGGGCTGGGAGGGAACTTAAAGCCCATCCCATTCCATTACCTGCCATGGCAGGGACATCTCCCACTGTCCCGGGTGCTACAAGCCATCTCCAGCCTGGCCTGGGCACTGCCAGGGATCCAGGGGCAGCCACAGCTGCTCTGGACACCTGTGCCAGGGCCTGCCAGGGATGGATTCTCCGTCATCTCTGATCTATCCCTGCCCTCTTCAGCTGCTGCGTGCTCGTGCTGAGAGCTGTGCTGAGCCGCTCAACGTCCGTGCTGAAGGAAGCATGAGCAGAGGCAGCCAGCACAGGAGCCTCCGGGGTAAATGTTTATGGTCACACAGGGTCCTCCTTGCACTCGGGAGAAACTCGGGGTCGGTGAGTGGCTCTGATGGCCGCAGGCCGGTGTCACGGTAGGAGCTGTGCTGAGGTGGCACAGTGAGCCACGGTGAGGTGATGCAGTGAGCTGTGCTGAGGTGACATGGTGGGAGCCGCCCTGAGGTGACACGGTGGCACAGAGCCACACTGAGGTGACACGGTGGTAGGGAGCCACACTGAGGTGACACGGTGGCACAGAGCCACACTGAGGTGACACGGTGGTAGGGAGCCATGCTGTGACACAGTGGCACAGAGCCACACTGAGGTGACATGGTGGGAGCCGCCCTGAGGTGACACGGTGGCACAGAGCCACACTGAGGTGACACGGTGGTAGGAAGCCACACTGAGGTGACACGGTGGTAGGGAGCCATGCTGTGACACAGTGGCAGAGAGCCACACTGAGGTGACACATGCTCTGCGAGCCCTCTTGTGGCAGCGTGTGACCCGCGGTGTGTGTTCCGTTCGCAGCTTCGATGTGGAGAATGGCCCGTCGCCGGGGCGCAGCCCGCTGGACCCGCAGGCCAGCTCCTCGTCGGGACTCGTCCTGCACACGACGTTCCCGGGCCACAGCCAGCGCCGGGAGTCGTTCCTCTACAGATCCGACAGCGACTATGACCTCTCACCAAAGACCATGTCCAGGAACTCCTCCCTCCCGAGCGAACAGTAAGCACCAATTCAGCTCGTGTTCTGCGCTCTCCTACAGCTCTCTGTGCTGCTCTGATCCTCAGAGCTGTGTTAAGAGGAGCTTATGGGTGGTTCTGGCACATTCCATAGCTGGAACGCACAAAACAGGTGCTGATCCAACATCCTCTCCCATCCCATCCCATCCCATCCCATCCCATCCCATCCCATCCCATCCCATCCCATCCCATCCCATCCCTTGAACATTCCCATTTTCTCCAGAATTCAGCAGAAGAGCTTTCAAAGCCATATCCTGGAATAACAGATAAGTTATGCTGTACTTTTATTTACAGTATTGCTGTTCCCCATCGTGTTTTGGGGCTGTTCCCAAGAACCAAGGGGAAAATGAGACAGATGGCTAAGCTTGAGAGGATCGATACCCACAGAGTGTCCTGGATTCCCAGCCCCTCACTTTGAAAGGCACATTTTGAAGTTTTGAAGCGGCCATTCAGCTATAAAAAAAGTGCTCGTTAAACAAAGTTGAGCTGTTGCGAAAGTTTTGTCACGGAATGGAAATCTGAATATTAGCCAGATCCACGAGAATTCTGCGAGAAAATATTCCTGCTGAGTTAAAACTGAGTAAATATTTATTGGAGGAAACACTCCAGATTATGCAAATAGTGTTTCGTGTAAAGGGTGGATTGTAACAATTCCCAGCAGTGTGCTGGGGTGGGGGAATCCCATAATTTCCCCCAAATTCATGGCTGTCTGCAGCTGAAGTGTCCATCCACCATGGGCATCAAGGCTCTGTTAGCACTGGGACAGAGTCTCCATGAGCAGGAGACAATTTTAATTAAATTTAGGCTTAATAGCACTGATACCCGAGTGAGGATGAAGGGATGACCTCTGGCAGCACAGCAGGGACAATTGCTCTTTGGAGGGGTCCAGCACTGGTGGAGAACTCTCCAGAGGGTCCTGGAGCTGGCTCTGCTGCCCTTGCTCAGTACATCCTGTTATTAATTATGAGATTAAGAATAGAATTGACCAAAATGTTGCTTCTAAGAGAGCCTAAAGGGGATCCAAGAAAGCTGGAGCCGAACTTGGGACAAGGAATGGAGGGACAGGAAATGGCGGAATGGATTTAAGCTGAAAATGGGTAGATTTAGTTGGATATTGAGAAGGAATTCTTGGTCAAGAGGGTGGGCAGGCCCTGGCACAGAGTGCCCAGAGCAGCTGTGGCTGCCTCTGGATTCCTGGAAATGTCCAAGGCCAGGCTGGGTGGAGTTTGCATCCACCTGGGGTACTGGAAGGTGCCCCTGCCCATGGCAGGGGTGGGACTGGATGGGCTTTAAGCTCCCTCCCAAGCCTAACCTTCCAATGATTCTATACCCTACCATCTCTCAGTTAGGTCAATCATACAGAATGTTCCATACACGCTCAAGTGCCATAACTAATACCAAAAAAAAAAAGGCAAAAAGAAAAAAAATCCCTCTTATTGCTGGTATATTTTGCTCACAACTTCTGCTCAAATCTTCCGTGATGAAAACAGCCAGACAAAACCCGGCGTCTGAACAAGGTTAGAGACTGCGACAGAGATCAACAAAAGCCAGGAAATTCAAAGGTGACCTTTCCCCGCACCACTACGGTTGGTTTTTTTCCACCGCGGTGCAAGCGTGAGCCTTAACTTTTGAATTTCCTGGCTTTTATTGCCTGGCGTTCTCAGTCCGAATGCTTGCTGCAGCCGGTTGTTTTGGATATACACGGTGACCTTTCCATTAGGAACAAGCTTTTTTGTGGTGTTAACTAAATGCTGCGTGGGTACGTTCGTGAGGAAAACCCCCCTCAGGAAAACGCTCCTTCCCTGAGGTGAATTTCACTTTGTTTGAAGGTAAATTTGTACAGAAATTTATACATTTTTCTCCGTTTTTCCTTAGGCATGGCGACGACCTGATTGTCACACCTTTTGCCCAGGTGAGTTGATGGCATATTGGCCTCTGAAATAGTTTTTCTAAAGCATTGAAGCGGAGAAGGTGACACCTGCGGTTTTGTCTCCCTCAGGTGCTGGCCAGTCTAAGAAGCGTGAGGAACAACTTCACGCTTCTCACCAATTTACACGGCACCTCCAACAAGTAAGCCTGGCTTTTTAAGCTCCTTTCGCACACAAGAGGAGCCGGCGGGGCCCGAGCAGGGGCGGCGGGGACAGGGAAGCGGCGGGAACGGCGGGGCCCGGGGAGCGGCAGGGCCGGGGAGCGGCGGGGCCCGGGGAGCGGCGGCCACGGCGCCTCAGGCTCCGCCATGGCCTCACGGCTCCGCCGCGGTTTGCGCGCGACGCCAGGGGGCGCCGTCTGCCCTCCCCTCATGGCGTCCATCCCCTCATTCCCTCATGCTCTCATCGCTCCATTCCCTCATCCCTCATTCCCTCACCGCCTCGTCCTCTCATCCCCTCATGGCGTCCATCCCCTCATGGCGTCCATCCCCTCATGCTCTCATTGCTCCATTCCCTCACCCCTCATTCCCTCACCACCTCGTCCTCTCATCCCCTCATCTCCTCATCCCCTCATCCCCTCATGGTGTCCATCCCCTCATCCCCTCATGTTCTCATCCCTTCATTCCCTCACCCCTCATTCCCTTACCACGTCATCCTCTCATCCCCTCATGGCATCCATCCCCTCATGCTCTCATCGCTTTATTCCCTCACCACCTTGTCCTCTCATCCCCTCATCCCCTCATGGCATCCATCCCCTCATCCCCTCATGCTCTCATCCCTTCATTCCCTCACCCCTCATTCCTTCACCACCTTGTCCTCGTGTCTCCTCCTCCCCTCATGGCCTCCATCCCCTCATCCCCTCATGGCATCCATCCCCTCATCCCCTCATGCTCTTATAGCTTCATTCCCTCACCCCTCATTCCGTGACCGCCTCGTCTTCTCATCCCCCTCATCCCTTCATCTCTTCATCCTCTCCTCCCCTCATCCCCTCATCCCTCAGGTCCTCCCTGAGGAGCAGGCATTGTGTTTCATTTTGTGCAATGTCCATTATGAATCATGGGGGCAGTTTGGGGCCCCACACCACAAAAAAACACATTGAGGGGTTGGAGAGTGAGAAAGAAACAGATCTGGGTCTGGAGGCCCAGGAGAGGCTGAGGGAGCTGGGAAGGGGCTGAGCCTGGAGCAAAGGAGGCTCAGGGGGCCCTTGTGGCTCTGCACAGCTCCTGACAGGAGGGCACAGCCGGGGGGGTCGGGCTGTGCTCCAGGGAACAGGGACAGGAGCAGAGGGAACAGCCCCAGGCTGGGCCAGGGAAGGTTTATTTGAATATCAGAAAGAGTTTCTTCACATAAAGGGTTCCCCAGCCCTAGCACGGCTGCCCAGGGCATGGGTAGAGTCCCCATCCCTGGAGGGATTTAAAATCCCTGTGGATGTGGCACCTGGGGACACAGGTCAGTGGTGGCCTTGGCAGTGCTGGGTTGGACTTGGTGATCTCAGAGGTCTCTGTCAACCTAAAGAGTTCCATGATCTTTGTCATGTGGCCACCTTGGCTATCCCAGGCGTTCCATAATGGTCCTGCCCTGCATTTCCACTGCTGCTTCACAGAGCAATAATAATCCCAGAATTGTCCCGGTTGGAAGGGATCCAGCAGAATCAAGGCCAACTCTTAACTGGCCCGCAGAGGGATCAAACCCCCTAAGGTGGTGTTATCAGCTCTACCCAACAGAGCTTATCTCACATGAGCTGTTCATGGCCAAAGGGCACCCCAAACCTGGAGCTCTGGGAACAGCAAGGATTTCCCAGAAGTGGCATCCTGGAGCTCAGCTGCCAGAGGGCTGCCCAGAGAACTGAATCCTACATCACTTCCTTTGACACTGATTGCTCTGAAGGAGGAAGGTGATGCACTCAGGAGGAGGATGTTGTTTTTCCTACCTGCTGCACAGGAGAAACCAAACAAACTCCTTTTTAGGCCTTTGTCCGGAACCACTGTTTCCCCTTGGCTATTTATACAGAGCCAGTCATCGTCATCCTCTGGCCTGCTGGGCCCCAGAGAGCTGTTCAGCCTCAAACCATCATCACTCATTCCTGGCGAGGTCTGCTGTGCACCCACCCGTCCCACTGATCCTTCACTGGCTCCAGAAGGGAAGGATGAGGGTGAGGATGAGGATGAGGATGTCCCCAGTGGGACACCACGGGCTCGCTCCACTCCAAGTGTGATTGGCATCACCTGGTGTCCACCACAAGCTCATCATCTTTATTTTACATAAAGCCCAGCATTTTATCTGGGCGTGAGGTTTTCCCTCCTGTTGATTCCTGTTGGCAAATTTTGATGGGAAGGAACTGCTGCATTCCAAGGTGGAGGTTAATGAAAACCCAGATGGTTTAAATATTCCTTTTTCATAAGCTTTGCTTTTTTGGAAAGCTTGGGCATTTTGGCTGTTCTTAATGAGGAATCTGAAACTGGACATGGCCGGAAGGAAGCGAGGGTGTAACCTGTAGGACACACAGGCATCTTACAGTGTCCTTTGGAAAGCATTCCCAGATTTGATTGAGGTATAAAGTGTTTGCCTGGCCAAAGTAAAAGTCATTAAATCTTTAAACTATCCCATGCCAAGCATCCCAGTCCATGGTGGAATGTGCTTCCAGGTGCCGTGGAGCTTCCTGCGCAGTTTCCACAGAGCTCTGCTGGGTTGCAGCCATGCTGCCAGCTCATGGTTTTATCATCTGTCTCATGATATGTGACATTTTACTTAAACTTCTGCTCTGGGCATCATGAGAATCTCAGCTTTCCTTTACCCCTTCTTCTCCTCTCTTCTCTTTTTTCCTCCTCCTCCTCCACCCCTCCTGGCCCGAGCAAAGAAAAAGAGGATGCTGTCCCACATATTTGCTGGAAAGTATGAATGTTAAGGCCTGCAGGAAAAAAAACAACTGGCAGTCATATTTTTTGGACTTTAACGTCAGGGTTCTTGAGGCAGTTTCCTGATTGGAAAAGAGGAGAGGATGATTAATGGCTTTGGAGTGGCGGAGTTTGGCAATCGCAGCGCAGGACGCGGTCGGGAAGCATCCGGAGCCGGCTCGGTGCGATGCCCTGCGGCGGGCGGGACGGAGCGGGCAGCGGCAGCCGAGCAAGGACAGCGCTGTCAGAGCTCTTCCCTCCCTGCCCGCAGAACAGGATGGGCACACGGCCCCGAGGGTGGCTCAGGAGCGGGGAATAGCGCAGGGAGCAGCGGCTGGTGCCTGCCCACCTCTCAAAGGCATGTCAGTGCAGCTCGGCGCTTGGAGATCCCTGAGCTTGGATCCCTCTGCTCCGCGCTGTCCCTGTCGGGGAGTTTCTGTTTTTTAGAGATCTCGAGATTTGGCTTTTCAAAGGCTCAGCAGAGGCAGGTCGGGGCACATTTGCCGGGAACTGAGCGCCCAGCGCGTGTGCCCTGTGCTGAACCCTTCAGAGAGCCCGGGTGCTGCTCATGCTGCCAGAACAGCCTTTGGGTGCCGGGGAGGCTCGGGCTGGGAGCGGGGCTGGAATCGCGCTCCACACCTCACCTGGGCAGCGAGGCCTTCCCGGAGCACTTCTGAAGAACCCCCCGGAGCTACAATTGCAGCACAATTGAGCCGCTCTGCCTGCTTTGATTCCAGCTTCAAAGCAGAGCTGGCGAATAATGGATGTTGTAGTTCAGTGGCTGACTCCGAAATTTGGGGTTAGGAAGGAGGTCGGCGAAGGGAGAGTGTGGGGAAATCTGGCTTCAGTTAAAATGGATCTGAAACTTCTTTGGGGAAGCAGAAGCCCAAAGTTTCATTTTTGGTCAGCCTGAAGGACTGCAGTCAATCCAAACTGAAGTGTCTTGGTTTTGGTGTCAACTCTTTTTAACTCCTTTAGAAAACAAGTCTCTGATGATGGTTTCAGCTTGAAAAAGTAACAGTTTTGTTTGGCAAGTCTTACAGGGAACTGTGTTGACATTTGGAGGGAATCTGCACCTTTTCCCAGTCAGATCCTGTTGGCTTGACTTGAACCAATTTTTTTCAAATAACTTTTGGCCCCTCCAAAATCCAGGAATTGCTGCTGAGATTGTTGGTCAGAGTCCAGGAAGTGTCCTTCAGCTGTCTCAGAGCTAAACAGTAGTGACTGCAGCATCCTCTTCCTCACTTCAGGAGCAATTCCAGTGTTAACTGGAGGGTTTGAAGGCATATTTCTGACCTGACCTGTGGCATTGCCTTGCAGCAGTTTGGCATCACTGCAGGGTCCATTCCAAACTCTGTAGGGAAAAGCTTTGTGGGAAAAGGCCTTGGCCATGGGGGAACTCCAGAGCCTGGCCCTTGCTGCCTTCAGGGATGTTTTGAGCACGAAGTTGCAAAGGCAGCATGGGATGGTTCCATTTCTCCTCATTTCCAGCCTCTGGAGCAGGCAGAGAGCAGCCATCTCTGGCTTTTCCTAACAGATCTGTCAGTGCTGCTCGACAAATCTTTGTGAAATGTTTGGGGCTTTTTGGGACAACAGAAAAGGATTTTTAACTGGGGGAGCTGGCAGGGTTTGCAAAGATAAAATCCCACCTCTGACAGAGAATTCTTGTTCCCTCCTAGGAGATCTCCAGCCACGAGTCAGCCACCTGTCTCCAGAGTGAACCTGCAAGGTACGTGTGGGATGTGGGGATGGCTGCCAGGCCAAGGGCACACAGCATTTATTGCCCAGTTCTGCTCACAGCTGCTCTCCTGCCTCCTCCCCAGTGCAAGTCTGGGTTCCTCCTGCAAAACTCACAGGAGAGAGCTACCAGGCTGCAAATATTGTTATTTTAATCGTTTGGTTTGGGGTTTGTGCTGGTGCATTAGCACAGGAGATGAACACGATTTTGGTTTGATAGTCATGGCCACAGTGGCTGCTGTTCTTGTGAGTCCCTGTGAGCACAGGCCTGGACAAGCCCCAGCCCACGAGCCCTGAACAGGCTCAGGCACAGCTGGGTCTTTTTTTTTATTCTGTTTATTTCAGTTTGTCTCCATGTGATCTGTGTACTCAAACCTTTCCTGGGTGAGACTCCCTTGCCTTCCTGCTGGGAAAGGAGGTGCCAGGGCAAGGTGGGGTGGGCAGCACCGTGAGGGCTGCTCAGGCAGGGGAAGGACAAGGGTGAGCAGCAGAAGCTGATTAGCTAGGACAGGTTTATTTGCTTTGACACCTGGGTTCAGCCAGGCTGAGGGTCTGTAGAACCCTGCTCAGCATCAGAGCTGGCCCTGCTTGCACTAATTCAAAGGTTGCTCCGGAGAGAAGGAGATAAGATTTGGATCAGTGCCCATTTGTAAGGTTTAATCTCAGCCCTTCCAATAATTACATGCTTGGAGGGACTAATAAAGCTTAATTTTCACAGCATGTGAAGCCTGGATAACTATAATTTCCTCTCCTGCTGTGTGTTATTTATTCTCAAGGGACACACAGAGTCCTGGACACTTCCAGGTTAGGTTCCTCCAAACTTGTTAATGGGAGATGGAAACCTCTGATTCAAAAACAAAACTGGACAACACAGTCTCAGACTCCTTCCCTTTCTGTCACAGCCAGCAGGAATGCAGCTCATCATCTGATCTAAGGCTGGATCTAGCAAAGCTTTGAATTTGTGCCTGTGTGAAAAAAAAAACAAAAAAACCCACGGAAAATTTCCTAGGCCTTCAATGAATCTGTTTATGTAAGTTAGACAGTCTAATAATGAGGAGAAAATGCCCTTCCAGGAATTTTTAGGTTCGTTTTCTTAACACGTTCAGTGGAAAAAGTGGCTCTCAACTTTTTAACACTTTGGGCATATTTTTCTACACTATTTCCAATGAGAGCTGTAGGCCACTTGGTACTTTTTAGCTGATCCAAGCTTCTCATGCTGGGAATATATGAGAATTCCTTTAGTAATGAAGTGTTTGACACACAGAACTGTAGAGCAAGTGTTGTGTTACCTTGTAAAGGCTGGATTTGTGGCCCCTCAAGTAAATAGGTTTTTAACCATGAATCTTAGCTGCTTTTAGGTGAAATCTTCAAGTAAAATTTTTAAAAGTGAGTTGGATCATTGCAGCTGTGGTAAATTGTGACACTTTGTAGGTAAGAAGGAGATGCATTTTTGAGATTAATAGGCAGTTGTGTGATTTCCTACATAAACCAGCCAATATTGGCATTATTGGTAGAAAACCCTGTGTTCTTGGTTAAATTCAGGTCATTGCCTTCCTCTGCCTCTTCACAGCCACTGTCACACTGACTTCCTTTCCAAGCAGCAGGAAACAATCACAACCCTTGACTTTCTAAGGAAGTTTCCATTTAATTCAGCAAGAACAGAGATTTTTAAGGAACTTTTTCAGTGTTTGCACCTTTTTTTCCCCCGTGGATGGTTCTGCTTTGGAAATGATGAACTGAAGGAGAGGTTTTCCTAGTAGAACCCTTCCAGTTCTGTGCCAGCAGCTGAGAGGATGCAGAGTGTTTTTCCTGAAGGTTTTGCAGAAGGAAGCAGTCGTGTTTTGATTGGGACCAGGCTGCTTCACATCTCTGCAGATGAAAGACTGTGTTTGGAATGGACTGGGTTTAGATTCACGAGATTTGTTGAAGCTGGGAATTTGATTTTAACTCTCCAGTGTCACCCGTTGATTCACGGCTTTACCACAACGCACTGACATCACTGTGAGCATCTTGTGGATGTCTGCTTTGATTTGTCATTAACGAGGTGATTTATATCCTGTTCTGAGAAATACAGAACTCAGGCCTTAAAGCAAACAGGGCTGCATTAATAAAATTACCCTGGAGGGAGGCAAATTACATCCAGCATTTGCACTGCAAGGAATACATGCCAGCTATTTACTCCAGCTGGAATATTCCAGGATTTTCCAAGCAACAACAGCCAAATCTGTTGCTGGTGTTGCATCACTGAGGACCCAGGCCCGTGGTGGAATAAATGAGCTGTGGTGAAATGAGGAAATTCTTTTTTTGCTTTCATTTTCTTTAAGCAGAAAAACTTTTGGCCGGGTTTTTCCTGGGACAAAGGACTCTGAAAGGCACTGCTGGTGTCACTGTGTATTTCAGAGCTTTCTTAACCTTGCAAGCACAGCCAGAGAAGGAAGGGCAATATGGATTGAACATCCTGTGTTTTGTCCTTGGTATCAGCTGAAGTAAATCTGGCAGATTTTTCCTGTTATTTTGTTATAAGTGCAGCTCACAGGAACGCACAAAATCACTTTTATGAATTAACTGAGAAACCATAACATGGAAATACAAAGCCATAGCAAAAGTCCATCAGTCCTTAACGAGCTGGGCAGGATGATGGGAGTGCTGTGGGTTCCTGTGGTGTGTGGCATCCCCAGCAGCTGTGCAGGGCCAGGGCTCAGCCAGCTCTGGGTTACAGGAACAATGAGGGACACGGTGTCACAGTGTCCCTGAGGGCTCTTTCTCCTGAGGTTTCTTTCTCCTGTCCCCCTTTGTTTGTGCTGAGCGTGGCCTCTGCCACAGTTACTGCTGGTGACCTTTGTGCCACCTTGGGCTCAGGAATCGATCAGAGCCTTCCCTTCTGCCCCCAGCTCTCCCCTCCGCTGGCCCAGTGAAGGTCTGCAGTTCCTACCCAATGATTCAACCAATAACACCTTTAACCAGCAGCACGTCTGGCTTTCCCTGCTTGCTTTTGTTCTTTCTTCCATGTTTGTTCCCCTCAGTGACCCTTATTCCCTCTGAATCGAATTGCCTTTCACAGTCCAAGCCTCTCATTCTTCCACAAATTTGGTACAAACTTTTCCCAACCTGTTTTGCTCCCACACCATCAGTCCTGGGATGGGCAGTGTTTTCCCATTCCTGTTTGATCCACTGCCACATTTAATGTCACCAGTGGTGACAGGAGCAAAGCACAGAGCTGTGGATCAAACAGCACTGAGTTTTCCCCTGACTGCGAGGGGTTTGTGGAGAGTCTTCTCAAGATGCCCTTGGATACTCTCAGCACTCACTAATGACAGTTCTCCTCACAATTAATGATAGGCATTCTCCTCACAATTAATGATGGGCAGCTCTCACAATTAATGATAGGCATTCTCCTCACAATTAATGATGGGCAGCTCTCACAATTAATGATAGGCATTCTCCTCACAATTAATGACACAACATTGCTGATCTGCCGCAGCCCCAGGCTTGTGGGGTGCTGCCCTTTGGGATATGTCACCTGCAGCATTTCAGGGCTCAGGGGATTAAAGCTTTGTTCAAATTCCTCTCTGGGGATGGGAGGGAAGGGTCGCTGTTTTTCTTCCTTGTGCCTTAGCTCTGCTTTCCTGTACCTCGGCACGTTTGTCTGCTCCTCTCACATGCCTTTACACGACCTCCAAACTCGTACTCTTTCATTTTTCCTGTGGGTGTAGGACGTACACAGACTCGTGCACGAACCTTTGTGTAAAGCATAAACAAAGGCTGGATAATGCTCGTGCTGCTGACAGCCCCAAGTTCTCGTAGGAGCTAGGGAGCCTTGTGCATCCGAGTGAGCTCTGGGTTACAAATATCTCTGATCCCCAGCAATTAGCACGGAGCTGCTGCTCTTGCTCCATCCTGCTCTGCCTGGCACGTGCAGAATGGCTCTGGGCACACACGGAGCAGTGGATTCACCCTGAAATTCTGTTTCTTTGACGAGAGTTTGGCTGAAGATTTGACCTTTTGATTTGGAGAGCCACTGTAAAAGTCAAATGGCTGTGGTGCTTTGGGTTTTTAAGTGGTGCAGAGGAACCACGAGTTCCCGAGCAGCCGAGCCCCCGAGTCACAGCCTGCGTGCACAATGGAGGCTTGTGAGCACCTACAGATATTATTTTTAAAGGATGCAGCGCAGGCACGATGCGGATCATTCAGAAACTAACCAAAACCGTGTGAGAAATCAGGTAGATAATGAGCTTAATGACGCGCCTAAAGGCGTGCTGGTGAGCGCTGAGGCGATTCTTGCCGCTCCTCACGTTAAAAGAGCGGATTTCCAGCGGGGCTGGGGCAGCTCCGGCCATCCCGGGGCTCTCCCCGGCTCTGGGGGGAGTTCATTCCTGCCGGAGTCCGCTCCGCGTGTTGCGCCCGCCTGCTGGAACACACCCCCCGAAAGTTGGACTCATGCATCTTAGTAAGTATTTCAGTTATGCTATTGACGTCAATGCAGTCATTAAATAGATTGCCGGCCCTCCCAGCAGCAAGCCTGTGCCAAAGAGCTAGAGGCAGACACATTTTAAAAGAAGAACATCAGGTTTGCTTTTAGCATTTGGAGAGAATAAGGGAAAAGTTTCTTCTGAAGTCACCCTTTGCAATAAGGGTGGTTTTTTGCTTCATTTTCTAAGGCTCATTTTGGGTGAGGATAATTGCTGTGTTTTATTGAACGCACGTTTGTTGTGTTGCTGTGTGCATAAACAGCTCCAAACGAGACTAAAAAGTCATTTTTGTGCCCTGCTCTGGCTGACAAGTGACACTTGTTTCAGGTCCCCTGGCTAGATTTATTTGTGTATCAAGTGACAGGAGGCACTCGGGCAAACCTGCTTAGCCTTTGACTCCCGAAATTCTGCCAGGATTGATTTCATGACATCTATATAAGAAAATAGCCTTCATTTCTCCTCGGCAGGCTCTGAAGACACACAAGCTAATCATAACTCCATAGCAACGGATAAAAACTGTTTTCCCCTCCGCCCCACCTGTGGATGTCACATGAAGATGCTCCACGTGCTGCTGCCATCAGGAGCCTGTCGCTCCTGTCACTCCCCGGGGCCAGCTGCCTCCTGCAGCCCGGCTGTGCTGTGCGGGACTCCCTGAGCATTCCCCAGCCTGCCCGGGACAGCCATTCACAGATACCCAGGGATGGAGGCGTCTCTGCTCCCTTTTCCCATCGGGAATGGCTCTGGACAGGCTCCCGAGGGGCTGGTGGTGCCTTGGAGCGGCTCCTCAAACAGAGGCTAGAGGAAATTAAGAGAATAAAAGCAGGTATTTATTGAAAGCCTTTGACAGGCACACCTTGGGCTGTCAAAAGCCTCTCAGGGCTACACCCAAGATGGGCTGGGCGACGGTCACCACTTTTTCACACTTTTATAAGTTTGGTCCATTTATATATCAGGGTTAATCCTCCACTTACAGCTTCAGCTAATGAAGTCATTTGCTCTCAGTTTGCTGCCCACAATTCACTGTTGTTTACAGTGGATCTCTCAGGGACCTCTCAGGGCCTGAGACAGTGAGGTGTCCTTGGGTTTCAGGCCTAGAGAGGAATGGTTTTGTCTGAATAAAATGGGAGAGCAGCACCTGACAGGCTATGCAGCTTTAGAGTGCTAAAGCAGAACAGGATCTGAAAAATATTTTGTTTTAAAAAGCTAAAAATATAAAACCCATAAAAGCTAAATGCTGAGGCATTAGTGGGAGCTGAGCCCTGAGGACACACGGAGATGGCATCCTCGGGCAGCCAGGGAGGAGCAGGGCTTCTCTAACAGCAGCAGCGATGTGTTTTGGAGGGGTCACAGAGCCAAACCTCTGGGGTTTTGGTCAGTTGGCATTTCACTGATGAGCCCACACTCAGGTAGGATAAACCATCGATCCAGCCGGGCTATCAAAGGGCTTTATCGGATGGGTGCCTTCGTTCCGAGTGACCCGGGCAGCTGCAGCCGTGCAGTGGCAGCGGAGGGACCTCGGGGTGGCACGGTCCTGCTGTGTCCCTGGCTGGCTCTGCTCTTTGGAGCCAGGTCAGGTCCCACTGTATCCCTGGCTCTGCTCTGTAGGGCCAGGTCCGGTCCCGCTGTGTCCCTCATCTGCTCTGCTCTGTAGGGCCCGGTCCGGTCCTGCTGTGTCCCTGGTCTGCTCTGTAGGGCCCGGTCCGGTCCCGCTGTGTCCCTCATCTGCTCTGCTCTGTAGGGCCAGGTCGGGTCCTGCTGTGTCCCTGGTTTGCTCTGCTCTGTAGGGCCAGGTCAGGTCCCGCTGTGTCCCTGATCTGCTCTGTAGGGCCCGGTCAGGTCCCGCTGTGTCCCTGCCTCACTCTGCTCTGTAGGGCCCGGTCAGGTCCTGCTGTGTCCCTGGTCTGCTCTGCTCTGTAGGGCCAGGTCGGGTCCTGCTGTGTCCCTGGTTTGCTCTGCTCTGTAGGGCCAGGTCAGGTCCCGCTGTGTCCCTGATCTGCTCTGTAGGGCCAGGTCAGGTCCCGCTGTGTCCCTGCCTCACTCTGCTCTGTAGGGCCCGGTCAGGTCCTGCTGTGTCCCTGATCTGCTCTGCAGGGCCCGGTCCGGTCCTGCTGTGTCCCTGATCTGCTCTGCAGGGCCCGGTCCGGTCCCGCTGTGTCCCTGGTCTGCTCTGTAGGGCCCGGTCCGGTCCCGCTGTGTCCCTGTTTTGCTCTGCAGGGCCAGGTCGGGTCCCGTTCCCAGCTCCCGTCCCGCTGCATTGCGCAAGGGCCCTGCGGAGACAATTGGGCTCTGCCATCGCTGATATCAGCGCTGATAAAATCTGTGTCTCCTTTGTTTGCTGCACACAAGCATCAGGGCTGCTGGGGGAGGTTTTGACAGCGCACTCCTCGGCACCCTGAATCAGTTCCAGATGAGAATGAGAGCTGTGTCCTGGATCAGAGGGAAAAACAGCCCAAACCAAACAAAACCACCCAAACCAAAGCTCTGGCAGGCCGGGTTATTTTTTTAGGTCGCAGGGCACAGTGTGTGCGTGCCTGGGCGATGAACATTGTCCCGCTGGTTGAGTCCTTTCCGCTTCCATGTCACAGCATTCCAGGCACTGGGGGTTGCAGTGGCCCCCCCAAAGCCCCCAGCAGCAGCTCGGCCCCACAGCTCTGGGAAGTTTCTCAGTGCAGAGCATTCTGTCCTGGACACTCCATGGGAGAAGCTGCATCCAGAATCCCTGTGGAGACATTCCCAGGGAAATGCACTGCTCAAATCCCACAGCCAGCCCCAAAGGCCAAACCTCGGTCCTCCTGCACGACCTGATTCCCAGTGGAAGTTGCTTTCTTCTTGTGTTTTAAAAAGTGTTTGGAACGTTGTGTTCTGATTCTCAGCAGCCAAATCCTTTGGTCTGTAGTCAGGCAGGAATTCCCAAATTTTTTTTTTATATTTATTGGTCTTGGTGGGAGCAGGGGTTGTTTCCAGGTTGGAGGGGAACATAAAGAGGGGAAAGGACTGTTCCTGAAGGGCAGAATTGGAATTTGCTGTCCTCTGCAGGGACAGTCTGCTCACCAAACTTAACTCTAAAATTACAAAATAACAATTACAAAGATTAAAACTTTTAGAGCTTTAAAAATCAAGGTGGAATTAAAAGAGAAAGCAAAGGGTTGCTCTGGAACTTTTCCCTCTATTCCATATGGAATTGCATCCATTCTGATTCACGCTCAGCAGTTGCCAAACAGTGACACTGAATAAAGAACATATTGATCGTTTCGATGTTCAAATCACCCAGAAATGTTTTGCTTTTATCACCAGTTTCATCTCCTGATGAACTAAAAATGATTTCTGTAGCCAAGCAAGGTGTGCTAATTAATGTAACCACCATTGTGCAAGCGGGGAGGAATGTTACACTAAGAGTTAATGAAACATTTCATTGTAATATTTGCTCCAAGAAGTGCCTGTAAATGACAGCCTTAAGGATGCTATAATTGCAATACCTTTTTTGACAGAAAGGAAACAGCTGCTAATTATTTATGGTTATTAATCAAACTTGTCAGTTTATTCAAAGTTCATTGAGTTCACTGTAAATATGTATGATTACCAACATTTAAATGTTTTAAGCAGTAGCCTTTAAAAACTATTTACATACACCTCTCCCTGTGGGAAATGTTCTCACATCCACAGGTAGCACTGATTGGCTTTGCTGTGCATTCGAGCTCAGAATCATTTTAGGAATTCAAAATTTAAAAAAACCCCTCCAAAATCCTGCAGGGTGTTGATTTGACAATTAATATCTTTTGATTTTGTAATCAGGACTGTGCCTCTGGAGGTGACAAACATGAGCCAGGAGCAGGATCTGACCCAAGGTTTGCTGGGATCCAAGATCATTATTCAGTGCTAAGGAACTCCATAGTTAAATTGAATTTTAAAGGGACTGTGCATTTTAATGTAGATATTCCAGTATAAATATCCTACTGTCAGAAATCTCCCTTTCCAGGAGCAAATTAATCATCTGTGCATGCTAAACTCCTCCACCACACCTTCACACTCTTCAAAAGCTTTCTGAAACAGACTTTCCCTGGACCTCAAAGGCTGCAGGTTCCAAGCACTTGGAGAGAGGCTCTGGCTGCAGCTTGCCAGGGCCCCTGGAGCATATTCCAGCCACCCCAATGTTTCCATTCCAAGTGGGTCCAATCCAGTCAGACCTTTTGTGCCTCAAGCCTGTGTTTAGGGAGGTTTGTCAGGCTTAGCACTTCATACCAAAATGCTTCTGAAATGTCACATTTTACAAGCAGTGTCCTTTTCTTTAAATACCAGATATGAGGCTGACAAAAGCAGGAGTTGATCAGAGCAATCTTTGTGTTCTCTGGAAAAGCCAGGGGAGAGTTCTGGGAAGTGGAAAAGCCAGCCTGTTTTCCTGCGCCTCTTCCCTCCCTCCCCGCCTCATTCCCTGTACAGCTTTTACAAGAAGTGACCCAAAATCGTGTCCCTGCTGTAGCTGACTCGAGAACAGGACGTGTGGATCCGTGCTGGGAGCATTTGTGCTGGCCTGGGACAGCCCAGGAGGATGTGGGACGGCGTCTGTTCTGTGGGGATTGTCACTGAGCACAGCGTGGGGCCGGTCCTGCTAAGAGAATCCAAGAATAAACACACACAAGTGCAGGGTTTGTTGGAAATGGACTTTGCTGCCATTTGACAGCTGTGAAATGCTTTCCTCCCTTTTCTTCCCAAAGATCCTCTTGAAGAAGAGAACTCCAGGAGAAGTTTCCAGTTGAACTGGAGTGTTTCTGGTTTAGACTTCATAGGACAGGGTCCCCACCTGGCTCCTCCTCAAATGCTGCTGGGCCTCCACCTGAATTCCAGCTCCTTGGGGAGGGTATTTCTCAAATTTTGCATTGCAGCTTCCTGGGTTTCAGCTCTACTGCACAGAACTTTTCAGTTTTTCCACCCCCTTCCAGTGGGATCATCCCGTGCAGGTAAAAGCCAAAAAGCTGCTCCTCACCCTCTCCAGGTCAGGAAGGAGGGACCCAGGCAGAGGTGCTGCTCACACCACATTTTCTAGCAGCAGCTGCTCCCTCTTTTGTCACACTTCCAAATCTGGCTCTGAGTGCTGCTAGAACAGCTCCTGGTGCACATTGCCTAGAGTGGGGAGTCACGTGCTGAAATCCACCAAAATTCTGGTAATTGTGCTGAATTTCCTGCACAGAATTCCTGACAGTGTGAGTGACAGCACAGAGACCTTGGCCAAGCCTGACACCAGGTGCTTCTTATGCTGCCAAATGTAAGAAATTCTGGAAAATGCCTCAGAGTATAAAACTCAGAGCAGGAAAAGTAAGCCCTGGAATAATCCCCAGCAGGCTGAGCCATAGCTGACCTTCAGTGAGGAACATTTCCACTTCCATGTCCATTCAATCTGATATTTGAACTGGAATTGTTAATAAGAGGTGCTTTTAGTGCTGACATTTTGATTTCTTTGAACTCAGATTGAAGTGCTTAAATCAATGTGTTTTGAGGGCTTTAATCAAATGTTTTTTGAGAGTGAGAGGCTGTGCTCAGCTCTGCTGGCTGCAGCCATTTGGGGAGTGGTTACACTTTCAAGTCTGCCTGTCATTGCTGGGTCACGTTTGTCCCCATCTGTCCCTTCCAGGCATCTCTGTGGTGTAAAATACCTGATTTGGGTCAGGACTGACCCCAGGTTTAAGGAATGTTGTCATACAGGACTCAGAATTTAGCTAAAATAGTTCAGATCTAGGAAAAAATGTACAAATAAATTAATATCTGGTGTTCTATAATATCAAGTTCTGTATATGGATAACCAGGGAATGAATATGATGTTGTTTCCCTGGTAATTTCAGGGGAAATGTGGTGCCATGTCCCAAACACACCTCTTAAACAGCCAGGGTGTGCTGGCCTCAGCTCCCAGGTGGAGATGAGCACGTGCAGGGTTTAATATGGAACATTAAAAGCTGTCAAAACAAATGATGCTGCTCTGTAGGCTCCTGCCATCTCCCTCTTCCTCCCCACCCCGCTCCCCATGGGACTCACTCCGTGATTTTCAGCACATTATTCCACAAGTTCTACGTGCACTTGGGGAGACAGAAAGGCCAGTGAGTCACGAGCTGTGCAGGAGGGAGATGAATACCCAGGATTAGCACGGGGAAGTTTCAGCTCTGCTTCAGCCACTGAGGAGTTTGAGTCTGGGCCTTGAGGCTCTCCCCGGAATCAGAGTTATGGTGTGGGGGTGGACAAAACCTGGGTGTTTTGGGGAGCCACCACCCAGCTGACATGTGAAATATCCTGAATTTTTAAAAGCTGGGGGGTTGTGGATCAGGAAGTTGAGGCTGTCCAGGCTCTGTGTGCTGGTTCTGCTCCCCGGGCTCGCGCCGTGTCCCACGCTGCAGTCGCGGATCCGCCGATAGCGCTGACTCGCGGCTTCACTCCGCAGCCCTGTCACTCCAAACAGGCCGTTTTCTGCAACATTCTGCATTCTTGGGTGACTCTGCTCCCTGCAGATATCCCTGGATTTCAGCTGGGGGATGACAGTCCCGGGCATTTCGGGGAGAGGCAAACCAAGGGCACAAAGTTCAGCTGAGGTGAATCGGCGGGGTTGGCGTTTCCCCTTAAGTACATAAAATACCTATTGGAGGGAAACAGATTAAAATTCCAAACTGAAGCAGGTTTTTAAGCTGCCATCCTAAAGGACAATGCTTTCAAGTAATTACATTTAGCCATGAAAAAACATCATTTCGTTATATTTAATAATTAATATCATGGAAATGCTCATTCAGAACGTAAGGGGTGACCTTGTGTCCTGTCTTTCCATGGCTCAGGCAAGGCATGGGGACACAAAGGGTGCTGTGTGTCATAAAGAATTCCTATGGATTATAGCTGGGATGCTTCCTGAAACCACATTCTTAACTTTCATATTGAGAAACATCAGGAGATTAAATTGAGAGGAAATAGAGGCAAATTTAGTGTTAAATTGTGACCTTTTAACCTTCCCAGGAGCCAAGGAACCTGATTGAAGCAGGTCTAACATTTTACCAGTAGCCTGTACTACGTGGTTCAGGTGACGTGGGCAGCCTTGCTCTGCCCCTTGTTTATAACATTTCTGAATAATTTTCCCCATGAAGAGCTAAGGATTATTAATAAACTTTGTCTTTGCATCCAATGCCAGTGGCCAAGTGAAGCTTTTCAGGTAGATCCAGGATTGTGCTTTGAACTTCCAGGATTCTTCCCTGAGGTTCCTCCTCCTTTTCCTACTCCAGCATTTATTTCACCACAAAGGACTTTCACTCTTGACAGACCCTTTAGACCAGAAGTTTCATTATGTCCAGGTTAAAACCTGATTTAATGGCTGCAGATGGGTCAGGGGATGAAAGCAGCACCTGGATTTGGGGGCAGATCCAAGTGAGGACCTTTCTGCCCGTGGTTTGTCAAATTCTTGTGAAACGGTGACACAGAGCACAGTCAATCCTGTGCATCTCTCAGACTCTGGGCTTGTTTTTTCCTCTGGTTGAGCTCAGATCGTTGCTGTGTGGTCTGGCCGGGGAGTTCCTTCCGTGCCGTGGGCCTCTTGTGAAAGTCAGCTCGAGGTTTCAGAGGAGGAGCTTTTGGGGCGCCTGCAGGGGTGCAGGAGGTGTTTGTGCACAGATGTGAGGATGGAGGACTTTGGGACGGGGAGAGCCCGGCACAAGCAGAGCCCCTCTCCAGCACAGCCAGATCCGGGTAGGAATCCTCGGGAATCCTCGGGAATCCTCGGGAATCCTCAGGAATCCTCGAGAATCCTCAGGGATCCTCGGGAATCCTCGGCCAGGCTGAGGCTGAGCCAGCTCCAGAACCGGAAGCCGTCCAGCCACAACAGCCCAGGATGGTGCCCCACCTAATTAAGGCTGTTGAAAGGCAGGGCTAATTAGCTTAGGTGGAGCACCTCGTTAGCACAAGGATGTTGCTTCCAGGATCCAAGTTGGTTTCCCCGCACGTGTGAGCTCCCCAGCGCTCTCCCACATGCAGCAAATAAGATAATGCAGTGCCCAGGTAAATCCTAGGTGGGTACCCAGGTCAGGATATCATCATATCCTGAGTTTTCCAGGGCTTTCTCACACTCCTGCACTCACGTGTGCTTGAAGAAAACACTTCTGCTCACACAGTAAAATGTGCTTGCTGTGACCCAGCCTGGCCTCGTTTAGTTGGAGAAACAGAAGCACAGTGTGGGCACAGGAAATTGGGATTGGGATCTGAAATCCTCAGGCTCAGCTCTAGGGCTGAGTCCAGGCTTCCCTCCCATCCAAACCAATGGGCATCTCCATCCCAGCCTGCAGATCCCTGGGCTCTTCCCACTGCCCTTTGAGGACTGTGGGGAGCAAAGCTGTGATGGGGCTTCACTTAATGTAAAAATCCACCATGACCTTGGAAATTCTGTCTTCAGCAATGCGTTCAAAGTGTGTTACATTCCCTAGGAAATCTTTCCCAGTGTTCTCCTTGCAGCTCCCTCCCTGGTGTGCACCGTCCACCTCCTGCACTCACTGTTAGACCCTGGGTAGGAGAATTCCTCTCTCGCTTCCTATTTCTCCTCCTGTCTTGTGATTAAGGCAAGAATCCCCGGGGCAAGGAGGAATCTACGTGGTCAGTGAAAGGATAATGTGCCAAACCCTGAGATAAAGTTGGAACTGAGGAATCTTTCATTCATTCAACAGGCCAAGATTAGATTCAGCCTCTCTTGCCATTTCTGCTTCTCCCTCTCCGAGGACCGAGGAATTCCTACTATGCAGGCAAATCCCTTTCCCAGATTCCCCGGTGATAGCTCTGCTAAGTGACATCTGACAGGATGCTTCCTGCATTTTGTTACTTCCATTTGGCACCATAAAAGCGCTGTCACTTACCCCTCTGATTTGTGGCACCTCGGCTGCATTGTTCCCTGCAGGGGGAAGGCCACTGGGAAACGGGATTGCCCTGTGGTAAAACCATCCCACCCTACAGGAGATGCTATCTCCTGAAATCCTTCCTCAGAATGTCTCCAGTTTTCCTTCCTCGTTAGCATTTCAGATTAAACCTTTAGGCTTATCTCCACATCAGAAATTACCTCTCTGGGAAGCTTCATCAACTTCTATCAGCCACCTTTAGGTGCTCTTGGTGTTCACGCCTCGTTTTTGCAGCTCATTGTCATGAGAAAGGTGCAGTGGAGCTGGGCTTTGGGAATCTGGAGCTTTCATCTCCTCCTGTAGCATCTTCAAAGCTGAGCTTTGCAGGGCTGACGTACAACCGGACACATTAAAACACACAAAATGGATATGAGAGTGCTTTTCGGGTTTAATGCAGGAGCAAAACTTTTTATTAGCTGCTGCTTTCCGAGAGTTCCCAATGCTCTGTTGGGGTTGTTAGTGTTGTTTATTGTGTGGGAATGATGATTCCTGGTGAAACATCTTCTGCAATGCCCATTGCAGCTCAGGTCCTTCATTCCCAGCGACATTTGGGATCTTGGAAAGGCAGTACTTGAGTAGCCCCATCTCTGCCTTTTTCAGTTTGTTTTTAAGGTGTCTGTGGGGCTATCCAGGGTCTCCCTGAAAAGCTACAGTGACCCCTCCAACAGTTCTGAGCCTCTGGTTTTGGATCCAGCTGCTGGGCTTATCCCAGTGCTTTTCCCAGCTCCTGTTACCTCTTCCATGCCACCCTCCTCTGCCAGGAGCAGCATCCCCATCCTCTGCTGGAGGGGTGATGCTGTTGGCA
This sequence comes from Ammospiza nelsoni, assembly GCF_027579445.1. Taxonomy (NCBI): domain Eukaryota; kingdom Metazoa; phylum Chordata; class Aves; order Passeriformes; family Passerellidae; genus Ammospiza; species Ammospiza nelsoni. The sequence goes on from NC_080641.1 coordinate 35,102,052, forward strand.
CTGCCCTGCTGCCCACCCCAGGGCCCCGGGCTGACGGCCCTGCAGGGCTGGCTCCACGGGAAGCACCATTCCCACCAGGCCTGGCCAAACCCAGCTCTGCAGGTAAGGAACCGCAGTCACGGCTGTGCCCTGATTGCTGGGCACTCCTGGCTCCTCTGTCAGTCAGTGGGCCTGTCCTGGTGGCCTCTGTGACCCGGTTCTCATGACCTGGGTGGTGATCCACCACCCCAGCCTGTGCTGGTGGGTGCAGTCAGGACTCTGCAGGTCTGTCCAGTTCTGCCCTAACCGGCTCCCTCTGGCTGGGCTCCTGCTCCAGGGTGACCTCTGGGATCAGCTCCCTGGAAATGCTTCATTTCTGCTCCCAAACAGCATGGCTGAGGTCTTGCTGCTCACCCCGGGGTGGGTTATAGGAACTGGGATCAAACTGGGATCAAGCTGGGACTGGCCAGCACCAGGGCTCTGCACGAGCTCCTCTGTTTGCTGCCCAGGCCTTCCACTGCCACTTGCTCTGAAGACTATGTCATTGTCATAAGATTCATTTCATCCCACTTCAGCCACCTAAAAATTATAGACCAGTCTTAAGTGATGGCTGCTTTTTGAAGAAAAGCTCGGGAGCAAACCATCCTGTTGTGCAGGAAGATCAGGAATTCCAGTGGAGGGCAGCTTGGTGAAGCAAGGAGCTTCTCAGAGAATCAAAATGCAAGAAAGGAGCAGGCAGAGAGTGAGAAACACAGGGAGCAAGGGAGGCATGGAAAACTTTGGCATGTGTTGGGCTGACCAGAGGCTGATGGAGCTGTGAGTGGTGAGGGGACCCCAGTGGGGGGATGGAGCAGGGAAAGAAAATACAGATAAAAGTGTTGATCCATGGGTGAAACAGTCTAATGGTAATGGTACAGGAAAGACCAAAATAGTCAGCATTTTTTTGGTCTCAGTTTTCATCCCCCAGCCTGCTTGGGAAGGAGGGATGGAGGACAATGAGGGAGCAGCCAGATGGGGACAGCCTGGAGGAGGTGGAGGTGTCCAGGCCCACATCATTGGACAGGGGTCAGGCTGGAAAAGCTGTGAGGTCAGTGTGAGTCGCCCATGAAAATTGTGGTGCTTAGGAAGGTGACAACAGGAAAAAGGTGCATCTTTGAGAAGGGTGGGGCAGATTATGGGAACTGTGGACTGCTCAGACTCTTCCCATCAGTGAGAGGTCACTGAGGTTTTCCTCTGGAGTCCATTTCCAAACACACAAAGACAAGAAAGAAGACTGGGAATGGTGGGTGCAGACTTGCCAAAGCAGGCTGTGTTGGAAAGACCCCACCTCCTCCTCCAAGGGCTGGAGGGTGGCCTGGCCCTGGGGACATGGAGGGCCATGATGGGTGTGCAGGGAGCCCTTGGGCACCATTTCCCACAGCATTCCCACATGGCAGCTGCTGCAGGGCTGGGAATAGCAGGACAGCAGGCCGGGGGTGAAGGCTGCTGGTGGCTGATGACAGGGGGGCTGTGGGGTGTCCAGCAATGCCCTGCAGCTGCTGGTGCTGCTGCTCAGCTGGGGTGGCCCCTCCGTGGGTGGGAGGTGACCTCTGGGGTCCCTTCCTGTGCCTGGGGCAGAGGGGAGCAGCGAGCAGAGAGTGGCAGCACCTCCGGAGGGTGATTCAGCCCATCCCGGGTACTGAGAATAGACCAGGATCGCCCCTTGGAGCTCCCAGGCACTTTCCACTGCGCTGTGGGGAGCTTAGGTGATTAACTGGGGCTGGCTAAAGATAGCCCAGCTGGGCCCCCCGGCAGTGACAGTGACATTTCTGCGGCTCAGGGTCCTGCTCGGGTTACCGCAGCTGGCCCGGGGCTCGGGCTCGGGGCTGTTGACTCAGAAACATCGCTGCTACTATGGCACTGAGGGACCGCCGGCCCTGCTGCTCCTCTGGCCCAGCCGAGTCACACTGCAGGAATTCCTCCCCTCGCTGGGAGCCTCTGCTTCCCAGCTGGGCCCTCTTCCTTCTTGGGATGCTGCAGCCCTTTGGTTTTGTGGCATTCCCTGCAGACAGGAGATTTTCCCTTCTCCTTTTCATTATCCGTGCTGACAGAAGCTTGGGCTTCTTCCTTCTTGCAACCATTTTTGTGGCATTCCCTGCAACCAGGAGGTTTTTCCTTCTCCTTTTCATTCCCTGTGCTTTCTCTTGGTGAGACATCTCCTCCTGCTTCCCAGAATCTTCCAGTTTGAACCTGGATGTATCCTGGATGTTCTTGGCGAGTGCTGTTTAATCACTGCCATGACGTCTTCAGCAGCTCTGGAGCCGTTTTTCTTGGGGCTGAGTTTTCCCAGCAGCTGGAATGGTGTGTCCCAGAAAGGACCTGTCTTTAATTAGGGAATTTAGAATGCCAGGCTCCTCAGCAATCCAACCAAAAAATTCCTTTTTCCTGCTCGCTGTTGTTTGGAAAAGAGAAAAGAGAATAAAAATGCCCCCCAAAATCTTGGCTCTATTTTGCCAGAGGCTGTAGCTGATGTCAAACACTCATCCCCGATTTCAGTCTCCCACATTATTCCTGGCAGCTCCAGCTCACTCATTTCCTGGCATTTTTCGCAATTAGCAGTGGAAAAGCTTTCACTTCATTTTTTGTCTCTGTCTTCCCTCTCATCTCTGAACCCAGCCTGAATACAGGCCCCATTGTTCCTGGAGCTTTGGAGCCCCTGTTAGGATTTCATCCTCGTTCCCCCACAGCTGGATCTCCTCCAGTGCCACCTCCTCAGTGACCCCCTGCCAGTGGCTGTGCCAGTTCACCCCGTTCCTCTCTCCGCAGGGATTTCACTTCCCAGGCCTTTCTGCCCCCATCTCATGTGTTAACGCTGGCTAGCAGAGGAAAAAATCTACATTTCCAAAGTACTTTTTTGTTGAAAGAATAAACTGTGAGACAACTCTGTGCTCATTTGCATGCAGTGCCCGTGCCCGCTCTGGCCGCGGCTCCTGCCGAGCTCGGGCACCCGCTGGCCCCACTCCACGGCCAACAAAGAGAGAGCCCTTCCTCTCCTGCCACCTCCCCTGCACGCCGAGGGAGGCTGCAGGTGTGAGAAACCTGAGAGGGGACAGCTCGAGTGACTGGTCGGACTGGAGTCCCAAAAATACGGCGAGGGGAGAAGGGCAGGCTCGTCCATTTGCTGGGGAGTTGCTCAAGAGCGTCGTGGCTCCACCTGTTCCGCGGGCGCTGGGGCTCCGAGCCTTTCTTAGCACATCTGCACTTATCTTTGCAAAAGATATAATTAGGGTGGGGAGGAGGGGCAGTGCAGCTGGTGGCTCCCTGGTTCCCATGGGTTTTGCTCACTTCTCATTCCAGCCCTGCACTCCGGCAGGTCGGGAGCGTGAGTGTCCATAGGATCTGCAGCAGGGAGCAGTTGGGAATGGCAGAGAGTGGGGCTGGGTGGTGCTGCTGGATGCAGCTTGCTTTCCAGTCACACCTTTCCAATCACACCTGCTTTCCAATCACACCTTCCTCAGGTGCTCATATGGCTCTTGTGCTCAGAAAAAAAATCTGTTCATAGATTCCCGAGTGTTGGAAGGTGCATGGGGGATCTGATGCCTCAGGGTTTAGCTTTTATATTTTTCACATTCTGAGCTGCTTCAGTGTGTGGGTCTGGGCTCCACATGAGGGGATGGTGAGCTCTGTGCACAGAGCAGGGAGACAAAACAATTCCTGCTCCAGCTGGGCACCAAGGACAAATGACCCAAATCTCAGCCCCAGAGCACAAACCCCGTGGGCTGGAGAGAGAAAAACAAGCAGGGTGGGACTGCCTGGGCTAAAGCTGGAATGGGACAATGAACTGCAAGGTGCAAATGGAGCAGAGCTGATCCCAGGGACAGAGCCCGTGCCCGCTCGTGCATTTTGGGGCCATTTTGGTTCATCTTGGGTGCAGCCCTGGCTGGGCTCTGGTGCTGCCCAAGGTGGATCCATGGAGGAGATGCTGTGAATAAATCCCTGCTTTATTCTGGGACTCAGTCCAGCCTGCACAAGGCATTGGATCTATAAAAGCAACTTGTAATTACAGGATTTTTTCAGTGATTGTAGTTTGGGAGGTGGTGCTGTAAGATTTGGACATTTCATTGCAGATTTGAAGTGAATCCCAGGGGTTGTGCTCTGTGCCTTTGATTGTTTTCCATGTGAATTTCCAAATGTGTCCAACAGAAGGATTTCCACAGGAATATTTTCTGGATCTGGTAGAACAATGCTTTAATTCAAGGAAATAGCTCTCAGAATCACTAACAGGATACATTAAACAAATAAATCACCGGGTGTCAGTTATTCCCTCGGTATTGTGAGGAATAAATATGTAAACATGTCCACACGATCCGTGAGCAACCACAGCTCCATTAGGGAAGGCAAAGGGTGAACGGCTCCCAGCCTGCACAGGCCCCTTTTCCATCAAGTCCTGGCACGTCCTTTGTTGATAAACCTGTTTTACTCAACATGCTCTGGGGTTTTAGAGTGATGCTAGGCACTGGGAGTAATTAACGTGGGGTAATATTCCTGCTAATGAACCTCGTGTTGTGGGGCTGAAATAGCCATTTTCTGACACTGGTTAGTCATTAAAGTGGGGTGATATTCCTGCTAATGAACCTCGTGTTGGGGAGGTGAAATAGCCATTTTCTTTTGGGGAACGAGAGGGATCTGTGTGACTTTTATCTGAGCCATGGCCGTGTGAGTGCCTTGGTAAATCACGCTGAGCACCCTTCTCCTTCTCCTTCTCCTTCTCCTTCTCCTTCTCCTTCTCCTTCTCCTTCTCCTTCTCCTTCTCCTTCTCCTTCTCCTTCTCCTTCTCCTTCTCCTTCTCCTTCTCCTTCTCCTTCTCCTTCTCCTTCTCCTTCTCCTTCTCCTTCTCCTTCTCCTTCTCCTTCTCCTTCTCCTTCTCCTTCTCCTTCCACACCTCTTCTCTATCTCCTTCTCCCTTCTCCTCCTTCTTTCTCCTTCTTCTCCTTGTTTCTCCTCCTTCTTTTTCTTCTCCTTCCTCTCATTTTCTCCTCTTTCTCCTTCTACTCTTTCTCCTTCTCTCCCCATCTCTTTTCCATGTCCTTCTCCTTCCCTTTCTCCTCTCCCTCTTCTCTCTCCTCCCTTTTCCTGCCCCCTCCCCTGGCCCAGGAGTTGATCCCACAGTTCCCAGCTAAGCCCAGGTGGGATCAGCTGCTGGATCAGTTGGGATGGACTCTCCCCCAGAGGGGCCCTCTCCCACTTTCCCCCCACACGAGCTCTTAGTCATGAGCAGCCAAGGAGTGAGGGATGCAAATGAGGCCTTCAGTGACATTAATGAGCTCTATCAGCTCCCAAATAATCATCTGCCATCCATATGATCTACTCCAGCATCTGCCTGCTCTCCCCAATCCTTTGTGTCATCTGCAGTAATGACAACAGTTGGGATAATCTGTCATAAACAGAGAATAATTAAAAGTGGGGTGGTTTAAGGTCCTCTGATGACTGCAAACTCTGGGCTTGAGCCCTGTGGCTTCACCTGGGAATTAGGGATGTTTTTAAAGTTGTTTTCTTAATGTATCTTCCAGCTGGGGGTCTGGGACTGTGCTGTCAGACTTTTCCTACAGCAGAGTTTTCGTGCACCAGGATAAACATTTCCACCTGGCCATACACATCCACCAGGGCTCCAAAATCCTCATCTCCCCCAGGAGCCATAGAGGAGGAGCTCAGGTTCCCAAATCTGCTCCCTCTTCACCCAATTGCGTGCCACTCCTGGAGGGAAGGAACCATTTCCCCCTGTAACACTTGGATTTTCATCTTTGGGGGTTTATGAGTGTTTGTCTGCTGTAGGCTTTGTGGAATTTTACCAGCTTGTCCAACATTAGGGGAACATTTCAGTGCCATGTTGTACACCCTGGATTTGGGAATAAATCCAGCATCAAAACTTTTCCCAGGCAAAAGGGAGCAACTGCTCTTATTTATTTTCCTCCTAGAGGAACAGATTTTATCCTGAGTCTAAATTGTTGAGGTAAGGTTTAGATAGAGTGATAATATTCTATTAAATCATTTGGAATCACTGGAAAATTACTTTGGTGACCTCGAGTCTCAGCTGTTGCTGCTTCAAAGGCACCTGGAGCTTGGGCTGGGAAGGACAGCCCCAAACACTGAAGAACTTTATAAATAGCCCCAATTTATTGCAGCCAGGATGAAATGAAGAGTAAATAACTTAGAAGATGTCTTATGGCACTGTAAACATGTGGAACAGGATGGATAGACTGAGTAAAGTCAGGAAAACTGCTGGAAGCTGCTTTTAACCTTCCATGTGAAAGTTCCTCTTGGAATTTTTGGCAGAGTCTATCAGAGTTTTTAGGGGATTTTTTAAGTTTTAAGCTCCACATTCCCAAGGTTTACAAGGAAAGTTGTGATCCAATAGAAGGAATTCCTCTTTTTCCTTGCAGAAGTAGAAATGGAGACTTTTACCAGTACAGCGAGCCCACAGTTTGATCTTTAACAGTTGAGGAGAGCTGAGTTTGAAAGGATGTTGGCAAATATTTGTCTTCAACATTTCTCGTCCACCAGATTGGACAGTCTGTTCACAACTCAATCCCACTGGGAATATTCCTCCTGGATTAAGGAAGACTGAGGGTTTTGGCGGCTGGAAAGGGAACTGTAACTTCTCCCCAAGTTTTTAATTCACCTGGTTGAGATGTGGTGTTTTGGCCTTAAAACTCTTGTGGCTTTACGGCCTTTGCACTTCCCTCCAGAAGAAGTCATAATGCTTTTATTTATCAGGACTGGGGTGACAAGAGAGAATCATGAGGGAATCAGGAGAGAGAGAATAAACCCCACTTGAAATTCTGGCATTTGGATCCCTTTTCAAAATGTTTCCTGGCTCGGTTCACGTCCTGCGTCAGCCGAGGGCAAAGGCACCAAGCCCTCCTGCCTTGCTGTGGCACTTGGGGACACGATGGGGACAGTTTGTGGGTGAAGGGAGGAACTCTGCAGCTGCAGATAATGTTGGCCTCGTGCTCAGATCCCTGCAGGCCCTGAGGGGCCGGAGCTCTGCTGGGAGAAGGATGGCACAGATGGGGTTTGGGGGGAGCCAAGGGTGGGAGTTCATCCCATTAATCCCCTTCCCATCTGTGACATGTGTGAGGTGTGTGCTTGTCCTTGCACTGAACTACTCCCAGAAAAGAGGATGCTCCCCAAAACCTCTCACTTTCCGAGTGTTCAAGAGTGAAAAAAGGCCTCAAGTCCATCTTGATGAGCAGCTCTCACCTTTCCCCCTGTACCCAGCACTGGTGAGGCCACACCGCAAATCCTGGGGTCACTTTTGGGCCCCTCCTGACATAAAGGACACTGAAGAGCTGGAGCATGTCCAGGGCAGGGAATGGAGCTGGGGAAGGATCTGGAGCAGCTGAGAGAGCTGGGCAGGGGCTGCAGAATCCCTGAGGAGCTGGGCAGGGGCTGCAGAATCCCTGAGGGAGCTGGGCAGGGGCTGCAGAATCCCTGAGGAGCTGGGCAGGGGCTGCAGAATCCCTGAGGAGCTGGGCAGGGGCTGCAGAATCCCTGAGGAGCCGGGCAGGGGCTGCAGAATCCCTGAGGAGCTGGGCAGGGGCTCAGCCTGGAGCAAAGGAGGCTCAGGGGGCCCTTGTGGCTCTGCACAGCTCCTGACAGGAGGGGTTTGGGATCTGCTCCAGGGAACAGGGACAGGAGCAGAGGGAACGGCCCCAGGCTGAGCATGGGGAGGTTTAGATTGGATATTTGGGAATATTCCTTCCTGGAAAGGGTTCCCCTGCCCTGGCAGAGCTGCCCAGGACTTCCCATCCCTGGAGGGATTTAAAATTCCTGTGGATGTGGCACCTGGGGATGTGGGTCAGTGATGGCCTTAGCAGTGCTGGGAATAGTTGGACTGGATAGTCTGAGAAGGATTTTCCAACCTAAACAATTGTGTGAGAAAAAGAGAGCACAGAAATGTCAGTAAGTGGGAAAAAGCCTCTAAAAAGGGGCTGCTAAGTCACCTCTGCAGGGAGAGATTCCGTGTGTTCCATCACCTTGCAGAGCTGGCAAAGGAGCAGATGGCAAAACCTACCAAAAATGCAGTTTTTGCAGAATCCTGGCACTGCAGAGGTGCTGCATTTCAGGACGTTGGAGCATTCCCAGTGCCAGCAGAGAAGCACGAGGCGAGGGCTGCCTCTGTCCTCGCAGGGACTGGCAGCTGCTCAGCTCTTGTGAGGAAATGTCACCTCAGTTCTGCTGGAGTGCCACCAGCCCCAGCCCTCCTGCGCAAACACCGGGCAGGACTCAAAAACTGAAACTCCTGTTGTTGTTCCTCACTTCCCTGTTCTGTGTCAGCAATGAGTTCAGCCCAGCAAACATGACCAAAGCTCCGCTGTCATTTACGGGTTTGGCTTATGCAACCCCCAAATATAAACTGAAATGTGAGATGGTTGAAGATGCGTCCTGAAGTGTTCCAGGAGCCCCATCCCGAAATGGCAGCAGTGTTTCCAAAGTGCCCATGTGCCTCAGCTGTACCAGGAAGGTGATGGAAGTCAGCCACTGCCCGGGCCTTGGGACAGTTTCTGGCTCTGCTGATGTCAGTGGGACGCTCACGTTGGGTTCAGGGAAAAACAACTCATGGAGCATCTAAACTTGTGTTTACTGTTTGTGGGAGTCGCTGTAGCAACAGCAGATACCACTCGGGGAGAGGATCCCAGGGCACTTCATCCCTGTCCTCTGCTCTGGAGCCAGGCTGGGAGAGCTGGGGGTGGCCAGCCTGGACTGGAGAAGGCTCCTGAGAGCCCCTGCCAGGGCCTCAGGTGGCTCCGAGAGAGCTGGAGAGGGGCTGGGGACAGGGCATGGAGGGACAGGACACAGGGAAGGGCTCCCACTGCTAGAGAATGGAATTAGGTGGGATATTGGGAAGGAATTGTCCCACGTGAGGCCCTGGAATGGATTTCACCCAGAAGCTGTGGCTGCCCATGGATCCTTGGAGGTCTCCCAGGCCAGGTTGGACAGGGTTGGAGCACTCTGTGACAGTGGAAGGTGTCCCTGCCCGTGGGTGGAACTGGATGGGATTTAAGTTCCCACCCAACCCAAACCATTCTCTGGTATCCATGAACATTAAATATGAGGAAAGCCAGAAAATATTTGTTATTTTAAGATCATTCCCACACAAAGTTTTTAGATTGGTAGAAGAGCAACTCCTAATGGATTCTATATCTGGCTGTTATTCTGGGGTAGCTGTGGATCTTAAAATATTTCACGGGGGACTTGGAGGGTATATTTTAATTTCACATGCTGGTTCTAAAAGCAAATTTAGCCTTAGGAGTGGGACTGTAGCCCCTGCTTTCACAATTTATTGGTGAATATCCCCAAGTTCATCAGAGGGAGCTCGTGCAGCTGCACACAGCCAGGGAGGGCTGGTTTGATAAGAGTTGGGGTTTCCGGGGTGCTGGGCTCAGGCTGCGTCACTCGGTGCCTTCAGGGACAGCTCTGAGTTTCTGAGAAGGGCTGAGCTGGGCCCTCTTCCTGCTGTGGGCCAGGACAGTGACTCTTCTTGACTGGCCCGTGTGATTCTGTGAAATGAGAGGGAATGTGGTGCCTGTGACGTCCCTCCTGCCCCTGCCAAGGCAGCTGGTTCAGAAATGACTGCCCGGTGACCATGGAGGGCACACATCTGCAGGCATCGGTGCACCAGGCTGCTTTCATGAGAAAATGAGTGAAAAATAAAAGATTGGGATGAGTCAAAAGCCAAAAACACCAAGAAGAGCTGCACAGGGATGCAGGTGCTGCATCTCGCTGGGTGCCAAGGCCAGAGGGAGCTGTGGGCAGGCTGGCCGGTGTCAGGAAAAATGCAAATTCTGAAAGAAAAACGTGAATGGTACTTTTTAAAATCCATTTCTGCCCTGGAACAGCAGCAGAACTCACAGTTTTCCCCTTGGAGTGATCCTTAGCAAGAGCTGTTTGCTCTCACTTTATTGAGTCTTTGCCATTGAAATGACTGGAGGTATGTTAGGGGGCCGTTTTCAAAATATCCCAATTTAAATCGTGAACCCATTGGGCTCTCAGTGGTTTCAGTGCTAAGGCTTAGCAAGTGACAGTGTTCTGCATGAGTAAACCATGGAGGGATCCCTGCTCTCCCAGGATTCCTCCAGGAAACCTCCCAGGGATGAAGCAGGGAGGCAGAAACCAAGGGAAGGAGGGTCCTGATGCACCCTGCTAAAAATGCCAGAGAACATTGCAAATGTGTAAAATAGTCACTCTTTATTTAGCTCATCTTCTGAAACCCAAAAAATAAATATAAAATACTTACAGCCAAACCCCCTAAACCCTCACATTTCCTAATTCATCTCGATATCCCTAATATAGTTTTGCTTGTTTTAGTTGGGTTTTTTTCCCTTTTATTACATAAGACTCAGATTACAGAATAGAGGAATATCCTGAATATCAGCTCTGGGGAATGGGAGTCCTTCAATATCAAGAGCAGATTTCTGTTCTGGGTCCTGCCTTCCCTGATGGCTCTTTCTGAGGTGAAGTTTGGAAGTGAAGTGACAGTGGCAGCAGGTCCTGCAGACCTGGGCAAGGCTGGAAATCCCCCAAAAGGCTAAAATTAGGGTCTGGTGTCAGAGTCCCTGTGAACCTGTTCCTTCTCCTCCTCCAGGAATGCACACATGCCGTGGCTGTGCTTCCTGAGGAGTCTCAGGGCAGGAGAACACAGGATTTGATTTAAACATGTGAAGTTTAGTTTGGCTGAGATGGGTTTCTTGCTCTTCCTAAACTTATTTTGCCTGTGCTGGTTTTATCAATCCCAACGTTTTCTGCAACAAGTGGTTTGAGTCCTTCTGGGTCAACTAATTTACAGGAAAAAAATAGTTGAGAAGGAATGGGAAAAATTCCCTCGATGGAAATGGGAATTTCTCATGGGAGAAAGGAAAATACACTGAGCTTTGTGTGATTTTGGCTATTTTCACCTGCTTTGTGATTAGGCAGGAATGAGAGAACTTTGAATGTTTGGAGCTCTGCAGGTACAGAAAAAACCCCATTAACTTCCAATGCCACAAAGATTTGGATTCACCAAACCTTTCAAAGGTGCCTGTGCCAGGCTTATTGCTGAGTTACCTTTGGCAGGGTTTATTTTCTGTTTATTCTCAATCATTTGATGGAAGGTCCCTCTCCAATGCTTTATTGATGTGGTGAGCGACAGAGAGGATCTGTCCTTGGGAAGAGACAGCAGCACGGGGTGCAGCTCCTTCCCTGGGGACACTGGGACACGAGGGACACGAGGCAGGGAGGGCAGGGGGACAGGGCTGGGGCTCTGGCTCAGCTCCTGAGTGTGTCTGAGCAATCCTGCCCTGTGATGTCACTGGTACCTGCCGGTAGGAACGCTGAATCCATCAGCCCTGACAGATTTATGGGATGAGCATATGTTACCGGGATTATGAGAAGCAGTTACATTCATGGGGAGATTTTATGATTCACTGTATCCGCTTGTGGAAACCTCAACTTTTACCCCAGAGCTGCTGGGGAGTGTCCTGCTGGCAGGGCTGGGAGAGCTCGGGGAGCAGGGACGGTGGGTTTGGGGTGCAAGGTCTGCTGGGGAGCAGGGGGCTGATGGGGACAAAGCCAGCAGAGCTGGGGAGCCAGGAGGGACAGGGAGCAGGGCCAGGAGTGGGGAGTGGGATTGGGAGTGGGGAGCAGGGCCAGGAGTGGGGAGTGGGATCAAGAGTGGGGAATGGGGCCAGGAGTGGGGAGCAGAGCCAGCAGTGGAGAATGGGACCAGGCAGGGCTGGGGAGCAGAGCTGGTGGGGAGTGAGACTTGGTAAGGTTTAGGAGCAGGGCTGGAGAGGTTGGGGAGCAGAGCTGGTGGGGAGCAGAAGCAGGCAGGGGTGGGGAGCAGGGATGTTGGGAGCAGAATTCCTGGAGAGCAGGACTGATGGGGTTCAGGCTGTTGGGGTTCAGGTGTGTTCGAGAGCAGGGCTAATGGGGATCAGGCTGTTGGGGAGCAGAACTCTTGGAGAGCAGGGCTGATGGGGAGCACACTGCTGGGGAGGAGAGCTCTCGGGGTTCAGCGCTGATGGGGTTCAGGGCTGTTGGGGAGGAGAGCTCTCGGGTTCAGGGCTGTTGGGGAGGAGAGCTCTCAGGGTTCAGGGCTGATGGGGTTCAGGGCTGTTGGCTGTTGGGGAGGAGAGCTCTCGGGGTTCAGCGCTGTCGGGGAGCAGGCTGTGGGTGCAGCGGGGAGCGGGGCTGGCTCAGCAGCAGGAGCAGCGTCCCGCGGGCGGCGGGGGAGGCCGATCCCCGCAGCAGCCGGCGGGGCGGGGGGGCCGCGGTGACGCTCCCGAGCCGCGGCCCTGCCCTGCCCTGCCCTGCCCTGCCCTGCCCGGGGGGCGCTCGGTTCCCCCAGCGGCGGGGGCCGGGCCGGGGCGGGCCGGGCCGGGGCGGCGGCGGGCGGGGACTCGCTGGCGGCGGCCGGGGCAGCGCAGCGGCGGCCGCGTGATGAGGGAGCGGAGCGGCACCTCCGGCAGCGCTGGCGGCGGCTCGGGCGGCCCCGCCATGGACAGGCGGCCGCAGCGCCAGCCCGAATACATGTCCGTGTGCCTCTTCGCAGAGGAGCCCTACCAGAAGCTGGCCATGGAGACGCTGGAGGAGCTCGACTGGTGCCTGGATCAGCTGGAGACCATCCAAACCTACCGCTCCGTCAGCGAGATGGCATCCAACAAGGTGAGCCCACGTGCGGCACCGGGATGCGGGACGGGGATGCGGGATGGGGGTGCGGAGAGGCGCGGGGCTCTGAGCCTGATCCCGGCCCGTCCTCGCGTCTGTCCAGGACAGCAGCTCCGAGTTAGTTGCGGTGAAGGGACTGCACGTTTCCCCGCGGAGACGCGTGCAGGGAGAACTCGCGGCGGGTGGCGTGGGGAGCGATCCGGGATGGATCGGGGAGAGCGATCCGGGATGGATCCTGGATGGATCTGGGAGAGCGATCCGGGATGGATCCGGGATGGATCTGGGAGAGCGATCCTGGATGGATCAGGGAGAGCCATCAGGGATGGATCCGGGATGGAGCGGGGAGAGCGATCCGGGATGGATCAGGGAGAGCCATCAGGGATGGATCCGGGGAAGGCGATCCGGGATGGATCCGGGATGGATCGGGGAGAGCGATCCGGGATAGTCTTTGAGGGGCGCGATCCAGGGTACCGTGGAGAGCCCTATGGCTGCCGCAGGCTCATTTCCGAAAATTAAAGAGGTTTCAATTAGCGCCGGTCCCTTGGAGCCGATATGAGCAGGAACACTCTGCAAACGCCCGCATTTAACAAATCACCACGCCAGAAGTCAATTAACTTCATTGCTTAATAATAATAACGGCGAACTGTAAACATTGTGGGTCCGGTATTTTACGGCTGTTTTGGCTTTCGGTGACGTTTTAATTTGATTTTAATGCGCTGGGCTGGCACCGCTTGGCAGCACATGGTGAGGGTGGGCAGGCAGGGATGGTGACAGGGATCAGCTCGGGGGCTGCTGCTCCGCTGAGCTTTCCTGGGAGCCAGAGGGGAATTGAGAGGTTCTCTGCACAGAATAAAGTGCTGAAGTAAAGCAAGAAAAGTCCGTGGTGTTTAAATTCAGGGGAGCAGGGGGAGAGCAGAGTGGCTGGAGTATCCTGACAGGCAGCAGAGGACAAAGCGCGAGTTTTGAGCAACTTGTGGGAGTTGGTGCTCCAGCCCTCCTGAGCCCAGCCTGCTCCAGCATCTCCCGGAGCCGGGCACAGCCCCGGGCACAGCACCGGGCACAGCACCGGGCACGGAGCCGGGCACGGAGCCGGGCACAACCCCGGGCACAGCCTGGTAGCTCCCGGCCCGCGCCTGCCCCTTCCAGCGCTCCCAGACAGCGCTTCCAGCCCCGCCGTGCCCGCTGGAATTGTCACACTCACAAATTCCCAACCCAGCGCCCGTCGCATCCCCGGCATTGCCCAGTTGTGATGGTTTTAAACCCAATTCTGCACCACCCTGATGTCTTTGGTTTGGGGTTTTTTTCCTTATTGGAAATGACTGCAACCAGAAACTGAATTTATGGGGAAAAGTTGAGCAAAGAAATCCAGTGTTGTTTCAGCTTCCTCTTCTGGTAGTGATTACCACGATGTGCAAGGGCAAAGGAAGCAGTAAAAGTTTTACAGTCCGAGCTTCCAAGAAATAAATATCATTTTATTCGTTTGAGTTTGTGTTGAGGGAACCCTGGATGAAAGTTGAGGAGGGTTCAGGCTGCACCTCCAGTGTGAACACGGCGCCCTTCAATTTGAGGTTACTTTTTTTTTTTTTTTTTTCTTTTTTGCTGACAGACAAATCTGGCCTCGTGAAGGTGAAACTGAATTGCTTTTGTAGCACTTTAAAGTTGCGATTACTCGGGGTGCAGGTGGCTTGCAGCTGGCTCGAGAAAAACTTCCTGAAACTTTGTTCTTTCATAACCCGTTTCTGAAATGTCTGCGCTTTTTTGGTCAACTTCCAGTTTCGCAGTTTTCAGCTGTGAAAGAGAAGCATAAAATGGCCTCACACCTCGCCTGCCTTAGCTGTGGAGCTGTAAACATTGTCACAAATCACGGTTCGGGCTGGAAGGTTTGGTTTCAGCGCCTGGCAATTCGGGGGATTTGCGGCTTTTTGGGGGGTTGGTGGCAGACAAGGTGCGGGCTCTGGCAGCGCTGGGTCTCTCCCGCACCTCCGGGGCTGAGGAGGCTCCGCCGCCCTGCCCCGCTCCGAGCATCCCGTCCCATGCTCCGAGCATCTCCGTTTGTCACCGGCCAACAGCAGAGCCGGCAGATGTTTTGAAAACAGGATGCTTGGGCTGCGCGTTATTAAAGAAAAAACGGAAAGAGAAACAGTCTAGATAGGAAGAAAGCAAATCGGCTCGGCATGCTCCCAAGCGCAGCAGCAGAATAAACACTGACCTATCTTCCTGACCTCCGCTCTCGCCGGTTCCTGGCCCCGCGCCACCCCAGCCAAACTACGTCATTTGAGCCCGATAGTAGGCATGGCACAGCTGTTGCAAGTGTGACTCGAATTTCCTGTCTCCTTCCTGACAGACGTAGTTTAGAAAGTCCAGAGTTGCAACAACAGCGCCGAGAGGGGCAGAGAGGGAGGCTCTCGGCATCCGTGCGCGCAGGGGGATTCTCGGGAGCGCTGCGGCAAAAATAAAATAGAGGAGGCAGCGGAGGGGGCAGAGCCATGCGGGACGGCAGCCGCGCTTTGAGCTGATGGGGTTCGGAAGGCAGCGCTCCAAACATGTGCGTATTGCTCGTTTAGCGGGAGTCACCGCCGGCAAGGAGCGGCTGAGCCTGGGGGCTGCGCGGGCAGCGGGGACCCTGCAGTGCCACCCGCAGGGATCCCGCGGAAAGCTGGCAGGGAGGGAGGCAGGGAGGGAGGGAACGCTGCTCCCTCTGATGCTGGCACCGAGGCACTTCCAGCGCAGGGCAGCCCGGATCTCTGCAGAACTAACCGTGCACAGCGCTCTTGTCTTTCTAGTTTAGAGGGGAAAAAAATAATAACCTGCAAAAATACCTGTTTGCAGCTGCCACGAAGGGAGTTTGTTTTCCTAACGCTGAATTTCCTAACATTCCTAACGTATAGGGCCCTGCAGCTTTGCGCTGACACAAAATAACCTGGAAGGAGCTCTGCAGGCACTCGGTGCTGCTTGAGAGACCCAGCCACCCTTATTTACATTATTCCTACACATATACTCAATTTTTCCTGCATTTATCACCACATCCAGCTTCCAGCTCAGGCAGCTGCTGTGTCAGAAGGGTTTGTGAGTCAGTGATGATAAAAAAGGGGCTTTTTTCTGTCCTGGCATTAGGCAGCTGTCCTTAGCCTCACTTTGCTGCAGATGGGACCTGCTCTAGTCCCTAATTTGGGATCTGGGGCAGGATGTGCTCAGTGCATCCCCTGGATCATCAGAAGGAGCGGGTCTTTTTCCCAGCTGAAATGCTGGCCTTGCCAGCTCCAGGTTTTTATGGGGCCATCACATCATGAAATGGAGGGATGGAGAGCATGGATTGCTCCTGCAGAGCTGCCTGTCCATGCAGCCCAAACAGAGATACCTGCATGGACCTGAGCTGCACCTCTGCCTCTCCTTAAATTAGACCTTAATTCAGAGCTTTCTGCAGTCCATGGAGTCCAGAGAACAGAATTCTGCTCTCTGGGGATATTCTAAGTTTAAATAGGCAGAGCGTGAGTGGTGTCCTCTCATGACTTTGCAAACCCCCTTGCCTCTTCCCAAACTGTTACTTGGAGGACTCTTCCTTGCAAATCCTTAAACTCTCTTACTGCAGCTCTTAAGGATGTTTCTGTTATTCCCAAGTGCTGGATCACTCCAGCCTTGTCCAGCCAGCGGCCCGGGACAGCAGCACAACTGCTCCGTGTGTTCCTCTCTCGCTTGCGAGCCGCAAGATAAACAACGCAGCCGATCTGGTTTTGCTGGGATTTCAAAGGGCATTTCGAGCAGAAAAGCGGAGCAAGGCCGCCCCTCGCTTTCGGGAGAGGGTGGCTCAATAAACATCTGGCCACGAACGTGAAGTGCCGGTGCCAGCGGTGGATGTGCCGGGCTGCACAGCGTCCCCAGCCCCGCAGCCCCCGGCCCCGTCCCCTTGCTACGTGATGTTTCCCTTAAGTGGTGCCGGGCTGTTTAGTCTTGCCCTGGCTTTGCGCTGCGACTTCCTTTGTTTAATCGCCGCACAAAGAGAGGTTTGTTCGCTGCGGCAGCCGGCGGAACAAAGACGCTTCCAGGTCTGCTGTTTTCGCACGGCGGGATGAGTCACTGAGCCCCGCGCCGTGCCGGCATTCCCGGGATCCGGAGCGCCCCGAGCCGGGCCGGGCCGGCGGGGCCGCGCCGGGCGCGCTCCCGCTGCGCGCTCCCGCAGCGCCCCGCGCTCCCCGCGCCGCTTTGACGTCGCTCTTTAACCCTTCCGTGGCCGGGCAGCCGCGCTGCCGAGCAGGACCCGCGCCGGCGGCATGCTGCAGGAGGTAGGAGCTGTGTCTGGATGATTTTGGGGTGTCCCCCCGTCTGAGGGCGATCTTGTCCCTGTTGGGATGTCCTTGCGCTAAAGGACAGGGCACCGCGTTCCTCCGGCGCTGCGGGAGCGGGGCTTGAACGCCGGCGCTCGGGGGGGTGAGCGGGAGCTGCCGGGAAAGCTGCTGGAGCAGGGGGGAACAGCGCTGGGTGCTGGCTCTGACCCACGCTGGGATC
This sequence comes from Ammospiza nelsoni, assembly GCF_027579445.1. Lineage (NCBI taxonomy): Eukaryota > Metazoa > Chordata > Aves > Passeriformes > Passerellidae > Ammospiza > Ammospiza nelsoni. The sequence continues at coordinate 35,119,218 of NC_080641.1, forward strand.
CCCAGGCATTTGGGGAGCTGGGTCCCAGTCAGCTCCTGCGTGTCGCTGTCATCACCATCGTAAATGGACTTTGGAGTGGCTGTCTCTGTGTCCTCCCGTGCTTCTTGCCCTCTAAAGTAAATCATTCTGGGGGTGTCAGATATGCCCCAAAAGCAGGGTGGAATATCGGGGCCACACGTAATTAATTATGTGATATTTCGTCATTGCCAGCCCTCTGGGGTGTCTGTCCCGATATCTTGGTTAAACTGCTTCAGCTATTTTAGGAATTGAAATATTGGAGGGCTGCAGCATTGGCTGTGGGATGTGTGGGGATTAGGAGACAGTGTCACCATCTGGGATCCCCTCCTGCAGCAAAGGGATTTTGAGTGCTGGATGCTTTCCCATCTTCTGGGATGTTGTGGAAAATCCCGTCCAAGGGGGATCCCCTGGCCATGGCTGGTGCAGAGATCAAGGCGTTGTCAGTAGGATTTTGGCTCAAATCCTCCTCCCCAGGAGCCTTTTGGGGAGCTGTCACCCATCCTCTGAGCCACAACGGTGCCCAGGAGCCTCTGGCGTGTCCTTTACCCAATCCTGGTGTTCCTGGGAAGTGATGAGGTTTTATAAGTTCAGCATTCTCAGACTTTTACGTTATAACACGTCAGGGTGGGGCTTAAATAAATAATAGCTCAAAGGCAGGTTCAAAATGAATCACGAGCTGAGGGCAGCACTGGAGAGTGACTAAATGTGGGGAGCAGGGTCCCTCTGGAGTGGAGGATGCTGGTATCATCCCAGAGGAGCAGCATCGAGGAGCTGAGGAGGATTGCAGGGCAGTGCTGATCCTCATCCTGGTTTGGAGTGGTTCTGTGGACAGCCTGACTCCAAATTCCTCATTTTCTCCCCAGCTGTGTTCCATGGGGCTGATCCAAATATTTGCATGAAGTGAAATGAATTGAAAGACGTGGAGTTATCAAAGGCAGGACAAGTTGTGGAGATGGTTTGGGATGGAGATTCACCCTCAGAGCCCTGAGAGGGAGAGATTCCCCCGATTAAAGCCTGGCTTAAAGCAAACAAACCAGAAGTGTCTCACCTTGCTGCTGGTTTAGCACAGCTGGGCCAATGGCAGCAAAAGGATTCTGAGGAGCATTTGCCTATCTCTGTGTGAGAAGGAGTTTTCATTTAAGTTTATCTCCATTAATTAGTGCCTTCTGTATGGGTCTGATGCTTGCATTAGGCTCATTTTCATTTTGGCAGGACCAGCTGCCACATTTCTGGGGGATGCTGAGCTACACCAACTTCTTCCCTGGATTTTCAGTGCCCTCTTCCCAGGACTCCCTCTTTATCCCGTGTTTTCTGAAGAAAACAAACTTCTGTTGATTCAAAGTTCCAGAATTTTTTTCCAACACAGGCATCTTGGAAAAGTCTTCTCAGGGCACAAAGTTATTTGAATTTTCCAAAGCCTGTTCTCCTACTCAGGTAAAACCCCAGCTGGATTTGCCTAAATGATGACTGCAGAGCTTGATTCAGATTTAAATTAAATTTAAATTGCTGCTTCATACGATTAGCAAAATCCCATGTTTAATTGCATCGCTGTCCTGTTCAATGACAAACGCTCTGCTAGTTGTTATTTTGGGGGTGTTTTCTGTGATTGAGGATGCAATCCAGGCTATCCCACCCAGATTCCCTGGAGCAGGGCAGGCTCTGTGAGCCAGGGAGGCTCTTGGCTTTGTGGCTCTCCTGACGCAGCGCTCGGCTTCCTCTGGCACCCAGGCCCCGCTGTGGTTTGCAGGGGTGTGACTGACACAAGATGTGGGGCTGAGATCTGCAGCTCCTGCAGCGCTCTCGGGGCCACAGATGCCGTCAGGCCTTTCTTTAATCACCTTGGTGGCAGCACATGAGCTGCTGGAGGTCTGTGCTTGGTGCTGCTGCTTCTCAGCCGCTCCCCTTCCTCCCCAGTCTCCCTTTGCTCTCCACACATCCAACGTTCTTCCAGCTGGTAGAGCTCTAAAAGTGACACTGCAGAGCCAGTGTTTGGCCTGTTCCTGCTTCTGTTTACTCACCTCTCCCCAGAGGGAAGAGTAAAAGCAGTGCTGGGATGAGGAATTGGTGTGGCAATGACCATGCAGCTCTGGGAAAGGTGGGACAGGAATGGAGAGTCATCCCTGGCCTGGGATGTGCCTTTTGTGCGCTCCTTCCTCCCAGCAGAGCCATTTGTGCTGTAAAATGCACCTTTCAGTGGGGGAGAGAGAGGAAATCCATACAAAACCCAACCAGATGAGCTGTACACTCCAGATGTAGCTGCCAAATGAATTGGGTAGGAGAGATCTGTTCTGGATGTTGGAAAATCATTTTGGATGGAGCAGAAACCCTCCTGAGGTTCCTCCAAAGGATTCCAGAGCTTCAGACTGGGCCAGGCCTCCCTGCTGGGGTTCTTCCACCCAAGGAGAGCAGCAATCTGTCCTTTGTGCCATCACACAGCGAGAAATCACCGACCAAGGCCAGGCTGGGCAGGGCCTGGAGCAGTGGGAAGGTGGAAGGGCTGGAAGGAGATGAGATGGTTTTCCAGGTCTCTTCCAACCCAAACCGGTGGGGGCTTCTCTGGAATCTTAAACTCTGCCAGTCCTGCTATTTCACATCAATACAGAGGGAAACCCAGCCTGAGTATTTGGGCAGGGGTGTTGGAGACAGGGATCCGCAGGCAGTGGTGTTGGAATATTGAGACTGGGTTCCAGGGCAGTGGTGTTGGACTCTCCAGGACCGGGATCCATGGACTGGGATCCAGGGCAGTGGTGTTGGACTCTCCAGGACTGGGATCCATGGATTGGGATCCAGGGCAGTGGTGTTGGACACTGCAGGACTGGGATCCAGGGCAGTGGTGTTGGACTCTCCGGGACTGGGATCCATGGATTGGGATCCAGGGCAGTGGTGTTGGACTCTTCAGGACCGGGATCCATGGACTGGGATCCAGGTCAGTGGTGTTGGACTCTCCAGGACTGGGATCCATGGACTGGGATCCAGGTCAGTGGTGTTGGACTCTCCAGGACCGGGATCCATGGACTGGGTTCCAGGGCAGTGGTGTTGGACACTGCAGGACTGGGATCCATGGATTGGGATCCAGGGCAGTGGTGTTGGACTCTCCAGGACTGGGATCCAGGTCAGTGGTGTTGGACTCTCCAGGACTGGGATCCATGGACTGGGATCCAGGGCAGTGGTGTTGGACTCTCCAGGGCAGTGGTGTTGGACTCTCCAGGACCGGGATCCATGGACTGGGATCCAGGGCAGTGGTGTTGGACTCTCCAGGACTGGGATCCATGGATTGGGATCCAGGGCAGTGGTGTTGGACTCTCCAGGACCGGGATCCATGGACTGGGATCCAGGGGCCCCAGGAGCAGGCAGGAGCAGCAGATCCGGCCCCGCAGGGCACTCGGGGATCTCTCCCGGTGCCAGCCCCATCCCACACATGACACACGGGTTTTCAGGGAAGCTCAGCGCTGCTTTCTCCGTGACCCGAGCCCTTCCCCGCGGCGGCCGAGGGGATTTTCCTGCCTCAGCGCTGAGTAACACCCGGAGTTGTGGGGAATGGAGCAATCCGGGCTGGCTGCAGCACGGCCAGAGCAGCGCGAACCCCGGCGCTCTCCTCGGGCAGGCTCCTGCAGGGAGCTTTTCCTTTCCGGCATTCGCAGCAATTTGCATATTTCGAGTCTCATTTGGCTGGAAACGAGCTGGAAATGCCCCAGTGCTGCGAACGCTCGGCTCCAGCTCCCAATTCATCGCTTTTTTAAAGCCCCGTGTTGCGTAAATCCCGTCCCACCCAAGGGAGGTTCTGCCGCTCTCAGAAATGCTAAACTTCACGGGGGGAAAATCTGAATATTGTTCTGTCTACATCAGATAGATGTTCTCGCTTTCATGAGCAGCCACATGCTGATTTATGGCAACCTGCTATTTATTTATCAACATTTACATTGTGGATTTCTAAATTATTCTAATAACATCAGGCCAACAAGTTGGTCATGATGTTGCTCCTTTAAAGTCTTCCTTTGAACATCTCTATAAATCAAGGCTGCTTTGATGTGAAATTGGAGATTTCATAAGCCTGTGTTTACTTTTGGGTTTCCAAAATCAGCTGAAGGGAAAACAAAAAAAACCCAAAAAACAAATAGTACTTTGTATCTCATTAAAAAGAGTTTCTAGCGCATTAAACGCGATATTGTTTTAGGAAATAAGAACTAGAAAGAGCTGCAAAAGAAATTTGATTTTTTTAATGACTGATAGTTGACTGCAACCATTCCACTTTTCTCCAGGCACTGAAATATGGCTGAAAACTTTCTTTTTGTGTTGTTTAGTGTGAAACAACCTCGTGTTTTTTGGTTTTGGTTTTTTTTTTTTCTTGTTTAAGCATTAAATGCACCTCCCATCATTCTCCATGGAGTACCTAGCAAGGAAAATCGATGGGAATTATGAAGTAACAAGGACAGCTGCAAATCTGTTTGCCACGGTCCTTTCTGTAAGTGATGTAACAGCAGGAAAACACAGATAAGCGGGGTTATGCTGCTCCAAGACAGGAATTTTAACTCTTGGCTTCCAAACTTTCGAAGAAATGCTCCACAATTCCAAAACCCAGCAGTTTGGTTTGGAGGAATGAGATGTCAGGAAGAAAGGGTTGGGCAAATAACAAATATTCCTTCCGTGGGGTGGCATTAATGCAGTTTTTTTAACCTGGAGCGGAGTGTCGCATGCATCCCGGTCCCAGACAAAAGCCTTCCCCGCTCCCTGTCTGCCCCGATGGCTCGGGTGAGTAATTTCCCTCCTGTGTGTAAATCATTTCCGACGGGGCTCGGGCAGGTGAGGGGCGGCTCTTCCCGGCTCCCAGAGCCGCGAATCCCGGGAATCCCGGGGAAAGAGCCGCTCCACGCAGCCCCACCGAGGTCTGATTGCGGCTCTGGAGCTGCGCTAATTACCCGGCTAATTAATGGGGAGGATTCCTCAGCGAAAGTCGCGCTGTGCCCTTTTGTGCTGGGCTGTCTGGGGACGGGAGCCCTGCGTCACAAGGGCGGGTCGGGAGCTGAGTTTATAAACTGAGTTTATAAACACTGGAGATGTGCAGCGAGATTCCGGCATCAAAGTGCGGGGCAGCATCCCTTCCGCAGAGCTCTCCTGCATCCCAGCCGCTCTTTTATCTGCAAACCGCCCTCAGCTCCTGCCATGGCTCCGGCTGCGTTTCAGCGGCCGCTTTGCATAAGGACTCCCGGCCTCGGGGAGCCCCAGCTGGGCTAAAGCGACTTCAAAGGGTTTCCATCAGCAGCACATCCCCGCTCCTGGCTTTATTCGCCTCCCTGTGCTGCGCCAGGAGCCCCTCTCCAAACTGCAGAGGGAACGGGAATGGCAGCAGGATCCGTCCCGGCAGTCGCTGTGGGGCTGGCGGGGCTCTGGGTGCCTCTTCAGGACCCTCCCCAGGAGGGGAACAGAGTTGTTATTTCCATAAAGAGCCACAAAAGGGGGGATTTCCACACTAAATCATCAGGGGGGGTTTTCCTAAACCCCATTGGGGTCATATCATGGAATCCCAGACTGGTTTGGGTTGGGAGGGATCTCAAAGCCCATCTCATCCCACCATCCCAGGCTGCTCCAGCCCCAGTGTCCAGCCTGGCCTTGGGCACTGCAGGGATCCAGGGGCAGCCACAGCAAATCTGGGAATCCCATGCCAGCCAGGAATTCCTTCCCAATATCCCAATATCTCAATCTACCCTCTTTCAGCTTCCAGCCATTCCCTGGCTCCTGTCCCTCCATCCCTTGTCCCCAGTCCCTCTGCAGCTCTCCTGGAGCCCCTTCAGGCTCTGGAAGGTCATGGTAGGGTCACCCTGAACCCCCCAATGTGACTGGGCCCCTAAATCTGTCAAATTCAATCCTAAATTAGGCCAAACTTTCTTTCTCTGCATAAGAATGGAGCACATCTGGTTAGGATGGGGTGACAGAGCAGCTGCCAAGTGTCTCCATGCCCTTGGTGCCAACGTCACCACCCTGCCAGGACCCCTCTCCCAGGCTTTCTGTGTCTGGAACCAGAGCTCAGCAGAGGAATACAGGTGGGGAGGAGCCCTGAGCAGGGAGGGTTTGCTGTGGGCAGCAGGAGGGAGCTGGGAGTGAACTTGGCCACTGGAAATCAAGGAAATTCCCACCCACACCCACGGCTGGGAGGGAGCTGGGATTCCCTGGGGCAGGGGATGCATGGAATAGGGTCATTGCTGGTAATCCAAGAATGGTTCAGTTCTGGGGGGCTTAATGTGGTGCAGATGAGTTCTGCAGTTGCTTCAGAGCAGGCAAACCAGGAAAGCTCCACTCAATGCTGGGGCTCTGGATGCTTCCAGACCGGCTGGGAATGTTGGTGTGCTCTTGGATATGGAAAATGGCACCTGGGCTTGGTCTTATTGGTGTTATCTGCACTCCTCCCGTCAGTTAAAGGTGTTAATTGCGTGGTCCTGTGGCCGGAGTTTGGGGTGGAGGAAAAGGAGAACTGAGCATTTCCTGATTTTCTCCTATTTAAGGGAAACCTGGATTTGGGGTGAGCATCCCCTCCTCATCCCTACACTCCTAATTCCCATCTCTCGGTGAGTTTATCAGTGCTATTTGCCTTTGGAAAAGGCGCGGGGATGATTATTAATTAGGAAAATTAATCAAAGCAGCAGCGCGGCCCCGTGCCGCAATGGGCACTACCGTAATTACCGCGGTACCGTAATTGCGGGCGGCGCTCCAGAGCCCCCATCCCCGCGTTCGCTCCCGTTGGAATTTCTCCTCTCCCTCCCTGCAATCTGTCTGTTTTCCCCGTCGCTGCCGCACGGATTTAAGGTCGGGATTGCTCCGGGGGGTCGCACAGGACGCAAGGCACTGATCCCTGCAGAGCCATTCCCGGCAAGCAGCGCCGCTCCTGGCAGCGAGGGAAAATCCCCAAAATTTTCGGAGCACCGGGTGCCTCGGTGGGTTTGGAAGGGGGATGTGTGTGATGAAGTCAATCCTGCTTGGGGTGATAAATCCCGGTAAAGTTTGCAAATGCTGCGGGAATTCCCGGAGCTCCGGGAAGCTCAGCGGGGTTTGACCCTCGCAGTGCTGCGGTTCTGCTGCCCGTGTTTGTAAAAGCTGCTGATTACAGGGCTGGGGAAGTGAGGGAGATGAAGGCTGCGGGGGGCAGATCGCTGCTTCCAGATGGGCTGCGAGAATCCCGAGGGTTGCAGATGCCTCGGGTGACCTTGTGGCGGCCGCTCAATTGCTGTGTGCCTCTGCGGGGAGGCAGTGGCCGCCCTTTGTGCTGGCTGAGGCCACTCGTGAGGTAAAGCCGTGTTTATCAGCTGTTTGTCCAGCACCGCTGGGGCTCATGGCCTGAAAGGGGCCGTTGTGAGCAAAGCCCGGAGATGAGAAGTGGTTTGTGTGATCGTGCTCTGCTGACGGCGCTTTCCCGCTGCCGGTGCAGGCTGGGCTGCAGCGAAATGGTGCAGCACATGTGGGGCTGTCGGGCTGTGGCAGGGAGGAGGGAGGGAGGGCTCACGTGTGCCCGTGCTGCTGCTGCTGCTGCCCTGCACGGGCGTCACCGCGAGCAGAGATGGGGTCAGGGCTCCCTCCCTGCTGCCCCTCCTGCTCCTTCCCCGAGACTTTCCAGGGCAGTTTCAAAAGGGTTTTGTCCCTCGTGCTTGGCAGGAGGTGGAGTGGGGCCCCTGTGGGACAAAAATCCACGGCACAGTGCTGTGGGATGTGTTCCTGGGCAGCCAGAACCTTTCACATCCCAATCCTTCCTGTATCCCATGGGATGCCAGCCTTCACATCCCAATCCTTCCTGTATCCCATGGGATGCCAGCCTTCACATCCCAATCCTTCCTGTATCCCATGGGGCAGGATTTTAGCTGCTACCTGGAATGTGAGGTCTCACAGTGTGATGGTGAGAGTGGGATTGGATGGGATTTTGGGAATTAGGAATTCCTGGCTGTGAGGGTGGGCAGGCCCTGGCACAGGTGCCCAGAGCAGCTGTGGCTGCCCCTGGATCCCTGGCAGTGCCAAGGCCAGGCTGGAGCAGCCTGGGACAGTGGGAGGTGTCCCTGGCATGGCAGGGGTGGCACCGGGTGGGATTTAAGGCTCTTTCCAACCCAAGCCATTCCAGGATTCCCTGTTTCTGTGGCCCTGGCAGGTTGCTCTGCAAGGGGACAGCAGGGACAGAGGTGGCATTGTCCCAGCAGGTCACACCCCACCTTTGGGCTGCACAGGTGAAAGGGAGGTGCCATCAGCTTCCCACCTCTGCCAGTCCTGAATTTCAGGAGAGGAGCAGATGGGTCACATCTCCCTGTGCTCCACATGGCCAAAGGTTGAGCTGGAATCCCATCTGGAGGTTCTGGAGCCGTGCCTTGCCCAGGCTGGGCTGTCAGAGGGAGCAGGACCAGGCTTTCGGGCTGTGCCCACGCCTCACGTGTCCCTCAGCACGCGGGGCAGCCTCGTGCCACCACCCCAGCAGGGGCTGGGAAGGCAGCTGCAGACAGGAGAGGCTTTCACAGCAAAGCTGGCCCTTTTATTTTGGGAATCCTGGCCGCTGGCATGTGCTGCATTCCCAGCACAATCGCCAAGGACGTCCTGAGCAGCGGGAGAGCTGCACATCCCACTGATCCCGTGCTGGGAGCACGGCACAAGGGGATTTTCTTTGGGTTCCGTGTCAAGGACAGCTCCGGCTTCCTCCTGAAGGGATTGCTTGTGTGTTTGAAACAAAGACTGCAGAACTGATTAAATATTGAAATCTGGATTGTGAATCACAGAATGGCTGGGGTTGGGAAGGACCTTAAAGCTCATCTCGTTCCTCCCCCTGCCTTGGGCAGGAACATGACAAATGCGTTCTTTTAAGAATGAATGTATGAATTTATGAATTGCAGTTACAGATTTAAGGTGGTTATTTTTTATACCCTTATCTGAAGGGTATTTCAGTCTGCAAAGGGACATTTTGCTGCGTTGCTGCATTTTGCCCTTTACCACAGAGGAGGAAAAACCCGATCACACCGAAAATGTGAAAAACGCTTTTAAAAATCCAGCTGGGAATGCTTTGCAATTCCCTGTAGGGAATAGGATTAAAGCAAAGCAGGAATGGAGAGGAGACTGCTGCCTGCTTTTTCCCTTTATTTAAATATTCCCGGAGCTTCCTCCATTTTAATTTTCCCATAAAACATGGCTGTGTTAGCGGGGCTGGCTAAACCAGCATCCCCTCCTGCCAGGCGCGGCTCAGCTGAGCCGAGCTCCTGCCGAGCGGGGAGCCCCTCCAGGAGCTGAGCGAGCAGCAGCATCCCGGATTCCCAGCCCCATCCCGCATTCCCAGCGCATCCCGGATTGCCCAGCGCATCCCGGCACGCGGCCGGCTCCGTGCGCATCCATCCCTCCATCCCTCCATCCATCCATCCATCCATCCATCCATCCCTCCATCCATCCCCGCTCCTTTGTGCATTCCCCATCCATCCCTCCATCCCTCCCCGCTCCTTTGTGCACTCCCGGCTCGCAGCCCTCGCACCCACCCCCGGGCAGCCCGGAGGATGCGCCGCCAGGCTCGGTTCAGGCTGGGATTAGCGGCTGCCGGCGCCTGCGGGAGCTGCGCCTCGGATGAGCGCTGAATTTTTGGGGTTGGGAAAGGCTCCTCTGCCCTCGGAGCGGCGATTTCTGCGCGAGGATTTGTGCTGGCTCGCCAGGAGCTTCCCAAAATGCCTGAAGCCAATTATTTGTTATCTGTGTCTTGGGGTTACATTAAGGTGGGTTTAATTCCTGAAGGATTGCTAATTACCGAATTATTAACGGCTGCTTTTTTTTTGTGCTGTATTGCTCTGAGAAAGCCTCTGTGAGGAAAATATGCTTTTAAAATGCTGATTTCTGTGTGTTTTGGCTAATCATGTGTGTAGTGTGCATGCAGAGTCCATGGATGTAATTTTTTTGGGAATTCGGTGTTGCAGGTTGAAATGATGCAGCAGTGAAAATGCTGGATTATAAAATCAGCAGGATCTCACCATTAATATCTGAGGGAATCATGCCTGAATCCCACATTTTGCTGTATGATCTCCAGATTTAGGGCATATTTCTCCTCTGGATATGCAGCCTTTTAATACAAAATGGAGCAAATTTAGAAAATCCAGAACAAAAGAAGGTTTGGGGATGGGGAATCTCAACCTGAGATAAAAATCTGAGCTTTCAGAGAGATTTATCTGAGGCGTTCTCTCCTCGTTTGTGACAGTAGCGACTAATGAGCATCTTTAGAGGAAAATTAATTCCGTGGGCTGAAAAGAAATACCCAGTCACGGTGGTGCCGAGCAGGGTGGAAATGAAACCATCTGTCGCCGGCTCCATCCCAAATATCCCCGGAATTGTGCGTGCCGGGGGAGTCTCCCGCGCTGCCGCCGCGGATTTGGGAGCGGATTCCACAAAAATGCCATTTTCTGTGCTCTCCCCCTCGCAGTTCAAGAGGATGCTGAACCGGGAGCTCACCCACCTGTCCGAGATGAGCCGCTCCGGCAACCAAGTGTCCGAGTACATTTCCAACACCTTCCTGGGTAAGGAATGCGGCCCCACGGTGTGCGGGGCTGGGCAGGGGCAGCCCCACTGCCCCCATTCACAGCTCCCCGCTGTGGGTTTCACTTTCCAGGGGCTGCGGGATGGGGAGAATGGTGTTTGGATAGGAGGAATTCCTCCCCGAGCCTCGGGAGGGTTTGGGAGGCTGCTGCTGGTGGTGCCTTATGCAACGCTGGGGTGTTGTGGTGACCTTATGGAAAGGACAAAGTCACCCAGGGCCAGCTGCAGCCACTGCCTCCTTCAGCTGCACCTTCCCCTCGGAGATGGGGCTCAGACTAAATCATCCCCGAAATTTATCCATTGCTTTGTGTGAATCTGCTCGTTCTGCACCAGAAGTCAGAAAAAAGAGGGAATATTTTTGCATTTCATTCATTCATGTATGAGCTCACAGCTCCACATACATGAATGACTCCTCTGTGTCAACGTTTGTTAGGACAAATGGGATTTTCTCAGGAAGCAGCTTCAGGGTTTGTGACCATTTGTTCTAAAATGAGGAGCCTCATATTTATGGACATCCCTGAATCCAAGAGCTCCAGAGGCCGAGTGCTGTGGGTGCTGGGGACTCTGCCCCGAGGCTGGAACGGCCGGAATGCCTTCCCTGTGTGACACACAATTATTCCCATTAAGGGCTTTAAAGTGATTCCAATACCCAGCTGCAGCTGGAGCTGCTGCCTGCACTTAGGACACAGCATTAATAATCCATGGAAGTTTGGAGCTGCTTTGTGGGGATGCGTGGATTTTATTGCTCAGCTGAACCCAGAGCCTGAATTCGAGCAGGGAGGGAATGGGGCTGGATTGGGATGCACAAAGGGGCCAAACCAGGGATTTGGCTGGTGGTCAGCTCTGCCCAGCAGCCACGTGAGTGTGCAGCAGGAATTGCCAGTGTGGCAACCAAAAATAAACCCCGCAAACGCTCAGGGTAATGGAGCCTGAATCCCAGCAGGGGCTGATGAGCCGGAGCTGCTGCTGGGATTGTTTTATTCACAGAATTCCAGACTGGTTTGGGGTGGGAAGGACCAAGGGCCTGGCACTGCTGAGGGGGCAGGTTCTCCAGATTGGGCCAGATTGCAGCCTGATTGCTCATCTGCAAAAAAAAAAATGAGAGGAGCTTTTACAAGGATTGTCAGTGTTTTAGGAAGTCGTGCTGGTATGGGTTTTATGAATTAGTTTTACCTTCCTAAAATTTAAATTAAATTAAATGAACACCCAAAAGAACAGGAGTCTACAAGTGAGGAGGTTGAACAAACAAACAAAAAGAAATGTGTGGGTAGTACACTCATTTATCTCCAAAGGTGAGGATAATTCAGAGATATTAAACCCAGATCATGTGGCTTCATTCAGCCTTTTGATTTTATCAGGGCAGGGAGGGACAGGACACTGGGAATGGTTCCCACTGCCAGAGGGCAGGGATGGATGGGATGTTGGGCAGGAATTCCTCCCTGTGGAGGGGATGAGGGCCTGGCACAGGGTGCCCAACACCCCTGGCAGTGCCCAAGGCCAGGCTGGAGCACCTGGGACAGTGGAAGTGTCCCTGCCCTGGCAAGAGGTGGAACCAGAGGATCCTTAAGCTCCCTCCCATCCCAATTCACTCTGTAATTCTGTGATGAAATGGGCTGGGAAGGCTCCCAGAAGGAGCAGAGGCTCCAGCCCTGCATTCCCAGCAAGGACAGGCTGGGAAGGTCAGAGAGGAGCAGCAGAGGCTCCACACCACACCAGAGGGACCATCCCACTGCCCGTGGGTCACAGCTCCTCCCGAGGGCACAGCGGTGGCACTGCCACCCCCGTGGGGACACTGATGCCACAAATCAGGGATTTCTGCTCCAGAATGGCCATTTGCTGCTGCCTTAGTCACTGCTAAGGAGATTATGGGGAGGAAAGTCCTTCGGTGGTTCAGCAAAATCCAGGGAACACCCTGTGATGTCAGCCCGGCTGTGCTGTGAATAATGGCTCCTTTCCTAATTGCTGCTGCTGCTTGGGCTTTCACAGGGGTTTCATTGAGCCCAGGCAAAAGTCACTCCTGTCTGGAAGTCTAATCCCTCTGGAGGTCCTCAAGGTGCTCAGAGGCTGGGGTACAATCCATGAGAAATGGTTTGGATGGAAGTCATGAGCCACTGGATCTGTGCTTTAATAAATCAGCTGTAGGGCAGTGAATGCCACGTGGTTTTAAGATTTATTTATTTCCTAATCACACCTCCACAGCCAGGTTTGGGCCCTCTTCATGTGCACTAAAACTGTGATTATCCCTGAGAATGGCAATGGGATTTAGCCTGTGCTTTGGATTTTATTCAATACATATTTGTAAAGGAAAAATCTTTAATGAATCAGTGACACCCATTTGTTATTGGTTTTAAGAGCAGGGGATATTGACCCTAAAAAGTGAAAATAGGGAAAACAGATGTGGTTTTACCCTAATCAGGGAAAAAAAAAGTGTTGTTTGAACATATCTTTTGTTTTCCTGCAAATAGGGAATAAAATTAATTGTGGTTTATCCCCCAGGAGAACCTGGTGCATTTCAGGCATGGAAAATCACAGAATCATCTAGGCTGGAGATCATGGGGTCCAGACCTAATGCATGTCCCCAAGTGCCATATCCATGCACAGAGAGACATTCCTGGACATGTCCAGTGTCCCCAGACCACACAGTGGCTGTAAGAGACCAACCAGAGCTTTTGTAACTGGGTTTTTTTTGAGTTTTGGATCCCAAAATGAGAAAACCCCCAGCAGAACCCCCTGGGGCTGAAGTGGGGAGCAGAGGCAGCAGCTCGAGGGCTGATTCTGTGGGATGTGCTGGGAGCTCACGTTGTGCTGACTCATTTCCCCCTGCTCTGTTGCAGACAAGCAGAACGATGTGGAGATCCCTTCTCCCACCCAGAAGGACAGGGAGAAGAAGAAAAAACAGCAGCTCATGACACAGATCAGTGGGGTGAAGAAATTGATGCACAGCTCGAGCTTGAACAACACCAGCATCTCACGGTTTGGGGTGAAGACAGAGAAGGAAGATCACCTGGCCAAGGTAGGGGAGATTCCTGCTCTTCTGGGAGCATCTGGAAGCTGGGCATGGATTGTTCCTTTCCTTGGAATTAGTATCCCTGGAGTGATGTGGCCATTAGAAATGCTGTAATTAATGGTAGCCTCAAGAGCATATTTTATATTTAAAAATACATGAAAGTAGCCCTAAAATAAAAAGGGAAAGAGGTGGTGCAGGCAGAGGAGAGCGATTATGAAACACAAAATCAGCCCTTCACAGTTACTCTGTGTTCATTAAGCTCACACGTTCAGCACTTACATAATTACAGTAACCATTACATTTGCATATCTGTGAACATTTTGGGGAAATGCAGAATTGCCTGGAAAACCATTCAAACCATTATTTTTTGGTGCTCTCCAAAGGAACTGGAAGACCTGAATAAGTGGGGCCTCAACATCTTCAACGTGGCCAGGTATTCCCACAACCGGCCGCTGACCTGCATCATGTACGCCATATTCCAGGTGGGTGTTCTGCAGGCCAGGCTTCCCTGCTGCTTTTCTCATGTCCAGCTCCCCTCTGCTCCCTGCCTGCTCCAGCCTGAGCTGGCACTCAGCTGGGGTCTGTGCTCTGCTCCCTCAGGAGCGGGACCTGCTGAAAACCTTCAAGATCTCGTCGGACACGTTCGTGACGTACATGATGACCCTGGAGGACCACTACCACTCAGACGTGGCCTACCACAACAGCCTGCACGCTGCTGACGTGGCCCAGTCCACCCATGTGCTGCTCTCCACCCCTGCCCTGGATGTGAGTGCCCTGCTTGGCTTCTTTCAGCATGGGGTGGGCACTGGTGGCTCATCCGAGTGCTCCCTTCGCCTCCATCCTTAGGAAATCCCAGCATGTGGGATCTCTGTGTCACCTTTCTGCAGTGCCTTGGCCCAGAAAACCAATTGAAAGAGCACAACTTGTTCCCCTCAATCAGCTTCCCCAGCTGCTGAGAGGTGAAACCCCTCTGACAGGCTCCTGTTGCTCCCTCCTAGGCTGTCTTCACGGATCTGGAGATCCTCGCTGCCATTTTTGCAGCTGCAATCCATGATGTGGATCACCCCGGGGTCTCCAATCAATTCCTGATTAACACAAGTGAGTCTTGTTCTGAATCTCTCAGGATTTCACCCCAAAAGCAATGGGAATGCATTTTACCTGCCACAAATGACAAATTGCAGGCTGTGCTACCCTCTCAGAATACAGTGCAGTGGAGGACTGAGACGTTTTGGACTCAAGCAGGAATTAAAACACAATCCCTGACAAAGGGAACCATTGTAGCACAATTTGTAAAGTCAATATTTACTACTTGCTAACACATAATAATTCTGCCAGCCCCGAGTGCAAACTTTACCATTAAGATAAGAGAAGTAATCCTATTGCTATTGACAACCAGAAAGCCAAATATTGGCCTTTGTGTTGTGTTCTGCCACAGGCTGAGCACGGATCTGGATTCCAGAATATGGGGATTGTTGTGTTTTGGGAAGGATTTTTGCAGGATTCTGTTGCCAGTGACTTGTAACTGAGTCAACTGAGCATTATTTTGTCACTGGGACTGAGCAAAGGCTGTGAAGTGCTAGTGCTGGCACTCATGGAGCTAGAAAGAATCCCAGAATCCTGAAATCATCCAGTATCCCATGGGCAGGGACAACTTCTCCCAGACCAGACTGCTCCAAACCCCATCCAGCCTGGCCCTGAAGCCTTCCAGGGATGGGAAAAGAAACTTCCCCCCCACTAAAACCTTTCAGTGCCCAGAACAAGCCCCTGTTGGCTGTTGGGAACCCCACATTTCCCAGCCTGGAGTCCCACACTTGGTGTTCCTTCCCCAGATTCCGAGCTGGCCCTGATGTACAACGACGAATCCGTGCTGGAGAACCATCACCTGGCCGTGGGCTTCAAACTGCTCCAGGAGGAGCACTGTGACATCTTCCAGAACCTGACCAAGAAGCAGCGCCAGACCCTCAGGAAGATGGTGATTGACATGGTATGGCCACTCCCTCCCCCTCTTCTCAACCAAAAATGGTCGTTTCTTGTGGTTTCCCCTCCTGAAATCCTGTTTTCCCCCATTCTGGAAAGGTGCTGGCCACTGACATGTCCAAGCACATGAGTCTGTTGGCTGATCTGAAGACTATGGTGGAAACAAAGAAGGTGACCAGTTCAGGAGTTCTCCTTCTGGACAACTACACAGACAGGATACAGGTGAGGCACCCACATTCCCTGGGTTTGGGGTGGTTGGGCCAGGATGGGGAGGCCACACTCCTGGTTTTGCTGTGGCTTTGTAATCAGTCATACAGAGAAGCTGAATTCTCAGCAGTCATTTCCCTCTGCACTAAAAAGAAGCACGAGGTGGTCCCATATTTTTTAGGTGTTATTTTTTAGGTGTTAACCCAGAATTAGGGATTTTTTTAACAATTGGAACTGCAAGCATGGCACATTCCAAGGTCAAGTTTTGAGGGCTCCTAAATTTCCTTGCTGCTTTCTCCCATTTGTTTCTCCTGTTCCAACACTGCAAGAAATTATTTCAGAACTTCACATCTGAAGCACCTCAGAGTGGGCTGGAATTAACTGCTGTACAGCCTGTTCCCTCAATAATTTAATCCTTGGTTTACACAAGTGACCAGAAAGTGCTGGAACAGAGTTGTGCAGTGAGCAGGACAAGATTCATCCTGCTCTGCTCTCCACTTTGATGACCAACTCCTTAAGAGCAGGCTCCTGGGAAAACTCTGTAAATTTTTTATTTCTAAACCCTGGTGCTGCCTGAATCCTTGTGGCCACTTAGTCAGGCCTGTTCTGTGCATGTGTGGAAGGGATATTACTCATTCCATAAAGTGGGAGCATCTCACCTCTGTCCCTCAGAGCATGGAAGTGGAGTTGGAATGGTGGGAAGCAGCTGGATCCCCAAACAAACCTGTGGGATGTCATTGACACGTCCACAGCTGCTCCAGGTGTGAGGCCTGGGCTGTGTGAGCACCAGAGACCAGTCTGGCTTTGGGGCTGGGGCAGCTCAGCTCACCCATGGAGAGGGAATCACAGAATTCCAGGCTGGTTTGGGTTGGGAGTGATTTAAATTCATTCCATCCCACCCAACACCTCCCACTGTCCCAGGTGCTCCAAGCCCCAATGTCCAACCTGGCCTTGGGCACTGCCAGGGATCCAGGGGCAGCCACAGCAAATCTGGGCACCTGTGCCAGGGCCTGCCCACCCTCCCAGGAACAATTCCCAATTCCCAGTCTCCCACCCATCCCTGCCCTCTGGCAGTGGGAGCCATTCCCTGTGTCCTGTCCCTCCATCCCTGTCCCCAGTCCCTCTCCAGCTCTCCTGGAGCCCCTCCAGGCCCTGCCAGGGGCTCTGGGCTCTCCCTGGATCCTTCTCCTCTCCAGGTGAGCACCCCCAGGTGTCCCAGCCTGGCTCCAGAGGGGCTCCAGCCCTGCAGCAGCTCCATGGGTTCCTCTGGGCTCTCTCCAGCAGCTCCAGCTCTTTAACGTGCTGCCATGCAATGTTTCTGATATTTTTATGGTCTGTTGCATAATCAGAGAATCTTGTGGTGCAGTGCTCTGCATATCCAGCCCGAAGCCCTCCTGTTTTTGCAGCTGATGTTATGAGTTTCCTGCGGCTGTAATTGCAGGTTCTCCGGAACATGGTGCATTGTGCCGACCTGAGCAATCCCACCAAGTCCCTGGAGCTCTACCGGCAGTGGACAGACAGGATCATGGAGGAGTTCTTCCAGCAGGGGGACAAGGAGAGGGAGAGAGGCATGGAAATCAGCCCCATGTGTGACAAGCACACGGCCTCCGTGGAAAAATCCCAGGTAATTGGCCCTGAGCTGCAGCTCTCCCTGCCTGAGCTTGGCATTTCACAGCACAGACAGAGCTCAGCTGCTCCTGCAGCACAACTGGGAGGGGAGCCAGCAGCTCAGAGCGTGCCTCCTGATCCACCCTGACATCCAGCTCTGCCTGGGGCTCTCACAGGCTGGGGAGGCTCTTCCAGCTCCTCTCCATCCCCCTGGGCATCTCCTCGTCCCCTGCTCGTGTCCCAGTTTCCAGAGGGAGTTGGGTCCTTTTGCTCCCCAGGCTGGAGAGGGCAGGTCTGCTCTGCCCACCCTCACCAGCCTGTCCTGCCCTCACACCCTGCTCACCCCACTGATCTGCAGGGCTGGGAGCTTCTCCCACCTGAGATCCCCCTCAGCACCCTGCAGAACTCTGCCTGTCACTCGTTATCCAGGACGATTCTGCACTGCACGTGTCCAGTTGAATTGGAGGCTTCTGGAGCTGCCCTGTGCAGGGTGAATCCCAGAAATATTCATTTATGTCCCTGCAAAACTTAAAAGGAGCTGGATTTGCCCCTTTTTTTTTTTGTGGGAGGAGATGAACTGGCTCATCCCTAGTTCTGATTCATAAAATGGTTTCAAGGTCAGATTTTGTTCTGACCTGTGTAGCACAGGCCATAAAATTTCGCCTGGATAATCTGGAATGAAACCAGGAATTTATGTTTGTCCAAACAGATTCCAGCCTTTATATAATGCTGTCTTGGTTGTTGTTTTTGAATGACTCCAGCAAGTCATCATTGAGGTTTTTCAGCTTGAATAAGTAACAAAATTGATGATAATTATTTCCAAATGTCCTCTTGGGCTCGGCCAAGTGCTTTCAAAATTATTCACTCAACCGCGTGGTGATTTTGTTGGAAAAATCTGTCGGGTTTCTTAACCTAACAAGAAATGAATCCTTCAGCCAGGCTTGCCCATGTGCTCCACATGTGAGCTCCAGTTCATTCCTTGCTTCACATCTGCACTTCCCAGAGGCCTCAAAATGCCATTTTTGCTGTGCAGAAAAAGACAAGAATTGCACAAAATGTCCATCATGAAATGGCAAAGGAGAAAGGGAGGTGGCGTGTCCGTGCTGGAGGTTTCCAAATGCCATTTTTGCTGTGCAGAAAAGACAGGAATTATACAAAATGGCCATCGTGAAATGGCAAAGGAGAAAGGGAATCAGTGTGTCCGTGCTGGAGGGAAACAATGAGTGGATTAGGAGATAATATGCAAATATTTCAAAGCTTGAGATGCCCTCAATATTTTAGGATCAGTGCTGAGCCACGTGGCCAATGATTTTACGATTTGGGATGGTTTTAAAGGAGCAGTGACCTGAAACAATGATTTTAAAGAAACTATTTTAAAGAAATGACAATTTTAAAGAATCAACGATTTTAAAGAAACAATTTTAAAGAAGCAATGATTAACGAGTGGTGATTTTTACCCATCGGCGCCGTGGAGCCCTGGGACACGTTGGGTTCCAACCATCCCAAACCCTTTTTTTCCCAGTGCAGCAGGAACTTTTCATCACCTTTCTGCTGGAGCTGCCTCCCCAGCCCGTTCCAGTTGGATGCTCGCGGTGCTATTGACATCCTGTTGTGTCTGAGGGAGCGGGAGCCATGTCCAAAGCAAACATCTGCTCCTGGAGCCCGGCTCCTGGGAGAGCCTTTCCCTGCTCCACACAAAGCCGTGGGGCGGGACGGGCTCTGCCGGGAGGGAGGAATTCCAGTCCCTTTCTGGCCGTTGCGCCGGCTCCATCCTGGACGCGGTTCCTCCCTGAGTCAGAGCAGCGCGGCAGGGCTGAGCTCAGCGGAAGGGCTCAGCATCCCTCGCTCTTTCCAGCCTGCAACGTCACCCCACGGGGGCCGGGCGGCATTCCCGGGATGAGCAGCCCCGCTGGCTGCGCTCCTCCCGAGGAAATCTCTCGTGGGGCTGTTTGGAGGAAAACGGGAACGTTGAAAGTGTGGGATCATGGAACTGTTTGGGATAGGCACAAACTGCACCCTGCAGGAAAATGCACCCAAAGTTGGAACTCCAGCCCATAAAGGCTGCTCCCCTTGGGAGTGCTGGGGTATTCCCAGCTGTCAGTTGTGTGAGAATCCTGGGACAAGGCCACCTTGTCCCCAGTCACCTGGGAATTCTGTCTGAGAGGAGCAGACTCAGTGCTGAGAGCCCATCCAGTTCCAGCTCCATGGCAGGGACACCTCCCACTGTCCCAGGCTGCTCCAAACCTGGCCTGGGACATTCCAGGGATCCAGGGACAGCCACAGCTGCTCTGGGAATTCTATTCCAGCGCTTCCACACCGTCACAGGGAACAATTCCTTCCCAGTATCCATCTAGCCATTCCTCCATCCCTGTCCCCAGCCCCTCTGCAGCTCTCCTGGAGCCCCTTCAGGCCCTGCCAGGGGCTCTGGGCTCTCCCTGGATCCTTCTCCTCTCCAGGTGAGCACCCCCAGGTGTCCCAGCCTGGCTCCAGAGGGGCTCCAGCCCTGCAGCAGCTCCATGGGTTCCTCTGGGCTCTCTCCAGCAGCTCCAGGTGCTGCTGATGTTGTCCCCAGGGCTGGGGCAGCTCTGCAGGTGGGGCCTCACCTGAGCAGGGCAGAGGGGCAGAATTCCCCCTCTCCTTCTCTGCTGCCCACACTGGGGGATCAGCCCAGGGCTCTTCCCTGAATTTCCTGCTGGCTCCTGCTTTTAGTGAAACTTCCTCCAAGGTTTGATTTTGGACAAGACATCAGCCCAACCCAACAGTGTGTGGGTGCAGTCTGGGTATCAGATAATTAGGTGTGATAATATCATTGTTAGGCTGTGCTGGTTTGGGGACTTGTTCCTGGTGTTCTGCTTGTAAAACGAATATAATACGAACTTTCCAGATGTCGACCTTTTGCAGGTTATTCCCTTGTCCTAAGTATGTGTGTCCCTTTGTTTTCCAGGTGGGATTCATCGACTACATCGTCCATCCTCTGTGGGAGACGTGGGCTGACCTGGTGCAGCCCGACGCCCAGGACATCCTGGACACTCTGGAGGACAACAGGAACTGGTACCAGAGCATGATACCTCAGAGCCCATCCCCTCCCCTGGAGGAGCGGGGCCAGGACTGCCAGGGCCTGATGGAGAAGTTCCAGTTTGAACTGACGCTGGAGGAGGAGGATTCCGACGGGCCCGAGAAGGACGGCGAGAGCCTCGGCTACTTCAGCAATACAGAGACGCTGTGCGTGGCCCAGCCCGGGCAGGAGGAGCCCCAGAGGGAGGCCACCATCGAGATTGTGACAGAAGACACATCTCCTGTGGACACATAATGGCCCGGCCCCGCGGGAGTGGCTTTTAAACACTTGCGGAGCTTGCGAGCGGTCTCCGACGGCCCCCGCAGCGGGGCTGAGCCTCTGCCACGGGGCTGGCAGATCCTCCAGCTACTTGAGATTGGAGTCAGGGTTACAGATGGGGTAGGGAGTGATTGCTCAGGAAATGCACGGGTGATTTGCGTTGTGGTTTGAGCCTCGTCAGCCGAGAGCACCGCGTGGTCCTGGAGCTGGCTTGGGTCGGGCCCGAGGCGGCGCTGACACACAACTGAGAGATTTTATACTGTTAGTTTTGGAGTTTATACCAGTTAGACTGATAGAAACTACTGATCAATAACTCATATCCAACCTGTCCACCTGTCTGCAGACCTGTGTGCCTTCTTTGTAAACACTTTCATGTCTTTTCAAGAGTCTCTTAATTCAACACACGGAGCTTGGTAGTTCAAAAGCGACACAAAGTGTTTCGGAATTGACGGCTACTTTTTGGATTCTTCCGGTTACCAGAAGCAGTCTTCCTTTCTTTTCGTGGGCAATACCTGTCACTTTATTGCAGTTAATCACTTTGACAGACTAAACAGAAGGGGAAACCCTCTGCTTTGCATTACTGCACCTTCAGTGTGTTCTTAATCCCCCCGGTGACCCAATGGGAGTCACTCGGTGCTGCCGGGCGCCGTTCCCTCGCTGGCAACAGCGGGAATTTTTTTCCTCCCCGGGGTTTGGGTTTGTGGTGAGCAGGACAGAGGGCAGGTTTTTTTTCCCTGGCACAGCTCAGTCCATCCCTGAGTAAGCGTGGCAAGGCAGTGTGTGACACGCCTTCCCCCTTGGCAGCTCCCTGGAATTTGCACGCTCGGATATTTGTGTTTCTCTGGCCTCTCGTCCACGTTCCCTAGGTTTAGGTCCACCATCCTCCTCCTCCTCCTGCACTGCCTCGAGCTCTACCACCTCCATTACTGTTTATAACAGTGTATTTATTACCTACTGTACATACTGTAATGTTTTGTAAGTTATTAATTTATATGAATTAGCATCGCCTGTCGGCGGCGATGCTAATGGGGTAGAAAACTCGGAATAAGAGTTGCCTTTTTTTCTTGTAACCTTTTGTATTGCATAAAGTCCAAGAACCTGAACATAGCTGAAGAGACAGACACAACCCAGGAAGGGCATTTGGGTGGCAGCCGCCCGTGGGGAGGGGACACCGCATCCCAGGGCAGCGGATTTGGGAATCTGCCAGGAACGCAGAGAGGGGGAACCGAACAAAGAACTCCCCGGGCCGGCTTTTCAATGTCACAATGTTCCAATTTCTGAACAACCCAATGTGAATCTCTATGACAAAACAAAAATGTGAACTGATGTAATAATTGTGCTGTGAAACTTCCTCTGACAAAGCTTGTCCGGCATCGTGAGCGGTGTCAATCTCAGTTTGTAAAATATGTTTCAAGCTTTTTGGTCCAACTCGTGACTAATTAGTTCATGACAATAGCACAGTTGTGCATGATCAATGGGTTTGTTTGTCTGTTGAACACTGCATTGTTCCAGGTGGTTATTTTATTGTTCCCCAAAGTTTCACACTATGTATGTTATAGTATTCTATATTGTGTTCAGACGCATTCTTAAGAGATTTTTATATGAAGTGAATAAATGAAAGCATGAGCCAGCCTGCAGCTCTCTGGGGGGCTTTTGTCACCAAGACAGCGTGGGCCGTGTCACCACTGCTCGGGGGACAGAAAATGGGACCCTCCACACCCAGAACCCTTCAATGGCTCAATCCCAGAACCCTCCTGGGGCTAAAATCCAGAACCTTCCTTGGCCAAAATCCAAGACCTCCCACACCCAAAATCCAAGACGTTTCACAGCTGAAATCCAGAACCTCCCACAGCTGAAATCCTTTTCCTTTGGCCAAAACCCAGAACCCTCCTGTGGCCATACCCCAGAATCTCTCATAGCTGAGACCCAGAACCCTCCTGGAGCCAAAACCCCAAACCCTCCAGTGGCTGAAACCCAGAACCTCCCATGGCTCAATCCCAGAACGCTCCTCAGCCAAAACTCAGAACCTTTCTGTGGCCAAAATGCAAAATCCCCCCATGGCTGAAACCCAGAACCTCCAACATCTGAAACCCAGAACCTCCAATGCCCTAAACCTAGAACCTCCAATATCTGAAACCCAGAACCCTTCCATATCCCAAACCCAGAATTCCCATGTCCCAAACACAGAATCTCCAATGTCTCAAACACAGAACCTTCCATGCCCTAAACCCAGACCGTCCAAAATCTGAAACCCAGAACCCTTCCATATCCCAAACCCAAAATTTCCATCTCCCAAACCCAGAATCCCCATGGCCAACGCCCAGAAGCTCCCATGGCCAGCCCCGGGGCCTGCATTCCCAGTGTCCCTGCCGGAGCCGTTCCTCAGGATGGCACAGGAGCGTTCCCGGTGCCGCGGGCACCGTCCCTGGCACGCCGGGGCCTCGTCCTTCCTCTGTGGCAGCGCAGGCGACAGGAAGGCAGCGCAGACAGGAAGCGCTGGCCCGGCCCACGGCCCTTTCATGTCCCGGCCTGACCCAAAACAAGCGACTTTCCAGTAAAAAACATCCTGTGCCAGGGCAGGGGAGCGGGTGACACCGGCCCTGTCCCCTGCGGCTCCCCTGCTTTCCCTGGATCCGCTGGCTCTGAGCGCAGTCATGGAAAACGAGTGTGGATCTCATCCTGCATTCCCTGCCAGCACTCCCTCCGTGGGGCCAGGCCACCTCCTGTACACCCCTGCTGTCCCAGCCCGTGGATCCTGGGGGATTCTCCCAGCGTTTGAACCTCTGAAACTCTTTGGTGAAAATTCCCTGGTAGAAACTCCTCGAAGGGCCAGTAGTGATTTGTCTTTGCCAGTGGATTAACAGAATCCCAGAACTGGTTTGTGTTGGAAGGACCTTGAATCCCATCCAGTGCCACCCCTGCCATGGCAGGGACACCTCTCACTGTGCCAGGGTGTCCAGCCTGGCCTTGGGCACTGCCAGGGATCCAGGGGCAGCCACAGCTGCTCTGGGCACCTGTGCCAGGGCCTGCCCACCCTCACAGGAACAATTCTTAATTCCCAACATCCCATCTAAGTCTCTCCCCTTTCAATTTAAACCATCCTCCCTTCACCCCAACTCATCCTTCCCACATCCCTGGGCTGTGGCAGCTGTGCCCTGCCCACGGCTCCTGGGGATGTGCAGGGATGGGAAAGGGATGGGAAAGGGATGGGAAAGGGATGATGGGGCTGGAAAAGCATCAGCATTTCAGGGGGGAAAACATGAAGCCAGGAGAGAGCAGCAGTGCCAGAAAATGCTACAGCACAAAACCCACCCGAACCCTTCTGCTTTCCCTCTGTTTGCAGGGGGAAACCCCAGTTCAGGGGCATTGGCAGGCTCAGTGCAGGGGATGAGGATTCCAGTGCTGCACCACCCTCACACCCAGAGCTGGACTGGCACAGGTTCCTTTGGCATGGGAAGCTGGAGCAGGGATGTGGCGCTTCCTCCTCTCTGGAGCAGAGCTGGTGGGACTGTCCTCTGTCCCTGGTGGTCCCCAGGTCACCTCCAGGGGCTCCCAGCAGCTCCTGGTGTGTGTGGGGTGAAGGTGAGGGACCCCAGCTCGGGACAGGGACGCTCAGGGATGCACAGGGATCTGTCCCCTCCCTGCTGCCACCATTAACCACAGATGTCACCACAGCCCTGAGTGACAGCTGGCCCTGTCCCCAAGGACATCACTTCCCACTGAGGCCGTGGAGTTGGGATTTCAGGGGGATTTCCACCAGCCCTAAACCCACCCAGGGCATCAACCCCAGGGATGGGCAGTGGGAGCAGATCCAGCCCTTCCCAGGGCGGGGGGACAAGGGTCCCACAGAGCCCCTGCCACTGCCAGGAAACTTCTGCCCCCAGGTCACCCTTGTTCACAGAGACTGTGATGCACAGAAATAAAATAATAAACCAGTCCTGCTGCTTTTTCCCAGCTCAGCCTGCCCTCCTGGGGGGGGGGGGGCAGCTGGAATTCCATGTCCTTTTCTCTCCCCATTCTGTGGGAGTTGGGGATGGATGTGGCTCACCAGTGATGTGTGACAGAGCCAGAACCAGGGACGGGACACAATGTTCTCAGGTGGCACCAGGGGAGGTTTGGGTTGGATATTTGGGAAAATCTCTCCATGGGAAGGCTGGTCAGGCATTGGAGCAGCTGCCCAGGGCAGCGCTGGGTCCCCATCCCCGCAGGGATTTAAAGTCCATGGGGATGTGGCACTTGGGGACAGGGCAGTGGTGGCCTCAGGGCTTTTCCAGCCCCAGTGATTCCAAATCTTCCTGTGCCCGGTGTCCCTGTGTTGGGATGGAGCGTTCCCAGGCTGAGGAGCTGCAGAGGGCCGGGAGCTCTCTGCCAGCCGAGGGGCTTTGGGTGCCCCTGGAGCTCACCCGGGGCTGCAGCGGGGGAGAAAGGAGAAGTGAAAATGGGAAGTGCCCCTGACATTTGTGCAGTCACAAACAGGAAGGAGCCGGGGCAGGCACAAAGCTCGGATTTCACCGGGGCTGGAGGAGGCCGGGGGCTCCCAGGGAGGGGAGGTGGCGCTGCCAGCCTGGCAATGGGGACACTGCGGGGACACGGGGCTGGCCAGGGGGGACAGGCAGGTTGTGGCCCTGCCGATGGGGCTCGAGATGGGTTTGGGTGTTTGAACTCTCCCCAGTGTCCCTTTTGGGGTGACACGAGGAGCCCAAACCAAGAATTCCCATTGCCAAGGTTTCCCTGTCCCGAGCCCGGTGCCCACTGCCCGCTCTGCTGAGGGCATTTCTGCCACCCTGGAGTGGCGCCGTCCCCACCTCTGTCCCCACCTCTGTCCGGCACCGCTGGGGACACGGGGACAGCAGAGCTCTGCCCGCGGGTGCGGGGTGGGCTCGGGGGGACGGCAGGACCGGGGGAGCGCGAGGGGCCGGCACATCTGTCCGTCCCTGCACATCTGTCCTCCCTGCACATCTGTCCGGCCCTGCACATCTGTCCGTCCCTGCACATCTGTCCGGCCCGGCCCTGCGCAGCTGCACAGCTCCATCTGCCGAGCCCCGGGCGCTGCGCAGGGAGTGCAGCTCCAGAGCCCCGGGAATGGGGAGCGCCCGCTCCGGGGACGGGGCCGGGACGGGCCCTGCGGGGCTCGCACAGCGCGGGCGGCACAGCTGGAACTGGCGCAGCTGGATCCCCGCACAGCTGGATCCCCGCACAACTGGGTCCCTGCACATCTGGATCCCTGCACAGCTGGAATCCTGCACAGCTGGAATCCCGCACAGCTGGATCCCAGCACAACTGGGTCCCTGCACATCTGGATCCCTGCACATCTGGATCCCTGCACAGCTGGATCCCCGCACAGCTGGATCCCAGTACAACTGGGTCCCTGCACAGCTGGGTCCCTGCACATCTGGATCCCTGCACAGCTGGAATCCCGCACAGCTGAATCCCAGTACAACTGGGTCCCTGCACAGCTGGATCCCCGCACAGCTGGATCCCAGTACAACTGGGTCCCTGCACATCTGGATCCCTGCACAGCTGGAATCCCGCACAGCTGGATCCCCGCACAGCTGGATCCCCTTACAGGTGGATGCGGACGCCCCAGGGCTGCCTCTGCCTTTGCTGCCCCCGACGTTCCCCAGCACCGCCCCCCATCTCTGCCCCCTCCCCATCCCGTTTCTTTTCTGTGAATAAGTTAATTTTAAGAATTCAACGTTTTTTATTAGCCGTGGGCCAAGCAGACAGGCCCAAAGGGGATCAGGATGATACCCAAAAACACCTTAAATTTTAATCTAATGAAAGACCCCACTGGCATTTCTGAAGCTCTGGATTATGTTTTAATATTATATTAGGGCAGAATTTGTTTCTCTGGGGTTTATACACAGCTGTGAAATTTTACTGATGGATCAACTCCTGCAGCTCTGATCCTGGGGCGCAGGGGGATGATCCATCCCCATCCCAAAGCACATTCCAGGCTGATCAGGGACCAAACCCCAGTGTGCTCAGTAACATTTCGGGTGAGGTACCTGGTGTGACATGGGGGTGCTGGCTGCAGCCCCCAGGCCTGCATGAGGCCTTGCCAGCGCTCCTGAATGCCTTTTTTGCCCCCCAAAACAAGGATGAATCCATGATCAGCGTCGTGGAGCAGCCGCAGCTGGTGCCCCTGGGGCGGTGCTGATTGCCCCGATCAGCCCCGGTTATCAGGGCCGAGGGCGGGGAGGTCCTGGAGCTGGGCAGGAAGAGCAGGAGCAGAGCGAGGTGGGATCCCTTGGGGCGTGCAGGGGCGTTCCTTTGCGGGTTTGGGGGCTGCTGGTGAGTGGGGGGGATGGGAGCAGGAATCCAGTGGGTGCATCCATCAGGAATTTCCTTTTCCCAGCGTTGTTCTCCAGCCCCATCCAGCTCTCCCCCTCTCCCTGCTGTCCCTGGGCTGGGGGCTCATTCCCACATCCCTGAGTCCTCCTGGGAGCAGCTCCCAGCATGGGAATGGCTCTGTGGCTCTCTGTGCTCAGGAAAACCGAGGGTTCATGGAAGGAAAGGGCTGAGCTGGGAGCAGCAGCCGCCCTGGGCAGCCCTGGCATGAGCTGGGGGCTGGCAGGGGCTGCTCCCATGGATTCCCTTGCCCTGGCAGGGGCTGCTCCCATGGATTCTCCAGCCCTGGCATGAGCTGGGGCCTGTTCCCATGGATTCTCCAGCCCTGCTCCTGCCGGGACACTCTGGATGCCCATGCAATGCTTTGGTTGCCCACAGCGTGAGCTGGGGCTGCCCCAGGAGCGTTTGGGGTGCAGGGAGAGGCACCTGGGGGTCTCGGTGGTGCCATTGGGTTTTCAGGAGCTGGGGCGTGGATCGATCCCCTCTGTGCCCTCCTGAGCTCATGGAGGGTTGGGTTCAGCTGCTCCTGGGGGTTCTCCCCTCTCGCAGCCTCCTTCCCTGATACGGAGACCCTTTGAGGAAAAAATCTTGGAAATTGGCTCCAGGGAGAGCTCAGGGCCCAAAGGGGCTCTGGGAGAGCTGGAGAGGGACTGGGGACAAGGCCTGGAGGGACAGGACACAGGGAATGGATTTAAGATGAAGATTGGTAGATTTAGATGGATATTGGGCAGGAATTTTGGCTGTGGGGATGGTGAGACCCTGGCACAGGTGCCCAGAGCAGCTGTGGCTGCCCCTGGATCCCTGCAGTGCCCGAGTGCAGGCTGGAGCAGCCTGGGACAGTGGGAGGTGTCCCTGCCCGTGTCCGCTGTACCCCGGTTTTACAGGGAAGAGGCAAAGGCTGAACTCGCCGGGAGCTCCAATCCCACAGCTCCGGGCTCAATCCCGGTTCAATCCCGGTTCAATCCCGGTTCAATCCCGGCCCATGCTGAGGGGCGATGCCGCATCCCTGGCTGCCGCTAATGCCGGGATTCGCCGGGCCGGGCCGAGGATTGGGGTTTGATTTAGCAGCAAATCCGGGCGCTGCGCGGGCCCCGGCGGCTCCCGGGGCGCTGCTGTCACATGGAGCCGCGGCTGACGCTGACTCTGACTCTGCCCGATGAGCGATGAGCGATGCTCGTGCTCTCCCTGCTCTCCCTGCTCTCCCTGCTCGCCGTGACTCATTTGCTGCCGCTCTTCTTATTTGGTTGTTTTTTTTTTTTTTTTTAATCTTCAGGCCCTTGGCTTCATCTGTTGCCGGCAGCTCCTCACGCCTCTCCTCCGGGAGCTGCTGGAGATTTCCAGGGCTTTTCATGGGGATTGTCCCTGGGGCAGCTCAGCGGGGCTGGGGGGCCTTGGGAAGGTGAATTCCAATATTTGGGAATATCAGGTTTGTCTTGGACAGAGGGGTTTGATGGCAGCTGCACCCCCGGGGACAGGGAATGCTCCAGGCTCTCCTGTGCCGCCTGATTTTTGGGAAGAGCCCGTTCCAGGAGCAGTTTTGGGTGAATTTTGGGCACAGTTTTGGTCAGGCCCCGTGGCAGGAGGGGTCTCACAAGGCTGAGCTCTCCCATGGATCCAGGGAAAGCTGGAGCAGCCCAAGGATTCCCAGGGTGATGGGGAGGCTGCCCAAAGCCAGGCCTGAAATGGGGAAATTTGGTAAAAAGGATTTCTGTATCCACAGCCTGGCTGGGAGGGATTTGCAGGGAAATCCTGGCTCTCCTTGGATTCAGGAATTTCAGCCCTCTGGAGCTGTGGGAAGGGGCACTGGCTCTGTCCTGGATGTGGCACCACGGAATGCCCAAATTCAGGATTGGAAGGGCCCTAAGCCCATCCCAGCCCTGGCAGGGACACCTTCCCTGGGATTGCTCCTGGCCGTGGACACTGCCAGGGACGGGGAGTCTGGGGCTGTGCTCTGTGGATTTTGGGGGGATTTGTGTTACTTGGGTGTGTCCAGGAGGAATTTGGGCACGGAAGGTGTCTGTCCATCCCTTGGATGCCCTCCCATGTGTGCCAGCCTGGCTGCTGGGCTGTTTGAGGGCTGGGACAGTGGGGCAGCATTCCTGGGCTGTGCCCAGCCCGGGATTGCACCACGATTCCCGAGGGCACTGGGCTGCTGTCCCTGGGCTGGCAGTGGGCAGGCAGGTCACAGCAGCTCCGTGCAGGGATTACAGGAACCATCTGCTCAATAATCCCATCCCCGTGGCTGCTGCTGGGGCATTTCCCACCGGCTGGGCTGGGCTGGATGCACAGACCCTGCTGAGCTGCTCTTCCCTCCCTGATTTACCCAGACCCTTGCAGCTGCTTGGCTTTCGGTTTAATTCTTTAAATGGGAGAGAATATAGATTTTATTTTATTTATTTAATTTTATTTTTTTACTATTTTAATGGGGCACCAAATAGATTTTTATTAATGAAAAAGAGCTTTTTCCTTTTTCAATAGGCAAAATGGTGTGGGCATTGCTCTGGAGCGGGGACAAACCCTGCCGAGCCCGCGGGGATGATCCTGAGGGCGCTGGTGCGGGGCGGGCGGCACAGGGGGAGTTTCCATCCCCGCTCGCTCCGCGGTCACGTTGAAAATCCGCCCTGGGACGCGGGGCTGTCCCCAGAGCGCCGCCGCTGCTGCCGAGCCCCGCGGGGACAGAGGGACAGCGGCGGCCCCTCCGCGGGCAAAGGGGCGCCAGTGGTGCCCATCCCGGCTTTTCGGGGCGCCAATGGCGCCCATCCCGTTGGGTTTTGGGGTTTTTCTGGGTTTTTTTGTTTTTTTCCCCGGGCGCTGGGAAGCGGCGGGGACCCCGCCCGGGCTGTCCCCGCTGTCCCGTCCAGCCCCGATTCTCTCTGGGATGAGGGTCCCGGGGGGGTTCGAGCCCCTTTGCTGCCACGAAAAATAAAATAACCGGACTTTGGGAGCCGGGCACGGCCGGGTGTGCCAGGGACGGTTCTAAATCCCGCGTTTTCTTGGATAAACCAGGGATCCCAATGATTTAGGCTGAGTCTCCCCAGCCCCTGTGACAGATTGGGAAGGGGTGAGGGGCCCGGGGGTGGCACTATGGAGGGGACGCGGGGCAGGGTGGCATTGTGAGGGGACACGGGGCAGGGTGACATCACGGGGAGCACAGGGCAGGGTGGCACTGTGGGGGACGCAGGACAGGGTGGCACTATAGGGGACACAGAGCAGGGGTGGCACCGCGGGGGACACAGGGTAGGACGGCATCGCGGCGCCTCCCCGGCCCCTTTTGTTCCCCGCTCCGCTCTCCCCTCATGCGGGATGAATCCCGGGGCGCTGCTGGAAGCTGTCGGGAGGAATTTCCCCCGCACGCATCCTCCTGCCGGGCTGAGCGCTGCCCCGCGGCGCCAGGGATGGGTTTGTCCCCGGGATCCATCCCTTCTGCCTTCTCCCTTCGCCCATCGCGCCTCTAATCTGACAGGAATTAACCCGCAATAGGATTAGGGAGGGGAAGTGCGTCACGAGGTGCGGGCAGGGGCTCTGCTTTTGGGGAAAACGGCGCTGGGGAGGGTGGGAAAGGGGGGCGAAAAAGGAGAAAAATCTGGGAAATAGGTTGGAGCGCTGCCGGGGGTGTGTCGGAGCGAGCGCGCATGTGAGCAGTGCGGGGCGGGAGGCGGCGAGCCCGCCTCGTCCTCCCTCCCTCGCTGCGAGCATCCTCCGCGCTCAGCCTGGAGGTGATACCGGCGCAGCAGCATCCATGGCCTGCCCCTAGCCCCGGCGCTCCTTCCTCCTCATCCTCCTCATCCTCCTCCTCGCGCTCCCCGCGCCGGGCCGGGCGCTGCTGAGCGGGACCCGCACTCTCCTGCGTTTTTCCAGGCTCCTCGGAAATTGAGGAATGCAATTCTGCCACCATGATGGAAGGTAGGTGATGCGATGCGATGCGATGCGATGAGCCGGGCGCGTTCTCCGGCGGGGGGGGAGGCACCGAGCCGTGCCCGGGGGGCTCCAGCCTTTCCCGAACGGAACGATAGCGCCGATAATGGCAATAATGACAATAATAACGCGATCGGAGCCTCCCCTCCCCCTAATCCCGGCCGCTCGGGCTCAGCCGGGCGGTGATATAATATCAGGTTATTTGCAATTCCATCCCCAGCCCTGTGTAGGCAGCTCGGGCTGCGCGAATTCCCTCCCGGCTTTCCGCCGCTTCCTCCGGCGCAGAGCCGGCTGGATTCGGGTCCCCAAATCCCGATTTTATCCCGCTGTGCTGCTCGGGGATTGGATATTCGGTGTTTTTCCCGGATGGACGAGCATCCTTTCCTTGGGAAACCAGGGAATCGCAGCTGCCGATGGGTTTTCCTTGCCGAGCCGTGGAGATGCGGGTTGGGGGAAGGAGGAGGAGAGGCTGGATTGGGGATTTCGGCATAAAAAGGGGGATAAGGAGGAAATACGGGCTGCAGGCTCAGGATGCTTCAGGGAGCTGTGTCTGATCCTGTGTGGGAAAAGCCTCTGGGCATGACAGGAATTTCATCCTCTGTCGTCTGTCTCGGCCGTATGTAAAGCTCTCCTTTATTATTTATCATTTTAATTCCTTCTGGAGCAGGATGCAGGGAGAGGATGTCTTGGGTTTAATTGTATTTTAGCAGAACGGATGCTCCAGGGCCAGCAAGAGCAGAATTTGTTGGATTTTAGGGGATTTCTGGCCCGTTGGTGGCAGCAGCAGGGCCTGGTTTGCTGGAGCCTCTTCCAGCCCAGGAGCTCCCTGGAATGACAGGCAGAAATTGGGGAATTGATTCCTGGAGTATCCCCCAAATCTGGGGCTGCCCCCTGCCCAAATTCCCCTGGAGAGGCCCCGGGATGCAGGGGATTTCTGTGGGTTTAGGATGCTCCCCTGGCCTGGGCAACTGGGGAATTGTCGCGGCCGTGTGGGCACATGGAGCCGCCTCTCCTGGGTTTGGTGTGAGGGAAATGAGTTTTGGGGTCCTTTAGATCCCAGGAAAAGCCTTCCCTGCTCTCCCTGGTGCTGATGAGAGTCACAAGCAAAAGAGGTTTTAATTTTAGCCCATGACATCAAACCCATCCCACGACAGGAGCAGGTCATGGCAGGGAAAATGCCATTAAAAACCTGCCTGCTCCCAAAATTCCGACGTTTACGGATGAATGAATGTGGATAAACTGGAGCTGTCTTGTTGTAGGCCTTGCTTTGGGTTATTTATTTTGTTTTGAGGCTGCTTGGGGGAAGTAAATTGGGGTTTTGAGGCTCTTTGGGGATTCGGGGTTTTTGGTTTTGGGGTTTTTGGGGTTTGGTTTTATTCCTTGAGGGTTTTGGCCTGGCAGGAGCTTTGGTCACTGCCCAGCCCCACGCTGGGGATGGATCCAGGGCTGGGATGTTGGGCTCTGGCAGAGCTGGAATCACCTTCCATGACCCAGTCATGCACGGGGGAAAATGAAACACTACTCATAAAAAGTGAATCATTAAACACCTTGAAACCTTCCCCAAGTGGTGGATGCAAACCTGGAACAGAAGTTGGAAAATTAGAAATAATTCCTGGGGATTTTTTGAGTTTTGAAATAGTTGGAAATTGGTTGGGTTTGTGGGAGAGTGGAACTCCAACCCAAGATCCCCCTGGTCCATTGCAGGGGTGGTTTATTTAATATTAACACAATAAATTCAATGGTTTTAACAAGCTTGGCTTAACTGGAGCTGAAACTTTTAAACCTGAGCAAAACACCGAGAATTCCTCGCAGGGAGCACCTTAAAGGGGTTTAATTATCATTGTAATTAATTATTTAAATACTTTTTCCTGCTGGAGTGGTGGGCCCAGGGCCTGAGGCCACCCATGGCCAGCAGGAGGGGCCTGGCTCACGGATTCTCTTTGGATCCTTTTCCTTGGGAAAAAGAGAATTCCCCTGGTTGGGAATGGCGCAGGATGAGCAGTTTTGGCTGGCTATGGAGGTTGTGCTTAATATGTGGAATATTTTGTCATTCTTCTGGGAGATGGGACAAAAATGTTTCTTTTTTGTGTCTAAAAATCCCAATGATACCTAAAAAAAAAAAACCAAGAAAAAAAGATTTTTTTTTCCCAGACCCCAATCCTTGCTGGAGGACACTGAAGGTGTCACAGGTGTCTCCAGGAATGGAAATTCCTCCACCTCCATGGAGGGGCAGGAACATTCCATGGATTTGCTCTGCTTGGCTTCACTCAGCAGGGTTGGGATGGGGATAAAACCCCCTGGAGATCCGACCACATGAGGAATGAGCAGGGTTTGGATGTTCTCTGGGATTGAGGAAGGAGCAGGGTTTGGATGTTCCCTGGGATTGAGGAATGAGCAGGGTTTGGATGTTCTCTGGGATTGAGGAATGAGCAGGGTTTGGTTGTTCTCTGGGATTGAGGAATGAGCAGGGTTTGGATGTTCTCTGGGATTGAGGAAGGAGCAGGGTTTGGTTGTTCTCTGGGATTGAGGAAGGAGCAGGGTTTGGTTGTTCTCTGGGATTGAGGAAGGAGCAGGGTTTGGTTGTTCCCTGGGATTGAGGAAGGACCAGGATTTGGTTGTTCCCCGGGATTGAGGAAGGAGCAGGGTTTGGTTGTTCTCTGGGATTGAGGAATGAGCAGGGTTTGGATGTTCCCTGGGATTGAGGAAGGAGCAGGGTTTGGTTGTTCTCTGGGATTGAGGAAGGAGCAGGGTTTGGATGTTCCCTGGGATTGAGGAAGGAGCAGGGTTTGGTTGTTCTCTGGGATTGAGGAAGGAGCAGGATTTGGATGTTCCCTGGGATTGAGGAACACTCAGAAGCTCCCTGTGCAGAGGTGAACATCTGGGCATGGAACAGGTCTGACTCCTTGGGGATGCTCTGCTGCATCTCCAGGGCCTTGGGAGGCTTTGGGAATTTGGGAATGGCTGCTCAGGGAGGAGCTCAAATGTTGGGGAGATGGGAGCAGATGTGGTTCCTTTGGAGAAGCTCATCCCTGCTTTCCCTGGGTGCTCCCTGTGCTCCTCCAGACCCCAGAGTGGGAATTCCTTAGAATCTGGAGAGTTTGGTCATCGGGGAATTTCCATGGGAATGTCCTGTCAGTGGAAGGTGTCCCAGCCATGGCAGGGGTGGGGTGAGATGGGATTTAAGGTCCCTCCCAACCCAAACCAGTCTGGGATCCTCTGGTCACATCCAAACTGGGAAAATCCTTCTGGAATCATCTTTTGGCCCTGGTGGTCTCCATTCTTGGATTGCTGGGCCCAGAGGCATCAATGGCACATCCCAAAAATCCTTTTTGTTGGTTGAAAATTGACTTTATTTTATTTTTGGGTGGTCTGGTTTCAGTAAGTTTTGTTTGAATGAGCTCATGGTTGTCTGCAGGATTCAGCAAGGAAATTATCTGGGAAAATCTGGGGGTTTTGGATTTTGAGGAGGCAAAACTGGAGGGATTTGGATTTAAGGAGGCAAATTTGGGGTTTGGATTTGAGGAAGCCACCAGCAGGTTTGATGGAAATATCACGAATTCAGGCATGGATGGAAAACCATCCCAGAAAATGCCCAGAGCGCCAAGTCAGGAGAGCTGGGATTTTCTGGAGTTTGATCATAAATCCACCGTGCTCAAGGCCAGAGATGTCCATGGAGAATTTTGGGATTTTTTGGGGGCTGATCCAGGTGGGTTTGAGCTGGCAAGGAGGAATTTTGTGGGAATGAGGCCTTGGAAATGAAAAGCTTGGAAGAGAAGTGGGAGAAAGCTCTGGAGCTCTTGGGTTTGGGTTCAAAAACAAACAAAAAACCCCAAAACAACAGCAACAACAGAAGAGGCAAAACCTGGGAAAAGAAACATGGCAAAACCTAAAAAAAAAAAAGGCAGAACTCCTCCTTGGGGTGAGCCCAGTTTAAAATGAGCCCTTGGGCATCTGGAGCTGGTGCCCAAACGCAGGAATTCGGGATTTCCTGGCAAGGCAGGAATTTCCTGTGTGATTCACCAGCCCCATTCCTGTTCCAGGGACTGCAGGAGAGAAAATTCCAGGTGAGGTCAGGGCTGCTCACCTTGGACCTCCCCAGGGTGGGGTTTTATCCCTTAAAAACGTGGATTTGGGGGAAATCCTGCCCTAAATGTTGATGCTGAGCCCCAAGAGCTGTTGGAAGTGAAAAATGGGATTTACCCAGAGTTTGTGGCTGGGATCCTGACCCAGTTTTGGGATTGGAGAGGAGGAACGTGAAGGAAAATGGGATTTATCCAGAATTTGTGGCTGGGATCCTGACCCAGTTTTGGGAGAGGAGGAGCACGAAGGAAAATGGGATTAACCCAGAGTTTGTGGCAGGAATCCCAATCCAATATTGGGATTGGAGAGGAGACCATGAAGGAAAATGGGATTTATGCAGGGTTGGTGGCAGTTCTGGGATTGGAGAGGAGGAATAAGAAGGAAAAGCTGGGGAGGAGGGGAATGCAGAGCTCCTCCCCAGAGCAGTGACCTGGAAGTGTTGGGAGGCTCCAGAGCTGTCAGGAAGGATCCATCTGCCTCGGCACGGGAGGGACTGGCAATTCTGCCTCCTTCCCATATATATCTATATATTCTTTTCCCATATAAAAAAATTCCCATACATATATATATTAAAAAAATTCCCATATATATATATGTAAAAATTTCCCGTATATATATATATATATATAAAAATTTCCTGTATATATATATATAAAGTTTTCCCCTATATATATACAAAAATTTCCTATACATACATACAAATTTCCCCATACACATATATATAAAAAATTCCCATACATATATAAAAATTTTTTCCATATGTATATAAAAATTTTCCCATACATATATATAAAAAAATTCCCATACATATATATAAAAAATTCCCATACATATATATAAAAAATTTCCCATACATATATATAAAAAAATTCCCATATATAT
Source organism: Ammospiza nelsoni (assembly GCF_027579445.1). Classification (NCBI taxonomy): domain Eukaryota; kingdom Metazoa; phylum Chordata; class Aves; order Passeriformes; family Passerellidae; genus Ammospiza; species Ammospiza nelsoni. Next base: position 35,155,124 of record NC_080641.1, read on the forward strand.
ATAAAAAAAATTCCCATATATATATTTTAAAAATTCCCATATATATATATAAATTCATCCTATATATATATGATTTTTTCCCCATATATATTAAAAAATTCCCATATATTTATATAAATTCATCCCATATATATATGATTTTCCCCCTATACATATAAAATTTTTTCCCATATACATAAAAATGCTTCCCTATATATGTATATATGAAATTTTCCTCTATGCATATATAAATATGAAATTTTCCCCTATGTATATATAAATATGAGATTTTTCCCTATATATATATATATAAATAAATGTTCCCATTATATATATATATATATTTCTTTTCTCATATAAGTTTCCCATTTTCCCTACTAGCCAATTTTCAAACTCATTTCTTTAATAGCAGCCCATCCATGTGATTTTTCTCTTTTTTCCCTTTCCCCTGATGTTCGGGAGTACAAACCCCAGAGCCCCAAGGCCCGGAGGTTGTGCAGGTGGATTTTTGGGGCAGGAGCCTTTGCCAGGAGCACAAGTGTGGCCCTGTTGGCTGTGCCAGCCATTGAGAGCTCGGCCTTTGTCTGCAGCAGAGCCCCAGAGCCGCAGCCGCTCTTCCTGGGCACTGCCCAAGGCTCTCTGCTCTGCTGAGGGAATGAAAGGGGCTGCAAGTGCTTCCAGCTGCTGGCCTCTGCTGCTGAAACCCTCCAAAATTCATTTAGTTTGGATTTTTAAATCAGTTTTTGGTGTTGGGGTTTTAATTTAATTTTTTCCCCATTTAAATTTAATTTTTTTCTCATTTTAATTTAATTTTTTTCCCCATTTAAATTTCATTTTCCCCCATTTTAATTTAATTTTTGCCCCCTTTTAATTTAATTTCCCCCCCTTTTAATTTTATATTTTCCCCCCCTTTTAATTTTATATTTTCCCCCCCTTTTAATTTTATATTTTCCCCCCCTTTTAATTTTATATTTTCCCCCCCTTTTAATTTTATATTTTCCCCCCCTTTTAATTTTATATTTTCCCCCCCTTTTAATGTTATATTTTCCCCCCCCTTTTAATTTTATATTTCCCCCCCTTTTAATTTTATATTTCCCCCCCTTTTAATTTTATATTTCCCCCCCTTTTAATTTTATGTTTTCCCCCCCTTTTAATTTTATATTTTCCCCCCCTTTTAATTTTATATTTTCCCCCCCTTTTAATTTTATATTTTCCCCCCCTTTTAATGTTATATTTCCCCCCCCTTTTAATTTTGTTTTTTCCTCCCTTTTAATTTTATATTTTCCCCCCTTTTAATTTTATGTTTTTTCCTCCCTTTTAATTTTATATTTTTCCCCCCTTTTAATGTTATATTTTCCCCCCCCTTTTAATTTTATATTTCCCCCCCTTTTAATTTTATATTTTTCCCCGCTTTTAATTTCATATTTCCCCCCCCTTTTAATTTTATATTTCCCCCCCCTTTTAATTTTATATTTTCCCCCCCTTTTAATTTTATATTTCCCCCCCTTTTAATTTTATATTTTTCCCCCCCTTTTAATTTTATATTTTTCCCCCCCTTTTAATTTTATATTTTTCCCCCCCTTTTAATTTTATATTTCCCCCCCCTTTTAATTTAATTCCCCCCCCCTTTTAATTTTATATTTTCCCCCCCTTTTAATTTTATATTTTCCCCCCCTTTTAATTTTATATTTTTCCCCCCCTTTTAATTTTATATTTTTCCCCCCCTTTTAATTTTATATTTTTCCCCCCCTTTTAATTTTATATTTTCCCCCCCTTTTAATTTTATATTTCCCCCCCCTTTTAATTTAATTTCCCCCCCCTTTTAATTTAATTTCCCCCCCCTTTTAATTTAATTTCCCCCCCCTTTTAATTTTATATTTTTCCCCCCTTTTAATTTTATATTTTTCCCCCCTTTTAATTTTATATTTTTCCCCCCCCTTTTAATTTTATATTTTTTCCCCCCCTTTTAATTTTATATTCCCCCCCCTTTTAATTTTATATTTCCCCCCCCTTTTAATTTTTTCCCCCTTTTAATATTTTATATTTTTTCCCCCCTTTTAATTCTTCAGTTTCAGTGTTTTCCTTTAAAATTTTTGATTTTTTCCCCATTTTACGTCCTGGAGCCGGAGGTTTTGGGGCTGTCCTGTGGGAATTCCTGCCCTTCTCCTCCCTTGCTCAGGGAATTTTCCTGTGGGATTGGGAAGGGAAATTCCCCAGCATATCCCAGTTTACTCTGGATTGCTGCTGGCAATGGGAAGTTTGTTTAAAAGCAGATTTTAAATCCTGAATTATCTGGGACAAACATTCCTTACCCACCCCAGCCTTGGAAAACATTTCTGGGATTGGAGCTTTTACATTTGTCTTTAAATTCTGATTTTTTTCTTTGGTGTCATTTGTGTTTAGTTTATTTTTTAGATAACATATTGAGGAAAAAACATCTTAAAATTCTCCACCTACACCTGGTTAAGAATTGAAAAGCTCAAGCTGGGATTAACTTGTGGCAAATTTCAGGAATTTTGGGAAAATTGGAGCAGGAAGGATGAGATTTCCCAGCCTGCCCCTGTTTCAGGAGCACCAAGGACTTCAGGCAGCCCCACAAATAAATTAAATAAATACATGAAATAATGTTAGATTTATGGAAACCATCAAAGTTGTGCCTTGTTATTAGAGTCAATATTAATAATTAATTAATAATAATAATGAAATCCTGGAATAATAATGGAAACCCCTTCAAGCTCATCCCATTCCAGCCAGGTCAGGGACAATTCCCAATATCCCAGGTCATTCCCAGCCTGGCCTTGGACACTTAAACAGCCCCAAATTAATTAATACATAATAATTAATATAATTACTATAACATGTAATATAAAAGAATAGAATATATTGTAAAATACAATATATAAAGTACAAACCAGGTAATATAGAATATTATAAAATAGTATAAAATACTATAACATGCAAGGTGTAAGATATCATATATAATAGTATATTGTAAATAATATTATTTTGGGAGCACAGAATTCTTGAAAATAATAGCTGGGGGAAAATATTGACTGGGAAAGAGAATATTGAGTGGGAAATATTAATGGGGAAAGAAAATATTGAGTAGGAAACAAATAATGAGTTGGAAATATTAACTGGGAAACAAATATTAACTATGATGGAAATATTGAGTGAGAGATATTAACTAGGGAAAAAATTAGCTGGGAAACAAATATTAACTGGGAAATAATAACTGTGGAACAAATACTGAGTGGGAAATAACTGGGAAACAAGTAATTACTGCTGAGTGTGGGAAAAATATATTAACTGGGAAAAATATATTAACTGGGAAAAATATATTAACTGGGAAATATTGAGTGGGAAACAAAGTCTGAGTGGGGTTGGCCTTGGGCTGCATGGGGGAAGGAAATGGGGATTTTGGGGCGTGCCAAGGACCAAAAATGCCCAATTTTATATCAAATCTGCTTGTGGTGTCCAGACTGTGGGGGCTCTTTGGGGTGTCCTGCAGAGCCCCAGGGCCGTGTGAGGATTTAGGGCCTGCTGGGGTTTCAAGCAGACAGGACTCCGTTTTTTTAAATGTGGAAAAAGCTGATTCTTTATTCCTAGAACTGATACAGTTTTCAAAGACTTTGTTTTTGACTGGAATTGGCTGTAATTTTTTTGCTGCTTATCCTATTGGTTGCAAGGTGCACGTGCAAGACTTTTTAATAGATGTTTACGTTGTTTTGTGGATTCTTATGGGCCATAGTTATTGCTTTTTATTATTATTATTTGTTATGACAGGTGTAGCTTATTTTTCTTGGCAAGAATAGGCTGATATGTAAACTCATTCTTGAGATTCTTTCTTATGGGAATTAACTAACTGCACTTAGCTGAAGTGGCAGGCCTAAACCACAATTTTATGTTTTTCTTTTGTAATATTTTTATTTTTACGTAGCATTACCCTGCCTTAGAATTGAATTTACTGCGTGGCTTTTCCCTCTGGGAATACCTGAGGATTTCAGGAGTTTGTTTTGCTGTGCTGAGCACAGGCAGGGTTGTTCTCTGCTTGGATTCCCACATTTCTGGGCTCTCCCAAGGAATTTGGGAGCAATTTGCGGGTTTGAGCGTGTTGGGCAAAGCAAAAGTCACACAGTAAATTCGATTTTAAGGCAGGGTGATGCTACCTACAAATAATTACATTATTTGCAGGCAAATTTTATTTATAATTATTTATGTATTTATTTATTATATATAATTAATAAATACTTATATGTATAGCTATTATATATTTATTTTTATATATTTATACTGATTTACATTACAATAAATACCTACAAAACTATTACAAAAGAAAGGCCTTACAAAATTGTGGTTTAGCTAAGTGCAGTTAGTTAATTCCCATAAGAAAGAATCCAAAGAATGAGAATCAGTTTACACAACCTAATCTTGCCAAGAAAAATAAGTTACACCTGTCATAACAGAAGATCCATCCCATAAGAATCCACAAAAAATAATGTAAACATCTGTAAAAAGTTTTGCACGTTCACACACAAGCACCTTCTAACCAATAGGATAAACAGCAAAAATATTGCCAGCCAATTTGAGTCACACACAAAGTCTTTAAAAATTATAGAAATGTAATCTTTATAAATAAAATTAGCTTTTCCTGTATGAAAAAATGATTCAGATTTTCCTTCATGAAAAAATGATCCAGCTCTGAAAATCCCCACACCCAAAGCAAGAAAAAATCCAACTTAAGAGTGATTATTTCATTTTCCTCCTCCTCTTCCTTCTTTCCCTGCTCCCAAGTCTGTCACAGATAAATTTTATCTTTGTGCACAGACGAAGCAGAATTCATTTCAAGCATTTTTTTTCCTACTTCAATCATCACAAAGAGCATCCACACTCTGCCTTTCCTCTTGGAGAGGAGTTTTCCCTATGAGCTCCAAGCTCCTAAGGGAATAATTTTCCCTCCAGAAACCTCACTCAATATTTAAAATTTAAATTTAAATTTAGAAATCAATACTTGGGGGTCCAGAGGCAGCCTGGGGCTGGAGGGTGAAGGGTTGGATATGGGGGAATGGGGTTGGTTTGCTCCTAGAATTCAGTTTTTGGTGCAGAAAATAATGATGGTCCTTCTTAGGAAAAAAGCTGAAAAACAAAACCAGAGTTTTAAAATAGCAAATTGTGTTTCCCAGGTGGAATTCTTAGGGACAGCAGGGAAAAAGGGGTTTATAGGTGGGTGCTGCTGGGTTTGGAGAGGCTTTTGTGGCTGAGGTGGGGTCAGGCAGCAGCAGGGCTGGCTCTGCCCTGGCACCTCCAGCCCAGAGAATTCCCCCTGGAATTCCCATGGCTCAGGCCTGGGAGCTTCATGGATGAGGTTTGATCGGTTTTTGTGAGGATGAGTCTTGCCAGGACAGGTCCTGGGGGAGTTTCAGCTCTGAAAGCACCTGGCAGGGACTGGAGGAGCAGATCCCTGCCCCAGCTCAGCCCCTGCTCCCTGGATGGGGAATTTTGCTGTGCCAGGGATTCAGGAGGAGCAGATCCCAGCCCCAGTTCAGCCCCTGATCCTTGGATGGGGAATTTTCCTGTGCAGGGACTCAGGAGCAGATCCCAGCCCCAGCTCAGTGTTTGGTCCTCCCTGGATGGGGAATTTTCCTGTGCCAGGGATTCAGGAGGAGCAGATCCCAGCCCCAGCTCAGCCCCTGCTCCCTGGATGGGGAATTTTGCTGTGCCAGGGATTCAGGAGGAGCAGATCCCAGCCCCAGTTCAGCCCCTGCTCCTCCAGATGGGGAATTTTCCTGTCCTAGGGTTTGGAGGAGCAGATCCCAGCCCCAGCTCAGTTCCTCTCCTCCAGATGGGGAATTTTCCTGTCCTAGGGTTTGGAGGAGCAGATCCCAACCCCAGCTCAGCCCCTGCTCCTCCAGATGGGGAATTTTCCTGCTCCAGGGACTCAGGAGCTGCTGGAAATGCCATCCTGGGATTGTCCCCTGAGCAGTGTCCCTCTGTGGTGTCACCCACAGGGCGGTTTTGGGGTTTGCTCTCAGCCCCCCTCTCCAAAGGCAGAGCTCCTTTTGCTTCCCCTTTCCCAAAGATCCCTTTTTCCCCTCTCCTGGAGCCAGCAGCCCTCCAGGCAGATGGAACTCTTACATAACCCAGCTCCTGAGCACATTTCTGCCACTTTTGGGGTTCTGCTCCAGGGGACACCAAGGAGCAGCTCAGCCCTGGGGCTCACAGCCCCCTGGGTCTGCTTGGGATTTGGGGAGCAGGGTTCTCCAGGGGACAAAAATGGGAATATTCTCTGTTATTAGGGACTCACTGAGCCTGGTGGGGATGGGAAAGGATGGATTTGGGAAAGCAGAGCCGGGAATGGGGCAGGATGAGCCTGTGGGGCTCAGCTGGCTTTATGGGATTCATGGATCATCCCACAGGCTGGAAAACCTGGGATAAGGGAAGATGTCCCTGCCCACGGGGTGAGCTCTAAAATCCCCTGCAGCCCAAACCATCCTGGAATTCTGCAAATAGAGGGAAAAGCTTGGAGGAACCCACCGTGCTCCTTCTGCTCTCCAAGGGCTGTGGTGAGGCTGCTGCTCCTGGGGCTCTGGAATTCCAGGATTCCCCAGCTGGCTCTGGAATCCTCGGTGCCAGGCGTTGAGCAGATAAAACCAGGGCTGAGCACAACCAAACTCGGGTTTAAGCTGTGTTTTAACACCCAGGAGGGGTTTTCCTCCTTTCTGCAGTGCCCACAAACAGCGTGGGAAAGGAGGGAGTCATCAGGACAGAAATATTGGGAATACTGAGTGGGAAACAAATATTAACTGGGAAATATTAACTGTGAAAACAATATTGAGTGGGAAATATTGACTTGGAAACAAATATTGAATGGGAAATATTAACTAGGAAAAATATTGAGTGGGAAATATTAACTGGGAAATATTAACTGTGAAATATATATTAGCTGGGAAATAAGTGCAAAACAAATATTGAGTGGGAAATATTAGCTGGGAAATCTTGACTGTGAAACAATTAACTGTGAAAAAAAATTAAATGTGAAAAATAATATTAACTGGGAAGTAATAACTGTGAAACAAATATTAACTGGAAAAAAATAACCATGAAATTAATATTAACCGGGAAAACACCCTGAAATATTAACTGGGAAATAATAACTGAAACAAATATTGAGTGGAAAATATTAACTGTGAAATATTAACTGGGAAATAAATATTAACTGGGAAACATTAACTGAACAATTAATTGGAAAATAATAACTGTGAAACAAGTATGGAGCAGGAAATAATAACTGTAATATTTATCAACTGGGAAATATTAACTGTGAAACCATCAACTGGGAAATATTAGCTGTGAAACAGATATGGAGTGGGAAATAACTGTGAAGTATTGAGTGTGGAATATTAAGTGGGAAATAACAGTCCCACACACTGGGAGGGAGTTAATCGGTGTTAAATGAACAAATAAATGGCAGAAAGAAATGTTCCCCCCAACCTCCTGGCAGCCCCTCAGTTCTGAGACTCCCTGATCGCCTGGCTGGTCCCTTTTCTCACCCCATTTATGGGCTGCAGCCGTGGAGGCTGTGAGGAGCTTGAGGAGGATTTTTTGGGGGGTTACATTAACGATTCCTTTCCCTGTCGCTCCCCAGGACTGAAGAAGCGCACCAGGAAGGCCTTTGGCATACGCAGGAAAGAGAAGGACACTGACTCCACGTGAGTTACCGGGGCTCGGGAGCCTTTCGTGGGCCCTCAGCAGGGATCTGGGGCATCCCGGGCTGTTGGTGCCGTCCTTGGGTGCAGTTTTATCAGCAGGCACATCCCAGCTGTCCCCTGCATGTGCAGCAAATCTGGGATTTCCTGGGAGCTCTCAGTGTGTGGGGGATTTTTGGGGGGCGGTGGAAAAGGAGGACTTGGAGTTGGAGCAGATTCCTCTCTGCCCTTTAGAGCTGGTTAGAGGTGGAAATTCAATTTACACAGATGTTTGTGCAGGGTTTGGTGGCTGGGGAAGGTGCAGCACAGGGATTTTGCTTCCCAGAAAACATCTGGATTCTTCCCACATCTGGTGGGGGTGCTGTGTGTGAGGGCTGAGCCTGGGCTGGAGCCCCAGGATGGGCTGAGGGAGTTGGGAAGGGGCTGGAGAATCGGATGTGGCACTTGGGGACATGAGGTGGCCTTGGCAATGCTGAGAATGGTTGGGTTGGATGATCTCAGAGGGCTTTGGGGTGAATGTCCCCAAGTGCTGTGGCCAAGGAGCCTGTGCCACCATGTCCTGGGGACAGCAGGGGACAGGCAGCAGGGAGTCCCCTCCTGCAGCTCTGCTCAGGTGTTCCATGCTCAGCAGAATCTCCGAGGTTTTTCCTTTTATTCCACTTGGATTTGTTCCCCTGAGCAGTTTTGTGTCCTGCTGGGAGCTGCTTGGAGGTTTCCCATGCCAAGGTGACAGGCCTGGCCCTGGTGGCACTGGCATGTCTGCCGGGCTTTTCCTGCTGCAAAGAACAGGGACACACGGAGCACATCCCCAAAGAGGGACGTGCAGCCCCGAGGTGCCACGCTGCTGTCCCCAGGGATGTGGCTGTGGGACAGCCGGGAGCTCCAGCTGGGAGTGAGTTCATCCATCCTTCATTCCGATGGGCAGGAGCGAGGCTCCTTTGCTTCTCCTCCCCTTGGGAATCTGTTGGAGCCGGGGGCTGGGCACTGCCTTATCCAGCGCTGGGATTCTCTCTGCTCCATCCCTGATCCCACTGCTCCCTCCCTCCATCCCATCCCAGTCCCTCTGCTCCTTCCATCCCATCCCATCCCATCCCATCCCATCCCATCCCATCCCATCCCATCCCATCCCAATCCTGCTGTTCCCCCATCCTGATCCCGCTGCTCCGTCCATCCTCACCCATCCCAATCCCGCTGCTCCCTCCTTCCATTCCATCCCTGCCCTGCTGCTCCTTCCACCCCATCCCAATCCCGCTGTTACCCATCCTGCTGCTCCATCCCATTCCATCCCAATCCCGGTGCCTCCCTCCATCCCATCCCATCCCATCCCATTCCATCCTGATCCCAGTGCTCCCTCCATTCCATTCCATCCCATCCCAATCCCGGTGCTCCCTCCATTCCATCCCATTCCATCCTGATCCCAGCGCTCCCTCCATCCTCATCTCGATCCCGTGGCTCCCTCCATCCCCATCCCAATCCCGCCGCTCCCTCCATCCCATCCCAATCCCGGTGTTCCCGGCGGGCCCGGAGGGATCCCCGGCAGCCGCGGAGGTCGCGGCGGGGCCAGCCCGGAGCGCGCTGCAATTAGCAGCAGCAGCAGCAGCAGCCGTGATTAGCACGGCGGGGTCACGGCGCGGCCACGGCCCGGGGGCTTTGGGCGCTCTCCAAATCCCCGCCGGCAGCAGCGGGGACAGAACCGGGACAGGAGAGAGGGATGGGACCAGAAGAGGAGGGAGAGAAGGGCAGGGATGGAACCGGGAGAGGACGGAGAGGGATGGGACCGGGAGAGAAGAGAGAGAAGGGCAGGGATGGAACCGAGAGAGAAAAGGAGGGAGAGAAGAGGCAGGGACGGAGCGGGAGAAGGCAGGGATGAAGGGGACGGAGCGGGAGAAGGCAGGGATGAAGGGGATGGAGCGGGAGAAGGCAGGGATGAAGGGGACGGAGCGGGAGAAGGCAGGGATGGAGGGGACGGAGCGGGAGAAGGCAGGGATGGAGGGGACGGAGCGGGAGAAGGCAGGGATGAAGGGGACGGAGCGGGAGAAGGCAGAGATGGTGGCATCTGCCACACCCTGTGGCCACCCCTGGCCACCTCCCTCCCAGGACACCTCGCCGGGGTCCCTGGAGCCGCTGCTGGGTCTGGAATGGTTCTGGTGGACCTGGGAAAGGTCTCCCCAGCAATTCCAGCCGGGATGGGAGCAGCAGGTGACACCTCCTGTGCTGGGGATCATGCAGCGAGGGGGAAACATAACAGCAAAGGGATTTTTGCCGATTCCAAAGGATTTCAGGGAATTTTGTGCAAGGAGATGGAGCCTGAATAGGAGAGATGGGACACAGTTTGGGTTGATTAGAGAACTGTCCAGGCTGGCGTTATTCCCTGTGGAAGCAGGAGCTCCCAGCCGGGTTCCCTGGTTGCCAGCCCCAGCACTTCATTTCCTCATAAACCTAACATTTATCAGCTGATAACACGAGGGAAAAAATTCCGTGACCTTGTGTGGGTTCCATGAGGTTCAGGTAACCCAGATGTGCTGACAACTCCAGGTTTTGCTGCCATGAATTCATTTTAAAATTTAAAAATTCATTTCCCTGAGTTAATTGGGTGTGGTCTGGGCACTAACACAGCTCCTTTTTCTGTTCTTTCCAGAGGGTCACCAGACAGGGATGGCATCGTGAGTATTGCCCATTGTCACCTCCCCTCCCACCACCATCAGCATTTGTGAGCAGTTTTCTGTTTAATATAGAAAATAAATGTTTAAAAAAAGGCAAATTCCAGGTTTGCTATAAAAACACCAACAGAGGGAGGCCTGAGGAGCACAGGGAGCAGGTGTCCTGCTAAGGCCCAGCTCCTCATCCTCGTTTCCACCCCTGCTAATTGGCTTGGGCCAGATTTGCTGCCTGAGGAGTTCATTGCCAGAGTAGCTGCTTCCAGCCTTTATTTTTATTTTCTATATTAACCTGAAAACAAGGAGATGTTTGTGGTTTGTTGGTTTGTTTTTTTTTACTTTTAATTATTGCTGCTTTTATTCCTGGTGTTAGACTGAAATGTCCCTGCTAGAGTTGGGTAGGAGATGGGTCCTGTCTCCTTTAGTGTTTGATATAAAAAATATTCTGCCTTCAGACTGGGCTTTATTTCTTCAGGAAATCCAGATTTTTAGAGTTCCACCTCAAAATAAAGATGAGCCCCTTGTGAGGCTCAGCAGGGAGAGCAGTGCTGGGGTATCTTTTAAAAGATAAAAATTTGTGGGCCAAGCTGCTCCTTGCAAGAAATAATTTTAGTTTTTCCCCCAGTCTGACCCAAAATCCTTGGCTTTGGGCAGGGTCTGTGTTTTTAAGCTGCTTGTTAGGAAATAGAGATGAAAGTAAAGGTAGTTCCTTCAGCAGGGCTCTATTCAGCAGAGATAAATGATAAATTAATAAATAGCAGGTTTAGGTGGGATCAATTAATAGATAGCAGGTTTAGGGGGCCTATCAGGAGGAATTTTTCCACATAAAGGGTGTCCAGGGAGGTTTGGAGTCGCCATCCCTGGAGGTGTCCACACCTGGATGTGTCACTTAGGGACAGGGTGGGGATGGGCACAGCTTGGGCTGGATGATCCTGGAGGTTTTTTCCAATTTTAGTTCTGGGAATATCCCCAGGCTGTTCCCTGTTCCAGCAGAAATCCCATGGGCAGCTTTTCCTTGCCAGGTGTGGGCAGAGGGACCTCAGGTGTCCTCTCCAAGGATGCAGAAATGCAATTTTTAGGGGACAAAACGAAGTGCCTGGAGGTGTTTGAAGTAGAGGGATTGGCAATGGAGAAGTTTAATATGATTTTTCATCCTCCAGACCCTTTCCCACATAATTTTTGCAGCTACTGGAGTGGCCAGAATGCAAATCCTGACTGCTGAATAGAGCCCACAGGAAAATCCACCTTCAATCCTGGTGGAGCCAGAGCTGAGCCTTCCTTTCCTGACAAATCCATGTTCCCTGCTTCCTAAAACTCAGTTTTGTGCCCTTAAAAAGAAAACCCCCAAAACCAGCCAAGGAGCAGCTGTTTTAACCCTTTTTGTGCCACCCCACCCTTGCAGCAGCCCAGCCCTCTTCCCAATGATCCAACCTCCAATAGCAAAGCCGAGGGCACGCGGGAAGGAGGAAATAAAAACGGGGTAAGGAAAACTGAGCTCGGCCCCCAGCTCCCACAGGGCTGTGGAAAACAGGGAGCCCCCCTTGGTTTGGAACCCAGAGTGCAGGAAAATCCCTTCAGGGTCAGCCAGGCCCATGGAAATGGGGTTAAACACAAATGGATGGGGGGAAAAGGAGGAATCCCCTGGAGCAGCACCCAGAATTCCCACAAAACAGAACCCAGGGGAGGTTTTCCCTCCTCAGCTGAGCTCCAAGGGAGCTGCTCCACCCAGAGCTGTGGAGGTGAGGAGCTGCACCCAGCCCTGGACCAGGGAGTGCATCCTGCCAGCCCCTTGGAGGGAGCTGGGATGGGAATGGTCCCTCTGGAAGCTCAAGGGAGCTGGGTTGTCCCATGTAGGTGCCCAAAATCATGGTGGCCGTGGGACTTTGGGTGGGTTTGGGTGCCCAGAGCCAGCCAGGGAAGGGTTCCAGAGGTGACAGATGCCTGGAGCCCCTTCCAAATGGAATTCCCTTGATGCCAAGCAGCAGTTCCTCTGTGTGTTGGTGTTTCATGGCATGGACTCATCTCAGACCCTTCCCACTGTTCCATCCTGAATTCACAGCACCTGGCATGTGGGATAATGGGATCTGAAGCCTTCCTGGGATTGCTCTTTCTTGGGGAGGGGTTTTTATCTCCCAGGAAATGTTTCCTGAGAAGTTTCCCCACTTGATTGGTGTTGGGCTGGGAGATCCCAGCACAGGGAGAAACGACCCTTTCCTCACTTTTCCCTAAGGAATGTTGGATGTCCACCTAAGGAATTTTCAAACCCCCCCTCCTTTCATCTCCCTGGGATGGGAGATTGCAGAGATGGCGAATGCTGTTGGGTTTGTGCTGTGGGCGTGGGATAACAGCACCCGCTACAGGATGTGCTCTCCTCCTGCTTCCTCTATTTGAACTGTGGGAATTTTCCTTTCCAGAAGAAAACCAACGGAGCCCCAAATGGATTTTATGCAGAGATCGACTGGGACAGATATGTAAGTGTCCCCTGGAGCTTCCCTGCCCCAGCTGCATCCTATGGGAAACCCAGGCTCTTCCCACACCTATTTTGGGCTCTTTGGGTGAAATCAGCTCTGTCCAGACCCCAATTCCATACCTGCAGCTCAGCCAGAATTCCCAGGGATGAGCTGGCTCTGGGGAGCTCTGTCCTGGCCCATGGGATGTTGCAGTTTATCCAGAGAAAACTTTGAATCCTCAACAAGGATTAAAGCTTTTCCTTCTGCAAAATGAATCGTGGAATTTGAGGTGCCCTGTGTGGCCCCAGAGGGTTGGGCTGTGCAGGACATCCTTTCCCACAGGAGGGAATGTCCAGGAATGAACGTTCTTCATTTCCTGTTTGGGGCTTTTTTTTTGTTTGTTTTGTTGCCTATGCAGAACTCCCCTGAGCTGGATGAGGAGGGATACAGCATCCGACCTGAGGAACCAGGATATATCCTTTGGTTTTGGCTTTGCCTCTTGGGTTACAGCCTGTAACAGGAGCTGGGCTCACAGGCAGGCCTCTGGCTCTTTTTATTTCACTGTTAGTATTTATTATTAATTATAATTCTTTATTTCCACTTTTTGATTTCCATTTGGAGCTGGTTCTCCACAGATAAAGCTGAATCACCTGAGGCATTTGAATTGTCTTTGACTCACTGCTGTGAAATGAGGAGTGGGGGAACATCCCATGGGATGCTCCATGGAGACCAAAATGTCTGTGATTATCCCAGAGAAAAGGAGGATCAGGGAGGAGCTTCTGCCTCTTGACAAGGAGGGTGGAGACAGGTGGGGTGGGAGCAGGGACAGGAGCAGGAGGAGTGGCCTCGAATTCCAAGGGAGGTTTATGTTGGATATTGGGGAAAACTTCTCCATGGAAAAGGGTGATCAGACATTGGAACTGCTGCCCAGGGCAGGGGTGGAGTCCCCATCCCTGCAGGGATTGAAAATCCATGTGGATGTGGCACTTGGGGACCTGGGGCAGCACTGGGGCATGGCTGGACTGGATTGTCTCATAGGGCTTTTCCAACCTGAACAACTCCCATGAAATCCAGACATGGATTCATAAACCCAACCCTGGGCTGGATTTATCCCTGAGAGCAGCAGTTCCTCATGCTTTGGCTGCACAGGGATGCAGCAGTGACAGGCCCAGCCTAGGATTTCCTCCCCTATTTTGGGGTCAGCATTTTGGGACTGCCAGAATCCTGCTCTCTAGCAAGCTGGGAACACCGAGGAAGGAAAATTCCTTAACTGAGCTGTACCTACCAAAGGAAAGCACTTCTACTCCTCCAGCGAGTCGGAGGAGGAGGAGGAGGCGCACAAGAAATTCAACATCAAGATCAAGCCCCTGCAGGCCAAGGATGTCCTGCGCAGCGCCGCCACTGTGGACGAGCTCAAGGCCTCCATCGGCAACATTGCACTTTCTCCATCCCCCGTGGTGAGTGCCCCGGCCTTGCCCGGCCCCTGGTGTGTCCCGGTGCAGCTGGTTTGCAGCTGCCAGATAAATTTGGTGATGTTGATGCCTTGTGCAGGCTGCCCTGGAGCAGAGGCTGGGCAGAGTCCCAGAATAAAGCAGGGATTGATTGCAAGGATCTCCTCCATGGATCCACCTTGGGCAGCACCAGAGCCCAGCCAGGGCTGCACCCAAGATGAACCAAAATGGCCCCAAAATGCACGAGCGGGCACGGGCTCTGTCCCTGGGATCAGCTCTGCTCCATTTGCACCTTGCAGTTCCTTGTCCAGCCAAGAGTTTATTATGGCAGCCCCTTTTATAGGGGATTCAAAATTTCTATGGATAACTGATAGGTCGGGATCTCTGCACCACCCAGGCCCTCAGCCAGTGGTGTGTTTGCATTTAGGATCAGATGGGGCTGGCTGCGGGTCCCCCTTTGGTTTGAATCCAACCTATCCTTGCCTTGTCTAGAGATTCGTTTTACTTCTAAGCTGGTGAGGTCTGGTATGACCAAATTTATCTGGCAGCTGCAAACCAGCTGCACTGTGGCAGTGGTGGTGCACTGGGATCATCCCAAACTCGGTGGGAGCCGATGTTCCACTTGGCTTTGGTGTACTTATTTTGGGGTCTGGTCTGCAGGTGTTGCTCAGATGTATTGAAATGATGTTTCCAGTTCAAAACTTCTCAAAAATTCCCTTTCCTGCTCATAAAAGAGATCAGGATGTGTTACCCCTGATTTTTTTTCCCCTCTAATCCTCATTTTTCAATGAGGAAAAAGGGGAATTTCAGTCAAGGGGAATTTTCAATCATAATCATTCAGGGTCTTGCCCTGAATCCGAAGTATCTGTGAGGTTTTCCATGGGATTTTAGAGGGATGTTTCCCACCCTGGAGGTGAATGCAGGTTCCTGGAAGGAAAGGTCATTTTTCCTTAGTCTATCCTGGCATAAAGTCCATCCCCCTCTGCTTTTCCTAGGGCTTGTTAAGATTCCTGTTGGCTCATCCCAATCTGTTCAGCCATGAAAAGATTGGATTCTGGGCTTTCAGGAAGTTTTGGTGTGGTCTGAAGTAACTTCCCAGACAGAGCTTTCCATGATTTATAAATAACCTGGATCTGAAGTGTGAATGGCTCTCCAAGCCAAAGTCAAACAAAATCCGTGTGCTTTGTTTCTGCTTCCCAACCAGGGAGCTCCTGTTTGGCATTTCAGGATTAGAAATGGCAGCTGGATGCTTTGGGAAGCACAAAAAAAGTGGAGGGGAGGGGGGGGAACCAACTTCAAAATGAACAATTTAATATTGATGATAATAATAATATTAGGAAAACCAAATTCTTGCAGAATGTGCCTTTTACCAAATAGGATTTTTGTCTCCCTTTTCCCGTGGTGTTTTTCCTGCTGAGGGTGGGGGGTTTGGGAAGGGGTGAGGAGGATCCCAGTGTGGGGTGGGCTGAGGGATTCGGGTGCTGGGCTGGGTTGGAGCCTCCCTGGGATGTGCTCAGGGAAAAGCCCCTGAGGCTGGGCAGGAGGATCCCAAAGCCAGGACATGCAGCCAAGGGAGCAGATGGGCCAGGAAAGCACCAGAGCCCCAGGCGGGAGCTGCCTGCAGGAACCTGCAGGAATGCCAGGATTCACTGCCAGGCATCCACAGGAACTCCAGCATTCACTGCCAGCTCCCTGCCCTCACCCTGGGCTTGTCCTCGCTCCCAAACCAGCCACAAAGCCCTGCTCTGGAACTGCTGGGAGGGAGATCATAAATCCCATGGATTGGGCTGGGAGAGACCTAAAACCCCATCCCAAATCCCATCCCATTCCATGGCAGGGACACCTTCCCCCATCCCAGGCTGCTCCAGCCTGGCCTTGGGCACTGCCAGGGATCCAGGGGCAGCCACAGCTGCTCTGGGCAGCTCTGTGCCAGGGGCTGTGTCCATATTCACCATCATTCCCAGCCCTCTGGACTGGGAATTCTGGTGCCTTAACTGGGAACGGCCAACAGGGCCTGTCATGATAAAACAATGGAATTCTCCCCCTAAAATGGCTCAGACACAACTTTTCCATTTCCAAATGCTCCCTATCCCTCCAGTCTCCCACATGAGGGGTGAAGCTGGAGCACTCCTGTCCCTCTGCTTTGTCTTTAACCTGACACAAATCTTTGATTCCTCTTCATTAAAAAAATCCCTCACCTTCTCATTCCTTCTTTTTTTTTCTCTCTCTGCCTTCTTTTAGAGGAAAAGTCCGGTAAGAAATGTAATTTTTATCTCCTGGAATATTTTAACCCAGCTTTGTGTGTGCTCTTGTCCTGTCTCTAGAGCTGAAATGCCAAAAGCAAATAACAAATCCTGCCCTTCTAGAATGAAGTTTAATTTCCTTTATTGCTGACTTAGAGCATTTTCAAATAGAATGTATAGAGCTGGGCTTGGCTCTGAGAGTGCTTTGGGGGTGTAGTTTGGGTCCAAGAATTTGGACCAGGTGTGTAAGGGCCCCGTTTTACCTGTATTGGGGTGCATCCAAAGGGAGGAGAAGGCAGGAAACCCATCCCTGGTGCCACTGGGGTTTCTCCATGAGAACTCAGCTTCCAGGGGGGAAATCCCCCCCATTTCCCAGGCCTTGGGTTCCCCTGGGGGGCTGTCCCAGGGTGACCCACGAGGTGTGGCGGTGGCAGCTGGGCCCTGGGGTGCTGACGTGTCACTCTCTGACCAGGTGTCTCTTCTCTCCCCTCTCGCTGACCGCAGCGGCGCAGCCCGGTAAGAACTGGGATGGGGCCACGGGGGTCCCTGTCCTTGCTGGGCTCTGGGGGGGCACAGGGCGTGGGGACAGCTGCCAGGGGTGCCACACAGCCCCTTGTGTCACCCCAGCTGTGACCGTGTTCACAGGGGTCCGAGGATGAGGGAAGAGACAAGGATCTGACTCCATGTTTCAGAGGGCTTGGTTTATTATTTTATGATATATATTACATTAAAACTATACTAAAAGAATAGAAGAAAGGATCTCATCAGAAGGCTGGCTAAGATAAGAATAGAAAAAGACAGAATGATAACAAAGGTTTGTGTCTCGGCTCTCTGTCCGAGCCAGCTGACTGTGATTGGCCATTAATTAGAAACAACCACATGAGACCAATCCCAGATGCACCTGTTGCATTCCACAGCAGCAGATAACCATTGTTTGCATTTTATTCCTGAGGCCTCTCAGATTCTCAGGAAGAAAAATCCTAAAGAAAAGATTTTTCATAAAAGATGTTTGTGACACCCAGTGATAGCACAGGGGGCCCTCAGTGATGGGGATCCCTGGAGACCCCGCTCTGGCTCTGGGGTGTCCCCGTTCCCATGGCTGGGAGAGTTTGGCTTCTGCCCCACGAGCCCCTGGCACAGCTGCCCATGTCAGTGCAGAGTGCCCATTCCCAGTGGATGTGCCCATTCCCAACCCCTGTGCATGTGGCACTGGGGACAGCAGAGCTGCCAGCAGTGGCTTTGTGTGGCTCAGGAATTTTCTACAGGGTTTTCTGCTCCCTGGAGCTCAGGCTCCTGCAGGAAATGTCCCCTCAGAAGCTCCTACCACCTCTGCTGGGCTGCTTTGCTGCTGGGGTGACAGCTGCCACGCACCCCTGTCCCTGTGCATGCCACTGATCCCTGTGTTTCTCCTTCCAGGGGACGATCAAAAGGAATTTATCCAGTGAGTATCTTCTGCAGTCCATCAAACCAGCACTCCTTGCACCTGCTGGGGGGTTTGGGGACTGGGGGTGGGAAAAGGAGGGAGTTAAATTTGGTTTAAAGTGATGCTGCAGAGCTGGTGGCTCCCAAAAGCTTTCCCTGGAGAAGGTGTGGGGGACATCTGCAGCAGAGCAGTTCCCTGATTCAGCTCTGTACAGAAATAAATTTGAGTTAAAAGCAGATTTTTGCTGCCAGGATCCCCGCAGAGCAGGGTGGGTGGGACACCAGGTGTGACCCCCCTGCCAGCAGGGGCTCTGGGGGCCAGGGGGATGCTCTGGGGTGGGAACGGCTCTGACTCTCATCCCTGTCTGTCCTGTCCCAGGTGAGGAGATCACACGGCCCCGGCGCTCCACGCCCACGCCAGACCCCGCCAGGTCAGTGCAGATCATCCTGCTGGGACCATCCCAGGCTCAGGGCCCTCATCCCATCTGGGACTGGGAAATTCCCATTTGCATTCTGCTGGACGGGAAGCTGGAGGGGCAGATGGGGTTTGGGGAAGGAATTGTTCCCTGGGAGGGGGAGGAATGGAATTCCCAGATTTGCTCTGGCTGCCCCTGGATCCTGGCAGTGCCCAAGGCCAGGCTGGAGCACCTGGGACCGTGGGAGGTGTCTCTGCCATGGCAGGGGTGGAATGGGATGGGATTTAAGGTATTTCCACCCAAAACCATTCCAGGATTTTGGCAGGACTGAGGGGCTGGTGGTGGTTGGGATGCTCAGTGCCCATCCCTGCTTCCCAAGGACATTCCCTGCTGGAAGGCACCTTGAGCCTGATCCATAGGGAGCAGGCCAAGCTCTGGGGGGGGATGTATTGATTCAGGACAGCAAACATGCAAGTTTTTATGGAATAAAGCCAAATCTCCCTGGGAATGTGCCCTGTGCAGCTCCAGGGGTCAGCTCAAGGTGTGTTGGAGCAGAGCATGGCCCAGACCTCAAGTATTTATTTTTTTAATCCTTTTCCATAAAGTTTTGACTAATCCCAAAGCAACTCAGTGTCCCAGCAGCTGCTGTGGCACCACAGGGTTGGCACTGGGGTGCTGCTCCTTTCCCTTGTCCCTGTCTGAAACCCTGTGTTTGGCCAGCTCCTCCTTGGTCTGGGGTGAAAAACATCCTCAAAAATATTTGCGTTTGTCTCAAAGATGGGGTCAGAACTCAGGCCTGTCCCTCATGGCTGCTCTGTGCTCCTCTCAGCCCACAAACCCCACAAACCTGTCCCTCATGGCTGCCCCGTGCTTCTCTCGCCCCACAAACACAAACCTGCCCCTCATGGCTGCCCTGTGCTCCTCTAACCCCACAAACCTGCCCCTCATGGCTGCTCTGTGCTCCTCTAACCCCACAAACCTGCCCCTCATGGCTGCTCTGTGCTCTCTCACCCCACAAACCCAAACCTGCCCCTCATGGCTGCCCTGTGCTCCTCTAACCCCACAAACCTGCCCCTCATGGCTGCTCTGTGCTCCTCTAACCCCACAAACCTGCCCCTCATGGCTGCTCTGTGCTCTCTCGCCCCACAAACACAAACCTGCCCCTCATGGCCGCCCTGTGCTCCTCTCACCCCTCAAACCCCACAAACCTGTCCCTCATGGCTGCTCTGTGCTCCTCTAACCCCACAAACCCAAACCTGCCCCTCATGGCTGCTCTGTGTTCTCTCACCCCTCAAACCCCGGCCTGTCCCTCATGGCTGCTGTGCTCTCTCCCCACAGCAAGAAGGCCGGGGAGGACCCTGCGGCACTGGCCCCGCTCTTTGGGCCCCCGCTGGAGTCGGCCTTTGAGGAGGCCAAGCTGGAGGGTGAGTTTGGGGCTGGGGTGAGGGCATTTGGGGCATGACAAGTGACTTTGGGGCTGTGGTGGCTGAGTTTGAGGACAGAGTGGGTGAGTTTGGGGACCTGGTGAGTTTGGGGTTGGTACAGGTGAGTTTGGGGCCAGGCTGAGTGAGTCTGGGGCATGGCAAGTGAGTGTGGGAGACTTGGTGATTGAGTCTGGGGACTTGGTGAGTTTGGGGCTGGGGTGAAGGAGTTTGGGGACCTGGTGAGCTTCAGCCCAGGGCAGGTGAGTTTGGGGCCAGGATGAGGGAGTTTGGGGCCAGGATGAGGGAGTTTGGGGCATGGCAAGTAAGCTTGGGGACTTGGTGATTGAATCTGAGGACAGAGTGAGTTTGGGGCCGGGGTGAGGGAGTTTTGGGGACAGGGTGAGCTTGGGGCCAGGACAGGTGAGTTTGGTGAAAGGGCAAGGGATTTTGTGCCCATGGTGGGTGAGTTTGGGGCACGGCAAGTGGGTTTGGGGACTTGGTGATTGAGTTTGGGGACAGAGTGAGTTTGGGGCTGGGGCAAGGGAGTTTGAGGCTGTGGTGGGTGAATTTGGGGACCTGGTGAGTGAATTTAGTAACAGGGCGATTTTGAAGCCTTGGCAATTTTGAGGCCTTGGTGAGTGGCTTTGGAACCATGGTGGCTTTGGGGCCATGGTGGGTGAGTTTGGGGACATGGTGAGTGACTTTGGGCCACGGTGGCATCTCCTGTCAGGGATCTGGGAAGGTTCTCCAGCCCTGGCAGGAGCGGAGTCCCCGTTCCTGGAGGGGTTTCAGAGCTGTGTGGATGTGGCACTTGGGGACAAGGTCAGGGGTGGAACTGGCAGTTCCATGGGCTCTGAGGGCTTCTCCAAGCTGGACAATTCCCAGATTCCCAGGTTCCCAGCCCTCCTGCTGGAGGAGGAAGGAGCCCAGGCAGGGGTTGAAAGACAGGTGACCATGTCCAAGGTTAATTCAGGCTGGGTGGAAACACAGCAAGTGCTTAAGTCAATTAGTTAATTATGAGGTCTGGGAGAGATCCTGACAGGGAACAGCTCAAGAACATGAAAACTCAGTGTTTTCCAGCCAAACCTTCACCCTGGAGCAGGTTTAACTCTACCCAGGATTCTGGAGGCAGCTGTTGGACAAGCCTTGCACCCCTCCATGCCTAGGAAATGCCGTCTCAAAACATCATTTTTCCTTCCTTTAACACAGAGACACTTTGCTTCCATCCAAATCTGTTTTTTCCCAGCTTTCCCAAAGCACAGGAACCTTGCAAGACTTGTTTTCCCCAAAACCAACCCCATCCATGCCCTGGAGCGGGTTCTTCCCAGAGATCTCCTCCTCCTCCTGGAGGGCCACTGCCCTCGTTATGTCCTGTCATTAACGCCTCCAGTTAATTCTTTTAATCAAAGCAACGTTTGCAAGCAGTTCTCTGCACAAAAACTCCAAGAAATCTAAATTATATACAAAAATATCTTCTTTCCCCCCCCCCCTTTATTCTCTGGGATTACAATTATCTTTTAATTTTGCTACCTGATGGGGTTTTATTGTTTGCATATCCTAAAATTCCAGACCACTTTGGCCATCAATACAATGTTTTCCTTCCCATAATAAGTCTCCAAATCCATCCCTGGCATTGTTTTGTTTGTCAAGCAGCATAAGTGTCAAACTAATTGCATGTCCTTCTTCAAAATCAGACAGGATTTTAATTATCCACTGTTACAGAACCCCCTGTCCTTAATTAATGAGGTTTCTGTCACTGTCTGGGCCCTCTTTTCCCAGAGCCTCAGCGTCTCATCTGTGTGTTGGGGTGATGGGAAGAAAATATTTGGGTTTGTCATTGCTTTCAAATGTTTGGTTTTGATTTTTCAGCTGCTCTGGACCAGTCTGAGATATGGGGGTCAGTCCAGCCCATCAACACAAACGTAGAGTCCCCAAAACTTCCAAGACCTTTTCCAACTGGAAGTAAGTGACCATGAAAATAAATTAATATATCCAGAAATCAGGTCAAAGATTTGAGCTGTCCTCATCCAGGCTGTGCAGTTCCACAATATTTTAAATTAAAGGAGATTTTTTTCCCCTTTGTTTGGCTTGGGTGACAGCACTGTGGGGTGGAGGAGGGAATGGGACTGATAAGGGGTGCAGGGATGGGGTGGATCCTGATCCTGCACGTTCATGCCGAGGTCACTTGGCTGGAAAAGTGGGAAGCACCGGTTTTTCCAGGATAACATCAGGGAGAGCAGCTCAGCCCCAGTCCCGGATTTTTATTGCAGCTTTCCCTCTGCCCGCGGCAGCTGCGGAGCCCTTTCCTCTGCAGAAATGCCCCTGTAAAGCACAGCTGGTTAATTAGCCGCTGTTAATTAGCCCCAGCGTTGCCCATCCCGGATCCACATCCTGGATCCACGTGGGATGGGCACGGCAGAAAGGCGGAGGCAGCTCCGTGCCTCGGAGGGTCCAGGTTTAATTAAAATGCTAACTTAGGGGGTTGAAACAGCAGATGTAAAAAAAGGGGGAAAATTCCATCAAATCCGACAGAAATGGCTTCCCACTGCCAGAGGGCAGGGAGAGATGGGGTGTTGGGAAGGAATTAATGGGATGTTGGGAAGAATTCCTCCTTGTGAGGATGGGGAGGGATGGGATGAATTCCCAGAGCAGCTGTGGCTGCCCCTGGACCCCTGGCAGTGCCCAAGGCCAGGTTGGACGCTCATCCCTGCCTTGTCCCCTTTTCCCAGACATCCCACGGGCTGTCCCTACTGCTCTCCGGCTGAACTCTCTCCTCTCTGTGCTCTCTTTCAGCCCCTCCGCCGCTCCCCCCGAAGAACATCCCGGCCACGCCGCCGCGCACCGGCTCCCCCCTGCCCCCGGCCATCGGTAACGGCTCCGGGGGGCACCGGGCACACGGGGACAGCCCCGGCTCGGGGGGGGCACTGGGGGTGACGCATCCCATCCCCAGCTCTGGGGGGACACCAGGAGGGACAGCTCCCATCCCCAGCTCTGGGGGACAGGTCCCTGTCCCCGTGGCCGCAATTTGGGCACGGATTTGGTCCCTGTGCATCCTCTGCCCTTGGGGTTCAGAGAATTCCAGGCTGGGCTGGGTTGGGAGGAATTTCTGTCCTGTCCCAGGCCGCTCCAAGCCCCAGTGTCCAGCCCGGCCCTGGGCACTGCCAGGGATCCAGGGGCAGCCCCAGCCCTGAGGTGTCTCAGTGGATGCTGCAGTAGAAGCAGCACAAAGATGGTTTTGCCTCCCAAGTCGGTCTCACCCTGGTGAAATTAATGTTCTTTACACCATCCCTGCCTTTGGGAATGCAGTGCAGGATTAGCCTCAACATCCTGCTGAAAACCAGGATATATTCCCAGTTCCAGAGCCCTGCACAGTCTGTGCTGAGAAACCAGAGCTGTGCAGGCTCTGCCTGTGGCAGGAGCTGCTCCTGCCTTCCCTGCCCCCAAATCCCTGCTGAGAGGTGGGAAAAGCCCCCCTGACCCTGCAGCCCCGGGCAGGGAAGGGAAATGGTGCTGGGAATGAGGGGCAGCCCGCGGGCAGGGATGGAAAGGTGTTGAAGGCAGCCAGAGGACATCAGGCGCTGCTTCCAGGCATATAATTCATGGTGCTGGCTGGTGGGAAAGCAGGGTCTGAGCAGGGCAGGCTGGTGGGGCCAGCCAGAGCCCCTCGGGGTGAAATCCCTGTGCCACAAGGAGCCCCCTGCTCTGTCCATCCCCATCTCATCTGTGCTCCCAAATCCCGATTTTCCAGGCTGGCAGGATGTCCATGTCCATCCATCCATCCATCCATTCCCAGCAGCAAATGCCTGATCATTTGCTGGGCTGTGCCTTGTGTATTTGTGAAGCAAGTGGCTGAGGTCTGGTTTTGTCTGGTTCAGCAAATCCCCATTTTATCCCCCCCCCATCTTAAATGTGGATCCCCAAAACAGAGGAGCAGGGATGGGGGTGATGCTGCCACGAGGAGCCCAGAGGGCATTTAGTGTCAGGCTCTCCCTTCCCTGGATGTGAAATGCTTGGCTGGTGGATCTGTGGTGGTTCTGGAGTCAGGTGGGAGTGTTGCTGTGTGGTGGCTCAGTGAGCAGAGCCCTGAAATCCCCATCTGTGTGTGCACTAAAATCTCAATCTGTGCCCTAAAATTCCAACCTGTTCCTGCTTGTGGCTGGATGCATTCCCCGTGGCTGGAATACACTCCCCGTGTGCATCCTGTGCTGCATGCCCAGACTCCAGCAGTGTCCAACCAGCATGTCTGAATATATGTATTTATACCTGAGTGTTTATAAATATATATATGGAGAGAGTGGAGCGCTGAGTGCACACCTTTGGTACCTGCTGATAAATCAGAGTTGCTGATAAGGACGTGATGTGGTTTAGAGGACACAAAAGGCTGTGAATTTGGGATTCTTGGCTGTGAGTGCTGGCTCGTGGTGGTGCATGCTCCCTCCTCCAGCCTTTGGATCCCGCGGGATTCATTCCATGTCGCGCCTGGCTGTGGTGGAAACGTTCTTGCCCATGAATTATATAAATACAGATGAGAAAAGGTGATTTTAGAGCCTAGAGCCCGTAGAGAGTAGCGCAGCCCTCTCTTAACGCCCGGTGTAAAATAAACCTCCTCTGACCGCAGGAGGGGACCAGGCAGCAGCAGCAGAGCCCAAACGGGACAAACTCCCGTCCATCAATGACTTGGACAGCATTTTTGGCCCCGTGCCGTCCCCCAAATCTGCCGCTGCCACGGCGGAAGACAAGTGGGTCAATTTTTCCGATCAATCCCCGGAGAACGCGCCTCCGGAGCTGTCGCCCCGGGACAAGGCGGCGTCCCCGGCGGGCAGCCCGGCCAGCGCCCCGGCCGAGCCTCCCCGCCCGCTGCCCTCGCCGCTGCAGCTGGAAGACGCTCCCAAGAAGCTCCCCGAGCAGCCCCACGTTAAGGACGATTCCGCCGAGCCCGTCGCCTCTCCCAAAGATTTTGGGGCGGGCCAGAGAGGGACCCCGCCGCCCCCTCCGCCGCCCACGTACCGCGCCGTGGTGTCGTCGCCCGGACCGGGCGCCAGCACGGGAAGCGCCAGCGGTACGTGCTGAGCTCGGGTGTGCTGCCGTGGCCCCGGTGCCCCTCCCGCCTGGCTGTGTCCCTGCGGCCGTGCCCTGCTGCCCGCCCGTGTCCTGCGCCTCCCGTGTGCTTCCCTCCCTCCCTGTGCGCCTGGGAGCCTTTCCCGGAGCCTTTCCCGGAGCCCTTCCCGCCCCAAACCGGGCACGGGCTTGGTGCTGTTGTTGTTGTTGTTGTTGTTGTTGCGGTTGTGCTCTCCGTGGCGGTGGAATGGTTCAGGTGAACGGTCTGAGCGAGCCTCAGATCAGGGCTGGGGGGTTTGTTTTTATCACGTCCTCTCACCCCGGTAATTCCCGGTGGGAATGGTGCTCGGCTCTTCCTGGCTCTGGGTGTGGATGGGGAGATGCGTTCTGGGGTGAACCTCTCCCCCGGGAGAAGCTGCTGGCTCTGCCTGCTTTCACCTGATTAATTATAGATGTTCATTAAGGCAAATGAGCCGGGGAGGCTCGGCTTACTGGCACCCCTTGCCTGAGGAGCTGCAGCCTGAGCCTGTTCTCTTAGGGCCTGAGCCCAGCTCAGCCCTGTGCTCCCACCCTGCATCCACCCAAGGTGATTTTGGGGGAATCAGAGCCTTGAGGAACCTGCACTGGTGGTGGGGTGGGTGTGCAGCCCCCCCAGCTCCGTGTCTGCCCCCTGCCACCCTCCTGGTGGGAGCTCGGGGTTTGTGTCACTGCCCGGGGTTTGTGTCACCGCCAGGAGGGTGCCCTGAGTGTGGCTGGCGCTGCAGATGCGGCTTTGCTTCAGTGCTGGTGGCTTTTCTGTGCTGGCTCGGGGGGTGGGCAGGGTCTCTGTGGGGGCTGGAACTTCTCCAGGAGCTTCCAGGAGCAGGACACACCAGGATCCATCCCACGCTGCTGTCCTGCCTGCTCCCAGCCGAGCACAGGGTGGAGATGCACCAGGGCTCCTCTCAGATGGACAAGCCTGGCCCAGAAGATCCACAGCCCTGCTCCAGGAATTGCCTCCTGTCTCATCAGCTGGGCGGCAATGGGAAATGAAAAATCCACACAAAAATGGTGCAAATCCTCCAAAAGCTGCAGCAGAGTGTGTGGCACTGACCCAGCACCTGTGCCACCCTCTCGCCTTTCCAAGGCTGGTTTTGGGGTGCTGTGGAGCAGACCCAGCCCAGGATCTGCCCTCAGAGCCTGTGGGTGTCACCAAGGCTCTGTGCAGGGTCACGGTGGAAGGGCTGGGTTGGAAGGGACCTCAAAGCTCCCCTTGTTCCAACCCCTTCCACCACCCCAGGCTGCTCCAAGGCCAGCATTCCAGCACGTTTCTGATTCCGTGCTGGTTTCCACATGCTGTCAGTTTCTGCTGTAGGAAATGTCCATTCCCTGGGTGGAAGCCACCATCTGGCTGGGATTTGGCTACCTGGTGGCCACAGAACCTTCCACACTCAGTCCTGCAAGGTTCTTTTCCCTCAATATTTCCTATTTTCTCTGGCTTTTCTTGGGATAAGGAAGGAAAAATTCAAACTTTGGTTCCCAAATTAGGCTTTGAAATAAAAGTGGCTTGAATCTTGGAGCTGTGCAGAGGAATGACTGGAATTTACTCCCTTTAATCCAGGTCCTCTCTTGTCTGAGCCTGCTCTCCTTCACCTCTTCTTGTTTCTATAAATCCAGCTTTGATCTTTGCTAAATCTAAGCTATCACCCAAAGAACTCAGGAAATTATTCTCTTGTAAGTGGGGAAATTGTTAAGTTATCATCTCCTCAGCTGCTGAGCTCCATGGGAAGCTGGTGACAAACACTGCTCAGCTGTCCTGGCACTGAGCTCTGAGCTCCCTCCCATTGCTGCTGCCCTTCACGGCCTGGTGCCCCCTCTGCCTGCTCTGCCCAGCTCCAGGTCTTGCTGGGTTTCTCCTGGAAGGAATTCCTGTGTGTGGAGCCAAGCAGGCTCCTGGATCTCCCGTGAGGCACCTGTTGGAATTCCCATTTGGTCACAGAAAGCCCCCTCTGCAGCAGGGGCTGTGTGAGCCCTGAGCTCAGCTCCCTTTTTCGGGAGGATTTGGTGGGTTGGGAGCTGCTTGTGCTCCCAGCAAATCCCAGAACCTTCCTCTTCCACCCTTCCCCTCCTTTGCTGGGCCAAGCTTTGCCCTGTGACAAGGATCTGTTGTATTTGCGGGGTGCCCCGTGGCAGGGAGGAATGATGAATCTGACTCCATGTTCTCAGAAGGCTAATTTATTATTTTATGATACTATATTATATTAAAGAATACTAAACTATACTAAGGAATACAGAGAAGATACTTACAAAAGGTTAAAAAGATAGTGATGAAAACTCGTGACTGTCTCCAGAGTCTTGGTACTGATTGGCCAACAAGTCAAAACAATTGACATTAAACGAATGAAACAATCTCCGAACACATTCCACGTGTGAGCACAACACAGGAGAATCAATGAGATAAGAATTTGTTTTCCTTTTTCTCTGAGGCTTCTCAGCTTCCCAGGAGAAATCCTGGCGGAAGGGATTTTTCAGAAAATATGACTGCGACGAGGATCCCTAACTCCCAGTTGTGCCAGCCCTGGAGCAGCGTTCCATCCACCATCCCGTCCCTCCTGCCCGTATTTTTGGGAAAGCTCTACGATGTCAGTTTTGCAGAGAGAACCGGGCTCCGAGCAGCCGCTGCCAGGAGCCCACGGGCACCATCCCTCCCGGAGTGTTCCGTGCAGCTCCTGGGTGGGCAGCACGGGGCAGAGCCCGCGGGCACTCACGGCTCCCGTTGTTTGTTCCCTGCAGGTTCCTCGTCCCCGGCCCGGCCCGGCACGCCGCTGGCCCCGTGTGGCACTCCCCCGCCGCCGCCGCCCCGGCCCCCGTCCCGGCCCAAGCTGCCCCCGGGCAAGCCCCCCGTCAGCGATGTGGTACGTGGGCAGGGCTGGGGGCACCCAGGGCACTGCCAGGGGCGGCGGGCGGCGTTCCCGGTGCGGAATGGAGCGGTGGAGCCGCGGGCACCGGGGTGGGCTGGGCTCCTCTGGGATCTGCGAATCCCCTTGGGAAGGGCTGTGCCACCTCTGCTCTGCCAGCCTGGTGGTGCCAACCACGGTGCCCAGTCATGGCAAGGGCAGGGAGAGGGCTGGGGTGGGAATGTGCCCCGGGAAGGGCCTGTGGGCAGAGCAGAGCAGTTCCAGCCTCCCCAGCAGTGATGCCAGCTCAGGGCAAGGGCTGGGGTGGGAATGTGCCCTGGGAAGGCTCTGTGGGCAGAGCAGTTCCAGCCTCCCCAGGAGCAGTGCTCAGTCATGGCAAGGGCTGGGGTGGGCTGGGGTGGGAATGTGCCCCGGGAAGGCTCTGGGGGCAGAGCAGAGCAGTTCCAGCCTCCCCAGGAGCAGTGCTCAGTCATGGCAAGGGCAGGGAGAGGGCTGGGGTGGGAATGTGCCCCGGGAAGGATCTGGGGGCAGAGCAGAGCAGTTCCAGCCTCCCCAGCAGTGATGCCAGCTCAGGGTGAGGGCTGGGGTGGGAATGTGCCCCGGGAAGGATCTGGGGGCAGAGCAGAGCAGTTCCAGCCTCCCCAGGAGCAGTGCTCAGTCATGGCAAGGGCTGGGGTGGGCTGGGATGGGAATGTGTCCCAGGAAGGGTCTGGGGGCAGAGCAGGGCAGTTCCAGCCTCCCCAGCAGCAGTGCCAGCTCAGGGCTGTCCTGTGTGCTACCCCAGGCCGCTCCAGGTAAGGTGTGAGGGCTTTGGGGGTGATGCTGAGGATATAAAGTGACCCCCAAAGGATCCCTGAGGGCCTGGGGAGCTGGCACCTGGTGGGCACTGCTCCCTGCCCAATGCCCAGCCCATTCCATCCATCCCACAGCCCCTGGAGCTCCACCCTTGGTGTGGATGGTGGGAATCTCCACACCCATCCCCGCAGTGGTGGGGATAATCTATTTTCCCAGCTCCAAGCTAAAATGCCATTGGTACTAAAACAAGTAATTCCAATTTTCCCTCTGGGGCACCGGCAGAGCAGTCAGGAGGGTCCAGGTGAAATTTTATTTGTTTGATGCAAATGTTTTTGTTTAGATTTTATTTAACTCTGTGTTGTTTTATGTTTCTCTCCAGTCCAGGCCTTTTAGCCCTCCCATCCACTCCTCCAGCCCTCCTCCGATAGCACCTTTAGCCCGTGCTGAAAGTACTTCTTCCATTTCTTCCACCAATTCCCTGAGTGCAGCCACCACTCCCACCGTTGGTAAACACACGCAGCACTGCTGTTCTTTCACCTTTCCTAATCCTCCAGTAACTCCTGAGGCCTCTTCATTCCCTAGGTCATTCCTTGGGGTTGGATTCTGTTGGTTTCCATCAGGGTTTGAAATGCTGAAAGGGAATTGAGGGGGGTGATGCTGCAAGGGAAGTTTTTCCAAATGTTGTGGGAAATGGATGTTTGGTGAAAGTCAAGGGAATTGTAACAGAAAATGTGGTTCTGGACTGTAAATTGGGGCAAAATAAGCTTTTTTTGCAGGGGATGCTTGTGCCTGGAGGTGAGCGGGGCTGGAAGCCAGACCTTGGGATCCAGGGATATTAAATCTCTTGGAATGTCTTAAATTCACACTTGCCCTTAAAGCAGTAACAGAAAAGGGGTCTTGGAAAAGAAAGTGGCTTTTCCCAGCCACTTGGCATGTCCGAGGGCAGAACCAAACACTGCAGTTTTCCTGGGAAAAGTGGGGTTTGCCAAACCCCGGGGCTGAGATGAGGAATGGGAACCGAGTCTGGCTGGCAGCTCCCAGCTCCAGGCGCTGGGTCCCCCCACGCCTCCCGCTCCATCCCCTCTGTCCCCTCCTGTCCCCTCTGTCCCTGCTGCCGGCGCTCCTCCTCCTCCTCCTCCATCCCTGGCTGCCAGCCCCTGCCCCTCGCTTCCTGCGGCTCCATCTCCTCCAGGATCACCTCCCTCCCTTGTCTTTTCTCCCCAACCCTCCGGAAAAGCCGGGCCTGGCGGGAGTTCCCGTGCGCCCGGCCCTTTGTCACCGCTGTCCCCGCGGGGAGCGGTGGCGCTGCTGTCACCACCCCCGTGACGGCGCTGTCCCCGCGGTGCCGCTGGCACCGAGCCCTCCCCGTGGCTTTGCTGGAGTCTCGACTGCGTCTCCGTCCTGTGTCACCTCACTCTCAGGTGTTGTAGGTGCCTGTCCCGGCTGTTGGTCACTGTCACAGCGCCTGGCTGGAACAAATGTCACCAGGACAGCGAGCCCTGAGCGTCCCCTGTGCCTCTGGCAGTGCCTGGGGGCACGGTGGCCGCAGGGACACGGCGTCAGGGGAGGGGACAGCCAGGCTGAGCACAGGGACAGTCCCAGGGGCTGCGGGAGGCTGGGAAGGGCAATGGGAGCGAGCTGAGCTCTGCCACCCCAGCTCCCTCATGCTCTCCGTTTAGATTTCTTTATTTCTCTCATATTTTTGGGATCAATAGCTGATGTTTGATGATTTAGTGACCTCCCTGTGCTGAGCAGAGGGGATGAGGTGCTGGGCTAGGAGGAGAAGCTGGGGTCCCACACTCTCTATGGAGATTTCCTTGGAGCAGAGCCAAAATCGGGGCTCTGGGGTCACCCCTGGCCAGGGAACTCCAAAGGGGGCAGCCAGGAGGGGCACCCCAGATTTTGTAGGTGTTGCACTTCCAGCTCCATGCAGAGATTATGCTGAGTGGGAAGGGACCCACAGGGATCAGTGATCCAACTCCTGTCCTGCACAGACACCTAACAATCCCATCCTGGGCATCCCTGGCAGTGATGTCCAAATGTTCCTGGAGTTCTGGCAGCCTCGGGGCTGTGCCCATTCCCTGGGGAGCCTGGGCAGTGCCAGCACCCTCTGGATGAGGAACATTTTCTGCTGGCATCCAGCCTAAGTCTTGGGAAAAGCTGGATGGGGCACGGGCAGAGACAGACAGGGTTTGGGGTGTGCATTGGGAAAGCGTCTCCTTGTCCCCACCGAGGCCAGGGCGGGCCCTGGTGCTGGGTGAGCATCCAGGGAAACCCACAGCAGAGGAGGGACACATTCCAATTCCCAAACAGGAAAAGCTGGGCTGGGAGGTGTGCAGGGATGGGCAGGTCTGGGATCAGGGACTGCTGCAGGTCCCGGGGGCCTGGGACACCTGGAGTGTGGCTCCAGCACATTCCCCATCTCCCGTGCCCTGTGGCAAAGTCCCACGGAGTTTGTCCGGGAGCAGGGGCAGGGCTGCTCCATCCCCGTGTCCTCCGTGCTGTTCTGGTGTGCTTTCCTCGTTGGCTGCATGTCGGTCTGGACAATTCCTGGCACAGCAAGGAGCTCTGTGGTTCCCGTGTCAGTGCCCCTCCGTCATCTCTGTCTCTGCGTTGATACAAGTGCGCTGCTTGGTTTCACTTGGGATCCGTGTTTTCATTCTTTTTGTGCTCTTTTTTTTCCTTTCCTTTCCTTTCTTTTCTTTCTTTCTTTCTTTGTTTCCTTTGCGTTTCTTCTGCTTGTGTTATCAGAGGATGATGCTTTTATTGACAAACTGCCCGCGTTTGAGGGGCGCAGTGAAACGCCGGCAGGTACTGTACTAGCAGGGAACTGCCGAGAATTCCGCCCTCGGAGCGGCGCCCACCGCTCGCAGCACCTTGCATGACAGTTTCTCAGTGACTCAAAGGACTCGGAGGTGGAAGGTTGGCACCTCCCGAATTCCAAAAGGTTCATTTAGCAGCTCCAAAAGCTGTTTGCCCCACGCCCCCCTCCGGCCCTCACATCCCGAGTTACGGCAGCGTGGTGGAGGCAGGGGGCTGGCTGCGATGGGAGGGGAAGGCTCCAGCTAGGATCCGCTGCTCTGTGTGCGTGTGTCCGGTTCTCTGCAAGTGTCGTGTCCTGAGGTGCGAGAGCAAACAGCCACGTGTCACTGTCCCTGAGTGTCACTGCGGGGCGGCGTGCGGAGCAGCATCCGCCGGGAATGCTGAGCAGCGCCGGCCCCGCTCCGCGCAGGCGGAACCCGGAGCGCATGAGCCGACAAACCTCTTCTACCGCGGCCAAAAAAAGCGAGAGCACCCCTGCGAACCGCTCGCCCGGCGGGCAGAACGACTCTTCCATCTGGGCTTCCATAGCTTTGCTTCCCGCTTTCTGTCCCCAGCCGGCGGCCGCTGTCACGCCCCTGTCCCTGCACGTGTGACCGCCCTGCAGCGCCTCGCCCCCTCCCCGTAGCGACATTAATGACCTGCTCTGTGACTCACACTGTGTCCTTCTCTCTCCCTCTCCTTAACCTTTCCCATCCCGCTTCAACTCCTGGCCATACAGAGAATGAACAGCCTTCCCTCGTTTGGTTTGACAGAGGAAAGTTTTATTTGACTTTCGAAGGTAAGTAGTGCAAAGCACAGCCGGTAACCGCTCGCTCCCCTCGCTCTCTCGCTCCCGGGGTTCCCTTCCAAGGCTCCATCCAATCCAGCTTTCCGGGCTCCATCCAACCCAGCTTTCCGTGCGGAATGCTATGGCTACTTAGATGACATCGCCAGTCCGACCGGAATCGGTTTGATTTGATTTGATTTGATTTGTGCCATTTGTCCCGCTGATTTCTTTTTCTTTTTTGCCTCGTTGATTTCATTTAAAAAAAAAAAAAAAAAAAAAAAAAAAAAAAAGAAAGAAAAAAAAATCCGACCCAAGCAAACCAAAAGCCCAAAGGAACATTGCGGATATTCCCAGATGGAGGTGAAAACCAGGGAGCGGAGCCGCTTGCGCTGCCGAGGAAGCCTACCCTGCCAGGCAGGGCTGTCCCCGCCGGCTCCCGGAGCTGCTGCGGGCAATTCCAGCCCCGAGGAGCCGCTGCCCCTGCGCTCCTCCGGGCAATTCCAGCCCCGAGGAGCCGCGTCCGCTGCCCCTGCGCTGCTCCCGTCCCGCTGTGGGCACGAAGGGCTCCGGGGTGCGCTGGCACTGCCAGCACCGCCCAAGCCGGGCCAGGCTGTGCCGCTGGGGGCTCGGCTGCAGCTGCCGGAGGTTTTGGGCTCCCTCGAGGATGAGGGGCGCTGGGGAGGGGAAAACCTCGGTTTGGGGCCGATGGCACCTTCTCCGAGCAGTGTCACATCCCAGAGAGGACATTCCCCCAGGCTCTGGGGGCAGCCTCATCCCACAGGCACGGAGCCAACATTTCCTTTTAACAGCAGAAGGAGAGGAGGGGGTTTGCCTGCAGCGGGGAGGGATTCCCGCAAATCCCAGGGAAGCACCTGGGAGCTGCTGTGCTGCCTGCAAAGGAGGGGCCTGGGGTGGCACTGCCTGGCTGGGGAACTCAGGAATGGCCCAGGATGGCAGTGCCTGGCATGGGGAGCACAGGAATGGCCCAGGTGGCAATACCTGGCTGGGGATGGAAGGGATGGCCCAGGATGGCACTGCCTGGCTGGGGAGCTCAGGAGTGGCCCAGGATGGTAGGGCCTGGCTGAGGAATGGTTCAGGTTGGCACTGCCTGGCTGGGGAATGGCCCAGGATGGCACTGAATGGCTGGGGATGGAAGGGATGGCCCAGGATGGCACAGCCTGGCTGGGGAGCTCAGCAGTGGCCCAGGATGGCACTGCCTGGCATGGACTCCTTGGGCTCCTAGAGCAAACCCATCCTGGTGACAGTGATGGCTGAGCAGCAGCAGAAGGCAGGGATCAAGGTGGTGACCAGGGGGTTTAGGTCCTTCCTTTCCCTCTTTTTCCAAGATCCCCTCTCTGACAATTCCCACTTTGATGTCCCTACTCCGATGGCATCTCCCTGTTTAGACTCAGGAGGGGTCATGCAGGAGCTGCTTCCTCCTGGTGCTCGGGGCAGTTTTGCAGTTTCCAGCCAAAATCCCTGTTTGGATTTCCTTTCTCAGGGGCTTGTTGGGAGCTCTGGGAAGAGCTGAGGACAGCAGGGACAGCATTATCCCTCAGCAGGAACATTCCAGCTCCACATTCCCCTTGCTTCCCCCCTGCCTCTCGCTCAGTCCAGCACCAGCCCTGCTCACCTGGGGCTTTTCCTGTGCCTTGGAATCTTAACCTTGTACTGGAACTCTTGGGCTTGGTTCTGGTGGTGTGAATGGTCTGGAGCTGGGGTGGGATTATCCTGGGAATGCAGGAGTGTGGCACTGCCCCAGGATCATCCCACAGCCCAGCAAGGAGCTGTCTCACTTCTGCATGATGGATTTCCTCATTGAGCTCTAAATGTTTAAACCCAACTTGAAAATTAAAAAAGATAAACTTCATGTACAGGGAAGTGAGAGGAGATCTGCTGAGTTTGGTGTCTGGAACTCAGGGCATGGAATACCAGAAGGGAAATTATGGTTTCTTTTGGGATTTGGATTTGTTTCTGGTTTTTTTTTTGTGGGTTTTTTTGTGGCAAGATCCACATGCTTGATGAACGTGGGACAGTTTTTCCCTGTGTGGAAGGAGATGTGGTGATGCTCTCATATTCTGGGATCCCTGACTACTCCACAGCTGCATTTTCACCTTTTGTAGGGAAAAATAAGGCAAATTAAGCTGGTCTGCTGCTTATGGCTGGATTCAAATATCCATAAAGTGGATTTATTTTTTTTCTCTGTTATTATCAGGTCATTTGTGCAAATGAAATGTTTATAAAAATGACTTTTGAAGCAGGAGATGAAAGGCAGGTTTGAGGTGGGGCTGTGCCACAGCAACTGCATTTGTCTCTCAGGTTTCTGGACAATAATTGCAATGCTTGTAATAGTTTCTACTTTTATTTTTTAGTGAAAACATGAGTGTAAAAATTAATTTATTCCCTGAAGCCATGAAGAGAAGGATTTATGGATTCATGAGGGAAGAGTGGAGGGAACCAAGAACCCCAATTCCACCCACATGACCTTCAGACCATTAGAAATGAGGAGGTTTTGTTGTTGTTCAGATGGACTCACACTCCCACATCCCAGCTGAGCCTGGGGATCCAGGAGATCTCCCTGGTTATTCCTGACTTTTCATCCTGGAGAATCAAAGATGCAGAGGGACAGAGGGAAAAGGCGAGATGAAAGATGAGGAGAAGAGTGAGGTGCTGTGGCAGACCCCAACCCACATTCCATGGCCTGGTGCGGGGTCCAGGCAGCGCCCAGCTGGAATTTGTGCATTTGGGGAGTGCATTCTGCAAGGAATGATGATTCCATTGCCAAGCCCTTTCTTGTGCCTTCCCTAGCAGCCAAGCCTGAGGCTCCTCTGCTGGTTGGCACCTCCTCCACAGCCAGACTTTGTGGGTGTTTTTGGATCCCATCTGGGGAGGGCACAGCTCAAGTGCTGTGTCCAGTTCTGGCCCCTCAGTTTGGGAAGGATATTGGGACACTGGAGCTCATCCAGAGGGGGCAACGAGGCTGGAGAGGGGCTGGAGCACAAACCCTGTGAGGAACCCCTGGTGGAGAAAAGGAGACTCAGGGGTGCCCCCATCACTCTCACAGCTCCTGGAAGGTGCCTGTGCTCACCTGGGGCTGGGCTCTGTCTGCAGCAGCACTGACACACCCAGAGCACACAGCCTCGAGCTGCACCAAGGGAAATACAGGCTGGAGAGCAGGAAAAGCTTTTCACAGAAAGGTGATAAAGCTCTGGAATGGCTGCCCGGGGAGGTGGTGCAGTCCCCATCCCTGGTGTGTTTAACAAAGCCTGGATGTGGCACTGGGTGCCAGGGGTGAGTTGGGGTGTGGGGCTGGGTCGGACTCGATGATCTTGGAGGTCTCTTCCAACCCAGTCATTCTGTGATTCTGTGAATCTGTGAATTCTGTGAATTTCCAGGTGGATGCAGTGGGAATGTCCCACTGCCAGGGTATTGGCTGTGTTTGATGCTCTGAGGGGTCATTGCTGTGGGTGGGCAGCGAGGATTTGCTCCCAGTGGTGTCTTTGGGAAGCATTTTTAGAAAATGTTGTCCTGTGTGTCCCCTCAGTCCTGGAGTTTTGGGGTGTGGTGTCCCGTGGTTTTGGGGACCATGCCCTCATCTGGAACTGTCTGTTCTTCGGTGGGAATTCCAGCAGGGAATCCCTGATGGACATCCTGGGCTGTGGGCTCAGAGCAGGAGGCTCTGGGCTCGTTAGGATAATGAATGTGTGGCTGTGGGTCTGTGTGTGCAGGTGAGGTGTTCCAGGAATAGCAGGACCCACTCCCTGAGCACCCCCATCACGGCTGCAGCTGCAATCCCTCATTCGCCTGATTCCCCCGGGGGTGGCACCGACAGGGGCACGTGTGGCTGCATCAGTGTTTGGCACTTTAAGGCTGCATTAGGCACTGCAAGGGAAAATCCCTCATCTGAGCCTCCAGGAAAGAGCACTTAGGATTTATCCATTAACGTGGGTGCCTCGGGGAGGTGTGAGGGTTCCTCCCCGCTGGTGGAAACCATAATTTCTCCCATTAATGTCCCCAAACTCAAAGTGTCATTGAAGTGACAGAAGTGCTTCTCCCAGGGGATGTTGCAAATCCCAATTTCCTGCTCCCAAACCCCTGTTTATTCCCAGGGGCAGCAGCAGAGGAAGAAGGGAAGGGACCATTTCTGAGGATGGCCCAAGCAGAAGAGCTCACCAGGAACGTGACACGTTTTGCTCAGCTTTGCTTCCCCCTTATCCTCTGCCTGTGCTGCCCTTCCCAGGGCTGGTGTTGGAATTCCTGTGGCTTTGGAGTTCCTACAGCTTTGGCTGGAGCTGGCAGGTGCTCGTGTGCTCTGAGCAAACTCTGGGCTGGATCTGTCCCCCTTTCCACCTGCCTGGTCGGATGGTGATGGACTATGGGGGGATAAGCTGCCCCTCTGCAGTCCTTTGCTGCTCCTTTTTAGCAGATTTGGGGCAAAATAATCCTCGTGCTTCACCTGGTATACACTATTTAAAAAAGGTTCCAAAATGGTGCATTGCAGGAAATGGATGAGGCTGAAGGGCAGGAGTGACCTCTCCAGGATTTTTTGGGTGTCTGTGGGATCAACACCCAGACATCTGGGCTGATCTTTGGATACTTTCTGTGGGGAAGAGGTGTGGGCTTGGCTGTGCCAACCCCTTGGTGGTGGGCACAGGACTTGTGGTCCCTCAGAGGGTTTCCAGCACACCTGGAGCTCCTGAGGAGCACTTGCAGTGATGAATTCATCCTCGAATGTCTTTTGGAAACAACAATTCCTGGCCAGCAAAGGGAAACCTGTGTGTGATCCAGCAGGGCTGAGTTATTTAGAGCCTGGCAAGTGTCCAAGGATGCACAGCAACACCAAGGCAAGCTTTTCCCCTTTCCCAAATCACGGAATCCTAGAATGGTTTGGTTTGGAAAGAACCTTAAATCTCAGCTCATTCCAACTTCCACTATCCCAGGTGGCTCCTGTCCAAGCTGGCCTTGGACACTCCCAGGGATCCAGGGGCAGCCACAGTTTCTCTGGACAAGCTGTGCCAGTGCCTCTGTTTTTCCAGGTTTCTGATGATTTGCAGATTTCCTGTCGGGCACTGAGGGTTTCGTGGAGCGAGCGGGGTGTGGAGGATGCTCCAGGCATCCACAGGGCAGGAGAGCAGAGCAGAGCAGAGTGTGCTGGGGATGGCAGGAGCCCCCTCAGCTCGGGGGGACACTGCCAGCACCCCGATCCCCAGGGTGACACAATGAACCCCCCAGCCCCTCGTTGTGGGCCCCAAAAAGCGACTGCAAAAACTGTCATGCAAAGCCTGCCGTGAGGCAGCCCCGCATGCTGCTCCCGCCTGGCCTCCTCCATCCTTTTCTTTGCTTGCTTTCGGCAGCGGGGCGGGGGCAGAGCCATTTCCCAAACGTTTCAAAGCCTCATCCGAAGCCTGGGGGGTTCTGGTGGTTCTCTGCCCATGGAGTCAGGCTGGGGGCACGGCGTGGTGCCCGCGGGTGCCAAGGGGGCTCTTTGCTCTGTTGCAGGCTCGTCACGGGGCCCCAGCCCCCTGACCATGGGGGCACAGGACACCCTGCCCGTGGCCGCCGCCTTCACCGAAACCGTCAACGCGTACTTCAAAGGGGCTGACCCCAACAAGTAGGTGCCGACCCCCGGGGTGTCCCTGATGTGGGGGCATGAGGGGTTTGTCAGGGATGAGGAGGGGACTGAGGACTTCCTCTGGCAAGTGTCCAAGGATGTTCAGGGGGTTTTCCACATGCCTTCTGTCCCAGCTGGGCAGCCAGAAACTGATGCCTTGTGCAGGCTGCCCCAGAGCAGAGCTCCAGAATAAAGCAGGGATTTATTCACAGGATCTCCTCCATGGATCCACCTTGGGCAGCACCAGAGCCCAGCCAGGGCTGCACCCAAGATGAACCAAAATGGCCCCAAAATGCACAAGCGGGCACGGGCTCTGTCCCTGGGATCAGCTCTGCTCCATTTGCACCTTGCAGTTCATTGTCCCATTGCAGCTTTAGCCCCTGCAGTCCCACCCTGCTTGTTTTTCTCTCTCCAGCCCACGGGGTTTGTGCTCTGGGGCTGAGATTTGGATCATTTGTCCTTGGTGCCCAGCTGGAGCAGGAATTGTTTTGTCTCCCTGCTCTGTGCACAGAGCTCAGCATCCCTGAATGTGAACCCAGACCCACACACTAAAGCAGCACAGAGTGTGAAAATAGAAAAGCCAAACCTGAGGCATCAGGACAGGAGGTGATGTGGCCTGGAGTGTCCAGGGGCAGGACACTGCTGTGGTGCCCCATTTAAAAATGTTCCTGCTGTGAGAAAGGGAGGTGAGGACTTTGTGTGAGAATCTCAGAGAGCAGCACAGGAAGGGTGGCAGGGGGGCTGCAGCCTTCCCCTCCCGTGCCTGGCCAAAACAGGATGGCATTCAACAGAAACTGGGAGGGTTTCCCCACCTATATTTTAAGACCCTCTAATAGATAAAACCCAAAAGGGAAGACCAAAGACAAAATAATTTCACTGAAATACTGAATGACAGCAAAAATAAGAAGCTCAAACAGGGTTCCTTTAAGAAGATCCCTGTCAGCCCTTGTGCTGTTTCCGCTCTCTCTGAGGCCCCCAGGGGCGCAGATGTGTCAGGTGGGAAGGGGACAATGTCCCCACAGCATCCATGGTGCAGCCCCCCCTCGCTGCTGCCTGTTGAGCCCCCTTTGCTCCCCCTGGCTCTGTGTGCCGGGCGCTGCAGGTGCATCGTGAAGATCACGGGGGAGATGGTGCTGTCCTTCCCGGCGGGCATCACCCGACACTTTGCCAACAACCCCGCCCCGGCCGTGCTCACCTTCCGCGTGCTCAACTTCAACCGGCTGGAGCACGTCCTGCCAAACCCCCAGCTGCTCTGCTGGTAAGCATTCCCCAGCAGCGTCCCAGGGAGGGCGGCATTCCGGGAAAACAGGGAGTTTGCAGAAATGCACGGCCTGAAGTGTCTTCCTTGGTGGGAGTGAAACTCTCAAACACTCAAACACCTGATGAAATCCCAGAATGGTTTGGGTTGATAGGTCATCAGGATTATCCTGGTATCAGGGTTATGCCATGGCAGGGACACCTCCCACTGTCCCAGGCTGCTCCAAGCCCCAGTGTCCAGCCTGGCCTTGGGCACTGCCAAGGATCCAGGGGCAGCCACAGCAAATCTGGGAATTCCAGCCCAGCCCTTCCCCACCCTCCCAGGGAACAATTCCCAATTCCCAAACTCCCACCCATCCCTGCCCTCTGGCAGTGGGAGCCATTCCCTGTGTCCTGCCCCTCCATCCCTGTCCCCAGCCCCTCTGCAGCTCTCCTGGAGCCCCTTCAGGCCCTGCCAGGGGCTCTGGGCTCTCCCTGGATCCTTCTCCTCTCCAGGTGAGCACCCCCAGGTGTCCCAGCCTGGCTCCAGAGGGGCTCCAGCCCTGCAGCAGCTCCATGGGTTCCTCTGGGCTCTCTCCAGCAGCTCCAGGTGCTGCTGATGTTGTCCCCAGGGCTGGGGCAGCTCTGCAGGTGGGGCCTCACCTGGGAGGGCAGAGGGGAAGAATCCCCCCTGGGGGATCAGCCCAGCACTGGGGGGTTCTGAATCCCAGTGCAGATGGATCAGGAGAAGCCAGAGCTGGGTGGGAGGGAGCCAATGTTCCTCTGGAGGTGGGATTCAGTGCAGACCCTCTGCTGTGTACAACAGCCCTGTCCTGCCCAGGCAGGTTATCCAAAGGGTTCCTTCTCCTCTGTGCAGTGACAGCGTGCAGAGTGACTCCAACTCCAAGGAGTTCTGGGTCAACATGCCAAATCTGATGACTCACCTAAAGAAGGTATCGGAACAGAAACCTCAAGCCACCTATTACAATGTGGATATGCTCAAATACCAGGTAGGGTTTTTTTTGTGAGATAAAACCGTGCAAAAAAAAATTTAAAAATAGAAGTGTGCTGATTATGGCTGTAAAAAATGGTAAATGTAAAATAAAAAATGGTAATGTAAAAAATGGTGTTTCCCTAGTGCAGAGTGGAGCTAATGTGAGGTGGGGGCTTGCTGTCCCACTGTCCCTTCTGTGTGGCACTGGGTTGTCTGACTTTAAGCCCAGTACAGAATTCAGGGGGAATTCAAGGTGTTGCCTCCAAATGCGATGTCCGCGTCTGTAAAATGGGATTTCTCCCTTCAGCCCTACGGAAACTAAATGTTTTTTCTGTCATTTTGGAAGGTGTCTGCCCAGGGTATTCAGTCTACTCCATTAAACCTTGCAGTGAGCTGGCGGTGTGACCCTGCAAGCACTGACCTGCGCATCGACTACAAATACAATACAGAGGCAATGGCCACGCCTGTAGCTCTAAACAACGTCCAGTTCCTCGTCCCCGTCGACGGAGGAGTAACCAAACTGCAAGCTGTGCTTCCTCCTGCTGTCTGGTAGGGATTGCTCCTCCTGTCCCTGCCCAGAATCCCCATCCTGCTGCAGGGGGTCTGTGGATGGGAGCTGGGGACACGCTGGGGGACCCAAACCTGCCCTCCCCTTGTAGGAGAAAATGTTAACCCCACTGCAATTCCCTTTCTCTTGCCATTCCCACAGGAAAATGGTCAGGGATGAAGGGACATGTGCAGACAGCAGAGCATCAGCCCTTATTTTGTGTTTTGGCTGCTTTACCCAGGGTTTAGGGGGATGAACAGACAGGTCCTGGCACAGGGTGCCCAGAGCAGCTGTGGCTGCCCCTGGATCCCTGGCAGTATCCAAGGCCAGGCTGGACACTGGGAGGTGTCCCTGGCGTGGCAGGGGTGGCACTGGATAAGTTTTAAGGTCCCTTCCAACCCAAGCAGTCTGGGATTCTGGGATTCATGGAAGGATGTGTGGCTGTCGCTGCCGTAGGCACTGGCACATTTCCATGTCTCTTGCTCACCTGCAATCCTCATAACAATCATACAAATATTTTGTTTGGAAAAGCCTTCTATCAAGTCCAACCATGACTTGAACTTTCACTTGCTGTGAAACCCAAATCCAAGCTCTCAGAACTGCTGCTCCAGAGAGCAGCACCAGAGTAGTTCCCCACCCCACCACCGGCCATGAGCAAAATTCAAATTACTCTTTGGCAATTCCTTGATTCCTACAGAAATGCTCTTCTCCATGTGTTTGCAGGAATGCTGAACAGCAAAGGATATTGTGGAAGATCCCTGATATCTCCCAGAAGTCAGAAAATGGAGGTAATCCTGCAAACATGCACATCATTATCTCGGGATCCTTCAGGCAGGCACGGACCCGCTGTGGGTGCCGGCACACGAGCCCAGGGGCTTGCTGGGGACAAAGCTATTTAATTCTGGAGCTCAAAAAGCAGGGCTGTGTGCCACCCGTGCTGCTTTGCCAGCCACCTTGGCATCCCGAGGGGCATTCACACACCGGGCTGGGATGTGGTGGGGTGCCAAGTCCTCGGCTCCGCTCTGAGGGAGGCTGAGGCCCGCTGGGTGATTGCTGTGTCCCACGGGAGGTTTTCCAGGTGGAAAGCTGCTCCTAGCGCTGGGGTGTGTGAGCAGCCGAATGCTGCTGGGTGGATGAGGGGGTTTGGCTGCGCCCGCCCGGGTGATGCTGCGGCTGGGGTGGCACTTTGCCCGTGCCCCGTCCGTGCCGGGGTGCCCCGAGTGCCCTCACCGGCTCTCTCGGTTTCCATCGCAGGTGTGGGGTCGCTGCTGGCGCGGTTCCAGCTGTCCGAGGGGCCGAGCTCGCCCGCCCCGCTGGCCGTGCAGTTCACCAGCGAGGGCAGCACCCTGTCCAGCTGCGACATCGAGCTGGTGGGCGCCGGCTACCGCTTCTCCCTCATCAAGAAGAGGTTTGCGGCAGGTGAGTGTCCCCGCAGCTCCCTCTGGCCGTGCCGAGGTGCTGGGAGCGCTGGTGCTGTGTGTCTGTACGCTACAGCTCGGGCAGGGGGACAAACAGACGGACAGACTGCGTGAAATGAATCCTGCTGACACCCGCCAGCCTGGGGTTCCATGGCTCATGCCTGCTCCTGCTGGAAAGGCAAGGGCTGGCATCTCCAGGGCATCTCCAGGGCATCTCCAGGAAGAGCTTTTGCCCCCTTGCTGCACAGAATACCGAGGATTTTCCTTGTGTTCATAACTGTAGAGAATAACAAGGATTTTTCCTCGTACTCATGGCTGTAGAGAATAACAAAGA
This sequence comes from Ammospiza nelsoni, assembly GCF_027579445.1. Lineage (NCBI taxonomy): Eukaryota > Metazoa > Chordata > Aves > Passeriformes > Passerellidae > Ammospiza > Ammospiza nelsoni. Next base: position 35,197,351 of record NC_080641.1, read on the forward strand.
GTTTTCCTTGTGCTCATGGCTGTAGAGAGTAATGAGGATTTTTCCTCATTGCTGCAGAGAATAACGAGGATTTTTCCTCTTGGCTGTAGAGAATAATGAGGATTTTTCCTCATGAGTGCAGAAAATAACGAGGATTTTTCCTCATTGCTGCAGAAAATCATGAGGATTTTTCCTCACTGCTGTAGAGAATAACGAGGATTTTTCCTTGTGTTCATAACTGTGGAGAATAACAAGCATTTTTCCTCATTGCTGCAGAGAATAACGAGGATTTTTCCTAATTGCGGCAGAAGGATTTTTCCTCATGGTTACAGAGAATATCGAGGATTTTTCCTCATGGTTGCAGAGTATAATGAGGATTTTCCCGTGGGCAGGAAGGGCTGGTGGAGGTGGGCAAGAACTCCTGGGAATCAGGGCTGCTCCCTCCCCCCAGCTGATTTCTGATCCCGTTTCTAGGTAAATATTTGGCGGATAACTGATGGAAGCTTATGCAAGTCCATGGAAAATACTATGGAAAATACCCAAGGACTGCTGTGCGTGGAACGGGTTTTAATTACAGTTTAAGGATAAATGAACTGAATCCTGCACTCGGGACATTTCTGTTGGAAGTGTCGACAACTTTCAGCATTTTTTTTCCTTGGAAAACACCGTCTTGACCAGTCCTCCAGTATTTACTTCTAGATGTAACATTGTTAATGGTTTTAAAATGTAATTATTGTATTTGTAAATTGTACTCATTCCAGTAAGGCTGTATTTTGGCAGTTAGACACTTGAGTTTTAGCATTTTACCATTCATGAAATGGATGTAATTTAAACTGTGGTATATAAATCTTATAGTAGTACTGTTGAATGGCACAATGCTTACAGAGGTAGATTGCATTTTGTCAATATATACAATTTAAATACGATACTGGTAGCTGTTATGAAGGGGGTGCCTCATCAAAAGAGAGTTCAGTAGGGCCCACAGACTGATTTAATTTTCCTTCAGTCCTTCGTACGTCTCACAGCAATCAATAAAAACCTTCAGGTTTAGCTGGTTTAACTCCAGAAAGATATTCTTGGAAAGGTGGAGGTTCCTAGGACAGTCTCCCAGGAAGGAAATCTCACTTCTGCAAGGAGTATTGACTCCCAATTTCCAGCTCTGTGTTCTCTTACAGCTGCAGATTCCCTGCTGGAATCCCAGCAGCTCTTCCCAGCCCCGTGCCCAGGTATTTTACAGGGATACAGATGAGGAAAGAAGCAGCAAAGAGGCTGGGTGGTCCCTCTGAGCTCCCAGCACTGGCACAAAATGTCTCTGTTGGGATCAAGGATGCGTTTTCCGAGCTTCCTCCAGACATTCAGTTGTGGTTTTACGTTGCTTTGCTGGCTTTTTTCTGCCTTTGCCCCCCATTTTTGAAAGCTCTACGGGTTTAGAAAATGCTTTAAAGGACTGCAGCCGCACCTGCTTCTCTGTTTTAGCACTGAGGCAGGGAAATGTGTATGGAAAAACACTGGGAAAGGATTCCCCAGGGAGCAGGAACAGCGTGGGGGCTGTTGGGAGCAGCCAGGGCAGGAGCCCAGCTCGCCAGCACTGGGAGCAGCTGGGAAGAAGAGAAATGGGAAAACACATGGAAGTGCTGAACTGGAGAATGGGGCACAAAACATTATCCCTCTGTGTTTTCCCTGTCCCACTGTGTGAGTGCTGCTCATTCCTGTGGATCTCAGTCTCATCCCACTCCTGGCAGCACGGTGAGAGCGTGGGTGGCATTCATGTGCTGCAGCCAGGCTTGTGAAACAGGAGAGTTTGGCAATTTTGGGAACAAAAATGAAGGAACCTGTGTGAAATTAAACACAGATGCGCAGAGGAGCATCCATGAATCGGGTGCTGGGACTCTGGGAATGTGTAAGGTGACAAAAAGTGCTGGTTTTCCAGGTGTTGCCAGGGTTAGAGTGGTGAATTTAGACTAGAAAACAGCCCGGGCATGTTGGAAGTGCTTGCTCATGGAGCAGTTTGATGAAGGAAAGCAGATATCTGTGCCCATCGTGAGAGAAAAGAAGGAAATGTGGGAATATTTCAGGTGTGAGGTGGCTCCCAGATTTGGGGGGTGAACTCTGTGTGTGAATTGACAGAAGGCAGCAGCAGGAAAGGAAAAGCACAATTTGCTCCTGCAGCTTCCCACATCCTCACAGATTTTGGGAGTGCACTCCCCAGTGTCCCACTCCGTGAATGGTTTTCCCCCTGAACTGGAAATTTGTATAAAGTGTGCAGCTCACCCCTTTCTGACACAGAAATATAGGGGCAAACCCTAAGAATCAGGTTTATGGTATGTACAATTGCTCCAAACCCACCGTTCCAAAAGAGATCTATGGCATAGACCTGAAAAAAATGGATTTATAATGTAAATATTACCAGAACATAGAGATTTTACTTTATATTTCATTTGAAAGACAAGGTGTTTACATTAGCATTGGGTTTTTGAGTGCTTTGAAACAGAAAAACCCATAACCCAAAGCTCCCAAGCTCACCCTGTTTGAGCTGGTGAACAAAACAGAGGTCGGTCACTTTGTGGGGACGCAGCCCTCACGGCCTGGAGAGAGAGATGGGAACAGCCTGGGACATTTTGTCCTATTTCTGGGACATGTGGGATGTGCCAGCACTGCCAGCCCCACAGGGACACAGCTCCAGGCACTGGCAGGTGACACCAGCCCTGTGACACTGGGACTAAAAGCAGCGATTTGGGACAGGTTTTTCCACACTGCTCTTGCCAGTTTTTGGCACAGGGTTTTCTCAGAGTGCCCTGGGGTTTGTTGGGAGCTTGGTGAGAGCAGCTGGCTCCAGAGAGGGACCTGTAGTGCTCAGGGCATTCAAGCTCTGCAGGCTTCACCTCGGCTTTTAGGAAGGAAAATCTGTCTATTTTCAGGGATTTCATCTGTTTGGAGTTGCCTGGCCCCTCACAGAGAGCAGGGAGGTGAAATGGCACTGGTTTGGTTCCAAACAGATCCCAGACTGGTTTGGGTGGGAAGGGATCTTAAAAATCATCTTGTTCCACCCCTGCCATGGCAGGGACACCTCCCACTGTCCCAGGCTGCTCCAGCCCCAATGTCCAGCCTGGCCTTGGGCACTGCAGGGATCCAGGGGCAGCCACAGCAAATCTGGGAATTCTATTCCAGAGCCTGCCCACCCTCACAGGAGCAATCCCTTTCCAATCTCCCACCCATCCCTGCCCTCTGGCAGTGGGAGCCATTCCCTGTGTCCTGTCCCTCCACCCCTGTCCCCAGCCCCTCTGCAGCTCTCCTGGAGCCCCTTCAGGCCCTGCCAGGGGCTCTGGGCTCTCCCTGGATCCTTCTCCTCTCCAGGCTGGGCATTCCCAGCTCTCCCAGCCTGGCTCCAGCCCTGGAGCATTCCCAAGGGAAGCACCACAGCTCTGTTTCCCAGCAGGGCTTTTCCCAAGTCAGGCTGAGGCTGCAGAGGGGGCTCAGCCCAGCCCTGGCACCCCTGAGCTCAGCAGCACCAGGATCCATCAGGGTGAGCAGAATAACAAATAAAGGCGGCATTCAATCACAAATATGTGAATGCATGCACAGAGAGGCTTCAGCTCCATTCCTTCCGTGGACATCTCCCTTTACACTGTCCTCAGCAGCCTCTCCCAAAGGAATGTTCCCCTGGGAATTTGGCAGCCCACACCTGCAGAGTCAAGGTCCCACTGGCAGAGCAGGAGTTTTTCCCCATGGATACCTTCAGACTTGGAATCTTACATGGTAGAAGCAGGAACTCTTTTTTTACCACCTTTCTGCTGTTTGTTGCAAACAGTCACAATTCTCAGCCAGCTCACGGTGCTCCTCACAGGAGATCTTTCAGAGCAGTTTCCTGCTTTAACAATATTTCTCAATAACTCTGAAATCTCTCAATAGTAGGAAAAAACACCAGATACTGAGCTTTTCACTTGGTGTCTGCATTTGTTCTTAAATTTACTGCCCTGTTTACATCTTCTTGGTTTTGTCGTCATCAGTATTCCAGTGAAATTAATTTGTCTTCACTCTGCTATTTCAGGTTTTATCTATCATTTTTAAAACATAAGTGAGAAAAACCTGCAAGTTTCCATTGGAATGCCCTCCCTTTTTAGCCAGGCAGAGCAGGGATGGGAAGGGAAGGTACAGCCCCCCTGCCACCCTTCCTGGGCTGCTCTCTGAGATCCCTCCAGCAGGAGCATCCTAAATAAAGAGTCACCATCTCTTTCTCCCAGCAGAAGCATTTTTCAATGGCTGGAGTGCACTGAAAAGGTGACAGATTTTTAACTTACCTAAGAGACAGTCAAACATTTTTTCCCTACCCTTTTGTGGTTTTTATGTGAAAACATCTTGGTTAAAACCCCTAATTTTGAAGCTAGTCATGACCAAAATACGTAATGTCATCCTGTTGTACTTTCCAGGTTAGAAATTACTGTCTCAAAGATTTCATTTCATAGCCAGAATTCTTCTGTTCCTCTTTTCCTCACAATTTCTCAAGGAAATGAATCCGTGTAGAGCCAGGGAAGTTTTATGATAATCAGGATTATTCCAGTCAGGATTTTAACTCCTCTTTCACTGCAAGGCAAGGAAAAGATTTGCAGGAACCTGCCCTGCTCCTGCCTGGCTTCCCTTCTCCCTTTGGGAGGGATGATGGTGCTGGCAGTGGTTCTTGGAACATGAATTGATGGTGGGATGCTCTTCAAAGGCCTGGGGACAAGCAGGATGTGGTGGAACACACCAGATCCCAGGGAGGCTTTGGGAATGCCCTGTTCATCCATTAGAAATCCAGATTTTCTGGGACAGTGGGAATCGCTGTGGGTGTGCTGCCCCCATGTTGGGTTCCTCATCCATGCAGGAAGGGGTTTCTCACTCCCAAACATTGTAAGGTTGATGAAATCCCCTGGATGCTTGGGTGACATGAAACAAACAGAAATGTGGCATGGTCTGAGCCAGGATTTGGGTTGGGATGTGCCAGGAAGCTCCCAGGGCTGGTGGGAGGAGAGCCCAGGGTGTGGGACAGCCCCACTGTGACACCCCAGCAGTGAATCAGATATCCCCAGGTATCACCCTGGACCACTTAATGAACTCCCTCGTGTATAAAATGTTTATAAATATTTGTGGATGAAGATACACAGGTCTATTTTTAAGATTTAAGTTAAATAAGTTAATGAATGGCTGGCCTTTTCTGCCTGAACGTGCAATGAGATATAATATACCTTTAGTCTACGATGGCCTAGGTACTGCTTAGTCTGTGATGAAAACTTTGCTGCTTTCCTACTGTTCTCAGAGAAAAAAAAAAAAAACAACCTATAAAAGACGTACAGGTTTGTTGCACAGGGACTACTGCAGCGAAGCTTTGTATTTGACCACTGGTAATATGAATGTGTTGTATTGACTTGTTGAAGATAATCATGAAACAACATATTTTAAATGTTACTTGCCTTATAGATTAGAGTACGACTATGTGGATATCATTTTTGTAAATACTGTTTTTTATAAATGTCTCTCCTCCATCCTCCCCGTCACCAATTTCACCGACTCTCAAATATGCAATTATTTACCATGCAGAGCGTTGTGACAAAGAAATCCCCACGTCAGAACAAAGTTTATTCATCCTATACATAAGAACCACATGAAATACCCAACTGAGTTGCAATTTAAATGTGATTATTATTATTTTTTTTCCTTGAAAATAAACAAAAAAAGTAAAACATTTCTTTTTCTGAGCTGGTTTTGCTACCACATGCCGGAGCACCCAGAGGAGCGGGCAGAGGGATTGAAGGCTGACCCAAAAAAGGGTCCCTGTCCCAAAAACTGTCATTGCTGTTGGAGTTATGCACAGTGTCCCAGCATGGGGACAGGTCGAGGGTGGCATGTGGGGACACACGAGGATCCACAGGGACTGTGGGGATGGATGGAGCTTGAGGAAATGGGGCTGTGGGGGCATGAGAGATGTGGGGTTGGGGGAACTGTGGAGGTCATTGTGTCACTTCAGGGCTGTGAGGACATGAGGGATGTGGAGTTGGGGGGACCTGTGGAGGCCATGGGGACACTTCAGGGCTGCGGGGACATGAGGGATTGGGGTTGGGGGACCTGTGGAGGTCATTGTGTCACTTCAGGGCTGTGGGGACACGGGTTTGTGAGGATCCACAGGGATCACGGGAATCTGTGTGGGCTATAGGGCCCCATGGGTACCATAGGGACCCACATTTTGGGGGCTGTGGGAACCCGTGGAGGCCATGGGGGCCTGAGGAGGTCACAGGGACCCTCAGGAGCCTTGAGAACATAAAGGCCATGTGGGGACATTTGGAGGCCATGGGGCCACACAGAATCTTTAGGTTTATGTGGGGACATTTGGGAGCTGTGGGGACATGTGGAAGTTATAGGACCATGTAGGGACCTGTGGAAGCCGTGGGGACAGGGAGGGATCTGGAGAAGCTCTAGGGATACATGGGAGCCATGGGAACCATGGGGACTGTAAAGGAATCCAGAGACCTGTGGAAAACACGGGGACATGCAGGAGTCATGGGAACCTCTGGGGACTGTAGGGACACACAGGAAGCTGTGGGACACCAAGGACTGTAGGAATGTGGAAGCCACGGGACGCACAGAGAGCGGTGGGGACCCGTGGGAGCTGTGAGGGCTGTGGGGACACACAGAGACCGCTGGAAACTATGGGAGCCAGGGGAGCCGCAGGAACTCACAGCCGTGAGGGTGGGAATGGCGGGGCCAGGAACGTGTGGGGACGAGGCGCGAACGGGAATACGGAGGCGGGGGACGGGAATACGGAGGAGGGGAACGGGAATACCAAGGGACGAAGGCCGGGAACGTGCGTAAATGGAGGCGGCGAACGGGAACGTGGGGGGATGTAGGCCGGGAATACGGAGGGTGGAGTCGGAGAACGGGAACGCGGCGGGCGGGCCCCGCTCCGGGCGCCGCCTCCCCTCACGCAGCTGAGGGCGATGGAGGGCGGTGAATCCCCCGCCGAGCCCGGCTCAGGTGGGTGTTGATTACCCCTCTAAAACCCTCCAGCGCTGCGATTGTGCCTTCCTAAACTCGGGCTCTGCCTCGCAGGACCTGCCAGGCGCTTCCCGGTGGCGGCGGTGGAGGAGATCCTGAGGGATGTGCTGGGGAGCGCCCTGAGGGAGCGGCGCTACGAGCCGGGGCCGTGCCTGGAGGCGGCCAAGGACATCGCCGAGGTGCGGCCGGGACGGACACTTGTGCCTCCATGGGTGCCCCAAATGTCCCCCAAAATGCCGGATAAAGTGTAAGATAAAGGCTGGAGGCGGTGTTGAGATGCCAGCAGGGGTTGCTCAGAGGACAGTGCAGACATATACGAGTTAGTTAATGGATTTACAGGCTGGTTTGGGTGGGGAGGGACCTTTAAGCTCATCCAGCCTCAGGGACACCTGCCACTGTGCCAGGCTGCTCCAGCCTGGCCTTGGGCACTGCCAGGGATCCAGGGGCAGCCACGGGTGCTCTGGGCACCAGTGCTAGGGAACAATTCCTAATTCCCAATATCCCATCCATCCCTCTGGTAGTTCAATACCATACCCCCTTGCCCTGCTGTAAATCCATCCCCATATTTGAAGATATATGAACTGATTCTGTTTTTCCCCGCAGGTCATTAAGGCGCGGGTCAAGGCGCTGGCGGTGCCCAGGTACAAGATCGTGGTGGTGGCACACATTGGGCAGCTGGGTGGGCAGAGCCTGCAGATCAGCAGCAGGTGCCTCTGGGATCCCAAGAGCGACACCTTTTCCTCCTATGTGTTCAAGAACACCTCGCTGTTTGCTGTGGCAAATGTCTATGGTGTGTATTTTGAATAGGGAGGCAGTAGAGTTTAGCAGCAGGAGAAATTAATGTTCAGCCTAACTCTTCCTGGCTCTGTTGAAAATATTGTGAAGGACCAAGGTACTCTCACCTGCTTTGAAATGTGAGCCTGTGGGTGAGTGGAATAAGGGTCTTTCCCGGGGTTTTCTCTGGGAAGTGGCTTTCTATGGCACAGTTTTGCAGCTCATTGCTGCTTTCAGAACTTGCTCTGTAGGGGAAATATTTTTAGAATATTGCCTGTAATTAATGTTTTCCCTGTTCTCTTCCAGGAAACGTTACTGGAAGTATTTGGATTAGGGAATAAACCATGGGTTTTGCCTGCCCACTTTTGGGGCTGGTACTGATGGTCCTGAGTCTCTCCTGGTGCAGCCATTCCCCACCCAGGTGGGGTCTGGCTCACCTCGCTCTGAATCTGAAACCAGACTTTTTGCTACCCCTATTTCCCAGCTGAAACCTGCTGTTAGGTTTTCCTGAGTCAGAGAACAAACCTATCACAAGCTGCTTATTTTATTACATTTTAGGTGCAAAGCTGATACCAGAACAGTAGTTAGTTGGGAAGAAACATTTCATGTACTCATGACTAAAAGTTTAACCCACTGTAAACACTGTGAAATGCAGACAACCTGAAGCCACTTGCTGGTGTGCACTGTGACATTTTAACACCAAAAGCTACAATTAAAGAACACAACTGAAAGGACCGTGGTTTCTGTCATGATTATTTTAATCCCTGGACGCTGTGACTCCGAGCTGCTGCCTTTCAGCACAGGGAGCTGATCTCTGTCCTGGTGCAGCCCTCGTTGCAGCAGGATGTGGCCAGCAGCTTGGCTGCCTCACGCTTGCTGAGCACAGGAACTCTGCTGGTGTTTTGCAAGTCTTGCTCAGCTTTGACATCCTGGGGTTCTTCTCTGTGGATTCCCAGCCTCAGCTCTGGGTGTGGTGAGAAGTCAGCATCACCCTCGTCCTCGTGTGGGAAATGCTGGGGGTTTTCACTCTCTGGCGCAGGAAAATGAGAAGTTAAAAGTCGTGGGAAGATGAGTAATTTATGCTTTTTATCTTTACTAGAAAGACAGACCAAGCTACAGCCAGGGAGCTGAGTGTTGCCCTCTGATAAGAGCACCGCATCACGGACTCCTCACTGTGAGGAATAATCTGTGATCAACGTGGTAAAACTGAGGAGTTCAGGGATTTATGTTAAAAAGTGTCCTGTGGTGCCTTGAGTCTTACACTAATACATTGCTTCTCCAGGAAAAACTATGATTTGGTGTGTCAGAGGCTCTTGACCAGCACATTAAGCTGGACCTGGGGGGTTCCTGAATTGCAGGTGTTGCATTAAGGCATCAGCTAGCCCAGAGTTCTGGTGTTCCCACAGAAATTACAGTCCAGCTGCAGCTGAAGTACCTCAGTACAGCTGGGTCTTGTGCAGTCTGTAAAGGTGTAGTAGCTCTCAATTTTTAAAAGCAAGGCTCTTCAACAGATTTTGGGAAGGGGGTTGCCCGTGCTACCACTTTTGTATTTGCTTAAAGCTGTTGCTACAAGAGACTTTTCCAAAAATGGAGATGTAGGAAGTGTAGAAAGCCTCTGCTGTCACCTTCCTCCATTATTTTCTTGTTCCCTATTTGTTTTGATCAGAGTACACATGTCTAGCTGTGCGTGTAATGGTTGAATTTTCTGACCATCAAATCAAAATTTTGAGTATCAAGAAATATGCTAGTAAGTATAAAAATACACAAAAGCATGTGAATGTGCTTAAATTGCAGAGCAGACATTCAACATGCTTTAATTACAACGTTTTATAAAGTTTCTGGTTTCTAGTGGGGAAAATGGAGACCACAGCAAGACACTTGCACGAGCAAAATTTGTCACTGAAATGCGATGGCAGATTTTCAGTGATAGCCTTGCCTCGGATCCTGTTCCTCAGGTGAGCTTGGAAAATCTTGGTCTGAATTATTTTTCTTTAACAAAACAGCCCATGTGAAAGTGCTTAAATTGCAGAGCAGATATTCAACATGCTTTAATTGCAAAGCTTCGGGTTTCTAGTGGGGAGAGTGAAGACCACAGCAAGACATTCGCACTGCCTTCAGTGAAACTTGTCACTGACAAGAGATGGCAGGTTTTCAGTGATAGCCTTGCCTTGGATCTCATTCCTCAGGTGAGCTTGGGAAGTCTTAGAAGTCTGAACTATTTTTCTTTAGCAAAGCAGCCCAGGAAGCTGAGCCAGACAAGCTGCAAGGAGAGGGAGCAGAGCACAGCCTGTGCTGGGGGGTTGGAGCTGCAGGGATTGAGGGGAGCAGGGGATGTGCTGCTCCCCAGCCCCTGGGATGCCCTGGGATGGGTACAAGCAGGCGGGCAGCCCCTGGGATGCCCTGGGATGGGTAGAAGCAGGCAGGGCAGCCCCTGGGATGCCCTGGGATGGGTAGAAGCAGGCAGGGCAGCCCCTGGGATGCCCTGGGATGGGTAGAAGCAGGCAGGGCAGCCCCTGGGATGCCCTGGGATGGGTACAAGCAGGCAGGGCAGCCCCTGGGATGCCCTGGGATGCCCTGGGATGCCCTGGGATGGGTACAAGCAGGCAGGGTAGCCCCTGGGATGCCCTGGGATGGGTAGAAGCAGGCAGGGCAGCCCCAGGGATGCCCTGGGATGGGTAGAAGCAGGCAGGGCAGCCCCTGGGATGCCCTAGGATGGGTACAAGCAGGCAGGGCAGCCCCTGGGATGCCCTGGGATGGGTACAAGCAGGCAGGGCAGCCCCCTGGGATGCCCTGGGATGCCCTGGGATGGGTACAAGCAGGCAGGGCAGCCCCTGGGATGCCCTGGGATGGGTACAAGCAGGCAGGGCAGCCCCTGGGATGCCCTGGGATGGGTACAAGCAGGCAGGGCAGCCCCCTGGGATGCCCTGGGATGCCCTGGGATGGGTACAAGCAGGCAGGGCAGCCCCCTGGGATGCCCTGGGATGCCCTGGGATGGGTACAAGCAGGCAGGGCAGCCCCTGGGATGCCCTGGGATGGGTACAAGCAGGCAGCCCGGGTTCCATGGCTGTACTCACCCTGCAGATCGCGGTCCCTTCTCCAGCGCGAGCCGCCGCAGGTGAACACCACGGCTCTGATGAAGTCTCTCCCACAGAGCCTCACCTTGCTCCCTTCCCCTGTCCCTTCCCGTGCCAGGAGCAGGAGAGCGAGGCAGCCCAGAGCCAGCAGCGTGCCCCTCATGCTGCCAACGTGGTGCTTCCCAGCTGGGTGTGGGGAATTCTGCCGGAGCCTTCCCATTTATACCGACGGTCTGTCCACTCCACTGGGTAACAGCTCGCTCTGAGGGTGGCAATGTTTGCTGAAAACAAATAAACTGCTTGTTTCTGGTCATGGTTGAAGTGCTTTGGGATCTCAGTCAGGGATGAGAGATTTCTGTACGTAGCTGCTTTACTGGGAACACCTGAGGTGTGACAGTTTATGGGGTATGGCTTGGGTGGGTGCAGTTAATGTGTGTTCTGCCAGAACAAAAGGGTGTTTGTGATGGGGTTTGTCCTCAGTGGGTTTGGTGTCTGTGTTCCCCACACAGCCTGATGCCCAGTCTGTTTGTGTTGGTGGTCCTAAAGAAGAATGGAATGAACTCCTCCCCATGATGTCTGCATCATGCACCTCTTCATTCCTCACCTTGGTTACTGCTAGCTGTGGGTGCTTGTGGGGAAACCCTGCCAGTGCCAAGCACTGCTAACAAAATTCACTCCAGAGGAGTTTGTGCCATGTATTCATATCCCAGCCAGGATTCCCAGTGTGCCAACGATCCTGCAGCACATGGAGCTGAGTCTCTGCTCTGGGAGCAGGGCTTGGTTCTAGGTTACTGGTTCCTAATGTTGGCTTTGGTGTATTTATAATTCTATAAAAAATCCTTGCAATAAAATGCTTCTAGGAGGAAATTTCTGACTTACATGGTCAGAAATTCCATATTTAAGAACAAAATACATGAGGAACTTTGGAGATCTTGAGCCCTTCCTAGCACCACAAGAATTTTCCAGCACCATAAAGTTACAGGTAATTGATTTTCACTGTGTGCAGGGTGGGTTATGATGTGTTACAGAAAGCTTGTTTTTTAGCAGTAAGCAAACAGTCACGGGCATGAATGGAAAATACAGGGTGTATTTTGGTCGGATTTATAATAATGATTAACAAATGATTCACCTAAACGAGTGTCTTTCCTTGAAACACACCAAGATGAATTTTATGTCGGGGGAAGTTTGCATGTCTCCTGTCAGGTGTGCAGCACACAGGAGGAAGTGGATGTTAATGCAGCACAAATGATCCTTAATTCAGTGCTGTGTTTGAGTGCTGGGTGTTTATTGTCAGGATAATGAGAGAGGCTGCATGTTCTGCATCCATAAAATACAGGTTTCCATACATCATGTGCTCGGAGCAGGGCTACAGCTTGTGCTTAATCACTCCTCTGGAGATGCTCCCTGTTTCCTGTGGCCAGCAAGTGCCTGGAAATCCAGCCGGGTATTTTTTTCTGTTTCTTCTCAAAAAAGCCAGCCCAGGCAGCCAAACACTGCCTGCTTTCAACCCAAGGAGGAAAGACTTTGGGGGAAAAGCAGGAAAGGATAAAAACCCAAGGAGAAAAGACTGCAGAGACCTTTCCATGATCAGGATTCCAGAGAAGGCCACCCATGCATGAGCACTGGTGGTGCACTGAGGGGACTTCCAGGAGGAAATCGAGGCCATTTGAAAGAAGTTTCTAAGCAGTGTGGCTTCAAAGAGAAACTTTATTGATTAACAAACATAACCAGTTTATGTTCACACTACAGCATTTCCTGAAGGGGAAGGGATATCAGCTACTGTTTAACAGCTCCAGCAGGAGCAACAATGTCATACAAGGAGCCAACCTGGAAAACAAGAGGAAAAAGAGCTGATTCTTCTGTGGAATTCTGTTAAAACTGGAAAAACAGCACTTTTGGCAGGCCAGGTTGGGTTACATTTGCACTCTCCTATTTGGCAGCATGCAAACATTATCTCGTTTCTAAAGGAAAATAATTCCCAGTGGTGTGGCAGCAGAAGAGCAGGAAGCACCACCTCTAACCCGGAATGGTGACCCCACCTATTGCAGCATTGCCCGGCTGGGTGTTTCCCGGGGTTGCCTGGCTGGGGACGGAGCCCAGGCCCTGAGGGCACGGCCATACCTGTTCGGAGCTGGGGACAGCCAGGCTGGGCAGCAGCCACACCCCCACCTGGCCACGGCTGTCCCCCAGGAGCAGGCACTCGGCGTTCCTGGCAAACAGCAGCGAGCTCAGGTTCCCCTCGGGGCTGGCAGCACAGCACAGCACCGGGTCGAAGCTGCAAGCCAAGAGTCAATGGGCACCATGCATGCATCAGCTGAAGGGCTGCACATCTCACTGGCTGTGGTCTAGGCTATCTCAGAAACTGGGAAGTGAGGCGGGGCTTGGTTTGGGCTCTGCCTGCTGAAAAATCCCAGCTGCTGTTAACTGAGATATCCTACTTGCCTAAAATCTGTCCTAACCTGGACAGTGGTGGTTAATATTTTTGTTAGATGAATAATTTGCAGGGTGGCAGGGTGGCAGGGTTCTGGATCCACCAGGGCTTCACACTGACAGTAACACAAAACCCAGAGCAGCTGGACAAGGTCACAGGTAACTGAGTCACCTCAACTTCAGACCATCCAATCTTTACCAAAGGCTCAGGTTTGTTATTTGTCCTCCTAACTCTGCCACAATTTCTGCAGAGAAAGGGCAGTTTTGGCAGTTTTACACTTCATCAGCTCCAGGAGGCATCCAGCTCCTTCTCTTCTCACCCCAAATCTCTGGTAACCACCATCTGCTTTTACACAACGAGTATTTACAAACATGGAGCTGTAATGATCTGATAAAAACACTGACTAGGTAACAGTGTGTGACAATTAAATTTCAGACTTTTCCTTGAGAAGAGTCCTTACTCACATGCTGACACTCAGGTCCCAGATCTCCACCCTCTTCTCGTTCACTGCTGCGAAGATGAGGGCTGAGTGTGGAGCCCAGCTGATGTCGTGAACAACAGCTGTGACAGAGGTGAAGGTTAAAAGGGGGGTGTGGGAATCCCGGTGCCACAAGAGGATGCTCCAGTCTGCAGAGCAGCTGAGGAACATGTCAGTGCTGGTGGGATTCCAGGCAACTTTGTACACAGGGCCCTGTTTGGAGAGAAACAAACCAGAACTGGGTGCTGCTGCAGAGCTACAGAATCTCTTCTAGAGCTACCCAGCCTTCCTCCCACAGGTAAGACTATTTAACTCTACAGGACAATCAGGTGTCTGATTGCTGTCTTAGAATAAAGCCAGAGCTAAAGCTTTAAAACAGTTTATAGTATCAGTTTTAATAAATTACTTGAAAAATTCCTGATAGATTGAAAATTCCTGACAGAAAGTAATGCTGTAGGACTGTGATGCTTTATGCTATGGGAATTCATTCCTAATATAAGAGAAGAAGTTTAGGTTTCTTTTGTTGCAGATGCTCACTAAATATAAGCAAAGATTCCATTTTTGAGTTGAGCAGTTCCTGCTGTCCTTGTTTACAGTGTCACTCACCTCATGGCCTCTGTATGTGCCCAGAATTTGCTCCTTGCCTGAGCAAGAGCAGCAGTAGATGTGTCCCTCTTCTGTTCCAGCAAGAAAAATATCAGTATCCTGAAAGAAAGGGCAGAGTGGCCTAGGTTGGATGGATTTATCACTCCTGCAGAAATCATCCAGGGCTGGAGGAGTTCAGAGCCAAGGAGGAGCTTCTGTGAGTGGTGGGGAAAGTGGAACCACAGCGTTGCACATTTCCTGGGCGTGTTCTCCACCAATGCACAACGTGCTGGGGTTTGACTCCTCAAAATCTTGGATTTTCAGCAATCCATGTGGAAAATACATGAATTCTTTGAGTGCTCTGTGGAGGAAGGACTCAGCTGGATGAAGAAAAGCTCAGCTGAGTCCTGGATGTGGGAGGTGTTGGACAAATTCTCCCAGCCTTGGCCATCACTCAGAGGGGAACTGCCCTGAGGCCTGCCCAAGGAAATGTGAGTAACGTGCCTGGGAGTGATGCCTGAAGTTTGAGCTTATTTACCCTATAAATCTATTTCCCACAATTTACCCTATAAATCCATTTCCCACAATTCTGTACTGCATTGGTGTATAACTCTGAATGGTATATAAATGTTAGCAAGTTCTCCTCTCAGCTCAGTCCCACAGAACAATCCTTTTCCAGCCCAAAACGAAGGACACCACTGCAGCTTCAGCCCCAAAAATTGCAAACAACAGGGAACGGGGGAGAGCAATCTCAGAGGATGGGACTGCAGAACCTGAAGCTGGAATTGGACACTGAACCCCAACATGGAAATGGACCAAAACTTATAAAAGGGTGAAAACTCCTGAAAACACCCATGGTCCATCCTGGGTGTAGCCCTGGCCAGGCTCTTGCACTGCCCAAGTGTATCATTCAAAGGCCTTTTAATAAATCCCCACTTTGTTCCTTTAACACTGCCCAGCCTGTATTCCTCCCCGTGTTCCAGGCAGCCTCTCTGGGCATCAGGAAGACAGGGCTTGTTTTACCACTTCACCCATTTGGGGTAAACCTTAGTAGCTAGAAAGCAATTTATTTCAAAATTAACATGCTTTAAATAGCAGTGCCAAGTCCCTGGCTAGCTCCCACCTCTGCTGCAGAGTTTTCCTGGCTAACACTCCAGCCAGGATGGGCTTCCTGAGCCTACCTTTGGATGGAAGTCAAAGCACATTCCAGCTGCCTGCTGTGATATGGGACCTTCACATTTCCTTTCTCTCTCGCCTGGTAATTTTTTCTTCTCACTTTCTGTTCGTTTGATTTGCATCAGATCTGTGCAGAGAGCAGGAGGCTTTGTCAGACGGGAGTGAGGAACCTGTGCCGCTCTGGGATGCCCAGCAGCTCTGAGATGTTTTGTGGGATTACTGGTGTAAAGAATGCCAGCTGGGGTCAGAGAGAGCAGTTTCAGGGCTCACCAGAGCAATCCAGCCTTTGCTGAATGAACCACTGGGTCACCCTCCCATCTCCTGAGATGCACATCAGTCTCTCTTCTTTGTCACCTGCTGTTGCACCTCCTTCCTGCTCCACCCACTTCAGCTGCCACACAGGACCTTTGTGCTTATTTAGGCATGCACTGGGACAAAAAAATACATGTGGTAAATCACAGGTGAGCAAAGACAAGACAGCATGTTTGAAAAATAATTAAACTTCCACTTTCTAATGACTGTTAAGTCTTATAACAGAAATGTTTAGCTTTTCTTTTTAAAAAAATGGTCTGAACACTGGGGTTGTTTTCTCTAGAAGAATGTTTCCTTATTAAACATGTTTGATAATTAGTTTCAGGGCACTGTTTATGTGCTTGTGCCATGAAATCAGTCTGCACCTTGTAGGAAAGACCTGGGGAGCTGCCCTTAGGGCAGGTGCTTCCTTTATCACCCACCCATCCCCTCTCTCATTTTATTCTTAATTCCTGCTCACCCCTCACTTTTGTTTTGGCAAGAGGGATCAGAGAGAAAGCACCAAAAGCTACCCCTAGTGTGCCACAAGGATTTATTACCCGGGGCTGGACTGTCCCAGAATATGAATTATTTATTAATGAATCTATAATTGACGGGGTGCATAGCTGCAGTCCCTGAGGCTCCCCGTTGGCCTGTCCCAGCCCTGCTGGCTCAGGAGAGGAGGAGGAGGATGAGGAGGACGTCCCTGACCTGCTGTCCAGCAGCGCGGTGTCCTGGCGGCCGCGCACGTCGTAGACGGCCACGCGGCCACTGGCTGTCCCCACCGCCAGCAGCTGGGGCCTGGCCCGGGAGAAATCCACAGCGGTGACGCCGTGCTCGCAGCAGAAAATGCGCTCTGGCCACTGCCCGGAGAGAGCACAGCAACCCCTGAGCCGGGCTGGCTGCCCCCTCACCCGTCTGAGACTCAGAAATGCCAGGGATGGTGCCCACGGGACCAGAAATTCTGACTGGCGCCACGTGTTTATTGCTACAACTGATAAAATTAGGAAAAGGATAAAGATTGGGCAGAAATATGACACTGGAAAATAAGTTAGATGAGGCTACTCCCAACCAAATACATAAAAATATCTGTGGTGACAGCAGAGAATCATGACAGTATTTGGTACGGCAAGGCTGCTCCAAACCAAATACATAAAAATATCTATGGTGGCAGCAGGGAATCATGAGAGTATTTGGTACAGCAAGGCTACTCCCAACCAAATACATAAAAATATCTATGGTGACAGCAGAGAATCATGACAGTATTTGGTACGGCAAGGCTACTCCAAACCAAATACATAAAAATATCTATGGTGGCAGCAGGGAATCATGAGAGTATTTGGTGTGGTAATGATATATCAAGGATTTGACTCTGCCTGGTCTAAATTAGTCTAATAGAATTTTGGCCAAGAGAAGTTCGTAGTAGAAATCAAACTGGAATGTTGTAATTTATGGCAATCAGAATTTTTTTACTTTGGGACACCTTGTAAGTGAGATTTCAAAATTATTTTTTTTAAATGGTTGGTTTTAATGATTGGTTTTAAATGATTCATTCTTTTAATGGTTGGTTTTAAATGATCCCTTCTCAGATGGATCTGCAGAGGTGTAAATGTTACATCTATGAAATTTCCTCTTCCGCTGACAGTGTTGTGAGAAGTTAGAGTAAATAACTGTAGCTAAAAGGGAAATACAGCAGAAATTGTCAAGAGAAAAGCAGATTGCAGGGAAAGCAAACAAAAGGGCTCGTTACCATGGGGTTCTTCAGCGACCAGCAGCAAGCCAGACCTTTCTTCTTACCCCGAGAAACAAATTCCCTGTAACCAACAGCCAGGAGATCCTGCAAGCACAGAGCAACAGCAGGGCCTCAGATCCACCTGGAGCTCCGCAGGACATTTCCAAAGCTCCTTTGTGTCTGGAATAACAAAGCTTCTCTCCCATGGAGGAGATACATTGCTCTATAATCATATTTTACTGTGCATTATTTAATAGAGTACTTCTAATTTTCCCCTTCAGGGTCAGCTGTAAAAGGAGCTTCAGAGAGCACCTCAAATTCCGGGTTTTAGCTTTCCACAATCCAGTGAATTCCCTTCATTCCTTTCCATAGGCAGAAGTAAAAACCAGCAGCCTTTAGCCTTCATCTCCAGTAATTTTTCTTGTCTTGCACTCAACAAGTAGTTTGTGAAACTCACATTTTAAAAGGAGCTGATTGTTTGCCCTGTATTCTAAGACTGAAGTCTCTAAATGTGTCTAACTTTTTAATATCTGGAGATTTGGTGCACTAAAAGCATGAAATGGTCTTTGTTTTCTCTCTTTCCCCCCCCCTCACTGGGTTTCTGTTTCTCATCCTCAGCTGCTTTTTGCCTCTCTTCCATTCATTATTTTTGTTTAATAAATGAGTTCTGGTGGGCAAACAGAGATTTACATGACCAGATTTAGGAAGCTTTGTCTTCTGTGCTGTTATTGTGCATCTTATCCTTGAATTTTGAGGAATTCTGCTGTTTTGGGAGGCTCCTGTTAGAGACAAAGATGTGGTGTCTAAACTACCACAAACAAACTCCATCAATGAAAACAAAGTTTAGCAGCAGGGGTTAAATTTCAATTTTAGAACAGCCCAAGTCTATGAACATTGCTGCTCAGGGAGCAATTAATGAAATTCTGGGCCGATTAAAGCTGTGGTGTGTAGGGAAGCCCATAGGTTAAAGTGAGAGCGAGAGATTGGATCAGGATTTATTGCCAGCCCCAGCTGCCTGTCCCAGTCTGTGGCCAGCTCAGCTCAGGAGGGTTTGTGCACTCACAGGGTTTGCTTTGTTCCAAGACATGCTGCTCACGCTGTGGCCCCTGGTTAAATCACACCTGTAGGACCACAGCAGCTCCAGCCTGGGGCCTGCCTCCTCTGCTGGGCCTTCAGCTGCCTCTGCTGCTTCCTCCTCATCCTCATCCTCATCCTCATCCTCCTCCTCCTCTTCATCTTCTTCCGCCTCAGTGTCTGAGGTGACAACGGGTTCTAAAATGCACAGATACAGAGTCTGAGTGGAAATATTTCGCTTACCTCATTACAGGTATAATTGTATACATAATTTATATTTATTTTTATTAATATTTATTTTTACATACTATTGTATATATATTATTTTATATTTATATATTATTTTATATTTATATATAACCTATGTAATATAACCTATATTATTAAATATTATATTATTAAATATTAAATAACCTATATTATTATATATAATCTATATTATTATAGGTTGTTATCTCACTCCAATTATTCACACCAGAAGAAAAATTTGCCGGGAAAGGGGAAGGGAAGGGAAGGAAAGGGGAAGGGAAGGGAAGGGAAGGGAAGGGAAGGGAAGGGAAGGGAAGGGAAGGGAAGGGAAGGGAAGGGAAGGGAAGGGAAGGGAAGGGAAGGGAAGGGAAGGGAAGGGAAGGAAAGGAAAGGAAAGGAAAGGAAAGGAAAGGAAAGGAAAGGAAAGGAAAGGAAAGGAAAGGAAAGGAAAGGAAAGGAAAGGAAAGGAAAGGAAAGGAAAGGAAAGGAAAGGAAAGGAAAGGAAAGGAAAGGAAAGGAAAGGAAAGGAAAGGAAAGGAAAGGAAAGGAAAGGAAAGGAATTAAGACATCCTAACTTCTAAAACTGTGCCTAAAATTGCTTGGGGACAGAGCAGACAGCTGGATTGGGCTGGAGTGAGCCAGGTCTGCTGCAGGTGCATTTAGCTAGCCAGGCAAAAGTGAGGAAATTCTGTGGAAAAGGAGGAGTTTCTGGCTGGAAAGAGGGTACTGAGCAAGGAACAAACCTATGAGGACGGGAATCTGCCGATAGACTGCGAGCTTGGGTTGGAAAATGTTCTCCATGAGAATCCTCTCCATGACAACTAAATCCTGCTGCAGCTTTGCTGAGGTCAGGATTGCTCCTGAGTGGCATTCCTGCTCCTCGGGGCTCCTGGCAGGAGCAGCACTGTCTGCAAGGGGGATGGAAGAAGCTGAATTACAGAATCCTGGCATATTCCAGGCTGGAATGGACCCACAAGGATCCATGGATGCAGCCCAACAGGCCCATGCTGCCTGATAACAGATAAATGGCATAGAAATGCTTTGAACATGATAAAACTTCACACAGAAAGATCAAGGGATAAGAATTTTCCTCCACCTGAAAAAAGCAGAGAATTCCAAAAATACTTTCACTGTGATTTTTTTTCCCTATAATTTTCTTATTATTTTATCATCTTACCATTTTTTTCTCATTATAATTTCCTTATCTTTTTCAGCTACTCCTGGAATTTTTCACAAATGGTGTTTTGCTTTTACTTTTTAAAGTGAGTACCAGCCATCTCTGTCGCTGGGTATTTCTCTTTATTTAAGATGATTTCTGATGGCAGTGTGCAGAGAAGTGCAGCCCTGCCCAAGATTCTTCAGCAGACTCACTTGCAGGTCCCAGGGATGTTTTCCAGGAAGTTTTCCCCACAGATCCCAGGGATGTGCCTGGTTTAGGAGGATGAGGAAGGGCAGAAATGGGAAATGTTACCTGTGGCAGAAGGGACAGCCCCAGGCCGACCCTGCTCTCCAGCTGTGAGAGACGTGCTGCTTGTCCCTGCTGGGCTTTTGGGTCCTTCTGTCTCTGCAGGTTCTGCTCCTGAGGCATCCAGGGGATGGTCCAGATCCCAGGGAGTCACCACCACCCCTGGGAATGAATTATTTGCATTATTATATTCTTTTTTTTGCATTATTATATTCTTTTTTTACATTATTGCAGGGAGCTTCCTACACCCCAACTGCTGGACTGGGCTTTGGAACCACCTCTGCTTCCAAAGCTGTTGGTATTTGAACTGATACTTTTCATTTAACATTTTAATTTCATCATTTAATTGCCATCCTTTACAAATTTACAGAAAAGGTTGCCTGTGCTTAATAAGAATCATTAAAGCAGATTATTTTAAAGCTCCTCCTGTTGTGTGATGCTGCAGCTCCATCAGGGTTTTTGCCTTGATGTGCTCAAGGGCTGGAATGAGCCCTGCTGATGCCACAAAACAAGTGGCAAATAGCTTTTCAAAACAGATTATTATCTACTTTTGGGGTTTTACATACACTAAGACACAGGAAAAGTGTTTAGAACAGCATTCCCTGTAATTTCTTTAGCCTCTCACACACAACAATAACGTTCTCTGGGAGCGTTAACAACAATTTTATTGCAATGGATTCAGTGTTCCAGCACTAAATTCAAGATTTAGGAGGGGCAGAAAAGGCCACCACAACCCACAGTGTCCTGCCTGCACTCAAAGCTCTGGAAGTGGAAATTGAGGGAACATCTGCTCAGAGATGGAAGTAAAAATTCCCTTTTGTCAGTGCCAGGTTTACCTTTCTCTGCCACGGTGATGGTCTCACATTGCACCTCCTTGGTTTTGGCAGCTCCAGAGAAGGTTTGCACGATTTTTTCTTCAAAGTACTCACTGTCAATTTTAGCCTCACAAAGCTCTGTGTAAATCTTATTCCTCTCCCTGGGGAATAAAGGAAACGGTGCCTGGTGAGTCCCTGGGAAATCCTGCCTGGAATTCTCAGGGTCTGGAACAAGGAGCTGATCAGGAGAGGCTTTGCCATGTCCCCCATGCACTGCTCTCTGCATTGCTGGGTGAAATCTCAGCCTTGGATTATTCAGCAGCTCGTTCTGATCTTTGTGATGCTGCCCTAAAACAGGAATGGCCTGTGCAGAACAGAGCCCAGAAAAAGCAAAATTCCCTTTGCCAGCTGCCCCTGAGCTTTGGGGAATTCAGAGCTCTCTCTACCTGGGAGTGAAAGGCAGGAGACAAAAAGGAAAGTTCTCCTTTTCTGTTCCAGCACTCCCACACAGCCCTGGTGGCTCAGGGAGCACCAAGGGGAGCTGCCTGCTACCTTCAACTCGTCCTAATTAATGAATAATTAGAAGTACCCACAAGAATCAACGCAGCAGCTTGGAATGTCTTACTGCTTTCATGGAAATCAAATTATCACCCTCCTCCACCCTGGATTCTCCTAAGCTGCCATGGATTCTCAGTGGAAGGGGGGAAGAATTTCACCCACAACAGGGAGCTGTAAGAAATGGGGGCCAGCTGTGAAAAACACGTTTATTTTCTTGTGAAAATTTTAAAAGTTTCATAAAGGATAACAGGAGATAAAGAACACAGAGTGAAGATGAGGGCTGGGTGCATCTTGGCACTCAGCCAAGAGCACACTAATTTTTGGAGATGCCTTTTAAATATTTTTCTATTACGTTAGCTTGTTGTATATTCATAAATAATCAAGTTAAGTAAACTTTTTCTTAAACTAGTTTACATATTCTAAGAATTGTTTAGCATGGCTCCTCTTCAGGTCTTTTATATAGCATCTGTATTTTTTGGTTGTGGGTTTAGGTTTTTCAATTACAATTTTTATTTATTTATTTATTTATTTATTTAAAATATGTTATTTATTTATTTATTCTTTTATTTTGTTTAGGTGCTGGCCCACACTGTCTTTAGACAATGAGTGCTGATAGTTGGTATATTTGTAGTAGGTCTCTTCTTTAATATGTTTATTGGATGTTATTTCATCTAAGTTGGTACTTTAACACAAGTATGCTTATATCAGCTATTTCACTACTATGTCTAAGCTTAATTAACATAGAATAAAAAAAAAGATAAAAATAAAATAAAATCTAAAATTACTGTATCTTTATAACAATATATATAAATATATAGCAATATATAAAACCACAATATATATTAAAATATATATTCTATAAGATATATAGATATAATATCTAAAAATACACATTATTATATATAGCAATACATAAAATATATAATATATAGCAGTAAAATATAAATGAAATTATATATTTAAGCAAAGTTATTTTAACCCTACATGTATAAAATCTATTTTAATATTAGCAATATATAAAAATAATACATATATAATATATATAGCAACATATATATAAATAAAAATGATACGTTTATAGCAAAGTTCTTTTAACACTACATGTATGAAATCTCTTTTAATATTAGCAATATATATACAAATTTAATATATATACATATTTTATATATAAAAATAAAAATTATATATTTATAGCAAAGTTCTTCTAACC
Source organism: Ammospiza nelsoni (assembly GCF_027579445.1). Lineage (NCBI taxonomy): Eukaryota > Metazoa > Chordata > Aves > Passeriformes > Passerellidae > Ammospiza > Ammospiza nelsoni. Next base: position 35,220,268 of record NC_080641.1, read on the forward strand.
GTACATGTATAAAATACATTTTAGTATTTACATTTATATGTAAATATTGTGTATATATAATATAATATAATATAAATAGCAATGTATATAAAACCAATATATTTATAGCAAACTTATTTTAGCCCTACACATATGAAATCTGTTTTAATCTTTGCAATGCCATTGGTGACTCACAGCACCCTGGGAGCCTCCTCTGCCTCGGTGGACACGAGGGCCGTGGGCAGGTGCAGCATCCAGCGCGTGTCTGTCTCTGTCAGCAGCACCTCCACCACCTGCTCCAGCTCTGCCTCTGTCAGGGCTGCCTCCTCCTCCTCCTCCTCCTCCTCCTCCTCCTCCTCCTCCTCCTGCTGTTCTGCTGGGGACCAGAGCACAAACAGCACCTTGGCTGCTCCAAACCAACGGGAAAGTAATGCTGGGAATCCAGCAAATCCCAGAATACAGAACTGCACACGGGAAATGTCCAACTGCTGGGTGTGCTCTTTACCAGACAGGCTGAAATCTGCGTCTGCCTCAGGCTCTGCCTCATCCAAGCCGGGCTTGGTCGGTGACGCGTCCTGGGGTGACGTCCACAGGCTGCTGCCATGTGTCCTTCAGGGAGGAAAAACAAGCAGGAATTGTCTCAAAAACTAAAAAGTGTTTCTTTTCTGGAGGTACTTTTAAGTAAGTATAAGTATTTTTAATTATTAGTATTTTAATTATTAGTATTTATATATAAATACTATTAGTATCTATATGTAGTTATTAGTATTTATATATAAATATTATTAGTATTTATATTTAATTATTAGTATTTTAATTGTTAGTATTTATATTTAAATATTATCAGCATCTATATTTAATTATTAGTGTTTTAATTATTAGTATTTATATTTAAATATTATTAGTATTTATATTTAATTATTAGTGTTTTAATTATTAGTATTTATATATAAATATTATCAGTATTTATATTTAATTATTAGTATTTTAATTGTTAGTATTTATATTTAAATATTATTAGTATCTATATTTAATTATTAGTGGTTTAATTATTAGTATTTATATTTAAATATTATTAATATCTATATTTATTAGTATTTTAATTATTAGTGTTTATGTTTAAATATTATTAGTATCTATATTTAATTATTAGTGTTTTAATTGTTAGTATTTATATTTAAATATTATTAGTATCTATATTTAATTATTAGTGGTTTAATTATTAGTATTTATATTTAAATATTATTAGTATCTATATTTAATTATTAGTATTTAAATTATATTTTTTAAGTTATTTTTTATAGATATTTGATCCTGGTTGCTATCCCAAGCCCTGGGGTTGTCCTTTGGACCAGCCAGCCTGGGAAACATGGCAAAAAAGCAATCTTCATCTCAGAAATCAGTGTTTACTATTGTAATTATAAATTGTAATCAATTACAATTATTCCTTCATTTTGATAATGCTGTGGCTCAGGATTTTTCATTTAAAACACCAATAATTATTTCCCTTCTTTGCTTGACTTAATTGAGTTTGTCAGCCCAAATTCCACGGAGTTTGTTTTTCCCCTCTGTGCTGGAGGTTTGTAAATGAAAGTGTAGGGAAACATAATTTAGGAGTTTTAACTCCAAATTTTTTGTTCAAGAGCATTTTTGGAGATGGATGCACATAACCACACAGAGCTAACTTGCTTAAATATTATTAAAGCAGAGAATTTTTATTATGCTAAACATATTTTGATAGTTGAACTGGTATTTTTAATATCCTAATTCGATATTTTAATTTCTATATTTTATAATTTTGCATAAAAGCTTGTCTGCACTTACAGATAAAATACTTTAAAATACATACTTTATTTTTTTAAAAAATACTTTAAATGCTTTATTTTTTTTTAAATAAAACTTTTCTTGCCTGGCAGCATTTGGGTCTGGCTGGAAGAGGGGTTGGGGTGTCACATTCTTCCCTTCCTCATCAAAAACCTGGAGAAAAATTGGAATAATTTTCAGGATCATTTCCCTGTGTTATAGGGAGGGCACCTGGAAGGGGTTTGAATTCCTGCTTTCCTGCAGGACCAGCCCCAGTTTTGGGGATTCTTTGGGAAAAGCCACTCCTGTCACTGGGCTTGGAGGGGCAACCCAACCCTTCCAGGCCTTCCCACCTTTCCCAACCCAATAATTCCAGGGTTTCTGAGATCCTTCCTGCATGTGGATTTGGGGCTTTTCCCACCTTTCCCAAGGGTGCCCAACCCAATAATTCCAGGGTTTCTGAGATCCTTCCTGCACGTGGATTTGGGGCTCTTCCCACTTTTTCCATCCCAAGAATTTCAGGGCTCTTTGGTTTTTCCCACAGGTGGATTTTGGGCTTTTCCCACCTTTCCCAGGAGCACCCACCCCAACTATTCCAGTTCTTCCCACAGGTGGATTTGGGGTTCTTCCCACCTTTCCCAACCCAAGCATTCCAGGGATTTTTGGTTCTTCCTGCAGGTGCTTTTTGGACTTTTCCCACTTTTCCCAAGGTGCCCAACCTAACTATTCCAGGGTTTCTGAGATCCTTCCTGCACATGCATTTGGGACTCTTCCCACCTTTCCCAACCCAGCCGTTCCAGGGCTCCATGATTCTTCCCTCAGGTGCATTTTGGGCTTTTCCCAAGGGGGTCCAACCCAACCATTCCAGGCTTCCCACAAATGGATTTTGGGCTCTTCCCACTTTTCCCAACCCAACCATTCCAGGACTCTCTGGTTCTTCTCAGACAGGTGGATTTTGGACTTTTCCCACCTTTCCCAAAAGCACCCAACCCAACCATTCCACAGTTTCTGAGATCCTTCTGGCAGATGGATTTGGGGCTCTTCCCACCTTTCTCAGAAGCACCCAACCCAACCATTCCTGGCCTTCCCTCAGGTGGGTTTGGGTTATTCCCACCTTTCCGAACCCAACCATTCCAGGGCTTTTTGGTTCCTCCTACAGACGCTTTTTGGGCTTTTCCTGCTTTTCCCATCTTTCCCAACCCAAACATTCCAGGATTTCCATGATCCTTCCTGCAGGTAGATTTGAGGCTCTTCCCACCTTTCCCAAGGGTGTCCAACCCAACCATTCCAGTTCTTCCCACCTTTCCCAACCCAACCATTCCAGGGCTCTTGGGTTCTTCCCACAGGTGGATTTGGGGCTTTTCCTACTTTTCCCAACCCAACCATTCCAGGGTTTCTGAGATCGTTCCTGCACGTGGATTTGGGGCTCTTCCCACCTTTCTCAACCCAACCATTCCAGGGTTTCTGAGGTCGTTCCTGCACGTGGATTTGGGGTTTTTCCCACCTTTCCCAACCCAACCATTCCAGGGTTTCTGAGATCGTTCCTGCACGTGGATTTGGGACTCTTCCCACCTTTCCCAACCCAACCATTCCAGGGCTCTTGGGTTCTTCCCACAGGTGGATTTGGGGCTCTTCCCAAGGGTGTCCAACCCAACCATTCCAGGGCTTTTTGGTTCTCCCCACCTTTCCCAACCCAACCATTCCAGGGTTTCTGAGATCGTTCCTGTGCGTGGATTTGGGGCTCTTCCCACCTTTCCCAACCCAACCATTCCAGGGTTTCTGAGATCGTTCCTGCACGTGGATTTGGGGCTCTTCCCACCTTTCCCAACCCAACCATTCCAGAGTTTCTGAGATCTTTCCTGCATGTGGATTTGGGGCTCTTCCCACCTTTCCCAACCCAACCATTCCAGGGTTTCTGAGGTCGTTCCTGCTCGTGGATTTGGGGTTTTTCCCACCTTTCCCAACCCAACCATTCCATGGTTTCTGAGGTCGTTCCTGCACGTGGATTTGGGGTTTTTCCCACCTTTCCCAACCCAACCATTCCAGGGTTTCTGAGATCGTTCCTGCACGTGGATTTGGGGCTCTTCCCACCTTTCCCAACCCAACCATTCCAGGGTTTCTGAGATCGTTCCTGCACGTGGATTTGGGGCTCTTCCCACCTTTCCCAACCCAACCATTGCAGAGTTTCTGAGATCGTTCCTGCACGTGGATTTGGGGCTCTTCCCACCTTTCCCAACCCAACCATTGCAGAGTTTCTGAGATCGTTCCTGCACGTGGATTTGGGGTTTTTCCCACCTTTCCCAACCCAACCATTCCAGGGTTTCTGAGATCGTTCCTGCACGTGGATTTGGGGCTCTTCCCACCTTTCCCAACCCAACCATTCCAGGGTTTCTGAGATCGTTCCTGCACGTGGATTTGGGGTTTTTCCCTCCTTTCCCAACCCAACCATTCCAGGGTTTCTGAGATCATTCCTGCTCGTGGATTTGGGGCTCTTCCCACCTTTCCCACCCAACCATTGCAGGCCATGGCCCGGGTGGATTTTGGCTCTCCCCCCTCACCTGCGGGGCTCCCTGGCTGCCCCCGAGGACCCCGCCCTGGGGGGCTTTGCCCAGGGAAGCCGAGGAGGCCGTGGAGGCTCCGCGGGGGCTCGGGGCTCGGCTGGCGCCCGGCCGTGCCCTGCAAACAACACACGGGAACATTCATTTGTAAACATCCATCTGTTACCTGCTATTAGAAAGGACTTAAACCGTCTATAATAAAGGATTTTTATTAGAAATTTATTATATATTACCTAAAATTATAAAGGACTTAAACCATATGTAATGAAGGATTTTTACGATTTCTTAAATATTATCATATATTATATATATGATTATATATATATTACCTAATTATATATTATATATTATAGATTATATATTACCTAATATTTTATATATTATATAAATAATATATATTATTTATACAATATATAAAATATATTTATATAATATATAAAATATACATATAATAAATATATATATAATATATTATATATTACCTAATATTTTATATTTATATCTTTATTCTATATTTATATCACCTATATTTTTAAGGATGCAAACCATTTATAAGAAAGGATTTTTACAATTTCTTTAACATTAGATTGTATATTATCTAAGATTTTAAAGGACGTAAATAATTTATAAGAAAGGATTTTTACCATTTTTTTAACATTATGATACATTATATATTACCTAATATTTTAAAGGATGTAAGCCATTTATAAGAAAGGATTTTTAAAATTTCTTATATTACAACTTATTTTTAATAATTGCTTATAATTCCCAATCATTTAAAAGGATTTTAACAATTTTTAACTATTTATAAGAAAGGATTCTCATAATAGATTATATATTATCTAATATTATAAAGCATGTAAACCATTTATAAGAAAGGATTTTTACCATTTCCTAAATATTATAATAGATTATATATTATCTAATATTATAAAGGATGCAAACTTTTTATAGGAAAGGATTTTTTACCATTTCTTAAATATTATAATTGATTATATAATACCTAATATTTTAACCATGTAAATAATTTATAATAAAGGATTTTCACAATTTATTATCTATTATAATAGAATATATATTACCTAATATTTTAAAGGATGTAAGCCATTTATAAGAAAGTATTTTTACCATTTCTTATCTATTATAATTGATTATATCTTACCTAATATTTTAAAGGATGTAAACAATTTATAAGAAAGGATTTTCATCTTTTCTTATATAACTTATTATTTATTACCAATTATTTTAAAGGATTTTAACAATTTATAATAAAGGATTCTTACATTGATTATATATTATCAATTATGTTAATGGATTGCAACCACTTATAGGAAAAGATTGTTACCATTTCTTATAGAGTATAACTTATATATTACCAATTATTTTAAAGAATTTTAACCATCTATTGCTATTTATAAGAAAGGTTTCTTCCAATTTCTAATGTACTATAATTTATTATAAAATATAAATTATTTTAAAGGATTTTAACAATTTAGAATAAAGGATTCTTATAATTAGTTATATATTGCCAATTATTTTAAGGGATGTAAATCACTTCATAATCAATACAATAATGTAATAAGTAAAATATTTGTAGCAATTTATTTATCATAAACTATTATGTATTATGACATATTATTGAAGGTAATTTGTTATGTATTACAATTTTTTATGTATTACCAATTATTTTAAGGGATGTAAATAATTTATAATACAAGATTGTGGGACTGCAGCTACTTATGGATTATGATTTATGATATATTAATAATTATTTCAAGGGATCTTAAGCACTTATAAGGAGTTCAGCCATTTGTTATAATTTATTGTGTACAATAATTAATTACATATTGACAATTATTGTAAAGGATTTTGACCATTTATAAATAGGGCTTTTGACTATTTATTTGTTATAACTTCTTATGCCTCATAATTTATTGAGAATGTAATTTATTATAGAGTGCAATTTATTATAGAATATAATTTATTATAGCATACAATTTATTATATACTACAATTCATTATCTATTACCCATTAATTCAAATATGTAAACCATTTATAATAAAGGCTTTTTACCATTGATTAATTATGACTTATTATAGAATATAATTTATTACATATTACAATTCATTAAATGCTACCCTTTGTTTTAAGGGATGTAAACCATTTATAATTAAGAATTCTGGACACTTATGTAATTTATTAAATATAATTTAATATTACAGAATATAATTATTTATTATAAGTTATGTATTACTAAGTATTTTAAGGGATGTAATCCATTTATACCAAAGGAACTTTTCCCATCATTAATTATAATTAATGATCTGTTATAATTGGTTCTGTACTATAATTTATCATCTATTCAGAGGCATTTTCAGGGTTTTAAAGCTTTTTAATTCCCATAACGTTGCAGTTTTAGGCCGGACCGCTCCCACTCACCGCGGAGGCCGCGGCCCCTGCATGGCGTCGCGCCGTTACCGTGACAACGCCGCCCAAGACGCGGCACGCCGATTGGCCGCCAGCAAGGGCGGCGCCGATTGGTCGGCGTGCGGCGCGCGGGCCGCGCTGTGCTCGCGGCCGCAGCCCCGGGCCGTCCCCGGCCCCGGTTCGGGTCCCGCCCCCGCCCCGTGTCACCGAACCGGCGCTGCCCGCGCCCGCCGCGACACCGCCCCGCCCGCCGCTCGACCTTCCCGCGGGGCTGCGGCGCCTCGCTCGCGGGGGATTCGCCCCTGAGTCAGCAAAGTCGCGCCCGCCGGCTCTTTCGGCACCGCCCGCGGGGACCGTGTGAGGGTCGGGGATGCGGCTCCTGGGCGGAGGCGCCGGGCGCGCGTGAGCCGCGGCTCTGCAGGGGCACGGCCGAGGCCGCGGTGTCCTCGCTGTGACACGGCCGCGATGCCCGACGGGCGCGCCGGGCGCTGCCCCGCGCCGGCCCGGGGACAGCGCTGAGCCGGGCAGGTGAGGCACCGGGGCTGCACGGAGGACACGGTGAACGACCGCCGGGTCCGCATCTTTGTTGTGTTTATTCGGGGTGGTGTTACGGGTGTTGTGCGTAACCTGGAGCTGTTATTGTGTCTCCCAAGAGCTTCACGCCCAGCAAGAGCCCCCGTTCCCCGAGGACCCCCCGTTCGCCTCACGGCCGATGAGACTCCCCCCGCGCCTCTGCGGCTCCCCGCGTGAGTACGGCGGCCGCGGCCGGACTGGGGAGGGGAGGGGGAGCGGGGCGATGATGCCGAGGCGGCGGCGGGCGGGGCCGGGGGCACTCGGGGGCCGTGAGGGGCCGCGGTGAGCGGGAGCTGCAGCACCGAGCACCGGCCGGGGCGGGGCCCGGGCATTGAATGAGCTCAGAGGAGACGTGGCCTCAGCGTGATTGCCAGGTGGGGGGCGGGGCTTGTTCTTTGGTGACACGCGAGGGGCGTGGCTTGTGCCGGATGACATATATGGGCATGAGGGGGCGGCGGCGGCCGCGCCTCGGCCGGCTGGGGGCGTGGCCTTGCGGTTTGAGTGACAGGCGGGACCTGTGGCGTCGTGACAAACGAGGGGCGTGGCGTGTGCGCTGAGTGGCAGGCGGTGGGGAGCGGTGTGCGCTTTGATTGACGTGTAAGGAGGTGGCCTTAGACTTTGAGTGACAGATTCAGCCTTGCCTGTGCGTTGCGTGACAGGCGAGGGCGTGGCCAATCCCCCAAGTGACAGGAAGGGGGCGCGTCCTCCGCCCTGACTGACAGGCTGAACAGCGCTATATTACACACTAGTGGGCGTGTCCTCCCGTTGACTGACAGGCGCGGATAGGCGTGGCCTCCCCTGACTGACAGCCGCCGCACGCGCCCTGCCCGCTTCCCGCGGTGCGCGGTGACGTCGTGCGTAACGTGGCCACGCCCCTCCCGCCCCGCCGCCGCTCCCGGTCCCGTCCCCGCTGCTCCCGCCGCTCCCCCCGGGATCCGGCGGCGCTCGCCGGCGATGTGACCCCTGCCCGGGAATACCAGCGACCATGGCTGAGGTGAGAGCGTCGGGGGCCCGCCCGGGAACTTGTTGCGCGGCGCCGCAAGTTTGTTGCGGGGAGCGGAGGCCCGCGGGCACCGGCGGTCCCGCCCGCTCCCCTCAGGGAGCCGCCCGCTCCCGTTCGGGGCCGTCCCGGGGGCTGAAGGCGCCTGAGGGGAGCGGGCGGGACCGAGCGCGGCGCCTCCCGGTTCTTATAGGACCGCGTATGCTAAACCAGCGCTTTATTTCCTTTAAATATCTTTTTTGTAATCCCTAAAACAAAGGGGAATTGCTTAAAAGGCAGCCCGGGAGAGCTTTCTGGTGGAATTCCCAGGATTTGCGGGGATGGGGGGGTTAGCTGGGTATAATGGGAGTTGTGTTGCGGGATGTAAGATGATAATGATAGGGAAATAATGGGGAAATGGGAAAAAAGCCTCTTGATCGCAGGGCTGGGTTGCTGGGGTTGGATTGGCCCGTCCCGATAGGATCAGCTCTTTGCCTTTCAGGAGGGGACTGGTGAATGGATATTCCCTGAAGTTTTCCCTAAATTATCCCCAGATCCCAATCTCGGGGCTGTTTGCTGCTCTGACAGTGTCGACAAATGTGTTGGAAATGGAAATTTGAAAAATATACTTTGGTAAAGTAAAACCTGTGGGACAGGTGTTGCTCCCAGGGTGAGCTGAGAGTGTCCAGATTTTGGATTTTATAGATGGAGCTTCTCCCCTTGAAATTCCTGCATGTATGGGGTTTTCCCCTTAAATTGCTTTCTCTTTCCCTTCCAAACGAAACCTTTAATGGAGCACTCTTCCTGTTGTTGGGACAACACGTCCTGAGCTAATCTTAGAAGTTCTGAGAACCTGCCTGGGTGGTTTTGTATCTCCAGAGGGAATCACAGGTCTGATCCCAAAAATGTGGGTTTGAAACCCACTCCTACAGAGCTGGAGAGACAGTGGTGCCTTTGCTGTGGCCATCAGAGTATTGGGGATGTTTGGCTGGAGTTTTTGTCCATTTTTTAGTGAATTAACCCCAGTTTCCTGTGGCAGTCCCTCTGTGTCGTGTGGGGCTGAGCTGGGGTCGCTCCCTGCTCGCTGTCCCAGCCCCAGGGCAGGGAGGTCCCACCGGGATGTGGGGCTGCCCACCTGTGGCTTTTCCCTTGTGGATGTGGTTCCTGTGGCTGAGGTCCCAATACTGCACTGGGGGGTTTCATCTTGGCCTTTTTGGAGGTGAATTCCTTGTTCTTTTGGGGCAGGGGCAGCGTTTGGTCAGCCTGTGGGTGAGTTCATCCCCAGGCAACTGTTGCATCTTCATGGGGAAACAGTAATAATTTAAAAAATTGATACCTGGAGTGATTTAAGGTCCTGGATACAGTTTCCAGCTCGGTTTGTGTCCCTGCCCCTGGCAGAGCTGGAACTACATGGTGTTTAGGGCTCCTTCCAGCCCCAAGCGTGCCAGGATTTCATGAATTTAGGAAATCCACAGGGAGCAGAGCGGGAATTGTCCTTAGCATGGCATTTCCACGTAGCTTTGGTGGCAGCCACGGCCTGGAGGAGCTGCAGATCACCAAAGGGTGGATGGCAAGGTGGCAGGCCGATGGTTCCTGCCCTCTTTGCCATCCTACAACCTTGTGCTGCTGTTTGGGGGTGCGCAGAGCTCATCCTGCCCTCAGGAACTCATCCTGCCCTCTTTGCCATCCTAGAACCTGTGTTGCAGAGGATCAGGACAGCCCCTCCCGTCCCAGTGTGGCTCTGGGACTGTTGGGTTGCACAGGAAGGCCCTTCAGAAAGCAGGGCTGGAGGCCAGAAAGTGAAACTAAATTCACCAAAAGTGCTGCTTCACTTTTGCAGAAGCGATTTGAATACAGGACAGACAAAGAGAAAAAAAAATATTTTGAATATATATTAAATTTGGGATTAATAACCTGTGTTAGGGATCCTTTTACATGATTCCTCATACTCCAACATGTCAGAAGTTTGTTCCAGACATAAACTGGAAAGAAAATATCTCTAACTTAAGATCAGCTGAAGCTTTGTGGCTGTTCCAGTATCCTGCATTAAGCTGCTTACGGGGTGGTTTTGGTGGAGGGAATGCTGATACACACAGATTTTCTCCAAAATAAGTATTTTAATGCCTCCTGAGAAGAAAAGGTTGGTGCTGAAAAGCTTGATTAGCAGCTGAAAGAGAATGGTTTTTGTAAATTCAGCCTTTATAGTGGTGGAGTGAAATGTAAGTGAGAGAATGAGATCTTCTGATCCCCTCTGGAAGAGCTGGGGTCAGGCTTTTGTGTGGAGCAGAGGCAGCTCAGTACCTGCTGTCATTTCCAGAAGTGCCAATTCCTGCTGTTCCTTGTGTTCCATGAAGGGATGCACCAGCCAGGTTCCTGCAGGATATCCTTGCCAGGATACTGAGCATGCAAAAATAAAGGGAACCAGAGGGGGGTTTGGGGTTTTTGTTGTCCTTCAGTGAATTAGGAGTGGGAGAGAGGGTGGCCATGTGTGGCCAGTGGTGAGGTGGGAGCACTGGGGACTAAATACCCCTGATTTTTGGCTGGCATAGCTTGGAATTACCTGCAGGCTGGTTTAGCTCTGGGTTGAGGGGTCTGACAGGCCCTGAAAGGGGAGATCCTGCTCCTCCTGCTGCCTTTGTGTCCTGGCCCTGAGCTTCCGTGGGCTGATCCATCTTGCTGAGAGCCTCAGGGCAGGCAGGGAGAGATCCCACAGGAGCTGGAATGGGGCAGCAGGAGCAGCCCTGGAGCAGCAGGTCCCCAGGAGGGTCAGGGGACAGCTCCTGCCAGGAGGGGACGGCCAGGGAAATCGGGCTGGGAACAGGGACAGGAGCAGAGGGAACGGCCCCGGGCTGGGCACGGGCAGCTCAGGGTGGATATTGGGGAAATTCCTTCGTGGAAAGGTTCCCCAGCCCTGGCACGGCTGCCCAGGGCAGGGCTGAGTGCCCATGCCTGCAGGGATTCCAGCCCCTGTGGATGTGGCACCTGGGGACATGGCAGTGGTGGCCTTGGCAGTGCTTGGAATGGATGGGCTTGGAGATGTTTTCCAACCCAGGGGATTCCATGGTTCCCTTCCCGTGACTGATGCTGGAACATAATTCCTGTTTCTCCCAAAGCTCCGGCAGGCAGCTGAGCAGCTCCGTGTGGTTCTCACACAGAATGTCTGAGGTTCCTCAATTTTCTGACTTGCTGAAATAAAAACTGAAGTTTTGCTTCTGCAGAGGGAATTTCTGAGGGGATAAAAACCTGGACTGGCATTTTATGGTGTTGGGAAAGGATGGGAAGGAGCAGGAGCTCTCCTCTGGTGTCAGTGGACAGTTCAATGTCTCAACCTAATTTCTTTGAGTGCACTTCAATGTTTTTAAATTTCTGAAAGTTTTGTTGTTTTCAACCAAAAAATCAGTTTATTCACATGGTGTGCTTTAAGAAGTCATCTATAAATCCCTATTGTCTGGAAAAATTCCCCTTTTCCTCAACGTTCTGCTTCTTTCAGCTGAAGAATTTTAAACTTTGGGAATGTCACTGAATTCTGTTTTCATACTTTGAGCATTACTTTCTGATTTCTGTTTTGGAACAGCTTCAGTGCTGAAGGAATACGTGACCTGCTAACTGTTCTGAGTAACCTTTTCACTTTCTTGGTGTTTTTGTTGAACTAAGGTGTAGTAGGAAGTTCACACAGTCACTGATGTGTTTGCTAATTGAGCTGTTTGAACAGTCAGGGTTTTTGAGGAGCTCCTGGATACAGAACAAGGTTAAAATAGATTAAATCCAGTTTTCCTACTGATCTAAATCACCATTAAAATCAGGCATTGACAGCAGTCAATCATGTTTTTCCTGGTTTGATCTTAGCTGTAACTAATGGAGGGTTTTGTGTCATTTTGAGCAGTGTTTGTGGAACGCTGCACTGAGGTAGCAGTGAACCTAAAGGAGAGCTGGGAATTCTGGATTTTCCCTTCCTTGGTGAGGGAATAAACCCCAAAGTGGTTGCTATAGGCACTGCTTGGATCCCCTCAAGGGAATTGCAGGGATAGAGTGGCACTCTGCATTTTTAATCTTAAAAAGAGGGTGGCCCTTGAGTTCTTTTGTTGTAGTAGAAGAGTTTTGAGGATATTTTCCACATGTGATCAAACACTGATGGTTTTGGGCTTCCAGTCAGGACTTCAAGTCCTTCCTGATGCAGCAGAGGGATTTAGGCAGAGGCTGGAATTGTTGTAAAGTTGTTTCTTTTTGAGCCTTTTCCTGGCCAGAAGCCCCAGGCTGCATTAATATTTCCCTCCTAATCCATTCACGTCACAAATTGTCCATAGGAATGTTTCCTTGTGCTGCCTGGCATATGACTGGGGCTGGTTGCTTCTGGGATTCTGTAGCAGGATCCAATCACTCCATAAAATCCCAGGTTTCTTAGCACAGTATTTTAGATTGTTACAGGAAGTTAAGGTGAAAATGAATAGGAGATGGGGAAGTGTGGAACCGTGTCCTTCAGGCAGGGCAGGTGGAGTTGTGATTGTGATTCCAGAATTCTCTTGGAATGGGAAGCTCTCCTGGGGAAGCTGCAGGGGATTCATCTCCTGTCCCTCCCCAGATTCCTCAGCCTGGAGCAGCAGCACTTCCCTGAGGCCAGTCCCTTGGGAAATGCCTGCCTGGATTCTGGATGGCACCTCGGGCAGAAGCCATTGGCAGCACCCTGCAGTGCCCTGTCCCTTGTGTGCCTCAGCACCAGGAGAGCTCTGAGCTGCCCTGGCAGGGGTTCCTGCTGGGATGGAGCCCAGTCCTTCAGTGCAGGGGGATCAGCTGCTGGCCTGGCACTCTGGTGTCCCTGTCACCTCTCTGCCCTGCCCTGTCCCTGCCAGGGCCTGAAGGGGCTCCAGGAGAGCTGCAGAGGGGCTGGGGACAGGGATGGAGGGACAGGACACAGGGAATGGCTGGAAGCTGAAAGAGGATAGGTTTGGGTGGATATTGGGAAGGAATTCTGGCTGTGAGGGTGGGCAGGCCCTGGAATAGAATTCCCAGATTTGCTGTGGCTGCCCCTGGATCCCTGCAGTGCCAAGGCCAGGCTGGACACCCTGGGACAATGGGAGGGGTCCCTGCCATGGCAGGGTGGGTTTAAGCTCTCCTCTCCAGGCTGAACAGGCACAGCTCTCTCAGGAATCTCAGAGCTCAGCATTGTGGGATGATTTGGGGTGGGACACAGCTCAGGAGGTCTCTGGTGGGACCTTCTCTGCCCTCAGGGCTGCCTCCAGCCTGGTCTTGAAAACTTCCAAAGACAAACATTGGGAAAAGTCCTCTGGATACAGGGGTCAAGTCTCAGAGGGAAATGGCCAGGACAGCTTTGCTGAGGTGGAAGCTGCAAGGCTGTGAGGTTCACATTTGGGATCTGGGATTTCAAACATTGCAGTTGGTCCTTGTCTTCTGGAAGGACAGGAATTTTAGAAAGTGAAAATCCATGGGTGTAAAGGCTTCCATTTGAGGGATGTCACTGCAGTTTGGGCTGTGGAAATGTTCACATGTAGGACTGGAAAAGAGGACCAGAAGTGGTTTTCTTTTTTTCCTTGCTTCAATGTTGCTATTTTCTCCCCAAGATAAAAATGTGACCTTTTAAAAAAAAATTAACACAAGTTAATTTGCAACACAACACACAGAGAGGGGCAGGCTGGGGCTGTTGCCTTCCTCTTATGGAAAGGGACACATCCCCTCTGGAATAAAAGGTGTTTTTCCCTGTTTTACCCAGTTCTTTTCTCCAGGCCCAGCTCACAGGAGAGTTTATTAACTTTGGGATATTTTGCTGTTGCAGAGTTCAAGACCTGAACAAATTGATGGGCTTGTCAGGCATATTGCTATCAATATAAGGATAATTTAATTCTAGTTTTTAACTGTTTTATGTAACACTTCAGGAGCTATTAAAGATAACTGAGTCAATTTGGACAGGATGTGTATTTGTCTTGTAGACACTGCAGATTATTCTGCAAACTTTAAGATGTTTCATTATTAATCAGTTCTGTTAAACAGTGTGAAAGGTGTTAGCAGAGACAAGAGTTTTGCGGGTAGGAGTGAAACTGTGCAGTGTCTGTCCCTTCTGTTCAGGTGGTTTTGCTGTAGGGGAGAGAAAGCTCAGTGCATCCCCCTTGGAGCATCCCAATAAATCCCCCTGGAGTATCCCAATAAATCCCCCTGGAGTATCCCAGTGCATCCCATTTGGAGTATCCCAGTGCATCTCCCTTGGAGTATCCCAATAAATCCCTCTAGAGCATCCCAGTGCATCCTCCTTGGAGTATCCCAGTGCATCCCCCATGGAGTATCCCAGTGCATCCCCCTTGGAGCATCCCAGTGCATTCCCCTTGGAGTGTCCCAGTGCATTCCCCTTGGAGCATCCCAGTAAATCCCTCTGGAGCATCCCAGTGCATCCCACGTGCTGGAATCAGACCTGGCCATCCCCTGCAGCCCTGGGAATTGCCTGGAATAAACTGGGCACGGCTGCTGCCTCCTGAGCTGAATGAACTGTCACAGTGCTGGGGAGTGCTGGGCATGTTCCCATGTGTGACACATCTCTGCTGCCTTCGCCTCTTGGCAGCCACAGGTGTCTGAGGGACACTGGCCAGCTTCAGTCCACCTATCCCATATCCATCTATCCTGTATCCATGCCTGGGGAATGGATTGGATGGGATCTGTCCCATCTATCCCATATCCTGGGAATGGATTGGATGGGATCTGTCCCATCTATCTCATATCCACACCCTGAGAAATGGATTGGATGGGATCTGTCCCATCTATCCCATATCCAGGGAATGGATTGGATGGGATCTGTCCCATCTATCCCATATCCACACCCTGAGGAATGGATTGGATGGGATCTGTCCCATCTATTCCATATCCAGGGAATGGATTGGATGGGATCTGTCCCATCTATCTCATATCCACACCCTGAGGAATGGATTGGATGGGATCTGTCCCATCTATCCCATATCCTGGGAATGGATTGGATGGGATCTGTCCCATCTATCGCATATCCACACCCTGAGGAATGTGTTGGATGGGATCTATCCCATCCATCCCATATCCTGTTGGATACATCCTGGGAATGCACTGGATGTGATCTGGCAGGTTGTTGCTGCCAGTGTCCCTCACCTTGGGAAGTCCTGTCTTTCCTGGGATCCCTGAAAATACCCTGGAATCAAGCAGTGGCACTCAGCAGTGCTGGTGCTTTGGGGCTCAGTGTCTGTCCTTCCCCTCTTTGCCTGGGGTTTGTTCCTGCAGCCCCCAGAGCTGGGCTCCCTCCAGGCTGCTCTGGAGCATTAACAGGGGAGCTCCTCGGTGTATCCCTGCAGCAGGAGTCCTTGCCCACTGGAGATCTGCTCAGTGTCCATGAGTTAGGAGTTCCTGGGTGATTTTCATTCCTTTGGGCTCACAGCAGGCTGCTCACTGTTACCTTTGCTGATGGTGCACTTCCAGAACAATTGCAGTGTGCATTGCCTGTGGATGGTCACTATCCCTGATTTTTCTTGTATTTTTCTCTCCTGGGCCTTGGATCCCAATATCCTTTGATAGGTGGCAGCTCCTTGTTCCCATGAGTGCCCTTGAGGCAAAAAGTGCTCTGTGCTTCCCTGGGAATGGCTAGGCAGGAAATGAAGATCACTGAAGAACAAGAATCCTATCAGTTCTTCTGTGATAGAATTCCTGTTGCCTTTTCCCAGAATTCCTGTCCCATGGCCGTGCCATCCTTAGGAATGTGGATCTGGGATGCGGCCCTCAGCAGTGCCAGGAAATTGTCATCACTAAATGCCCCCAAAGCCATCTGTTGTGCCCTGGCCAGAGCCACCATCCCTTGGAGGCAGGGCATGGGACTGACCAGCCCTTGTCTTGGGGCAGCTCTGCAACCAGAGGCTGCTCCCTCACCCTCTGTGCTGCCAGCCTGGCACTGCAGGGTTTTCCAGCTCTCCTTTCCATGTGTCCAGCCCCAGACTGGTGTTTGCAGCCCAGCTGGCACTCACAGAGGCCAGAGTCAGGGAGAGGCTGGAGAAGTGGTGCCAGTCACCTTGGGGATGGGCTGGCACAGCTGGCACTGGAGTGGTGCCAGAGGTCAGGGCTGCTCCTGGCTGCAGCTGGGCATTAATAAAGATGAGCAGGAGTGTGACACTGCTCAGGGCTGGAAATAGAAGCAGGAAATGATTGGCAGCTCGTCCCAGGCTGGAAAGCCAGGAATGCAGACAGGAGAGTGCACGGGCAGGGCAGGTGTCACTGGCAAAGCCTGGGAGAAGGGGCAGGGAGCCAGAGGCTGCTTTTGGGAGCCACAGCTCCCTGAACTCCCCTGATCCCCGCTTTGTGTCCTGTTCTTCCTTCTGCATTGAGTCCTGTCCCAGAACTTCCCTGCCCAGGCTGGAGCTGAGCTGGGTCAGCCCCTTGGGCATGGAGCAGCCAGAATTCCCCATGGATCGTCACCAAATCAGTGATAAACCCATAACCTGCTTTGCAGCTGAGACCTCCTCAGCACTCCTTTGTTACAGCCAAAATTATCCAGGGAGGCAGGGAACCTTTTGGAAAGAGGTTTTTTGGCAAAGTGAGTGTCAATTTGTGTAAGAGGCTCCCAATAACAACACATTTTAATGGCTTTTCCCTCATTCCACAAGGAATTCTCATTGTGGTTTGGGATTCCTTTAAAAAGTGTGTCCCTGAATTGAAGGAGAACAGGAATTTGTGCTCAGCTTCAAACTGGAATAATTTCTCTTGGACTGGGACTCACTGGAGTCTGGGATATCCCTGGGCTGTGGAAAGGGAGATTTTTACCTGGAGTTAGATCACAGCTAAAGCTTTAATAATTTAATTCCAGAGGAGTTCTAAGATGGTATTTGCAGAATTGGTTGTTTCCTAAGGAAAATATTTTATCCCTCAGAATAAATTCTTCTCAGGCCTTTGAATCCAGCTCTGTTCCTTGGAGGGCAGAGTCATTGCTGGAATAATTTTTCATCCTGCAATTAAGGTTGGAAAAGATCATGGAATCCATGCCATGAGTCCATGTCCCCAAGTGCCACCAGGTTTGGGACACCTGCAGGTGCTGATTCCAGCCCATTCCAGGAGGAAAAGGGGAGGCTCTCTGTGGCTTCCCTCCTGGTCTGGGAAGATTGAATTCATTTGGTTTCCTCTGGGAAATGGATTCGTAGAGAAATGTTAAAGCCTGACAGAAGGTTCACATAGTGTGGATTTCTATGTAAATGTTGAGATAAGAAATGTTGATTTAGAAATGGAATAGGATAGAAATTGCTGAGAGAGAAATGGAATTAGAAACAACTTTTAAAGAGTGGTTTTGTAAAAAAGATGAGATATTTTGGAGAAATAGAATTATGAAAGGTGGATTATAGTAGGATTTATGAGGGGTCATTTCAGATTATTGGTTTTAAGGTATTTTTAACATACTGTTATGAAAGTTGATAGGTTAAGAAATGTTTAGAGTGTATTGCAACTAAGAAATAGTTGGGTCACACTTTAAGATTTCTCTGCAAATTCATTTCTCACAGTTTCCAACCAAAGATTGCTGCAAACTCAGTAAGACTTTGTTAATTTGTGTTAATGATCATGTATTGCATTCTATTAATTATGCAGGTTCATCAGACAAACAAATCACCAAATAAAGACCAGTCCAGGTTGCTGATGCTGATATTCAGCTCCAGATCAGGAGTGCTGGACTGTGGAATTTGTTAAGATAATCTTTGCAAATAAAGACTTTTTTGGGTGTAGTGATTAGCAAAACTTCCCCTGATGTTGTGCAACCATCTGCAAAACATTTGTGGGGTTTCCCCATTAATGTGAATTTCTCTGGGAATCCTGGGGGGCCTCAGGAGAGCTGGAGAGGGGGACAAGGAGACACGGGGATGGATGGATGGATGGATGGGATGCTGGCAGGGAATTCAGTGTTTATATTCTGCATTTTCCTGATTCTGGACAATTTTGGAGTTCATTTATACACTGGGGACTCCCACAAAAGGGAGGCAGACGTGTAAGGGAAATTATTCCATAAGAAGGTCTCTTCTCTCTTTGAGGAACTTTTGATATAAAAAGCTTCAAATCAGACAGAATTTTTTCAGTTTTAATTTTGCTTTGCTGCGTCACTAGGCTGAGTTGAGGAGGCAAGTGGAAGGAAAACCCTTCAGAAAATCCAAGTTTTCCCTTGAGGACAGCCTTATACATTAATTAATGTAACAAAATCCACGGTGCCAAGCAATATCTGAGTTTGCAGGAGGTGGCAGGAGCACCACGGGGAAAATTCAGTTTTCCTGCCTTGGAAATAAACATTTCATTACTGTGTGCCTGAAAAGAGTGGGAGCATTTGCTTGAATTATCCAAACAAATGAGCTTTGAATGGCTGACATCCAAATTTCCCCCCAGGGGTTCAAGACTGGCACAAGGAAAGCAGGATTTTGTGGGAGAATATGTTTGTGGAGGTTGTAAAGACCAGGGTACCAAATTCTGGGCCAGAGAGGGGCTCTGCTACCTGGATTATTAGGGAATCATTTTCTTTATCTCAAAAATAATATTTTTTGTTTTTTCCTCACATCTGAGTTAGAGATTCAAATTAAATTGGTTTTTTTCCTTTATTCTGTAAGGTGTTCTTATTATGGTTTGGGATTCCTTTAAAAAGTGTGTCCCTGAATTGAAGGAGAACAGGGAATTTGTGCTCAGCTTCCTCTTAATTTATTGAATTATAATTAAATAATTCCTTAGTAATTCCTCTTAAACTGAGACTCACTGGCAGTGGAATCTGGGATATCCCTGGGTTGTGGAAAAGGGGATTTATACCTGGAGTTCAATCACAGCTAAAGTGAAAGTATTATTTACCTTGGTAAATAATTTTATTTATAAATGTATTAATTTATTTATCAATTTAATTATTATTTATAGACATGTATTTATAATATTTATAAATTTATTTTAAATTTTATTATTTATAAATCTATTTTTCTGCAGTGAGTTGTTCTCTATCAGCTAAATAATTTTATTTACACAGGTTCAACATACCAAAAATAATTTCCTTTCTTTTCTTTTTTTTTTTTAGCCTTCTGTTGAGTCTTCAAGCCCAGGTAAATATTTTTAATAATTTCCAAGGGTTTGGGCATCCTATGGGTGGAAAACTTTCCAGGAGTTCCTTCAGCTGGATTGTTGTTTTCTCCTGAGATTTTATTTCTTTCAGAGAAATAATTAAGTGCTTCATAATTAAATCTTAGAGTCACTCCTCCCTGTCACACCCTCAGTGTGAGGGCAAAGCTTGGAAAATGGAATTTAAATTGTCCAGGGAAAAAAGGGAGAAAATATGAGCAGGGTTGGGATTAAAAATCAGAAAAGGGGGAAAATATGAGTGGAATTGGGATTAAAGATCAGGAGAAAAGGGGGAAAATATGAGTAGGACTGGGATTAAAATTCAGGAGAGAAGATTAGCAGGGTTGGGATTAAAATCAGGAGAAAAGGGGGTAAATATGAGCAGGGCTGGGATTAAGGGAGAATTTTGTGAGTTTTTTTCTGTTTTACTTGCTGAGTTTTTAGTTGTGAGTTTTTTATTTGTTTTTATTTGTGAGTTTTTATTTGTTTTTATTTGATAAGTTTCTATTTGCTGAGTTTTTATTTGTGAGTTAGCTTTTATTTGCAAGGTTTTATTTGTTTTTATTTGTGAGTTGGTTTTTGAGTTTTTATTTGTTGATTTTTATTTGGTTTTATTTGTGAGTTTTTGATGGTGAGTTTTTGACTCTGTAGAGCTCAGTGGAGGCAGGTTTGTGATTATTTAGGCTGAAATGCTCCCAGATAGAATTTCCCAGACGGGCTGTGCAGGAGGTTCCTGCTCCTTCCTGCCAGGATCTCCCCACAAGGGGAATTTCCCTGGGCAGAGTCAGAGGAGCCATAACTGGAATTCCTGCTCACAGCTCTGCTTGGAGCCTCCCTTGCAGACACAGCTGAAGGCCAGCAGAGCTGCAGGCTGCTGGAGTTGAGCTGTTTCTGGAATGTTCCCAGGAGGATCAGCAGCCTCTGATGACCATGAGTTCGACCCCTCGGCTGACATGCTGGTGCACGACTTCGACGACGAGCGCACACTAGAGGAGGAGGAGATGATGGAAGGGGAGACAAACTTCAGGTCTGAAATCGAGGATCTCAACAGGGTAGGTGGCCTCCAGGAGCCTGTCTGGGTCTGGAAAGACAGGAGTCTGCTAGGGAGGGCAGGAGCCTCCCCTGAAATGGAGAATATAAACCCCCCACTCCAAATTGCTATGAATTTTACATGAAGGGGCTCTCAGGCAAAAAGTATGGGAGCAGGAAATAACAGTTCTGTAACAGGGAAGGAAATAAAAGGATAACATAAACAATGCAGTACACTAAAACAACACTGCCAGAGTCAGAACCCAACCTGTCACCCTGTGGGGCAGCCTGTTGGCAGCAGTCCCATTGGAATTGTGGCTCAGCCCTCCTTCAGTGTCAGAGGTGGTTCTGCTGGAGCAGGGATCCTGGAGAAATCCCATTGGAATTGTGGCTCAGCCCTCCTGCAGTGTCAGGGGTGGTTCCCAGTAGAAGGGTGGAAGATCCAGTGGAAGAGGCAGCTGCTGTTGCTCTGGGAAATCCAGTGCAGAAACTGTGCTGGTGTTCCAGAATCTCCAGATTCTATCCAGGCAGGAATGCTTGGCTGGTGTTCCAGAATCCCCAGATTATATCCAGGTAGGAATGCTTGGCTGGTGTTCCAGAATCCCCAGATTATATCCAGGTAGGAATGCTTGGCTGGTGTTCCAGAATCTCCAGATTATATCCAGGTAGGAATGCTTGGCTGGTGTTCCAGAATCTCCAGATTCTATCCAGGTAGAAATGCTTGGCTGGTGTTCCAGAATCTCCAGATTCTATCCAGGTAGGAATGCTTGGCTGGTGTTCCAGAATCTCCAGATTCTATCCAGGTAGGAATGCTTGGCTGGTGTTCCAGAATCTCCAGATTATATCCAGGCAGGAATGCTTGGCTGGTGTTCCAGAATCTCCAGATTATATCCAGGCAGGAATGCTTGGCTGGTGTTTCCAGGATCTCCAGATTCTATCCAGGTAGGAATGCTTGGCTGGTGTTCCAGAATCTCCAGATTATATCCAGGCAGGAATGTTTGGGTGGTGTTCCAGGATCTCCAGATTATATCCAGGCAGGAATGCTTGGCTGGTGTTCCAGGATCTCCAGATTCTATCCAGGCAGGAATGCTTGGCTCCTCCCTCTGGGCTCACATCTCCCAGTGGGATGCTGTAGCTCTTATCAGCCATGCAGTGACATTCAATAGCTGTTATCAGCAGATATCTCCCCTGAGGGGGGAGTGATTGTGGTCACTCAGAGAGATAAGGCAAACTTGCCACTTGACAAAAGACAACTGACATACACAATACATCTTGCCTTGCAATCTGGAACAGATCCCAAACCACACCCACAAAACATGCAGGAATTTTAAAAAATTAATAAATAAATAATGAAGAGAGGGAAAGGCTGAGTAAATTTACCAAGACTTGGGGGAAATAAATGGTACATAAATATTTATAATGTGCTTGGTTAGTTGTTTTTTGCATCTATAGGATGTGAATTTTGGAACTAATATAAATTAAAATATCATCTGACTAAACTTGTGTATTCCAGCTGCACCAGAGTAGTGCTTGTAGGTTCTTGTTTTAAACTAAAACCTCTCATAATTCACAGTTCTTGTGCATTTTGATACAGATATCTGTCAACTAGTGGAGCACTTAGGAATAGCCTCATTTAAAGGAAGATGCAGAGGAAATGATGTCCAAACCCTATTTAAGCATGAATGATTATGCCAATAGCACTTTAAATTAATTTGGTGCATTTAATCAATATTTCCAGTGTAAATGCTAATTTCTTCCTGGTTCTGCTGTCACTTCTGTATTGTCTTCAATTATTTCTCAGGCAGGAATAATATTCTTAAATTACCAAGTGGGTTCATTATAAATGCAGAGTAATTTAGATCCTGTCTGTGGCCTTGTTGGCCCCCAGAACAGATCATTAATGATTCACTAATGAATATTTGATGTACAAATCCTATTTAGCTTAAGTGATTCTGCCAATAGGACTTGAAATTAATTTACTCCATTTAATCTATATTTCCAGTGGAAATTATCTTTTTTTTTTAATCTGCTAATTTCCAGGTTGATACTAAATGGAAAACATAAAGATAAATAAATAGTTGGTGAATCCAAATGTGCTTCATGTAGATTAAATGAGGAGTGGAGCTCCACATGTCTCTCATGTGGGGTTTAAACTGAAAATTGGCTTTTTTCCCTTCATATTTCATGTAACTCTCTCACCACATTACAGCCCTTCAGTTTATCCCCTCATAGCCAGTGGTTGCCTCTAGCTGTGGGTAAATAATAATTAAATACATTCATTGTTTTCACCTTTTCCATTTTGCAATACCCTGAAGCGATGAAGAAATCCCAGTTTTTGTTTTCTCTTGGGGAATTGCTGGTCCCTGGAGCTCTTGGAATTGCAATGGACTATTTGAAGTTAAGAGGCTTAACCTGAGAAAACATTATAAATATAGAAAAACATTATAAATACAAACCCCCTTTGCTGGGTAACACAGGGTCAGTGATATCCCTCTTCCATAATTCTCAAAAAAAATGCAAATTCCAATTTTTCATTTCTAATTCTCAGCTCTGTGGGGATGGGAGTGCTTAAAGCCAGGATATTCCTTTCCAAAATGTCCTGGAGAACATTTGGATGATTCCAGTATGATTTTTCTGCTGGCTCTGCTGCCAGATTTAATTAAGAGCACAGGCCTTTCATGTTATCTGTGTCAGTAAAATATTTATTCCCCATCAAGTGACACTGTGGGGACCAAAAACCATTTAATTGTATGGCTGGGTGTAAAGCTCAACCAGAGAGTAGGGGAATAAGATCTAGAATGGCTCAGTTCAGTAAA
Source organism: Ammospiza nelsoni (assembly GCF_027579445.1). Classification (NCBI taxonomy): domain Eukaryota; kingdom Metazoa; phylum Chordata; class Aves; order Passeriformes; family Passerellidae; genus Ammospiza; species Ammospiza nelsoni. The sequence goes on from NC_080641.1 coordinate 35,243,512, forward strand.
AAATAAAATAAAATAAAATAAAATAAAATAAAATAAAATAAAATAATGCGGATAAGAAGTGCTGATAAGCCCTGTCACTCTTGTTTTTACAGAGCACAACCAGCTCCACTTTGTCATTAGGATTATTGGGATGTTTCCAGAAATTAGATCAGTGCAGGCCCTTAGGATAGGAAGTCTAAGGTCAGCCAATAACTAAAAATATCTGATTATCAGCCAACATGTGCATTAGATACTAGGAAAAAACTATTTAGAGCAAGCACACGATTCCAAATAATAAACAAAGGATTTGATGCTTTGAGAGAGAATTTTTAAATGATTCCTCAAAATTTCTGCTCTGAAAAATCTCACTTATGGAGAGAGGCTGGACACTGAGGATTAAAAGTAATAAAGAAATTAATTAGCAGAGCCAGCAATTTTTACTAATACTATTTATTAACAAAATTTAATTAAAAGTATTTATTAGTAGTATGTATTAGTAATTTTTATTAATAAAGGTGAGAGTTTGGGAGCCTTTGTTGTACTTGAATTAGTTTGAGACCTGACAGTACAAATTGAAATGTCTCCTCAGAGCAGACCAGCTTTTTCATGATGTTTAAATAAATTTTTTTAAGGTTTAGCAGGTTTGTTTCCAGCTGGGGAAGGAATTCCTTTTGGAATGGCCATTCTTGGTGGGGGTGTTAGTGATTCCTGTAGTTTGGTGAGAATCTTGATGCTGCAGAGCAATTCCTGTGGGATATCCCTGTTAATTCCCAGGTTTTGTTTGAATTTTGCCCAGGAAAGTGACATGCCCATCCAGGAGATCCTGTTGGGGTGGGAGGTCTGCTAGAAATAAATCAAGGATGGGAAATAAATAATCCCACACAGAAACCCCACATTTTCCTTAAGAGCCCAATCTTCCTATTTTATCAATCCATCAAGGAAATATCCCAGTTAATCCCTGTGGAAATATCCCAGAAATATCCACAAAAACCCCACATTTTTATCAGGAGCCCAAACTTCCAATTTTGCCAGTCCATTCCAAAAGGAATTCCTTTTGGGATGGCCATTCTTGGTGTGGGTGTTAGTGATTCTTGTAGTTTGGTGAGAATCTTGATGCTGCAGAGCAATTCCTGTGGGATATCCCTGTTAATTCCCAGTTTTTGTTGGGATTTTCCCAGGAAAGTGACATGCCCATCCAGGAGATCCTGTTGGGGTGGGAGGTCTGCTGCAAATAAGTCAGGGCTTAGGAAATAAATTATCCTGCAGAAAAAGCCTCCCACATTTTCCTTAAGAGCCCAAAATTCCAGTTTTGCCAGTCCATAGTGACCAATCTGGGTGTAGTTCTAGTGACCATTCTGATCCCTGTGCTTTGGTGAGAACCTTGATGCTGCAGAGCAATTCCTGTGAAATATCCCTGTTAATTCCCAGGTTTTGGTTGAATTTTGCTCAGGAGAGTGACATGCCCGTTGTGTTGAGGTGGGAGGTCTGCTGGAAATAAATTAAGGATTGGGAAATAAGTCATCCCACACAGAAACCCCACATTTTCCTTAGGAGCCCAAACTTCCTGTTAATTTTGCCAGTCCATAGTGGCCATTGTGGGTGTGAGTGCCCTGAGCTGTGGTGAGAACCTTGGTGCCATGGAGCAGTTCCTGTGGGATGTCCCAGTTAATGCCAGTTTCTGGTGGGCTTCCCAGGAGAGTGACATGCCCATCCAGGAGCTGCTGAGCCGCTACGGCTACGATGGCACCGTGCCCCTGCAGGAGGAGGAGGAGGAGGAGGAGGAAGAAGAGGAGGAGGAGGAGGGAGAAGACGATGATGATGTCGATAACGATGACAACAGCGGCTGCAGTGGGGAAAACAAGGTAAATGAGTGCTCGTTTGCATATGTAAATTTGTGATTTGCATACCCGCGCTACTCAGCGTCCCAGGTCATGGCAGAGCTAATTTGTAATAGAGTTGATTTCGTAAACCTTGCTTTACTAATAAGGTTTACTCTTAATTACCCATCTGTATTTCTCTTAATTGCTCTTAATTCCATCTCTCTCATCCCAAGCAGAGGCAATTGAAAGTCCCTGGATGCAGCATCATGTGAGGGATGGGAATTGTCCTTCAGCCTCAGCACTGACATTTTAAATGCCTGCAGACACTTTTAGGGATACAGCTGAACACTCACTTGGAGTAGAAAAGCTGATTATTGAAACTGCACAAACTGCTGGATTAAATGTGGCTCTGGCTCTTGGAAATCCTGCAGGTTTTCCAGCCTGAGCCTTTTAAATTGTGTTTTTCCAGCCTGGTTGTACTTGAATTAACTCACCCTAATGCTTCAAGTATCTTTGCCAAATGTTTAGTTTTGAGCTTAGCATTTTCAAACTCTTTTTCTGTGTTCTCTTCAAATATTTTTCTGATTTTAAAAAAGAGATTTTTCTACTTGGAATGTAGAGTCCTGTCACGGGCACAGCTGCTGCATCCTGTATTTCATTAAGATACCCCTTGGAATTGTCAGTGACTTAAAAGCTGAGGCCTTAGAGGAGGTTTCATTTCCTAGTGTGGCCTTAAATGAGATCCATTCTGGGTTTTTGGTACCTTCACCTATTTGAGAACCCTGGAATGGCACCCAGGGATGAGGAATGGTACATCTGAGTCAGGAGCTGAAGTTGCTGGGATTTACAAGCTGCCTTGACAGGTGCTGGAGAGGATTGTTCTTTGTGGGGGCTGAACAGTTCAAAAGGAAGATCCAGAGTGTGATTGGATTAGGAAAGGTTCAGGGGAGGGGGAGAAACTTATGTAACATGAAGGCTGCAGGGAGAATTCTGTCAGGGAAAATTCTCTCAGGAGAATTTTCTCATGGAAAGGGTGGTCAGGCTTTGCAAGGGGCTGGAGTGTCCAGGGAACCCTTGGATGTGACACTCTGGGCTGGTGGCAGGGTGGGGATGGGTCCCAGCTTGGGCTGGGTGATCCTGGAGGGCTTCTCCAACCTCAGTCACCCTGTGCAGAATCAAACTAAGGCCCAAATGTTCATTTGGCTGAGCTTGGTGCTGCTCCTGCAGGGTCACTCGCTGCTGTGCCCTCAGTGCTCAGTCCCTGCTGGCACAAATGCCATCCTGGCTGTCCTCAGGGCTCCCAGCAGCTGATGGAAGGAGGGCCCTGCCTGTGCTGTCCCTGTGTCCCACACAGGAGCCACCCCTGTCCTGTCCTCTGCAGGGCCCCTCTCCACAGGGACAGTGCAGGGCTGGCACTCTGCCCTCAGCAGCTCTGGCCCAGCTCACACCAGTTCAGCCCTGCACTGGGAGCAAGGATCCCCCACTTCCAGCCCAGTTCACACCAGTTCAGCCCAGCACTGGGATCAGGCCCTCCCAGTCCATCCCAGTTCACATCGGTTCAGCCCAGCACATCCCAGCCCTGCACTGGGAGCAGACACCCCCAGTCCCAGCCCAGTTTACACCAGTCCATCCCAGTCCATCCCAGTCCATCCCAGTCCATCCCAGTTCACATCAGTTCAGCCCAGCACATCCCAGCCCTGCACTGGGAGCAGACACCCCCAGTCCCAGCCCAGTTTACACCAGTCCATCCCAGTCCATCCCAGTCCATCCCAGTCCATCCCAGTCCATCCTGGCCCTGGGAGCAGCCCTCCCAGTCCATCCCAGCCCTAGGATCAGGTCCATCCCAGCCCCCCCAGTCCATCCCATCCCAGTCCATCCCAGCCCCCCCAGTCCATCCCATCCCAGTCCATCCCATCCCAGCCCATCCCAGTCCATCCCATCCCAGCCCATCCCAGTCCATCCCATCCCAGCCCATCCCAGTCCATCCCAGCCCATCCCATCCCAGCCCCCCCAGTCCATCCCATCCCAGCCCCCCCAGTCCATCCCAGCCCCCCCAGCCCATCCCAGCTGTGTTTGCTCCCTGGCTGTGCAGGCTCTGAGCTCGGGGCGCTGCAGGCTGTGGGGGTGGAGCGCTGTGGCATCACTGAGCTCTCTCCTCTCAGCTCTCCCAGCCCATTTCCCTCCCTGCCCTCACTGGCTGCTATTTTTAATCTGCTCTGAGCTGCACATGTGACAGGGCTCTGCTGGAGTGCACGGCCCTGTGTGCTGGCCATGGTGCTCCCCACAGCCCCTGGGTGGCCAGCACAGAGCACCACGTGTACAGCAGCAGGCTTGGGAGCACCAAAAAATAATTTTAAAACAATATTTATAATTTTCATTTTCTCTGCTTGTAATAATTCCTGTAGTTGTGGTGGTTCGTCTGCAAATAAAGGAATTTATTTGGATTTTGGCTTAATGTACTGAGCCAACCCTGTGCTTCCTGTGGGGTTGAACCGCTCAATTCACATGGATTTTTATGGCAGGTACCATTTCCATCTAAATCCCTCACTTTTTTTATTGAAAATTCATGAGAAAGGATTTTAAAGACCAAAGTAAAATTTTCAAATTAAATAAAATTCAATAAAAACCACGAGGATTTAAAAAAAGCAAAGATTCAGATTTCCTTTGGGTCCATATTTCTGATTTGTTACAGTCTGGCATTGATCTCCTTAAAAACAAGCTCAGAATATGTTCATATATTAAAATGTTACTAATAAAGGAATTTATTCCTATTTTTGGTCTTGTCTCAATGTACTGAGCCAAGCATGTTCTTCCTGTGGGGTTGAACCACTCAATTCACATGGATTTTTATGGCAGGTACCATTTCCATCTAAATCCCTCTCTTTTTTTATTGAAAATTCATGAGAAAGGATTTTAAAGAGCAAAGTAAAATTTCATTGAAATTAAATTCAATAAAAACCACGAGGATTTAAAAAAAGCAAAGATTCACATTTCATTTGGGTCCATATTTCAGATTTGTGACAGTCTGGCTGTTCTATTGATCTGCTTAAAAACAACCTCAGAGTATGTTCAGGCATTAAAATGTTACTAATAAAGGAATTTATTCTAATTAAGGAATTTATTCTTATTTTTGATCTTGTGTCAATGTACTGAGCCAAGCCTGTTCTTCCTGTGGGGTTGAACCACCTAATTAACTTGGATTTTTATGGCAGGTACTATTTCCATCTAAATCTCTCCCTTTTTTATTGAAAATTCATGAGAAATTATTTTGGAGACCAAAGTAAAATGTCATTGAAATGAAATTCAATATAAACCATGTGAATTTAAAAAAAAAGCAAAGATTTAAGTTTTATCTACTTAAAAAACAACTTCAAAATGTGTTCACACAATAAGAAGTTACATTTGTGGTGCCTCAGCCTGGACATGCCACAAATAAAAGTGATTTGGGGTTAATCTAGTAATAAAATATTGCCAAAACCAGATTTTTCACCGCCAGGGATGAGTGAGGTGCTGCTGATTTGCTCCCTCATTGATTCTGGTTTGCTCTTGTGGCAGGAGGAGACCATCAAGGACTCGTCAGGGCAGGAGGACGAGACCCAGTCCTCCAACGATGACCCAGCCCCGTCTGTGGCCTCTCAAGACCCCCAGGAGATCATTCGCCCTCGGCGCTGTAAATATTTTGATACCAGTAAGTCCAGTTTCATCAGCCCCAAAATCCCAGTATCCTGTGCCAGAAATGCATTTTGAGCCCTAAAAATATTGGATTTTCCTCTTCGTGGCACTGCTGTGCATGAGAATCATGCTCAAAACAAACAAGGGAAGTCCTGGTTTTAGCTGAGGGCTGAAGTTGCACTGCTGGCTCTGTGGAAGGACAGGAAATAATCTCTGATTTTACAAGAAAGATTTGGGAAATTGAATCATTGAAATTTGACATTTTACAGGTTAAAATTAATTGGTGTGCCCTGGTTATTTGCCAAAGCCTGGGCTCTGTTCTCATCCAGAGGAGCTCAGAGTCCACCTGAAGGGAAGAATCAACTGAAATTTCCTACCAATAAAACACAGATTTCCTGAGAAACAGAAAAGCAGTAAAATCTGGGAAAGGTCAAGAATTGCTAACCCTGAAATAGTGGAAGGGGGAGGTCACTAAGAAGAAAATTTAATTCAAGAATTCCAGTTTTGCCAGCACTGAGCTGATCATTTTCACCCCTGAACTCTGATTTCCCTGGAATCTCCCCTGATGGGATCTGACCCTCTTGGGCTGCTTGGGACAGCAGATATTTCATCTTTTTTTCAATAAAAGTGGCTGTTGCTATTTGAATTCCTTCTGTTCTGTGTTTGAACAAATAAAAGATTCCTCACCATACCTTACACTTGATAATTATTAGTTAGAAATGCAATTATTATTTTGTGGTTTATTTAAATCCAAAATTGCCAAGGAACCTTTAAATTTAAATGAAGAATTGCCAAGTATGTAGCTGTGCAGAGGATTGCAAATATCTTCAATAAATTCCTATTTTTAAGCACAGAATTAACTTAATTCAAGTGTATTGCATTAGGTTTGGGGGTTTCCACAGCTTTCAGCTGTCTATAAAATGTCATTTAATGTCTAGATAATTTTAATGCTGCTGTATCCCATCCTGTACAGAAGCCAGCACCTTGGGAAAGGCAGCTGGCCTATACCATAAAGAGCTTAACATTCCTGCCAGTCCTTATCCCAAATAATCTCCTGGAAGTGCTGCTGGGCATCCCAGGCTCCCAAATCCCAGGAGGAAACACTCCCAGATTTCTCCCACCTTCTGCTGAGACCTATCTGAAAAAAAACCAGCAGCAACTAAGCCAGGAGCTGATGGAAAAGGGCTTGAACCCCACAAAAATATTCCCACAAATTCAAAATAAACTTGGATGGGGATCCTTCAAAGCCAAGGGAAAAGAAACGTGAATTTAGTAACAAAATTTAGGGATGTTTTTATTTATATCTTCTCAATTTCTCAGAGCCTGGCTTGTATCTTAATCCAAATCTGGGTGGGTCATTTTTTAATCTTGTCACTGCTGAGCCAGGAGTGCTGTCCCCAAAAGTGTCCCTGAGATAAGGAGGGAGGCAGGGAGCAGGGCTGGGGCTGCTGGCTCTGCCAGCCCTGCTGCTCTGGGCTCAGATGGCTGTGAAATTCCTTGCAGATAGTGAAATAGAGGAGGAATCTGAAGAAGATGAAGATTATATTCCCTCAGAAGACTGGAAAAAGGTAAATATTCAGCCCACATTTCATGAATAATTAATTAACCTGTTACTGGGGAACTCTGAGCTCTGTGGAGCACCTAAATCCTCTGCAGATTTTCCCCATAAATAGCAGAGTTTTGGTAATGAGAAGTCTTTAAATCCTCCCCAAGCAGTCAAAAATCCATTTCCATATAGCTGCCTTCAATTTTGAAACCTGTTAATTGCATTTTTAGATTTTAAACAACGAAAGTTTCAAGAAGGGAGGAAAAAAGATGTGGACATGCTCCTGTTTGCTAACAAAAAATCTCAGGGGGGCTTCACCTTTTCTTTTTATTCCACTCAGGAAATCATGGTGGGCTCTATGTTCCAAGCTGAAATTCCAGCTGGCACCTGCAAATACAAAGAGACTGAAAAAGGTGAGATTTGACCATTTATTGCTCCTTGGGATCAATGATTAGGAGAAGGAAAAGACTGGATTGATGTCATGTGTCTTAATAAATGAGTGACAATTAGAGCCACCATCATCACATTAGAGCTCATCCTGTGCTCAGCAGAGCTGGAGGAAGAGGAAAAGAAGGATTTATTCTTGGCCTGCTGTCTCTTGAACCCTTGGATTCTGATTTAGTGATCCACACAAGCTGCAGCCTCTTCACTTCTGGATTTCTTTTGTGTGAAATGAAACAGCTAATGGAGAAATTGCACTGCTGGAACTAGATTATCACAGTAAAAAGGGCAAAATGGTACCAGCAGCTTTGCTTTTCACATTTTGTACCTCTTCAATCAGGAAGAAGAAGTTCTGCTCTTGTGGATTTTTTTCCCCAGCAATTTTTCCCCTCATCCCAAGCAGAGGCTTTGGCTGGATGCTGTCAGGAAAGGCAGATCCAGTTTGAACCCAGCTGGGAGCAGAAAAAGGAAATTTTCCTGCTCATTCAGCCCATTGCTAAGGATTTGCTCCCACTGCAGGTCAATGAGAATGGATTTCTTTGTAGCTTTGTAGAATTTAGTTTTTAAGGAACCAGCACAAAGCCTGGAGCCCTCCCAGAAGCCAAGTTTGTGCTCAGTTATCTCAATGCCAGGGAGGTTTGCATTCCCCTGGATCCCTGGGGCTCCCAGGCCAGGCTGGACAGGGCTTGGAGCACCTGGCACAGTGGAGCTCCCTCCTCCCAGGGGAATCCATGGAATTGGATGCTTTTTAAGGTCCCTTCCAACCCAAACCATTCCAGGATTCTCTGAGGGTTCCTAGAACTCTTTATTTTTCTTGAGTGAGCAGCCAAACATCAGCTGAGTGGGAACCTCTGGAACAAAAACCCCAAAACTTTCTGGGAACTGTTCCCAAAGTGTGTCCTGGGGGAAGTGAAGCTGCTTTCTTTGCAAGCCATTTAATCATTTCTTTACCACTTTTGGGAGTTTATTTGTATTTATTTCCATTATAAAATACTTTTTCCACGTAGAGATTGATCTCTGAACCCCCTGAGCTGCCCCACACCTCCCTCCCTGAGCTGGCTGTGCTCTCCCAAGCATTCCTTTTGGAATCAGTGCCCAAATTCCTTCCTTGCTGCTCTTCCTCAGGTTGTAGGAGTCCACAGCCAAGCTCTGGATATTTTCCTACTTTAATAGCCAGAATTTCACTTTATTCTGCTGCAGTCCAAGCTTGGCTCTTCCAAAATAAAACTCTTCCAAAATAATCAGGGTATATCTCACTTGGCCCACATTTCGCCATTAAATTTGGTTTACTGTGGCTTCCCTGCCCTCAAACTCCTGTGAAAGCTCTGGAAAAGGTGGAGATTAAAATTCTGGAGCTGCAGGATGAGTTCTAAAATCCAGAACCCAGATCATGCCAGGATTTGAAAGCAAAGTCAAACCCCAAGACCAAACCCCAGGTCATTTGGATCTCTGCATCCATGAGGTTTTATTGATTTCCAGATTAATGGTGCCCCCATGATCCCCCAAGGTTGATCAATAATTACCTTTATAATTATTTAATTTTATTATAATGGTTTCATTTTCTTGTGCTCTCCCTGGGGTTTTTCCAGTGTATGAAAATGATGACCAGCTGCTCTGGAACCCTGACTTTTTACCAGAGGACAAAGTCATAGAATTCCTCAACGAGGCCTCAAGGCGCACAGGAGAGGAGAAGGGCCTGGATGCAATTCCTGAGGGCTCCCACATTAAAGACAATGAGCAGGTATAAAAAATAAATATGCAGTTTATTTTCTAGAATTAATCATCTTTTTATTTCACTTTACTCCCAAGAGGTAAAATTGGGTTTGAAGTTTTATTGTTCCTTGTGGACATCGAAATTTATGAGGATTTTACCTCTCAGAGAATGTTAAACTGTTAACTTGGGCTTAATGTTGATTTATGTAAAATAAATATATAATAGAAAATAAATAAAAAATATATATATATGAATCTGTATGAGTTAATTCTCTCAGGTACAGAATTTTTCAATCATTAAATTCTCTATGAATGTTCACTTAATTTTTTTTCTTCATACCCAAAAAACCCCTACACATCAATTTTACAAATGTGTGTAGTGGATGAAAAAGCTTCAAAAAAACCCCTCCATCAATTTTACAAATGTATGTAGTGGGTGAAAAAGCTTCCAAAAAAACCCTCCATCAATTTTGCTAACGTGTGTAGTAGATGAAAAAGCTTCAGAAAAACCCTTCCATCAGTTTTACAAATGTGTGTCGTGGATGAAAAAGTTGCAGTGCTCTGCTTGGGCATTTTCTCGCTTCTGTAAATAGAGATTTGGAAGTGTAACCGCAGTAAATACATCTTCGATTACGCTGTGTTGATTCCAAGGGTTTATTTTTAATCTTCAGAGGTGTCAGGGCTTTCTGGGCGTGCTGCTGGCCCAGCAGGCTCTGGGTGGCTCTGCAGGGTCACTGTGTGTGGGATCTCAGCACCTCAGGACGGAGGTGCAGAGAGGCCGAGACCACCCTTGGGGGGCTCGGGAGTCCTGGAATGTTGCCAGAAGTGTCTGGTGGCAGGGCTTTAATCCTACACAGGAGATGAGACCTGTATGAGGACTGGGAGGAATTCACTGGGTGAATGGTGAAGGGATAAGTTAATTGGAGTGTGAAACACAGGATTTAGGATTTTGGTACAGGGGGGTCTAAAGAAGTAAGATGGAGGAATTGGGGCGTGTCCTGTTCTTCTTCTTCTTCTTGGCCTCCATCTTCTGTGGTGGTGGTGGCACTTGGGGATTGGTCATTACTAGAAGTGCACCGGTTAATAAGGGTAGAAGGTATTGGGGAGAAATGATAAATATTGTACACGTAACTTCGGGTATAAAGATAAGTGACCGCCCGGGGGCTCGCAGTGTGCCCAGGGCTGACTTGCTGTGCAGACCTCTGTCGGGCTGAAAGAAAATCTTTTAGATAAACAATTAATAAACACCGAGACCGAGACAAGATCAGGAGTCTCTCCTCATCCTTTGAAGCACCGGCTCTTCAAGGCCATCCCTGGGCCTTTCCAGGCCACCTAAACAGCTCACAGAAAACTTACAAGTGGCATCCCTGAGCTATCTCCGGTCATAAATCAGCAAAGAGAAACATGAAAATCTACAACTGTGCATTTTCCTCCCTGCAGGCCCTCTATGAGCTGGTGAAGTGCAATTTTGACACGGAGGAGTCCTTAAGGAGGCTGAGGTTCAATGTCAAAGCAGCCAGAGGTGAGTTTCTGTTCCTCAATTCCCACTGATTTCCACCCACATTTGCTGCCACAGGCTCAGAACGTTGGTTTAATCTTCATTTAAATGCATCTCTCCTTGTTCTCTGGGAGAATGGAATTAGCAGATGTGGAAATTCCCTTCCTGGCCATATTTGATACAAATGTCTGGGATTTCAGCCCCAACTTCAGATTGAAAATTACTTCTTGACAACTCGCCTGGGTATTTTTTAGGTATTTTATTGTGCTCTTCTAGACCTTTCAGTCATCAAAGTGGATGCAACAAACATGAGACATGAAATAATTCTAAACAAAGGAGCAAATAAACCTTTTATCTTACAAAAATAACATTACAAATCCTGCTATGTAAAATGAATTAATTCTAAATAAAGGAGTAAATTATATTTTTATTTTACAGAGTGTCGCATTAGAAACCCTAATACATAAAATGAATTAATTTTAAATAAAGGAGCAAATTAAGTTTTTATTTTACAGAGTGTAGCATTAAAGCCCCTGATATGTAAAATGAAATAATCCTAAATAAAGGAGCAAATAAACCTCTTCTTTTACAAAGTATAACATTACAAACCATACATAAAATGAGTTAATTCTAAATAAAGGAGAAAATTATTTTTTTATTTTATAGAGTAGAGCTAAAAACCCTGATACATAAAATTAAATAATTCTCCATAAAGAAGCAAATAAACCTTTTCTTTTATGAAGTATAACATTAAATGTTATAAATTAGTTAATTCTAAATAAAGGAGAAATTTAATTTTTTGTTTTACAGAGTGTAGCATTAAAACCCTGATATATAAACTAAACTAATTTTAAATAAAGGAGAAAACTAATTTTTTATTTTACAAAGTGTAGCATTTAAAACCCTAATACATAAAATTAAATAATCCTAAATAAAGGAGCAAATTTACTTTTTATTTTACAAAGTATAAGGTTAAAAACCCTAATATGTGAAATGAAATAATCCTAAATAAAGGAGCAAATAAACCCTTTATTTTACAAAGTATAACATTACAAATCCCGATACATGAGTTAATTCTAACTAAAGGAGCAAATTAATTTTTTATTTTACCGAGTGTAGCATTAAAAACCCTGACACATAAAATGAAACAATCCTAAACAAAGGAGCAAATAAACCTTTTATTTTACAAAAATAACAATACAAACGCTGCAGTCAGGCACAGCAAACTGGGGGAGCTCAGCTTCCAAAGCTCTCCATGGGCACATCACAGGGCAGGAAGGATCCAATAAATGAGATTATTTTGCTTTCCCACCATTTGATTTACTGGTGACCCAAAGGATCAATGAGGCCAGATCAGATTTTATTTATAGAGTCCCTATAAACCAGCTCCTCCCACTTCCCAGTCTGGTCCTTCCAAGGCAGAATTCCCATTTTTTAACAAAAAGTGAAATTCCTGGGCTGGTTCCTATGGAATCAGCAGCTGGAGAAAGGACCCAGATCTTTTCTGTCACTTGAGTTGCCTTTTAGTGGCTTATTTAATTAACTATTTTCTTTATTGCTTTTATTTTTGATTTTGCTGTAGAAGAATTGTCTGTTTGGACAGAAGAGGAGTGCAGGAACTTTGAGCAAGGGCTGAAAGTCTATGGCAAGGATTTCCACGTGATTCAGGCAAATAAGGTAAGCTTTAAGTGCAGTTCTCACTTTTTACATTTAAAACAAAGTAATTATGAATAAATTTTGTCCTTCATAAAGAAATGGACAAAATTATTTCATTTTTGCTGTTGAATCAGAACCCTGGAATGGTTTGGGTTGGAAAGGGCTTAAAAAATCTTATGGGCAGGGACACTTCCAGTATCCCAGCTTGCTCCAGCCTGGCCTTGGACCCTTCCAGGGATGGCTCCAGGCAAGAATTTTTTCCTCCTCCATTTTTTCCCAATATTGACATCCAAATTGGTTTCTCAAAGCCCAGAATTTGTAACTGGAAGTGCAAAATTCCTGTGGGAGGAGCTCCTTTCCTTTTCCTTTTTCCTTTCCTTTCCTTTCCTTTCCTTTCCTTTCCTTTCCTTTCCTTTCCTTTCCTTTCCTTTCCTTTCCTTTCCTTTCCTTTCCTTTCCTTTCCTTTCCTTTCCTTTCCTTTCCTTTCCTTTCCTTTCCTTTCCTTTCCTTTCCTTTCCTTTCCTTTCCTTTCCTTCTTTCCTTTCCTTCCTCTCTTTCTTTCTTTCTTTCTTTCTTTCTTTCTTTCTTTCTTTCTTTCTTTCTTTCTTTCTTTCTTTCTTTCTTTCTTTCTTTCTTTCTTTCTTTCTTTCTTTCTTTCTTTCTTTCTTTCTTTCTTTCTTTCTTTCTTTCTTTCTTTCTTTCTTTCTTTCTTTCTTTCTTTCTTTCTTTCTTTCTTTCTTTCTTTCTTTCTTTCTTTCTTTCTTTCTTTCTTTCTTTCTTTCTTTCTTTCTTTCTTTCTTTCTTTCTTTCTTTCTTTCTTTCTTTCTTTCTTTCTTTCTTTCTTTCTTTCTTTCTTTCTTTCTTTCTCTCTCTCTTTATTCCTCTCTTTCTTTCTTTCTTCCTCTCTTCCTTTCCTCCACTCTTCCTCCCTTTCCTTCCCTTTCCTTTTCCCTCTCCTTTCCCCTTTTCCCTTTCCCTTTCCTTTCCTTCTCTCCAATATTTTTACAACACCCTGAAGTTCCCTCTCAATTTTGAAATTTTACCCCAAGAATTTCCCCTCTTCCAAGCAGCTTAGAGTTGGAGTTTCACATTTTTTTGCTAGAAATGCTGATTTTTTGGAGCAGGAGTTGACCCAGGCTTGTTTGTGCGTGCTGCAGGTGCGGACCCGCTCGGTGGGGGAGTGTGTGGCCTTTTATTACATGTGGAAAAAGTCGGAGCGTTACGATTTCTTCGCTCAGCAGACCCGCTTTGGGAAGAAAAAATACAACCTGCACCCTGGGGTCACGTAAGATGTGCCTGATTTCATCATTTTGGGGTTCAATTTTGTTTTATCTTCTTCTCAGCTGAAAATTCAGGGATTCAGAGCCTAATTTGCAGCAGGAAAACAGCCAAAGTGTAAAAAAATGCCCTAAGTGTGTATAAATAATGTGTGAAGTGCATTGATTTGGGGCAAGGCAAACACTTTGCACTGAGGAGCAATCTGAGTTTGAGTTCTGTTAGGATTTGATTGGTTTACTTTTTAAAAGTTAATGGGGGTTTTTTTAATGTTTGTTTTAATTAAATATATTTTCTACAAAAGCATGAATTCCCATTTCCAGGTGGAATTTGTGGTGCATTGCTTGTCCATCATTCTGGCCAGCACAACACAAATCCCAGGGGATTTTGGGCTCTCCAAAGCTGCTTTCCCATTCCCATCCTGAGGAAAGAGGGAATGTGTGAGCAGAGCTCCCAGTTTGTTCTGCTGCCCTTCATTCCAAAGCTCTGATCTGCCTCTCCCACTCTTTCCACTGCCTCCTGCCAAGCTGTTTTACTATTATTTTCATTCCTCATTTCTTCCTGGCTCCTCTCTTGATCCTTCTTTGGAATATTATTGTTCCTCCAAACATTTCAGAGCTCTGGGACACCCAGAGTGCCATCAGGGACTTTGTGGGTGTTACAGAGAGTTTCTTACCTGGCAGGGACTGCCTGGCTCCCCCTTCCCTTCCATCTCTTCATGGGTTTTTTCCCCCTATTTTCCATTTCCCCCTATTTTCCATTTTTCCCCCCATTTCCCCCTATTTTTCATTTTTCCCCAAAAGAGACATTTTTGGGTCTCTTCCTGCAGTTGGGTGCAGCAGCAGTGTCATTAAGGACTGGACTTGTCTGCTCTTGAATGATTTTGCAGATAAATTCAGGGAATTCAGGGTGGAATTCCAGGATAATTACGTGTCAGGAGAAGTTTCTGGAGTTAATCCATCCCTCCCACCACATCCAAGGGTTTCATCCACCATCTCCCTTTGTTTCCATCTCCATCCTGCCCTGAACTGGAGCTCTGGAATAAATGGCACAGATGGGAATGTCTTGGACTCTGGAGTTTTTCACTTGCTGTTAGCTTGACCCCTTTGGGGGCTTTGTGCACAAATGGGATTTATTTTTACTGGAATGGTTTGGTATTGGTGGCTCAGCAAATTCAGGTTTAGTGGCCGGAGGGATCCCCTTGGGAGCACATAGAGGTTTTGGAATCATGGAATGGTTTGGGTTGGGAGGGAGCTCAGAGCCCATCCAGGGCAGGGATGGGGGCAGAGGACACTGCCAGGTGCTCCAGTCCCAGTGTCCATCCTGGCCTTGGGCACTGCCAGGGATCCAGGGGCAGCCCCAGCTGCTTGGGAATCCCATCCCTGGGAGCAGTTCCGAATTCCCAAAATCCCAGCCCTCCCTGCCCTCTGCCAATGGGAAACCTTCCCACAGCTGCAGTGTGTGCAGGAGCATCTCCAGCCTGTCCCAGCTGGCTGGGTGTATGTCTGTCTGTCCTGCAGGGATCCCATGGATCTGTCCCAGCTGTGTGTCTGTGTGTCCCACAGAGATCCCATGGATCCTGTCCCATTTCTGTCTGTCTGTCCTGCAGGGATTCCATGGATCTGTCCCAGCTCTGTGTGTCTGTGTGTCCTGCAGGGATTCCATGGATCCTGTCCCAGCTGTGTGTCTGTGTCCCACAGAGATTCCATGGATCCTGTCCCATTTCTGTCTGTCTGTCCTGCAGGGATTCCATGGATCTGTCCCAGCTCTGTGTGTCTGTGTGTCCTGCAGGGATCCCATGGATCCTGTCCCAGATGTGTGTCTGTGTGTCCCACAGAGATTCCATGGATCCTGTCCCAGTTCTGTCTGTCTGTCTGTCTGTCTGTCCCGCAGGGATTCCATGGATCCTGTCCCAGTTCTGTCTGTCTGTCTGTCCCGCAGGGATCCCATGGATCCTGTCCCAGCTGTGTGTGTGTCTGTCTGTCTGTCCCGCAAGGATCCCATGGATCCTGTCCCAGCTGTGTGTCTGTCTGTCTGTCCCGCAGGGATCCCATGGATCCTGTCCCAGTTCTGTCTCTCTGTCTGTCTGTCCCGCAAGGATCCCATGGATCCTGTCCCAGCTGTGTGTCTGTCTGTCTGTCCCGCAGGGATCCCATGGATCCTGTCCCAGTTCTGTCTCTCTGTCTGTCTGTCCCGCAAGTGTCCCATGGATCCTGTCCCAGCTGTGTGTGTGTCTGTCTGTCTGTCCCGCAGGGATTCCATGGATCCTGTCCCAGTTCTGTCTGTCTGTCCCGCAGGGATCCCATGGATCCTGTCCCAGTTCTGTCTGTCTGTCTGTCTGTCCCGCAGGGATTACATGGACCGCCTGCTGGACGAGAGCGAGAGCGCCGCCTCCAGCCGGGCCCCGTCGCCGCCGCCCACGGCCTCCAACAGCAGCACCAGCCAGTCGGAGCGGGACGAGTGCGCCTCCAGCAGCACCCCCAACGGTGAGGGGCAGGGCTGCCCCGGCACGGCGATCCCGGGAGGCCTGGGAGAGCCTGAGAGACACCATCCCCATCCCGGGCTGCTCTGGGCCTGGGAGCCATCCCTGCCCTGCCAGGGACACCATCCCCGCCATCCCTGCCCTGCCAGGGACACCATCCCCATACCGGGCTGCTCTGGGCCTGGGAGCCATCCCTGCCCTGCCAGGGACACCATCCCCATCCCGGGCTGCTCCCAGCCAGCCTCAGGCACTGCAGGGATGGAGCAGCCACAGCTCCTCTGGGAGTTCCATCCCAGCCCCTCGCCGCCCTCCCAGGCTGCTCCTGTTCCTCTCTCCCCCTGTCCCATCTGTCCCTGGCCATTCCCTGTGTCCTGTCCCTCCGTGCCTTGTCCCAAGTCACTCTCCTGGAGCCCCTTTAGGCCCTGGAAATGCCTCTGAGCTCTCCCAAAGCCTCCTCTTCTCCAGGTGGGCACCCCCACAGACAAGCAGCCTATTTCAAGTTCAAAGTGGTTTTTAAAACCCCCTCCATGTTTGCATTTAGGCAGGGGCCTTGTCAGGAAGATAAATCCATTTGAAAGCAGAGTTGAAATTCTGCTTTCCTGAGCCAGCCCAGGTGAAGAGAGCCCACTGGGGTCCTGAGATTCCAGGACATCCTCTGCTCCTCTTAAACACTTCCATGAACTCCCTGTGTCAATTGTGTGCACATCAGTCACTCAGTGAGGAGAAGGAGAAAAATACTGGATTTTTAATGAATTCTGAGTTCAAATTCTGCTTTCCTGAGCCAGCCTAGGTGAGGAGAACCCACCTGGGGTCCTGGGATTCCAGGACATTCCCTTCCTTTTAAGCACTCCATGAACTCCCTGTGTCAATTGTGTGCACATCAGTCACACAATGAGGAGAAGGAGAAAAACACTGGATTTTTAAGGGAATTTGAGCTCAAATTCTGCTTTCCTGAGGAGAGCCCACCTGGGGTCCTGGGATTCCAGGACATTCTCTGTTCCTTTTAAGCACTTCCATAGGTTCTGTCAGTTGTGTGCACATCAGTCACACAGTGAGGAGGAGAAAACCCCTGGATTTTAAATGAATCTGAGCTCAGACTGTGCTTTCCTGAGGCAGCCCAGGCAGTTGTGCTGCTGAGCCTTGCTGAAGGGTTTCTCTCCCTCCCAGGTGTCTCTGCCAACGGCCCGGGGGAGGTGCCAGGGAAGGAGGAGGCCAAGCTGGAGGGGCTGCACGCCAATGGACCTTGCAGTGGGAAGAAAACTCCTCACCCAGAGCTGGACACGAACGGCTACGAGCCCGAAAACCTCCCCAGTGACCCCAAAGTGGCTCACTCAGCCCCCAGGAACGAGCCTGAGCTGGAAGAGAAGAGCGAGAGGCCTCTGAAGAGAAGGAGAATGAACAGCAATGGGAAGGAGAGCCCGGGTGCTTCAGAGTTCTTCCAGGAAACCAACTCCCACGGGAAGCTGGAGGAGCTGGAAACTCTGGAAGACTGAGTGCTGGGAGCTGATTTTATTCCTTGGAGTAAATTCTGGGTGTCTAAAATTTTCAGGGTTGATGGGTTACCTTCCAAAGTCCAGTTCCATAAACAATCTGAGGTTTTCTTTTTGTTTCCTGAGACCTTCTAGTCGGCTCTAAAGGTCCGATGATTTGGTTTTCTTCAGTGCTGAAAAGCAGCAGGAGAATATTGGATTTCTCAGAGCTGGCAGCTGCAGTTCTGGGATAAAAAGGCTCTTAAATATTTAAGGAACAAAGCAGTGAGTTGCTGCAAAAATATTCCCAGCCTAATACATTAAAGAATGTGTTAATACAGCATTTAATGTATAAAACAGCATTTAATCAGTGTACAAGTGAACAAAGCATTTGGGGCTTTGCAGGAAGTTAAAATAAAACAGGAAAAGCCAAGACAGAGCAGGCACAGAGACTTCCACTCCTGCTGGAGAGAGGAAAATGTCACTCCATCACTAAGGAACCCTCATGAATCCTGAAAGTTATGAGCACAACTATTTTTATATATAGAAGTTTTAAAAGGTAAATAAATAAACCAGGTCAGGTTTGTCTATGTAAAATTGTTGACATCAATGATGTCTTTCCATATTCTTTATCTGGGCTAAAGAAATACATTCTGTATTTTTCCAGATTTCTTTGTAGCCTTTGAAAGATTTTTACAGTACTTATGTCTTGATTGAACTGTCCTTTCTTAAAACAAAAGCTTGTATAATTTTCTTACCTTGTACAGTTGGTAAACTTTTATGAGAGAGTTGATACCCTGAGTCTAATGTCAGCTTCCTTTTATTTTGCTGAAGTCTTTTCTAAAAAAAAAAACCAACAAAAAAAAAAAAACCAAACCAAACCAAATCAATGGAGTTAAAAATTAATCACCAACGTGTTAATTTTCTTCCCAGAAACTGGTAAATAATTAACATAAGAATGGTTAGGAGGCATTTGATTTTGGAAATGTGTTATTTTTTTCTTGTTCTATGGCAAATAATGATGTTTCAATTTTTGTTAAGCATGCTGCTTGCATTGCACACATTTCCTTGCTTTCTTTCTCCCTTTGTTTGGAACGCAGAGGAGTCTCCCAGCAGCCAAATTCTGGAGTTTCCCGAATCTTCTGCAGGTTCAGCCCTCCATCATCCCTGGTTTGTGCCCTGCCAGGTTCCAGGGAGCACAGCAGGGCTGCAGCGAGGCTGGAAATGCAGCTGGGGCTGGATGGAATTGCTGAGCAGCACAGGAGGCTGCACTGGGAGCCCCTGATGAGCTCAAAGGTCTTTTCCAGCCTAGGAAATCCTGGCATCCTCTGCTGCTGCACACGCTCACCTGGAGAAGGGAGAGCAGGAATTTCACATTGAGCTGGGGAGAGCTAATTCCAGTGTGAGAACCAAAAATCCCTCATCAATAAATGGCAATAGGGTGATGTCACCCTGCCAGCAGCACCAGTGAGAAGTTGTGGGTGTAGGATTTACATCCAGCAATCAGGAACGTTTGAAATCCCAATTCACTTTGGTTTTGTTTGGTTGTTTTCTTCAGCCCGGCTCCACTTCTGCTCTGTTCAAATCTGGGATAATTGTTCAATTGTACCATTGCTGACCCCGTGTCCTCCTCCTCCTCCTCACAGGTGTGCTGTTCATCCTTCACTGGTTATTTTCTCTGCAGGGTTATGCTCTTTATGGTTCCAGTTGGACTGAATGGTTTGAAATGGATGTTTAAACCCAAACCCCAGTGCTGAGGGCTTGGGCTGATTTGGTTTCTTCTCCACTGACGTTCCCTTGGACTTTGTGATCAGGAATGAGCCAAGCCTGGGGATGAGGATGGGCTGTGGATGCAGAACCCTGGGGAATGATCAGCTCTGCCTGCCAGCCCTGCTCCTGGAGAGCCTCTGGGTGAGGCTCGTTAATTGAGGCCTGTGTTAATTAAGGAATGCAGTGATTAATGCCTGAGGCAGAGGTTGCTGTTAACTCTCCCCTCTGGTCGTGAGCAGAACCTCAAGGACGGTTCCACACAAGCAGAATCCTATTTTCAGTTTCATTTTGATGCTCTTTGTTCTCGGTTGCAAGTTGGAAATACTTCCCAAAAATCCATAGGAAAGTTTCCAAGTGAATTGTCTCAGGCTCGTGTGTGAAATCCAGCACTGTGTATATTTTCAGGAATGTTGCTTTGTTTTTTATCTTTCTTTCTTTCTTTCTTTTTTTTTTTTTTTTGGTGATACTTAGAAGAGACCTGACATTCCATAATCCACTATGTAATGCTCAGCTAGACTTTAAGAATATTTAATTCTAATTTGCCTTTTGTTTATGCTGGTGTTTTATACAATATTTGTTCATGTTTCAAACTGCAGCCACTGTAACTCGATAAGTCATTGCACTACTAAAGCTATTGAAAATCCTGGAAATCTGCTAACTTTGCTTTTATTTTCCAAGCCTTCTGTGCAGTTGGGAATCCAGTCCAACAGGAATCCTTGGGCTTCCCAGAGGGTTCAATGTGCTATAAATTCCCCCCACACACACAAACCCCACAGATTTGTTGGATACATTTTTTCCACACAGTATTTGCACTGTCGGTAATTCCCTCCTCTTCCTCCCCTTCCCCGTCTGCAATTCTGGAAAAGCTTATTAAAATATTTTTAAACTTACTGTCTGCATCCAAAATTCCTGATTTCCTTGCTCCAGAGGGGTGGAATATTCCCTCTCAGAGGCTGGGAGAGCAGTGACTCTGGTCCTCTGCATGAAACTCATGGAAACAAAACCCATTTTTCTGCATCACCTTCCAGCTGTTCCCTTCATTCCCCATAATGTCTCCAAATCCCTTCCCAAGGAATATTCAAAGCTGGAAACCCAGAATTCCCCCCCTCACCCTGTAGGGACTGGGGGCTGTGAGGAGCCCCCTAAATCCCTGATTTATCCAGCCCAGCATTCCCACCCTCTCCACCAGGGAAGAGAGGCTGAGGCAGCAGCAGCTTTGGTTCATTGGTTTATTGGAAGCAAATACAAAAATACAGAGGCACATAAATCCTTTCTGCTCTCATTCCTCACATCCACAGCCTGCCATACATTCAGGTTTTCATCACTAAAATGCTCATTTTGTAAATAGATTCTCTATAGAAAACATTTGTTTTTTAGTCAATTAATAGCATAGAAAATACTGTTAGAGGAATTCTTGGCTTTCCCAGTGTTTAGGATCCAGCAGGATCCCAGTGTGGACAAAAAAAAAATCAAAAAGCTTTAAAAATCCTTCTGTCTTAGGACTGCAAATCTAACCAGTAGATTCAAAAACAAACAGAAAATCATAAAAACCCCTCTGGCAGAATCACCCTGCTGGCTGTGACCTCAGCATGGTGCAGCTGGAGCACAAGGGGGAGAAAAATGGGATTTGGGAATTGGGATCTGGGAATTGGGAATGCTGCAGCAAGGGCAGGAGCACCTGGGCCCTGGGAACCAGGACAGAACCAGAACAACCAGTACAAAACCAGAACCAGAACCAGTACTGGGACCAGCAACCCCATCTGGGCTGGGACTGGGGGGCTTCTCCACACCGGGAAAGGTTTGTGACCCTCCCTGCCCGGTACAAAGCCAAGGTTTTACTGGAATTTTGGGAGACAAAATAATCAGGGATTTCTTTTTGACTGTGTTCACAGGGGGAATGTGCTGAGGGGCTGCTCCAGGACACCCCAACTGCCTGCAGTGACCACAAAATCCCACAAAAAAGGGGAATTGTGGCTCTGGAATTGCTCCAGGAGTGGGATGTTGGAGCAGGCAGCAGCTGACTCGCTCCACACCTTCCCCAGCACAGCAGGCTGGAGCTGCACCCTCACAGAAAATCTCCTTCCCATCCAAAAACTTCCAGAAAATTCCAGCAAATTCAGCTTTGCCCAACAGCAGTTCAGCTTAAGCAAGTATCTCCTAGAAAATCCCACTGTCAGTTTCTAGAGAAGCTGTTAGGGTACAAAAATCTCTAAATACGTTATTTTACTAAAATTTTTTTTAACCAAGCTTAAAAACAATTCTTTTAAAACCGAAAGACAACCTGGAAAGAGGTGCTGGGTAAGACAACCTTTAAAACTCACTGAACACTGCCCAATGTTCTACAGTTCCATTCTTTTAGTGGGTCACAAACTCAGAGTGATTCATTCCATAGAAAACAAGAATTATGGGGCCCCCTTGCCAAAAAGAAGATTTAAGTCCTTGTGCCTCTTCCAGGGGTGGGAGCTGCAGCCCCTGCGATTCCCTGATGTGCTGTGCCAGTTGTGCCACCTTGGCTCTCCTGTGACCCCAGCAGCTCCTCCCTGGGATGCTCCCAGTGAGGCAGCAGCTTTCCCAAAGCCACGCTGGATCCAAGGGAGGCTGCAGAGCTCAGCAGGGCAGGAAAACCCTTCCTGCTGGGAATGTCACCAACCTCAGAGAGACTGAGGTGGATGCAGGGCTCTGACAGAGCCAGGAGGGAAAACCCAGCTTGGAAAGTGGGTTAATGGGCCAAACAAACAGAAAACCAACTGAAAACAGCTTAAATTCAGTCCAGAGAGCAGTGAACATTCACCCCGGAGGTCTTGGCCCAGCCCAGGAGCAGCTCCCAGGGCATTGCCCTGTTCCAGAGGGAGCAGGCTGGGCACAGAGCCAGCCCCAGCTCCCAGCCCCAGCTCCCAGCCCACTGGGATCAGCAGATCCAGGACCCCAAGGAGCAGATCCAGGACCCCAAGGAGCAGATCCAGATCCCAGGGAGCAGATCCAGCATCCCAGGGAGCAGATCCAGCATCCCAGGGAGCAGATCCACAATCCCAGGGAGCAGATCCAGATCCCAGGGAGCAGATCCAGATCCCAGGGAGCAGATCCAGGACCCCAAGGAGCAGATCCACGATCCCAGGGAGCAGATCCAGATCCCAGGGAGCAGATCCAGATCCCAGGGAGCAGATCCAGGACCCCAAGGAGCAGATCCACAATCCCAGGGAGCAGATCCAGATCCCAGGGAGCAGATCCACGACCCCAAGGAGCAGATCCACAATCCCAGGGAGCAGATCCAGATCCCAGGGAGCAGATCCAGGACCCCAAGGAGCAGATCCAGCATCCCAGGGAGCAGATCCAGGACCCCAAGGAGCAGACCCAGGATCCCAGGGAGCAGATCCAGGACCCCAAGGAGCAGATCCAGATCCCAGGGAGCAGATCCAGGACCCCAAGAAGCAGATCCAGCATCCCAGGGAGCAGATCCAGATCCCAGGGAGCAGATCCAGGACCCCAAGGAGCAGACCCAGGATCCCAGGGAGCAGATCCAGATCCCAGGGAGCAGATCCAGGACCCCAAGGAGCAGATCCAGATCCCAGAGAGCAGATCCAGGACCCCAGGGAGCAGATCCAGATCCCAGGGAGCAGATCCAGCATCCCAGGGAGCAGATCCCGTCAGGGACACCCTGGCACACCCCGGGGCAGAGCTGCCAGCCCTGCCCGTGCCCATCTCCACTGCCAGCCCCGCCTTGATTAGAAACCCGTTAATTCCTCCCGTTAATCAGGCTCAATTAGGCTCCTCGTTCCCCGCGCAGGCTGGGCGGGCGTTGCCGAGGATCTGTGAAGGAAGGCGGCAATCTCAGCCGCGCTAACCGAGAGCAGCCCGGGCTCCCTGCCCGCATCAGGCCGGCACGAGGAGCGCTGGGCTCGGCCCCGCTCACACCGAGCTCTTGCCCCGCAGGTCCAGCTTGGCGCCGGCCTCCGGCTCCTTGCTCAGCTGCTCCTCCGTGAAGGTGATGTACGAGTACACCAGGCTCCCGGCAATACTGCAGGAGGTGCGGGGAGAACGTGGGGAACAGCTCCGGGAAACTCACGGCGATCAAACACACCCCGGGGAAAGGCAGAGCTCCAGCAGAACCCCCAGCTTCCCTCCCAAAGCCACAGCTCTGCGTCATTCCGCATCTGTGCCACCCCAAAGGCCAGGACAGACTCCCACCACACAGCCCAGAAAGGAGATACTGCCCAATATTGTATTTTCCGATAATAAGAATAATGAGATGAACCCCCAAATACTAATAAGAATAATAAGGTGAATCCCCAAATAATAATAATAAGATGGATCCTCAAATAAGAAGAAGAATAATAAGATGAACCCCCAAATACTAATAAGAATAATAAGATGAATCCCCAAATAATAATAATAAGATGGATCCTCAAATAATAATAAGAATAATAAGATGAATCCCCAAATAATACTAATAAGATGGATCCCCAAATAATAAGAATAATAAGATGAACCCCCAAATAATAATAATAATAAGATGAACCCCCAAATACTAATAAGAATAATAAGATGAACCCCCAAATAATAAGATGGATCCTCAAATAATAATAAAAATAATAAGATGAACCCCCAAATACTAATAATAAGATGGATCCTCAAATAATAATAAGAATAATAAGATGAATCCCCAAATAATACTAATAAGATGAACCCCCAAATAATTATAAGAATAATAAGATGGATCCCCAAATAATGATAAGAATAATAAGATGGATCCTCAAATAATAATAAGAATAATAAGATGAACCCCCAAATACTAATAAGAATAATAAGATGAACCCCCAAACAATAATAATAAGATGGATCATCAAATAATAATAAGAATAATAAGATGAACCCCCAAATACTAATAATAAGATGGATCCTCAAATAATAAGAATAATAAGATGAATCCCCAAATAATACTAATAAGATGGATCCCCAAATAATAAGAATAATAAGATGAACCCCCAAATAATGATAAGAATAATAAGGTGGATCCCCAAATAATGATAAGAATAATAAGATGGATCCTCAAATAATAATAAGAATAATAACATGAACCTCCAAATACTAATAAGAATAATAAGATGAATCCCCAAATAATAATAATAAGATGGATCCTCAAATAATGATAAGAATAATAAGATGAATCCCCAAATAATAATAATAAGATGGATCCTCAAATAATAATAAGAATAATAAGATGAATCCCCAAATAATAATAAGAATAATAAGACGAATCTCCAAATACTAATAAGAATAATAAGATGTATCCCCAAATAATAAGAAGAATAATAAGATGGATCCCCAAATAATAATAAGAATAGTAAGAAATAATAAGAATAATAAGAAATAATCCCCAAATTCTTTAACTTGAAATAATCGCCCCAAAAAATAATAATGCAAATGAAATAATCCCCAAAATTCTTCTTTTGCTGCCTTAATTCCATGACTCTGCTTGGTAACTCAGGGAAAACTCGATTTTCCTGCTACAATACCCCTGTGGATTCTCCTGGCTTTAAAACAAACCAAGTTTGGGAACATCCCACAAAACCGAAGCACAAAGCACAAAACCCAAGCACAAGCACAAAAAAAACCAAGTACAAAAGCCCAAAACCATGGGGGTTTTTTTGGGGGGGGAAATCCATTAAATGTGTCAAATAGTTTCAGTTTCACCCCAGTTTTCAGTTACAAGTCATAAATGAACCTCTGCTCTTACCTGATATTTAGACCAATGAAGTTCATCCATGTAAAAATATAATCTCCTCCAAAAAACATCCCAATATAGGTTATTAAAATATTCTGCAAAGGAACAAGATGGGAGGAACAAACAGCCTGAGACAAGGGAATTGTATGGAAAATGGAATTTATGGGAAAGGGAACACAGGGGGTGGAACATGAGGGGTTAACACAATTCCCAAGGGATGGCTGAGGGGCTTTTTGGGGAATGCCACCCACCTTTATGCAGCCAACTATTGTAGTTGTAAGAGCAGAGTTGTACTGAGTGCAAAGAACCGTGGAATACATCAGAATAAACCTATGGAAAGGAGCCACCATCAGGGACAGCCCCTTGGAACCACCTGGTCCCCCCAGCCCGGCCTGGGGAGGGGTCCCTGCCCCCCAGGGAATGAGGGGAGCCTGAGGTGCCCCCCAGCCCAAAGCACTCCAGGATTCAGGATCCATTCCCACCCTTTGTTCCCACTTTTTCAGCCACACCTGCACTGGAGGAGGGTGGGAGATAATCCCCACCCACCAGATCTCCCAGGAATGGTCTCCCAGCAGGACCGAGGGTTTGTGACGGTTTTCAGTAACACCAGGGCGCCAGAATCCCCATTTCTGGGATGGAGGTGCCTTCCCTGCCCCAGCCCAGCAGCCCATGCTTACCCCATCACGCAGGAGAGCGTGAACTGCACGAGGAAGAAGGTGTCTGCCCAGCCCTGGTACTCCACTGCCTGCAGAACAGCGCCTGGGTTCAGAGCCTTGGCACCCACACCACTGCCAGCAGGACAAGGAGCACCCCCAGCACTGCTGTCACCCCACAGCAGGAAAAACCAACCCTGGAATGACACCCCAAGGCTCTGGCAGCACCTCCAGGCTCAGCTCTCAGCTCATTCCCTCTGGAAAGGGCAGGGCAGGAGTGTGACAAGCCAGAGGGCTCAGGAGAGGCCTCTCCCAGCCAAATTGGATCATTTTGGCTCCCACTCCCTGCCAACCACAACTCCCATCCCAAGGGAGCTGTGACCTGGGGATGCTGCTGAGGCAGCCTGGATTTCAGGGCAGGGCTTTTCCCTGGGCCTCCGGGCTTTGGGGAGCATCTGCAGGGCTGGATCCTGCGCCACAGAGAGCCCAGAGGGGCCACCAGGGACTGGAGCATCCCTGAGGACACTCAGGGTGTCACCCAGGAGCCAGGCTCTGCCCAAGGTGCCCAGGGACAGGATCCCAGAGCCAGGAGCACACAGGGACACCCAGGGACACCCAGGGGACACACAGGGACAGGATCCCAGAGCCAGGGGCACACAGGGACACCCAAGGACACACAGGGGCACCCAGGGACAGGATCCCAGAGCCAGGGGCACCCAGGGACACCCAGGGGACACACAGGGACACCCAGGGACACCCAGGGACAGGATCCCAGAGCCAGGGACACACAGGGACACACAGGGACACACAGGGACACCCAGGGGCACCCAGGGACAGGATCCCAGAGCCAGGGACACACAGGGACACCCAAGGACACACAGGGGACACACAGGGGCACCCAGGGACAGGATCCCAGAGCCAGGAGCACCTAGGGGCACACAGGGACACCCAGGGAGGTCCCTCTGGGTGGCTGCAGCACTTGGAGAGGGGCAAAGCTTGCCCAGCGAAATGGGGGAGCCTCCAGCCTTGGAGACAGCCCAAAATCCAGGTGGAATCTCACCTGCTCCAGCTCAGCCACAGGGCAGGAGCTGCCTCCCTCACCCCCTCCCAGCTGGGCAGGGGATGCCAGGGCACCCAGGGCTCCTGCCTGGCACCTGGGGATGCCCTTTCCCCAGGGACACCAAATGCCAGCCCCGGGGGCCCCTCTGCAGCTCCTGCACGCCCTCTGCCCAGGAATCCTGCCCAGAGCAGGATGTGTTACCTGGGCTCCTCCAGAGCAAGCACAGGAATTCCCAGAGCCAGAGGCACAGGAGGGGCCCAGCCGCCCTCCCCAGCCCTCCCCAGGGGTTCCTGGGGCTGCAGTTTCCTGGCAGCAGCCCCGGCACACAGCACATCTTTGTGCAGCCCAGAAAGGAGTTTATTCAGGGGAAAAGCAAATTTCAAAAAGCCATTTCTCTCCCCGGGCTGAACAGAGGCTGCTCACAGCCCCGTTTTCCTGCCCAGGCCCAGCTCCTGCTCCTAAATGAGCACTTTGATCCCAAATCCAGCCCTGGGAGAGGGCAGGGCTGAGCCACCTTCACCCTCCTGCCGTCCCTGCTAAGCCCAGCTCGTTATCCCCGGGCTTTAAGCTCCTAACGAGGACAAAGCCACCAGGCTGGGGGACAGGGGGGGTGGCAGGGCCACCCCCAGGGTGGGCAACACCTCCAGCCTTTGGGGGAGAGGATTCAGCTGAATTCCCTGCACGTGGAGGAGATCCCCAAAAAACAGACAGGAAAAAGGAATTTGCTGCTCAGGAGAGCCAGCTGCACATCAGTGAGTGCAACAACAACAAAAACAATTAATAATAATAATGATGATAATAATAATGGTAATAATTATAATAACTATAATAGTAATAGTAGTAATAATAATAATAATTAATAATTTCAAGTATACAGGACCACAGGTAGATAATTATAATAATAGTAAAAATAAAGAATAATTTCATGTATTCAGAACCATAGCCGCTATTATTATTGTTGTTGTTGTTATTATGCTATTATTGTTGTTACTATTATTAATACTATTATTATTTTATTTATTTATTACTATTATTAATATTATTATCATCTCCAGGATCACCACAAGCAAAGCCAACCCACACAGCAACTCCACAAAACTGCCCCGGCGAGAGGGGAAGGACAGGAAAAAAAGAAAGTTTGAATAAACTCATTGATTCTAAAATTACTCAGCTTCTTTAAATAATATTTGGGTTTTCTCCTTGCTCTCCACTTCCCCATTCCTCAGGCATTACAAAAGTGCCTGAATGGAGCAACTCTGTGGGTTTGGGTCCAACGTTGAAGCTGTGGCTCCTTTCTGCTGGGGTGGTTTTGGGGCACCCCCTTCCCCAGCTCCTCCATGTGACAGTGTGCCACAGAACCCATGGGGTCTGGGATGGATTTGGGATGGATTTGGGGTGGATTTTGGGATGGCTGTCCTACCTTCTGTGCATCTCCAGTGATGTAGGCAATGGCCAGGGTGGGCAGGATCATGAAGAGTGCATTGTAGTAGAGCAGGCCGTACTTCCCCAGCTCCTGGAAATGGGAACACCCAAGAGTCGGAGTGGGAACAGAAATTCCTGCTCACACTGCCACTGGGCCTGGAGCTGAACCCAGCTGGGAATTCTCACATCTCATGGAATTCCAGGCTGGTGTGGGCTGGGAGGGACCTTAAAGCTCATCCAGTCCCAAGGGCAGGGACCTTCCACCATCCCAACGTCCAGCCTGGCCTTGGGCACTGCAGGGATCCAGGGGCAGCCACAGCAAATCTGGGAATTCCATCCCAGCCAGGAATTCCTTCCCAACATCCCAATATCTCAATCTACCTTCTTTCACTTCCAGCCATTCCCTGTGTCCCGTCCCTCCAGGCCTTGTCCCCAGCCCCTCTGCAGCTCTGGACAGATTTTGGGAATGGGATGGCTGAGCCTCCCCCTCTGCCCTCACAGAAACCAAAATCCCAACATCCCAGAGGAAGCCAGAGCTCATCCCACCTTGGAATCCAGCTTCTGTTTCACGTAGGCACCGTTTGCAGCTGTTAAGGCGTCGTTGATGAGGATAAAAATGTATCCCTCCAGGTCGAATGCCAAGTCAGCACTGGGAAGGGAAAATCGGGAGTTAAAGCTCTGGCTGGGCAGGGCCAGCGCTGGAAGGGTCCCTCCACCCTCTGTGGAGCCAGGAAAAGTTCATGATGGCAGGAGGGGGTGGGATTTGGGTCAGGAAAACATTCTTTCCTACTGGAGAGCACGTCTGGCAGGGGGCAAGGTCAGTGTGGAATCCCTCTGCTCCTGGGACACTCCAGGGAACTGCACTGCGTACGGGAACGGGGACGGCTCACCTGGCAGCCACAAATGCACCAAAGATCATGGCAAACACCGTCATCTGAATGCTCCAGGAAAACTTCTTCCTGCAAAACACAGGCAGCAGGACCTGGCATCAGGCCTTGGCAATGCCCGGAGCAGGGAGCAGCTTCTCTTCCTGAGGAAAGGGGGGAAAACCCCAAACCAACCCCAAACCACCCCCAACCCAAGCCCTGCAGGAGCTGTGAGTGAAGACATTTTAGACAATTATCTCTGTGATTCTTTAGAGGATAAAGAACTGAGCCTGGAGGAGCTGCAGCTCTGCCTGGGGCAGGGCAGGGCAGGGCGGGCTCAGCCGGGCACGGAGCAGCTCCAGCCCTGCCCAGGGGCTCTGGGCTCCCTGCAGGAGCTGGGGCTGGCACAGCACCCCACACCTCCCCCAGGGGAGCCACAGCAGCACAGACCTCTCTGCCAGCTCCCCCGGGATGGGATGGGATGGGGTGGGATGGGATGGGATGGGATGGGATGGGATGGGATGGGATGGGATGGGGTGGGATGGGATGGGATGGGATGGGATCTATGAGATGGGATGGGGTGGGATGGGATGGGATGGGGTGGGATGGGATGGGGTGGGATGGGGTGGGATGGGGTGGGATGGGGTGGGATGGGGTGGGATGGGGTGGGATGGATCCGGCAGCTCCAAACCCGCCCCTTCCTCCCAGAGCCAAACCCAGCCCGGCCCCAGCACTCACTTGAGCAGGAATCCCTCGGCAAACATCGTGAACAGGATGGAAAACCTCCGCAGCACCGTGAACATGGGCAGGCTGCGGGGAAGGGCAGCGCTGAGGGGCTGTGCCCCCTTCCCTGCGCCCCAAACTGAGCGGGGGTATGGGATGGGAACAGGGATAAGGGATGGGAGCAGGGATATGGGATGAGGATAGGGATATGGGATGGGAGCAGGGATACGGGATTAGAATCAGGATATGGGATGGGAGCAGGGATATGGGATGGGAGCAGGGATACGGGATGGGAGCAGGGATATGGGATCAGAATAGGGATGTGGGATGGGAGCAGGGATATGGGATTAGAATCAGGATATGGGATGGGAGCAGGGATATGGGATGGGAGCAGGGATACGGGATGGGAGCAGGGATATGGGATCAGAATAGGGATGTGGGATGGGAGCAGGGATATGGGATTAGAATCAGGATATGGGATGGGAGCAGGGATATGGGATGGGAGCAGGGATATGGGATCAGGATAGGGATATGGGATCAGAATAGGGATGTGGGATGGGAGCAGGGATATGGGATTAGAATCAGGATATGGGATGGGAGCAGGGATATGGGATGGGAGCAGGGATATGGGATCAGGATAGGGATATGGGATCAGAATAGGGATGTGGGATGGGAGCAGGGATATGGGATTAGAATCAGGATATGGGCTGGGAGCAGGGATACGGGATGGGAGCAGGGATACGGGATGGGAGCAGGGATACGGGATGGGAGCAGGGATACGGGATCAGAATAGGTATGTGGGATGGGAGCAGGGATATGGGATTAGAATCAGGATATGGGATTAGAATCAGGATATGGGATGGGAGCAGGGATATGGGATGGGAGCAGGGATATGGGATGGGAGCAGGGATATGGGACAGGAGCAGGGATATGGGATCAGAATCAGGATACGGGATCAGAGCAGGGCTACCGGATCAGAATAAGGGTGTGAGATCAGAATAGGGACACGGGACCAGAACAGGGCTATGGGATTGGAGCAGGGATATGGGACTAGAATAGGGATATGAGATCAGAATAGGGACATGGGATCAGAGCAGGAATACTGGATCCCAAACAGAGCAGGGATATGGGATCAGAGCAGGGACATGGGATCAGGACACGGATAGGGGACTGGAGCAGGGATACAGGATCAGAGCAGGGCTATGGGCTTGGCCCCTGTCCTTAGTGGGGAATTCCCTTATGGGAATGGCACAGCTCCCACACCCCATAGATCCGAGCCTGCAGGGATGGGGCCCCCAGGGACACCCCCAGCCCTCAGCCCGTGGTTAGGGCCAGCCCCGTGTCCCTCCCTGCCCGCGGGGAGCGTTTGGGAACACGCACGTGGCACATCCCGGCGTGGGCAGGGAGGGAGGGAAGGAAGGGAGGGAGGGAGGGAGGGAAGCGCAGGGCCCCGAGCGGCTCCGGCCCCGTCACCCGCAGGGCCCGCTGGGCTCCCCGGCAACCCCGGAAAGCCCCGAGGAAGCGCGAAACCCCCGGGCGGGAAACCCATCCCTACTTCAGCTTCTGTGTGCTGAACAGTCCTGTGATCTGGTTCCCGAAGTACAGGAGAGGTAGAGGAAATGTCTGGAAAGGAGAGGAAGGAAAGGAGGCTGTGGGAGCGAGCCGGGAGCTCCCCGAGCCGCCTCGGGGGATGAAAATAGAACGGAATTGTTCCCACCCGCCATGGAAACCTTCACACACACACACATACACACTCACACACACACACACACACACACACTCACACTCACACGCGTCCGGAGCTCCAGGATCCCCGGAACGGGCACGGGCATCCCAAAGAGCCCCTGTGGGACAGGGACCCCGGCGATGGGGAAAGGAGCCCGGGGAGGGGATTTGGGTGCTGGGGAGGGGATTGGGGTGCCAGGGAGGGGGATCTGGGTGCTGGGGAGGGGATTTGGGTGCTTGGGAAGGGGATTGGGGTGCCGGGGAGGGGTCTCACCCGCCGGGGGATGTGTCTGTCCAGGTCAGGGAACTTGACCACCCGCAGCGCCTTCCCGGCCCAGAGCACGGCCACCGTGGCCACCATCTGCAAGAGAGCAGGGGTCACCCACGGCCCCCAACGCCCGAACACGGCGTGCGGGGACACCGCGGGGTCCCACTCACCTGGCCCAGCCCCACGCACAGCGAGGACGGGAACCTGCGGGAGGAGAGCGCGGATCAGGGGGGTCCCGCACACGGCCCCACGGCCGTGGGGACACCGCAAGGGGACACCGGCGTCGGCGAGGGGACAGGACGGGGTCGGGGAGCGGCAGCCCCAAAGCGGGGTGCGGGGGCAAGGGCTGGGAAGGACCCGGGGCAGGGGGGGACACGGGGGGGACCCGAGCGCAGGGAGCGGAGTGAATGGCGGGGTCCCGGTCCCCATCCCGCGGGGGTCCCCACGCCGACCCCGGGGGGATTCCCGATCCCGGGCCGGGGGTGCCCCGATCCCAGGGTGGGGGGTCGGGGTCCCATTCCCGGGGAGATTTCCGATCCCGGGGGTATCCCCGATCCCAGGGTGGGGGGTCCCGATCCCGGGGGTATCCCCGATCCCAGACTGGGGGGTCCCGATCCCGGGGGTATCCCCGATCCCAGACTGGGGGGTCCCGATCCCGGGGGTATCCCCGATCCCAGACTGGGAGGTCCCGATCGAGGAGGGAATTCCCGCTCCCGGGGAGGGGGGGGGGTCCCGGCGGCGCGGCCGTACCCGTAGGAGGTGAGGACGCTCTTGTTGACGACGACGATGAGGAAGGAGCTGAGGCCGTAGAAGGCGGCGGCCAGCAGGCGCAGGCAGAGCGGCGGGGCCGCCATGCCCCGCTCCGCATCGCCGGGCGCGGGGGCTCCGGCGGGGGCTCCCCCCTCGGCCGCCCCCTCGGGCCCCCCCCCGGCCGCGGCCCCGGGGCGTCTGCGCGGCTCCGACATGGCTGGGGCGGGGCCAGAGCGGCGGCAGCGCGCAGGCGCGGGGAGGGACCGGGGCGGACGGGAGGGACCGGGGCGGGAACGGGAGGGAACGGGGGGAACGGGGAGGGAACGGGGAGGGACCGGGAAGGACCGGGGGGAACGGGAGGGACCGGGAGAGAACGGGAGAGAACGGGGAGGGAACGGCAGGGAACAGGAGGGAACGGGGAGGGAACGGGAGAAAACGGGAGGGACCGGGGGGAACGGGAGAGAACGAGAGGGAACGGGAGAGAACGGGAGAGACCGGGAGGGACCGGGAGAGAACGGGAGGGAACGGGGAGGGGCCTGGGACACCGGGCACGGAGGGGGACATGGTACAAGGGGGGGACGGGGGTGGGGACAGGGATGGGGAGATGGCATGGGGCAGGGGCAGGGATGGGGACGGGGTACAGGCGATGGGACAGTGATGCGGAGATGGGGACAGAGGTGGGAACAGGGATGGGGACACGGCCCGGGGGGGAACAGGGTTGGGGATATGATACAGGGGAGGGGATGGGGACAAGGACGGGAATACTGCACTGGGGACAGGGATGGGGACATCGCACAGGATTGGGAGACAGGGATGGGGAGATGGGAATGGGGAGATGGGGACAGGGATAGGGATAGTGGTGGGGATAGGAACAGGGATAAGGACATGGCACAGGGATAGAGATGGGAACGGGGATGGGGATGGGGACAGGGATAGGGGACATGGCACACGAGGGGACAGGGATGGGTGACATCGCACGGGGGGGACAGGGATGGGGACACGGCACAGGGGCGGGGACATGGCACGGCGGGGACAGGGATAGGGACAGGGATAGGGACATGGCACAGGGACGAGGACACTGATGGGGACATCACACAGGGCTTGGGGGACAGTGATGTGGGACAGCGCACAGAGGGTTGGGATGGGGGACAATAATGGGGTGCGACGGTGGCACAGAGGACATTGCTGGGGAGGTGGCACAGGGGCTGGCATGGGGGCATTGATAGGGGGAGGATGTGATGGGGGCTGGGATAGAACGGGGGGTTGGGACGGGGGGGATTCTGCCTGGGGTGGGCATGGCACGGGGACGGGTTTGGGGACACTGCGGGGAGGGGTGGGCATGGCACGGGGACGGGTTTGGGGACACTGCGGGGAGGGGTGGGCATGGCACAGGGACGGGTTTGGGGGCACTGATGGGGTGGGACGGGGCTGGTGCGGGGGCGCAGCAAGGGGGGCATCGCAGGGGGTGTGGGGTGGGCAGCATCGGTGAGGGGAACCCCCGGGTCTGGCACGGGGGCACGAGCAGGGAAGGGGGCTGGGTGAGCTCACACATGGGGTGGCACTGCCTGGGGACACTGCAGGGACAAGGGGACACCAGACGCGTGTCCCCCGTGCGGGCAGAGCACAGGCCCCCTCCGGCCTCCCCGGGGCACGGCCGGGGGTCAGAGCCGAGCTGGCACCGCTGTCCCTGGCACGGCGGCCCCGGGCCCTGCGCCCTGCCGGGTGCTGCCCTCGGCTCACCCCGCACGCAGCGTTTTGGCACCGGCCCTTCCCTTGCGGAGATTAAATCTCCCCCTCCGGGCCATGCTCTGCCAAGTGGAAAAATCCCAAAACAAGGCGGCTCGGAGCACAAAACCGCCCCCGCCCTGCGGGGCACAGCGAGCAGATTGAGGGCTGGGGGACAGGGGTGACACGCACACCTCGGTGTCTGTGGGGGGACAGGGGTGACACGCACACCGCGGTGTCTGTGGGGGGACAGGGGTGACACGCACACCTCGGGGTCTGTGAGGGACAGGGGTGACACGCACACCGCGGTGTCTGTGGGGGGACAGGGGTGACACGCACACCGCGGTGTCTGTGGGGGGGACAGAGGTGACACGCACACCGCGGTGTCTGTGGGGGCACAGGGGTGACACGCACACCGCGGTGTCTGTGGGGGGACAGGGGTGACACGCACACCTCGGTGTCTGTGGGGGGCACAGGGGTGACACGCACACCTCGGTGTCTGTGGGGGGACAGGGGTGACACGCACACCTCGGTGTGGGGACAGGGGTGACACGCACACCTCGGTGTCTGTGGGGGCACAGGGGTGACACGCACACCGCGGTGTCTGTGGGGGCACAGGGGTGACACGCACACCTCGGTGTGGGGCACAGGGGTGACACGCACACCGCGGTGTCTGTGGGGGCACAGGGGTGACACGCACACCTCGGTGTCACCGCGGGAGCCCTTCCTGTCAGCCCGGTCCCTCCTGGCACAGCTCCGTCCCCACGGTGTCCCGGAGCCCCCGAGGGGACAGGACACGGGTGGGGGCACAGAGCTGCAGCCTCGGGGGAGCTGCTCCGGGGGTGTGGGAGGAATGGAGGTGGGAATGGGAATGAAGGATCAGCTCAGCCTGGAAACGGCAGCAATTCCATCAAACCTTGGATCGTTTAGGTTGGAAAAGCCCTCGAAGCCCATCTAGCCAAGGCCACCGCTATCCCATGTGCATCCACGCGGTTTTAAACCCCTGCAGGGCTGGTTTGGGAATCGCTCCCCAAGTGAGGAGCGAAGGCAGCAGCGGGACGTTCCCTGCCGGTGGCCAGGGCGGTGTTTACAGCCCCTTTTGGGAAGGGTTATTCCCCGTTTTCCCGCTGCCAGGGCCTGCCTGGGCACAGCCAGGGCCTGCAGGCTCCGCAGGGTGTGGGGCTCGGTGGCCCCGGGTCAGGAGCTTCGCTTGCCCCGGCACGCTGGGCCGGGCCTGGCAGGGACAATCCAACCCTGCCCGAACTTTGCTTTTCCCGGCCCGTTCGCCTCTGTGCTGCTGCAAGGAGCAGGGGCTGTTCCCTGGCAGGGTTACAGGAAGGACAAACGGGATTTAAAGTCCGGGAGCAACCTCCCCGTATCTCGGGTGCCCTTTTACCCCAGCCAAAAATCACAGCTCTGACATTGGCATCACCTTCCTTGTTCCTGCTGCGAGCCCGGGGCTTGGGAAGGGAACAGCGGCTGCTCCAGTGGGGAGAGGAACCGAATCGTGCCCGGAGCGCCGTGCCAGCGGGGCTGAGGCCCATTCCTGTGTCCCTGGCGTGTCCCTGTCCCGCCGCGGGGACAGGGGAGCCCCGAGGGGACAGGAAAGCCCCGAAGGGACAGTGTCCTCAGCCCTGGCTCAGGTGCCACCGCGGCAGCTTTAGGATCAAATATCCGAGTGTCCTCTGGCAGCTGCCAGCAGGGACACAAGGGTTCGAGCCTGTGCCCCATCTGTGTCCCCCGTGTCCCCCGGCAGCAGAGCCGGCTCCGTCCCGACCTTTCCCTGCCCTGCCCGAGCGCTCCCACCAAGAATAACAAATCAAGTGTTCCATCGATCCATTAATGTTGTTTTCATCTCCCTGCCTGGCCCTGGGCGCCGCAGGATCCCAGGGCAGCCGCAGCTGCTCTGGGCCTCCCCGGCCTCACAGGGAGGATTTCCTGCCCAAACCCAGCCTGACCCTGCCTCGGTTTCCATCGGGCTCTGAGGGACACCCGAGCAGAGCACAGAGAGCCCCGGACACGAGGGGATGGAAAGTCGGGGCTGCCTCAGGGGGAGGCGGCAGCAGCTGAGATTCCCGAGCAGGGGAAGGAGGATTCTGCGGGAAGAGCCGGGTGTGAGCCCGGCCCCGCTGCCCGGGGAGCTCTGAGCTGCAGCCCCGGTGCTCGGGAGGGGATAAGGACGCGTCAGGCAGAGGGAGATGGGGCTGGGAAATGCGGGAACCGCAGCTCTCATCTGTGCCGGGAGAGCTCCACATCCCCCCGCATTGTGCAGTTCCAGATGTGCTGCCCTGGCTCCAGATGTTCCACCTGGGCCCAGACGAGACGAGCTGGCTCCAGATGCGCACGCTGGCCGTGCAGCCCCAGCTGTGTGCCCCGGGCATTGAGCACTCCCAGGACATCCCAAAGCTGAAATTCCCACTGAACCTGAACCCCCCAGTGCTGCTCGGGGTGTAACCACCCAAACCCAGCCGATCCTGCTGCCGCACAGGCACATGGCACACATTATACACATTACATACATTAAACACATTATATACATTACACACATTATATACATCACATAACCGCACCAGCCAGCAGGCTCCTGCTCTCCCTACCACAAAGATCCCCGTGGATCAGGCGAAGCCCGGAGCACCGGGGTTTGCTGGCAGGGGAGGCTCTGCCTTCCCCGGGGGTGAATTCTGCTCCCCGACGTTTCCTCCCCGAGGCAGAGGCGGGAGCAGTGCGGGGTTTCCTGTGGTTGCCTTGTCTAATGAGGTTAACACTGTTTTTGAGGTTTAACTCTTGAGGAGGCGAGGGAAGGAGGCGCCGGGCCGGGCTGTGGGAGCCGGGGGTGAAGAGCCCCGGAGCATCCCCGGAGCATCCCCGGAGCATCCCCGCGCTGGGAATGCGCTGCCTGCGACAGCTGGGGACAGCACGACCACCGAGGGGTGACACTCAGTGCTGGTGACAACACCTCCGTTCCTTAAGGAGTTTCCATCGGCAGGAGAAGCTCTTTCCCTGAGAGCACCCGGGACTCTGCCGTGCTCCGAGGACACAAAGCAGCCCCGGGGATGGGCTCGGCTGCACCAGGCTGAGCCCAAACGCTGCCGGGACGCCGAGGAGCCCCTTCCCGCCCCTTCCCTTCCCCTCGAGGGGACGCTGGGTTTCCCCAAGGACTGACTCACACCGGGAGGGAACTCGGCTGCTCTGTGCCCTCTCCCGGTGGTGCCACACGTCCTGAGCGCTGCCAAGGTAAGCATTGCCCGGCTCCCAGCCCCTGATTTCACCCTGCTGCTCCTCACCCGCTGCTCCTGCGTTTGTTTGTCCCTCCTGGCACAGCCCCGGGGAAGGTTCCGTGGGGTTTGGGTTGGCACCGCGGAGCAGCCTCTCCCTTCCTGCTGAATTCCCGTTTCCTCAGCCCTAGTGCACCAGGAGAGCAGCTCAAAGCCCAGCATCTCCAAATGGCCTCGTTCCTTTCGCTCTGGAGTCTGCAAACGCCTCTAAACTGGAATAAAAACACAAATGTGACTCCAGAGGAGGCAGAGCTGGGCTCATTCACAGCTCCCAGCCCTTCTCACAGGACCCCAATGCATTTTTTCACTTGCCCTGGTTTGCAGCAGGCTCGTGGGCACTTGGGAAGTGACAGCCTCTCTTTGTAGGTCAGGTAATAGGGAGGCACTTGAGGTTTGACTCACCCACGGTGAACGCTTGATCAGCCCCAAAACCAAACCAGGTCACCTCACCCCGCACGAGGAGCACCAGAGCACTCGCTGCTGCTGCTGCTGCTGGCCTGCTTTGGGCTGAAAAACAGCGTTTTGAGGCTTTTACTGAGGACTCTGGCCTCCCTCCAGGGAAACTCGCCATTGCTGACTGCAGGTATTGCATGGGGAAGGGGGATGAGGGAGCGTGGGCTCTGCTCAGCCCAGGCAGGAGAATGGGGGTGGCAGGGCTGGTTTGGGGTCCGCTCTGTGACCCCAGAGGGGCCTGGGGGTGCTGCAGCCACCCCAGCTCCAGGGGATGCCTCCAGGGGGATGGAAAGGAGCAATTGCCCCCCGGGAGCTGCATCTCCCTGCTCCTCACCAGTGTGTGCTGTGGGTGCTGCAGAGCCCTTCCGGCCCCAAACCCGGCCCCACGAGGCTGGCGAGGCTGGGATTGCTTTCCTGGCTTGTGGGAACTCTCCCAAAGAGGCTGTGGAGAGAGGCAAAGGGAGCAAGGGAAAATCCGAGCAGCAGTGGGGTGCAGGCACAAGGGTGGGAAGCATGGCCCGGGATTTTGAGGCTGTCTCTGGGCGTTCAGTGCTGGGAAGAGCCAGGCTCAGCCTGGGCAGGACCTGTGGAGAAGATGTGATGGAAACAGGGAGTTTCCATCCCATAAAAACGTGTCTGAGCAGCCCCAGGGATGGAGACTGCAGGACCAAAGCCCTCAGGGCAGCAGCCCCACTCTGACATTTAAAGAGCTTTTTTTATGTTAAATTGGAATTTCCTGATTTCCTGACCCCGTTGCCTCCTGTCCTGTCCCTGGGAGGAGTTTGCCTCGCTCCTCTTTACTCCTCATCAAACATCCATCCCCAAGGACCCTCCTCTCCAGGTTGAGCAGCTCCCCCAGCCCTTCCACACCCTCGGGGGGCTCATTCCAGATCTCCCCCAGCCCTTCCACACATCCCAGGTGCTCCCGACCCTCGGGGGGCTCATTGCAGCGCATCCCCATCTCCGCTGTGTCCCTGGGACCCCAGCCCCGCAGGCAGCACCCGGCGGGCTCTGGGCAGAGGGGCAGCACGCCCTGAGACCCCCGTCCCACCTTCTCCGGGGCAGGGCTGCTCAGCTCTCCCTGCCCCGAGCCCACATCCCTTTCCCCGGTCCCACATCCTCCCTGCAGGAATTTCTCCACGGTTTTTCGCTCCCCAGGCGATGCCGCAGCCCAGCCCATGGCGGGGCCGGGCCAGGCTTTGGTGCTGCCCGTCCTGCTCTGCTGCCTGTGCCCGGGTGAGTGACGGTGACAGGGACACCGGGATGGCACCCGAGCAGCGCCCCGGGCCCGCGGGGGGTTTGGGGTGGGAACGGGACAATCCCAGAGCTGTGGGGTTTGAGGGGAGCATTGCGGGAGGGGTCCCGTGCCCTGAGCTCCTTCCCCTTCCCTCCTCGGAGCGGGGACATTCCCAGGCTCCCGGGGCCATTCCCAGGGCCCTGCAGCCCCCGTGCCAGCTCTGCCCCCGTCCCTGCAGCCCCCGGGCTCAGCCCTGCCCTTTCCAGGAAGGGCAGATGGAGCCGATAGCGCCGAGAGCCGGCGCTGCTGCCGAGCTCCATCTGATAGGGAAGGGACGCGCCCCCGCCGCGCTAATCTGGGGGATCAGAGCTCTCGGGGCGCGGGTTTTTTCCCTGCACTCATTTAACGTTAGAGCGGCCCCGAGATGGGTGAAACCGGCGGAACGGGGCCGTTTCTGCTCGGCCGGGATGAGTCAGCGGGGCCGGGGCGCTGCAGCGGGGGCGGGGGGCGCATCCAGGCCTGGTTTGGGTGGGAGGGACCTGGAGCAGGGACAGAGCGCTCCCAGCCCTGTCCAGCCTGCCTTTGGGCATTGCCAGGGGTACAGGGGCAGCCACAGCTCCTCTGGGCACCCTCAGGGGGGACAATTTCTCCCCGGCATCACTCGTGCCTCAGTTTACCTGCATCCCACGGGGTTGAAGGTGAGCAGGGCGGGCTGTAATCCCCTGGCTGCAGGGCATCCCAGGGAGGGGATCCGCTCCCTGCCGAGCCCTGCAGCCCCGGGACAGCCCCGGGACAGATCTGGCATAGCCCACCCGCTTTGGCGCAGGTGCTGCGAACTTGACGTGCAACGGGCGCGTGTGGATCGAGCCCGAGCCCAGGCCCGTGGTGCTGCTGGGCTCCGACATCTCCATCGGCTGCGAGTCCTGGTTGGATTGCCCCTCGCCGCAGCAGCTCTTCATCTCCCTCAACTACAGCTCCCTGCTGGCCCTGCGCGACGGCGCCGAGCGCCTCCACCTGCCCCGCTTCCAGCTGCCCCTCGTCAGCGTCACCTGCTTCTCCCGCTGCGCCCAGAGACACCGCGTGGTGTGCGGCACCGAGATCCGGGCCGGCTGTGAGTGCCCCGTGTCCCCCCGTGTCCCCCCGGGGCCGGGCTGTGAGTGCCCCGTGTCCCAGAGCCGGGCTGTGAGTGCCCCGTGTGACCCCCTGTACCCCCGAGCCGGGCTGTGAGTGCCCCGTGTCCCCCCGTGTCCCAGAGCCGGGCTGTGAGTGCCCCGTGTCCCCCCGTGTCCCCGAGCCGGGCTGTGAGTGCCCCGTGTGACCCCCTGTACCCCCGAGCCGGGCTGTGAGTGCCCCGTGTCCCCCCGTGTCCCAGAGCCGGGCTGTGAGTGCCCCGTGTCCCCCCGTGTCCCCGAGCCGGGCTGTGAGTGCCCCGTGTCCCCCCGTGTCCCCGAGCCCCGGGCTGTGAGTGCCCCGTGTCCCCCCGTGTCCCCGAGCCGGGCTGTGAGTGCCCCGTGTCCCCCCGTGTCCCCGAGCCCCGGGCTGTGAGTGCCCCGTGTCCCCCCGTGTTCCCCGAGCCCCGGGCTGTGAGTGCCCCGTGTCCCCCCGTGTCCCCGAGCCGGGCTGTGAGTGCCCCGTGTCCCCCCGTGTCCCCGAGCCGGGTGTGAGTGCCCCGTGTCCCCCCCGAGCCGGGCTGTGAGTGCCCCGTGTCCCCCCCGTGTCCCCGAGCCGGGCTGTGAGTGCCCCGTGTCCCCCCGTGTCCCCGAGCCGGGCTGTGAGTGCCCCGTGTCCCCCCGTGTCCCCGAGCCGGGCTGTGAGTGCCCCGTGTCCCCCCGTGTCCCCGAGCCCCGGGCTGTCAGTGCCCCGTGTCCCCCCCGAGCCGGGTGTGAGTGCCCCGTGTTGCCCCGTGTTCCGGGGCCGAGCCTCACCCGGGCTCGCCCCGCAGACCCCCCGGACCCCCCCGGGAACCTGAGCTGCGCCATCGCCGAGGGCTCGGAGCGCCTGCGGTGCCGATGGGAGCGGGGCCGGACCACGCACCTGCGCACCCGGCACAGCCTCCACCTGCGCAGGTGAGCCTCGGGGGTGACAGCCCCCGGTGACAGCCCCGGGGACAGCCCCCGGTGACAGCCCCATTGACAGCAGCCCTGCCGTGCCCCAGTTCCACTTCCTTCAGCTCACGTTTTGTCACCTCCTGCCCCAGAGCCGCACGCTCACCGCAGCGCCCTGGCTCACACCCCATCGAGCCCCACCGTGGGGAAGCTGCAGCTTCCAGCGGCTGGGGCTCCCTCTGGGGTAAGGAGAGGGTGACCCCAACACTGCCCAAACCCCAAAGCCCAGCCGAAGCAGAGGTGCTGGCTGCCACACAGTGTGCCACAGTCCCACCCTGGGATGCTCCCTGCCACCAAGGTCCCCACGGCACCACCTGGCATGTCACACCCCATCCCAAAATGTCATGGCTGGTCCCCATGGTAGCACCTGGCATGTCACACCCATGCCAGGATGCCGTGGCTGGTCCCCTCTCAGGCTATCAGTTCTCCTTTCTCAATTTTAAGGACATTAAATCCCATCATATGTCTCATCCCAAGCTTTGTGAGGAGAAGGGACAAAGCTCCTGCCGAAATTTGGAATCAAGCTGATCCATGCAGCCAGAAAGGAAGGAGTTCTTTTACCACTGTGAGAATACAAAAGCCCATCAGCAGTGTCAGGGAAGGGAATGAACTCCCAGCTTGCTTTAGGGGTGACAAGTGTCAGGTTTGGGAGTGGCCATGCCAGCGGGGCTGTGGTGCTGGGATATGCACTGACAGGGCTGCCTTCTGCTTCCAGGGTGGTGGCACGGGATGAGGAGGATGAGGAGGAAGAAAAGACCTTCCCTGCAGACTCACCTGTGCTGCTGAGGGAGCTGCACAACGACAGCCAGTACTGGGTGTGGGTGCAGGCCAGCAACGCGCTGGGCACTGCCCGCTCTGCCCCTCAGCGCCTCAGCCTGCAGGAGCTCGGTACGGACATCCGTCCATCTGTCCATCCATCTGTCCCTCTATCTGTCCATCGGTCTGTCCATGTCTCCATCTATCATCCATCCATCCATCTGTCCATCTGTGTCTCCATCTATCATCCATCCATCCATGTCCCCATCTGTCCATCCATCCCTCTATTGATCCTTCCATCTCTCCATTATCCCTCCACCTCCGTCCGTCCATCCATCCGTCCATCTATGTCTCCATCTATTATCCATCCATCTGTCTGTCCATCCGTCCGTCCATCATCGATCCATTGATCCGTTCCATCCCTCCACTATCCTTCTACATCCATCCATCCATCCATCCGTCCATCCATCCATCCGTCCATCCATCCATCCATCCATCCATCCATCAATGTCTCCATCTATCATCCATCCCTCCATCCATCCCTCCCTCCACTGATCCTTCTATCCCTCCGTTATCCCTCCACTCCATCCATCCCTCCCTCTGTCCCCCCGTGAGCAGCATGGTGTGCTGCGGCCATGCCTGGCCTCCCTGCCCTGCTGTGTCACTCTGGGGACACCCCTGAGCCCAGGGACAGTCCCCACCCTGCTGTTCCCTGCTGTGCCCGCAGTGGTGCCCGCCCTGCCCGTGCCCACGGGCGCCGAGACCACGGACATGTCCCCAGCCATCACCACCACGCGCTGGAGGAGCCTCACGCGCCTGAGGGACGTGCACTGCCAGGAGAGGCACAGGGCCAGGGGCACCCCGACGTGGCACGTGAGACCCCAGACCCCCTCACTGCCCCAGTCCCGCTCCTGCTGCAGACCCCGCGGGCAATGGGAATATTTGGGGGTACTCCAGACTCACCCCTGGGCTCTGGTGTGCTCAAACGGGCACCCCCGGCCACAGGCAGGGGACAGCAGAGCTGATGCCACCTGGGGGGGACAGCAGATGGCCTCGTGGGCAGGGTTAGCTCAGCTTTCTGAGCGAAAAGACAGAATTCCAAATATTCCCAAACATTCCGCTCTGCAAGGACAAGGCACAAAATCCTGGGGATGCTCAGAGCACACCCCAGACAAAAAAACCCCAAACCCACACTGGGGCAGGGATGGAAACTCCCTGAGTGCTGCCAGGGCTGAGCCTGGATCCCCGCTGCCACAGGAGCCCCAAAATCTCCGTGCTGGCACTCCCAGCGTGGCTGGGGGCTCTGGCTGTGCCACGCAAGGTGGCACCGGAGGGGACCGGGCGGGTCCCGCCCATCCCTGCCCATCCCGCAGGGGTGGCAGCAGGGACCCGCTGTGTCCCACTCCCCTGTCAAACGTGTCACCCGCAGTGTCCCTGTGCTTCCCTGGCAGGTGGAGCCGTGTGCCAAGGTGCCCCCGGAGGGTCCCCGCTGGCAGCACGAGCTGCAGAGCGACACCGAGTTCGTGTTCCAGGCCAGGTGCCGGCTCGGCAGCGCCCGCAGCCCCTGGAGCGCCTGGAGCCCCCCGTTCGTGTACCGCACCCCCGAGGCAGGTGGGCTCAGCGCCGGCGACACCCACGGTCCTCAGCGCCCTGCTTGCTGCCCTGGGGGGGAAAACCACATCAGCCGAGGTGTCGCGACAAATCGCGGTCACCCTGAGCCAGCTCCGCCCATCCGTGCCAGCTGCTGGCTTTGGCATGAGCCTGGCACGGATGAGCGAGGCAGCGCCGCCCTCCCGTGCCGGTGCCAGCGGGGAACGGGGCGGGCTCATCCCGAACAGAAGCGCCACCGCTGCTCTGCCAGCCGGTCGGGAGGGGCTGCGGGTGGGTGGGAGCCCCGGGCCCCCTCGGGGTGTCACGGTGTCACTCCCAGCGTCACCCCCGGTGTGTCACGCTGTCCCCTCGGTGTCACTCCCGGTGTGTCACTCGCGGCGTCCCCGCTCCTCCGCAGCCCCCGCCGCCGCTCCCGCCGTGTGGCGGCGCCTGGGCCGGTCCCTGCCGAACGGCAGCCACGAGGTGACGGTGTTGATCAAGGTACGGGCTCGGGGCGGCCTCGGCTCCGCCGCTCCTCCCCGGGCAGCGCCGGTGCCGCCTCCCTGCGGAGCCCGCGGGGACGGCGGGACAGGGCCAGCCCGGCTCGGAGCCACATCCCCATCCCCGTAAAGGTGTCACAGCCGGGTGTGGGCTCAGATCCCCGATCCGGGCCGGGTGTGTGGGTGTCAGACCCCCCGATCCCGGCCGGCTGTGGGGGTGTCAGAGCCCCCGATCCGGGCCGGGTGTGGGCTCAGACCCCCCGATCTCGGCCGGCTGTGGGGGTGTCAGAGCCCCCGATCCCGGCCGGCTGTGGGGGTGTCAGACCCCCCGATCCCGGCC
The DNA here is from genome assembly GCF_027579445.1 of Ammospiza nelsoni. Classification (NCBI taxonomy): domain Eukaryota; kingdom Metazoa; phylum Chordata; class Aves; order Passeriformes; family Passerellidae; genus Ammospiza; species Ammospiza nelsoni. The sequence goes on from NC_080641.1 coordinate 35,288,003, forward strand.
GGCTGTGGGGGTGTCAGACCCCCCGATCCCGGCCGGCTCTGGGGGTGTCAGATCCCCGATCCCGGCCGGCTGTGGGGGTGTCAGACCCCCCGATCCCGGCCGGCTGTGGGGGTGTCAGAGCCCCCGATCCCGGCCGGCTGTGGGGGTGTCAGACCCCCCGATCCCGGCCTCTCTCGCCCCCGCAGCCGCTGTCGGCCCGGGATGCCCGCGGGAGGATCCTGGGCTACGCCGTGAGCGCGGAGGGCCCCGCGGGAGCGCTGTGGCCGCTGTGCCTCACCGCGGGCACCGAGTGCTCGCTGCTGGTGCCGCCCGGAGCCCGCAGCCTCCTCGTCACCGCCCGCAACGCCAAGGGCGCCTCCAGCCCCGCCAGCATCCCTCTGAACTGGGCGGCAGCTCCGCAAGGTACGGGGGCACCGCCGGCACCGACCCCGCCCCAGGGAAACGCTGGATTTGGCACCGGGAGAGCCCTGGCACAGCTCTGCCCGCTCCACCGGGGGCACAGAGCCCTCCAGACAGGTTCCCTGGAGCTGCTCCCCAGCTGGATGTGAATCATGGAATTCTGGAGTGGTTTGGGGTTGAGAGAGACCTTAAAGCCCAGCTGATTTCATTGTCCCATGGCAGGGACACCTCCCACTGTCCCAGGCTGCTCCAATGTCCAGCCTGGCCTCGGGCACTGCCAGGGATCCAGGGGCAGCCACAGCAAATCTGGGAATTCCAGCCCAGCCCCTCTCCACCCTGCCAGGGAACAATTCCCAATCTCCCACCCATCCCTGCCCTCTGGCAGTGGGAGCCATTCCCTGTGTCCTGTCCCTCCATCCCTGTCCCCAGTCCCTCTGCAGCTCTCCTGGAGCCCGTTCAGGCTCTGGAATCTCAGCCCTTCACCTCCCAAGGCTGCAGCAACAAACTCATTTTTAAGTTAGCCCTGTCCGTGTTGGCTGGCAAAGCAAAGGGTGCCAGGCTGCTCCTGGGAGCTGGGTCCTTGCAAACTGAAAAAGAAGGGGGGAAAAAATCCTTTTAAATCCTTTTAGGGCCACCTTATGGTCCCTGTGCCCCAAGGTGTGGTTTCCCCCCACAACCACGTTTTGCTCGTTCCGAAAAACGTGTCTGAATGAGCAATGGGAGGGGAAAGTCCCATTCAGGCTGAGGACAAACACATGACTAAAAGGAAACTGAAGAGAAATAAGGTGGAAAAACCTCTCTCGACTCTGATGCTTATCAGAACCCTGCACGTTTCTGGTAAGCAGGGACAGCTGAAGCATTTCAGAGCTGAGGGTGCGGGGCTTGCAAGCACAGAGTTCCACATCTGGCTGGGGAGGAGCACAGCTGGAGGGCCACGGGCACCTGGGCTGTGCCAGGCACAGGGCAGGGACTGTCCCCATGAAGGAGAGTGAGGGGCTGGAGAGTGCCCAGGGCAGGGAATGGAGCTGGGCAGGGGCTGCAGAATCCCTGAGGAGCTGGGCAGGGGCTGCAGAATCCCTGAGGAGCAGGGCAGGGGCTGCAGAATCCCTGAGGAGCTGGGCAGGGGCTGCAGAATCCCTGAGGAGCTGGGCAGGGGCTGCAGAATCCCTGAGGAGCTGGGCAGGGGCTCAGCCCGGAGCAAAGGAGGCTCAGGGGCCCTTGTGGCTCTGCACAGGAGGGGACAGCCCAGGGAGCAGGCTGGGAACAGGGACAGGAGCAGAGGGAACGGCCTCAGGGTGAACATTTGGGAACATTTGGGACACACAGGTGCCCAGGGCAGGGGTGAATCCCCATCCCTGGAGGGATTCAAAAGCCACATGGATGTGGCACTTGGGGACATGGGACAGTGGTGGCCTTGATCTTTAAGGTCTTTTCTAACCTGAATAATTCTATTTTATATATATATATATATATATGTGTGTGTGTGTGTGTGTGTGTGTGTGTGTGTTTATATACAAACCCACCATATTCTGTAATTCCCTGCTCACCCTTCAGCTTTCAAACCCCTCCAGGAAAGCCACATTTCCCCTGGGCTGGGCTGACCCTCCCCGGTCCCCAAGGATGGGTTTGGGCTGTTTGAGTTGCCCCTGCCCCGTTTCCCCACAGAGTTCCCGGCCCCGGAGGCGCTGGAGGTGCAGCAGGAGCAGCAGAGCAGGGCCCTGGTGCGGTGGCAGCGCCCCCAGCCCAGCCAGAGCCCCCTGCTCTGGTTCATCCTGGAGTGGGTGTCCGGCCCCCAGCACGGCCTGCAGGAGCAACACAGCTGGGAGAGAATCCCAAAACACCAAACTCACACCTACATCCCAGGTGGGACAGCCCAGGAACCCCCTTCTGCTGGGCACTGCTCCTCAGGACCTTAGAAATCCAAATCAGGCTGTAAATGTGGATTAGATTATAAATCCAAATCAGACTGTAAATCTGGATTAGATTATAACTCCAAATCAGACTATAAATCTGAATTAGATTATAAATCCAAATCAGACTATAAATCTCAATTAGATTATAAATCCAAATCAGACTATAAATCCAGATTACATTATAAATCCAAATCAAACTATCAATCAGGATTAGATTAGAAATCCAAATCAGAGCATAAATCCAAATTAGATTATAAATCCAAATCAAACTATCAATCTGAATTACATTATAAATTCGAATTAGATTATAAATCTGAATCAGACTATCAATCAGGATTAAATTATAAATCCAAACCAGACTATCAAGGCAGCTTCATTTGAGTTTGAGCCCCTGCCCACTTTTTTGGGGGAGGGAGTGGGGCCATGGAGAGTCCTTAGAGAAGGAGGGGAGGGAAGCAGCTGGAGATGTGAGGGCAGACAGTGGGATTTGGGTCCCTGGGTGAAGATCACAGGGGAAGGAGGGGATGGGGAGGGAAAGAAAATTAATTAAATGCATTCATTATTTAATGAATTAAAAACGAGCTGGTGGGCCAGGAACGACCCCAGACCCTCAAGGGGTAACTCAGCTGCTGTCACCGCTCAGTAGCCAGCCCCTGGCCCAGCCCAGCAGACAAAATGCCCATTTTGAAGGTAAATCTGTGCTTTGCCGGCAGGGACAGCGGCTCCGCGGCAGGCGCGGCTGTACGCGGTGTATCCCGGCGGGATCAGCGCTCCCCGCTCCAGCCCAGGTGAGCCTGACGGGGGAAACATCCCTGGGGCTGGGAACGGCGCAAACCCTCCCGCCCAGCACGGCAAGGAAAGGATAAAATGCATTTAACCAATGGACTGGTGTCAGACCCGTCTCCAGCTGGTGTTTGCTCCTACCGAGCAGGGCGGGAAAGGATAGAACACATTTAATCGATGTACTGGTGTCAGACCCATCTCCAGCTGGTCTTTGCTCCCTGCACAGACCCAGAACCTCATTTCCCATCAGCAGAGGCACCTGCGGGGTCGTTGTCCCTTTCTGGGGCAGAAAAGTGAGTTTGCACATGCAGAACTCACAGTAAGATGTTGCAGATAAACCAAAATCCAGCACAGAGCTTTTCCAGGGAGCAGCTGGGCAGAGCCAGCCTGCCCTTCCTACCTGGAGTCACAGAGCCTTGGGGGGGGGGACATCTGCAGCTGGGTCAGTGCTGGGAAGGGTTTGGGGAAGGAAGGAAAACCTCATTTCCAGCACTGGGGTGGCTTTGTGCACCCTCAGAGCTGCGCAGGAGGGTGAGGCCAAGCTGTGACACCAGAGCAGGGTCTGAGCCCCAGAGCTGCCCCAGCCCAGCCCAGCTGGGGCTGAGGGCCAGGGCTGGCCTTAAATAGAGCCCACCCTGGGGCCAGGTGGGGCTGGGCAGGACCATCAAGGGCTGTCAGAGCCCAAAGTACCTGCAGGTGACACCTGAGGGGACACCCGAGGGTGTCCCCAGCTCCTGGCTCTGATGCCACCTGAGATGGGCCCTCTGCAGCTGCTCAGGGGTTTCTCCTGTGCCAGAGCAGCCCCGTGGCCCTGCAGGAGCCCCTGGAGCAGGGCAGCTGTTCCCAGGAAACACAAGCAGACGTTCCTGGATGGGTGTCCCGGGTTGGCCCTGGGTGCTGTCCGCGGGGCAGGACCCTTCCCTGTGGCTCCAAATCAGGGACAAGGGATCCCGAGGGAATTGCTGAACTGGCCAGGATCAGAGGGAATCGCTGAACTGGCCAGGATCAAAGCTGGCTGCTTATCTCAGCAGAAAGAGGCTTCTTGCCATGGCAGGGCCTCCAGCTGCAGATCTTCCCTCACTGCATGGAAATAATCAGGAAATTCATTCCCAAGGGGTGCAGGCACTTTGGGAATCACAGAATCCCACAATGGGCTGGGTTGGAATTGACCTCAAATCCCATCCAGTGCCACCCCTGCCATGGCAGGGACACCTCCCACTGTGCCAGGCTGCTCCAGCCTGGCCTGGGACACTCCAGGGATCCACAACTTCTCTGGAAAAGATGTTAACAACCTGGGAGTGCTTGTGGAAAATGATGGAGCTCCCCAGGGGGACTAAATCCTTGTTTAGAGTGCTGAGGGCAGGGAGGGATGTGCGGGGAAGAGGTTCTGTAGGTGGGGACAGGATTGATCAACATCTCATTTAATTGTGGGGATGATGTGGAGAGCCCAGCAGAGCTGGAGTTACTCATTGCTTCAGGGAGCTAAATTGTCCTTGTTACACCATTATTTATTTTTCTCAAAAGATAGAACCAAGGCAGGTTTGGTGTCACCCAGAGCCCTCTGAAGGAACCACAGACATTTTTTCCCTCTCTCTGTTCCAGCCCCTGCAGAGGAGTCGCTCCTGGGCAGCATCTACAGCGAGATGTCCCAGGGTAAGGAGGGCAGCTCTGCCTTGGTGGGCCAAGCTTTGTCCTGTGTGGCAGCTCTGCCTTGCTACGCCAGGCTTTGTCCTGTGTTGCAGCTCTGCCTTGCTGGGCCAGGCTTTGTGCTGTGGGAGCTCTGCCTTGCTAGGCCAGGCTTTGTCCTGTGTTGCAGCTCTGCCTTGCTGGGCCAAGCTTTGTCCTGTGTGGCAGCTCTGCCTTGCTGGGCCAGGCTTTGTCCTGTGGCAGCTCTGCCTTGCTAGGCCAGGCTTTGTCCTGTGTGGGAGCTCTGCCTTGCTAGGCCAGGCTTTGTGCTGTGGGAGCTCTGCCTTGCTGGGCCAGGCTTTGTCCCGTGGCAGCTCTGCCTTGCTGGGCCAGGCTTTGTCCTGTGTGGGAGCTCTGCCTTGCTGGGCCAGGCTTTGTCCCGTGGCAGCTCTGCCTTGCTGGGCCAGGCTTTGTCCTGTGTGGGAGCTCTGCCTTGCTGGGCCAGGCTTTGTGCTGTGGGAGCTCTGCCTTGCTGGGCCAGGCTTTGTCCCGTGGCAGCTCTGCCTTGCTGGGCCAGGCTTTGTCCTGTGTGGGAGCTCTGCCTTGCTGGGCCAGGCTTTGTCCCGTGGCAGCTCTGCCTTGCTGGGCCAGGCTTTGTCCTGTGTGGGAGCTCTGCCTTGCTGGGCCAGGCTTTGTGCTGTGGGAGCTCTGCCTTGCTGGGCCAGGCTTTGTCCCATGGGAGCTCTGCCTTGCTGGGCCAGGCTTTGTCCTGTGTGGGAGCTCTGCCTTGCTGGGCCAGGCTTTGTCCTGTGTGGGAGCTCTGCCTTGCTGGGTCAGGCTTTGTCCTATGGGGGGTTTAACCCAGGCAGCTCCTGGCAGTGGGAATTGAGAGCTCCCAGATGCTCTGGGTTCTCATTCTCAAGGTTGTTTATTGTTCCTTATCTATAAAACTCTCTCTCCTGTCCAGCTGAGGTCTGTTCAGCAGCACAGACAGAGGCACTCTGCCTGCCACCAGGGCAGTGTTATCTTTTATACTAAAAACTACCTGTACAATATTTACCATAACTTCCCAATACCCATCACCTATGTCAGACAGTGAGCTTCTACTCTAAACCAATCCCAAAGTGCCACCATCACAGCAGGAGATGGAGGCCAAGAAGAAGAAGGAGAAAGGCTGGACGCAGATTCCTTCATCTTACCCCTTGGACACCCATTCTAAAAACCCTAAAAAATCTCTTTTTCACTCTGTGACAAACTAATTTTCTACTTAAACTCTTTTGACTTGTAATCCTTCATACAAGGTTGGTAATTGTTTTTCCATGGATCAAGACCAAAGGCACAGGGTCCTTGGGCTCTGTGCTGAGGCCTCTGAGCCCCCTGGGCAGGGGCTGGAGCCCTCCAGGGCAGCCAGAGGGATTTCCTGGGTTCCAACAAGAGCCAATAAAGGAGTTTTTCCCCAAGTGCAGGGAAGGATGAGCAGCACCCACAGACTGCAAGCTTTGAGTTCTGCTCTCTACCGAGGCTAAAACACGATGCCCTGTCCAAGGGGGAGGTGTCAAACCCAGGAAATATCGAATTAACCCATGCAGGAGGCTGACTCCACCCTGCAGCTGGGACCAGGGACGTGTTTCAGCATTTCCCACCCTTCTGGGGATGCTCAGCTTGCACATCCTCTGGTAAAGGTCACGGGTCTGTTTCAGCTCCTAAACCAAAAGCAAAACCAGCCCAGGCTGAGGAATTCACGTCAGCACTTCTGGGGCAGGAAATGGTGAATGGTGAATGGTGAGTGAGTGCAGCACCCAGGCCGTGACCTCCTCCCTTCCACCCCCTGCAGATGATGACATCCGAGTTTTCCTGGGACTGAGCCTCAGCGTGGTCGGATTATCCGTTCTTTTTGCAGTTGTGATGTTTAAAAAGTCAGTCAGGAAAAGGTATTCCTTTCTCCTCCATGTCTTCTTCCCTTACTCCCAATTCAGAATTTTTTACCCCTTTTTTGGGGGAGGGTGTTTGGGGGTTTGGGGGGATTTTGGGGGAGGTTTTGTGGTTTCTTTTTTTCTTTTTTCTTTTCTTTTTTTTTTTTTTTTTTTTTTTGTACATAGAAGAAATATAAAATTTCTTCTGGGATGTTTTAAAATCAACTACAGAGTCCCTTTCAACTCAGCCTGAGGGCAATATCACACATTTATCATATGAAAGGACTTTCTGGTGCTCTACAGTAAGTTAGGGACCAACAAAAAACCAGTCAAATATACATGAAATTGGTGAAATTTAAGAATGGGGAACCCAGAGTTTCCAAGGCTGGGTGTTCTTCATGTGTCCTTCCCACCCAGAGAGTTTCATCCTGCATGAGGAATATCTGAATAACACACTGCAGTAACATTTGGGGTTTGTTTTTGCCTTTTGTGAAGGGTTAAGGCCGTCCTCGTGTCCCTCTTGCCAAGGTGGATGTTTGAGGACTTTCCCCACATGGAGAACAGCACTGTGGTGAAGTCACTCCAGGTGAGGGCAGGGTTATCTCCTGGCTTTGCTTCCCCTCAGATTAAAGCTGGGCTTTACAGAATTATCCAGGTTGGAAAATCCCTCTGAGACCATCGAGTCCAACCACCCCCAGCACTGCCAAGGCCAACACTGCCCCATGTCCCCAAGTGCAACATCCATGGGGATTTAAAATCCCTCCAGGGCTGGACAGCCCGTTCCACACAGACATTTTCCCAAAACTCCAGCCCAAAACTCCCCTGGCACGACTTGAGGCCATTTCCTCTGGTAACATTCCCTGTTAGCTGGGAGAGGGCAGCTTGTGTGAGATCAGGGATGGGATGGAGGAGCAGGGCTGGGATGGATGGAGGAGCAGGGATGGGATGGAGGAGCAGGGCTGGGATGGAGGAGTAGGGATGGGATGGAGGAGCAGGGATGGGATGGAGGAGCAGGGATGGGATGGAGGAGCTGGGATGGGATGGATGGAGGAGCTGGGATGGGATGGATGGAGGAGCAGGGATGGGATGGATGGAGGAGCAGGGATGGATGGAGGAGCTGGGATGGATGGAGGAGCAGGGCTGGGATGGAGGAGCTGGGTCGGGATGGATGGAGGAGCTGGGATGGGATGGATGGAGGAGCTGGGATGGGATGGATGGAGGAGCAGGGATGGGATGGAGGAGCTGGGATGGGATGGATGGAGGAGCTGGGATGGGATGGATGGAGGAGCAGGGATGGGATGGAGGAGCTGGGATGGGATGGAGGAGCTGGGATGGGATGGAGGAGCTGGGATAGGATGGAGGAGCTGGGATGGATGGAGGAGCAGGGATGGGATGGATGGAGGAGCAGGGCTGGGATGGATGGAGGAGCTGGGATGGGATGGATGGAGGAGCAGGGCTGGGATGGATGGAGGAGCAGGGCTGGATGAAGGTGGCACAGCTATCCTCATTTCCCAGGACAAGGCTGATTTCCCCAGTGCCAGCCTCCAGGAGCCCTTCCTGGACCCCGCAGTCTCTGATATCCAGGAGGTGCCAGCGCAGGAGCGGCCCCAGCGCCGGGACCCCGAGGCCAGGGCAGGGGTGGCCGAGCCCAGGGAGGTGCCCGGGAGCGTGGTGGCCCCCAGGAGCCCGGCCCCAGGGCAGCTGGGTGCCTACAAACCCCAGCTCTCCGACGGGAACACTTTGGGGTACGTGGCTGCCGGAATCTGCCCGGCGCAGCCACCCGCGCCCATCCCGCAGCCAGAGCTGGGAATCTTCTCCCAGGATTACACCAGCCCCGTCCCCCAGCTGTGGGACACGCAGGGAGGGACCCCCCAGCTGTGCCTGCTGGACAAGATCAACCTGGTGCTCAACAGCAGCCTGGAGTTCCCTGTACACGGACACGGATCCGTCCCGGAGCAGCGCTGGGAGCCCGGCCCCGAGCAGATGCTGGTGCCCGAGGAGCTGCTGTCCTGCCTGAGGGCCACCAACAGGGACCCTGCATCCCACACAGCCTGGCAGGGCTGCCCTGAGGGCAGCTGGGACTGGGGATAAACCTGGAGCAGGGACACAGGCGGTGTGTCAGCACCGGGATGGGCAATGGCAGAGCCAGAGCAACGCTCCCCGCTGGAATTCTGCCTTCTTACTCCGCTGCAGCTTCTTGGGGCTGCCTGGGAATCCTGGGCCAGCAAACCCCAGTTTTAACCTTACCTCACACTGGCAGAAGCAAAAAATCCCATAAAGCTTGGATTCCTGGGATGCAATCAGGAGATTCCTGCAGGGTGAAATATCTTCAATTACTGCTCAGCATCGTCCTCTTGTTACGGGTTTGGAGCACTTCCTTCCCAAGGGTTCGGGACATTTCATTCCCAAAGGGTTGGAGCACTTCATTCCCAAAGGGTTGGAGCATCTCATTCCCAAATGTTTGGAGCATTTCATTCCCAAGAGATTGGAGCAGTTAATTTTCAAAAGTTTGGAGCATTTCATTCTCAAATGTTCGGAGCATGGCCTTACCAATTGTTTGGAGCACTCCATTCCCAATTGTTTGGAGCACTTCATTCCCAAAGGTTTGGGGCACTTCATTCCTGGAGTTAATTGCAGCTAAAATGGATATAAAAGTCCCCCAGACATCCTGGCAGAGATGTGGAAAGTATTTTGGGATTGCTCCTGATGAACAGACCCTGCATCAAGAAGGATTTATGTGTCACACTGGTACCAACAACATGGAACCAAGAACATGGAATATTTTCTGTATTTAATTTTCCTCCCATTCCCAATAAAACCCCAATTGGGTGAGAACACACCTCCACCTCCTGCCAGGCTGATTTCAAACCCCTCTGAAGTGGTCACTGGCCAAGCCCTTCCCTTTGGGTGAGGGATTTATCATCTCACAGCACCCTGTCACCCCTCAGCCTGGCTGTGGGAAGGGCAGTGTGGCACAGGAAAATGGGATTTATCTGGCTCATGAGCATGGATTTGGATCTTTGGTAAAACACAGCAGCTGCCTTCCTTCAGCAGCCCTAAAACCATCTCCAGGTGTTCTGGGACTTACAAAATATTCCCATTTTTTTTTCCTATTGTTTTTCCTATGCACTGTGAGCATTTCTCCATCAGCTGCTACACAAATGGATTTATTTTGTTGCTTGTCCTCAGCACTCCCAATCCCCCTGGTGTGCTGCGCTGGTTCCTCCCTGCCCAGCAATCTGTCACAGTGTCCAGAGGAGCAGTGACCAGCAAGGAGGGGAGGATTCCCCCTCAGAAGCAGCAAACCAGCACAGAAATGGGAGTGTGGCAGGGCAGGTTGCCCAGAATTGAATAAATTGAATTAGAGAGTGCTGCTGGAGCAGGAAGGAAGTTGTACAAGAACACCACAGGACTCTGAGCAGCCCAAGCGTGAGGAGGGGAAGGGTTTTTTGCAGAGTCCACATCCTGGGGCTTGTGCTGCTCCTTCACCTGAGCTGCAAAACCTGGGGGGGAGTTGTTCCCCAGCCAAACAGGGCTGGTGCTGCCCTCCAGGAGCTGCTGGGTGCATTCCCAGCCCCAGGAATCCTGAAAATCCCCCTGGGCAGAGCAGCACAGCTCCTGCATTCCCAGGAGCGGGGCAGGGATGGAGAATTCCCAGCTCCCAGCATGGATGGACACCAGAGAACCACCAGTGCCACCCTGCCCTGATCCCTGGGAGATACAGGGAATATTTCTGCTTATAAAGGGAATATTTCTGCTACAGGGAGTATTTCACAGGTGCCCAGAGCAGCAGTGCCCAAGGACATTGGGGCTGGAGCAGCCTGGGACAGTGGGAGGTGTCCCTGCCATGGCAGGGTGGCACTGGGTGGATTTAAGGATTCCCAAACCATTCTTGGATTCTGTGATCCCAAACCCCATCCCAGGATGCTCCAAGCCCCAACCAGCCTGGCCTGGAGCATTTCCAGGGATGGGGCTTCCCATTAATCCCATCACAGTCACTCCCAACTGATTTATTTTGACTTCTCAGGGTTCCCTCCTTCCCTCAAATATTCCAAACCCCCTCATTTTTGGTATCAGGATTTTGTATCCCCTGTTTTAAGCTCGGTTTTACCATTGGCAGTCAGATCCAGTGGCAGAGATTCCCTCTTGTTGTTTATCAGCTCAGGAATGAATTCCATGATTTTCAGGACCCACAGAGATGCACCACGGTGCTGTCTCATCATCACCAAAGTTCTAAAAAAAATATTTTTTTATAAAGAATATTTCTTTTAAAAACATTTTTTTTATATATAAAGGGAAGGAGGGAACAAGTTAAAAGGAACAAGGAATTGGGTGCAGGCAGCTCAGGGGGGTTGGAGAGCAGAGAGAGGCACTCACTCCTGCTCTGAACTCCAGATGAGTTTTATCGATTAAAATATTAAAAAGATAAAAAATATAAAATTATCTTACAGAGAAGCTAAAATGAGAGTGGATGTGCCTCTGGATGAGCCCCTTACTCTGAACAAAAATTCAATTTTTTATCTCTGGTGTCTGTGTCTACCAGGGGGAGTTCAAGGTGCAAGGAGGTCCCAGCACCCCCAGGGATCAGCCAGAGGCTCCCCTGTGGGATTTGTTCACCTCCCCAAAAAGTCAGCCTGCAAATTATTGAACCTGAAACGAGACTGAAGAAGCAATAAATAAATTTAACACATAATAAACGGTGTATTAATGTGCATCTGAGCTGCGGTTTTAAACCCTTTGTGCCATTGCCATGCAGGAGGAGTGGAATTCATTCTGTTTGAGCTTGGCAGCACAGAGAGCCGGGTTTAGGCTCAGCTTAGTCACCAACCCATGGCGTCACTTCATTCGTTCCTTATCTACAGAGTCTGGGTTCCTGCAGCTGGCAAAGCCTCAGCACCAAAGGCCAAAAACCCCTTAAACCCCTTGGGAAGAGCAGCAGGAGGTGACAGAAAGCTGCTCTGAGTAACCTGGTGCCGCTGGGTTCACTCTGTGTCTGCACCTGCCCACCCCGCCAGCGCCTGGCTGTCAGTGAAATGTGGAGAGATTGTGGCTGATAAAGGCACTGCAGGGCTAAAATTGGATTCCAGGCAGGGAGGTTTCACAGAGCTCAGTAACACCCAGGCCTCGGGGGATTTCTGAGCACACAGGGTGCAGATCAAAGCCCAGATTGTGACCCGGGCTCTGCAAAGCTGCAGAGAGAAGTGCCTGGCTCAGCAGAACCCTGCTGAAAACCTGTCAGGGCAAAGCCAGCAGCAGCTGGGGCGGCCTCGCAGCAAAACTGGGGATAATCCTTAAAAATGATGGGATTTGGGGGAGCCTCTGCCATCCCTGAGCCTCTGTGGGGTTTGGGGAGGAGGGTGAGCAGCCCTGCCCAGGGCTGAGCTCAGACTGAAACCAGGCTGGTGACTCAGAGCAGGGGATGTGAGAGGGCAGGCTGTGGCTGGGTCTCACCAGGCTCCACATCAGTGCCAGCCCTCAGTGCCACCTTCCCATGAGGGCAAATCCCATGGGAATGGCACTGGGAGAGCCCTGGGAGCAGGGCTGGGATGGAGGAGCAGGGATGGGATGGATGGAGGAGCAGGGATGGGATGGAGGAGCAGGGATGGGATGGATGGAGGAGCAGGGATGGGATGGATGGAGGAGCTGGGATGGGATGGGGGAGCTGGGATGGGATGGATGGAGGAGCAGGGATGGGATGGAGGAGCTGGGATGGGATGGATGGAGGAGCAGGGATGGGATGGAGGAGCAGGGATGGGATGTATGAAGGAGCAGGGATGGGATGGATGGAGGAGCAGGGATGGGATGGATGGAGGAGCAGGGATGGGATGGATGGAGGAGCAGGGATGGGATGGATGGAGGAGCTGGGATGGGATGGATGGAGCAGGGATGGGATGGATGGAGGAGCAGGGATGGGATGGAGGAGCAGGGCTGGGATGGATGGAGGAGCAGGGCTGGGATGAGGGAGCAGGGCTGGGATGCAGCTGTGGATGTGTTTTGTTCACCATCCAATCCCCCAGGGCACTGCTGGACCCAAACCCTCCCTGGGCCCTCCCTGGCCGGGCTGGCAGCTCGGAGGAACATGACCAATGGGATTTTCCAGGCTGGGTGACTCATTCCATCCTGCTGGGGACAGCAGAGTCACAAAGGGATGGCGAACACTGAGCCACGGCAGAGAGACCCCAGAGCAGCCGCCTGCAGGGAGGGACGGCTCCTCCTGCTGCTGCAGCTGGGGCACAGCTCCATGGCCAGCTCCAGGGAAGGACTGACGGACACCAGGAGGGAGTGATGGAGCTGCTGGAGCTGCTGCAGGGCTGGAGCCCCTCTGGAGCCAGGCTGGGACACCTGGGGGTGCTCACCTGGAGAGGAGAAGGATCCAGGGAGAGCCCAGAGCCCCTGGCAGGGCCTAAAGGGGCTCCAGGAGAGCTGCAGAGGGGCTGGGGACAGGGATGGAGGGACAGGACACAGGGAATGGCTCCCACTGCCAGAGGGCAGGGATGGGTGGGAGACTGGGAATTGAGAATTGTTCCTGGCTGAACTGGAATTCCCAGATTTGCTGTGGCTGCCCCTGGATCCCTGGCAGTGCCCAAGGCCAGTTGGATGGGTTCGGAGCACCCTGGGACAGTGGGAGGTGTCCCTGCCATGGCAGGGGTGGCGCTGGGTGGACTTTAAGGTCCCTTCCACCCCAAACCCTTCGGGAACTCGGGACTCTGTCCCTCCCTCCCTCTCTCCCCGGCTCTCCCGCACATCCCGGGCTGCGCTCGCTGCCCCCGGCGCTGCTGCGGCCCCGAGCGCCCGGAGGCGACACCAGAAACCCCTGGCGGTGTCCCCAGCCCCCGGCGGTGTCCCCACCCTCGGTGTCCCCACCCTCGGTGTCCCCAGCCCCTGGCGGTGTCCCCAGCCCCAGACCCGACACGTTGGAGCTGTCGGGGCTTTCTCAGCGCCACCCCCGGGGGACAGCGGGGACTCCGGGCCTGCCCTGGCACCTGCCCTGGCACCTGCCCTGGCACCGGGGCTGGCACCGCCGGCTCTGCCTCTCCTCCCCAGGCTTTGTCCCTGGCACCGGAGCCTCCCTGGTTTGTCTGGGTTCTGTGGTCAGCAGGAGGCAATGGAGGAGGAATCGTAGGGAGCAGCAGAGTTTGGGGCTTAAAAGTGTGGGAGGGGGAAAGCAGGAAAGGAAAATGGAGGAAAAAGAAAGGGGAAAAGATAAAAAAAATATAAAAAAGATTAAAAATATATAGATAAATTAAAAATATAAAAATACAAAAAAGATAGATAAAAAGATGAAAAGATAAAAAAAGATAGATAAAAAAGATAAAAAACATAAAAAGAAAAAATATAGATAAAAAGATAAAAGATAAAAAGGTAAAAGATAAAAAGATAAAAAAATATAAAAAGAAAGGGAAAAAATGACAAAGGAAAGAGATGATAAGACAAAAAGATTAAAAGGATGAAAAAGATAAAAAGGATAAAAAAGATGAAAAGAAAGAAAAAAGATAGATAAAAAAGATAAAAAATATTAAAAGATAAAAAATATTAAAAGGATAAAAAACATAAAAAGAAAGAAAAAAGATAAAAAGATAAAAGATAAAAAGATAAAAAAGATTATAAAAAAGATAAAAAGATATACAAAAGAAAGGGAAAAATATGAAAAAGATAGTAAGAAAAAAGATGATAAAAAGATAAGATAAAAAGAAAAAAGATAAAGAAGATAAAAATATTAAAAATTATAAAAATATTAAATATATTTTAAATATTTAAAAATATTAAAAAGGGGAAAGGAAAAAGGAAAAAGGAAAGGGGGGGAAAAGAAAACGGGTAAAAAGGAAAAGAAAAAGGACAAAGAAAAAGGAGAAAAAGAAGAAGAAGAAAGAAAACGTAATAGAAAAAGAAAGAAGAAAAATGAAACAAGACAAAGGCAAAGAAAGAATACGAAAGAAGAGAAAGGGGGAAAAGAAAAAAAGAAAACTGGAAAACATCTATATAAAGGCAAGAAAATTTACAAAGAAAAACCAAAACTTTTTTTTAAAAGAGAAGAAAAAGGAAACAAGAAAAAAATAGAAGCAAAAAGGAAACAAGTGGTGGACTGGTGATTTCCTCCCGCCTGTCACTGGAAGGCAAAGCCATCACCTGAGCCGTCCATCACACCTTCCCCCAAACACGCTGTTATCAGCTCCGGGCGGAGCTCGGGGCCCGGACAGCCCCGGAGCGCATGGACCGGCGGCGGGGCCCGGGCCGAGCCCCAGCGAGCCCCCCGAGCCGCGGAACCGCTCTGGAGAGCGGGAACCAACACGGGAACCGCTCCGGGAACAGCCGCGGGAACCGCTCTGGAGAGAGGGAACCGCTCTGGAACACGGGAACCAACACGGGAACCGCTCCGGGAACAGCCGCGGGAACCGCTCTGGAACACGGGAACCAACACGGGAACAGCCACGGGAACCGCTCCGGAACACGGGAACCGCTCCGGAACACGGGAACCGCTCCGGGAGCAGCCGCGGGAACCGCTCCGGAACACGGGATCCGCCACGGGAACAGCCACGGGAACTGATGAGGACAGAGGGGAAACCAGAGGTAAAATGGAGCTTTGGATATTCAGGATTTCGGGGGGTATCAACCCCCCTCTGGTCCCCCCACCACAGCAAATTAATGATAATTGTTGGCAGATCGGGAAAGGAGCCCCAGTGGTGCTCCTGGGGTTTGGGGGAGGGAGGAAAAGCAGCTGGAGGCTCAAAGGCAGAATTTGGGGTTCCTGGGGGCTGCACATGCTGTGTCCCCTCGTTTCTGGGGCTGCCCGGACATACCCGTGCTGGGGTGTCCATGGTAAGGAAAGCTGATCACAATCAGGCAGAAAAGCTGAGTTTATGTCATTGATGGCCTGAAAAAAAAAAAAAAAAAAAAAAAAGAACAACAATAGCAGGATATTCATTAATTTAAAGCTCTGTTAAATGTGGCGGTGGGTTGTGGGAATGCTGAAAAAATGAGAGAAAGCAAAAATCATCTGACAGAGAAGCTAAAATGAGAGTGGATGTGCCTCTGGACGAGCCCCTCGCTCTGAGCAAAATTTCTATTTTTTATCTCCTCTTCCTCTTCCTCGCTTCTCCCTCCCCTTCCCTTTTCCCCTTTGTTTTCTTTTCTTTTCCTTTCCTTTCCCGTCCCGAGCATCCCCCGGGGCACAGGCGGAGCTCGGAGCGGCCGCGGGGCTCGGGGTGAGGAACCCCGGCCGGGACACCGGGAAACGGCGGCACCACGCGAATGCTGCTGCTCTGGGACTTTCACTGCTTTGGGATGCTCCTGTCCCGGGATTTTATTTGCCCCGGGATTTTCATTGCTTTGGGATGCTGCTGCCCTGGGATATTCCGGCTCCAGGATGTTCCTGCACTGGGATTTTCTTTGCCCCCGAGTTTTCTTTGCTCCGGGATGCTCCTGCTCTGGGATTTTCGTTGCTTTGGGATGCTCCTGCCCTGGGATTTTCATTGCTTTGGGATGCTCCTGCCCTGGGATGCTGCTGTCCTGGGATGTTCAATGTTTTGTGATTCTCTTGCCCTGGGGTGCTTCTAACTCGGCATTTTCTCTGCTGTGAGATGCTCTTGTCCTGGGATGCTGCTGCCCCAGGGTTTTCTTTGCCCTGGGATTTTTCTTACCTGGGATTTTCCTTGTCCTGGGATGCTCCTTACCTGGGATTTTCTTTGCCCAGGATTTTCTTTGCCCTGGGGTGCTTCTGTCCCGGGATTTTCCTGCCTCGGGATCCGTGTTTTCTGTCGATGCTGCTGCCCAGGAATTCTCACTATCCCAGATATTCCCTGCAGGCTGGGATGGAGCAGCCCCAGGAGAGCAAGGCCCATCCCGAGCAGCTCTGGGCTCTGATTCATCCCTCACTCCTCCAGCTTTGGGGAACAGCCCCGGGTGGGACAGTCCCGAGGTTTGGGGTGACCCGGGGTGCCACTGTGCTCACAGAGCTTCCCCAGAAACTCGTCCAGTGCCAGGAACTGGGGATGGGTGAGATTCGGGGCACAAATTTGGGGTTATTGTGCCTGAAATGACTGAGATGTTCCTCTTTCCTCTGCTGCCCAGCCTGCTGTTCCTGCCGGTTCTTGGAAAGCACAGCAGAGGTTTTTTAGCGACAAGTGGGGTTGAAGGCCAGCTCTGGGCTCGGAGCTGTGGTGCTTCTCAGCTGCTTTCACTTCGGAGCTGCAGGGACAGCCAGAGTCCCTGGGGCACATCCAGGGGGCCAGAGAGGGTGGCCTGGGGCTCTCAGAGGAGATTTTGGGGTAAGAGCATGAACAGACCAGGCTGGTACCCACAGACACCCCCTGAGGGTGTTTCAGTACCCTCCAAGCAGCAATGCTGATTTCCCTCCCTGCTGTGCCACCTGGGAGGGGTTCCCATTAATTTCCCCCTATTGATTCCCTTGAATTTCTCATTAATTCCCCCCTATTGATTCCCCTGACTTTTCCATTAATTTCCCCCTATTAATTTCCCATTGATTTCCCCCTATTAATTTTCCCCTATTAATTCCCCTGAATTTCCCATCAATTTCCCCTTATTAATTCCTCTGAATTTCCCATCAATTTCCCCCTATTAATTCCTCTGAATTTCCCATTAATTTCCCCCTATTGATTCCCCTGAATTTCCCCCTATTATTTCCCCTTAATTCCCCATTAATTTCCCCCTATTAATTCCCTTTAATTACCCATTAATTTCCCCCTATTTATTCCCCCAAATTTCCCTTTTTCTCAGCTCTGAGCTGGAGTTGCTCCTCAGCAGTTTCTCATCCTTTACTCCCATCACAGCTCACATCCTCTGACCAAAGGCTTTGAAGCAGGGCTGGATTTTGAGGCTGGATTTTAGGCTGGATTTTAGGCTGGTTTTGAGGCTAGTTTTTGAGGCTGGATTTTAAGCCGTATCTTGAGGCTGGATTTTGAAGCCAGATTTTGGGGCTGGATTTTGGGGCTGGATTTTGAGGCTGGTTTTTGAGGCTGGTTTTTGAGGCTGGATTTCAGGCTGGATTTTGAGACTGGATTTTGAGGCTGGATTTCAGGCTGGATTTTGCCCGTTTTCTCAGATATTTTGGGCCCTTTGCTGTGAGCAGCAGCTGTTTGCAGGCTGTTGACACAGCCCCCAGGCTTAGTGGAAGGCAGAGCATTTCCCTGAAGAAGCTGCTGAGATTGCTCATCCTGGCACTTGCGAATCACCTACAGAAGGCACCACACGAGGAGCTCCTGGCTGAGCTGAGGCACTGCTGAACAACAACACAGCCCCTGGGTTCAAACAAAACCAGAGAATGTTCATTAGAAAGGTCTCACAAAATGAGCGTTTGGGATTTTCTGAACAAATCTTTTTTCTACTTTATGACTTTCTACTTTATAATAAAGTAGAAAGGGGTAAAGCAGGAAAATTAGAAAACCACCGAGATGTGTACATGATATCTCCACTTTTTTGGAGCTGGTAACAGGAATTCCTCTCTCTCCAGGCACCAAAATGCCATTTCCACGGATCGTGCCCTCAGCACTGTGGCTGGTGCTGCAACTCACAGCAGGTAAGAGAGGCTTCTTCCTACACAGCAATTAACTCTGAGATTAAGCGCTCAGCCTAATTAGGGTGGGGTTTTTCCAGCTTCTACCCCAAATGCCAGTGAACATTTTCCTTTCTGGGTTCATCAGTGATGCAGGGAGTTTGTTTGGTTTTCAGTTCCAGGTAGAGCTGTTGGGTTTGTGAGAAAAGGCACCGGGACAGGCAGAGCTCATAAACAGGAAAAAATGGGTTCACAGAATCCCAGAATTTGGGTTTGGGTTGGAAAGACCTTAAATCCCACCCAGTGCCACCCCTGCCATGGCAGGGACACCTCCCACTGTCCCAGGGTGTCCCAGTGTCCAGCCTGGCCTTGGGCACTGCCAGGGATCCAGGGGCAGCCACAGCAAATCTGGAAATTCTATTCCAGCCCCTGCCCACCCTGCCAGGAACAATTCCCAATTCCCAATGTCCCATCCATCCCTGGGAGCCATTCCCTGTGTGCTGTCCCTCCATCCCTGTCCCCAGCCCCTCTGCAGCTCTCCTGGAGCCCCTTCAGGCCCTGCCAGGGGCTCTGGGCTCTCCCTGGATCCTTCTCCTCTCCAGGTGAGCACCCCCAGGTGTCCCAGCCTGGCTCCAGGTCCTTCCTGCACCTCTGCTGACCCAGGCACTTTTCCAATCCCAACAAAAGGAGGGTTCTGGCAGTTCTTATAAAAACCTGGGTTTATCTGGGTTTTTGGGGACTGGGAGCGACCGTGGCTGCTGATCCCACACAGGTGCCGGCAGTTCCTGCGCACAGCCCGGAATTTCCCCCCCGAACACCCGGGGAGGCTCCTGCTGGAGCGCAGCCCGTCCTGCAGGCAGCGAGGGCTCTGCTGAGGCTGGTTTCGCCTTTCCCTTGCAGGGCCCTGCAGGAGGGGGGCAGTGAGTGCCGGCAGAGCCGCCCGTGGTGCCGCAGAGGTGTGTGCCAAGGGGACCATGACCGCCAGCCCCTGCTGTGCCATCCCTGCGGGCACCAACGTCACCCTGTCGTGCCAGCTGGCAGCCCCAGGGGCACGGGGCTGGTGCTGGGCAGCGATTTTCCTCAACAGCTCCGAGCAAACCCGAGCCCAGGGGGGCTCAGTGAGCAAAACCCTCCTGGTCACTGCCCGGGGCAGGCACCATTTCACCTGCAAGTGCATCGGTGGGGGCAGGACAGCACTCATCTGTGGCATCGACATCCACTGTGGCAGTAAGGAAAATCCCTTCTGAATCTGCCCAAAGCTCTCCATTACTTCTCACAGCTCCCCTGTGGGAGAGGGAAGCCCGAGAGGCACTGCCAGGGGGTGGCTTTGTCCAGGGCTGCTGCTGGGAGTCCCATGGGAATATTCCTGGCTGGAATTGGGCAGCTCTGATATTCCTGAGGGGAGAGAGGTTCAACAAATGTCCCTGCCCAGAGCAAACAACACCCTCCCTGCCCTGCATCCCCTCAATGTCCCCTACCCACATCTTTGGGGAAGAGCCACTGGAGCTCTGGGCAGCCTGCTCTGGCTGGAGGTGTTGGCCTGAAGGACCCTGAAAGGTCGTGGATGTCAGGAGTGACAGGAATTTCTGTTTCAGACCCTCCAGACGAGCCCAGGAACGTGTCCTGTATCCAGAAGGGGACACAGGGACGTCCCACCTGCACCTGGCACAAGGGCAGGCTCACCTACCTCCCCACTGCCTATGGCATAGAGTGAGTGCTGGGGTGCCAATACAATTAATGCCTAATTATCCCCTGCAGCAGCTTCCTCAGCACGCCCTGCAGCCCCCTGGGGGTTCAGTGAAGGGGCTGTGCCAATCCATCCCTTTGGAAAGGGAGCCCTGTCCCCATGTCCTGGGGTGAATCCCTAAACCAGGACACCCCACACCCCAGGGCTGACCCTGTCCCCATGTCCTGGGGTGAATCCCTAATCCAGGACACCCCACACCCCAGGGCTGACCCTGTCCCCATGTCCTGGGGTGAATCCCCAATCCCAGGACATCCCACACCCCAGGGCTCACCTTTCCTGCTCCACAGAAATCCAACCAATCCTCTGCTCCTGCTGCAGGCTCTCCAATGGCACCAGCACCTTTTCCTTTCCAGAAGAAGCTCCCAGCCAGGTGTTGTTTGGCTCTGGGGCTCTGAGCAAGCTGGATTTTGGCTCCAATTACACCGTGGTGGTTTCTGCCTCCAATCCATTAGGAAATGCCTCTTCCCAGCCGCTCACCTTCACGCTGATAGACATAGGTAAGGCACCCCTCAGACAGCTCCAGACCTTGGGGAGACCCGAAAATAGTCAGGACCTCTTGGCAAAAACATTAAACATTAAACCTCTTGGAAAAAACACCCATCCAGCCTAAAGCAACAATCCTATTTTCCACCTAACCCCCTTCAGTGCTGCGCTGCCTCTCTGAGCCCTGTTTGTTTCTCTGTTTCTCTGTTTGTTTCTCTGTTTGGGTGCCAGTGAAGCCGCTCCCTCCCGAGTTTTCGGTGGAATTTGATGATTCCTCAGGCACCAGCTGCACCATCGTGTGGCACCACGAGGCACAGGCCCAGCACTGCAGGCTGAGGCACCGTCCCCTCGGCAGGCACGGCTGGAGCACGGTAATCCCGATGGGATTCGGGGAATTCTGCAGCTGCTGGGCAGGAGAGAGCTCCTGGCAGGGCCTGAAGGGGCTCCAGGAGAGCTGCAGAGGGGCTGGGGACAGGGATGGAGGGACAGGACACAGGGAAGGGCTGGAAGTGAAAGAAGGTAGATTGAGATGGGAGATTGGGAAGGAATTCCTGATTGGAATAGAATTCCCAGATTTGCTGTGGCTGCCCCTGGATCCCTGGCAGTGCCCAAGGCCAGGCTGGGACAGTGGGAGGTGTCCCTGCCATGGCAGGGGTGGCACTGGGTGGGATTTAAGCTCCCTCCCAACCCAAACGATTCCATGAAGATTTTACTGTAAGTGGCTAAAAGAACACTTTGCTGGGAGCTGAGCACATCACCCAGACAGAGATTTTGCTATGAGAGATTTTTCAGATGAAGCCCTGCAGGTCTGATGATCCCTTGCACCATTCTTTGAGTTTCTGAGGCTGCTGTTTTTAAATCCTTGTCTGAATTTGTAACTCAGCCTCTCACTGCCTGCAGCCCTCATTTCCTCGGGAGTCTAATACCAGTTTCTCCGTCCCCCCTGAAGGTGGAGAGCCTCAGCAGGGAGAGATTCCACCTGCAGGGGCTGGAGCCCGACGCAGCCCACGAGTTCCAGGTGAGCTGCAGGATGCTGCTGGGCCAGGGGCTGTGGAGCGACTGGAGCAGCAGCCAGGGCAGCACCCCGGCAGCAGGTAAAGAATAATGGGTATTAAACTGGGAAATTGGTACAGAACTGCCCTGCCCTGGGCAGCACCCCAGCAGCAGGTAAAGAATAATGGGTATTAAACTGGGAAATTGGTAAAGAACTGCCCTGCCCTGCCCAGGGCAGCACCCCAGCAGCAGGTAAAGAATAATGGGTATTAAACTGGGAAATTGGTACAGAACTGCCCTGCCATGCCCTGGGCAGCACCCCAGCAGCAGGTAAAGAATAATGGGTATTAAACTGGGAAATTGGTAAAGAACTGCCCTGCCATGCCCTGGGCAGCACCCCAGCAGCAGGTAAAGAATAATGGGTATTAAACTGGGAAATAGGTACAGAACTGCCCTGCCCTGGGCAGCACCCCAGCAGCAGGTAAAGAATAATGGGTATTAAACTGGGAAATTGGTACAGAACTGCCCTGCCCTGGGCAGCACCCCAGCAGCAGGTAAAGAATAATGGGTATTAAACTGGGAAATTGGTACAGAACTGCCCTGCCCTGAGCCAGCTCTGGGCTCTGCACCCACAGCAAACTCCAGCTCAGGAGCCCAAATTGCTGCTGGGCTGCTCTGGGCAAGCTCCAGATCCAGACCCCACCCCAACAGGGAGAAGTTTCTGTAAGAAAATTGCGTTTTTAATGAGCAAAGAGTGAAGCTGCTCCAAACCAAAGCTCCCTGAGAACAGCTGAAGGATTTGGGGGTGGGAATGAGACGATTACCCCAGTAATTCTGTGATTCTCTGCTCTCCTGTTTGGCTTTGGCTGCTCCTTTTTGTGAATTACTGCCAGCCCGTGGGGCTGGTGCTGTTCTGAGTCACCCAGTTCCCCTTTCCCCCGTGACAGCAGCGATTTCTGTAAGAGACATTGATTGATTCGGGAGGTGTGAACTTTTCCCTGCCTCCCCCACCTTCCTCTCAACAGCCTTCTCCCCGTTTGGTTGCACCCCGAGTTTGTGGCTGTCACCCCCACCCTGCCCCGGGGTTTTTCAGCTGATCTTTGTGCCCTCAGAGCGAGGGGAGGCTGCACACGAGCAGCTCTGGGCGCCTCCTCACTGCCCTGTGCTGCAGGAGCTGAGCTTCTCCACGAGTTATCACCCAAAATCAACCCTTTCCAAGGAGAAATTCCTGCTCCTGCTCCTTTTTGTGTGAGCTGCCAACACCCTCGTTCGTGTGGCTCACAGGCTTTCAAAGCCAGGCTGGAGGGCAGCAGATGCAATCCCATATTGGGATTTTTCTGCTCCGAGCTCGCAGCCAGTGCTCTGGTTTTATTTCTGCTGCTGCTTTTTGTTTCTGTTCCTGTCTCTCTCTGCAGTCACCCCAGGACAAGCTGCTCCCACCGTGCTGACCTGGTGCCACAGCCCTGGGTGCTCCTCAGCTGCCCCTGCTCCAACTATCAATGATCATGTTTGAATTGATGAGCTGGTGCTGCTCCAGGAGCAAAGCTCTGCCATCCCCTGTCCCCTCAGCTTTCCTTCCCCATTCATCTCTGATGCTGGATTTTGGGAGCCAGCTCTTCCCTTCGATGCCATTTTGGGAGGTTTCTTCAAAATATCAAGAGTTTCCAGTCAGAACTGTGGAAGGAACAGGGGTTTAAGCTGCCTCAGAGAAGCTGTTAAAGGCATTTACTGGACAGGAAAATCCCACACATGCCCCACACGCCCTCATCCTAGGCTGCCTGTTGTTCTGGGATGGATGGAGCCAAGCCCAAGGACCTTCAGGAGCCTCAAATTTATGCAAAGACAGGAGCAAATGCTGTGCTTTGATGTGTGGCTTCCCCTGGGAGCCATCCAGATTACTGAGGTCAGGACATCCAAACTCCTCTCCCTGGGTTCTTGTTCTCCTCCTGACCCCACCCTCAAAGCAGCCAAACAGCAGCAAACCTGGGTTATCACACCCTGCAGCACTTCAGGGCCATTTAAAGGATTAAATTTGAATTTTCTCAGGGGTTTTACCTCCTTGTTTGTCGGCTCCAAGCCCCAACCACTGCCTCTGCTCTGCTTTTCCCTGTCTCCAGTGCCAACAGGGACCCTGGATGTGTGGTACCGGCAGCAGGAGCTGGGCTCAGGGCTCCAGAACCTCTCCTTTTTCTGGAAGGTGAGTGCAGTGAGACCCCACGGCCTGGCTGGAACAGACAGGTGCCTGCTCAGGAGGCCAGAAGCCTCCTTAAATGGAGAATGTAAACCCCCTCCCTCCTAATTGGTATAATTTTGGAATTTAGGGGCTCTCAGGCAAAGATGCGGGAGCAGGAATAACAGGTCCTTATTAGAGAAATAATAAAAATAAAATGAAAATGCAGCAATACAAAACAAACCTGCCAGAGTGAGAGCAGGAGAAAGCTGCTCCTCTGGGAATGCAGGGGGCAAAGGCTGTTTCTGTTGTCCCAAACCTCAGATTGTACCCAGGTAGGAATGCTTGGCCCCTCCCCTGGGCGGAGCATCTCCCCATGGGATGATGGGATTGGATCAGCCATGCAGGGACACTCACTGGCCATGGACAGAAGATAATTAATAATTAATGGCCCTTTAACAACAGAGATCTCCTGGAGGGAGGATTGGCTGTGGAAGAGAGAAAGAAAACTGCCCAATGAACAGAGATAACTGCCCCAGCTCTGACAGATGGGGATGGAACACACAGCCCCAAGCACACCTTGTAACGCAGGATAGCCCAGCAGAGGCAGCAGAGCCCAGCCAGGTGAGAGGGGAAACGAAACCAGAGCCAGGTGAGAGGAGAGATGATGATTTCTAGGATGGCAGGGAAGGAGCACAAAGGTCTCACCAGTTCCTAGGGACAGGGACACAGACCAAGGGTGCCCTCCCCATTCCTCCTCTCACTCATCAGCATTTTCCTGCCTGCAATAACATGGAATGCCAGAATTATTTGGACTGGGAGGGATCCTGAATGTCATCCTGTTCCATGGCAGGGACACCTCCCGCTGTCCCAGGCTGCTCCAAACCCGTCCAGCCTGGCCTTGGGCATTCCAGGGATCCAGGGGCAGCCACAGCAAATCTGGGAATTCCATCCAACCCCTCCCCACCCTCCCAGGAACAATTCCCAGTTCCCAATCTCCCACCCATCCCTGCCCTCTGGCAGTGGGAGCCATTCCCTGTGTCCTGTCCCTCCCTCCCTTTATCCCAAGCCCCACCTGACAGCATTTTTGGGGTCTGCTGGGCAGACCTGGGGGCTGGAACCCCACAGGGAACATTCCACACAGAATTTGGTTTAAAACCCGCCAGAGCTGCGTAAAATATTCACTGTGTTCCCCCCCAACACCACGCTGCAAGTGAAAGCAGAAATTCTCATGTAATTCTGTGACCCCAGACTTTGTGGCTTCAGCTTGCAGACCTTTATCTTGCAGCACTTTCTTTATCAGGGGTAACTTCCTGCAGCATCATTCATAAAACAGGGTAATAAACTGCCTTTAGAGGTTTCACTGCAGCTCCCAGGCCAGGCTGACACTCAGCACCACTTCCTACCCAGGGTGTGCCCTTGTTCTCACACAAACACCCAGGAAAAGGGTTGAAAATTTAACTTCAGCAGGTTTGCAGTGCTGCCTCAGTCCTGAGCTGCTCCCAAAGCTTCGCAAACATTTTGGTTTGTGCTTTGTTTCGTTATAACAAACATCAGCTAAATAAATGAATTAATGTCATAGAAACATCAGGAAACTAAAACTGAGAGTACAACTGAAGGCGCCCAGAGGGGAGTAAAACCAGGGTGTGGTGTTCCACAGCCTGTCAGAGGTGTGTGTTCTGAGTGGCTCAATTTAAATAATTCTTTATGGTGGTTTAAGTAAAATCCAGGGTTTTCCTCCCAAGCAAAACCTGCTCATTTTGACAAATCCAGCTGAGCAGCTGATCATCTTTTTTTGCCTTCCTTGTGAAAAAGTGTGGCTTTCAGTGAAAAAAAAAAGAAAAAGTGTGAATTCAGCCTCATGGCAGGAAATGTTTCAGTGTCCTCAGGGCAGGAAGGGTTTCAGTGTCCCCAGTGCTATCACAGCAAAACTGGAATTGGGTGGGAAAAATAAATCCTGGAATGGTTTGGGTTGGGATGGACCTTAAATCCCACCCAGTGCCACCCCTGCCATGGCAGGGACACCTCCCACTGTCCCAGGCTGCTCCAGCCTGGCCTTGGGCACTGCCAGGGATCCAGGGGCAGCCAAAATCTCTGTGAGCACCCTGTGCCAGGGCCTGCCCACCCTGCCAGGAACAATTCCCAATTCCCAACAGCCCATCCCTCCCTGCCCTGTGTCCTGTCCCTCCCAGGGGGCAGCCCCTCGTTCACAGCCGGTGACAGAGGCTCTGTCCCCGCAGGCTCTGAGCAGGTGGGAGGCAGGAGGGCGGATCCTGTGCTACAACGTGACCTTGGAAGCCCTGGAGCAGGGGAAGCTCCCGGCGCAGTCCCACCGCACCACCCAGACCAGCTTCTCCAGGGTGACCCCCAGGGCGGGGCACAGGGTGACGGTGACAGCGCAGAGCCCGCGGGGCAGCTCCGCCCCTGCCACCGTCCTGACACACCTGGGCAGCCCAGGTAAGGCTCCTGTGCCTGGGGATGGCTGGGAGAACTGCTCTGCTGGGCCGCACCTCCTCTGTGCCACACCCCTACTGTGCCACACCCCTGCCGGGCCACACCCCCATGCCACACCCCCACTGTGCCACACCCCCGCTGTGCCACACCCCTGCCGGGCCACACCCCCCATGCCACACCCCGCTGTGCCACACCCCCACTGTGCCACACACCCCCCTGTGCCACACCCCCACTGTGCCACACCCCTGCCGGGCCACACCCCCACTGTGCCACACCCAGCTGTGCCACACCCCCACTGTACCACACCCCTGCTGGGCCACACCCCCATGCCACACCCCCATGCCACACCCCCACTGTGCCACACCCCTGCTGGGCCACACCCCCATGCCACACCCCGCTGTGCCACACCCCTACTGTGCCACACCCCTGCCGGGCCACACCCCCATGCCACACCCCCACTGTGCCACACCCCCACTGTGCCACACACCCCATGCCACACCCCGCTGTGCCACACCCCCACTGTGCCACACCCTGCCGGGCCACACCCCCCTGTGCCACACCCCCACTGTGCCACACCCCTGCCAGGCCACACCCCCATGCCACACCCCGCTGTGCCACACCCCCACTGTGCCACACACCCTGTGCCACAACCCCACTGTGCCACACCCCCCTGTGCCACACCCCTGCCGGGCCACACCCCCCATGCCACACCCCGCTGTGCCACACCCCCACTGTGCCACACCCCTGCCAGGCCACACCCCCATGCCACACCCCGCTGTGCCACACCCCGCTGTGCCACACACACCCCTGTGCCACACCCCTGCCATGCCACACCCCCCTGTGCCACACCCCCACCATGCCACACCCCTGCCATGCCACACCCCCCTGTGCCACACCCCCGCCATGCCACACCCCTGCCATGCCACACCCCTGCAGGGGTTGCGGTGCCTCCACCTTGTGCTCACCTCAGCGACCTTCAGGGATGTGCAGATCCGCTTGTCCCTGCGGCTCCTGCAGGTGAGCAGCCGCAGCTGCTGGGTTTTGTTCTCCCCTGCCAGATCTGCCCCCTCCCCAGCGGGTCAGTGCCGTGGGCCTGGGGAACGGCAGCATCCTGGTGAGCTGGAGCCGCCCTGCCGGAGCCGCCCTGCCCCTCGGGGGGTACCTGGTGGAGTGGGCAGAGCCCTGGAGGGAGCCACGGCTGCAGCCCCCGCACACCTGGGTGAAGCTGCCCCCGTCCCACCTCTCCGCCGTGATAGCAGGTAATGTCACCTCTGAGAGCAGGTAATGCCACCCCGGGCTGGCACGGCACCAGCTTGGTTGGAAAATATCCTTGGCAACAAGTCAGCTGGGAATTCGGGCTCCTCAGCCAGGCTGGATGGGGCTTGGAGCGGCCTGGGATGGTGGGAGGTGTTGCCATGGCAGGGGTGGCACTGGATAGGCATTGAAGTCCTTCCCAAGCCAAATCTGTTTGAAAGTCCATATTTCTATATATTTCTATATATAAAAATATATTTCTATATAATCTATATAAACTATATTCTATATACTTATATATATTCTATATATTTTCTATATATTTCTATCATTTTTACTAAAATCACTTCCAGGGATCCAGGGGCAGCCACAGCTTCTCTGGGCACCCTGTGCCAAGGCCTGCCCACCCTGCCAGGGAACAATTCCTTCCCAATATCCCACCCATCCCTTTCCTCTGGCAGTGGGAAACCATTAATTTCCAATTTAAACCCCAGTAAGGCTCTGCCAGGCTCAGCAGATCAGAGAAAATTTCTTTCCCTTCTTTATGAAAGATCTATCAATAATCACAAGATTTATCTAAGATTTAAGCATCTGCTGCAATATTTCTGCCCTGACTGCAAATCCCTGAAGAAGCAGTTCTGCAGCTGTGACTTCTCCCCCAAATCCCTGAAGAAGCAGCTCTGCAGCTGTGATTTCTCCCCCAAATCCCTGAAGAAGCAGTTCTGCAGCTGTGATTCCTCCCCCAAATCCCTGAAGAAGCAGCTCTGCAGCTGTGATTCCTCCCCCAAATCCCTGAAGAAGCAGCTCTGCAGCTGTGATTTCTCCCCCAAATCCCTGAAGAAGCAGCTCTGCAGCTGTGATTTCTCCCCCAAATCCTCGAAGAAGCAGCTCTGCAGCTGTGATTTCTCCCCCAAATCCCTGAAGAAGCAGCTCTGCAGCTGTGACTTCTCCCCCAAATCCCTGAAGAAGCAGCTCTGCAGCTGTGATTTTTCCCCCAAATCCTCAAAGAAGCAGCTCTGCAGCTGTGACTTCTCCCCCAAATCCCTGAAGAAGCAGCTCTGCAGCTGTGATTTCTCCCCCAAATCCTCAAAGAAGCAGTTCTGCAGCTGTGATTTCTCCCCCAAATCCCTGAAGAAGCAGCTCTGCAGCTGTGATTTCTCCCCCAAATCCTCAAAGAAGCAGTTCTGCAGCTGTGATTTCTCCCCCAAATCCCTGAAGAAGCAGCTCTGCAGCTGTGGTTTCTCCCCCCAGAGCACATCAGAGATAACGTCTGCTATCAGATCCACGTGTCTGCACTTTATCAGGACAGAGCTGGGCAGGCAGCATCAGTCAGGGGAAACTCCACAGCTCAAGGTAAACCCCAGGAATGCTGTCTGGGTGATTGTAAGGCGTTTAAGCTCAGCTCTAACACCACTGCTGTGCCTTGCAGCCCCCTCAGCTGGGCCCCAGATGTTCACCACCCCCTGGGCCAGCGGAGTCCTGGTTTCCTGGGAGGAGATCCCAGCGCCCCAGCAGAGGGGCTGCATCACTGGGTACCACATCTACCTGCACAGGAAGGATGGGCAGGGCCAGCCCGAGGTCCACGGTGGGTGCCCAGGGCTGGAAATGCTTGCCCTGCTCCCCTGTC
Source organism: Ammospiza nelsoni (assembly GCF_027579445.1). NCBI lineage: Eukaryota > Metazoa > Chordata > Aves > Passeriformes > Passerellidae > Ammospiza > Ammospiza nelsoni. The sequence goes on from NC_080641.1 coordinate 35,316,874, forward strand.
ATTGCTGAGGGTCTCCTGTGGGATCACTTCCAGCCCAAAACTATCACTTCTCCCTGCTCCTCCTATTCTTCTTCCTCCTCTTCTTATTCCTCTTTATCTTTTTCTTCCTTACCTTCCTCATCTTCTCTTCTCCTTTTATTTTTCTTCCTCCTCCTCCTCTTATTCTTTTCCTTATTCTTCTTTCTTCCTCTTCTTCTTCTCATTCTTCCTCTTATTTGTCTTCTTTTTTTCTCTTACACATCTTCCTTTTCCTTATTCCTCTTCTTCTTCCTCTTCCTCCTCTTATTATCTTCCTCTTCCTCTTATTTTTTTCTAACTCATCTTCCTTTTCTTTTTCCTTATTCCTCTTCTTCTTCCCCTTATTCATCTTCCTCTTCCTCTTCTTTTTTTCTCTTACTCATCTTCCTTTTCTTTTTCCTTAATCCTCTTCCTCTTCTTCCTTCTCTTTTCCCTTTTCTTTTTCCTCATTCCTCCTCCTCTTCCTCTTCCTCCTCTTATTAATCTCCCTCTTCTTTTTTTTCCTCTTACTAGTCTTCCTTTTCTTTTTCCTTAATCCTCTTCTGCCTCCTCTTCTTCCTTCTCTTTTTCCCTCTTATTCTTCTTCCTTTTCTTTTTTCTTATTCCTCTTCCTCCTCCTCCCCTTCCCGCCTTCGCTCAGAGCCCGGTTCCAGCTGCAGGCAGTAAATCCGGTGCCAGGCTCTCCATTTCCACCCCCGTTTTCCCGCAGCCGTTCCCGCCGGGGCTCCTCGCTCCCTGCACCTCCCTCACCTGGAGCCGGGCGAGCACCACGAGCTCTGGATGACAGCGGCGACCGCGGCCGGGGAGGGGCCCCGGGGCAACAGCGACAGCGTCTGCCTGGACGGTGAGGACACGGTGCTGGGTGCTCCTGGGCCTGGATCCCCTTTCCCGCTCTCTGGGAACACTTTCCCTGCTCCCCTGCGGTCACTGGAGCTCTCCAAGCACTGCCAGGGCACTCCTGGCCCTGGGATCCCCTCTCCCACTCTCTGGGAATGCTTTCCCTGCTCCCTTGCAGTCACTGGAGCTCTCCAAGCACTGCCAGGGCGTTCCTGGCCCTGGGATCCCCTCTCCCGCTCTCTGGGAATGCTTTCCCTGCTCCCCTGCGGTCACTGGAGCTCTCCAAGCACTGCCAGGGCGTTCCTGGCCCTGGGATCCCCTCTCCCACTCTCTGGGAATGCTTTCCCTGCTCCCTTGCAGTCACTGGAGCTCTCCAAGCACTGCCAGGGCGTTCCTGGCCCTGGGATCCCCTCTCCCGCTCTCTGGGAATGCTTTTCCTGCTCCTCTGCAGTCACTGGAGCTCTCCAAGCGTTCTGAAGATCTCTTGGTGCTGAAGATTTGCAGTCTCAGCTGGGTTTGGGATGTGGAATCTCTTTGCCTTCAAGCTCCCAAGTGCTGTGCTGTTTCCTCTGTGGTGAAGGGTGGTTTATCCACAGAGCACAGAAAGATTTGGGGGTTTCCCCTCTTTTTGCTGGAGCTGAATGGTGGCTGCTCTGCATTCCAGGTGCTGGGGACTGGCTGACTCTGGGGCTCATCTGCAGCTTCTTCATCCTCTCAGCCTGCCTTTGTTCTGTGCCTCCAGCAAGGAGAGTGTGAGTGGATCCATCAGCTGTGTCCCAATAAAACTGGGATGGTTATCAGGAGGGATTAAATCCCACAAAGATTTGGGTTGAGAGAGATCTTAAATCTCACCCAGTGCCACCCCTGCCATGGCAGGGACCCCTCCCACTGTCCCAAGGTGCTTCAGCCTGGCCTTGGGCACTGCAAGGGGCAGTCACAGCTGCTCTGGGCACCCTGTGCCAGTGCATTTTAAAAATCTTCACTCCCACCTAATCTAAATAGATCCTCTTTTAGTTTAAAAACATTTTCCCTTGTCCTACAGGATGGTCATACCCTTTCATGAGCATGGAACAGTGAAGATTTCTAAAATTTAAGGTTTCAGGTACATGAATGATAATGAAAACAAGCTCTGAGCTTAAAATACACCTGTAGCCCATAGATAGTGTGAATTTTCAACCAGATCTTGAAACCAAACTGAAGGGGAGCAATCCCTGGGAATTAACACCAGCCAAGAGCTCTGAGGGCGGATCCACGATCACACCTGGGTTAATTCCCCACCCGAGGAGCACAAGGGCGCTGCAGGTCTCACCATTCACGTTTCTAATTGCATGTATCCCCCTGCAGGCTGCAGTGGCTCCTGTCCCTCCTGCTGCCGCAGTGGCACAGCAAAGCCATTCCCGACCCTGCCAACGCCACGTGGGCCAAGAGCTTAGCGGCTGCCAAGGTAAATTAGAGGGGTTTTCCTTCTAATCCCGCAACCTTCATTAAAAAAGCAATTGGAGCCAGGCGAGCCTGTAATCTCCCGAAGCAGCAAATCCAGCAATCTCTGGCAGCAGATAATCTCTGCTGGGGGAATTAAAGCGCAGATCCCCCGTTTCCAGCGGGACGAGCGGCCGTGGGGAGCGAGTCCCGGAGATCCGTGCCGGGATTCACTCCGCGTCCCCCCGCAGGCGGAGCTCAGCGCTCCCTCCAGCCCCTTCCTGCCCGGCGGCGCCTTCGAGGAGCCCGAAGCGAGCCCGGTGCAGGAGGCCCCGGCCCAGCCCGAGCCCCCCAAGCCCCCGGACAAGGAGGAGGTGGGCAGCGCTGGCAGCGGGGGGCACGGCGAGTGGGCAGCGGAGAGCTGGGCGGAGGAGCAGCAGCTGCCGGAGCTGTACCAGCGGCTGCTGCTGGAGGCGATGGAGCCCCCCGAGCCCGTGGCCGAGTACATCTGCAACCCCGGCAGCCTGGCCCCGGAGCCGGCCCCCGAGCCCGAGCCCAGCCCCCTGTCCGTGTTCCCAACCTCGGCGTTCCTGCCTGCCGCCCTCTGCTGCCCAGGGAACCTGACCCTGGATCGAGTGAAACTCAGCGGCAGCTCCTGACCGAGGGAGGCAGGGGGCGGTGTGAGCCCGGCAAGAATTCCGGCACTTTACAAAGCTTTTCGGTGTGTTTTGATGCGAGCTCAGCCTGGATTTTGGCATTTTACAAAGCATTTCGGTGTTTTCAATGTGAGCTCAGCCTGGATCTTGGAACTTCACTGAGTATTTCAGTGTGTTTTGATGTGAGCCCGGCCTGGATTTTAGCATTTACAAATATTTCAGTGTTTCAGCACACACAATCCAGTCCCTCACATGTGACACCTCCGAGTGACAAAACCCTTCCCCAGTCACACCTCACCTTAGGACGTGGCTGCTCCTCTGCAGAGGCACACTGGGGATGCCAGAGCTGGATTTTGGGTATTTGGGGAGCCCTTCCTGCAGCCTGGGCTGCCTCAAGCCCTGTTCCAGAATCAGAGTTAAAAATCATCATTTCCACCAGGAAGAGCAAGGAACTGCAAAAGGGAAGGATGGAACAGCTCAGCGCCTCTTGTTCCTCCCCTGGCACCAAGTCACAGAGTCCCCAATGTCACCAGACCCACGGGGGACACAGCACCAGAGCCAGGGCCCCTTCCTTGCCTCAGCTCAGGGCAGGAAAATTCCTCAGCAGAACTAAAAGCACCAGGCAGCATCTGTACTCAGCCAAATGGATTGTCAAGAGGAATTTCAGTGATTTATTGGAGTGTTCTAATTACAGGCTGCAAGGGTGTTACACATTTAATGACTTTGTTTACCAGGTGTGTGTATAGAAATAAAATGTTGGAAATCTGAACTTGGCTTCCTGTTGTTTTCTCTGGTCAAGCTCCAGCTTTACACAGAACAATTAAAAATTAAAAATAAAGCTGAAAGGTTGCAGTTAGAGAAGGAGCAGCCCAGGTATGAACTTACCTGGAGCATCCTCTGCATCCCTGAGCAGGGACAGAGCTGCTGCTGCCACCATTCAAGTGCAGATTTGGCTATTGCCAAATACCAGCTCAGCCATGGCACTTTGGGCTTCTGAGCTCTGCTCCCACCTGTGTCACCTGGCTGGGTGACATCAAAGGAAAACATCTCCCTCAGAACTGGGTCAGACATTCAAAAAGCAGAACCTGCTGCCTGATCCCCACACCCTGCCTCGGAACCACCCTGGTGAGAGGGTTCTGCCTGAGCACCACAACTCAGCCCCTCCGGTCAGCTCTGCAAACCAAACTGAGTTAGAAAGGCAAATCAGATGCCAAAAAACGGGGTTTTTATAAATGAAGCACTATTTTACCATTCATATTTGTCTGAACGCTGATTTTCTACCTCACCCTAAGGATAAGAGAACATTGGAATTAATTTTGTTCTCACCCTACAAATCTCCAAATCAATCACAATGTGGGGATTCCTGTCCAGCCTCACTCCAAGAGACAAGGACCAGAGCTCTGTGACTCCAGCCTGGCAGTCTCCCAGTGCTGTCCCTGAGCATCCCAGGGGGTGATTCCCCCTCAGGACACCCTTTCCAGCAGGAATACCGGGTCTGGCTGTCCTGGGGACACCCCAGTGGCACCTGGCTGGGGCAGAGCAGCCCAGAGTGCCCAAGGCAGGGAGGCTGGTCCTTGGGATGACACTAGGGAAGCAGAAGCTGGCACAGCTGGAAGAGGCACAGCTGGCTGTCAGTGCTGGCTTTATTAAACCAGAGCTCTGTCTTTGCAAAGCCATCGCTGTGAGTACACAGGTGGGCTCAGCTCCTCCAAGTGCTGCCACCACACATTTCCACTGATTCCTGACATTCCAGGAGAATCCATGTCCTTTCCCACACAGCTAACTCTTGGAGCTGACCAATCAACCCCCCCTGCTCCCTCCCAGCATTCCAGCTCTGAGATAACTCCCCTGCTCAAACCTTGCCCTTGCTCATTCCACAGCCAATCTGCTCCGCACCTCCAACTTTCTCTGCTCTCTTTTCCAAAGGATCAGAATTTAAAAGCTGCAGTCCCCTAGATTTGGTGTGACAGCAGGAGCAAGCAAGAGGACAGAAAATGTTGCTAAAAGCAAGTTCATTAATCATAAATAAACTACTTGGGAGATGCTTTTCCAAGGCAAAATCCATCCTGGGAATGGGAATGCAAACTGGATTTCCTGGGACAGACCCTAGGTGAGCCACTATGAACCTCAGTGGTTTCATTTCCATGTGGTTTTCAGCACATTGTTTTTAAAAGAGCATGAAAATAAACCTTTATTTCAGTTAACACCCACCAATATTAAAGATAAATGTTCACAGTTTTAGTTCTTGACACAAATGGACTGAAAGAGGTGAATTCACATCTGACAGAACAGCAGAAGGACCAATCTTAAATTACAAGCTGTGTTGAAAATCACTCTAGGTGCCATTTGGGAATGCTCTAGAGCAGGAAAAAGGAAAATCCAGCCAGCAAAATCACCTGGGTGGCAACTGGAACAGCAGTTTGGATCCAGCAGGGGCTGTGTTCCAGGGAAAGCTCTGCTCCACCTGTTTGGGTGTTATCAGGCTGTCCCCAAGGCTGGAAGGGCAGCACATCCCACCAGACAATGGGAGAAGGAACAGCTCTGCTCCTGCAACACTCAGAGCAGAGTCAGCAGAGGAGAACCAAGGGATTCTCCCACCCTCTGGTGGAAAACCTGCCTGGGGCTGGAGATCCAGGTGAGGGAACTGATCCATGGTACTCACAGTGGGTCCCAACTGGAGCTCTCGTGGAGAACAGCTCAGGAAAGGCAAAGGCAGCTGCTAACACCCCAGCTGAGCAGGCTGCTATTCCACATTCCAAGGTCTCCAACACTTCCTGCCTGTCCTGCACAGTTTTTACAAAAATAGGGGGTTACCTTTAGTTTTCTACCTACCTACAAAACTACCAACATGCTCTAATGGCCAAAGAGGAAAACATGAAATAAAATGGGAGAGTTGTTCCTATTCTCCTACCAAATGCTGATAAAACCCCCACAAAATCCCCTATTAGCCATTCACTCAACTCCTTTTGTGTATTTAAGGGATACACAGGGAAGAAATGGAACTGATGGTGGATTTCAAGGGGGGAGAAGGAATTTCTTACAATCATTCTCTGGAAAAACTTTCCTTGGTGATGTCCCAAGCAGATCCTGAGCACTGCACTGAGCCAGAGCTGCATTTGGATGGAGAGGTGAAGTGTTGAGGTTCTGGGGTGGATTTTTGGTGTCCCATGCACAGATTGCCATTGTTCAAGCCCAAAACCATGAGCCCCAACTCCCTCCTGAGCCAGCCCAGCTCCCTCCTGGGAACACCTGGAGCAGAGCTGGGAATGCCTCAGGTACTGCTGCACCTGGGTGCCAATCCCACAGCCCACCTGGGAGAGCCACAGCTGCCACTTTCCCCCCCACTCCCAGCTCCAACAATTCCCCCAATCTCATGGAATCCCAGCTCCAAGGACAGGAAATTCCCTCTATTTCAGGGTATCCCAGCTCCAATAACAGGAATTTCCCCAATCTCAGGGTATCCTCTCAAACAAAAAGCAAAGGTCATTAAAAAACTCTTTTTTTTTTTTTTTTTTTTTTTTGCCAAAAAAGCATCTTGTTCTGTTGAAGGGAAGGAAGAGGAAATAAAGGTCCAGAGGGGGAGTGCAAGGTGGGATACAGGAATTTTAAAAACCTGGTTTTCAGACCAGTTACCCATTGCTGGGTCCATACACAGGTATTGAATCATAAACCAATGTGCTTTGAATCTTGATTTCAAGTATCTACTTTCAATTTTCTAGAAAGATTTTGTGTAAACAAACTACCCAACAGAGATGAAAATATGACTGGTTTTCCATGTTGGAAGTGAAGCATTGAAAGTTAAGTACTCCAGGAGTTCATTCCATTCAGCACTAACAGCCTGCCAAATTAATGTTCCACAGATTCCATGGGCTGAGAAAAATCTGCCAAAGAGGAATTAAGGAAACTGAAGTAGTGTGTAATAATTAAAACCTAGTTTCGAGTTTGGGGTGGGGGGAAAGGGGAAAGTCTAAAATGCTGACTTTAAATTAAAAAAAAATGAACACAAATGAAGGGAAAGCTTTTAACTGGTACACACTGTTCACACCTATATTTCAAGTTTGGAAACGCATATTTTCAAGCAGCAATACAAAAAAGTATCCATGAAGAATGCATAATCTCTGAAAAAATTATGAAAACATCCCTGCTACCATTACATTTCTAAATACAAAACTTGACTACCATATTTTGTTGCTTCTGTGTAGCGAGAGAAGTTCATTTTCAAAACAGATAAAATTCAGTCTTTAGGTGTGAATGGTATGAATGACAGTCTCTTTTTTTTTTTTTTTTTTTTGTTTTGTTTTTTTCAATTTCTTAGTTGTTTTAGGATCCTTAAGCATGCAAGCCTCGGAGAGGAAGGCCCAACGAGGGCAGGGTTGGCTTTATGACATCCAGTTTAGGACAGAGCTGGGAAAGCCTCTGGGTCATCTACGTCAGGAGCAGAAGCACTTGACTGAAAGAGAAACATCACACAGTTATTGCCTGCAGGCAGAGGTGGCAGCACCTTGGGGATGGAGCAATCACTACAAAAACAACCCTTTTTTTATTTATTCCAAGTATTACAAAGCCTTCTATACTGTTTTTTTTTAATCCAAGCTATCTGGAGAGGAACTGTAGGCAAATGGATGTTTGCACATCATTATAACACAATTCTCTTTTTAAAGAGATCTTAGAATGGTCTGGGTTGGAAGGGACCTTAAAGACCATGGAATTCCAACCTCCTGCCATGGGTTGATCTTTCCCTGTGGACAATCCTTACTGAGGGACACAACTGAAAAGGCCCTTTCTGGAGCACAAATTAAGTTTTTCACGTTTAATTTTCCCCACTCAGAAACCAGGTGTTGATTAAAGTAATTTTTTGTGCCAAATTTTTAGCCCTAAAATTTCATGCATTAGCCAAGGATCTCCTCAGTAGTTTTCTGAAAGACTCTGCACCACATCTAAAAACCAGAGCAGAAATAAGGAATTTCATACTCTTGGTCTTTGGAGAAGAATAGGAAGATAGTGTAACTTTTTGTCATGGTATTAATTTATCAAGAAATATATTTAAAATGAGAGTTGCATCAACACCTGTAGCTGCAGAGTCTCTGCCTTGTCTAAGACTCCACAGGCCACAAACCAGAATTAAAAAGTAACTTAAGCCACAGGCTCAGCATGTCCAGTTGTTCAGCACACAAGAACAGGAACAGCCAAAAAAAGGAGGGGAGTTTTGGTCCCTGATCCCAGGGAATGCTCATGCAGAGCTCACCCACCTGGTTGGGCGTGTGGATCACATCAAACTCCTTGACCAACTGCAAGGAAACAAAAGCAACACAAAGTTAGGTGCAGGAAAGCCTGGAACTACTTTATGGCAGCATTCTTGAAGAGTATTAGTGAAACAACTCAGACCAAACCATCACTGCTTAATTTCAATTCCTTAAAATATTCTGATACTGTTGTCAGGAGAGAGCTTCCCAACTAATAAACTAAAATTTGTGAAGTCTGTGTCTGCCAGAAGGGACAAAACCAAGCAAATCTGTGTGAAGGAAACCACAGCACACAGACTGAGCCCATTTTCCAACCAGTAACAATTTGAGTGATGCCTTTAAGGCAAGTAAGTGATTCACAATAAATCAAATTGTCACTGTAGCTACACTGCAGTGCCTCAACTTCACATATTGTCTCCCAAACCCCAATGAGTATTTTTTCAGGGTATTTATTCCCCTCGTGCCTTAGCACCAAGGAAGGGAAAAACATCACTGGAGGTTAGAGAAAAACCAGGAAGAGCCCTGTTTCCAGCTGGGAAATGTGAATTCCTCAGGTTCAAGATGTGACATGCAGCTGTACAAGCAGTCCCTCACCCCCAGCAGGTCACAATGCACACAGAGTGTCCTGGCTGTGGCTGAAAATAACCAGCACTTGTGGCTCTGCTCGGGCACCACCTCAGGCAGCTCATGGTACATTCAGACCTGTCCATGCTGGAAAGCCGTTCCTCAGGTTCAGACACAAATCCACCCTCCCTTGTTTGTGTTTGGTGACAGCACTGCTCAAACCTTTTGCGCTAAGAGCCTGGTTTAAAATCAGCTTTGCACAGAAGGATTTTCACTTGGGTTTAAAACATGCTGCTGGCTGATAGAGCATTTTCCCCGGGGAAAAGGAAGATGGCAGCAGGATGGGGAAAAGGAGGATGCCAGTGGGACGGGAAGGGGGAAGACGCCAGCGGGACGGGAAGGGGGAAGGTGCCAGCGGGACGGGAAGGGGGAAGACGCCAGCGGGACGGGAAGGGGGAAGACGCCAGCGGGACGGGAAGGGGGAAGGTGCCAGCGGGACGGGAAGGGGGAAGGTGCCAGCGGGACGGGAAGGGGGAAGGCGCCAGCGGGACGGGAAGGGGGAAGGCGCCAGCGGGACGGGAAGGGGGAAGGCGCCAGCGGGACGGGAAGGTGCCAGGGGGACGGGGAGTGAGGGCCGTGTCCCGGGGTGGGCGCTGCTCACCTTGTCGGTCCTGCCCCCACGGCTGGCCCTGCCCCCGCGGCCCCGGCCGCCCCTGCCCCCTCTGCCGCCGCGCCCGGGGCGGCCCAGGTCTCCAAAGTTGATCTCCAGCTGGGATGTGATGTCGTTGGCCGGCTTGCGGAAGTGGTGATCCATGACCGAGTCCTCAGCGTGAGCCTGCAACCAGCACATCTCCATCAGCCAGGGAACAGCAGCAAATCCCCTCCTGGGCACTGCAGCTGGGCTCTGCCAGGCACAGCCCCTGCCCACACAGCCCCATCACCCACTCCCGGTTTTCCCCTTGGAATTTCTTAGCAACCGAAGTATTTTGCCTTTGCAAAATAATTCATGAGCTCACACAATCACTGAGGTTGGAAAAGTCCTCCAGGATTGAGTCCAACCTGTGCCCAATCCCCATTTTGTCACCAGCCCACATCCAGTCCTTCCCTGGACACACCCAGGGATGGGCACTCCAAACCTCCCTGGACAGCTCCTTCCAATGCCTGACCTTTCCTTTTCCAAGGAGAAATCCTTCCCAAAATTCCACCACAGCAACATGTCCTTAATCCCAGACCAGACTGACTATTACCAAGCCAGTACACAATCTCATGTTGTAGCAACTCCCATTTTGTGTCCTGGTTCCACCACTTCCTTCCATTCTTTTTCCACTCTTGGTCACCCACCCTGATTTTTCTCCCTGAGCATTTACACTTTTTTTATTTCAGCCCTTGATAAATATTTAAGGCTGGGGATCTGCTGAGAATCCCTCACTGCTCTGCACTCACTGTAACAGCAAATGAGGCACAGAAAGCTCAAATACAAGGAGCTGAGGGAGCTAAAACACAACCAGTCTCAGCAGTGACACTGGAAAATGTGGATCTCGGCACTTTTGCCAGGATATTCCCTTACTGGTTTGTTCCCAGTGCATTTGGTGGAAAGCTGAGCCTGGAGGAGCAAGAGATGCTCCCAGGAGTTACCCACAGCAGCAAACTTGGAAAATTTCAGTTACTCACTGAACCCACCAGGTGTTTTTAAAGCAGTTATTTCTCCTATTTTACACAAATAAAATTTCCACGTGCAAGGCAGTTTTTGGCATCCAGGATAATACAAAGAATGTAAAACCCTGCCTATCACAGCTCAGCCGTGGTGTTTTGCAAACTTGACAACATCCAACACGTTCCTCCCCTCCAAGCCCCAGCTCCTGGCACAGCACTCATCAATTCCCTGCTTTTCCTACACAAATGCCACGTGCAGGCTCAAGCTTCCCAACTCCAATTGACTCCTCTGCTGTAGTTACACAACACTCGGACTTTCAAAGGCAACACATTGTGCAATTAAGCCCTGTGATCTTTAATTACCATTTGTGGAGCCTTCACAAGGCTGCCAGGGGATGGAGAGGTCTGGAGCCAAAGCTGCTGCCAGGGATTCCATGGGTGCTTCCCAATATCTCATCTATCCCTGCCATTCCCCCTTGTCCTCTCCCTCCATCCCAATTTGATCCAAAATATCCCTTCCATGCTGCTTTATTTCCAACACATTCCACTGGGATGTATCCCACAGAACAGCTGGTCCCTACTTCACTACTCCTCATTTCATTTTTCCTTCCCCTGGAAATCTCTTTGCCTAACTTAGAAGTTTGTCTCAACAAAGGAAAGTATTCCACACCTCAGCCTGGCATGGCACTGCTCAAACCTAACACCACCACTGTAAAACACTACACCACCTTAGAGATGCTCCAAATTCCTTTCTTACTATTTCATTTTTTATCACTGCAGGGTACTGAGATTCTATTTCCAACTACTGCTAGCCATGTGGTAATTCCTTTTCCTGGGATTACAAGGAGTGGTGGGATCAGTGGATTTGTGCAGTATTTTTGTGCATTTCCATCCCCTATGCTGTTTTTATTTAAAAACAAATCACTAGTTTACTAAAAATCATTTTGATTTTGGTGTAACCACTGAACCAACCAATTGCAAATTCCCTACGTAACCTGATGATTCCTCTACATAAAGTAATTAAAGGTCACTTAAAACTCCAACAAAAGACTTGGCACATTGTCCTCAGCCTCTTCCATCACTGGGGTGATAAGTCAGACATCCTGAACAAGTTGCTTATCCTGAAAAATCTGGAGAAACATTAAATTTCTGATCACTTCTTGAAGGCAGTGCTGCCCTTAAGAGTCTTGGGGAAGGCTGTCAAAAATTAGGAACAAACTACCAAGAGAGCCAAAGCAGACAATGAGAGATGGAAAAACAGCAGCAACAAAAAAAAAAACCTCATGATAGAAGCTCTTATGGTAAGGTTTGAAACCAGCAGGATGAGGAGCAAGGGGACCAAAACCATGCTGGGTGCTGGGTGGTGCACAGTGAGACAACAGGCACGGACAGAAAAGCTCCATGATCAGTAACACTCTTTCTTTTGGGGAGTTTTCAATATCCAAACGCTCCCTGCCGAAGGGGCTGATGCTCACACCAGGCATCAGCAGTGACACAGAAAGGATCAGTACCTCATGTGAATCCAGCAGACTCCCCTGCATTTCTGTCATCGCCTTTGTCTGGTGACAGTTGTGTGTCCACGCCAAATGACAAAGGGAACAAAGGGAGAAAACAAAAGGGAGAAATGAGACTCAACTACATACAGGAACAACAGGTAATCAGGTCACAGGAGCTGCTGGTACAGATGGCACTGAGCACATGGAGCAGCACAGGGAGCAGCTGTGCACGCAGCCAGAGACAGCACGGGATGGAGGTGCCAAGGGTGGAGACAAGAGAAAGCTCAGATGGACACCAAAACAAGGCTCAGATGGATGGACACCAAAAACCAGCTCAGATGGACACCAAAAACCAGCTCAGACGGACACCAAAAACCAGCTCAGACGGATGGACATCAATAAAAAGCTCAGGAGGACACCAAAGAAAAAGCTCAGGTGGATGGAAACCAACAAAAAGCTCAGGTGGATGGACACCAGAAGGCTGCCCAGAAGCTGCAGGAAGGCCTGGCAGAGACCACACATGCAGGCTGGTCTCCAGCATGGCCACACGTCAGGCACAGAGATGGAAGAGCTGGGATGTTTGAATCACTGCTCATGGAAATCCTCCTGCAGAGTCCTCATTCAAGAGTCATTGCTCCCAACTCTGAGGAGATGAATCATTCTTTTCCAAAATACATTTCCTAATCTCCCAGTGCAAGCTCCTCTAAGGAAGGATTGGATTAGTGAGGAGGTTTGAAGAGGCACAGCAGGGACAGTGTTCTACTGGGTATCAGTTTTTCCAGGAGCCCTGGATTCCATTTTTGGGATGAATTTCAAGATCTGTCAACAATATAACTCATTCCTGGTTTTTTTTGGTAGGAACTGAAGACTCAAGGCACTAAATCAGCTGGAGAGAAAAAGAGGAACTCTGTGCTATGGCATAACCCTTGTCCTGGGAAGAGGCTCCTTGGAGCAGGGCTGCTGCTGGCCCTGGATGTCAGATTAAAGCAGCAAGAACCTGAGACAGAACTGAGTTAATTCTATCAGTACCTGCAGAGTAAAGGGGAACACAGGACAGACCTCAGGCAGGGCTGAGCGTTTCAGCCCTCAGCCAGGAGGAAAAGGAGGACAGCTCCTTCCCAAGGATGAGCAGCAGCAGATCCTCATTCTCCCTTTTCCTCAACTCCTGGGGCATCTCCAAGGAGTTTCCAAGCTACAGGAATGCAGGTGCTCATCACAACACCTCAGATTTCTGAGAGATTATTGGGGCACACAGGGTTTTTCAGCCATAAGAGTATAGACTTGGGGCTAAAACCAGAATTTACCTATAAACCAAATCACTTCCACACATCATCTCCTTCTTACCAATAAGAATCAGAGAAACCTTAATTTCTTGACTCCTAGGTGCATCCAAGAGAACAAAGAGAGGAAACAGGAGGTGATTGGTGGTTTTTTAAAACATGTTGCCTTCTAAAGCTGCTCACAAAGGAGCTGCAGTGGAAGCTTTCCTAAGGCCTGCATTATAGAGCTATTCTCCTATAATCCTGAGAGCAAATCCCCACACTGCTTCCCATGGGATCAGGGAACAATGAAGAAGGGAGATGGGGAGACACATCTGCTGGCTGGACAATAAAGCAGGCTAAAGGCAGCTCAATTTGAAGGCACATTTGTTAATACCTCACTTTCGTGCTTACGCAGCAAGAGGCTGTTACCTTCTTATGTGATGGTGCTAAAAATATCCAACTTGTTTATTTGAGAAGTTCACCTCTTAAATAGAACAATCTACTAATTATGTCAGGTCTTCATGGCAGTAATTTGATTATTCACAGTTTTTCTTCAGATTTTTTAATTGTTTTTTTTGCTTGGTTGTTTTGTTAGGTTGGTTGTTGTTTTTTGGTTTTTTTAAGTTAACTGATTCAGTTTTCAAACGGAAAATACAGTCTGGCTTTTTCTAGCCTCTAAATTTCTCACAAGTAGCATCACCTTTACTATCAAATAGGCTCATATATTAAAAAAAGTGCTCTCAAATGAGTAAATGTCAAATAAATCTGATTCAGAGAGACTGAGGGAATTTGAAGAACTCCAGGTTTAGTAAATCTTGGTAAAGCACATAAATACTTCTGTTTAACACATTCTTTCAGCACACAGCAGCATTAAATGTAACTCACATTCCCTTTTCTACCCGAGCCAGAGAAAGCAGCATTTAGTGAACACTTCAGAGGAGACAGAGCCATGCAATCACTCCAAGAACTGTCCCACACAGCAAGGGAACAGCCTGGTCTGTCACCAAGTCAGCCTCACTGGGAGCTCAACAGAGCAGAAATGGAACTTTCACTGAACTCTGAGCAGTGCCCCCCACCCTGTATTACATCCCAGCTCCCAGCAGAAAAATTGGCAAGGTGTGAAAAAGCAGGAGTACATTTTAGAGAGCAAACAGAGTATTACACACTATCCAGCCACTTCAAAGGACTCAGCACCATCAGTATACAAAGTTGCTGCCACCAATCTCTTAAGTGAGCTACTTAACATATTACAGAGTGCTAAAAACAAAGATTAGAACCAAAGATTAGCACAGCCCTGCATTACAAAACAAGAGCACTTCCCTCCCTGGTGCATCTCCCCTTGCCACTCTTGGAACAGAATAATGAACATTATGCAATGCCTGAAATGAGAAACTACAAGTTTAAAACAATTCTACAGCAGCTAAGCTGAGTGTCACTGGAGCACATAAATCATTCCAACTGCCTTCCCAAGAGCTTGTCTGTGTCACAGCACTAAGTGAGGAGACACCCACACCACCAATTTCAGATGCACAGTTGGGTTTAAGGTCTCTGAGGCATGACCAGTCTTCCTTCAAGCTGGCATCACTTAGCAGGCACCATGAACCTGTGTACTGCAGAGCAGATGATAAATAACACAAGCTGCCTTTTTTAGGAAGCAGACTTGACAACATTCCCCTAGAACTCTCACCAAGAGGCAATTCTTACAAAGCTAAGGGCACAGCTCAGCTCCTGAACCCAACCACAGTCAGAATGGCCACTTGTGCTACTGCAGCAGTTCAATGCTGCTACTTCCAACAACATGTCAGCATCTCCCAAAATGGAGCTTCCACTCCAAAAAATGCTCATCAACAGCAAAACCTTCACAAGGTGGAGGCTCAGAGTATGGAAAGGCACTTTACCTCCTCGCTCTTTGACTTGTGGAGGACAAATCCTTTTTTCCATTGCCCATCAGCTCCCTCGTTTGGTTTGCGGATGTTGAACTCGACTTTTGCACGATCCTTGCTTTGAATGGCTTTCCACTCATCCAGGGTCATCTCCTTGGGGCCTTCCTCCTTCACTTCCTCAACCTCGTTCTCCCTGTGGTCAATTCAGGCAGGTCATGGTCACAACTGAGCATTTACACTCCGGATACAATTCCAAACCCATTTGCTGGCTGGTACCAGGGTCTAAATTGAACTTTGCCAAGGATTTAGCAGTTAAGGGGTGAAAATATGAACACCTGCATCCATCACAGGAAAATTCATCTCCTTTAGAGGGAGTGCCAAAAAAATTACACTCAGCCACCTCTGAGCACAGCAAACTGTTAAAATTAAAATTGACCCATGCCATCAAATATCCACATTACTGTCAATTTTATTTCCAAATCTGAAAGCCCAGCTTCTAGCATGACTTGTTTGGAGCTCCTTCCCCCCTTTTTGAAATCCATCTTTATTCATAAACATTCAAGTCAAGGCAGTAAGAACTCATTCTTCCCACAGCTTTCAAGCTTTTTAGTATTTTAAAAACCAGAATTTAAGCAGCTTTGCTCCAGTTTGCTTCCTTTGTTGAATCAAAAACAAATATTCAAACAAATTCTACTTCCAGCTAATTTGAAAAAGTAACTGCACACACGTTATTTGTGAGATACAGCATATCTCCCTAGTGCCAAAGGCTATTTTTAAGTAAAACACACAACCACTGTGCTCAATAACAGATCATATTCCAGCTACTGGAAGCCTCTGGTCATTGTTCAGTGTGTTTATGCAACTGAATTTCTGATTTACAGGAAACCAATGCTGTGTATGTGCAGCAAAAAGATCATGCAAGCCTCAATTTCAAAGGTCTTCATTTGGCAGCCATTAATTTTGAACAATGCAAAGGTTTTATATCAAAATAACTGTATTTGAACTTTTTCTAACTGTGTAGGAGAGAATGATTTTCGACATGGGATGTAATCAGAATTTGCTTTGTTCGAGCCAAAGTTTGTTTTACTGCAGTAAAACATGCTACAGTTCTGCTGAAACACTGAGAGCAAAGATCCACATAACACCAGACAATTAAAAAGTTACCCATGTGGAGATGCTTTTTTTATATAGAGGAACTTTTCAGCAAGGCAACCAAGCCATGACAAACACCTTAGGAATCATCAGGAACAAGTACTTCAAAATTCTGTTCGCCAGTTTTTGAGTCCTCTACAAAGCCCACTCCTCATTAAAATACAACATTAGTCACACTAGGCTACCATAAAATTTTGTATTGTATTTTTACATCAACTCAGTATCAGTAAGGCTCCTTCTGCTTCTCTGGTTACTCTTTCATTCATGCAGTCCCTGGTTCCTCCTGTAACAGTGTCCAAGTGAGATGGGAAGAGACCCAGGTAACTTTGGAAACTGCCTGGACAATGAAAGATACAACTTTTCTCCTACAGCTCAGTCACACAGTCTCCAAGGCTGTTCAGGAAAATTGAGTTTAGAAAGTTGCCTTCCACTGGCATTTCTGTCCCATTTGCTTGGTGCTGCTACCTAGTCTGAGCACAGACACTTTTGGATTTGGAATCTGAAGCTGCAATCTCAAGATCCAGAGTCTATCAGAAATTATTATTAATAAATAAATAAATGTGAAAGAGCCTGCAGGACTCCAAGGAATGGTTAAAAGACAACAATTTTCAGACACAAGGTTTTTAGGGAGACTCATTCAGCAGCACTGTGGATGATCTACTGATAATGTGAGTTTGACCAAACAGATGTGGAATAAATAGCAGAGGTTAAAGGGAATGGAGCAGCACCTCTGAGGTAACCCAGGAGCCTGGAGAGAGTGGTACTCACTTGTTTTCAGAATCAGCAGGCGGATGCTCCTCTCCCTCCGGCGTTTCCTCAGTCACAGCTGACTGATCCAATTCACTGCAATTACATAACGGTGGGAGTTGGGCCTTTTTACAACTTCATCCCTCTTTAAAGCTACGTAAGATTAACAATCAAGATCTACTGTGGATTTACTGTTTCAGTAAGGATTGGTGCTCTCTCTAGCTTTTAAACTCTATGCTTTTCACTTAACTAATGGTTTTCCCCAATGCTTCCTACTACTCCTCCTGAAAGGCTCCCACTGTCCCTTCCAACACAAAATGGATTTGGGCATTCAAAATAGATCTCAATGGGACAGCTGAATTTTTGTATTACAAAATGTGCATTTATCCTGATCAAAATTTACTAAAAGTAGAACAGTTTCATTTTAACCAAGAATTGTTACCAAACCAGCACAAGACCTCCCAAACTTCCCCAAAACTCTGGCTGAACAGTGAAGCTATTCTTATGCTACAAGACATCGCTGGGGTTTTAAACTCTGCAGAAGCGTGGCAAAAACCATGGAGATCAAAGGCAAAAACGCAGCTAAATCTGGGTGTTCTGCAAGCCATAATTAGGGCTGATTAACATAGTGCTAATGGTTTTCTGAGCAGTGACAGTATACTAACGTTAGCTCGTCTTTGACGGTTCCCCAGTTGTGTGATCCGCTGCCACCGCGCTTGTCCTCGTGCTTTAGGCCGCTGAAATGTGAATGTGAAACAGAACTAACAAAACTGAGTTAACATTATAGTGTCCAGACACAGAAATTCAAAAGATCAATTTTAAACGGGGGGCAGGGAGGTAAAGGAGAGCCACGAGGGACAGGAAAAGGCAAAGACTCACGATCTATCGCTGCCACTGTGTCTGTCAAATTCCCGTTTGCCACGAGAGTCAAAGCCGTCGCCTCGGCCCATCCCGCGCCCGCGGCCACGGCCCCGGCCCAGGCCGCCACGTCCACGCATGGGCCGGTCCAGGATGGGTCTGCATGGAACACACACAGGTCAGGATCCACCCCAAAAACACACAGCGTCTCATGCTCTTGTCCTCTCTGAGGATTTTAATTACTTGGTTTTGCTTTGATTATTACTGTCTGGAAGCTGGGTCAAGTGATCGGCCTCCAAAAATGTACAGCGTGCTTCATGGTCCTTGTCATCCCTGAGAACTTTATCTACTTGTTTTTCCTTTGAGAATTTGTTTGTAGCTGGGTTCAGGCTCTAATTCCAGATAAGTCACTCCTCCATCCCTGGAAGTGTCCCAGGCCAGGTTGGAAGGGCTTGGAGTGACCTGGGATAGTGGAAGGTGCCCCTGCCCATGGTGTCCCTTTAAGGTCCCTTCCCACCCAAACCATTCTGCGGTTCCATGATTTTAGAATCTGGAAACAAATACTCAGGACTGTTGTTTGTTTGTGTCTTCTGGCATTAATTCCAAAATTTAATCTCTGTATTCTGTTACATAATTAACTGATGTTAAAATTTCAACTAAATTCACTTTTATCCAACTTACTTTTAAAAGGATTTTAACTTTGACAACTGAAACATTAATATTTGAACATTACTCAAATTCTGGCTGCCTCCAATACTCAAGACAGTTTAAATTTCACATAGATCTAAGATGGCTTCACCACTTCCAGGTCTGAAGCCCCTGCAGCCAGGGTGCAAACACCTACATGGACAAACTTTTGCTGGCTTTAAGTCAGCTGTGCAAATTAAAGCCACAGCTGTAACAGCAAACAAATCTCATCCTGCAGGAAACAGCTATGTTTGGGCTCCCTTCCTGAGCTATCTGCTGTAGATGTAGAGAAATATGGTGAATATCCTGATTTAAACCATAATTCAGTTACACCTATCACCCTGTTCATGCGTATCACTCCCAGCCTATAACTTAAGTTTGCAAACAAAACCATGGCAAAGGGAAGTGTTATCACTTGCATGGCAGGAATTCAATCTTGATTCAATCAGCTTCTTTACCTGAGCAGCAGAAGGCAGGACAGCCTGCCTGTCAGAGCTAGGAAAGCTGTTAATGAGCAAGACAAACTCTTACTTATCCACGGAGAACTCTCCTCCGTCGCCCTTCTCCTCGGCGGGTTTCTCGAAGCGGCGTTCGCGGGGAGGCCGTCGCTCGGGTCTCCTGTCGATGGGTTTGCCCTCGCCCTGCTGCTGCTGCTGCTGCTGCTGCTGGTCAGGCCTCCTGCCAATCCTCCTTATCCCTGCAACATCAGGCCACACACATCAACGGAATGTGCAGTGCTGGGGACAGATACCAGCCCCATTTGCCCGGGAAGAGAAGTTTTACTGCTGCATTAACTGAGCAGCCCCACTCCCACCTGACTCTTCTCAGTCCCTGTTTTACCCAGGATTTCAAACTGGGTTTGACTGAGAACTTAGGTAATCCCTAATGAAACAACAGGGTCAACTTTCAAACAAAGATGAAGGTAAGCAGGATTTTATTACTGTTTTTTTCCACTGAAAGGTGCTTTTCATGTAAAACAAGTGGGTTTCATTTGAAGAACAGCCAAACAAAGCGAGCATCACCTCACTGGCCCTAACACCAGTCAATGCTGTGCTCCCTAGGACAGTCATCCTGTGCTGCTCTAACAGCTGGACCCCATGGTCTTGGAGGTGCTTTCCAACCTGAATGATCCTGTGATTCTGTTCTTGGAAACTCTTCTGGGCAGCAGTGCCACCACCTGTCCTGGAGAGGTGTCACCTGCAGGTGCTGGTCAGTGACTAACCCAGCTCCTCACCCACATGGATCCTCCCAGCCCAACATTCCCTGACAAAGATTCTCCTTCTGGTGCACTCCTCAAAATAGCTGAGGATCCACAGTGCCACCGAGCTGCCCAGCCTTCTTCCTCCCTGCCTAGGCCTCCTAAAAGGGTTTTTATTGCAAATAAAAACCTCCCGTGGGCATTCTCTTCTCTACCAAGCCCTCTCAAAGATCTAACACAGTTTTCTTTTGCACTCATGTGAAAGGCCTTGTTTACTCTTCTTTAAAAGATGAGGACAAACACATTTCTTACACCGTTTTCTTGCCAAAGCCCCGGCTCCAAAATTAACAAACCAGCTTTTAAATTCAAAGCTGACTTTTAATTATTTTTTAAAGAATCGAGTTCCTGCCTAGCAAGCAATGTCAAATTTGGGTGGGGCCACAGAAGTTGCAGTTGTAACGATATCCAAGCCAACACGCCCAGATGAACAATGCCTCCCTCACCTTCCAAGCCGTGTTTAACATGAAGTTTGCATGGCACACGGAGCTCCCCAAGCATTCCCGACCCCCGGGGAAGCAAGGGGTTAAAGCCAGCGGGCTGCACTGGGAGAAGGGCTCTCCAGTGGGGACCGGCATTCCCCGGGAGCAGGAGAAGCAGGGAGAGGAGCAGGCATGCTGCAGAACTGGAATGGAACAGCCACGGCTTTTGAATTTTTCGAGTTCAACGCCCTGCGCTCAGAAAAACCCGGCTCCTGCTGAAGCCTAACCCAAAATACGAGTTATTTCTCAGCATCGCCAAGCTTTGAACTGCTAATTCAGCAGGCAAATCACTTGCAGCCTTATGGAGCAGTGGAATAGCTTAAAATACATTCGCACAGGAAACAAACCCTGGCATCGAGCACCTTTATGATGCCAGAACTGCAAAAACAGCCACGCACAAAAATAGACATTTTCAAACTCGACTTTGTTTACCACACTGCTACAACAGCAGCTCCGACTTTCTCTGTTTCACTACCACAACAAACCACGAAAATAGTTATTTTTCACATTGCTCTTGAAAACAAGCTGTGAAAATCGGAAGAGGGGCTGCTCAAAGCCCTCCTCCTGTGGTGCCGAGGACTCTGCCGTGTCCCAGGTGTACCTCGTGGGGCAATCCTGCACTCCGCTAAGGCTTCCAGAGGACACTGGCTTGGCGAACTGGGACTCCAGAAAAACCATTGCATCCCTCACACAGAAAACACTCCTAACCTTACTGAGCACCAGATCCACAAGGAAAGAGTATTTCTAACATCGCTTCTAAATTCGTCTTCTCACAAGGTGCTTTCGAATATTTACAACACCCACTTTCCAAAACGAACAACATAGTAGAATTATTTCTTTCTTTAACAGCATAAACCAGTGGAGAATCAGAACCACTTTGTAACATAAATGGGGAAGCACTAAGATGCTCTCACGTAGCATCGTGCTCTGTGAAAAGCTTGCTGAAATTGCACTTAACCTGTTATTTATTCCCTTGCTCCCACGTCACCTGCTGCCACCACGCTCCGATGGGGTTTTTTTCCAAGGATTCCTTGGAGCCCGAGCTGTGACCCACCTGCCGAGCGCTGGAGTCTGGGCGCGGTGGAGCCGCTGCCCGCACGGGACGCCATGTGCCCACATCCCTCCCTGTCCATGTGGGGCCCGGCCTCCCAGCTCCCAAAGCGTGTTCTTCAGGCTCTTTGTGCTTTAATTTCCTTTTCCCAAAGTTTTTCATGTAAGATGTCGTGAAAATTTAGAGAAACTAAGAACTCGTGCAAGTGATTATTTAAATATAGATGAAAACAAGAAGATGGCTATCAACGCTGTTCCCCTAGAAAATGACCCAAACGGATCTTGGGAAGCCCAGGAACTTCCAGATATCCCGTAAAATCCATCGGAGCCCATGAACCACGAGTGAAGTTCAGGATACAGGGGTGGAAGGGGGTTGGAGCAACCAGGCCTAGTGGAAGGTGTCCCTGCCCATGGCATGGGGTGAACGAGAAGGGCCTTTCCAACCCGAACCACTCCAGGATTCCATGTGCCGGTTTAAATGGGATATCGGAAAGGAATTCTTCCCTGGGAGGGTGGGCAGGCCCTGGTACAGGGTGCCCAGAGCAGCTGTGGCTGCCCCGGGATCCGTGGAAGCGCCCAAGGCCAGGCTGGACGCGGCTCGGAGCAGCCTGGGCCAGTGGAAGGTGCCCTGTGGCAGGGATGGACCGGGATGGCCTCTCACATCCCTTCCAACGCGAGCCACCCCGCGACTCCCCTCACGGCTGGCCTTTCCCATTCCGCGTTGCCCCTCTCCCTCCCGCGGGCACCGAGGCAGCCCCGGCCGCCCCGCACGCCCGACTCCATTTTGCGCGGGCCGAGCCGCGGGACACGTGGGGCCGGCCGAGCCCGGAGCCGCCGCCGCCGGCCCCGCGGGCGCCCCGGGCGGGCTCCCCGGGCGGGCTCCGCCATGCGCGGCCCCACGTGCGGCTCGGCCCTGCCCCGGCCCCCTCCGTGCGGCCCGGCCGACCCTCCCCGCCGACCCCCCGGCCCGCTCACCCTCCTTCCGCAGCGGCGCTCCGGGCTGGCCCCCGCCATCCTCCCGGCGGTCCCCGCCGGCGAAGGGCGGCAGCGGGTTCTTGCGCTCCTTCTGCGACTCCCTGCGCAGCTGCTTGGCCGCGCTGCCCGCGCCGCCGCCCGCCTGGCCTGCTCCGCCAGCCCCGCCAGAGGAGCCGCTCTGGGCGCCCGCCGGGCCGCGGGCCCCGCCGCCCGCTTGGCTCCCGCCGCCGCCGCCGCCGCTCTCCTTCCTCCGGCTCTCCGCCGCGCGCAACACCTCGAAGGGGTCGGACTCGTCATCGAAGAGCTGATCGAAGCGGTTGGTGACGACGCACCCGAAGCCCTCCTGCAGGTGTCCGGGCATGATGGGCCCCCGTCGGCGGGATCCTGCGCGGATGCTACCGGGCCCCCCGCGCCCTGCTCGCTGCCGCACAAGATGGCGGGCCCTGAGGAGATGCGCTTCTCTTCCGGCGCGGCCACATCCGGGCACCCCCACGGGGCGGGCGCTGCAGCGCCGCCAGCGGCCGCGCCGCGAACTGCGCGCGCATTGTGTGAGGCGGGCGCGGGGTTTCCCGCCGTGGGCTCTACCATCGGGGAGAACGGGGGGGAACGGGTCGACGGGGGAGGCGGCGGGGGCGCGGGGTGGGGCTCCGCCTCGCCCCGCGTCCCCCCCCGCCTCCCCCGTCGACCCCCGCGCCTCGCTCGCCGATGGTACCTCCCTCGTGAGGGGTCCCTCAGAAATAAAACCTAAATAAAGCGGAATTTAAAGATTTGGCGTTATTAACTAATAAAAGTTGATTTCCAGGCCTTGATCTGAAAGTTATGATAAGATTTGCCGCTTTCGTGGGCATTTCTGCTCGTCTAATTAGCGGACGAGGGTAGCAGGTAGTGTGAAGTGGAGGTGGTAGATGTTTGTGGTATTAATACATATTAGCTGTATTAATACATATTAATATATTACATATATTAATACATACATGTTATCAATATAGAAATATACAGTATAAATAAATACCGTGTATTTCTACATATAACAATATGTAATGTATAGTATATTATAGTATCTATGGTAATGTATCATATGTAATAACAATCCATAATGCATAATTCATAACATGCAATGCACACTTGATGTTAATATTAACATAATAACTATTTTATATTAATAGTAACATATCGATGTAATTATAGATCAGCATACCACTATTATAATATTGATATATTATAATATGTATATAGTAGTATCTGATTATAACCAAAAAGCATTATATCAAGAAATCAATATAAAACATAATATATAAAAAACCATAATAAAGAGGCACATATTTGACTTGTCCTTCAAAACACAATTTGATTGCTCACAGTTTATATCTCTAAGTCATCAGAACACTTTGGCGCTTTGTCATAAAATAAACTTTGTGCCTCAGCAAGGATGTTATTTCCAATATTTGCTTTGCCTGCTCCAAGAAGCTTGAAATAATTGCCTTAAAAATTAATTTAATTGCATTTGTTCGGTTATTGGATGTGTATTGCTCATAAATTCAAGACTCAACACTAACTGGTTTGGAAAACTGCAAAGTTTAGTTTCTTAAAATTGGCGTTTGGAAAATGCCAAAGCTTGGGGGTTTGAGTTCAATTTCTTCAGATAAATGAAAATTTTTTTTTGTTTCATGGATTGTTCTTCATTATATATTATGTATTATGTTTCCCTACAGTTCCTCAGCTCCCCGTGCTCACTTTTGGGGAGGTTTTTGAGGAATCTCCTCCTGCGGTGACTCTGAGGGGGATTGCAGCAGCTCCCCCCCTTCTGGGATATGAATAATCCCCATAAATTACACCCTAAGGACGGAACACGTTCTCCCAAAGCCTTTTAGGGATGAATCAGAGGGCACCACGCAGCACCTAATGGAAAGGACATTCCCAGGAAAAGCCTGGGCTCCCCATGAGGCACGTGGCACCACACGCACATTTTAGGGACAAAACAGCAACAATTCCCGCTCAGATCCTGACGTGCTCCTGCCAGATGGCACCGGCAGCTTTATGGGAGGGGATTTGCTCAGGAAACGGGCTCCGAGGGCTGGGATTTGCAGCTCCAAGGGGAGGCAGAGCATCTGCCTTTTGTTGCTTTCCAAGGGGCTCCCCTGTGCTGCTGATATTTGCTCAGTGCCCCACAATTTTCCAATGTAAAATGTTTGGGGTGACACTTTGGGTTAAACACACACCAAACAGGACTAGGGGAATGGTTTCCCGCTCCCAGGTGGGATACTGGGGAGGAATTCCTGTTTTTGAGGGTGGGCAGGCCCTGGCACAGGGTGCCCAGAGCAGCCGTGGCTGCCCTGGATCCCTGGAACGTCCAAGGTTGGAGCAGCCTGGGATAGTGGAAGGTGTCCTTGCCCATGGTAGAACCAGACAGTCTGTAAGGTCCTTTCCAGCCCAAACCATTCCATTCTCTGATGAAAACAGGCTGGAGTGTTTAATACACAGAGGGAGATGCTCACCACGTGAACACAACCAGCAGAGGTGTGCATTCCATGCAGCAGGAAGCAGGAATTGCACCTGCAGGAAGCTCCAGCTCCACTCTGGAGTGTCACACGCTGTGCTTGCACGCTGCTGTTTGCATTAAAACGGCCCCACAGTCAGCCACATGGGTCAAAAGTCCAAAAGACAACGTTTTCCTCGAGTATAATTCACAGTTTTCAGGCACTTCCGGCCTCAAGACAACATTACCATCGCTGACATTTAAAAAGGGTTTTTAAAGTACTTAAACTAACATGAATTCTTTACACCGAGGGCAGATCCTAGTGCTGCACCCACGTAAGAGTCAATGCTCTCGTGAGGGACAAGGACAGGACAGAAGTCACCTGTGTTTAGGCCTAACTTGAAGATCTGCTCATTAATTGGCATGTTGAAATTGATGAGTTTTCCCCAGCGGACAGGCAGAGCCCTGCAGGAGTCCCAGCCCACACTGGATCAGGACACAGACCCACTGCAGCCTCCAAGGGGAGCATGGGTGGCAGTGTCTGCACTCAGACAGCGAGGGAGTGATTAAAAACAAAACCACCCAGAGATCCTCCAGGACCTGCCACCAAAGGCTGGGCTGGTTTTCTCCTGCAGGACGGACATGTGTTCCCCTTTCCCAGCGAGCAGCCCGGCGTTCCCAGCGGCCGGAGGAGCAGATTCCCAGGGCTATTTCTGGCTGGGACACGCCGGGCTATCCCACCTAAGGAGCTGATCCCGAGCTGCTGCCCAAAAGAGGCCTGGAGAGCGTCCGGACACGCCACGCTCCTCTGCTATTCCCAGGCTTTGCCAGCAGCTGTCAGCTGCCTGCTTAATAAGCAGGAATAGGAAATGCAGCAAGTTCACAGCAGGGAGAAAAGTGTCCGGCCGGGTCCCTGATCCATTCCAAAACCATGGTTTTCCTAATTCTGGACTTTATGAATCCGATTTGTGGAGTTTTCAGTTATTTCGCTGTCAGCATAGGCTGCCATAATAACTTATGGACAAGGAGGATGTTGCTTGGAGGTTTTTTTTGGCAGGAGTCTTCCCTTAGGTTGGACTGGATAATCTTGGATGTCTTTTCTAACTTTAATGGTTCTGTGATTCCGGGCCACGGGAAATACAGGGATTGCTTCCAAATAAAGTCAAGTATGGCTACGACTTCTGAGTGAGAATAAATTCACATACATCACAGAGAAATGTAGCAACTTCTCAGCTTGCTTCCACACACGGATCCCTTCCGAGAAGAGCTCCCAGAATTAACCAGCACTGCCCAGCTGGACAGCAGGAACGAGCAGGAGAAGGCAGAGCTCACGAGGAGATCCACGATCTGCAACGCACATCTTTATCCTCCCACATATTCTGCTCATTTCAGCACATCACGAGCTCTTTTATTTTTTTTTTAATATGGCAGAAAAGGCAGCAGTTTCATTACGAGGAGGGCTGCAAACATGTGAATAACAGCAGAATTTCTGCCCTAAGTACGTGCAGTAAAAAACGCCCTCCCACAGCATTGCTCTGTGCTTTAAAATGTGCACACACAAGCGAAGCAAATCATGCAGACACAGAACTTGGCTTGTAAATTAAGGCAGACTAATTGAGCTCTGCCTGAACTCTCTTCCCCTGAATCCTAAACAACCTGCCGAGCAAGTGTTCTTCCTTGGAGCAGCCAAGGTAAGAGGTATTTTTAGTTTGGAGAAGCAGCACTGGAGCCGTACAAAGCAGAAGGTCGGGTACGCCAAACACTCCTCGTGTCGCTGCTATTTCTGTGAGCTGGGCTGGTTCCTGCGAGCTGTGCTCCAGCCACCCCTTCCCTGGCTCCCAAAGCTGTGGAATGGCACTGCCAGGAGGGGCTGGGGGGATGGAATCATGGAACCACAGCAAGGGCTGGGTTGGAAAGGCCTGAAAGCTCATTCCATTCCACCCCCTGCCATGGGCAAGGACACCTTCCACGAGACCACAGTGCTCCAACCTGGCCTTGAACGCTTCCAGGGATGGGCACACGGGAGCCTCCTTGGCTGCAGTGGCCAAACACCTCCTTTGGAAGCTGCCCTGGAGGAGAGAGGCTTTGCCTTCCTAATCTAAAAATACAGAGAAGAGGAGAAAATTATGCTTCCCCTCCTGGGAAGCTCAGGAGAGCTCAGGAGCACAGGGATCACAGTGCTGTGGGACTGAGGGAAGCCTGCACACCCAGCACTCGTCACTGCTGGGCTCAGCTCCCGCTGGGCACCAAGCCCTCCTGCCCGAGCCCCTCTCTGCACCCCCAGCAGCTCTTCCCAGGGTCATTACTGGGGGAAATCAGGGGGAATTATGAGATGTCTCCATGAAACAGCCGAGAGCAGCAGTGCTGAGAGGACTGGGACGTGCCCAGTGGAACCTGCTGGGCAGGCTGGTGGCTGTCTGGGCAGAATCTGCTCCTCCCTGCCAGCTCCAGCTGCCTCTGGAGATCACCCTTCAACAACCCCATTTAGCCACTGTGTAATCTAAAAAAAAATAAAGATTGACTGTAAACTACTGTGCATTAAATAAAGTGACTCCACCGCTGAGCGCTGCTGTGCCAAACACGCTAAAACTCCAAAGCAACAAAATAGTATGCCACTATCAATATTGCCAATACATTTTTCTCCGTTCCTCTAGCAGCAAAATGCAAGCCTCAGTTTGCCTTCACCTAAAGAAGTGCACAGTACACCTAAAACTGACTGTCCCAGAGGTAAAAGCACAATCCCACTATCTGCCATAGACTGAGCCAAAATGCACTAAAAAAGGTAAGGCTCCAAATCATCTACAATATATTAATTACATCATTGTGTAAAAAAAAAAATAATAACAGCAAAAGTGTTTAAGAAAAAACATATGGGTGGTACCAGCTGTGCTGCCGCTGCCCCAGCTTGGTGCCCACTGCCATCTCCCACGCTGGCACTGCCGCATGGCCGCAGGAACGGCTGGAGCAGGGCCTGCTGTGCCTGGTTTTCCCCCGTGCCACGTTATTTCAGGCTGGCTGTGCTGGTGTGGCAGCCTGTGGGCAGCGGGAAGGGGAACACGTTAAACCACGGAGTGTGGGGAGCCCGGGCCGTGTTCTGTGTGAGGGGGGAGCTGTGCTTCCCCCTCCGCTGCCCCACTGCCCCTCCTGGGCAGCTCAGGCTCCTGCTGGCCCCCTCCCACAGCCACAGGCCGTGCTGCTGGGGGAATTGAGTCTCCCAGAGGGGTAAGGGGGTGCCAGCGGTGATGGGGATGCTCTGGCTCGTGGGATGCGCACAGGAGCTCCGGGACCCGCCAGAACCATCTCGCAGCGGGCTGACTCACTGCCCTGTGTCCGGAGCAGCCATCCAGCCCAAATCTGGGCTGCCGCTGTCCCTGGGGCACCGGAAACCTCTGAGCTACAAGTGTCATTGTGCCCCAGGGTGACACCGGCACAGAGCCCGCGCAGGAGACCCTCACGCAGTCGCGGTGCCTGGGGCAGGGATGGTGGGGATGGAGCTGAGCTGAGCCGTGCCAGCAGGGAGCCGGGCTGGTTCTGTGCCCGCTGCAAACCCGCCCGTCCTGTCGGGGCAGCCGCACGGCCGCGGGGCCTGGAGCAGGGCCAGGGAGCCGGGCCGGGCCGGGATGCTGAGCCGGCAGCGCCGCCGGGTCCGCCGCGACCGCTGCGAGCTGGGCGGCCTGAGTCACACCCAGCGCCCGTGAGAGGTGCGGGGCTGCCCCTTTATCATCGTCATCATCGTCATCATCATCGTCACTCAGCCTGCCCGCTCGCCTTCTTCATCTTCATCATCATCATCATCATCATCATCCTCAGCCTGCCTGATCACTCACATCACCCTGCCCAGCATGGGCCTGCCAGGGACACTGCTCCCTTCATCATCATCATCATCATCATCATCCTCAGCCTGCCTGCCCCCCTTCTTCATCATCATCATCATCATCCTCAGCCTGCCTGCCCCCCTTCTTCATCATCATCATCATCCTCAGCCTGTCTGCCCCCCCCCAGCACCCTGCTTGGCATGGGGCTGCGAGGGAGACTGCCCCCTTCATCATCATCATCATCATCATCCTCAGCCTGCCTGCCCTCCTTCTTCATCACCCGCAGCCTGCCTTCTCACCTTCATCACCCTCAGCCTGTCTGTTCACCCTCATCATTATTATCCTGCCTGCTCTCCCTTTTAACTCAATAACTAATCACTCAAAGTCCACCATGTGGATTTTTCTGTCCAGTTCCAAAACACTTTTTTGGAATTGGACAGAACTTGGACAAAGAAGAACCTGAAGAAGAACAGCTAGCTACTGTTCTAAAACTTCTATCTTGCTCCATATATATTGTTGTGTTTTAAAGCTCTAAACTCTAAGTCTTCTGCTCAGTGATATCACACACTTCTAATCAAACTACAGAGTCATAATCCCAGTGTTATCAATTAATTTTGGAAGCTTTATTCACAGCCTCAGGTCAAATATGGTATTTTTTTTTGTGGGTCTGTGCCCTTCAGCACAGAAAGTTTAAAATTTCCAGCATGTAGGATTCCAACAACCATTCTCATCCTTCCTGCTCACCCTCACCACGCTCTGCCTGCTGCTCCAGTGGCTGCGTGGAGCACAGAGTTCATCTGCCACACAAATAAAAAAGGTCCTTTTGTTTTATGGAGGACAAGGCAGGGCAGGAACGAGTGTAGGTTTATTTTGGGGCACGGCCAAGGCAGGGCTGAGTTAAGGAAGACACGATTTCCCACCTGGCAGCTGCAGGAGAGTGAGGAGCAGGAGCTGGGCCGAGCTCTTTGCGGCACCCTGAGCCTGGTGGTGCTGGGATAACCCTCCTGGAGCAGGGATCAGTGCCACCCATGCCAGGCCCCTGGCACCCACAGCCCTTCTCGCACCAGGGACCTGTCCCAAACACGATCCCGCCCCAGTGCTTGGCTTTTCTTGTCCCTGCAGCTGCATTTGGCACAGAACTGACTGAGCCATGCCCTCGGTGCCAGCTGGGAGCACCCAGGCACTGCTCTTTGCCCATGGGCAGCGTCCCTAGCTCTCCTCACCCAGCCCCATCCTCCTGTTTGGTTTCTGGGGGAACACAGGCCTGCAGGACCCCTGGCAAAAAGGGAGATCCCCTTGAGGGTGTCAGCACACAGACTGACCCGGCCAGCATCTCCCCAAGATCCGCTCAGCATCCCTTATCCCTGCTGGGCTTCCCTGGGGCTCGGCTGAGCATCCCTTATCCCTGCTGGGCTTCCCTGGGGCAGGCTTGGTGGGATCTGGGACCTCGGTGGGATCTGGGACCTCGGTGGGATTCTGGGCACAGCAGGAGCGGCAGCTCCGGTGCAGAAACCCCCAGGGCAGGGGTGACACCACATTTGCCACCAGTGCCAGGTTTGGGCCGTGAGCCGGAGCCGTTCCTGCGGCGGGCATTCCCAGGCGGGCATTCCCAGGCTGGCATTCCCAGGCCAATATTCCCACTCC
Source organism: Ammospiza nelsoni (assembly GCF_027579445.1). Lineage (NCBI taxonomy): Eukaryota > Metazoa > Chordata > Aves > Passeriformes > Passerellidae > Ammospiza > Ammospiza nelsoni. The sequence continues at coordinate 35,347,046 of NC_080641.1, forward strand.
AGCATTCCCAGTCTGGCATTCCCAGTCCGAATTCCCAGGCCGGCATTCCCAGGCCTGTGTTCCCAATGTGCCATTCCCAGTCTGCCATTCCCACTCCGGCATTCTCACTCCGGCATTCCCAATGTGCCATTCCCAGTCTGCCATTCCCACTCTGGCGTTCTCACTCCGGCATTCCCAATGCGCCATTCCCAGTCTGCCATTCCCACTCCGGCATTCCCAGTCTGCCATTCCCAGTCTGGCATTCCCAGTCGGCATTCCCAGGCCGGCATTCCCAGGCCTGTGTTCCCAATGTGCCATTCCCAGGCTGCCATTCCCACTCCGGCATTCTCACTCCGGCATTCCCAGTCTGCCATTCCCAGTCGGCATTCCCAGGCCGGCATTCCCAGGCCTGTGTTCCCAATGTGCCATTCCCACTCCGGCATTCCCAGGAGCCGAGCAGGGCCCCGGCCGAGCCCACGCGCGGCTCCCGGACCACGCGTGCCCGGGCGGAGCCGGCCCGGGTAAGGGAACGCAGGAGCGGGGCATGAAAGGCGCCGAAAGGAGGTCACGGAGCTGCCCCTGCTGCTGCTGCGGGCCCGGGCACCCCCTCATTAGGCTGATTACAGGCACCAGCTCCGCTAACGAGCGCGTGGGCCCCAACGAGCCCCGGGGCTGTTGTGGCACGCTCGGCTCGGCTCGGCTCGGCTCGGGTGGCAGCCGGGGAGGTGCCCCAGAGCTCCAGCTGGTGCCAGCGCCCTGCCCTGCACAGGGCACCCCAAATCCCGCAGGTGCAGTGCACCCCGGCAGGCTCTGTGTGCATCCTTGGGGTGCTCCCTCAGCCCGGAGCTGGGAATATCGAGGAGCAGGGAGCGCCCAGAGCACCCAGAGCACCCAGAGCACCCTGTTCCATGGAATTTACTGGGGGTGAATATTGAGGAGCAGGGAGCGCCCAGAGCACCCAGAGCACCCTGTTCCAGGGAATTTACTGGGGGTGAATATTGAGGAGCAGGGAGCGCCCAGAGCACCCAGAGCTCCCTGTTCCAGGGAATTTACTGGGGGTGAATATTGAGGAGCAGAGAGTGCCCAGAGCACCCAGTTCCATGGAATTTACTGGGGGTGAATATTGAGGAGCAGAGAGTGCCCAGAGCACCCAGAGCGCCCTGTTCCAGGGAATTTACTGGGGGTGAATATTGAGGAGCAGGGAGCACCCAGAGCACCCTGTTCCAGAGAATTTACTGGGGGTGAATATTGAGGAGCAGGGAGCGCCCAGAGCACCCAGTTCCATGGAATTTACTGGGGGTGAATATTGAGGAGCAGGGAGCGCCCAGAGCACCCTGTTCCATGGAATTTACTGGGGGTGAATATTGAGGAGCAGAGAGCGCCCAGAGCACCCAGAGCTCCCTGTTCCATGGAATTTACGGGGGAATGAAGGGGCTGGACCTCGGGGCAGTGCACAGGAGGCTGCTCACAGGCTGAGCATCCGGGAGCTGGTTCTGCAGCACACAAAACGCCTGAGGAGAAGCTGCAGAGGCTTGGGATGTGTTTGGGAGAGCTCCTGCCCAGGAAGTGAAACTTACCTGGATCCCACCCGTCCTGCCTGGCCCCTGGGCTGCAGACACATGGAGACGCTCAGCCTGCAGCCCAGGCACAGCAGGCACACGGGAGATGCTCAGCCTGCAGCCCAGGCACAGCAGCAGGACCCCCAACCCCTCCCCGTGCCAAGAATTCAGCCCTGGGTGCTTCAGCCTCTGCCTCGTGTGGCTCAGGGACCGTCCCAGGGCTGTGTCTCCAGGGCTGCTGCCTTGGATAAGGACACGAACGAGAGGGAGCTGCAGGGCTGACAGCTCTGATAAGGCACCACAGGCTGGTGGCATGATGGCATCGTCCCCAGGCTGGTGGCACTGCAGGCATCCCATCCTGCCCATGGCACAAGTTCGTGGTCAAGGTCATTGGATCACAGAATGGGTTGGGCTGGAAAGAACCTTAAAGACCATCTTGTTCCAACTAATCCTAATTAGAAAATTATGCATATTGGGGGGGGGGGGGGGAAATGGTGTATTTTCTCAAGAAAAATCACCCTTGTTGCAGGTTCATGTTGAAGGATTGGCCTGACAGGTGCTGCTTCAGAAAGTGGTGGCAGGTCCTCGTGCCCCCGTGGCAGGTGGAAAGCAGTGTCACCACATCCCAGCGACACGGTGACATCCATGGAGCTGCTGCTGCCCCACGGGACATTGCTGCTCCCTGCAGCTGCCCTGGGGCACGTGCTGCTGCATTTTTCTGCTGTTTCATCACCTCTAATTCCTGCTAAACAGCTTCTGGGCTTGGGGCACAAACCCCACGTTCCCCCACAGGGCTCCCCACTCTCTGCATTGCTGGTGTGGAGGTGCCACCAGGATGGGATGTCCTGAGCCCCATCCCACCCTGCTCCTGCCTCCATCCTCTCCATGGGATGGTTTCTCACCCTTTTCCCTCTGGTTTTCAGCCCAAGTTACTCCCCGGGATGTTGGTGGCCCCAGCCTGCAGCCCCACAGTGGAGCAGGGGGGTCAGCACAAACAGACCCCAGCCCCACTGCTCCCACCAGGCTCTCCACGTCAGGATCCCGTGACTAAGGCTGGACTCATCGTTCTCTTTTTCCTTACTGCAAAATTATGTTTAAATTAAAAAACAAACGCGTTTTTCCCCCGCGCGGGAGCCGCCGGGTGCTGCCCCCACTGCGGCCGCCAGAGGGCGCCAGAGAGACGGCGGCGGTGCCCGCGTCGTGTCCGTGTGTCTGTCCCTGTCCTGTCCGTGTGTCTGTCCCTGTCCGTGTGTCTGTCCCGTCCCTGTCCTGTCCGTGTCCGTGTGTCTGTCCCGTCCCTGTCCTGTCCGAGTGTCTGTCCTGTCCCTGTCCTGTCCGTGTGTCTGTCCCGTCCCTGTCCTGTCCGAGTGTCTGTCCTGTCCCTGTCCTGTCCGTGTGTCTGTCCCTGTCCTGTCCGTGTGTCTGTCCCGTCCCTGTCCTGTCCCTGTCCGTGTGTCTGTCCTGTCCTGTCCCTGTCCTGTCCGTGTGTCTGTCCCTGTCCCTGTCCTGTCCGTGTGTCTGTCCCTGTCCTGTCCGTGTGTCTGTCCCGTCCCTGTCCTGTCCGAGTGTCTGTCCCTGTCCTGTCCGTGTCCGTGTGTCTGTCCTGTCCCTGTCCTGTCCGAGTGTCTGTCCCTGTCCTGTCCGTGTCCGTGCGTCTGTCCTGTCCCTGTCCTGTCCGAGTGTCTGTCCCTGTCCTGTCCGTGTCCGTGCGTCTGTCCTGTCCCTGTCCTGTCCGTGTGTCTGTCCCGTCCCTGTCCTGTCCGTGCGTCTGTCCCTATCCTGTCCGTGCGTCTGTCCTGTCCCTGTCCTGTCCGTGTGTCTGTCCCTGTCCCTGTCCGTGTGTCTGTCCCGTCCCTGTCCTGTCCGTGCGTCTGTCCCTATCCTGTCCGTGCGTCTGTCCTGTCCCTGTCCTGTCCGTGTGTCTGTCCCTGTCCCTGTCCGTGTGTCTGTCCCGTCCCTGTCCTGTCCGTGTGTCTGTCCTGTCCCTGTCCGTGTGTCTGTCCCTGTCCTGTCCGTGTGTCTGTCCTGTCCGAGTGTCTGTCCCTGTCCTGTCCGTGCGTCTGTCCTGTCCGTGTCCTGTCCGTGTGTCTGTCCTGTCTCTGTCCTGTCCCTGTCCGTGTGTCTGTCCTGTCCCTGTCCTGTCCGTGTTCGTGTTCATGTCCCTGTCCCTGTGTCTGTCCATGTTCGTGTCTGTGTCCTGTCCCTATCCTGTCCGTGTTCCTGTCCCATCCCTGGCCTGGTCTCTGTCCCTGTCCCATCTGTGTCCCTGTCCATGTCCCTGTTCCTGTCCCTGTCCGTGTCCGTGTCCCTGTCCGTGTCCCTGTGTCTGTCCCTGGCCCTATCCACGTCCCTGGCCTGGTCCCTGCCCCTGGCCCTGGCCCAGCAGGGACAAGCCCGGGCAGGGCTTCTCCAAACCCATCCAGCCTGGCCTTGGGAGGGATCCAGGGGCAGCCACAGCAAATCTGGGAATTCTATTCCAGCCCCTCTCTCCAGGTGAGCACCCCCAGGTGTCCCAGCCTGGCTCCAGAGGGGCTCCAGCCCTGCAGCAGCTCCATGGGTTCCTCTGGAATTCTCCAGCAGCTCCAGGTGCTGCTCATGTTGGACCCCAAGGCTGGAGGCAGCTCTGAAATAGGGTCTCATAAGCCTTATATACATTTTTATGTCATTTATTTTAATTTATGTTTTTAAATCTGCTCTCAAATACACGCCTCAGTTCCATTATCTCTACTGCAACAATCATCAAACCCTGGACTTCACGCTCCTTCCTCTTTGCTTTCCAGACACTCTTCCCACTCCACGCATTTCTAGGAGACAAAACCAATCCAGATTAACGATTTAACGTCCCCCTGAGCTCCCTGCTGCCCACAGGAGCCCCACTGAAGGTCACTGAGAACCACCCCAGCTCCCTGGTTCTGTGTGCATGGCTGGGGCTGGTTTGGCTCTGCTCACACCGGAGCTCTCCTGCACGCCGGGAAAGCCAAGGAAAACCTGGGGAAAAACGGGGAACTTCCCTGCGGGAGGCAGCAGGGGCTGCTGGCTGGAAGGTGATCCCTTGTGCTGCAGGACAGTGCTCCCCCATGGAAGCGCCACTCGAGCGCTGCTTTATGGCCCCACGCTGAATGGACAACGTTTGTTTTTATTCCAGTGCCGCTCTCCGTGTCCCCAGCCCGGACTTTGCCCGGCCGGGCGATTCCCACCGGGGCTGCCACGTGTGCCCGGGGGAAAAACACCCGTGCCTGCAGGGAGAGGGGACTGGGGAGTGCATTCAGGGCAGGGGAATGTCCCTGCCACAGCTTTGTCACAGGATGGCAGGGTGGGCACAGGGAATGTCCCTGCCACAGCTTTGTCACAGGATGGCAGGGTGGGCACAGGGAATGTCCCTGCCACAGCTTTGTCACAGGATGGCAGGGCGGGCACAGGGAATGTCCCTGCCACAGCTTTGTCACAGGATGGCAGGGTGGGCACAGGGAATGTCCCTGCCACAGCTTTGTCACAGGAGCCCAGCAGGGACTTGCTGGGGAGCACCTCACAAAAGATATCCCGGCTGGAAATACCCTTCAGCAGAAGGAGATGATATTTCAGGCGTTTAGCCAGGGTGGTGGCACATGGGTGATCCCTGAAATCACAGAATCCTGGAGTGGTTTGGGCTGGAAGGGACCTTGGACCTCACCCAGGCCCACTGCCTTGGGAAGCAGGCAGGGACAGCTTCCCCTACCCCAGGCTGCTCCAAGCCAGCTTTGAGCACCTCCAGGAATGGAGCAGCCGCAGCTGCCGGGGTCTCACCACCCTCACAGCCAACAATTTCCTCCTATCTCTAATCTCCACCTCCCCTCCTGCAGTTTAAAGCCATCAAAGCCCTCCCAGCTCGCTGTTTGCAGAGCTCCTGCAGCAGCCAGGGTGACCCCGCTCCCTCCCAGCGGTGCCCCAGCTCCACGGAGGGCAGCAGGAATGTGCTGAGCGCGGGCAAACCGGCCGGGATAAACACATCCACATCCACATCCCCCAGCCCTGCCAGCCTTGGGGAGCCAAGCCCAGGCAGGAACCTGCAAAGGAGCCCGTGCCAGGCAGGAGGGAATGCCCGTGCCAGGCAGGAGGGAGTGCCCGTGGCACGGAAGGGCCAGCCCTGCTCTGTGCCCGCCCTGCTCCGTGCCAGGGAAGTGCCAGCCCTGTTCCATGCCAGGGAAATGCCAGCCCTGCTCCGTGCCGGGCTCTGGGCTGCATTCCCGTGCCCTGGGCGTTGGGAAAGCCGCTGGCACCGTGCCCAGCTCCGGAGCCAAAGCCAGGCGGGCCCAGACGTCCCTGGGGCTGGCCAGGGCCAAAGCGTGCCAGCAGCAGGGGGGGCTGCAGCTGAACCCCGCTTCTGGCTCCACCAGGGATGGAGGGACTCCAAGGAAAGCTGGGGAATTGTCTTCTTGCTCCTGTGCTGCCCGTGCTGGAGGGCACTGGTGGTGCCAGGGCAGCCGGGTCCTGGGGCAATCCCGGGCAATCCCGGGCTCCTGCCCTGCTCCATGGGAAGCCCGGGGTGGCCCAGCAAAGGGACACGGCCAGGACATTTTCCACCGCAGCGGGATGGCCCAGGGGCCAGCGGGGCGGGACGGGCCAGGCAGGGAAAGAAGGGAGAGGATCAGGGACACCCCGAAAGGGACAGCAGGAGCCAAGGGACAGGGAGCAGCAGCCCTGGCACTGCTCCGGGCTCAGGGGCCGGGACCACCCCAGGCAGCCCCGGTGGCGATGGGGCTTTGTCACCTCTCGCTGACACCGTTTGGTGGCTGGTCTCATTCCCAAAAACTGGGATTAAACAACTCGATGTTCTTACGTGCAGGAAGCGCCTCCGCGGCTGGCCCAGACATTCGCCCCCATCGAGGGCTCCAGCGGGCATCTCGCACATCCCCGGGTTAACCCGTTGCTCCCCAAGCTCCTCCGGCCTCGGGCAGCCCAGCGAACATTTGGGGTGAGGGAAGGAAGAGCTGAGCCCCTGGGCAGAGCCCGACACAGCTCCTGCCCCCCGACTTTGTGATGCCACACACGGAGGGGAGGACAGGCCCGGCCTGGAGAACGATGAAAGTCAGGATTAAAGGGCAGGGGGGGAGCGAAGCACCCCGGCCGCTTTTGGCAGGCCATGAAAGGGAGGTTTGGCAGCAGCAGCTGCCGGCTGGGAGCTGACACAGAGACAACTGCGGGTCCGGCCCCATCCCGGACCCCGGCACCGCACATCCCCGCACGGGCAGCCTGTCCCCGCAGCGGGACCGGGGCACCCGGGGAACGGGAGAGCCGGGAAACGGGAGAGACGGGAACGGGAGAGCCGGGAACAGGAGAGCCGGGAACGGGAGAGACGGGGAAACGGGAGAGACGGGGAAACGGGAGAGACGGGGAAAGAGAGAGCCGGGAAACGGGAGAGACGGGAAACGGGAGAGACGGGAAACGGGAGAGACGGGGAAACGGGAGAGCCGGGAAACGGGAGAGCCGGGAAACGGGAGAGACGGGGAAACGGGAGAGACGGGGAAAGGGAGAGACGGGGAAAGGGAGAGACGGGAAACGGGAGAGACGGGGAAACGGGAGAGACGGGGAAAGAGAGAGCCGGGAAACGGGAGAGACGGGGAAACGGGAGAACTGGGAAAAGGGAGAGCCGGGAAAAGGGAGAGCCGGGAAAAGTCCCCATCCTTGCTGCTCCCCGGGAAACGGGACAGCCCGGAAAGAGCCCCGGTGTGAGCGCAGGGCCAGCGCGGTGTCAGAGCTTTGCTGCCCGCCCCGGAGGGACAGCAGCTCCTTCAGCTGCTCCCCAGCTGCCCCCACCCGAGACAGATTTAGCTCAGGGCCGGCACAGATGGGGCTGCGGGGCCGGAGCCACAGGCGGAGCCCTCGAGCCCGCAGTTGCTAATAGAGATGGAGCAAATTAAGCGAACTTAATTGGGAGGGTCACCGCACAATGCCCCACCTGTTCCGCGGCGCTCCGGCCATCTGCCGCCCCGCACCTGATGCAAAAGGGCTTTTCTCGCTTTCCCCCGTGCCACGGGCTCCCTTGAGCCGTGTCGGGTCTCACCAGCAGCAGGACGGGGCAGGGCCGGGCGGGGGCACAGAACAAACCCTGGGGACACAGAAATCACCCTCCTTATTCTGCTGCACAAACGCGTTGATGTGCCCCGAATGTTCCGGGTTGGACAGGACACGGAGCAGCCTGGGGTGCTGGGAGCTGTCCCTGCCACAAAACCATCCCTGGGGTCCCTTCCAGCTCAAACCATCCCAGGGTTCTGTGATGTCCCATTTCCCACACGGCCAGCTCAGGGTTCTGCAGGAGGTGCACGGAGCCAGCATCACACTGTGCTGGGGAAAACAGCTCCTGGTGCTCAGGAGCTGCAGGAAAACCCTGACACAAGCTAAACTTTAAAGGACACGCTGCCAAAATCCCCGTGAGGGACCACCAAGGGTCCCAGTGCAGCCCCTGGAGGGGGTGGGAACGTGGCAGCCCACAGCCAGGCTGGGAAAGAGCTCTGGCTGTGGGAGGATGGAGGGTCTGGGTGCAGCAGCTGAGAAAGCTCTGACACAGCAGCCATCAGGAGCCCTGCCCGGAGGTCTCAGGGCTGACACGGGACATCTGGAGAGGGAGCAGCTTCCCAGAGGAGCACCGAGTTCCTGGAAAGCTGCAAAGGGAGAGATCACAGAACCACGGACTGGTTTGGGGTGGGAGGGACCTTAAATCCCACCCAGTGCCACCCCTGCCATGGTAGGGGCACTGTCCACTGTCACAGGCTGCTCCAAGCCCTGTCCAGCCTGGCCTGGGACACTGCAGGGATGGGGCAGCCACGTGGTTTCCTGTGGCAAACTCTGGCCCTGTGTTTGAAGTTGCTGAGGCTGAGTCTGAGCACAGGGGAGCTCCTGCAAGGAGCACAGCAAGAGTGGAACCCCTGTGGGAGCAGAGAACAGCATCCATCCAAGGGGGAATTCTGCCCCTCTGCCCCTCCCAGGCGAGGCCCCACCTGCAGAGCTGCCCCAGCCCTGGGGACAACATCAGCAGCACCTGGAGCTGCTGGAGAGAGCCCAGAGGAACCCGTGGAGCTGCTGCAGGGCTGGAGCCCCTCTGGAGCCAGGCTGGGACACCTGGGGGTGCTCCCCTGGAGAGGAGAAGGATCCAGAGAGAGCCCAGAGCCCCTGGCAGGGCCTGAAGGGGCTCCAGGAGAGCTGCAGAGGGGCTGGGGACAGGGATGGAGGGACAGGACACAGGGAATGGCTCCCACTGCCAGAGGGCAGGGCTGGGTGGGAGATTGGGAATTGTTCCCTGGGAGGGTGGAGAGGGCTGGGCTGGGATTCCCAGATTTGCTGTGGCTGCCCCTGGATCCCTGGCAGTGCCCAAGGCCGGGCAGGGTGGGCTCCAGGGCAGGGTCTCTGTCCCGGTTTTGGTCCCGGTCCCGAACAGGGCCCGGCCCGGCCGGACTTGGCAACTTTATGGGCGTGGTCTCATTTGCATGAACCAATGGGAGCGGTGTATGCAAATGAGGCCTGGCGGGACGGGCGGGGCGGCGCGCGCGGGGCGCCTTTGTCCGGCTCGGGCGGCGGGGCCGGAGCGGCCGCAGCGGCCGGAGCGCGGTGTCCGCCCCTGGCCCTGTCCGAGCCCCGAGCGGCCCTGGCCCCGTGATGACTCTGGAGGAGCTGCCCGGGGAGCGCCGCGCCGCCGGGAGGTGAGGCCGGGGGGCGGCGGGGGCCGGGCGGGGAGCGGCGCGGGGCGGCCGGTGACGGCCGGTGCGTCCCGGCGCAGGATGGAGCAGGCGGGGGACGCGCTCGAGGAGGTGCTGAGCAAGGCGCTGAGCCAGCGGAGCCTCACCCTGGGCGTCTACGAGGCGGCCAAGCTGCTGAACGTGTGAGTGCCCCCCCCGTGCCCGTGCCCGCCGGTGCCCGCTGCCCGGCGCGCCCGGTGACGGCCGTGCCCCGCAGGGACCCCGATAACGTGGTGCTGTGCCTGCTGGCGGCCGAGGAGGAGGAGGCGGGCGACGCGGCGCTGCAGATCCACTTCACGCTGCTGCGGGCCTTCTGCTGCGAGAACGACATCAACATCTTGCGCGTCAGCAACCCGGCGCGCCTGGCCGAGCTGCTGCTGCCCGCCGCGGGCCCCGACCCGCCCGCAGACCTGCACTGCGTGCTCGTCACGGTGAGCCCCGGCTGCCACCGCGGGGGGACATCCACGGCTCCCCGGGGCCGCTCCGGAGCCCCCGAACCGCCGCGCCCGGGACTCGAACCCGCGGCCTCAGGGGCTCCGCGCCGGGGGTCCCGCGGTGCCTCCCGGGGACAGCGGCTGCCTTCGCCCCTCGTTTGCTGCGGTTTCCTCATCTTCCTCCTTTGTTTCTCCCCTCTTTCTCCTGTTCTGTCTTCTCTTTCCCTTATTTTCTTCTTTCCCCCCTTCCCTCTTTATTTTCCCCCCCTTCCCTCTTTATTTTTCCCCTTCTCTTTCCCTCTTTCCCCTTGTTTTTCTCTCCCTTCCCCCCGCTTTTATCTCTCCCTCCTGTTTTTTCCCCCGTCCCTACTCTGCCCCAGAGTCCAAAGCTAAACTCCTCACATGCTCGCAGGCCTGACTTGTTTGTTTGCCTCGCCAGCAATTTAAGATGATTCACCCTCCTGCTCTCTGTGCCGCGCTCCCCCCCCCCCCGCCGCTCTCGGGTTGTTTTTGCTGCCGTGCCGGAGCTTTTTGCCGTCCCCTTTCCAGAACCCGCAGGCGTCGCAGTGGAAGGACCCGGCGCTGAGTCAGCTGATGTGTTTCTGCCGGGAGAGCCGGTACCTGGACCAGTGGGAGCCGGTGATCAACCTCCCGGAGCGGTGACCCCGGCCCTGCCACCAGCGCAGACTCTCGCTCAGGAAGGAACTCCCTGCCCCGGCTCCGCGAGGGAAAATAAAACCCGACAGCAGCGGCAAAAAAAAAAAAAAAAAAAAATAGATATAAAATAATAAAGCTACAACCGATGTCATTTGGAGGGTTTTGGCTGGAGTTGAGGAGAACAGGGATGAGCCCAGCCCGATGCCCTTCCGAGAACTCCCTTCATTCCTTCTGTCCTTAAGTGCCACTTAAAAGTTCCTGCTTTAAACACCTTAACGAGCAAACGAGGTTAATCGAGGCCTTTTGCCAGCAATGTTGTTGTATTTTTGGGATGTAATTCTCACGTTTTTATGCTAAGATATATAATAATAATAATAAGTTATTTTCTGATATCGATGGAGAAATTATTTATACTTGGAGGTTTGAGAACCGAAACGCCCTCGAGCAGTTGGTCTGCAACCACGAATCTTCTCCCAGCTGGCTGCAAAAGCAGCGCCATTAATATAATTGTTTGAAATTCGAGTGTTTTTTGGGGTTATGGTGTTCTTGTTTTGTGTTTTCTTTTTTTTTGAAATAAAGTGTAAAATCAAACCTTTGGCCCGGGCTTTGATTTCCTCGCTCCACGAGTGCAGCAGACGCAGGGGCTGAGCAGCAGCTGCTGCTTCCTCCTGGCCATGGGCAAGGTCCTGTTGAGCAGCTCCAGTGTGGGTTCATTCCCGGCCCCTCCCAAGCAATTACGGGCTGAGGCAGCCCATGTGCTGCAGGAAATGCTGGGAATGCTATTCATTTATTTATTTATTTAGTTTGCTTGAACACCTGCCACAACAGGAGCTTAAAAAATAAAATAAAATAAAATAAAAAAGGGTTTTGCTGCAGAGGTTTCTGCGCTCCTGCAGCTCCTCCTTGGCAGGTGGGAATCCTCATTTCCCTGGGGAAGAAAACCCGGCCTGGGTTTTCCTTACAAAGCCCTGGGAGTTGTTTGCAGCCCCAGCTGCTCCTCAATGCCACGGCCAGGCTGGCACAGGTGGCATTCCTGCGTGTGGCAGGACAATGCCAGCGTGCTGCTGGCACTGCCTGGGGACAGCAGTGACACACACTGTCCCCCAGCCCGGCCAGGAGGGGAGGCTGGACCTGTTCTCCCACTCCTGGGATGCTCCAGCACCAGGCCACCCTGTCCCTGCTGTCCCTGTGTCCAGCCCAGGTGCCACCCTGTGCCTGGGGACACTGCAGCAGCAGCAGCAGCAGATTTATTTCTCCAAGCTCAGGCTGAATCCAAACCCCTCTGGTTCTCCCAGTGTCCCCACACCACAAAATGGGGGGTCCTGGCGACCTTGCCCAGCACACAAATTCTCATTTTCCTCCCCAGATCAGCACAAAAATTCTCATTTTCCTCCCCAGATCAGCCAGCTTGGCCAAGGACAAGAGGGGCAGCCCAGTGATGCCCCGTGGTGGGGTTTCACCACAGGCTTCTCCCAGCACCTGCGGATGCAATGGTTTAATTTCTTTTTAAAAAATAATATACAAGGGCAGAGTCTGCAATTCCCCAGATTTTACAACCCCTGTTCCTTCAGGGGGTATTGATGGCAAAAAACAAAGTGCAAACACAACCACTCCAGATTTCAGTGTACACTGCATTTTAAAAATGGCAACTTTACCAAGAATCCCTGGATTAAACATCGTCAGATTTGGGCAGCTGTGCTGGATCTCCAGGTAGGATCTCACATCTGGCTCAGCACCCTGCCACGAGCTTCAAGGGCAGGCACCAAAACATCCCTGCAGCCCCACCAGGGATCTCAAACCAAACAAGAAAATCCCAATTTCTTCCCAGATTCCTGGGAAAACAGCCACCAACAGCACGGGGCCCCTTCCCTGCCCAGAGCCCCCTGCAGCTGGGCACAGCTGGATCCCCTCAGCCCCAGCTGAGCAATTAACAGAGTCATTAATTGTGACCAGGGCTGTGACAAACACACACAGAAACAGTGAGGAGGAATTAGTGCAGAGCCACGGTGTTGGGTTTTATCACCTGCCACTAGAAAAATACCCTGATTACAAAAATAATTGGCAGCCAAGCAGAGGGTAAGCAGCAGGTTTCTCAGTCAGGCTGATTTCTGGGGCTCTGCCAAAGAGATCTGTCAAGCAAAGTTGAATTTTTTTATTCTCTATCAAAAGTGGGTCTATAATTCCATATAGAAATGACAAATGTGCAACATAAATGACAAGTGGTTCATGAATTCTGCAGATATCCTCCCAGAAATGCAGGGTTCTAGCAGATGCCTTCAGCTGCCTGCACAGGAGGGCATTTGCAGCCAGCTGAAGGCAAGATTATTTTTGAACCCTTCAAAATTTGCTGTTAATATATAAAGTTTATATATCTACACATACACACACAGAGAAAGACTTTTTTATTATGTGTATATATAAAATATATACTAGATGGAAAGGCCCTCAATTATAGATGCATAACCACAAGCTGGAGCTAATTTGGCATTTTTCCTGTTTAAAAATGGATTTTTTTATAAAAATGAGTCAAGTTCTGACTCCCTGCTCAGAACCCAGCTGGGATTGGGAGCGAGGGCAGCGTTCCTCCAGCTCTGCCAGGGCACTTCCAGCCTCTCTTTCTTTTCTCATCTCTCTGAGGATGTGTTTTATACTAACACAGGTGGTTTTTTGAGAAAAAACGCAGCAGAATCCAAGGTGGAAATTCTGCTTTTCCAACTCAGAGAAAGCAGGGAAAGCATCCCTGATTCCCATCTCTATCCTTTGAAAGCCCTGGGATGAGAGGCCAGCAGGAGGAAGGCTGAGGCAGAGCTCCCTGGAGCTCCCCAGCAGCTGCTACAATCATTTTGCAAGGTAGATTTTGCTAGAAAATGCACTTTAGGCGTGCCTGTGCACAAACAGGTGCCAGGCACAACCCCCCACCCTCCCCCCAAAACAAAAACAAAACCAAAAAATCCATAATTTTATAAAATGTAAACCCAGTGATTCCATCAGGTCTCCACAGCTCTGCTTTGTCTGCAAAGCTCAGGCAACTTTGGTCGTGCTGGAGTTGGCAAATGCCACCAGGACCCCCCGTGCAGTGCAGAGACCCTGGAGCCCATTCCCTTGGCCAGGACAGAGAGGCAGAAAGCTCCTAAGGGGGACAGGGGCAGCAGGAATGCCTTGGGGAGCTCAGGGGGTGCCCACGGGGCGCAGGTACCTGGGGGAGCGCTGGTGCTTGGCCCAGGGGCTGGGCAGGAGGAGCTGCCCCTGCCTGCCCTATAACAAAATGCAGGTTTTCTTGTCCTTGAAGGGGTTCTCGGAGGCTGGAATGCCCATCAGCAGGGGATCCTTCTTGGCGTGCTCCTCACAGTACAGCATCAGGTCAGCCGAGGCCTTGGACACCTGCAGGGCACAGGGATCGGCAAAAATGGGGCTTGACATGGAGATGGCACCAAAATGGGGCACAGGGATCGGCAAAAATGGGGCTTGACATGGAGATGGCACCAAAATGGGGCACAGGGATCGGCAAAAATGGGGCTTGACACGGAGATGGCACCAAAATGGGGCTGAGGAATCAGCAAAATTGGGGTTTGACATGGAGATGGCACCAAAATGGGGCACAGGGATCAGCAAAAATGGGGCTTCACATGGAGATGGCACCAAAATGGGGCACAGGGATCGGCAAAAATGGGGCTTGACATGGAGATGGCACCAAAATGGGGCACGGAAATCACCAAAAATGGGGTTTGCCATGGGAATGGCACCAAAATGGGGCATAGGGATCGGCAAAAATGGGGCTTGACATGGAGATGGCACCAAAATGTGGCACAGGGATCGGCAAAAATGGGGCTTGACATGGAGATGGCACCAAAATGGGGCTGAGGAATTAGCAAAAATGGGGTTTGCCATGGGAATGGCACCAAAATGTGGCTGAGGAATCAACACAGAATGGGGTTTGACATGGGAATGGCACCAAAATGGGGCACGGAAATCAGCACAAATGGGGTTTGACATGGGAATGGCACCAAAATGGGGCACAGGGATCGGCAAAAATGGGGTTTGCCATGGGAATGGCACCAAAATGGGGCTGAGGAATTAGCAAAAATGGGGTTTGCCATGGAGATGGCACCAAAATGGGGCTGAGGAATTAGCAAAAATGGGGTTTGCCATGGGAATGGCACCAAAATGGGGCACAGGGCACAGGGAATCAGCACAAAGGAAATGGCACCAAAATGGGGCTTAGGGAATCAGCAAAAATGGGGTTTGGATTGTCATGGAAATGGCACCAAAATGGGGCTCAGGGCATTGGAAATCAGCACAAAGGGGGTTTGCCATGGGAATGGCTCCAAAATGGGGCTCAGGGCTGGGAGGGAGCCTCGTGGGGTGGGAGAGGTGCTGGGCATGCACTCATTCTGCAGGGCTCTGTCTGCTGGTGTGATCCCCAGGGAATGGGGGGAAGGATGGAGCCTGGGCTCCCTGGGGCTGCTGTGACACCAGGCAGGGAAAGGCTCCAGCTGCTCCCACAGGACTCTGCAAACAGGAGGGGCATCACACCACCATCATCACAAACCAGCCCTTGCCAACTACAGTACATCCTAAGTGCTTCTTCACCTGTCAACTTCTACCATACCATAAATACCTTAAAGCAAATAATCTAAAATCATCCTCATGATCCATCTTTCATAATTCTATTTCTCCAAAGTATCTAGTCTTATTTACAAAACCACCCTTTAGAACTTGTTTCTAGCTCCATTTCTCTCTCAACAATTTCTATCCTATTCCATTTCTAAATCAACATTTCTTATCTCAACATTTACATACAAATCCACACTATGTGAACCTTCTGTCAGGCTTTAAGAACTCTCTACAAATCCATTTCCCACAGGGCTTCAAAATAATTCCAGGGGGATTTTCATCTCTCCTGGAGGGACAGGACAAGGGGGAACAGCTTCCCACTGCCAGATGGGATATTGGGTGGGATATTATCTACAAGAAGTGTGTTTATTAATTATTAATTATTATTAATAAATGTCATTATTTATTATTATTTTATTATTATTTTATTATTATTTATTATTATTTATTATTCACTATTATTTATTATTATTTATTGTTTTACTACAACTTATTATTTATTATTAATAAATAATTTTATATACTTTATAAATATATAAAATATTATATATATAATTTTAATATATATGTAAATATATATTTCTATATATATTAAAATATATATTTTATATATTTTATATATCATTATTTATATATTATTTTTGTTTACATTATTTATATATTATTATGTTTATATATTATTATTAAGTATCAATAAATTAAATTATTTATTATTTCATATTATTTATAATTCACTAATATTAATTATAATTTATTATTATTTATTATTATTTAATATAATTTATTATTTATTATTACTTATTGATATTTACTATAATTTATTAATAAATTTATTTTTATTATTTCTTTTTATTAACTATTATTTGTTATTATTTATTGCTATTTATTTGGAATTCTTGAGCTTTGAGGGGGCAAACACTGAGCTGTGGGTGCACAAAGACAGCAGACCCACACAGACACTGTGCAACGTCCCTGTCCTGCAGCGAGGAGGAGGAGGAGGAGGAGGAGGAGGAGGAAGAACCCCCCTGAGCTCACCTTTATCCTCTCGATGGAGGCCTCGATGCGGAGCTGCTGCACGGTCCTGCGGGCCTGGGCGATGTTGTTGCTCGTGGTGGCTGTTTTGCCTGACATTTTCAGAGGGGCAGGGAGGCTCTGCAGGGAAACACAGGGGTTGTTATTGCAGCAGGCAGCACAGCGCCCTGAACCGCTGCTACACACACACAGGCAGCCAAAAACTCCTTTCCTGCAGTGAAACAGATCCCCCTGCAGATCCATGGGTGCTCCAAACCCTGGCCTGGGGCACTGCCAGGGATCCAGGCTCTGGGAATTCCATTCCATCCCGGCCCCTGCCCAGAAACAATTCCCAATTCCCAATGTCCCATCCAGCCCTGCCCTGTGGGAGCCATTCCCTGTGTCCTGTCCCTCCATCCCTGTCCCCAGTCCCTCTGCAGCTCTCCTGGAGCCCCTTGAGATCAAAAATGAATTTTCCCAGCAGGAAACTCCAACAGGCACTGCTGGGTTCCACAGGAACCCTGCCCATGCAGACCCAAATCCCTCTCTGGGATAACAAGGAGCTGTTTCACCAGGACACAAAGCACAAATCCACCACAAATGGAGCCCAAAGTCCCATCCAGCCCCTGCAGTTTCCCCTCACAACATTCAAAACCTGCAGTGTGAAAAACCCAACACACAGCAATTCATTTTTGTCCAGTAACAAATGCAGCTCTGAGAGGGCAGTTCAGGAGCTGCTGATTCCTCCAACTTTCCTACCTTTTTTTTTTTAGGTTAAAAAAGTTGCAGAATTAAAAGATACACCATTATTCTCTCATTTAACTGAGGAAAGGCCACACTCAGCCTTCCCTCCCCAGCCCCAAACCCCCTTTTGCCACTGGAGCTGTTGGAGTCTCTGGATCCCTTCCCACCCCACATGGATTGACCTCCTTAGGAAAGTTCCAGTGCTTATTTTCCCAGCTGCTTAGCTTTGTTAATAAATGAGATGGTTGGAAAAAAACAAACCAAACCAAAACAAGCCAAACCGTAAGATTTGAAAATTAAATTGCTGCGTTTGCCCATCTCCAAACAAACAGGAGCTTTAATAGCCCTCCTAAGATTACTAAACCTCTTCTGCAGGGAGATTTACAGCAACTAGGTCAGCTGCCCATAAATCTGTTTTCCTTCCCAGCTTCTGGCAATGCATCTGGGCTGCTGCAGCCATGGGATTTCTCCCAGGGCACCCCAGGACTCCCCAGATTGAACTGGAGGCGCCAGAATTCTGCAGAACGTGGGGTTCAGAGCCATGGGCAGGGTTTGCTGGGCCAGGAGGATCTGCCAGGAGGAGAAGCTGCTCCCTGAAGAAACAATCCCTCATTTGGAGAGGGCACAGCTCTGATTTCTAGGAAATGATCCCTGGTGCTCAGCAGGCAGCCCTGGGAGCCTCCCCCATCCCAAAACCTTCCCTTGGGATCTCTGGTGTGTCCCAGCTCCTCCTTCTGTGCTAAATGCACCATAAAATGAATTTTCAACAAGTTTTTCTGTTCGCTACCTAAACCAAAACGTGGCTGGTGATCCAGGCCAGGCTGGACAGGGCTTGGAGCCACCTGGGACAGTGGGAGGTGTCCCTGTCCTGGCAGGGGTGGCACTGGGGGGGTTGCAGCTCCTTTGCAGCCCAAAGCATTGCAGGATTTCCTGCTGTGACTCAGGCAGGAGGGGTTCCCTGTGGGGACACTGGTGACAAGCTCGGTCCCCTGTGTGTGACACAGCTGAGCAGGGCCCGGGCTGGTGGGGACAGAGATTCCCAAAGCCCAGAGCAGCTGCAGGCACGGCTGCAACTCCCCCTTGGGCCTGACTCAGAGCCTAAAAGCAGACAAAGGATCAGACCCAGAGCAGCCTCTCTGGCACCACCCTGCCATGGCAGGGCCACCTCCCGCTGTCCCAGGGCTCCAAACCCACCCAGCCTGGCCTGGGACGCTGCCAGGGACACAGGGGCAGCCACAGCTGCTCTGGCACCTGTGCCAGGCCTGCCCGCCCTGCCAGGGAAGGGTTTATTTCTCATTCACCCACTGCAAACTGCGCAGGAGGATTCCCACCAGCCACACTGCCAGGGAAAGCGAAAAGCACAGGAAACTTGCAGTGCACTTCCTGCAGCCACACCTGCACCTTTTCCTGTCCCAAAACACCTGCAGACAGGTGGAGCTGCCCCTCTTGCAGAGAACAGCCCTGTTCTTCCAGGCCTTGCCCCATTTCTTTCCCCAGGCTCTGGGTAATGAGGTTGCCATGCAGCAGATCCCCAGATCCGCCTGGGCTGCCTGCCAGAGCCCAGCTCCAGTGGGATAATTAAACTCTGGACTGTCTTATTTACTCTCTCAGAGCCAGGACTTGTGAGGCACCTGCTGAGGGAAAGGTAATTAAATCAGCCCTGCACACGCAGGGCTGGGGATCTGCTGGAAATCCCAGCAGCTCTGCCTGGAACACAGCTCCCAGTTTGCTCCAGTTACACCCAGCCAGCTCCTAGTGGAGCAGCAGAGCCTGGCTGGCAGCAGGGCAAACCCTCAGAGGTGTCTTGTAACTGCTTCTTTGAAATAAAGCAGATTTTGAGGTGAATAACTCAGAATTTGGATCAACAGAGCAGGCTGGGCAAAACACAAACCAACACCAGTGACAAGGACAGCACCTCCAAGTGTAACACCCTGCCAGCCCCTGGTTTTCCTGCCCTGGTTTTCCAGCCCCTGGTTTGTTTTCCAGGGCTGCCAGCAGGGATCTAAAGTTACAGCTGACCTGCAAATGCAGGTTCCAAAGGGCTCTCCCCTTGCAGAGCCACTGGAGCCCGGCTGGGCAGGGTGGGAAGGAGGATGGACGTGCCAAACTCGCCAGGGAAAGGGCAGGAAAAGGACACGGGGTGTTCCAAATGTCCCACTGGCCCTGCACACCCTGCAGGTCCCTGGGAATCCATGGAGCTGCTCCATGGAATCCAGGCTGGAGCAGCTCCAGCCCGGAAATGTCTGGATGCTGCTGCCCGATAAACCAGAAACAATCTCCACCCTGGGAATGATCCCACTTCTCTAAGATACACAGGAATGGGGGGAAAAGAGGGAAACAGGGAGCTGGACAAGCTCAGAGCTGCTGCTCCCAGCTCATTCCCAGCCCTGAGCTCGAGGTTTCAGTAATTCCACCACGAGTGCTGCAGGTTTCCAAGTGACCATTTCCAGTCCTGCAAACTTCCTGCTGTTTGTTGGAAGACTTTGAAGCTGGGTCTGGTTTGTCACCACCACCACAGGCTCTGGCTGCTGCCATTCTGCTCCCTCCCTCCTCCCTGGCATGCTCTCATCCTTCAGCTGCCACCCTGCAAACAATGTGGGAACAACACCAGCAAAACCCCAAATCCAGCTGCCCCTTGTAGCAGTTCACATCCCCCAGAGCTCACAGGAATTAAAAGAATAAAATTTTGCTTCTGCAGATGCAGGGATTTGTCGGGCAGGAAGGTGTTGGGAGGAGGAAGAGGGGATGCAGGGAGTGGCACCAAGCTGAGGGAAATCCCTATGAAGAACAGGGAGAAGGAGCCCCAGCGGCCCCTGGAGGGGTGGCAGGAGCAGGGGTGATGGCAGAGGCTGTGCTGGCCCCCGTGGCCCCTCCAGGAGCAGGCAGGAGCGGGGTGAGGCTGCCCTGGTCTCAGGGTGCCCTGCACTGATCCCCTCCCAGGAGCCCTGCGGGGGCCGGTCAGGACTTGAACGCTGGGCTTGGTTTTCCTACAGGGCACCCTTGGGAGCTCAGGCTTTGTCGGGACTTGCAGAACCTGAAAGTGCTCCCAGTCCAAGCCAGGAGGCCACTGCTGGCACTGAAGGTGGGGGCAGGAATGAACAGCTCAGCTCTGAGCAGGCACGGGAGCACAACCGGCCACAGCAACAGCTGAAACAATTCCACAGCAGCAGCACCAGCTTCTGGAATCGGGACGTTCCCCAGTTTTGATCTCTGATTTATCAGGCCTCCAGTGGAAGAATGTGTTGGAGGAACCTCATTGTGCCTGGCTCTGTTTCCAGCCCAAGTGCTGCAGAGGATTTGGAGGCGCAGTGGGAGCTCAGGTGTCCCCCTGGTCCTGCACACCCCGAGCACAGCAGCACCTGGAACAAGGAGAGCCAGGAAGGGTGGCAGAGGCACAGAGCCCCTGACAGCCCTGCAGGAGGGACAAAGGAGCACCCAAGGGGTGTCCCTGCCCACCTGAAACCCAAATGGAGCTGCTGCATCTCCCCAGCAAGGAGCTGCCTTGCCCTGGCAGGCCCAAGGACCTTGGAAAGGACCTGGGAAGAATGGATGATTATTCAGGGTGGAAAAAGAGTGGAAGGGCTGTGTGGAGGGGAGCACCTTGAGCTGCGTGCCTGCAGCACAGGCTCTGGGAAGGCCGGGTGCCATCCCATCCCCACTGGCACCTTCACTGGGAGCACTGGGAGCACTGGGAGCAGGCAGGCACGTCCCACTGCTCCTGCTGGGCAAGGAGGGAAGGGAGGGAGCAGGAATTGCAGCCCAGCAGCCCATCCCTGCCCCGGCCACGCTGCCTGCCTGGTTCTTCCTCCCAGCAGCCCAGGGGAAAGCCCAGGGCTCTGAGCGGGGCCGTGCTGACACCCAGTGGAAGCTCCGGGGCTGGAACCTTCTCCTCCTGCCAGAGAGAATGGAAATGGACCTGGGCAGCAGGAAAACAGGACACTGAGGGTGGAGCAAAGCAGGGACTCCAGATGCTTTTGGGTCAGTTCTCTCTTGATGGTGCTTTTGTCCCATCCCTAGAAGGGTCCAAGGCCACGATGGAGCAGCCTGGGACAGTGGGAGGTGGCCTTGCCCACAGCAGGGGTGGCACTGGGTGGGCTTTGAGGGACCTCCCAACCCAGATTCTGGAATTTCACAATCCTTATTCCCCACAGAGAGACAAGTGGTGCCATAGTCCATAGATTTCTGGGAGCACTGGATGGGTTTTGAGGTCCCTCCCAACCCAGATTCTGGAATTCCACGATCCTTACTCCCCACACAGCGAGCAGAGAGACAAGTGGAGACACAAATTCCACAGAATTCTGGGAGCACCCCGGGCCACTCCTGCCCTCTGCAGACTGAACACAACACCCACAGTGCAAACTCCACAGGAAAAATGGCAACAGGGGCCACCCACGACCTCCCTGCTCCCATCAAGAAGAAGAAGGATTTTTCCACATCTACCCCAAACCAAGCTGTGAGTAGCAGCTCCCTGGTTGAGCAGGTGAGAAGGGCTGGATTTTTAAGCAGGACTGGATTTTTAAGCAGGATTCAGGTGAGATTTACAGGCACAAATATCTTATATGCATTAGAAAAAGTTTAGGTTTGGTGAGAGAAAGGAAGATCCTCCCCAGACAAGATCCTGCCCCGGGAAAAGGAAAGCTGGAGCCTCTGGCAGCTGCAGGACCTGCAGAGGTTTTGGGGAGGATGGGGCTGCTCTGGGGTGCAGCACAGCTGAAGGGGCTGGGGCAGCTCAGGCAGCTCAGATTTCAAAGCCAATTTTGCAGCAGAAAAGGCCCAGCAAGGCCCAGCTCTGCTGCCATCCCCTCCTGGAGAGAGGCTGGATGAGAACTGGGAATTGTGGCAGATCCACCTGGTTTGCTGTCAGTGCAAACACAGAATGAAAGCCCCCTAAAGCACAGAACATCCATTTGTGGTGTTTCCTCCTTCAGAGAATTTACACTTGAGACTACTGAGAGATTTTACACTAGAGATCCTTTTTTTTTTTTTAATTATAAATAACGCTGCCAGTGTCTTAATTGGGGATTAAAACCCTTAATGATGTGAAATGAAAGGAAACAGACAACTCCCAAGATCTTCAATTGGACTTGGTGTTCTGGGTGTTTAATTAAGGCCGTGCTCCTCCATGGCCTCCTGTTTTTAAGTTATTCCAGCACCATCCTGCTGATCAAACTGGGCTGCAGCTCCCTTTGATTTCCAAAGGCAGCCCCCACTGTGGGATTCTGTCAAACCCAGTGCACATTCTGGGAGAGGAGCAGTGGAAAAACCTACTTTTGCTTTCCTCTGCATTTCTCCTGACTTCACTTTTTGTACCTTCAGCACACACAAAAAGTGGCTTTTAGATCAAGGTTACTTTGAAAAACATCTGAGCAGTGTTATTTTAAAGACACTGGAAAAGGCAATGAACTGCAGGGCACAGAAGGTCCCTGTTCCTCCCCACAGGGAGAGGAGGGAAAACTCCAAAGAGACATTTGCAAAGAGACTTTGAGCTGCATGAAAATCAGGCTGCAGAGCAGGAGAGGGCTGTGCTGGCAGCTCCAGCCTGGCCCCAGGCTCTGTGACCTTCAGCAGATTCTTTGTCTGGCACAGATAAAGCCTGGGATGCTCTGGGGAGAGCCCCACGGGGCTCAGCTCCAGGAACTGGGGAGGTGGGAAGGATTTCACCCCCTCCTTGGCTGCAGGAATTTATCCAGGTGCCTGTTTTTAAGGATGGGGGGGAATATAGAATAATTTGCATTTTTTGATGGTCAAACGAAACACGTGTAGCACAGCAAAGACACAAGTGATGAAGATTTGCAGGCTGGTAAGAAATTCCCTCTTATCAGGGGAATAAACAAGGAAAAGCTTAATTTCTGTGGGAAAAGCAGGTTTTCCTGCCCCCTGAATCCAACCCAAAAGCAGTCAGGCAGTTAAAATAATGAGGTGAAAAGTGTCAGCAGTCCTGCCAAGGTCTTTATATTTGTTCTGCTCCGGAATAAAATTAAATCACCAGGGTTTGGGACCTGTCATGCTGCTTCGTGTTTTGCATGAAATAAAAGAACCAGAGTGGACTGGAAACTCACCTACATAGGCAGACCTGCTCCGTGTCCAGCTTGCCTTGATTTTATCGGTGTAATGATCCTGAAACAAGAATAAAATCAAAGTTATAAGGATTTCACTGTTCAAGGAAGCCAGAGCTGGGGGGGGGGTTGGCACTTGTGGCTTAATGCTAATTACAAAAACAATATTTTGAGATTGGAAAATCCACCTCAAACTTGGAGCAGCCTGCGACAGTGGAAGGTGTCCCTGCCCAAGGCAGGGAGTGGGACTGGATGGGATTTAAGGTCCCTTCCAACCATTCCAGGATTCCTTTGACCCTGGAGCTGTCAGCCTGCAGTGATGTGTCCTCACAGCTGGGTGTAAATCAGTGCCCAAACAAATCTGAGAGCTCACATTCCCTGTGCAGGCCTTGCACAGCCACAGAGAAACCTGCCATTCTATCAGCCCTCACATCCCTCCAGGCCCTGGCAGGGCTCTGAGCTCTCCTGCATCCTTCTCCTCCCCAGCCCCAGCCCCTGAGGGTGCTGGAGCCATCAGGTGATGGGAGCCGGGTGAGAGCTGGAGCAGGGAGGGATTTACAAATAAAATCACCCTTCCCTTCACCCTGCTCAATCCCTGCAGTCACACCCAGCTCTGTGCCAGCTTCCAGCAGCTCCCAATCCACCAGGGGCTGGCAATGCCCCTGGCATTCCCAGTGCAGCTATCCCATATTGATGTTTTTGGCTCGATCCTTAAGCGTGGAACTGGGACCAGAGGCACTTCCTGAGCTGGCACAGCCAGGGCATGGCCGGATCTGGGATTTCAGCCTTTGGCATGGATCCGGCCTGCACTGCCAGGGGTGCTGCAGCCCTGGCACCCAGCCCTGGGACTGCTCCGTGCCCACCACAGCCATCCCTGCCCTCATTCCCAGGGAAGGAGGAGGCAAAAACCCACCTGAAATTCCCCAGGGATGGCCCTGAGCGAGGAGGCAGCTGTGGTAATTTACTTTGGGAATTTTAGGAGGAATTAGAGACAGGACTTTTGAATTGTTTTGGATGATCTGGTTTGTTTTTCTTGTCTTCTGCATAGGCAGGAAGGGGGAATTTGGCTCAAATCATTACAACATGGTTTAGAAGGTCTCAAGACCCTTAGTTATAAGACTTTTTAAGGAGTTATTGACTAATAAAACACTGTCAACAAGGATATTTATGTTTTGACTCAATCTTTAAATATTTTGTTTTATGGACTCACGCTACAGTGTAAGCTCTTTTAGCCAATCATGTTATGGCACACAAACTTACAGTGCTGCATTCTAAACTCTTTGTTTACTTCTGTAATTACTTTTACTATCTCTTGAACTCTAAAACTCTGAACTTCTTTTATTTAGCTAACATGTCTCTGGTTTAAACTATAAATCCACATTCTTACTTCTGGCACCTCAGTCTGGGAGCCTTTCCCAAGGTCTCAGATCAAATCCTGGGTTTAATTCCAAGCTTTGGCTCACAGGCCCAAAGTTCTGAGAGTTCCCTGCATTTCAGATTGCAGCAGGCAGCACGGGCAGTGTTCCCATTACAATCACACCCCACTTCCCGTGCTGGAAACGGGATCACACTTTTAACAAGTGCTGCTCTAATCACTGTGTGGAGGAGGAAAATAAATTGTGCTAAGGACAGTCTGCCTTGCCACAGTCCTTGTCCCCGTGCCAGGCTTGTCCTGTCCACATCCAGCAAGGAAACCAAAATAAATAAATGTGACACGTAACCTCCTCCAGGGACGTGTGACTGCTGCACAAAATCAAAGCTGGCATGGAAAAGCTGCTCCTCTGCTTATCTGTGCGACATCCCAACCTGCTCACACCCCCTGGACGCTGCCAGGGAAAAACAAGAAGAGTTTTTAAATTGGCTTGTGCATCCTGAGGGGGAAGCAAACACAGCCACAACAAGCAGGAATGGTTTGGGCTGGGAGAGAGCTCCAGGGATGAGCCAGCCCAAGCCCACCTCTAGTGCACCTGAGCAGTGATTCCAGCTCCTGGGGCTGCCCTCCAGCCCAGAGCCACACTGCTGCTCCTGCCTAATCACAGCTCCTATCAAGCCACTCATAAACCCCCACAAAGGCAGCATTGCTGGCATAGTTTGAGGCTGCAGTAATGCACCCCCTGCAAAAGCCTCCACTCGCTGCTGGGGAAGGAATAAATCAGGGAAGGGCACGTGGGCTGAGGAAATTCCACAGCTGCATGGGTCCCAGTCCCTGTGGCCAAGGCTGGCAGCACCAGCCAGCTCCTCCTGCTCTGCAGGAGTTCCAGCTCCAGCTGCAGCATCCCTGCTCTGCAGCAGGAATCCCTTGCAATGTCAACCAGACTGAGCTGGGAAAAGGATGGTCCCTGTCCCACAGAAGTCAGGGACACTTTCTGCTTATCCCAGCTCCAAGCTCAGACCAAAAACCCTGACCTTGGGAGAGGGCTTGAAGCTACAAACAGAGCTGAAAATGTAATTTGGGATCTGCTCAGAACTACTCACAGCAACCACAGAATGACAGACAGGTTTGGGTTGGGAGGGAGCTCAAAGCTCACCTCATCCCAACCCCCTGCCATGGCAGGGACACCTCCCACTGTCCCCAAGTGCCCAGCCTGGCCTTGGACACTGCCAGGGATCCAGGGGCAGCCACAGCAAATCTGGGCACCTGTGCCAGGGCCTGCCCACCCTCACAGGGGGGAATTTATCCCTAATATCTCATCCAAACCTGCCCTATTTTTCCCTTTCTACGATAACCACCCCAATGTTTCCCTGGTTCAGGCAGCAAGGGCAGGGTCCATCCCCCTGGAATTCTGCTGGAAACTGGGAGGGAGAATGTTCCCTCCTCAGCTTACAGCACCAGGAAACCTCCTGGTTATGGGCTCTGGGGGTGGCTGGGCACAAAGAAAACCCTCCTTTAGATGGGAACACTGGACAAAACCTTCCCCGTGAGCTCCCAGTGGCTCTGCACGGGGAATGGCTCTGCAGAGCAAAGGGGCGATGGCACAGAGCAGCTGGATCAGGGAGCAGGCTGGGAGTGCAGGCTGGGAATGCAGGCTGCTCCCTTCCCAGCAGGACTGAGAGGGGCTTTTCCACCTCCAAACCTCTGAGAGCCAGGCTGGAGAACAGCCCCTGCACAGGCAGGGCTCCTCAGAGCAGGGCAGGAGGGCTTAGATCAAACACCCACAGCAAAGGGTGCCAGAAACTCACCTGTCCCTGCACAGCACGACTGGAAATCCATGGGAGAGGGACGGGAAGAGAAAGGGGGTAAACAAAGGGGAGCAGGGCTGGCTCAGCCTGAGCTGAGGCCAGTGTTTAAACAAGGAGCTGATCCCAGCAGCCTCAGCTGCTGCAGCACAAATAACCCTCACAACACACTTTCTTCCCTCTCCCTCCTCCCCCTGGAACTGCAGCACATGCCAAGACGCTGATACGGACACAGGAAGCTGAATATAAACACATTGCCTGTTTTACCAAATATTCAAAGGAACACAACTAAAAATACTCAGCTGCTGGTGTCCAGGAACATCCCAAAGCTGGGATCCAGCCCCAGCCGGGGAGCTGGGATTTGGGGCACACTGAACCCCAGGCCCCAGCTTCCATAGAATCCCAAATGGCTGGGGTTGGAAGGGGACCTTAAATATCTTGTTCTGTTCCCTTTCCACGGCAGGGACACCTCCCACTGTCCCAGGCTGCTCCAGCTCCAATGTCCAGCCTGGCCTTGGGCACTGCCAGGGATCCAGGGGCAGCCACAGCAAAGCTGGGAATTCTATTCCAGGGCCTGCCCACCCTCCCAAGGAACAACTCCTAATTCCCAATATCCCATCCATCCCTGCCCTCTGGCAGTGGGAGCCATTCCCTGTGTCCTGTCCCTCCATCCCTGTCCAAAGTCTCTCTCCACCTCTCCTGCAGCTCCTCCAGGCCACACTGAGCTCACCCCAAAGCCTCTCCTCTCCAGGTGAACACTCCCAGCTGTCCCAGCCTTCCTCCCAGCAGAGCTGCTCCATCCCTGGCACCATCCTGGTGCCTCCTCTGGACCCCCTCCAGCAGCTCCAGGTCCTTCCTGTCCTGGGGGCAGCTCTGCAGGGGTGTCACCACAACATCCAGGAGTGGATCCTCTCCTCCCCAGGGACACCTGGCTGGAAGGGGCTCAGCAGCTCCCCAGTCAGGAGTGCTGGATCCCCTGGGATTGCTGGGTCCCCCGGGAGTGCTGGATCCCCACAGCCATGTGTCTCCCCAGGGGCTGGATGGACCCCACCACATTCCAGCTCCCATGGGTACCCCCACTGCTCCCCCACCCTCCTGCTTCTACCCCTCTCCCTAAAATCCCATGGGGAATCCCAGCACACCCCTGAGCACTGCTGTCACAGCCTCTGCTCTTTCTCATCAATCCTTGCAAAACACAGAATGGAAACTTTCTGCTTTTTTTCCAACTCTCTGTCTTTTTTTTCATGTCAGCAGTGCAGTCTCACCCTTCCAAACTCCCCCCAGGTGATTCCTGAGTTCAGAAATGGTGTGGGACCGAGAGCTCCCAACACTGAGTGCAGGGGGAGCTCTGAGGTTTATGAAAACGAGCCCCAACTGTGCAACAGTGCAAAATTCACCAAGCAGCTGCACAGCTCCAGCAGAGCAGCAATCCCAGGAGCCACCACACATCTGCAGCTCCCATTTCCCAAGAAAAACTGAGTCCATGATGACTCTCAGGCACTGGGGGTGCTCCATCCCAGTTAACGGAGTTCACTCCCAGTCCTGCCCTGCTCAGGGGTATTTCTGTGCCAGGCCACAGCAGCCTTGCCCCTTCCCCAGCGTTTGTGCAAGCACAGAGGGAGTTGCAGCAACTCAATCCTCCCAGGAACCCGGCCCCGTGCCTGGGCCAGGGCTGCGCTGTGCTTCCCTGATAACTGCAAACCTTTGGAAGCGCTTCCCTCCGCCCTGCCGCGATCTCTGCTCCGGCAAAGGGCACAAAGGCAAAGGCTGGGCCTTTACGGGGCTGAGCACGGAGCTCTGCAGCAATGTGGGGCTGCTTTCACAACAGAGCACGGCCACAGAGGGACACACTGGGCTTGGGGAGCTGGGGCCGAGGAATGAGCACCTTCCCAGCCCAGAATGTCGTGTTCAGCATCTCCCAGCAGCTCCTGCAGGGACGGTGGAGCCACAGAAAAAGGAGGGAGAGGGAGTTTTAAATAGGCAGGGAGAGACAGCACACAGGGAACGGCTCCCACTGCCACAGGGCAGGGGTGGATGGGATACTGGGAATTAGGAATTGTTCCTGTGAGGGTGGGAATAGAATTCCCAGCTTTGCTGTGGCTGCCCCTGGATCCCTGCAGTGCCCAAGGCCAGGCTGGACACCCTGGGACAGTGGGAGGGGTCCCTGCCATGGCAGGGGTGGCACTGGGTGGGATTTGAGGTCCCTTCCAACCCCAACCATTTGGGATTCCATAATTCTACCGTGTCATGAATCTGGTTCAAATATTCCGAGTCTTTTTATCAACAGAACCTAAAACCTTAAGAACTTTCAGTACTTAAAAAAGCTATCACATTATATTTGCAATGAAACCTACAGCACAACTCAGTAATTTGATTTAACACCAGCAAGACAGGAGAGATCAGCTGTTCTGCTGCCTGGGAGCCCAAGAAACTCCTCCAGGGCAAGAGGAGAATTTAATCTTTCAAGGGAAAATCCCCCACCAGCTGGGTGATTATGGAATGAGCTCGCCCTCAGCACCAGAGCACCACTGTTCCTCTCTGGAATTGATTGCTCCTTGATTAGAGAGACCCCAAATGCTGTGGTGCATCCCTGCCGGGATGGAATACGGCACTGAGGAGTCATTAACTCCACACTAATCCCTCAAGCTCATTTAGTGGCACCGAGCAGCACAAAATCCTGCCACTGTCCACTGCCCACCCTCCACTCCCAGAACTGCGCCAATTCAGAATTTCTGAACCAATTCACACCCCAGACAAACACACACAAGTAAAAGTGTCCCTGATCCTGGGGGTTCCGAGCCAATTGAAACCCCAGATAATCACCCGGGAATTCCATTTTGCCACTTTGCAATTGCCACACTAATTAAGTCATAGAATCACGGAATGTCCTAAGCTGAAAGGGACCCATGAGGATCATCAGGTCCAGCTCCTAGCCCTGCACAGGACAACCCCAAAATGTCACCCTGAGCCCTGGCATTCCCAGGGGATCTGGGCAGTGCCCACCACCCCCTGCAGGAAGAACCTTTCCCACAATCCAACCTAAACCCCTCCTGACACAGCTCCTTCCTAAAAACACCAGGCTAAAACCACAATATACACTCAAAACCCTCTTTGCCCCCACTCCCAAAAATGTAAAGAACTCCAGCTTGCAATAGAGAATCTCAATGTTAAAGTTACTAAAGGAACTAAAAAATGCCAAGAGTTGAGCTCGATGATCCGTGTGGGCCCCTTCCAGCTCAGGATGTTCTGCAATTCCATGATTCCCAGCAATCCTATTACTGCAACAGGGTGTGTAATCGCAGTATCAACACGAAACCTCCTGGAATAATGACGCTTCCCACTAATTAGCCTCCTTCCCACACTCAGCCCACAACTCCCCGCACGTGGGAAACTTCCTCCGCCAGGCACAGCTCCGCGATCCCAAGGAAAACCCACGGGCTGGCAATGCTAAAATCGGGGAAATGGAAAGGATTTAGCTGAAAGCTGGGGCGGCCCCCGTGGAGTCGGAGCCGCCAGCTCTGGGTGTCCATCGGTGCCACGGGGAAGGTCAGCAGGGAAGGAGGCGGGAAGGAGAAGGAAAGGAAGAAAAAATTTGCCTATTTTAGGATTATTTCTGCCTAATTAAGCACACAAATTTTTACACAATTAAGCAGCTTTTCCCTCACTCCCGTGCCACTTGTTGAACCACACCACACCCGCCGGGAACCCCCTCTCAGCACAACCAAAAACCGCTTAAAAAACCCCACAAAAAACTCCAGACCCACCCCAAAAGCCGCCAGGCACCGCTCGGGCCCGGCCCGCCCCGCCAGGCCCCGCGGCCGCAGGGGCCGGGCCGGCGCTCCCCGCTGCCCCCGCGGGGCCGGGCGGGCTGTCCCGGGTGGCGGAGCTCGCTGTTCCCGGTGGGAACCCCCCTGTCCCGGGCGATCCCGGTACTCACCGAGCGCCGCTCCCGGTGTCTCCACGGGCGACCGGAGCGGGAGCGGGGGCCACGCCCACCGAGCCAAGCCCCGCCTCCATCCCAAGCGGCCCCGCCCATCCCCGCATGGCCCCGCCCCGCCCCGAACGGGGCGGGGCGGGGCCATGCGGGGATGGGCGGGGCCAGGAGAGTGGTGGGCGTGGCCACGCTGTTCTCCAGGGGTTGCTGAAGGCATGGAGGATTTGGGAATTTTGGGAGTCAGGGAGGGGCAGATGTGGTATTTGCAAAAACTTGTCTGCTGCCCCAACGAGCCCGGCGTGCCCGTGCTTGTGGGGCTTTGATCGCCTGGGAATTCATTTGTCTGCAGAGGCAGGGGAGGGTGTGGGTTGAAATTTAAATGCGGGCTCCTGCATGGGAGATGCAGGAGGGAGACGGGCTGGGAAATGAGGGTGGAGAGGCAAGGTTGTCCAGGGGAAATGGGGCTGCTCCATCCGTGGAAGTGTCTAAGGGCAGGTTGGACAGGGCTTGGAGCAGCCTGGGACAGTGGAAGGTGTCCCTGCCATGGAATGGGATGGGCTTTAAGGTCCCTCACAGTCTGGGATTCTACAAAATTCCAGGAAAACTGGGGAAGATGCTGCGCTCATCCCTATCCCTCTGCCCAGAGTACGTCCCTATGGAGCATCCCTGCCCTGAGAGCACCAGGAAAACCTCTCTCTCCTCGTTCTTTTCCATGGTTTTGCCCGCTGTTGCTGTCCCTGGCACTGCCAGGCTGCCCCGGCTCCAGCCTGTCTCCAGAGCGGCTTTTATGGGAGAGGAGATGGGATCACCAGCCTGGCCGGCTCCTCTCGATTGCCATTCCAGCTGGGAGAGCAGGGATGCACGGGAGGACCTTGTCCTGCATTGCGCCCCAACGACAAAAACCCAAACAAAACCATCAGGAACACTGATAAAAGGGAAGGAATTCCTGGTTCGGTTCCCAGTTAAAAACACAGGAATCCGGTTTTCCCGAGTGTGGCCACCAGCCAGGGAAGCGTTGCCCTCTCGTGGGCTAAAGCAGCAGCAGCTTCCCACCATTCGGCCCTAACCGAGAGCTTAATTAGCCAGCGTTAATGAACTACCTGTGTGCCCATAGCGCAGCATTTTCCAGCGAGCAGCCCCTGACCTGAGCAGGAGCTCCTCGGGCTTCCCTGGAGCTCGGCAGGGATTCCCAGGAGCTTTGCTGGGGCTCCTGTCCCGCCCTGCCCATGGACTGGGCACACACTGGGAGGGCACCCTGGCATTGAACTGGGCACACACTGCTCGCACTGGAGCTTGTACTCTGCATACTGGGAGCACTGGGACATGCAGTGGACACGCTGGGAGGGCGCACTGGTTTGAACTTTGTGTTTCCTCTATTAAACATTTATTTTCCTCTCCACCAGGGGTGGGATAAAGGCTCAGCTAGAGGGGATCTCTTGTTTTTCCTCCCTTTTGCTCGCTCCCAGACACACACCCAGTGGATGTCCCACCTTTGTCTGAAGGCAGGACTGGGCTCTTCATATCCTGGTGATACAAGCACGGGTTTCCCTTTCTCCTACAAGCACAAATATTTATGTAAATGTTTATTATTGTTATTAGTGTGTGCTAATAGCCTAAATCAGAGCACTCACTCTTAGATACTGGGAAGGAATTGTTCCCTATGAGGCACAGGATTCCCAGAGCAGCTGTTGCTACTCCTGGATCCCTGGAATATCCAAGTCCAGGCTGGACAGTGGGAGGTGTCCCTGCCATGACAAGGGATGGGCTTTGAGATCCCTCCCAACCCAAGGCAGTCTGAGGTGAGACACTGGGAGGGCCCTGGAGCAGTATCCAGGGTGGAATCCTGTCCCCACCAGCATTTATCTCTGTGAACTCTCGTTATTTCCTGCACAACGAGGTTCAGAGTTCAGCCAAGGGCTGCCTGCAGTGCTCAGCCCGGGAGGGTTTGCAGCAGCTCTGCTCTCAGGGTGCACTTTGGCCAGAGGAAGCAAAGCCAGATTTCTTCTGCCTGTTTGACGGTGCTGCTCCTTCCCACCTCGTGTCCCCTTCCATGGAGGTGGGGGATTCACTGAATGAACCTGGGGAGCTTACCCAGATGGATCATGGAAATCTGATGCTGGAGAAAATGAGCCACACTGCTCCCAGTGCCAACAATCCTGGCAGGAGCAGGCAGAGCAGAAAAATCTTAATTCTTGGACAAACTCACCAAGATTATACCATGTTCCCCTTCAAAATCAGTGATTTTTTTCCCCCAGGATCTGTGCAGAACAGGAATTTTGACTCGGTTTTCCCAGGACCTTTGCAGAATGGGAATTTTGGTTTGGTGGTTTGTATTTCACCAGAAATGCAGAGAAAAATGATCCTGAAACTAGCTGGGAGCAGGCAGGGGCTCGCTCCTGGTTAGAGGCTGGGTGGGGTGGGGGTCACTGTCCTGCCTTTCAGGAAGGGGGTGCTCCCACAACCCTGGGACTATCCCTGGGCATGGAATCCGGAGTGGCAGTGGCAGGAAGGCACCTCCCAAGCAAAGCAGGCAGCTGTGCAGAGCCAGCAGCCAGGGAAGCTTTCCTGGAGCAGCAGAGTAATCGAATTCGGCGTGGGAGCAGCGGAGGTGCAGCAGACGGTGCGGTGTGATTGCCAGGGCAGCCATCCCTCACAGCTGCTCTCTGAGGGCCACGGCCTGTCCCCGTGAGCCTGGCCAGCAGCAGCTCCTGCTCTCCCATCTCCATCCCTGCCACACCAACAGCTGCCATTCCCTCCCTCCCTGCAGTGCCATGAGAAGGAACAGGAGCCCAGGCTCCCCTGGCTCTTCCCACCCTTGTCCCAAAGAACCAGCCCCCAGGAATATGGTCTGAACCCCCCCAATGCTTATTTTCCTTTATTATTTATCATGTATTCCTTCACAAAGGAATCCCACTAAATCCCCATCCCGGGGCTGCTGGACCCAGCCTTCCCTGGAAAAGGCTGTCCAAAAGGAGCACGTGTGATAAACTGTCCCGTTTTGGGTGTCCAGGCTGGACACCCCTGGGAGGAGCCTTGCTAAGGCTGTTTGGAGCAATCATTAATGAAACAAAAATTATTAAACAACAAATGTCCTCGTGTTCCGCACAGCAAACACCAGCCACCCTGCAGCATCCTCTTTCTTGGACGTAAAGACTTATTTTTCCACTAAAAATTAATGAAATGAATCAATGTCTGGAATTACGCCTGTGGGAATGAGTAATTTCTTACATTTCATACAAATATTTCCCATTTTTCAGCCCTATTCTGGCTCATCTTTCCAGATAATCACAAAACCAGCCACTCTCCCCTAGTTCCAGCTTGGCCAGCTGGTAAAGCATCTGACAGCAGAAATAGCTACAACAATCTGAGCAAGAACATTCCCTTATTTATTAATTTTCTCCCCTATTTTTGGGCTTCATGTTGTCGAAATCAGGACCGGCCAGGTGTGGGATCTCAGCACCTCAGGATGGAGGTGCAGAGAGGCCGAGACCACCCTTGGGGGGCTCGGGAGTTCTGGAATGCTGCCAGAAGTGTCTGGTGGCAGGGCTTTAATCCTACACAGGAGATGACACTTGTATGAGGACTGGGAGGAATTCACTGGGTGAATGGTGAAGGGATAAGTTAGTTAAAGTGTAAAACACAGGGTTTAGGATTTTGGTACAGGGGGGTCTAAAGAAGTAAGATGGAGGAATTGGGGCGTGTCCTGTCCTTCTTCTTCTTCTTCTTGGCCTCCATCTTCTGTGGTGGTGGTGGCACTTTGGGATTGGTTATTACTAGAAGTGCACCGGTTAATAAGGGTAGAAGGTATTGGGGAGTGTGCCCATGGCTGACTTGCTGTGCAGACCTCTGTCGGGCTGAAAGAAAATCTTTTAGATAAACAATTAATAAATACCAAGACCGAGACAAGATCAGAAGTCTCTCCTCGTCCTTTGAAGCGCCGGGCTCTTCAAGGCCATCTCTGGGCCTTTCCAGAACACCTAAACAGCAGAAACAGAAAACCTTACAAGCCTAAACACCGAAAACCTAACAAGTGGCGTCCCTGAGCTATCTCTGTTCATAAATCAGAAAAGAGAAACATTGAAAATCTTACAGCCAGGGACAGAGCTGTGTGCTGCAGCTCTGGTGTGCTCTTCCTCGGAGGCACAAGGAGAACATCCCATTGTTCCCTCAGCCCCACACCAATCCCAGCAGGTCCATATGGACCGTACAGGGCTGGGCGTGGGTGCAGGCTGGGATCTGCTCCATCCCTGCTCGAGGATCCCTGCTCCAAGCAGTCAGGAGGATGTGGGCAGCAGGATGTGGGCAGCCAGCTCTGGCAGAAGAAGCCTTTTCCTCACTCCCAATCCAGATGAGGCCTTGGTCTTGATCCAAGGACTCCATGTGGTGGATGGGTTTTTCCCTCCAAGGAGGGATTTTCACTGCCTGGGTGTGAGCTGCTCATCCTTCACCCACGGGCATCCTGAGGCAGATAATGGGATGCAGGGGTTGGAGGAAAACATGTAGGAACAAAGGAGAACCATAACGTAGGAGAGCAGAGTTTTCATATCTCCATCCTTAGGTATTTTTAGTCTGAAAGGCACAAATGCATCACTGAGCTACGAAAGGAAAGCTCCCTGCTGCTCTCCATGTCAGGGGCTTCAGAGCAGTGCTCTGCCTGCATTGGAGGAGGTACCTGTGGGCACCTCTATCCAGGTGGAGGAAAACCACGTCCCTTTAGCTGGAGGAGCCATCACTGGCAGGGACACCTTCCCCTATCCCAGGCTGCTCCAAGCCCCGTCCAACCTGGCCTTGGACACTGCCAAGGATCCAGGGACAGCCACAGCTTCTCTGGGCAGCCTGTAGCAGCATCTCACCGCCCTCAGAGAGAAGAATTTCCTTCCCAATATCCAAACTCAACCTGCTTTTCTTCATTTAAAGTCCAATCCCCCTTGTGAAAAGCCCCTCTCACAGCAGATCAGCTGCATTTGCCCTGTGCTCAGGACTTGGAGCAAGTTCTCAACACAGGCTGCCAAGAGGAGATGGGCTCTGCTGGGACCCCACGCCCCCCTTCCCACCTGGACAGGAGCTGAGGGCAATGGGAGGAGCAGTTGGGATGGTTGGGTTGGAAGACTTGGATCTGTGCTAATCCAGGAAAACACAATCATTCCTTCCCCTCTCACGTTCAGACCTGCTGGAAGTGTGAAGAGGACAAAGAGCAGCAGATGGGATGGAGGCAGCCACCCAAGTCAGACCCCGTTGCAGTGCCCAGCTGTGCCAGGGAGGTTCAGCTCCACCATCCCAGGACTGTGAACAAACCCAGCTGAGCCACGGCAGTGCTGGGCTCCCCTCCTTCCTCTGCTCCTCCATCCTTTTTGCATTGTTAAATCTACTCCCATCCAACAGGATTTTATGTCATCGTTTTTCCCAAAGTGGGAAAAGGGAAACAATTAGGGGTGGCAGGTCTAGCCTGACACGCAGCAGCACCATTAAGCAGGAGGCCGTCGTTGGTCTGGAGCCTCTTTAGCATTTTCATTAGCTCTCCAAAGCTTTTGATGTCCCTTATTTACGGCACAGACACTGCAGAGGAGGCAGGCGATGATTAAGAAGAGCTTTTACTCTTCTGGAGTGTGCTGGGCACCTCGTGGCTACGGACCCTGCATATAAAGCAATATTGCTTATTATTCCGAGCTGTTTGTTCCATTAATCATGAGCCTGCTTTGCTCTGGGAAGAGGAATTGGAATACAGCAGAATTCTGTCTGCTTGTTTTTAAAATACATGTGTGGGTGGACACTCAAGCTACTGCTCACATTTTTCTCTCACAAGAAGAGCTGTTCGTGATTCTCCTCCCCAGTGTTTTCTCCTGACACTGATTTTGGTCGTCGAACTCGGGAAGGGAACTGCCTCAGGCCTGTCAACCAGTGTTGTGTGGAAATAAGGAGTACTGACTGAGAGATGCTTGAAATTCAGCATCCCAGAGAGGAAAAGGATTTCTTCATGGAAAGGGTGGACATTGGAAGGGGCTGCCCAGGGAAATGGTGGAGTCCCCATCCAAGGAAGGGGACAGTCAGTGCCCTGGGCTGGGTGACAAGGGGAGGATTGGACACAGATTGGACTTCATGGTCTTGGAGGGCTTTTCCAACCTCAATGATTCCATGATTCTGTGGTTCAGGTCAAAGTCACACAAAGTCACTGCCCTCACAGTCCCAGCCTTCACCAGCCACCCAGGCAGCAGCAGGTCTGGGGATTCCTTCAGGATATCCCAGAGGGAATTTTCAGAGTGTTCAACTCGTGATCCCGAGAAGACACTATGGAGGCATTAAAAGCAACTCAACAAGTTGTGTCAGCATCTTCTGTGACCTTGTCTCACCACATCTGACCTCATGAAGAGCCTTCCAGAAAACCAGAGAGTTCTACGGTAGAACAAAATGAAGAAGGGAATAAAACAACCAACTTGAGAATTATTAGTGAGTTCCCATCCAGCTCTCCAGGCACAGACAATGTGTCAGGGCATGTCTCCAAGCTGAAAGGTTTACAGGACACATAAACAGCTCCATAAAACAAATGTTGTCACCAGCTCCTGGAAAAGCACTGCTGGAAACAGCAGGTAAGGCCAGAGCAGCTCCATCAGACAGCAGAGCTGCTCCTTCATTGCTGACAGATGGCTTCACCTGAATGTCCTTCATCAAAAAATCAACTGGAAAACTACAGGTCTGTTGCTTTTCTAACCTGCACTTATTCAATCCTTCCAATCCGATATATACTCTCACTCCAAAACACAGCAATATCCACTCCAATGAAATGAATTTCCCTTCCTATAAGAACGATAGATTGCACACACGCAAGCCAGGTTAGTTCAGTTCATATGGAAACAGACAATTACGTAATTTATTTATTAATACAGTTTTAATTTACAGTACAATTGAGCTGCACACCCAAGACATAGCTTATTTACAGAGCATGAGAGGCAGACACAGCAGGTGTCCTTTGTTCCCCAGCTGGTTTGGGTTTCTAAACTGGGACACCCCCAGGAGCACCCCAGCATCTCCATTGCCACACAGTCTTGGTCTCATGGCAACCAAGGGAAGCTTGTAATCATGGAGTTGTTTAGGTTGGAAAAGTCCACCTAGACGATCCAGTTGAATCATTCCCCCAGCACTGCCAAGGCCACCCTGCCCCGTGTCCCCAGGTGCCACATCCACAGGGATTTTAAACCCCTCCAGGGATGGAGAGTCCTGTGCAGCTGTGCCAGGGCTGGGCAGCCCTTCCAGGAAGGAATATTCCCAATATCCAACCTGAGCTCCCCTGGCCCAGCCTGGGGCCGCTCCCTCTGCTCTTCTCCCTGTTCTCTGGAGCAGAACTCGAGCCCCCGGCTGTGCCCTCCTGTCAGGAGCTGTGCAGAGCCACAAGGGCCCCTGAGCCTCCTTTGCTCCAGGTGAGCCCCTGCCCAGCTCCTCAGGGATTCTGCAGCCCCTGCCCAGCTCCTCAGGGATTCTGCAGCCCCTGCCCAGCTCCTCAGGGATTCTGCAGCCCCTGCCCAGCTCCCTGAGGGATTCTGCAGCCCCTGCCCAGCTCCTCAGGGATTCTGCAGCCCCTGCCCAGCTCCTCAGGGATTCTGCAGCCCCTTCCCAGCTCCTCAGGGATTCTGCAGCCCCTGCCCAGCTCCCTCAGGGATTCTGCAGCCCCTGCCCAGCTCCCTCAGGGATTCTGCAGCCCCTGCCCAGCTCCCTCAGGGATTCTCCCAGGTGCAGGAATGCCTGAGCCCGCTTTGTTCCGATGGATTATTGCTCTGACAGATCCCAGCCCTCGGAGACCTCCGCACCCCGCACAGGGAACACACAGCAGTGCTAATGACACATTCCAGAACATCCTGGCTGTGTGAGTAATTGCAGATCCTTTGCACAGGCATCTCCATGAAGGCAGTGGGAGTTGTAGAGACATTATTAGGTCTCCTGACATTTTAAAAAGGCTTAGACTGAAAACTTCTTTGAGGGGTTTCAAAGTCTGCGATGGAACTGAAATAGTTTTTGTAATAACAACCAAACAACCCACGAGGAGCTTTGTGTAACTGCTTGGACATGAGAGAACAGAAAGAGAAAATCCATGCACAAAGCCAGAAAGGAGAAAGGAAGAGTTATGTCCAAGCAAAGCCATCAGGGCTGCTCCTACAACCCCCTGGCCACCCCAGGAGAGGTCACACACAGGGGGTGACACCAGCCAGCACCACAGGTCCATCACTGGGAGCTTGGGGGTCCCTTCTCCAATAAGGAAAATCAGGAGCAGAGCCTTTGGGCTGACTTTGGCAAGTGAGCATTACCTTTTGGACAGCTCCAAACCCTCCTGCAGAAGATGGGTTTCTGAAATCATAAGTCATGTTTTTCTGCTGAATCAAATGGTGTGAGGGCTCCAGATGAAAGTGGGGCAATCTTCCCTGGCATACATGGAGCCATCTGACCCCATGAGTGTGTAGGGACAGCCTAAGGAGACCGGAAAAGCTGCTCACGGACAGCACAGGGGACAAGGGAGCATCAGCTGCCAGGAGTTGTTAAAATCTCATATATTTACGTGGATACAAATGTCATGGGTTTGTGTATTAGCCTGCAACATGAACAAAGATGTCTGGGAGAAAAGGCCATTCTATAGCACCTTCCATTGAAACCCAGACTGGTTTGGGTTGGGAAGGACCTCAAAGCCCATCCCATTCCACCCCTGCCAGGGGATACCTTCCACTGTCCCAGGTTGCTGCAAGCCCTGTCCAGCCTGGCCTTGGGCATTGCCAGGGATCCAGGGGCAGCCACAGCTTCAGTGGGAATTCCTGTACCAGAGCCTCCCCACCTTGCCAGGGAACAATTCCCAATTCCCAACATCCCATCCATCCCTGCCCTCTGGCCATGGGAAGCTATCCCCCCTTCTCCTGGCTCTCCAGGCCCCCATGTTTCTCACAGGCTCCCCTCAGGTCATTCTCGACACAAATACTTGAATACTTTCACAGAAAGAGCCTGAAAGCCTCCAGCACCTCCTGTTCCATATCGTGTTCACCTTCAGCTATGAAATCACTTGACTAGAAAAGTGCTATAAAAAGTAGCAATTCCTCTCCTCCCGTGTGTCATGTGTCAGGACCACGTTGCTGTGTAAAAATCAAACCTATGGTGTGACACTGAGGCCTTGCAGTCTTCTGCTTGGGCTGAAACACGCCCAAAATAGGAGACAGAATCATGGCATTATTTAGCTTTGAAAAGCCCTCTAAGACCATGGAGTCTGACTGCTCCCCAGTACTGACCCACATCCCCAAGTGCCACATCCACACCGTTTTAAATCCCTCCAGTCCCTTCATTCACATGAAGTGTCTGCCAGAAGTTCTCATCAGAGAGGGGTTTGCTTCCAGGCGTAGCTGCTCCTTCCCCAGGCAGTGTTGTCTGGATTGACTTATCCCAGGTCTCAACTAAACCCTGGGAAACTTGGATGGAGGGGGGAAAATATCTGATAGAATTGCAGAAGGGCTGGGAAAAGGAGCTTCAGACAGCACAACCAGGGCGATGGCTGGGCAAGGAGAAGATAACCAGCTTCCACATCAATGGGCACTCAGAACCTCCCAGTTACCTTCACCAGGAGGCAGCTCCTGCTCAAGGACACCAAGGATCACTCCTGG
Source organism: Ammospiza nelsoni (assembly GCF_027579445.1). Lineage (NCBI taxonomy): Eukaryota > Metazoa > Chordata > Aves > Passeriformes > Passerellidae > Ammospiza > Ammospiza nelsoni. The sequence continues at coordinate 35,386,546 of NC_080641.1, forward strand.
ACTGGGAGGGAGAGCACGTGGAAAATCCTGCCTCAGTGAACAGAGGAAGTTGGGAATGAAAAAGCAAAGCAGGAACGAAAGCCTGATTTTATACAGCTGTAATCACTCCCAGAACTGCACAAGTCTTGGGAATTGCACGGCACACAGGAAAATTTCGCTTCTGCCGTGCAAAACTGCACTTGGGTGGGCAAGCCAGTCTGTCAATCAAAAATTTAGGCACGCAGAGCCACACACATGTTCGTTTTTAGAGCAAATGCCTCACTTTGTTAGAGATTTGCTCTGGTCAACAGATTCCTGAAAACAATTTAACTCTACACATTATAGATTATTTCCTCTGAGTTAACAGGCTGGAGATATTTAAAAACTGGCATGAATAGAGAGGTTTGTTCTGAGAGACATTTTTTCCCTCTGGAAAACTTCTTACATTAAAAACTTCTAGCCATAGGTAATTGCTAACATGGAACATTTATTGGTTTAAAAAAATAAACATGCAGAAGCCATCCTCCTTAAAAACAACACATACAATTACCCAGCGGGGATTTTAGAGGAAAGCAACAACCCTGCAAGGCGTGAATTCCTCCAAAATCTCCAGCAGAAATGTATTTTCTGTGGGAGTCCACGCTCCAGCTGTGCCGTGCAGTGAGTCCAGCCAAAGGCAATCACATTACAGAGCATTTGCCTTGCAGTTTATCTTTCTTTTTCTGCTGTTTGGATTTCTTTCCATCCACCTGGAGACTGATAGTTCTCCTCTGCTCCAGATTCAAGAGCTCCTGGAAGAGCTCCTGAACGTTGTAGTTCATTTTGGCTGACGTCTCCATGAAGGCACACTTCCACTTGCTTGCCAGCGCCTGCCCCTCGCTGGCATCCAGCTCCCTCTGCGCGTCGTCACTTTTGTTCCCCACCAACATTATCGGGATTTTCTGGATGTCGCCTTTGATCTGACAGATCTCATCGAAGATGGGGTGAAGATCTTCCATGGATTGCCTGCTGGTGACGGAGTACACCAAGATGAAGGCATGCCCTTTGGATATGGAGAGCCGCTGCATGGCAGGGAACTGATGGCTGCCCGTGGTGTCCGTGATCTGCAGGGTGCAGATGCTCTTGTCACAGCTGATCACCTGCCGGTACGTGTCCTCGATGGTGGGGATGTAGGTTTCCCTGAAAGTGCCCCTCACAAAGCGCAGGACCAGGGAGCTCTTGCCGACCCCCGCTGCTCCGAACACCACCACCCTGTAATCATTGCTCTGCTCAGGCATGTTCGCTGCGCCGAGACGTGAGAGGAGGTTTTCACACAAAAAGCCCGAGTTCCACCAAGTTTACACACCCCTATGCAGAGGTGGGCTGCGGAGAGGGAGGGGGAAAGGGTGCGTTATTGAAATCAGCAATTAATAAATCACTCCCATCCTTTTGCCGCGAAATAAACCACTGCTCCTCCCTATCCCAGCCATGCAGCCCATGCACGTTTAACGCTACGAGACGAGAATAAGAATTCACCTGCAGCCATCAGCTCCACCGAGCAGCGAAAAGGGGCTGAAACCGCCTGGCAGCCGCGGGGAAGAGGTGTTCCGGCCCCAGGGAAGCCGCGCTCAGCCCCGGGAAAGCCGCGCTCAGCCCCCGGGAAGGCGTGTTCCAGCCCCCGGGAAGCGGCACCACCCTCGCCCGGAGCGCCGCCGCCGCCGCGGCAGGGGAGGGGAGGCTCCGAGCGTTCGTAAACCCAGCCTTCCACTCAACCGCCCCGTGAAAATAAATAAATAATCAACACGACCGCCTAAATTAAAGCCGCTGCAGCCGAGCTCTGCTGCTCCATCCCTCACTCCGCTGCTCCATCCCTCACTCCGCGCACAAAGGCGAGTCTCGCCCTCCCTCAGCCCCCCGCACCGCAGACCCCCAGGAACTGCCGGGCTCTGCCGTCTTTCATTCACCCTGTGCATCTCCCAGCTTTAATTTAGGGCTGATTTAATTTAAAAAACTTCAAATCCGGGTCAGATTTTCGTCCCCACTGGCATTAAGCGGGGCAGGGATGCCCTGAGCAGTTTCTCAGCCCTCCCCGGGTAAACCACCGAGCCCTGAGGCCATGGCCAGCAAGGTCCACTCAGGACCTTCTCCGTGTATTCTCTTCCAACTCAGGATATTCTGTGATTCCGCTGTTTGGTTTGCCTCTCTCACACCGCCGGATGAAATAAGAGTAGTTGTGTATCACAATCACAAGCCGTGTTTCTCTTCGTTTATTAGGAATTTCCTCCAACGCAGTCTCTCCAAACGCCCTCATGCGGGGACACCGGAGCTCGCACCACCCCGGTGCCTGACAGGGGCAGACGGCCGTGTGTCCGCGCTGTTCCACCTCCGGCACGGCCGGGGAGGAGAGCTGCCCCCAGCTCTTCTCGGCCGCCGCCCCGGGCTCGGCTCTCCCCTCACGTCCCCTTCCTGCCTGTGGGGTCCCGCCACGGGCTCGGCTCTGCCCTCACGGCCCCTTCCCGCCCATGGGTTCCCGCCCCGGTCCTGGCTCTGCCCTCACGGCCCCTTCCCGCCTGTGGGGTCCCGTCTCGGGCTCAGCTCTCCCCTCACGGTCCCTTCCCGCCCCGGTCCTGGCTCTGCCCTCACGGCCCCTTCCCTCCCCTTCCCGCCCGCGCGTTCCCGCCCAGGCACCGCCCGCCCTCACGCCCCAAAATGGCCGTCGGCCTCTGAGGGGATCGGTCCGAAATCAATGCATTTTTATGAAGTGTTTCTGTTTGTGGGTCACCTACGTTGCAAAATGTGGGATGCGTAAAATTTTCTTAAGAGATTGTGGTTTTTTGGTGTTTGATCTTTGCATACTTGCAAGCCTAATCGACAAAAAGTGAGATTGAATCTGTGAAACAACGGCCAACAAGCTCTAAGTGATGGCCATGTATTAAAAAAATAACTGAATTGTTGGTAGAGTTGTTAAGGTTAGGACATGTTTCTCTGCTCTCAGACCTGGGGGAGTTGAACAAAGCTTGGGAAGAAGGATGAACCATTGATAGTGGGCACAGGGAATGCAGGATTTATGGACCACAAGGACATCTGGCAGAACTCCCAAGATGAGGAAGAAATTCATAAAAACAACTCAGTAACTGTGCTGAAATCAGCACTTGTGGAGGAAAACTTCCCAGTCCTTCCCCAAGCTCATTCTTCTCAAACCATTTGTGGTTTTCCGGGTTATCATTTCTTATTTCTCTGATCCTTGTTGCATTCCTAACGCTGTGGTATTCTCTTATTATAAATCCAATTCTATCAGCCTTGTTATGCTTCTATCCCAGAACAACAAAAAGTAGATCTATTTCATAATGCAGTGGAGTTTTTTTGTCTGACACAAAAGAAAACCTCAGAGGAGTTTCAGTCTTGACATGAGGCCAAAATACCTGGGATAGAACTTGGACCAAATCCATCCCCATGCAAGGGGAACTAACCTGAGACCTTAAAAAAGAAATGGCCTCTCTAAAACCAGGTGCCCATTTGTAATGAGATGCTTTGAAAGGTCCTGTCTGAATTAATTATGATAATAATGAAAATAGGAGAATAAAGCAGAACTGTGAAAGTCCACTAATCAACATTAGTGGGGGTCAGGGATCATCCTTCACCTTCCTTTTGCTGTAAAAATTCCTGTTCATCTTACATCTGCTTTTACGGTTCCTGTCTCTCCAGGCAGGATGACTTGCCCGTGGCAAGGCTCAACCTGCAAGCCATTCACTTTGCCTGAATCCCATCATTATTGGGGATTTTCAGAGCAGATTTACAAACCGTCATTTCTGGTGTTTATGGGGTGTTTCTAAACCTTCATTTCTGGTGTTTATGAGGTATTTATTAGCCACAATGAAATGCTGGCTAGAAATGAGTAGCTAATTCGCTCTCTGTGCTAGCCACTTTTGCTCAGTTATCCCATTTTCCAAGCTTTCCAATGGTTCTTTCTAAGAGGTGTTTTATTTAAACCTCCAGATCTAAAGCCTGAAGCTGGGATTGATTTCCTATAATAGGCTGTGACAAGGGAAGAACTCTGGGAGCTCTTGCACAGTGTGGTGTCAGGTGCTAAGTGGGAAGCAGACCCGTGACACGTCCATGTGCCCACCACAGATCAAAGCCTTCCAGAAATAAATCTGTCGCTGCTCATTGCTTATTTTACCCCAAAAAGTGCTCTGACGCTGTCCTGTTGTCAAGAGCAGGTGACTGTCATTATAACCAGAACTGGAGCTCCTCTCCTGCAGCTCCATCTCCTGCCGTTCTGTTCCCAGCAGTGCACTCCATCCTTCACCACCGTCCTGACAAAATCCCAGAAACAGCTTTGGGCTGCAGGGTTTGGGGTGGGACAGGGGACGCCTTTCAGTGTCCCACAATGTACAAATTGTTTGGGGCTGCTGGAAGTTGTTTAAACCCCGGCAGCTGCCTCTGCTCAGTGCTGGCAGGCTCAGGTGGCTTTTCCCATGCCTGCCTGTTCTCATTGTGTCCCTGCACAGCCACCGGACACACCAAGCTCCAGGACAGCCCGGACCCCGAGCAGCACCGTGCAGGCAATTGTGGCTCTCTGACATCCCCAAATTCCCACATTTCTCTGCCGAGGGATCGCTCAGTCCAGCCGGAGCCGGGGTCTGGTGGCAGCAGGTGGCAGCAGAGCCCTGCCACGGAGGTGGCGGTGCCATAGGCGCTGAAATCTCGTTTATTCCCTCTTTTGACACTCCTTAGGTCCCAAAGAGCTGCACTGCCTGTGGCTGGCTGGAGCCAGCACAGGCTGCAGCGGGAACGGAGCCACGGGCTCTGCCTAAAGCTCACACCCGGGCCTTCAGGCTCTTCATGCTGAACTTCGTCTGTTTTCATCAAATTTTCCACTACTCCCTGAGTGCAAGTCAAAGAATTATGGCATTATTTCGGTTGGAAAAGCCCTCTTGACCACTGAGTCCAGTCATTCCCCCAGCACTGCCAAGGCCACCACTGCCCTGTGTCTCCAAGTGCCACATCCACACGCCCTTCAAATCTCTCCAGGGATGGGGACTCCACCCCTGCCCTGGGCAGCTGTGTCAGGGCTGGACAACTCTTTCCATGAAAAAATTTTCCCAAATATCCAATCTAAACTTCCCCTGGCACAACCTGAGGCTGTTTCCTGTTGTCCTGTCACTTGTTCCCTGGGAGAAGACACCAACACTTTTTAAAAATTTATTTTCCCTGGATTACAGACAGCAAGGCAACATGGGGAGAGCAGGCTCCAAGCAGTGGGCAGCAGCACCTTGAAATATGGCAGCAGATGGAGGGTGCTGCCCAAATCAACGCTGCAGTGGGGTGATGGCCAACACACAAAGGTCACAGCACAGCTGTGACAACTCCAGGGCTGGCAGGCAGGGACAGGAGAGAAAACCCTGCAGGGTTGTTCAGCCTGGGTAAGAGAAAGCTCTGGGGAGACCTTAAGAGCCCCTTAATTATGATTAAAGGGGCTCCAGGAGAGCTGGAGAGGGACTTTGGATGCGGGTCTGGAAGGACAGGACAAGGGGAAATGGCTTCCCACTGCCAGAGGAGATTGGAGATGAGGAGAAATTCCAACAACAAATCCACAATATTGTATATTTTATTTAAATTAACAAAACTACATGTTTTCCAGGTTGCTTAAAGCATTCTGTAAAAACTGAACTCAACCTAAAGAACAAAAAAAAAGGATATATTTTAATAAGACCCAGGGACTATTTCCAAGACATAGGAGTTGGGTTGAGGAATGAAGAAATAAAAAACCCACACACGCACGCACACGCGCCCCGTAAACAAACTGTTAGTGTTTGACACAGAATTTGGTTTGAAAGCTGCAGCTCCCCATTCGTGGGCAGCCTTTACAAAACGCAATGCTATAGTCTAAGCTGGAAAAGAACCCAGGACACAGCTATGGGAACAACATAAATATCACGTAAGAACCCAAGGGAAAAGGGATGGCAAAGTTGCAAAGTCGAGTGTTCAGCTGGGAACGTTCCGGGGTTGCAGGGATGTGCGTTGATTTAATTCACTTCTAACGGAGTAGCTACTACAGTAGGAACACTGCTTGGCCTCCAGGGGCAGGGGAAGCTGGGCATCCCGGGGAGGGCAAACACAACAAGCAGAATTGCTGTAAGAAAATCCCGTAGGAGAGGCAATGAATACTCAGGGAGCAGGCCTTTGGCAGAGGGGTCTGCCTGGTGTAACACCTCCTGACTGGAGGAGCCCCATGTGATGGTGCCCAGCAATCAAACCCACGCAAGGTGATCTTGTGGTGCCACCCTCTCTTTTTTCATAGTATTGAGCTTTAATAAATGGATGAGGGTAAATGGATAAATTCTGGGGTGGGAATTGTTATGGTACCGGGAATCGTGATGGTACCTGGGATGACAGGAATGAGTTTCTCCTCTCTGCCTGCCCTATAATGCTTCAGCAACGCACAGCAGCAGCAGATTGTTATCTCGTAGGGCCGGAACTGGGAGGGTGAGTTACATGTTACCAGCAGTTAGCAGAGACGTTTGCTCCTGCCTGCTCTCTGGATGCTCCAGGCCATGGAAGGTGTGCCCTGAGCGGCACAGACCCTTCCCCACCGTTCACTTCTCTGAACTGGGCCCAGCAGGGTTCAGCTCCAGCCTCCAGCCCGGATCAGTTCCCACTCCCCTCTCTTTGCCAAAGGCCTCCCAGCACGGGGCTGAGCGAGCCCGGTGCCTGTGTCTGCTCTGGGAAAGCAAAGATCCACATTAGTGCATGACCAGCAGATCCTTTCAAGTCCTTAATCCCTGGAAGAATCCAGCTCTGCCCCAGCCTGCCAGCGCACAGAGCGAGACTGCCCAGCTCCCAGGGATGCACTGTAACAAAAGGGAAGGTGGAGGAAGCTACAAAAGCACGGGGGAGCCAAAGGGACTGAGAACAGGGAGGAGCTGGCTGTGGGATCAGCCAGCTGGGAACTTGGTTCAGGAGTGCTCTGTTCTCCTGCAACTCAGCATCCAGGCTGGCCATTCTCTGTATCCAGCAAACAGCTGCAAAACCTGCTGAGAAAGCAGTCGCTGCTTCTACTAAAGCCTTACTAACAGCCTACTCCTCTCCCAGCTGTGCTTCATCCAGCCACAGAGGGTGGCTGCCCCAAAGACTCAGATAAGGGTCGGTACAGCCACGGCAGTGGAATTAAAGGCTTTTACAGCAAGGCTCCCCCCCACAACCGACACCTTGTGTAAGCTGCACACAGGAGCAAACCCAGAGTAGTGAGCACATGCTCCTAGCTGAGCTCCCTGCAGCAGCTTTGTGCACCAGCACACCCAGCAAAATGAAACCAGCCCCACGGCAGCTCTGCCCCGGCCCCACATCCACACCTGCGACTTTGCAACCTCAGTGCCCTTCCAGCAGGGTTTTACGTGCCCGAGTGTAACACAATATACACAGCCCTCCCCCCAGGAATAACTACACCATAGTAAAGAGTTACAAATGTTCTGCTCGCTGTCGCTGCCCTGTGGATGCACCAGGGACGGGGTGCTTGAGGAGCGGATGTGGCCGGAGGGGTCTCCAGCCAGAGGGACTCGTGTGTCCTCTGCTCCCCACGCCAGGCCGGTCCCTGCTGAGGCACCTCCGTGTCACTCCTGAGCCTCCTTCCGAGCCAGCTTGTACACCTCCGTGGGCCCGTCCACGTGGGTGATGGTGGTGGTGAGCTGCAGCTCCTCCCCGCTGTTCACCCCCAGGTCACCTGAGAAACAAAGGGGTTCTGTCAGTGCAGTCTCACAATACAATATGGGACTATTCCAAAGGAAAAGATCCACTTTATTCCCTCCAGCCGCTCAGCTGCCTAAGCCACGGACCAGCAACTTTCCTATAAATTGTTTTATTTACAGCTATTTAAATGGAAGCACAACAAACACATTGAGGGGCCGTAGCACGTCCAGAGAAGGGAATGGAGCTGGGGAAGGGGCTGGAGCACCAGGAGTGGCTGAGGGAGCTGGGAAGGGGGCTCAGCCTGGAGAAAAGGAGGCTCAGGCAGAACCATCCGGCTCTCCTCCCCTGACAGGAGGGTCTATTTTCTCCACTCCTCATCCCTCCATCTGAGCTGCACAGTTCCATCTGGGCAATGCTAAAAGGCACAGAAACCACCCTGAAGGTTCCAGCTAGCCTTGGCTAAAAGTCAGACCTGTATAACCCAGCCATTAATTCAAATGCCTGCTTGGAAACCCAAACCATCATTTGCAAAGCTTTTCAAGGCGCTGAGTGTGCACTTGGACCAATGAGGGCAGTGAGGGAAGCCAAGCAATCAATTAATATGATTGGTAAAGCAAGCTTTGGTTTATTTTGAGTACACCAGTACTTTTATATTGTTTTCCAGTAACTATGCATACTTGTCGTTAGTTTATTGGTTTAACTGCTTATACATGTCCTGAGTTTATTGGTTTAAAGCAAGAGATTACATTTACATATTCCTCCTACTTTGTGGTTATGCATACTTTATGGTTTCTATTCTCGTCACTGTCCTTGCCCTGTCGACCTTGTCAGCAGGCAGGATGCAGCATCTTCCTATCCTGGCGTGTGGCCTGGTTATGCTAGGTATGGCTCACTCACGCTAAGCTGCTAAGTGAACACGTATGCTAAGTTAACATGGGCCTTGCTTGTACAACATTTCCACGGATCCATGGCCCTTTTCCTCCAGCCATTCTTCCACAATTCCCCCTTTTTCTTTTTGTACAAGCAAAGCCCTATTGGTTAATTGTGTTACATTTTTCATAATACAAGAATAGGCAATTCTAATAACTATTATGCTCGCAAGCACTGTTCCTAACCAGCGTAGTCCTTCTGTTATAAGGGATACGAACCAGGGAGATAAACTTCCAAAAACAGAAGACAGCCAACTATCAAATGGATTGTCATTTACCATGAGCTTCTGCGTATGCTCTTTTAGCCATTGGAGCTGTTTATGGATTGAAACGCTGTGGTCTGATAGATTGAAACAACGCATGCCTTCAAAGTCTTCACAACCGTGTCCTTGCACTAGCAATAAAAAAATCTGTGGCAGCCCTATTTTGTAACACTGCATGGTGCATGCTGTCTACATCAGTAGTGAGTTCATCTAACACTGCGGATGTGATGTTGACTTGTTTTCCTGTCCAACACGCTAACCAACTCAATAGCGTGAGGGCCCGTGCAGAGGCTACTCCTGGTGTGAAAAGTGATGCCAATATAATTGATGGTGGTTCCCATAATTGTACATCATCTCTGCATTCAGAGTTTAACTGATGTATACTACGTCTTGAGCACTGGGACTTGTGACTGATGTTAAGCATCTGGTGGATGCTAGGGGCAAATAATGTTAGTTTGCTGAAATAACACGGTCCTGCCAGAGCCTTCTGAGGCACTGCAGGCCAGGCTCTATCTTCACAGATAAGGAAAACCCCAGGAGGTAGCATTTTTGCTACACCTTGTTTTGCTGGTAAAGGCTCTGTCTAGTTGTTGCAATAAACCGTGGTATTGTAAGCAAATCTGGGCTTGCAGAATAATGCCCAAAAAATAGACAATGGTATAGACCCCAGGATGTCTAGCTCTTGTGGCTCTAGGCTGGTGACATTCAATCCTTGGGCAATTGTAAAGGCTTCTGCTCCCAAGGGGTTCATTGGAATTCCAAAACTTTGCACCAATTAGCAGAGGCTGATCCTCTCCCAGTCCTCCACCATTGGCCTGTTGGGAGAGTGGGGAACTCCTGTGCAGTGTTGGATTCCTCATTGCTGGCAACACTTTCTCATTCGTTCACTGCTGTAGGCTGGGCCCTTGTCTGTCTTAATCTGCTTTGGAGCACCCATTATAGCAAAACAGCTGCTCAAATGGTGAGTTACATGAGAGGCCTTCTCTCCTGCTTGTGCAGTCACTCATAGGAACCGACTGTAGGTGTCCACTGTGACATGCACATACTTTAGCCTCCCAAACTCAGGGACCTGTGTAACGTCCATTTGCCAAATCTCATCTGGGCCTAAACCCTGAGGATTAACCCCAATGCTGAGGCCTAGTCCATGATGGCTGCAGGTGAGACATGTTTTTATTATCCCTCTGGCTTCTTCCATAGTGATGCTGAACTGTTTGTGCAGTCCTTGGGCATTCTGATGAAATGTGGCATGGGCTTCTTGAGTTTTTGCAAACTCACTCACTGGTACCATCAACAAAACCAACCGATCTGCACGAGCGTTGCCTTCGTCCAGTCCCTCAGTCCATTTGTGGCTCCTGATGTGCAATACTGCATATGCTTCCCCTCTTTGGGCTATTGCTGCCTGCAATTGGCGTAACAGTTCAAAAAGCTGGAAATGTTGTATTTCCTTAACGCGTGCATTTTCAATTCTCTGAACAAACCCAGCCACATGTAGTGAGTCCATTACCACATTCAGCTTATCGTTGGCCACTGCTTCAAGGTCCAAACCACTGTGGATACTTCTACAGTCTGAAAAGAGTTCCCAACAGGTAGTGGTATTGTTCTGAAGTCCTGCCACTCACAGTGGGACAAGAGCGGCAAAGGCTTGCTGTTGAGCTTGCACCAAATCTTTCCCTAACTCTTTTACTGCCTCCACTAACATAGCTTGCGGGCCTGCTGGCACCCGACTCATTCTGTCTAGCATTTCTTCCACAGTAGCATCCCCAGCAATGTAACTATCCTGATGATCTATCGCTTCCTTTGAAATCGCTTGTCAATCTATCCGCGAAACTCTATTCGCAGACTCTCTATCTACATTCTGTATCTTTTCCTTTTTCCTCCCTCTCCTTTTACAAGAGACTTTGGCATTCCAATCATGATCACTTACAGCTGCTCTGCCTAGTTCCTCCTCCTCACTCTCCGTTAACTCATTACTCCCATTCTCCTCCTTATGTTCCTCCTTGAGTGATGGAGCAACTTTCTCTGACTCTACCCCTGCCTTTAATTCAACCACTTCCTCCTGAAGCAGTGGGGCACTTGGCTCCACTGACTCAATTTCCTGCCGGGTTTTCACCGGCACCGAGCACTCTGTTGGGGGAGTAGACACATAATCGATTCCCAACTGGAACTTCCCTGCTTCTGCAGGTTTGCCTTCCAAATGAGCTGACGCTACAGCCGCTATCTTTTTCTCAGCGTGATACTTTTGTAAGCAGTTAATTACTGCTTGCCACAGCTTCATCAGTTTCTTACCAGTTTTGTTCTCATCTATAACCAAATCCCATAATACATCCTTGCATTTCTGCCACTCAAATAAAGTCCCTGGGTTGGTAAAACAACCTCACACCTTGCCAAAAGCAATTAACCCTGCTAAATCTCTTAAGGTCAATATCCTTTTCTACCTGGTTTTCTAAGAAGTGTGTAAAAAAATCAAGGGCTACCTCACTCTCCATTTTAGCCGGCTGGCACCTGTCCCTGTCAATGGTGTTAGTGCAGCCTTTTCTCTTGGGTAGCCCAGTCGGACAGCGGACTCCTCTGCTCAGGTCAGTCCAGGCACGGATCGGGCATCCCACGCCAGCGTTCGCCGATCTTCTGCCCCCCGGTCGCTGCCTACCAGTGCTCTGCTGATGTCTCGCCACCATTGAAGTCAGGATCAGAAGATAGGGTGTCCTGGTTCTTGATCACGTCGGGGTCACCATTGAGGGTAGTGAGGGAAGCCAAGCAATCAATCAATATGATTGGTAAAGCAAGCTTCGGTTTATTTTGACTACGCCGGTAGTTTTATATTGTTTTCCAGTAATTATGCATACTTGTTGTTAGTTTATTGGTTTAATTGCTTATACACGTCGTGAACGTATTGGTTTAAAGCAAGAGATTACGTTTACATATTCCTCCTACTTTGTGGTTATGCATACTTTATGGTTTCTATTCTCATCGCTGTCCTTGCCCTGTCGACCTTGTCAGCAGGCAGGATGCAGCATCTTCCTATCCTGGCGTGTGGCCTGGTTATGCTAGGTATGGCTCACTCACGCTAAGCTGCTAAGTGAACATGTATGCTAAGTTAACATGGGCTTTGCTTGTACAACATTTCCACGGATCCATGGCCCTTTTCCTCCAGCCATTCCTCCACAGACCAAAAAAAAGGCACAGAAGGCACACCCTGATTTGTACCCCTTTGTCCCCTCGAGAGCCCTCAGGTCATTTGGGGACATTTACCATTGGACTGGTCTTCGCCATAGTTCTTGTGGGATGGCGCATACAGGAACATGAGGGCGAACACGTAGAGATTCCACATCCCGTAGATGCCGGTGAAGAAGGCACTGTTCACCTGGATCGTGATGTCCCCCCACTTCCAGTGGCCTTCTGTCACCTGTCCAGGGAAAACAGACACGGACAGGCCATCAGGAAGAGCAAAGTCCATAAAGACACGGCCTTGGAGTACATCAGTGAGAACAGCATCAATTCAACAGGATAGAGGAAATGGAGTGTAAAAGGTTCAGTGAGGCAGAAGTCAGGCTGGGATTCTCCTCTTCAGGCTCGGTCTGCAGGGACAAAATGCCCCTGACAAAGTGAATCCCTCAGGACTCCTTCAGCTCTGAAGTCTCATTTACTGTGACCGAACCGCTGCGCTCTGCGATAGCCCTGCCACAAGCATGTGCTCAGCACAGACTGACACACAAAGGGCACTACCTGGGGACACCACTGACATCCCTGAACATCCACCTGCTAAAAATAGACCTTTTATAGCAGGAAAACCAGCGTGAGTAATGGGGGAACTGATGTGCTGAGCACAGCTGGCTGAGGAGGGGCCAGGCTGACAGCACCAACCTGCCACACACTGAGGCCTGTCAACATCCATGAAAATATCATGAATATTTATATTCCTTGAAGGTACACAGACTGCTCAGGCTGCAGTGTTGCTTTCTGTTAAAGAACAGCATAAAGGCCAAGAAGAAAACTACAGTAGCTTAAAAAGAGATCCATGGAGATGCTCTGAGGCTGGAGCCCCTCTGCCATGGAGCCAGGCTGGGAGAGCTGGGGGTGCTCACCTGGAGAAGCAAAAGATGCAAGGAGAGCTCAGAGCCCTTCCAGGGCCTAAAAGGGCTCAAGGAGAGCTGGAGAGGGACTGGAGGGACAGGACACAGGGAATGGCTTCCACTGCCAGAGAGCAGGGATGGATGGGAGATTGAAAGGAATTGTTCCCTGGGAGGGTGGGCAGGCCCTGGCACAGGGTGCCCAGAGCAGCTGTGGCTGCCCCTGGATCCCTGGCAGTGCCCGGGGCTAGGTTGGATGGGACGAGGAGCAGCCTGGGACAGTGAGAGGTGTCCCTGCCCATGAGATGGGCTTTAGGGTCCCTTCCAGCCCAAGCCAGTCTGTGATTCCATGATTCCAGCAGCGGTAAAAGCTCATCCATACAGAGGTGATATGGGAGCTCAGGACAAACAGGTACAGCTCCTGCTGGGCACAGCAGGCTGCAGTCAGCCCAGGGAAGGTTGGATGCTGTCACATCTCCATGGGCACCCAAAGCCACCCCAGTGTTTCCGCGTGAACAGAACATTTTCCTTTTGCTGAGTTCTCAGAAATGACTAAAGCCCGTTGGCCGATTTCCGCACGGCGCGGCCCCAATGCTCCCCGGGAGCCAGGGGCCTTTGTGCCGGCTCCAGCCTCAGCAACTGCATGGCAGAGCTTCAAATAAACCAACACAACTTCTTCAAAAGCAACTTGTTATCAAACGTGCCCAGAACAGGCCAGTCCAGTCTGACCAGCGACGCGCGGCGTCGGGAGCGGCCGGGAAGCGGCGCTGAGGCTCTGCCAGGAGCCCAGAGCCACCCCTCACCTGGCTCACGATGAAGAAGATGACGGTCATGGCTGCACAGGCCAGGGTGATGAGCATCATGAACTTGAACCTAAAAATCAGCCCCTGTTTAGAGAGAAATGTCACTGGTCACATTAACAGAATCCACAAAACCCATTTTGGGTTTTAGGATAGACAAGACACGAGGATAAAAAATAAAAAATAAAACAAGGGTCCAACCCACGAAACCCCAAAGCAAAACAACCTCCACCCACTCGTGTGCCGTGCTCAGCACAGCCCATATCCTCCGCTCCCCACACGTCTGCCGGAAGCTCCGCGCGGGGTGGGCACGTCTGGACAGCGCTGCCTTTCCATGACATGTGCCCAGTGGCTGATTGAGCAGCAGTTAATTCAGGGGAAGAGGTGGCACGCCGGGCTGCAGGGGGCATGGCCCGACAGCTCACGGCCCTTGTAAAACAAACACCAGCTGGGGTCGGCGCCCCAGAGTGGGCTCGGGCTCTCACCACACTCATCCTCACCCCAGCCCGGCTGGGAGGGAGCTGCAGCGATTCCAGTGTCTGGAAAACCTGGCTGGCTAGCACAGAATGGAGATTCTGAGACAAACTCCTTGGCTGGCAATCCCACTGCCCACCGCCCCTGCTTTCACTGGTTCTACATTCTTACTTACAAATTCTTCTGGTTTTGGGTGAGTGCGTGGGTTTTTTTAACCTGGTTCTGGAATTTAGGTGGAAATGTCAGTGTCTGCGTAATTACCCTGCCACACCACGACAACAAAGGACTATTAATTTAACTCTTCCACACCAGATCCCTGCTCCCCAGATGTCTGTGCCTCCTGCTAGAGGGAAAAACACTGAGTATCTGCTTCAAATTCTTTCAAGTCCAGTTTTCTGAATTTTTGATGTGCATTCTTGATGGATGATAACGACTTGTTTAAAGAAGAAGTGACCATAATTAAACAGAATGGCTTTGGGGATAAATATTTGCATCCCTGCAGAAGCAGGTTAAGCACTCAGGTTTGGCAGCAGGCAAATCAGGTAGGACAGGAAACTACAAAATCATGGGCTAAAAATGGGCATGATGGTGGGAATGTGTTGTGCTTTGACCCTCCAGCAACTTCAAAAGGAAATGATGACCCCAAAAATCCAAATTTATACCATGAGGAGAAATTTATACCAAAGGAGGAGAAATGGAAGTATGAGGATATTATGGATAAAGGGGGTCTCAGAACAGACTGTGAGTCCAAAATGTCTTTTAAAAACAAGGAATCTGTGTCCCAAGGAGGACCCTTACCTCATAGTGAAGGCGGCGAGCCTTGCTCATGGCAGGGAGGCTCGACTGCTTCCCACTGATGTTTCTGAACACTTGGAAGACCATAAAACACAGGAAGAGAAAATAGAGGCACAGGCAGATCCCTGCGACTATAATAAAGGCCATCTGTGCAGAGGAAGTTAAGGGAAAATGGTACAAACTAAAGGAAATCTTAGAAAACATTACCCGGGGAAAATGGTACAAACTAAAGGAAATCCTAGAAAACATTACCCGGGGAAAATGGTACAAACTAACAGGAAATCCTAGAAAACATTACCCAGGGAAAATGGTACAAACTAAAGGAAATCCTAGAAAACATTACCCGGGGAAAATGGTACAAACTAACAGGAAATCCTAGAAAACATTACCCAGGGAAAATGGTACAAACTAACAGGAAATCCTAGAAAACACTACCCATATCCAGCTCCCCAGTGATCTCCTGCAGTGCCTGGCCAGCCCCTGCCCCCCAAAAGCAGGGAGTTTGCCCACAGCTCCCAGGGACCTGGCAGGAGGGAGAACCTCCCTCTCCCACATATATCCCACAAGCAGGGAAAGGATACAGCCAGCTCCGTGCCCACCTCGGTGGTCCAGATGCTGTAGAAGGGGTTCTTGAGCTGCACTCCCCTGCAGAGAGGAGAGAAAACACCAACTGTCAGAGAGCTCAGAGGGCCCCTTGCCCACAATGCAGCCTGGCAATCACTGAATCAGGGAACATCCTGAGCTGGAAGGACCCACAGGAATCACTGATCCAGCTCCTGCCCTGCACAGACACCCCAGCAATCCCAGCCTGTGGCTGAGGGCATTGTCCCAGCGCTCCTGGAGCTCTGGCAGCCTTGGGGCCGTGCCCATTCCCTGGGGATCTGTGCAGTGGCAGCACCCTCTGGGGGAAGAACCTTTTCCCAAGGCTCTGCAGAGGAAAAGCCAGCAGTGCTGCTTTGCCATGTGGGTGAGGAGAAGGTGAGGTGGGAATGGTTTCCATGGCCAGCACAGCTGGGAGCACTCCAGGAGCCTCCCCTGGCTCTGGGAGATGGGGCTGTGCACCCAGCCATGGGGACCCAGCTGGTCCCTGCTGCAGGAGGGGGCCAGGAGCCTTCCCTGCTCTGGGGTGGCCGGGCCTGGGCAGTGCAGCTGCACCCACCTCTCACACATGTCAAAGATGAAGAGGCAGAAGGAACCCACAGCGATGGGTCCAACCTGCTTCCAGTAGCCCGAGAGCCGGTTCCGCTCGTTCTGGTCCTGGGCACCAGGTGGGAAGGAGGAGAAAAAGGAAAAGCAAGTTAGCCTGAAATCCCCTCAACTGGTCCAAGTTCCCCCAACATCATTTCCAACCATCAGCTGCCAGGTTTTCCTGGAAGTGGGGCTGGAAACCACGTTCCCATGGGGGTGGTACCCACCATCATGTGCTCCCCACAGAAGATGATCCAAAACGAGAGCAGCATGGCATAGAAGATGCCCTGTCGAATGTCTCCAAAGAGCAGCATCCAAGTCCAGTCAAATCCAATGGAAAACCACTCCACAGGGATGTTAATGAACGTCATGGAAATTCCCAGAGCAAAGATGACCCTGGAGAGGCACAAACACCATCTCTGTCCAGTGTGTGAGGGAAGGACAGAGCCCCAAAAGCCAAAGCTTTTGTGTGTGGAGAGCAACAGAAGGAAAGCCAGCACTTTTTGGGAAGTGTCACCTCCTGCCACCAAACCCCACAGGACTGAGCTCCTCAGAGCAGCTCCTTTTTCTCCAGGGGTTTAACAGGAAAGAAAAGAGAAGCTGTGGAGGTCTCCAGCTCCCAGGGTGCCTGGGTGGAGGGAGGGGATGGAGAAGAGACAATTCCTATCTGCCAACCATGGGCTCTGCCTGGGAGCAATGACCACCTCAGTGGGTCCCCTGGGCCACCACAGGTTCCTACTCACTTCTCCAGCAGGACGGGGGCACGTGTCATCAGCGTGATCCTCCTCCAGTACCACACCATGATGATCAGAATGCTGGGCGTCAGGAAGGTCTTCATGGCAAACCACACCTTGGTGAAGCCCCCGTTTTGGTGGATGCCCTGAGGAAAAGCAGGGTACAGGGTTTGACATCATCACCCTGTGCTTCTCCTCATGGAGTGTCAGGAGAGGCACACATGTGGGAGTGCATCCCAATGATGCTTTGGCCAATGATGGACAGAGAACAGGGGCCCACTGAGCCCCCAGGCCACCTGGGCAGGTTCCAGAACGTCTGAGAACAAATGCCAGCAGACACAGCTTCCATGGCGAGGGAGAGGGGGAACTGTGACACAGCATGGAAAAAGCTGGCAGAATCACTCCCAGACAAGTAACCAGAGCCTCACGGAGCCAAATCACCCCTGGTGGGAAGAGCATTGGCTCATTAACGTGTTTCTCCAGCCACGCGTCCTCCCACCGCTGTCTGCAGCCACCGCAGCCGTGGTAGGAGGGCTCCAGCTGGGAAAAGCATCCCTGCTCACCCAGCCTCGAGGGCAAGGATCACTGACAGCCTTCCCACACATGGCCACAGCCAACTGCAGGCAGACCAGGCCCCCTCTGAACCCTCCTCAGCTCCTGTCTGTAGGAAGGACTCTGCATTGCAGGCAGACTGCGGTGGGAAGCAGAGGACACAGCGAGCTCGGAGCCTTGGGAGGAGGAGGAGGCTTGGGGAAGGCTCCTGAGAAGAGCAGAGCATTCCCAGGGAGCAGGACAGTGCCCCTGGAGGCAGAGGAGCTGGGGCAGGAGCTGGGGCAGCCTGGCACAGAGGCTGGGTGCCAGGGGAGGGCAGGACGCTCACCACGAGGCGGATGTCCTTGATCTCGCCGATGCCCACGTTGATGCCCTTCCTGTCGTTGACGGGCAGGCGGATGTTGATGAGGTAGTACTTGTGTGCCACGCTGCCGATCTCCATGAAGGGCAGGAAGTCGCAGTCGTAGTGACGGCCCTCGGACTCCACCGTCTGCAAAGGGCAGCAGCACAAGCACGGCCCTCAGCCCCGGGGCCAGCACGGCACACAGCCCTCCAGCTGGGAGCACTGGGAGCCTGTGTGTGAGGGACACCTCTCCTCGTGTTCTCGATTGTGTGGGTCACTGAGCAGGTAAGGTTTGACCTCAGACTTCAATGGGAGCCTTCCTAGATGAACCCCGTACAGCCCCCTTAACAGGAGGTGGGAGCCAGGTGGGGATTGGCCATGTCTCCCAAAAAAAGTGACAGGACAAAGAGAAAATGGTCTCAGGGTGTGCCAGGGGAGGTTTGGGTTGGATATTGGGGAAAATTTTTTCATGGAAAGGGCGATTCTGTGGTTCTGTGATTGGAAGAGGACAATTCTCACTCATCCCCACCACCAGTGTCATTCAAATTCCTTACTTTTGGAGAGCTAAAGGTGCACTTCAGCTTCCTGATCTCTATGGCATGTGCTATTTCCTCCCAGTCATCGAACATGTCATCACGATAGGCCAGCGACACATCCAGGGTGATCTCTGCGTTTTCCTCTGCAACAGCACGGAGACAGGAGGCTCAGAAGGTTCCCAGAGTAATTAAAAAACACGACACAAAGTTCCTTTAGGAAGATAATTAATGAACTGAAGCTGAGCTACACTGGCCTAGCCAGGAAAAACTCAGAACCCGCCACACATAACAGTGTTGATGTTTTCTATGTGCCTTGTTTAGCTTCAGTCGCTCTACAGAAGGGTTTGGAGCTCTCCCTTCCTCACCTACAGAACATTTCAGAGCCCTCCCCTGCTCCTCCACACCTGCCCTGACTTGTTCCTGCCTCTGCAGATGGCCCAGCTCGCACGCCAGTGACACACGTGGAGTCATGGCCTGGCAAGGTCACACATCCTGTGGGACCAGCAGCTCGTCCCCTCCCGGACGTGTGCACAGTGACAGGCTGGGATACAGCTGCTTGGAAAGGTGCTCCTGGCAGGGCACTGCCAGCGGGCCTGAGGCTGGATCAGGCTCGTTCAGGCTGGAACAGGCTCACTGAGGAACCATAACTGAGTGAGTTCGTGCACTGGAGCAGCAGCTGAGGCTGCCAAGGAGCATCCGCACGTTTAAAAACTTGAGGCAAGTCTGTACCAGCTCCACCAGCTGGAAAATCCTCCTGTTTACCAGGCACAGATCCCAGGGAAGGCTCTGAACGAGGAACACGCTCCAAAATGAGCGTGTGCATGTTACAGCCCAGCCTCCTTTTGTAGGGCACCAAATCCTTAACAGCCACAGCTGCTGGAAAAGCTCCAGAACCATCCAGATTGGAGAAGTGTTGGGAGATGGCCCCAGAACCATCCACCTTGGAGAAGCACTGGGAGATGGCCCCAGAACCATCCACCTTGGAGAAGCACTGGGAGATGGCCCCAGAACCATCTGCCATGGAGGAGCACTGGGAGATGGCCCCAGAACCATCCACCTTGGAGAAGCACTGGGAGATGGCCCCAGAACCATCTGCCATGGAGAAGCACTGGGAGATGGCCCCAGAACCATCTGCCATGGAGAAGCACTGGGAGATGGCCCCAGAACCATCTGCCATGGAGGAGCACTGGGAAATGGCCCCAGAAGCCATCTTTTCAGCTATATTTTTGTTGGAAATAGGTGGTGGCACACTCATCCCACCGGATGGGAAGGGGTGTGGATGGGATCTGTGGTTGGCAGTTCTATTTTTACGCCCTTCAGAGGTGGCTGGGTTGTGCATCTGATGTGGACACCTCAGGATTTTTCTGAGCATTTTCTGGTGCACGTGATCTGCACCATCCACATCCACATGCAGTCCCTTTCCAGAGCTGCCAGCAGTTGGGTTTCCATGAAACACGAATTTGCCATCTCAGATCCGCTGTTTAGGAGACCAGCAAAACAGATAAATGGGAACATAAGGTTGAACTTGGCTAGGCTAAAAAGAACCATGAACTCCATTTCAGAAGCCATAAAACCAACTGGAATGCTTGGGATTTAATCCAAGAAAAACAGCTTTCAGTATTTCAGCTTTGCAGTCCAAATGTTGCTGCTGCCATGGAGTATGAAAACCAGAAGGCAGAAGATGAACTGCTGCGTGCCTTTCCAGGCCAATGGATTAGAGGCTCCCTCTGGAATTCCATCAGTCTCTCTGCTGGGGTGGCACCTCCCCTTGGAAATGAGTTTTGTGCAAAGACCCTTCAGGGCTGTCAACATAAAATACAGATATATCCATATATCCGTATATTTCAGCACAGCAGACTGATGGCAGAGCTGTGTTAGTGGTTGGACTCCATCTAAGAGGTCTTTTCCAACCTAAATGATTCCATGAGAATCCTACGCCAGCCTTCCATCAGCAACTCCCATTGTGCCTGAGCAACAAACGAGGACAGTGACAGAGAACCAAACCTTAAGGAGATTCGTGCCTTATTCCCATTAATCAGATGGTGAATAGACAATTTTCTGGGGAGAGGAGGGTGTCCTTTTCCTGCACAGCATTAAACTGAGAGGGAGCAGGACCAGATTTATCAGGGATAAATCCTTCCCTGGGAGGGTGGGCAGGCCCTGGCACAGGGTGGCTGTGGCTGCCCCTGGATCCCTGGCAGTGCCCAAGGCCAGGCTGGAGCAGCCTGGGACAGTGGAAGGTGTCCCTGCCATAGCAGGGGTGGCACTGAATGGGCTTTGAGGTCTTGCCAACCCAAATGAGGACAAGACACTCTCCTGGAGGTTTTCCAGCCCTGAGCTCTGTGACTCCCCCAGTGAGGGACTCCCTGCTCATGCTCCAAACACCACCAGTGTCATTTTTCCCACTGGCATTTCACTGCCCAGGATCTTCTCCATGAATCACTTTATAGGACAATACTTGCCCAGGATATCTTCACTCACATTACAATGGCCTAAAAAGAGTGGAGCAGTTTCAGGAGGGGGCTCTGTGCCAGCTGCACACTAACACAGCTGGCTGGGCAGAAGCCTATGGCAGGCAAGCAGAAAAGCTGGAATTATTTCCATTACACTTCCATGCTTCAGCAGCTCCCTAAAATTACAAAACCTACCAAAAAGCCCAAGGCTGGATGAATTAGCAAAGGAGGCTGCAGCACTCTGCCCTCTCGCTGTACACAGTTGCTCTCCAGCTGCAAAGAAACTCCATCTCCTTCCTCTGCCCCCCTCCTTTCCCAGTTCTGGGAAGGGGTTTTAATAATTGAGTGCACAATGCATCAAGAAAGGAAAGGGACAGCACAGAAATAGAAATTGCCTCTTCCTCAGAGGAACAGCCTGATTCTCTCCCAGCTTTCTGGGAAGGATAAACTCAGCTTCTAAACATCTGCATTCCAAAAAAACTCTGTTTCAAAACCACTGAAAGCCCAGGGGAGTTCCCAAGGTGAGGTGATCAGGGCTGGCTGCTCCTCTGAAAGGTGAGATCCCATGGGGTATTCCAGGAGGCTCAGCCCCTGCCAGCTCTCTCAGGGCACCTTACCAGGGCTGCCCTTCCCCTGTGTCCCTGAAAAACCCTTTCTGGCTGGATGGGGAGAGCTGACACAGGTCTGACTCCAGCTCTCTGAGGATGAGGAGTCACCCATGAGTCACCAACATTTCCCAAGAGGCACAGCCCAGCTGCCCCTGGCCCAGGAGGGTTTTGGCACCCAGCACCCTGAAAAAACCAAATGCAGGTTTACTCTGTGCCTTGGCCTTGCTTAGGAATTGCAGGGGAAGAGGACAACCATGGCCTTGGAGGAAAAAAGCAGGAGACAGCTTGAAGTGGCTCAGAAACCTCCCTGGTGAAGGCCAAGGGGAGCTGGCAGAGCCCAGGACTGTGCTCAGCACCTTCAGACCCTGCAGAGGAGCAGGATGTGCCCCAGGCAGCAGCTTCCTCAGGAGGATAAATGCTGTGCAGCTCCCAGCAGTGCTGCTTTCCTGGATGATCTGAGGCAGCTCCCAGACAGTTTTCAGGACAGTGAGCAGAGGCCTCAGCAGCTGTGGTGCCTTCCAGGAGTGGCCCTGGTTTGGCACCAGCCCCTGCTGGCATCAGCCACAGCAAGAGGAGGCCTGGAGGGCTCAGAGCCCCAGAGGGAAGAAATTGAATTGTTGCTTTAGAGGAAGAACTGAGGTTATTTCACATCCTTATTGCTGTCCCTTTCGAGGAGCTGAGCCCAATCACCTGATCATTTCATTTAACAGCAGGGGCAGACACACAGGTGCAATTAATTCAGCTTAACAAGTCTGTTGTTTATTTCTGTAAGAGCTGTTACAACACAATCTAGCAAGCGAGAAATGTGCTACTTCTTCCTGAGACTCTACACTTAATTTACACCTGCTTGCAGCTTGGTACAAAGTGTTGGACAATCCCCAAACCTCCTTTTTATTACCTAGGGGGCAGCCCTAGATGAGCTGTTCTGCTTTGAGATCTCAAAGAAGCCCCCCACCTGTGCAGGATTCAGTCACTGAAGGGCTCAAAGCCCAAGCAAAGGCTCTGCTCTCGCAGCAGAAATGCTGCCAGAGGCTGGGTCAGCATTGCAGCCTGCTCCAAGGGCTCGGCCAGCTCCTGACTCCAGCACGGTGGTTCAGCTTGAAAGTCCTTGGAATAAAGAGCTGTTTCCCTAACGCAATCATCTGTCCAAGTGGAAGGAGGTGAGGCCTTAATAAAGGCACAGAGCTGCTCTCTCTGTATTTCAGAGATAATTACAGGGATAAGAACACAGGTGAAAGCTTTCTACAATCTCATTTCTGACTTATCTTAATGATAATGTGTTAAATCATCCCTGCTCCATCTCTACAGGTGCTGAAGGTGAGACAGGGCTGGAGAAGCCTGGCATAGTGGAAGGTGCCCCTGCCCAAGGCACGGGGTGGGACTGGAGCTCTGAGGTTCTTCCCAACCCAAACCAGTCTGGGATTTTGGGATAAATTGCTGGAGGAACAGTTCCAAGCTGAGCAGGAAGGGGTCAAGGACACAAAGATGGCTAAAAATGCTCCTAACCCAAATCAACTCCCTGAACTGATTCCACCCCACAGATCCCTGAGCATGGAGCCAGCCCCACAGACAAGCTGGAGCCAGGGCAGCAGCTCCACACAGCCAGCCCAACCAGTCTGGAAAGCAAATTGTTTATTCACTGTGCCTTATAGTTAGAGAGGGATTTCCCCAAACACTTTAAAACATGCAAACACATGGACAGCTTCCCTTCCAGGGAGGGCCAGAGCAGTCTTGCCCTTGCTGCTCCCAACATAATTTTGCAGGTTTTAGTGCAGGATTATTTCTGACTTTGGGGGGGAGTTGTGTGTTTTGTGTGTGTCAGGGAGGGTGCTATATATTTACTTAGTATTTATGTAATAGCTTCAAATGGAGAGAAGAGGAATTAAAGTTAGATATTGGGAAGGTATTCCTGGCTGGGAGGGTGGGCAGGCCCTGGCACAGGTGCCCAGAGCAGCAGGGGCTGCCCCTGGATCCCTGGCAGTGCCCAAGGCTGGGTTGGAGCAGCCTGGGACAGTGGAAGGTGTCCCTGCCATGGCAGGGGTGGTACTGGGTGGACTTTGAGGTCCCTCCCAACCCAAACCATTTCAGGATCACCAATTCCCAGATTCAGGAAGTGCTGCAGCACCACCTCACTGTGTGGCACCAACACAACTCACACACGAGGTAAAAACCCCTTTAGGGGAGGCCCTCTGGGCAATGAGAGCCAAGCTCCCTGTGCCAGGCACTTACTGAGGTCGTTGTCCATCTTGAAGGCGATGTCCAGCTGCATGATGAAGAGCATGAACTGGAACCAGGGGCTCATCTCCTTGCTGGGCAGCGGGATGTGCACGGCGAACACGATGTCGTTGGCCTCGATCTGCCGGCTCACGGCCTCGTCGAAGTCCTTCAGCTTCTTGCAGTGGTTGGGTCCCCAGGGCATCAGCCACTTGGCTTTGTGGTGGTTCTTCCTCACGTCAATGCACTTCACTGACATGTAGGGAACAGCTGTCGTGGGGCTGGGGGCTGGCAATGCAAGAGAACCACGCTTGTAGCATCTGCAGACATCTGATGCAGCGGCTTCCCCACCCAAACCCGCAGCTCCCCGCTCGCCTCTTTGAAGGCCATTTAAAGCAAATGCACCCAGTGCTGCTCCTTCACAGCTCTTTGATCTCACAGTCAAGTAATTAAGTTTATTACATCCACAGATGTATTACTGACTTTGTAGTGGGATCAAATTAGGATTAATTGAAGAGCTGGGATCTGCTGGTTCAGTCTCAGATACCTCGGTCACACAAAATCAGCCTGATTTACTGAACTCTTTTCCTTTCCCTGTGCTCACCCAAGCAAATCCACACAGAAAGCATGTGCCCAGAGAAACCTGGATGGATAAACTAATTCCAAACCTCGTGGTCCTGAAGGGCAGGAAGATTTACCACGGGGATTTGCACCATGCAAGGCCACACATCTCCTTGGGCAGGAAGATTTTCCTCCAGAGTAATGAGTGGCATGGGAAGTGAGACTCTGCAGAAGGTTGTTTTCATGTTGTCACCATCCTCATTCTGATGAGCCAGGACTTCCCCTACAGATCACAGCCCCCCAAAACCTCCAGCAGCAGTAACACCACCCTACAAACTCCCAATATTCCAAGGAGGAAAACAACCCCAGAGTGAGCTTCACCTCCCAGCCAGGGCTCCTGGCTGCCCCCAGCCCCACACTGCTACACCCAGATGATTCAGCCCTGGCTCCCTTGTAATTTGGGCACAGCAGGATCATCCCAGCAGCTCTGGAGCCGTTTGGGATGGCAGCCAGGAGCCCTGTGGAGCACCTTGGCCAGCGTGCCACCTCGGCACAGGGTGACATCCACACGGCTTCCCACGGGCAGGCAGCGGTGACTCAACGCCAGGCAGGAGGAAGTTACTCAAAAGCCAAATGTTTATCAACTGCATTTTTTCCATTTTTTCACAGCATTGAGTTTCTTCCAGCTCCAGAGGCACAGGGATGCTGGGATAAGGGTGGGCTCCAGGGGACTGGTGTGAGCAGGTGGGTTAATGGTTGGACATGCTGATCTTGGAGGGCTTTTCCCACTGAAAGGATTCAGGAGAACTCCCCGATGGATCCCAGCTCCTGGGATGAATTGATGCACTGCTGCATTCCAAACCCTTGCTATATGCAGGAATCACACAACACTCAGACAACCCCAAAACCAAACAAGTTATTGACATCAGAATCAGGATATATCCTGAACTGCAACTCACAAGGATCATTCACCCAGCCCCTGGCCCTGCACAGACACCCCAAATCCCACGCTGAGCATCCCTGGCAGAGCTATCCAAACCCCCCTGGAGCTGCTCTGGCAGCCTCAGGGCCGTGCCCATTCCCTGGGGATCTGGGCAGTGCCAGCACCCTCTGGGGAAGAACTTTTCACAATATCCACCCTAAATACTGCATCAAGAAACAGCAAAGTAGAATAAAACAAAGCACTCCACAAACAAACACAAATGAAGCTGCAAGTCCAGGGTTACAGAACTCTCATGACGAGCCCACAGTGCATAAAACACTGCAATAAATGCTGATTCCTCTGCCGTGCCTCCATGCAGAGCCCAGTAACCACAGCTAGAGCTGCAGCTGGAAGGGAGTATCAGGAATATTGCTGTGAAGTAAGCCAGGCATTTCAGCCGAGATCTCTGAGCTCTTTAACTCTGACACATTCTGGGTGATTTCGAAGGCATTTCTGAATTAAGAGACAGCGTTCCCTCTACAGAGAAGCCGAACGTTTCTTGCTTTGATGCAACTCATTATAGCCATAAATACATGTTTTCATCACTGCCTGATTATGATTTTAAACACTTGGCACGCTCCCTGCAGCCTCCCCTCTGCCAAAGTTACAGCTTTGAGGAGCACGAGACAATTACTATACATATTCCTCGTCGGGAATCGCGCACCAAACAAACGCCGGCACTTGGCTTCCATTACTGATCTGGCTCCTGGCCCACTCAATCCAAGTGAGCGTTGAACCAAGTGGAAAAAAAATGCTTTGTGGAGCTGCAGCCAACTCAGCCAAGAGCATTACAAAGTGCTATGCAAAACAAAGCTCTCACCCAGGGATTTGGGCTGTGCTGCGGTGCCAAGGGCTGCCCCAGCCCCTCTGCCCCCAGCCCGGGGGCTGCAGCAGCCCCACGGATCCCAGGATCTCCGTCAGCCTGTAAATAATGGAGCGATTGAACAGCTCTGTGCGCACAGCACAGTGCAGCAGCCTCGTGCTGCTCGCTGCCATGAGAGTGCAGGAATGCAGGTCCCGCTTGGAGCAGGAGGGGAGCAGAGCTCCCAGAGGAGGCTGGGCAGGAGCCAGGGGAGTGAGTGCAGCTCTCTGGGAGCCAGCCCAGCCAGGAGCCTCCAGCCAGGAGTCCTGGAGCAGCCATGGGGCAGAGAGCCCTCGTGCCAGGGGGCTGGACACCAGCGGTGCCAAGCGCCAAAAGCCATGGGCAGGAGGTGCTGGAGCTGCCAGCTGCGCCACAGCATCGCAGAGTGAAAGAGACCTTAAAGTTTGTCTCATTCCAAAGCCCTGCCATGGCAGGGACACCTCCCACTATCCCAGGGTGCTCCCAGCCCCAGCGTCCAGCCTGGCTGGGATCCAGGGCCTGCCCACCCTCACAAGGAACAATTCCTTCCCAATATCTACTTATCTAAATTTCTCTAGACTTCTGCCTCTGCATCTCCTCCAGCTGGGCCTGCAAAAGTGCCCAGCTCACTGCAGAAATCCCAAATTACAGGGGCAGAGCAGATCCTGCTGCTCCCTGTGACGGTTTTAGCCAGCAAATACTTGGAAAGCTGGACACCTTCACCAGTGTGGCCACCACTGCCCAGGGAGGGCTTCCCCTGGACTGCCAGGGCCACCTCAGCTGTGTCTCACTGACTGAAACAATCCTGCACAGAATTTCATCCTTTCCATTCAGCCAGGAGGTCAGGGCAGGGTGCTCAGGGCCTGATCCCACCAGGACAGCAGAAAACAAGGTCCAAGGGGCTTCCCCCAGGAGCTAGTCCTCAAAGAAAGAAAGCCACACTGCTTCTCTGGATTTAGACTTAAAGCTTTAGGGAAAAAAAATTACTGAGACAAGTGAGCTCAATTTTTTAGCATTTTTTGGGGGATATATGACACACACCTAGGTGTGGGTAAGAGCCACCATCACTCAGTATTTTAATTTCAATAAATCCAGCAGATCTTCAAAAAGCTCCTGTGATGGAGCCTCAAACACCTCCTTCCTCCTGCCCTCAGGCTCCAGGATTCCCACTCCCTCTCAGCTCACCTTGGCAATCACATCCTGCACCTTCTCATCCCAGCACCTCCAGCACTGCATTAACCACCGACCCTTGCTCCAGCACCATAAACAAGCCCTTTGGAAACTCTCAATTGCATTGTGTCCACACTGATTAAAGGCTGAATCCCCCTGACCTCGGGGGGATTTAACTTCTCCCGGCACCGGGAGCATTCTGCATTTCTACTCAATTACCCCCTCCGGAGCCAGCCAGCACTTCCCAGCGAGCACGCACAAAGGGCTTCTGCTTCATTACCCTAAGCGACTGCAGGGTAGGAATAAACAAGCTAATTTATCATGGACAGACCCAGCTTTTCCAACTGGAACAGCCACAACCTGGATAACACCATGCATGCACTCAGGATTATAAATATGTGCTTATTGCAGCGTGATTTTTTTTCTGCCTCCCTCTTCCTGGACCTCGATGGCACCAGTTTAATAAATTTGAGTGACACAGAGTCTTTTAATTACTACTTCCTTGATAGTTCTTATTTCACAAAGCTTTTTGGAACATTGAAGCAGCTTTTATATGCAGAATAATTGTATATTTAAATAACTCCACTGCCTACTGGAAGCCCACTCCCCTTGGGAAAGGTTTTTCATTCTTATATTTGAGTTCAGGCTTTATCCAGACCAAAATCCTTTAAAGCCCCGGGGCACCAATTCCATCCTGATTTACAGTGGGAGTTTCCAGATATCCTGTTGCAGCTGAACACCCATATTTCTGTTGTTTCAGAGGTATTTTATCAGTACTACAGGATTCTCTGTCCTTTTTTTTTCAGACCATAAAAATGAACCTGTGCAAACCATCAAAGCCAAGTTTGCTGGATCAGAACAGAAACTTTGTGGCTGCCCCACAAAGGATCTCTGGAACAGGGACAGGCTGGGAGCAGCCTGAGACAGTGGAAGTGTCCCTGCCATGGCGGGGGTGGGATAAAAATGGGATTGAAGGTCCACCCAACCCAAACCATCCTGGGATTCTGAGACTTGACAATCCAGTCACATATTGCTGGGTACTCTCATGTCCCAGGGGTTGTGTTTTTCCTCAAGGTTTCTTTTTCAGTGCTCCTTTTGCAGCCTTGCTACCAGAAAAGCCTCTTCAGAGCAGCACAAACTGAAGGTTTTTCCCAATAAATCAGATCCCAAGGAGCTACAGGAGCATCTGTGCCCACAGCCCTTAGAACTGAGGGAGCAGGGGATTCCCAGCTCCCTGATAAGCAGCCAAAGGGCTCCTGGGGAACAGAGATAAGGAATTATTCCCTCAGCCCCAGGCAAGCCACACAGCAGGGAAATCTCACGAGGCACAACTTGCAGGGAGAACTGAATGAATGATCTGCATGATTCACATCCATATTCAACAGCAGCAACGAATACAAATGAGGTGAGCATGAGTAGAGCTCCCTAAATGCAGAAATGGATATTCAAACATATTTAAAAGAAGAAAGAGGAAAAAAAAAAAAAAAAGAGGTAAGACTGATTTTAAATCAGTCAATTTGCAAATTTACTAATTGCCACAGAGAGCCTGATCTTCCTCCAAGTCAGTTTTGCAGTGGGATGAGGTGCATTTGCTGCAACTCCCAGCCAAGGTATGAAATCCTGCACTCAGACCCCAAAGGAGCAGGAAGAGCTGTTGTTATTGAGCTTTTCTCCTGAGCCTGACACTCCCCCAGATAAGATACCTTGGAAACTGCCCGTGCTCAGATATGCGAGGAATTCCATCTCCATGTGAATGGGCCGGGCCAGGCCCTTCCCCACTGGACACCTTGAGCCTTCAAAGGCTTTCCCAGGCTATCAGGGACTTCAAAGGCCACCAGTGTTATTTACCAAGGAAAAGGCTTCCTGTGTGGAGGTTTTCCCTCTCAAAGGGCAGGGAGGCAGCAGCAGCACTGCTTGGGAAGTGCTCGGGTCACGTTTAAACCAACAGAGGGGGAGCAGCAGGAGGACTGACCTGAGCTCTCCCAGGTTTGGGTTTGGAAGCGATGCAGCTGTGAAAAGAGAAAACCCAGCACCTCTGAGGATTCCCAGCTCCTCAGGCCCCAGCACTGCCATTCCTGCCTGGGAACTCTCCATTTCTGGCACTTTTGCCCATTCAGCTACAGTTACAGCTCCTCAAAAGAAGAATCGAGCAGACCTAACTAAACAGACATGACCTTTCGTGTCTGCTTTCTCCTGGCTCCCAGCGCCTCTGCCAAGGCTGCAGCACTGCAGGAATGTGTCTATACACAGGATCCATTGGCATTCATGGCCACGGAGCACCGACCAGCTCCTGGAGAGGCCCTGCATGAAAGGAAGTCAGGCACACAAAAATGTTCTTTATCATCAGCCTAAAACACTCTTTCCAATCCATACCTTGGAAATCCGAGCGCTTTCCTTGTCAAAAGATCAGCTCAGCCCGAGGAAGGTAATGAAATCCCAGGAAAGAAAATGAAATCCTGGAAACAGGGGGCTCAGGAGCCAAATCAGACATTTAGATAATGAGCTGGGATTGTGGAGAGCTGCTCAGCCATGGCCACACATGACTCATTATCTCTCCAGGCCAGACACACAAGGAAGTTTGAGCTCCTCCAGTCACAACAATTCTGTTTTTTCCAGCCTAAGCCAGGGAAGGGAGCAGTGAACCTGCACCTCCTTAATCCATCTCCTCAGCCCAGAGGATTCATGTGCTAAATAAATCCCTCCACTTTTCCAATCAGTTAAATTCGTACAGCGTACGGGTGGGCACTGGGCTCACAGCACCTCCCTGGGTGTGAGCCTGCTCGGGGTTTGCCTGGACCACAGAGAGTTCTGCATCCCTGTGCTTGTCTGAACGAAGGATCTGAGATTTGGGATAAGGCACCCTTGGAATCATGGAAGTTGGAGTTGGAAGGGACCTTTAAAGTAACTCATATAAAATAAAATAAGTCATTAAAAATTCCCTTTCAAAAAGTTTTCAAAGCTGCACAGAGATCTGAGTTGTTTTTTTTTTTTCCTTTATGTACATAGAAAATAACTTTATATATATATATATATATATATTCCAAGATGGAAAGGCAACTACAAAGGGACACCAACAGCTTCCTACAGAAAAAGATAATTTGTAATCAAAAGCTTTGCTTTCCAAACGACCAAGAGGCATCAAACCCACATAAATCCAGTCAGATTCTGCACACACAGCTTCCACCCTGGCAGCTGCCAGGAGGACACTGGTGTGTCCCAGCTCAGCTTTGGCCTGGAGCAGTTGTGGTGACCTCCACTGGAACATCCCAGCCACAATTCCCAGCAGCAGCACAGCCAGGTGGAACCTGCAGCTGGTCCAACTGTGGAATCGTGGAAATGTTTAGGCTGGAAAAGCCCTTTTAGGCCAGGAATTGAACTGCTCCCAGCACTGCCAAGGCCACCATTGCCCTGCGTCTCCAAGTGCCACATCCACAGGGATGTTAAACTCCTCCAGGGATGGGGACTCAGCCCTGCCCTGGGCAGCTGTGCCAGGGCTGGACAGCCTTTCTGGGGAAGGAATATTCCCAATATCCACCCTGAGCTCCCCTGGCCCAGCCTGGGGCCGTTCCCTCTGCTCTTCTCCCTGTTCCCTGACCCCCCTGGCTGTGCCCTCCTGTCAGGAGCTGTGCAGAGCCACAAGGGCCCCTGAGCCTCCTTTGCTCCAGGTGAGCCCCTGCCCAGCTCCTCAGGGATTCTGCAGCCCCTTCCAGCTCCTCAGGGATTCTGCAGCCCCTGCCCAGCTCCTCAGGGATTCTGCAGCCCCTGCCCAGCTCCCTCAGGGATTCTGCAGCCCCTGCCCAGCTCCCTCAGCCTCTCCTGGGGCTCCAGACCCTCAGAGTCTCTCTTGTGCAGAGGGACCCAGCACTGCCCCGGCACTGGAGGTGCAAGGTTTGTCCTCATGTCCTGTCCAGGGCTGTCCCAAGCCTGGTGGCATCCCAGGACAGCCACACTGGGTCCAGGGAAGGCAGAGCAGGCAGGGGCTCCTGGGAACACCGGCGTGCCTGTAAATTATCATCAGCCCCATTGCTCACAAACGATAACACAAACCATTCCTGGTGATCCCAGTCTCCTGTAATCCACACATGCCATCATTTACAGCAGGATAGTGGAGACAAGGCTGCATTAGGATTCATTTTGTGGATCATGTTCTATCTCCCACTGCTGCATCCCAACTGAACACATCACACACAGCCCAGAAGCGTGACCTTTAAACAAGATGTTTTCCACAAGGGGAGCAGACACCAGGAATCCTGTGGGGCTTCAAGTAGTGACAGCCCCACTTTCTGGAGCCAACAGTTCATTAAAAGCACAGCAGAGAAACAGCCCAATACAATTCTTTTTTGGGGGTGTTTGCTCCCTTTCAAGCTTTGCAAAGCTCCCTCCACGCATGGGAACTCCACCACTGCCCTGGAGAGCCTGCAGCAGGGCTGGACAACCTTTTCCATCAAGAAATTTTCCCAAATATCCAACCTAAAGCTCCCTGGCACAGCCTGAGGGTGTTTCCCCTCATCCTGCCCCTTGTTCCCTGGGAGCAGAGCCCGACCCCACCTGGCTGCATGCTCCTGTCAGGGAATTGTTGGCACAAGAGCTTCCTCCTGCCACAGGAATTTCTCCCTCGGTGTGCATCTCGCGCTTTGCCAACAGACAGCTCTGAGCAAATCCCACCTGCGAGCTGATAAGGTTCCTGCTGCTAAATAAAAGAGCTGTAGGAAATGTGGAAGCTGCATTAAAACTCTGGCATCACACACTGACGGTCCAAAACCGAGCCGGGATCCAGCAGTGGCAGAAACCCCCCGATGTGAGGAAAACCAGCTTTGTGGTGGCTGTATCAGTACCAACGTGCTGCATTTGGGTATTTTGGACTGGCACGAGGGATCTGTTAAAATAGAGCACTTAGTCATTGTTTTGAAACATGACCTAAGTGCCTGTGAGGGGAAAGGCTGGCTGGGCTGAGCAGCCCTGTCCCACTCGGGTACGTATTTTGGGTTGTCTAGACCTGGGCACACCAAAATAACCGGATTTTGGTGTCTGTTGGGTGCGCTGCATCCAACCAGAGCGGGGCCACCGTGTCAGCGCCACCTCTGCTCCCAGCCCACCTGGTGGCACCCTGTGGGGTGGCACTGGCAGCTCTGCTGGCACGGCTCCGATCCCCTCGGAACGCCGGCCACCGACCCGCTGCTCAGTGTGAGGAGGCTCCTTGTGGGAAACACCACACGTTGGGAATCGCTAAAGGGGTCAGGCCCGAGCCCTGGATCAGTTTCCGGGGATACAGGGAGCCCAGAACAGGGCAGGCTCCTGGGAAGAGCTGCTCAGCCTCCCAGGCCGTGTGTCACCCTGCCAGACATTGGGGACCACACCTAGGTTACACATGGAACTTGGTGTTTCACAAGCACCAGATATCCATCCCTGGGTTTGCAGCTCCCGGGAGGGCTGGCTGGGAGCTGCTGGCTCAGGGATAAGCCTCTGAACTCCTTAAATGCACCAGAAGGGGTAAGTGCTGCAGAGGAAAGAACAGTTTGGATGATTGATCGGAGCAGTTTGGTCTGAGGGAGTCCAGGAATTAAAGAACTTTGGGGCAGCACCCCCTAGGACCTGACCACAGAGAGAAGATGCATTTACCCCAGCAGGATGGAGTGACTGAGCCTGTGCAGGAATTCCAGCAGGACGCAGTGACTGAGCTCGTGCAGAGCACTGAACTCAGCCCCACATCCCTGTCCCTGCTGGCCCCAGCCCATCCAACCTGTCCATGCAGCTTCCAGCCCCACCTGGGAGACCCATCCTGGATGGGAGGGCACAAGGTGGAGGCCCAGCAGCAGCACCAGCCAATAGAACAGGGCATAAACCAGCTGGAAAACTGAACTAACATAAATTCTTTAATCTCCAAATCCCTTCAAAACTGAGCAGAAACACTTGTCTTTTCCCAGCCAAAAACATCTGTTTGTTACATCTGTCCCCAGATGCCA
Organism: Ammospiza nelsoni; assembly: GCF_027579445.1. NCBI lineage: Eukaryota > Metazoa > Chordata > Aves > Passeriformes > Passerellidae > Ammospiza > Ammospiza nelsoni. The sequence goes on from NC_080641.1 coordinate 35,419,666, forward strand.
GCACAAACAAGGCTTTCTGAGCCACACCAGCCTTTAGAAAAACCAACTACTTCAATTTAGCAGGAAGAAACTGCTAGAAAAAACACCTTTAAGATGAAGTCTGGCTTCTCTGCACAGCACAGGCCAAGACACTTTATCTCAGGAATCAGCAGTGGGTTCAGTAGCCTGCTCTTGAACCAGCTCTTAAAGAGAAAAAAAAAAGGAAGCAAAAAAGCTAATCCTGATAAACTCCATGTGGTTTCAGGCCTGCAAGAGCAGGAAAAATGAGTTTTAGTCAATATGTGCCAGTGACTCCCTTGTGTCGGAGGTGAGGAAGAAAGAGAATGAGGGAAACTGAAGTTTTCCAAAATTATATTTAGTGGAATTTCATGGTTATTAGAGGCTGATAATTCAAGGCCAGGAAGGCAAAGCACTGATGGGCACCAGGAGCACAGTCTGCTCCTGAGGAACGGCCGGAGCTATTCCCTCGATCCCTCTCAAACAGACAACAGCCCGACCCCATTCTCCCAACCAAGCGCAACGAAGTTTCGGAGTGAATTTGACCCCGATTCTCCCTGAAAACCCGGGGAGCTCCGCAGGGACCTGCCCGGGGATGCCCCGCAGGGCCGGACAGCCCTGCCCGGACACAAAGGCGACATTCCCACCCTGGAAATGGCCTAAGAGCCACATCCACGCGCCCATCATTGCAAGGAGCCGGCGCAGAACTCAGCTGCTTTCTAGTAAAAAAAAAAAAAAAAAAAGTCAAAAACTCCCAGGACTGCCCCAAAGTCGCTCTCCTCCATCTTCCTCCTTCCATCCCCCAGGGAACACTCTGCTCGCCGCAGGGCTGTGTCCCAGTTCCCATCTCCCTGCCTTTGGGAACGCTCCGGGATAAACAAACACAATCTGGGCTTCAGAGTGCCCGCTGCGGAGCTGGGGAGCCCAGAGCCGAGGGGAGCCGGGGGTGAAACCCCTCCCCGGGCGGCCACGAGGGTTTTCCACGGGCAGGAACGAACCCAGGCCGAGCCCCCGCGGGTTGCAGCTTCTCCTGGGAGGGGATGGGGAACGGGGGAAGCTCCTGCAGCGGGAGGTGGAACGGAGGGGGCTCCTCTCGGAGGAGGATCGGGAGGGGACCCGTCCTGACAGAGGCCGGGAGATGGGAGGGGAGGGGACCCCCCTGGAACGGGATCGGGAGGGAGTGGGGGGATCCCCCGCAGAAACGAGCCCGGACAAAGCGCGAGTCCCAAAAAAACCCCAGACCGGGACCCCCCCTCCCACCAGTCGCTCCCCTTTTTCTTTCCTTCCTTTTTTTTCCTCCCTAGATTTTTTATTAATTTTTTTTTTTTTTTTGTTCTCATTCTGGGAAGGGGAAAGGTTTCCTCTCGCGGCCGATTCGGAGGCCGAGGCACGGGGAGGTGCAGCGCCAAGAAGGGAGGAAAAATCCTTTTAAAAAAAGAAATTATTATTATTTTCTAAGCCAACTTTGAAACGCGAGGCTCCCTGCGCGTTCCGTCGCCATACTGAAGCTTTCCCACTTCCCTCTTTCTTTAAGTCCAGGCTGAAACCAGGCCAAAAAAAAAAAAAAAAAAAAAAAAAAAGAGAGAGAAACCAACACAAAAACTTTTCCTTGGCCGGCTCCCCCCGCGGCAGCCGCGGGACGGGCACAAAGGGCCCGGAGCCGGGATCGCTCGGCTACAAAAGCGGATAATGAGATCATGGGAGCGAGTCAGCGATACTGTAACCAGCACTAAACAAGCGGGCAGCGGCGGGAGGAGGAGGAGGAGGAGGAGGAAGGCAGCGGCCCCCGGCACTCACCGATGAGCCCTCCCACCAGGAAGGCGATGACTTGGAGCACGAGCAGGATGCCCCCGACGATGCAGAGCTTGCGGGTGCTCATGTTCTCGATGATGGCCCCGGCCATGCTGGCGGGGCGGCGCGGGCCGGGCCGCGCGGGCCGGGGCGCTGCGGACGGAGCGGGGGCCGCGGGCGGGCAGCGGGCGGGCCCCGCTCGCCGCCCCAGCCGTGATTGTGCCGCTCCCGCCGCCCGCGGCCGCTTTAACCGGGCGGCCACACGTGACCGCCGCCCCTCCCTCCCCGCGCCCCGCCCGGGCCGCCACAGCGCCGGCAGCGGGGATGGGAGCGGCGCTGGGATCGGCACCGGGAACCGGCACCGGCACCGCCGTGCGCTCACCGCAGCCCGGCACCGGCCCGGGGAGCAGCCCGGCCCGCCCCGGCCATGGACACCTTCCACTGTCCCAGGCTGCTCCAACCCGGCCCTGGGCACTGCCAGCGACCCAGGGACAGCCACAGATGCTCTGGGCACCCTGTGCCAGGGCCTGCCCACCCTCACAGCCAGAATTCCTTCCCAATATCCACCCAAATGTACCCACTTTCAGCTTCCAGCCATTCCCTGCGTCCTGTCCCTCCATGCCCGGTCCCCAGTCCCTCTCCAGCTCTCCTGGAGCCCCTTCAGGCCCTGCCAGGGACTCTGAGTTCTCCCTGGAACCTTCTCCTCTCCGGCCTGAACTCACCATCATGCTTTCCCCACTGCTCTCCCATGCCCATGGCTCTGGGCAATGCTTTGTCCTTCTCCCAGCCCTACTTTAATTCACCCCAGTTGCTCACACTGAGCAGTTTTCCCAGTTCTGCTCCCTCCATCTCTCCCCATTTCCCCGAGGAGGATGCTGTGTACCCATCCCACCCTCTGGAAGCTGCTGGCCTCCTGCTCCTCCTGCTCTGAGCTCTGTGTGCTCACAGAGTCCTTTTCATGGCCCAGAACCAGTTCATCACCCCCTGCCATCACCTTTAGCCGCAGGACAAGGGGAAATGGATTTGAACTGAAGGGTGGGCAGATTTAGATCAGATATTAGGCAGACTTTTGCACAGGGTGCCCAGAGCAGCTCCGGCTTCCCCTGGATCCCTGGCAGTGCCCAAGGCCAGGCTGGAGGGGGATTGGAGCACCCTGGGATGGTGGAAGGTGTCCCCCCACGGCAGGGATGGCACTGGATGGGCTTTAAGATCACTCCCAACTCAAACCAGTCTGGGATATCTCTGGTTTTTGTTTACTGGGTACCTCAAGGATCCATGCTCTGCTCCCTGTTGCACATGGAGTGATGGATGAAGAACATCATCCTGTAGGACTGAAACTAGGCAGGGAGTTGTCAAAAACACTTGAGAACAAATAAACCATGAAAGGAGACAACTCTTAACAAAAATACAGACAGGAACAAAATGAAGAACAGGTCAAAGATGTAGAAGCACAAACCAACCATGAACTAAAGCAAAAAGTGTCAGGAAAAAAGTTGGGAAGGACTCCAACACTCCTTGACCATTCAGTATAGGAGCTGAATGGTTGTCCGTACTTGGAGCTTGGTTGGTAGAGGTTTAGGACTAATATAACTTGGGATAATATAGGTTGGGATATGGGCACCAGGAACAACTTTAGCTATTTTGTCACTGCAGGACAGTTTAATCTTTAAGAATATTGTGAGTTTTACCTTTCTGTTGTTTAGTTTTAGCTTTACTTTCACATTCCAGTTCTGACTTCATTGTTAAAAATAGCTCCTAATGGACGGGTCCTTGCAGCCATCATGATCCCACTCGGATCAGTCACATGGATTTGCTTCCAAAAATCAAAGCCTCTTAGTGGCTTTTGGCCAGCACAATTAAAGACTTCAAATACCAAATACTTCATACTGAAATTAAAAAAAGAAAAAAATCCCACATAAAACAATTGCTATTAAAAATGCTCCTTTTGAAATATCTAATAATAATTTTTGGGATGTCTGTCTGACGCAGTGTTGATTCTGAGTGATGATTTTTGCTCTTTTCTCTGTTGGGAATGGAACAAACCTTGGAATTGTGTTTGTTCCCTCATAGTCTGTAAGCACTGCTGAAGAGCAGAGTCAGACAAGTCCCAGCCACTCTTTGAGGTCCTGCTTATCCAAATGCAGGGACCTGTGACCAAGCAGAATCCTGGAATGGTTTGGGGTGGAATGGACCTTAATTCCACCCCTGCCATGGCAGGGACACCTCCCACTGTCCCAGAGTGCTCCAAGCCCTGTCCAGCCTGGCCTTGGACATTCCAGGGATCCTGGGCAGCATCTCTGGAGACCCTAGTGTCACTAAATCCAATCTGCCTTTAATGACTCTACAAAAGTTACACAATGCAATCTTCTGTTAAATGTCCCTTTTGTTCCAAGCCATTTATTTCTGGGACAAGAATCTCAGAGGTAGAGCTCAAATCATTCCATCAGGAAAAAAATCTGGACTGAAAAAAGCAAAATACCTAAACCACAGGAAACAATTCTTCACATTAATAAGGCACTTTCCATTTCCATGACCTTCCTACACCTTTAATACTGCAAAATTTGGAGAAATTAATGACATGTGACTTTTGACACGTGTCCAAAGGGCATATGGAGCACATTCCACAGTGACCACACACAGACGGGCACCAGAGAGGAGCCAGCTGTGCTTTCCAGATGCTCACAAATCAGAATTCCTGTCTCTGAAAGGATCTGGATCAATCATCTGGGAACTCATCCATTTGCCACTTCTGACACTATTTTCTCCTGCCTGCTTTAGGCTGTTTGGAAAGCTGAGCCTTTACAAGAGCTGTGCCAGGGTCAGCCCCAGGCAGGAGGAGGAGCTTTCCACAGAGAACTCTTGGCAGGGTTGGGCCTAAAGCCCAGATTTTCAAAGGGGTTTTGCTGCCTGAAGGTGCAGTAAGTGCTCAGCAGGGTTTCCACACGCTCCTAAGTTTTGGGGCTGTGAGCTCTGTTTTCAGGGTGGGTATTACTGTTGCTTGATGCAAGTTTTTGTTTGTTTTGTACACCTAAAACATTACAAAGATGGTCCAGTGTGCAGTTTAAAGATAATTAAAAGGGTTCAAAAGCCCTGCTTACTTCTCAGTATGGACTGCTCTGAAAGGTAAATTCTTAGTTCTGTTCTCTTGCAAATACTGATAACATGGAACATTTTCTCACTGAACAGGAAAAGAGTGGTTTTGTCATTTCCAGCACACAGATAGTGGGGGACATTTTCTGTTTGGAAAATGGACATACCTCTTCCGTGGTTTGGAAAGATACTCAAATGTGGCACACGTCAAAACAAGCATGGAGGGCTGAGTTTGGTGAGCAGGCAGAGATTTACACCTGGTAATGACCACAGCAGCTGGGAGTAGGAAGAAAATCCCCAGGTCTGCAGTGTTCCTTCCAGCTGAAGCAGCCCTGCTCCAGAGCGTAAATACTTGCAGAGGTTTCCAAGGCAAACATTCATCACTGATTAGGAGGCAGGAAAGCTGAATTTTGCCACTGTTCCCACATCTGGGAACTCAGAGTTAGACGTAATGTTTCACAGAATCCCAGATTAATTGAGGCTGGAAAACACCTCCAAGAGCGCTGAGTCCAAGCTGTGACCACCAGAGCAGCACTGGGTGGGTGACGCTGCCCAGCTCAGGGACAGAGCCACTGTCTGCACTCAGCTGTCCTGGGCTCCCTCAGCAAGAACTGGGCAAGAAAACCACAATTCTTGGGTTCCTGGAGTCATTTGCATCCGACAAACATGGAGAGAACAGTCCAGACAACTCTTCTGATGGCTCTGCCCTAATATCCTTTCAGGTAACAAAACTTTCCTCACACTGGGTGAAGCTTCCATGGAATCCCAGAATGGTTTAGGATGGAAAATCTCTGACACCATCGAGTCCAGCTGTTCCCCCAGAACTGCCCCATGTCCCCAAATACCACATCCACAAACAGGCAATCAAGGCTTCCCTCAGTCTGTAAGACAGAGCTGAGCTGTTGATTTGACAGAGCACATTTCAGCCTGTCAGACTGACAGTGCAGACTTGTGAGATCCTGAAGGAGGGGGCCAATAACAGCACATTAAAATAATTTATTGAGGACTGTTTGAACTGGATTTTTCAGTGTTATTTATAGTCTTCATAATTACCATGTGGTTAAAAGGCTCAAGCCCTCCAAAGCTGTGGAACTCTTTGATTTGGATCTGCCAAAATGTCTTTTTCAATTATCAGCAAACAGGCAGAGTTCCTGCCATGGGATATCTGACAAGTCTGGGGAGGATTCATCATTACTCTATCACTGAATTCCCAAGTTCTTCCATCCAAACCCCGTCCATAACATAATGATCATCTGGCAATAGGAACAGCTCTGCTCAAATCCTTCAGTTTGATTGAGCAATCATCTAGAGGCCCATAAGTTTTGTCTCATCAAAACCACTCCTAGCACTCCCCCCTCCACCCATCAGTGCCTCTCACCTCCACAAAATCCATTTATAAACAGCCAGGTCTCCCAGCAGGCCCCACAGGCAGGAACATGGGATATCAGGATGGCTTCAGGCACCCCTCCAGGCTGGAATCTGCCTTTCCCTGCAGTGTGACATCCTCAAAAGCAAGCAATGAAACTTGTACTGCTAACACATATGGCCATGTTAATATTTAAAATGATGTCCAGCATCCTGTCTTAGCACAGCAAAAGTAAAATCTGAATTGCACAAACATTTGTAGCAAAATCTCCATAGTTCCATCACTCCTATCCATGTTCAGAATACAGAGACTGAATTCCATTTTAATTAATGGCAGAGATTTAACCAACTTCCTGTGCTGTCTTCAGATGAAAAGCTGACCAATATGAACATAATTTTATTCTTCTGTAATGTTAAATAATGTGCATTTTGTAGGTGTCTATTTTGGATTTAGGAAGAAACGATCTGCAGTTCTCAATGTCTGCACTGTGTGTACAGAGTTATCAGTACATGCAATCTCAAACTTTGGAAGTCTGCAGAAATTAGAAATTTCAAGTTCAACCAAAGCCACACATGCCCAAGTGCCACCTAAACCCAAACATGAAGCATGGATTAGGTTTTAGGATCTCCTAGAAAGAGAAATCTCTTTTGGAACAGTCAGAAAGGGCTATGGCCAAAACTATCCGGTAATAGTTACGAGCTGTAATTTGACATTTTAGATGCACATTGCTCTTGCCAAGCAATATCATATTTTGGCTCTTGAAGGAGAAAATAAAGAGAAGGATCTGTCCAGGATGAGTAATTTAGTACAATGTAATCAAGGCAAGCTGCCCCACAGACTGGGGGCTCAATTAAAATTAGCCAGTCAGGGCTTTTTTCCTCTTAAATAAAAGTGTGTGCGTTAAAGAGGAAAGAATTTAGAAAGAAAAATTGTTTTCTTATTAGACATTTTCCATCTGAGCCCAAGTGTGGGCTTGTACTGCAAGAGCAGCTGGTTGGAGGTGGGGTGGCTGAAGCAGTTACTGAGCTGCGTTCCTTGGAGCTTTCCATCCCTGGAGACACGTCCCAGGCAGGGAAGCCCCTGTTCCCCCAGCCAGCACAGCCCCTGAACTCACAGGTTTCAGAGTGGCCAGGAGGCACAGGCACATCCCAGACCTCCAGGGGGATCCCTGGCAGCAGCAGAGCGCAGCTGGCACAGAGGAATCCACCTGTAATCAGGAGCTGCCAGCTCTGTGTCTCTGGGCAGGGAAGTGCCTTGGAAGTGGAGCAGTAAATTGCTGTCCCTGTAGCTGTTCCAGCTGCACTGAGCTGCGACACAAACACTGAGTGCTGAGCATTTGAGGGTCCTGCCATCCTGGTTTTACCCAGGCTGAGGCAGCTAATGAAGCAGAGGGACACTTTAGGGGGATAATCTGTGGTCTCCAGCCCCCGACAGGGATTCCTGCTCTTACCCAGCAGTCTGGGTGGTTGCAGAGCCCTCAGCCTCGCTGCTTCCTCTGCACTCAACTCCCAGCTCCCCATTTAGGGTCTTTGCAGCCCGAAAATTCCATGGGTTTTGTGCAGAGCCACCCACAGCAGCTGTAAGGTCGCAGTCCCAGGTGGGGATTCACCAGAGCTCAGGTTCTGTGAGCTCTCTGCTCTAACTGCAGAGGGAAATGACCCAGATGATTTTTATTATTGGCTTCTCTCACATTCTGGGTTTTTAAAATTCGAATAATTTCCTTGGTTTGCTGTCAGCATTTCTTTAAAGGCAAAGCACTCAGGATAAGCACATGTTGTAAACCCTGAGACGAATTTTTTAATGTTATTCAAGTGCTCATTCAGCTTTCTCAGAACACAGACCTGCAAATCTCTTTGTTAAGCAGGACATTATTTTTAATAATTCTCATGGTATATTAAAAATGCACCAATATAAGCAAAATAAGATAAATGAAACAATACATTTAAATACTTAAATTCACTTGTACCTCAATTGAGTATATCCCAAATTATACCATATGCTAATGCAAATCACTGTAGTTTTTTTACAGTAAATCCAATTTCAGCTGGAAAAGACTGATTTGCTGATCTTATGTGTTGCTGTTATTTCAAATTTTTGTCCAAGTGTTTTTACCAGTTCAAGCAATGGGAAAAAATTAGCTGAAAGGGTAAGAAAAGCAAACTCCATTTCTTAACTCCGGCACTGCTCGTGGTTTAAGGAAATTAATGAATTTCTTGAGAGAACTCTGCTCTCACAGTAGCCACAAATTGTGCCCATCTCACATCAAGGATTATATTTTCATATATTTTCAGGGGATCTGATTCTGTTATAGTAAGAAATACTGGCTAAAAGAATAATGCAGAGAGTGGCACAGTCCAGCCACGTTTCCTGTGCAGGCAGGAGAGAAACCCAGAATCATTGTCCTGGAATGCACCGAAACCTCTCAGCAGAGGTCCTGAAATATTCATGAACATTAAGAAAACAGCAAACTTTTGGGGAGTGTGCTATTTAGCTGGAATTTGCTATGTGCTGCCATGCTCTGAGCTCTAAAATTACCAAGGGAAGGCTTTTTGCAGAAAGTAAATGAAGTAACAGAGACTTGGGAATTTTATCTTCTGGCTGCCACAGACCACACAATGCTGAATAATTCAGCTCCTCAATTACTCATCCTAACTGGGAAGATTCTGATGTGTTTGCTGGTAGATCAGTGGGGAGCTCAGAATTTTAAGATGAGATTTACTAAGTGTGTAAATTCTTCGTAAATAGTAGAGGAAATACCAAACTACCTTTTACCAGCTGGATTTACATTAAGTGAATGGCTAAATTTACATTTACCAGCTGATTTACATGAACTTCCCAGACTCCTCCTGTGTTTTTGTTCCTTTTGGAAAGTTCAGAGGCAAACAATTTTTGATGGAGGGGGGGGGGGGGAAAGAAGGAAAAAGAAGAATCTTCAGCTGCAGGTAGGGAACATACAACAGTGCAGAAACTTCTGTCACCACTTCCCATCCTTTCCCTGCCTGGATGTGGATCTGGGAATTGGATTCTGGGGATTTGGATCTCTGGATTGGGTTTTGGGGTTCTGGTGAGGCAAGTCAAGAACTCCCCCAGTGTGAATTAGTCATATTGAAAGGGGTTTAGGAGCATGGAAACAACAACTTCACATGAAATGCTGGGAATAAGAGACCTCTGATGAAATGTTTATGTGTTTCACAAAGACATAAATATTTGGAGAATAGCAAAGGACGTGGCTTGGCCTGGGCAGGCTGGAAGCAGTTACCTGATTAGCTGGCAGCAGTTGCAAAGGCTTTGCCTTGGCAGCAGCCCCAGCTCTCCCCAGCCCTGGGCACAGGAGTGGTCCCTGCTCCGTGCTTGTGAGCCTGTTTGTGGTGCTGCACAGGGAACCGAGGCACGCTGCAGGGAGAGAGAGAGAGGGAAAAGGGATGGGGGGAAAATTGTTTCCAGGTGGAGCCTCAGACTGTGTCGCATTCCCAGGCTGGGTTGCTTCAGGCAGAACTCAGCACTTTGTCCTGTCTGCACACAGCACAGACTGAGCAGCAATCTGGCTGGGAGAGCCTTTTTTGTGTTGGAAAGGGGATGTGGATCTTTGCTTTTCCAGCTGGATCGATTTCCCATCCGGTTCATCAAGAGGCTGTGTGAATTCCTGTGCAAGTGGGGGAATGGGATGAGGGATCCATCCCTGTCAGAAATACACAGGCAGTGCTGGCTCTTGGTGATTTTGGTGCTTCTGGCCTGATTCACAGCACAGCTACACCAGTCAGGCAGCTTTGCTTCTTCTCTGTGTACTTGGAGATAAAATCCAAGAGAAAGTGCAGAAGGACAGGAGCACAACCTGTTCTGAGGCAGCAGGAAGTGTTTCCAGAGCAGGACTATTTCTGGCAACACTCTCCCAGCTATTGATCACAAGTCTGATGTTGTGAATAACACTCTGATCTGGAGTCTGTCTGCTATTTTTGTAGGTGTAGGGACTTCTTTTGGATGCAGATATTTTGAAAAACAGCCAAGCTTCCCACACTGTGCTTAATAAAATTATTTGAATATATAATAATGTCAAGTTGCAGCATCGTGTGGGATCATTTCTGAGAGCTTGTCACTGCCTCAGAAGGTTTGGCTGATTAGAACATTTAATGAGAGGTGTTTGGCAGAAGGCTGGGACAAGATCATTAAAGTCCCTTCCAGCCCAAACCATTCCAGGATTCTGTAATTCCATGAATTTAGGATATGGGGATTTGTTTACATTTTAAAGTATATAATTCCAAAATTATATTTCATTGCTATTTTGCCATTCTGCAGCTTTGTTTTCAATCTCTCTTTGATTTGCAAGGCCGGTTCAAGACCACTTCAGCCCCAGTCTGTGCAGAACAAGCATTTACCACACAGCCCCTCGTGCCAGGACAACACAATGTTGGGAATAAGCAGTTGGAAGTGATAAAGATGCTATGTCTTGAGCCAGTGCTGCCACTGAAAAATGTCTCACAAAACAGCCTCGGAGGAGGTAAAAAAATCAGATGGGGGCGAGCTGAATGACATGGAGGAAGGGATTTTTAAATCAGCATTCCCACTGGAAAAATATTTTTTATGCATTTCTGCTGTATCTGTCGTGTCCTCAGGCTCACAAAATTTGGCTGGGAAGAGCTGAAAAGGCCTATTTGTACTCAGTAATTTTCATGCTTCTGTGATTCTCTGGGCTTATGTATCTTGTACACGAATATGTAAAAATCTCATATTTCAGGGTTTTTTTTCTTATATTCCTACCAGTGAGGACTTGCTGGACACTAAGCAGGCATTGTTTCAACACTTCCCCTGCAGCTCCACTGGGATGCTTCAATCTGTCTTGCAAAAGAGAAAAAAAGAGATTAATCATTCTTGTTTTGTGTTTTTATTCTGAATGCTTGATTCTGACAGTGAAAGCAATTTGTGGGCCTCAGCTGTGAGGCAGACACTTTCCTCCTGTTGTTTGAGTCATACCCACCTTATTATATCCAAGTTTTTCGAAATAACTCTCTGAAAGGTCAGTCTTAGTTTAGTAATTGGGATTTGGGGGATTTGGTAGGAACACTCCAGTTCCAGATCATTAACCTGGACATGTTATTCAAGGAAGGGAAAATCCCTCTCCCTTTTCTCTGGATGCCAGAGTGAAGGTGACACTGTCTGCTCACCTGTTCGCCTCTCTGGAGAGGTGAGCAATGAGCAGAACGTGCCTGAATTCCTTCTGCACAGGGGAGCTGAGCTGGGGGGAATAATTGACTGCAGATACAGACTGACAATAAATTAGCACACCCCCAAGAGTCTGGAAGGAACAGAGGAGGAGCAGTGAGTCATTCCTGAGTCATAGAGCCTCCCTGGATTTATCCTGGGATGAGGTACTGCACGCACCACTCCTTGATCTGGTCTGCCTCGAAAGGACAACCCTGAAAATAATTGTGGAAAAAAAAAATGCTAGCAGCAATCATTCCTTGGCAGCAGCAGGCTTTATTATGTTTTGTAAGAGCCTCCCTGTATCAGGGCAGTGTTTTGATAAGAAATGGTGGAAAAGATGCAGAGCAGGTTGGTTTGGCTGCTCAGGCAGGCTGCAGGCAGGGGCTGTCCCATCACCCTCGCAGCCCTTGGCAGGAGCTGTGGGGGCTCTTTGGGGAGGGTTTTGGGGATCACTCAGAAATGCCTGCTCTGTTCAACAGGCAACACTTACTGTGCTTTTCCCTCCTCCTCTTTGCTGTGTAAAGGTTGTGCCAGCTGGGAGCTTTTCCCTGCTCAGCACTGTTTGATGCCTGAGGGCCCAGGGATGTCCCAGCCCTGGTGTGCTCAGCTCCCCTTCCTGAGGCAGAGGGATGGAGGAGACCTCTGGCACAAACAAAGCGCCCTGCAATCAAAACCAGCTGCTTTGCACTGGGTGGGAGCCACCACTGGGGAATACCAATTGTACCAGGAGCTTTCCCAGCCCAGCAGATCCCACAGAAGGGATCTGTGCCCATCCTGAATTCCTTGTTCTGGGAGCAGAGGTATGTGGGAAGCCCTGCAGTCTCCTGTGCTGCAGTGTGCTCCAGTGTGGCTCTGCCTCCACTCTGATATTCCAAGGATGGCACTCATTAGAGATTTTGGTGAGCTGATAAAATTTCCTGTCCGGCAAACAGCTCTCAGCTGTGTTTTCTGCTTGGTTTGCAGCTGGAGGGGCCCGAGCAGAGCCAGCACATGATAAACTCCAGGAATGCAGGGAGGAGGAGGAGCAGCTCCTCCCCCAGTAAGGATCTATCAGATCAGGTTGCTGCATCTCTGTAACTTCACCCTGAACCTCCCACCTTGTTCCAAATTTGAACAGGCAACAGGTTAATTAAAACTGAACAGGCTTTCAAACTCAGAGAGAGACCAGCAAGTTAAAACAAACCCAGAAACTCAGCTGGGGGTGCAAATGGACCAAGAGCTCTGATTTCTCCTTGGGCTTATTAGATCTCTTTCCTTGTGAAAGTTTTATGAATCTTGAGTGCATTTAATGGACTATCTTGGCAGGGGTCTGTCTTAGTGACAGTTCTATTTTAAAGATGATGAATGTCCACTGTAAAAATTCATTTTCCTTCTTCCTCCTGACTGAGAGAGGTATTGATAAAACCCAGATGAAGCCTTCAGAACTAATTATCATAGGCTTTCAAAATCTTTGTAAATAAATAAATTTCCCTATTCCTATTTCTTTTGCACACACCAAGTATGGTAAAAAAATGAGAGATTTGGGTTAAAGATTAGTACTGAGTTTAAGATGTAATGACCTAACTGTGGTGGACACTGTGCTGAACCATTCAGTGATGAATATACCTGGAGAAAGAAGCCGAATTCATTGGAAATGTCATTGCACAAGAAGGAGCATTTATGTCTGTGACTTTTTTATCAGGTGGAGTCCTGGTTCATCAGCAATTCTTGCTTCTTGCTGCATGAGTAGCAGTTCTCATGGAATTCTTTGGGTTGGAATGGACCTTAAAGCCCACCCAGTGCCACCCCTGCCATGGCAGGGACACCTCCCACTGTCCCAGGTGCTCCAGCCCCAGTGTCCAGCCTGGCCTTGGGCACTGCAGGGATCCAGGGGCAGCCACAGCAAATCTGGGCACCCTGTGCCAGGCTCTCAGTAAGAAAACAATCTAAAGAAAACAGAATTCCCCATGGTAATCTCCTTAAGATCAGGAAAAGAGCAACTCCCAAGTGGCAAGACAATGGGCTGTCAGTGAATTCTCCCAGCCCTGCTTTCTGTGATGCTGAGGGCCAGCATTCCAAAACATCTCCATTCTCATTTTGCCTCGGAGAATTCGGTAACTCCAAAAATAACCCAAAACTTCGAATGGGAGGTGCATTGTACTTATATTTCTCCTGTGCCGAACCTGGCAGAGGGAGCAGCACCTGAGCGACCCTCTGGGGCCAATCCATGTCGTGGAATGCCGGGAGCTGCGAGCCCTGCTCTCCCCTGGCCGGGTCCCAGCACCAGGCAAAGGAAGAGCAGGCAGGAATTCGCACATTCCCGCTCGGATTAATGCCGCGGTCCCGCTGCGCCTCAATGGGCCGGGCTGGATTCGGAGCTCTGCTGGGGAGGGAGAGCTGCTCATTCCTCTGAGCTGCTGGGGAGAAGTGACACAGAGAGCAAAGGAGGGCGGGGGTACAGAGCCCCTGATGCCTCAGGTTTGGCTTTTCTATTTTCACACTCTGAGCTGCTTTACTGTGTGGGTCTGGGTTCACATGAGGGGATGCTGAGCTCTGTGCACAGAGCAGGGAGACAAAACAATTCCTGCTCCAGCTGGGCACCAAGGACAAATGACCCAAATCTCAGCCCCAGAGCACAAACCCCGTGGGCTGGAGAGAGAAAAACAAGCAGGGTGGGACTGCAGGGGCTAAAGCTGGAATGGGACAATGAACTGCAAGGTGCAAATGGAGCAGAGCTGATCCCAGGGACAGAGCCCGTGCCCGCTCGTGCATTTTGGGGCCATTTTGGTTCATCTTGGGTGCAGCCCTGGCTGGGCTCTGGTGCTGCCAAAGGTGGATCCATGGAGGAGATCCTGTGAATAAATCCCTGCTTTATTCTGTACCTCCATCTAGTCTCTGCTCTAGGGCAGCCTGCACAAGGCATCACTCCTTCTCCCAGGTGGGCTCCAGAGGAACAGGGAAATTCCAGGCTCCAACCCCTCAGCAGCTGCCTCAAACTCTCCTCCCCAGCTCCCTCCTTTCCAGGCTGGACAATAATTAAATATCAAATTATAGCACTCTTTTAAAAATGTGAGCAAATGTAGGAGTGGTGGGAAAGTTCTGGAGGTGTTAAACTTCCCAGAAACTCATCCCAGACTTTGAAAGTCTCTCAGGAATCTGATTAACCAGGTACCTCAGCACTGTGTGCAAATGTGCGTGGAAATTCTTACTCTAATTATTCAAGGCCAGCTTGGACTTCCAGCCTGGCCTGTGGAAGGGTCCTTGCCCTTGGAACTGGATGAGCTTTAAGGTCCTTTCCAACCCAAACCATCCCAAGATTCTATTCCATGATTCTGTGAAGGTTTTCGTTCTGAAATCTAGTGTGGTGACTCTGAGAATATTTACATAACACATCCATAAGTATAAATGCAATAAACAGAGCAAACAGCAACTGGCATCTGGATTATTTGACCAATTATAAATAGGAAGCACAATTCTGAATTTTGCACTGAAAAAAATTCACAGCAGACACATTTTGATCATACTGTAGCAAGGAAATAAATGAAAATTAATAATTTTAAACACTGTTATATTTGAAATTTATGTACAGACAGTGTGTAATCCACCTGCAACATTTCCTCTTTTTTAACATATTGGTATTTGTAGATTCAGATTAAGTGGATTTAATAATAGATTAAATAAATTTAGACTAAATAGATTTAAATTAAATAGATTTAGATTAAATAATATTTTCCACTATTTCTTTTACCTTTATGTTTCTCCTGAGTTCTGAAGAATCAAAAAGCTGCTGCAGCTCTACAAGAAGAATTCCTGATGTAACAGCCATTCCTGCAGTTCATAACTACTCTGGCATTAATGAAGCTTTTAATTACATCACTGCTCTTCTGCTGAGATGCTCAGAGACCTAAAAATGAAAAATTTGATTATATTTTCAAAGTTTAAAATGTTATAGCTGGAAATCTCTTGGAGGTTTTTGTGGAAAAGTTCCCTCTGCTAACTGCTAGTCCCACCATGGTGTCTGGAATTTCTGTAGCATCATCTCTGTGAATATTCCAGAGTTCCCTGTTTGTTGCCTGGGTGATCAGGACTGGATTTACTGGGGGCAAAGAGAGCTGCACATGCAAAGCACCAGTTCCATGTGCCACAGGGAGCTCTCAGTGACACCTGCCAGCAGCAGAACTGTTTCTCCATCCCTTTTCCCCACCCTGTGGATATGTTCTGCCTTATTCATAGAAATTCCTCATCCAACACCAGGACAGGGTAATCAAGTGATGGGCCAGGGCTGGAACCAGTGAATTTCCACATCCAGTTCCTGCTCTCACAGTCCTGATTTTACTGCATTAAAGTCACTTGCCAGGACATTGACATTTCCTTCCATTTCTTTACAGTTATCCAGAACAGCTCCTTAGAAGCACTGCTGTGCTTCTAGTTTGAAAGCCTGTGCTCATTTATTTTACTTCTTTTCTAACAATACCAGCTAAAAATGTCCCCATCAGAATGTAGAACCCACTGTTAGGGGTATTTGTCACCTGAAATGATTCAGCTGTGGCCATCAGTGCTGAATGCTGGAAAAAGGATCCAGTCAAACAAACTGGGGGAAATTTGAAGGGCTCTTTTATGCACCAACAAGGCTGAGAGCTGCAGTAGGTGAGCCCAGCTCAAAAAGATTCTGAATCAAAGGAACTTTCCCGTGCCGTAGGGGTTCCAAGGAAGCTTTTTCCTTGAGAATCCCAGCCCTCCCTCTCCAGCCCAGCTGAAGGGCTCCCTGCCGAGCCAATGTTTCTCACACTCAGCTCAATGAAACCAAGGCTCTCAGGGGGAAGATGATCCAAGTGCCCTGGAGAGGAGAGGTAACCCGGGGGGGCTGCAGAAACCAAACCCTCCCACCAAGCCTTTAGAATGTACCTTAGCACTTCACAGGCTGCTCTAGCTCTGATTTTCATTTTCCCCTCTTTTTCTGGCTTCACTGGTTCATACCACAGACATAATTTTTAGTGCACCAAACTCAGCAAAATATGTTACCAATAACTAAAATTATTATGAATATACCAAGGGATTATGTGCAAATCAAGGGTAAAACAATTCCAGTCTGAAGAGGCCACAGAATTTTCACAAAAATCTATTCATTTTTAATCATGATTCCATTTGAGCTGTAAATATTCACATAGGGGTTACCAGCAGGAGTAAAATAAGATACTTGATGTGTAAATCCATGGGTTCTTAGAGACTGGGGGGTTGCAGCCCTGATGTTTGCCAGAGGCTGAGATGCTGAAGTGATTTTTTGGAACCCCATTTCTGTTCTGTCACTGCAAAATGTGAATTCACATGGTACCAATTACTGGATCTTGGACAAAACAAGTAGCAGTGAGAAGAAACCCCTGTGGTTTTTATGAGAATAGTAAGTAGAAGTCAAGAAAACACTTCATGCCAAGTGGATCAGGAAAACAGGAACTGGAGGAGGATTTTCTGGTATCACTGTAGCATCTTGTCTGTGATTTTCTATGTATTGTTCCTTAATACTCAGTTTTATTGCTGAAACTTTGCACCATAATTCAAGGCAGAGATATTTTACAAATCATGGCAAATTTCATGGAGTTCAAAGCTCAGAAATGAGGTTTTTGTTTTCAAAAATGTGGTACATGATTGTAAAACTATCCAGCTTTGCTGAGGACTTTGCTGACGCAGAGTGAGGCTACTAGCTAATGGGGTGCCCCAGCTCCCACAAGGAGGGTCAGACTCTTCAGGCAAACTTATTTATCCACCAGGATCCTGGAAAAGTGCAGAAGAGGGAACAGAAAACCACTTGCAGGGCTTTTCCCCCTGATTTTGGTACTGTATCGCTCTGGCCTCTTTCTGTGGTGAGCAAATCACAGTAAATGGTATTTTTATCCTTTTATATATTACATGCTTGCAAAAATTGCTGACAGAAACTGCCAACAGGCTGCTCTAATCACTATAATGCTGCTTCACTGGCAAAAAAAAAAAAAAGCCTTTTTGCTTTAACCCAGACCATCTGCTTTGGGGGCTTTTAATGATGCAACTACGCTGGCATTTACAGAATGAAAACTTCTCTGCTGTGACCTCAGAGTGGGGGATCAGCTCCAAGGGGATGGGAAGGAAGGAGGGGGATGTTGAACTGGTCTGAAGGAGACAAGAGATGCATGAGGAAGGTGTGGAGCTGCAGAATTGGAACACATCTAACCTCAATTCTTCTTTCAAGCAATGTTTTCCCGGAAACAAACGCGTCACGTCCCCCCAAAGGTGCTGTGAGTAACAGCAGCTCCTACAGCATCGATAGGATATTTACTGAGTGATTCAGCCCCTTCCTGCAGTGTTTATCTGCCTGCCCTGACCACATCCAGTCACCAATTACTAGCTGGGAATGGCCTTACAAACCCATGGGCAAGGCACTCCAAAGCTCGGCACGGCCTGAGGCTTTGGTGTCAGCGCCCGGTGCCAGGGGTTTGCACAGGGGAATAAATCCATCAGCGCTTTCCTGGAGTTTGCAACTGAATCTGCAGCTCCTCTCACCCACAAAGAGCTTTTGGATTACCTCAGAACACTCTTGGTCAGGCCTTTGAAGCAGGGAGCAGCAGATCTTCACACAGTTGCTGCATTTCAAACTGTACAAGAGCAGCTGCTCAGAGGATTCACATACCTGGGCAGCTAAAACCAACAGGTCTGGGCCCATGAAAGTCATTTTGCTTCCAATTTGGCTATCATCACCACTTACCTGCATTCTCACAATAAAATTCTGTTCTTTACGGTTCTCACCAGTGCAATTTAGGACAGACTGGCCCTGCTACAGGGAATTGTACACCCTATTAATTCTGTACACACTGTTAGTTATGTACACGTTATTAATTATGCCTTAATCAGAAGATGTTCCTCTAAGATAATTCTTCTCTTTTTGCTCTGTGCACTTTTTGCAAGAGTAAGGCAAACCAGAAACTCACATTTCTCAGTGATGGAAACAAGAGGACACATTGTTTGTCTTCTCCAAATCAGCTGTGGTTCCACAATTGGAGTTATTATGGGATTATTCTTGGGATTGTCAGCTCTTTGTGGCAGCAAGCTGAGAAGCAGGGAAGGCTAAACTGGAGTTTAAAATACTGTGATACTGGTAAATGATGTGGAAAATAACTGTGGCTAAGGGTTTGATGCTAATACATAATTTTTGAGAGGTGTTGTAATACAGCTGCTGTCTCATACTGCTGTGATGAACAAATAGTGCACAAAACTTCCATGACTCAATGGACCCTCATCTTTTGGCACAGCTGGGGAAGACATCCCTGGATCTCTGTCTGGGGATTCATAAAACCCCAAATCACCCAAAATAAGAAGCTGAGTAGTATGGGAGCATATGATAAAACCCTCAGGGGGAATGGCATTTACTTACTGAGGGTCAGGCTCCCACCTTCTCCTGTATCCTCCAACTACTTCATTTAACTCCTTGTGTTCTCTTGGATCTTCCAGCAATTAAAATAAATAATCTTCTTAATATTTCATATCAAATCCAGACTCTCCCTCAGCACACCCACCCAGGCTCAGCTCTTCCTTTGGGGTAGATGCAAACAAGTGAGATTCTCACACACATCAAGATAGAATTACTGTCTTATCAAATTTGTTTTGAGTCAAATCTATTTTAGAATGATGTAAGTCCTGAAAAACGCTGCAGGACTGTCCAAGTCTGTTAGCACTTCTAAGTAAACAAAAAAACCCTGTTTTAATTTAGCCCAATTTCCAGGCCACCATGGTCAGAACCCAACTAAAAGCTCTTTGGGCACTAAAAAACAAAATCTAAATATGAAACAGAAGCTCCACAAGGAGGAGGGCTCTGTGGGAACCCTCCTGCCTTTGGTGTGACAATCCAAAAAGTGTGTTCTGGTTTCCCCCAGCATCCGGTGCACTCCAGCAAAGTTTCTAAGTTTAAGCTTCATTCAAAGCTTCAGTGTTCCTTAAATGGCACAGCTCAGCTTGGCTGGCAGGGCTGCAGCTCATGGTAAAGGAAGCCACCACCACATGAACGTTTTCCCTAAATGCTGCTCTATATAGTCTCAATGCTCAGCTCAGGAGTGGCTAAAATAAGCTCCTGAAATAACAACTTCAAACACTACACAAGGCTGCAGCCTCTCACAGGGGCTGGGTTTGCCTACCTCAGGGTGCCTGAAACAAAGGATGCTCCATGCCTTGACAGGAGAGCAAGGCTGAGCCCAGCTGGAGGACTAACATAAGTCAATTAGGATCCGTTGGCTCTTAATTAGAGGATTTGTTATTTATCCCAGGCTGCCTCCCGGTACCAACTGGTGGCTGACGCCTTCTCTCTGGGATAAACAGGCACTCAGAGATGTGGGGGCTGTTTCTTTCTCCTTTAATCTGAGCAAACAGCATTTAACTTTCATGAGAATGAAATCAAATTACTCTTCTAAGCCTGAGTGAAAACGCCTGTTGTTACATACAGCAAGTTCTGCCTGTGACACTGATTCTATCTGCTGGAAAACCTGTAAAATAATAAAGAATCAGTGATACATTTAGGCTGGAAAAGAGCTTTGAGGTCATCAAGCCCAACTGTTAAACCAGCGCTGCCAAAGCCACCACAATATAGGCCAAGAAACTAACAGCAAATGGTATTTATAGGAAATCTGCACATTAAAATCACATATAATGAAATTGCTATGCAACATCAGTGATTCAGAGATGTCTCCTATGGAAGCCTAACAATTATGGAAAATGAAATAAGCATGAAAATATAATTGGACAAGAGTCACTGATACATTCACAGAACAGAGAACTCAAAAATCTCATGAATCCAGGGAAATTATATGGGTCAAGTTTAAAAGGAGCCCAGAAACACCAGGGAGCCCAAATCTCACTTCAAACACATATCCAAAGTGTTTGCATCTGCAATTCCTCCTCCAGAAAGCTGAGCACCACCACCAACCATCTGAAATCCAGACTTCTTCAAATGTATTCTGCTTTACATGGATTTCTGTCACCACTCCTTCCTTCCCCGTTACCACCTGCACCACAGAGAGCACAAAAATTCACATGATATCCCACAGGAAATGCAAAAGATCTCTGTAAAGCTGCGCAGTGACTCTGTCTGCTCTTCAGCTCTTCACAAGTTTCTCAAAGTGTTGGGAGAAAAGAGCTCTGGCTACACCAGGGAAGGAGGGGAGAACTAAAGTGAGCAACAGCCATCCCCAGAAATGCCCCAAAGCAGCCTGAAAGGTGCAGCAGCTGCTGGATTAATGCATGGGCTCCATCAGGAACCTCTTGTGGCTGGATCAGTCCCCATAACGTCTGCATCAATGGAGAGCTCAGAGCCCCTTGCAGGGCCTGAAGGGGCTCCAGGACAGCTGCAGAGGGGCTGGGGACAAGGGTGGAGGGACAGGACACAGGGAATGGCTCCCACTGCCAGAGGGCAGGGATGGATGGGAGATTGGGCAGGAATTGTTCCTTTGGAGGGCTGGCAGGCCCTGGCAGTGGTGACTCTGCAGTGTCTGTGCTGCCCTTGAGTGCTGCCTTTGATCAGGCAGAGCATCTCTGCCCGCTGCTCCCGGGGCTCTCCCTGGTCCAGCACAGACCTTCTCCCTGTCACAGGGCTTGGGACAGCCACAGGGACTCAGGCACATCCCCCGGGACAGCTGAAGCCACCCAGGGCAGCGGCACCTCCTCCCACAGCTCCACCTGAACTGAGCTTCTTGCCACAAGGGAGCACAGCACTGAAAAGTGTCCTGTCTGCTATAACTGTAAAAGGACAGCAAATATTATTTTAAATTATTATATCTCAGGAAATTTTAATTATTACCTTCAGAAATTTTTAATAACATATATAATGTATTTACCTACGAATTCCAGCCCATGCTGGATACTTTCACTCACGAACATATTAGTCATCCCTTAATTATTGCTACCCATCCTTATTAATATGTATAATACAGATAAAGAGCTCCCTGGCAGGGATGCATTTTAATGAAGGCACTGAAAGGCAACACACAGTAATTTCTAGAAGGTTGTGCCATGGTTGGCAGTAGCAAACCAAAGCAGCCCAGAGATGGGATGAGGTGTGGAAGGAGAAAAATCAAATGCGTTTCAAAATTCTAATGATAAACTGAATTTCAGAGATGACATCTGGGGCACAGGGCACACAAGGAAGGGGATACTCAGGGCACAGGACACCCGGGGCATGGGACGGCAGGGACAAAGGATGCACATGGCATAGGACACTCGGCGCACAGGACACCAGGGACAGAGGACACCGAGGGCACAGGACGCCGGGGGCGGGCCGCCCTGCGGAGCCGCCCCGACCGGCGGGCGGGGACCGGACGGGGTAAGGAAGGGGCGGTGGCGGCAGGGTCGGTGGAGCCGCGGCGGGCGCGGGGCGGGCGGGGAGTGGGGCCCGCGGGGGTCGCGGAGCTCCGGCCGAGGGGCCGCGGGCCCGCGCTCCTTACCCGGCCCGGGCGGCCTCGGTGCCGGCCCCGCCGCGCTCCGCAGGCCCGGCTGGGCCCGCCCGGCCCGGCGCGGAGCGGGGCTGTCCCCTCGCGGCGGCCGTGGCACGGCAGGGACCGGGGGTGTCCCCTCACGGTCCCCGCGGGTACAGGGGTGTCCCCCTCACGGCCCCCGCAGGAACCGGGGTGTCCCCTCACAGCCCCCGCGGGAACAGGGGCGTCCCCTCACGGTCCCCACAGAGGCCGGGGGTGTCCCCTCATGGTTAGCGCGGGTACAGGGGCGTCCCCTCACGAACCGCGCGGGAACCGGGGTGTCCCCTCACGGTCCCCGCAGGAAAATGGGGGGTTCTCTCCCGGCCCCGCAGGAACAGTGGGTGTCCCCCTCACGACCGACTGGAGCCAAAGTGGCTCCTCATGACCCCCGTATCAAAGGGGGAAGCAGGGGTGTCCCCTCACGACTCCTGCGGGAAGACGGGAGTCGGGAGTGTCGCCTCTCCACCCTCGATGCAGGGCTGGAGTCAGGGCGTCCCCTTATGTCCCCTGCGGGAACAGAGGTGTCCCCCTCACGGCAGAATGGAGTCAGGGCGTCCCCTCATGTCCCCTGCGGGAACAGAGGTGTCCCCCTCACGGCAGAATGGAGTCAGGGCGTCCCCTCATGTCCCCTGCGGGAACAGAGGTGTCCCCCTCACGGCAGAATGGAGTCAGGGCGTCCCCTCATGTCCCCTGCAGGAACCGGGGTGTCCCCTCACGGTCCCCGGGGCAGGGCAGGCACCGGCGGTGCCCTCTCATGGCGGAATGGAGTAAGGGCGTCTCCTCATGACCCGCGCCCGAGGCGAAGGGGCCGCGCTGCCACCCAGCAGGAGGAACCTGCTCTTTAATTCCTATCACTCGTTTTCCCTCAGTTCTGGGGCGATGTGGAGCCCGGGCCTGCTGTGCGCCCTGGGCCGGCGGCTCCCCGGGCCTTCCGTGCCACTGCGGCCCCTGACCTGCCTGTTCCAGAGTGAATATCGGGAGAAAACCCCGATCCACCTGCTCCAGAGCGAATATCGGGAGAAAACCCAGATCCGCCTGCTCCAGGAGGAGTATCAGGAACAACCCCCGATCTTCCTGCTCCGGAGGGAATATCGAGAGAAAACTCCGATCTGCCGGCTCCAGAGGGAATATCGGGAGAAAACCCCTTTCTGCCTGCTCCAGAGGGAATATCGGGAGAGAACCCCTTTCTGCCTGCTCCAGAGGGAATATCGGGAGCTGCTGCTGCCGAGGCAGCGCTGGGGAAGGACACAGCACATGCCTCCCCGCCGGTTTTTAAGTGATAAAACCAAATCTAGGCGCCATCCCAAAACAGTCCCAGTTCTAGACGGACGTGTCCCCGCCGTGTACCGACATGTGTTCCAAGAGAATTTAAGGAACAGCGAGGCTGTGATTAAAAGGTAATAAAGCGGTTTTGTGGGGTTTTTAGAGCGTTGCTATTTGTGACATGGTGTAAGAGTCACTCACGGGCACTTTAGGGATTTTTATCATGGGACAATACTTGCCCCATGGAGCAATGTAGCTGCTCAATCCCTGGAAGGCCAGGTTGGACGGGAGTTGGAGCAGCCTGGTGTTCCTGGATGAGCTTTGAGGTCTCTTACGACACAAACCAGTCCATGAAATGTTGACTGAAATACCCAAGGTGCAAACTATTTGAAACAGTGCCATGTGTTGTTTTGCACATATTGCCAAGAAATACTTTTTCCAGACCTACGTAACATTTGTTGCGTGTTGCATTTTGAATGCAAAGACGTAAATGGTGACACACTCCTGACAGAGTAGGGGATGGGTGCTGCTGTCCATCATCATTTACAGATAAAACGACAAATGTGTTTTATGCGTTCGTCCCGAAAGATCAGATGGCAAAATTGCAAAGGCCTTTGTTCAGGGGAGTAATCCACGAGCTGGAAGCAAAGCTTTGGAAAACACACTGTGCCCTCCTGTGGTGGCATTGAGGACATGAGTAAAATCCTTTTCCTTCGAAGTTTTTCCAGACTCCATTGTGTGCAGGGAGCCCACCCAGATCACAGAGTCACACCCAAAGCTCTTGGCTGGATTATTCCCAAGAACAGGTGGAACATGGAGGCTCATGCTGAATTAGGACAGGCACATTATGATAGCCTCATTATTATATATTATATTATTAGCTTTGTTAAACAGTTTTTTGGATAACAAAAGTGAAACGTTTGCTTTAAATAATAGACCTTTGCTTTTTACTACACCTTGGAAAAACAATAATCTGAAAATGTGAATTTATCTTAATTTTCATGCGATTTGTGTGAAAACTGTGCAATATATTTAAGCTCAATCTGCTAAAGGGTAGCTTGTAAGGAAAATGGTTTGGGTCAGGAGGGCCCTCAAAGTCCATCCAGTGCCACCCCTGCTATGGCAGGGACACGTCCCACTGTTCCAGGTGCTCTAAACCCTGGCTTTGGGCACTGCCAGAGATCCAGGGGCAGCCACAGCAAAGCTGGGAATTCTATTCCAGGGCCCGCCCACCCTCACAGGAAACAATTCCTAGTTCCCAATGTCCCATCCATCCCTGGGAGCCATTCCCTGTGTCCTGTCCCTCCATCCCTGTCCCCAGCCCCTCTGCAGCTCTCCTGGAGCCCCTTCAGGCCCTGCCAGGGGCTCTGGGCTCTCCCTGGATCCTTCTCCTCTCCAGGTGAGCACCCCCAGGTGTCCCAGCCTGGCTCCAGAGGGGCTCCAGCCCTGCAGCAGCTCCATGGGTTCCTCTGGACAGGGCAGGATGAGCTTCTCATCCACCAGCACCCCAAATCCTCCCGATCTCCTGTCCATCCCTTCTCCCACAGCCCGTGTTTGTGTTTGGGATTTTCCCAGCCCAGGGCCGGACCTGCACTGGGCCGTGTCGAGCTCCTGAGGCTCCTCCAGCCGCAGCTCTCCCCTGTCCGTGTCCCTCTGGAAGCCATCCTCCCCTCCAGCGTGTGACCGCAGCTTCGTTCCCGTGAGCGAAACTTTGGATTTTCCCCATCAGGTACTCGGAGCTGCTGGAGCGGGTGAAGGAAGGAGGGGGAGCAGACGCCGTCCTGCGGCACACGCAGCGCAACAAGAAGCTGTTCGTGCGGGAGCGCCTCCGGCTGCTGCTGGACGATGCGGATTTCCTGGAGCTGTCCCCGCTGGCAGGGCTGCACATGCCCTACGGGAATGTCCCCGCTGCCGGCTGCCTCACGGGTAACGGCGTGCTGGGGGCTCTGCGAGAGGGAAACGGGGGGGAAAGGATGCATGGAATGAAGGTTATGGGGTATTTTGGCATCTGAAGTGCTTTCCTAGGAAAAGTGAACGCTGGTTTTGTCCAGTTCTTATTCCCAGCAGGGAGGAGTTCAGCCACTGCTGTTTTACCGTAATGGGAGAAGCTTTTGAAAGAACAGTTTTTAATTTCTTCTAGATTTAGTAATTCCACTTACCACTCACTAATTTTTGTCTCAAAAGATGTAGGGTGATGTGTCAAATCAGCTGTTGCCTCTTTAAGGAGAGAGGACAAAGTTACTGTGAGAGACAGGAGCTGTGACATACATTTGGAAGTGTTTTTCAAATCACAGACAATTGCATTTTCTATGCAGACATTGTCTCTTTAAACTGGAACAGCTCTTCAAAATGAAATTTCAATGAAATTCAATTTCATTCAATACCAGCGAAATTGCATTTTGAAGAGTGGTTTCAGTTCAAAAAGTAGCTAGAAGTACAGTATGAAAACCCTTTTTATCATCACAGATTGTTATGCTTTTCAGTTTTATAGGGGTAATTTTTAATTGCCTTCCCTTTTATCTCAAGGGATAGTTACAGTGTATTTCTTTCTGTTACATTGTCACCAGAAGTAAGTAAATTTATTTGAGGTTTTTCTGTCATTTGGATTATTTTTTAAATACTGTCATTCCAGAGAAGAGTGTAGATTTCTTCTCTGTGTGGTATTTTCATATTAATTTGGAGCTTCTTGATGTAGCATTACTGAGAAAAACGCCTGAAAAAGTTAAAAGGTTTGCCCCCCTTGCTTTACCTATTGCTTTAGAGAGCCCTGATAACTATCTGTGGTACTGCTTGCAGGAATTGGCAGAATCTGTGGGATCTGGTGTGTCTTCTTTGCGGGTGATGCCACTGTGAAAGGAGGAACCCTTTACCCAATTGGAGTGAAAAAGCAGCTGAGAGCCCAGGAAATTGCCATGGAGAACAGGCTGCTGTCTGTGCACCTGGTGGACAGTGGGGGAGCCTTCCTGCCCCTGCAGGTACTGCTGGCACTCTGCAGAGCACAAAATATCAGTGTTTATTTCAGCACCTGGGCTAGCCCTGCACCTCCCACCTGAGCAGAGCTTGGAAACTCCAGTGAGTGTGCTGAGCTGCTTTTGTGTCTGATAAAGTGGGAGGTGTCTAT
Organism: Ammospiza nelsoni; assembly: GCF_027579445.1. Taxonomy (NCBI): domain Eukaryota; kingdom Metazoa; phylum Chordata; class Aves; order Passeriformes; family Passerellidae; genus Ammospiza; species Ammospiza nelsoni. Next base: position 35,445,956 of record NC_080641.1, read on the forward strand.
TTTCACTCCAGAGTCTCTAAAGTGTTCTGTATTTTATTGTCCTGTTTGTGCCAGTGGTGCACTAAGCTCTGTGGCCTTTAAATGTAGAGTTTTTGCAAATCTGACTGCAAAATAAGAATGTGAACAGGTTCTTCTATGAAATGCAGAGATCATCCTGTCATAGAGACTGTAGTTGTTCTCTCTCCAGCGGAGGGCAAGCACACAGGAGAAGTTACCTGGAATTTTAAAGTTAATTAAAGTTATTAAATTTTAAAAGTTACCTGGAAGTTAACCTGGAATTGTATCCAAAACTAAGCAAAAAATGAAACTGCCAAAGGGATTTCACAGATGAAGTAGAACTACCACCCTTCCCTTCTCCACATTTACGGTCAGTTTGTGTAGAATATATTGATTTCAGAGAAAAGTCACAAAACTTAACTTGTGCTTTCAAAGCAAATAGGTATTTTTGGGGTATTTGACAACGTATAAAGGAATAAATACCATAATGAATGCTGTATATGAAATATATGAAATATTAATCAGGAGTGATTATTGATGGGGACCTTCCCAGTGTCAGTTTTGGTGTGTTTGGGAATGAATGGAGTAAAGAGGAAGCATCAAGTTTTGTAGTTACCATTAAAAATCCCTTTTTCTTTTCCCTGCCCCTCAGTCAGAGCTGTTTCCTGACAAGATGCATGGTGGCAGAGTTTTCTACAACGAGGCAATCATGTCTGCCATGGGAATCCCTCAGGTACAGTGGCATGGGGGGTGCAAGGGGGTGTAGGGAACGTGTAAATGGGTAGTAAAATTTCTGGTTTGTTCCCCAAGTGCTGTGATTTAGCACTTTGTGCGTTTCTGAAACAACTTTGGGCTTGGCTTTGCCTTTCCTGTCCCCTGTCCAGCACTGCTGTGTGTGTGTCCCCTCAGGTGGCCGTGGTGTGTGGCTCCTGTGTGGCTGGAGGTGCCTACGTGCCCACCATGGCCGAGGAATCCGTGATCATTGATAAAATTGGGATGCTGTTCCTCGCTGGGCCGCCCCTGGTGAGAGCTGCCACGGGAGAAGATGTCTCTCCTGAGGAGCTTGGAGGAGCCAGGCTTCACTCACAGTAGGTGGAGATTTCTCAAAAGCAGGGAATTCAGCACGCTCAGCCTGAAAGGAATGTGAATTGGCATTTCAGAGCAGGGCTGAGAGTGGAACCTGTGCTTACACTGGCTTGCCTTCTCAGGTTCAGGGGTTTGGGTTAAATTAGCCAAATGGAAGTAAAACGAGGTTATTGATGGGGTGAGGCAGGGACTGGACAGGTTGGATTTGGATCTCTATTGTTCCACATACTTCTTGAACGACTTCAGGCAAGTAATTTCCTCTGTGCCTCACAGGGAGCAGCTACAGAAAAGGGATGCTATCTCCTCTTTTCCAAGTGTTTTCCAGAATACACATATTTAACCCAATTATGCTACATGGAATACATTCCTGTCCTTGTATCTTGGCTGCAACCACTTAGTTTGAAATAATTCCTGAAGTTTGCTTTCCTCTTTTCCCTTTTGATATTGTCTGCAACAACAGCATCGCAAAAAATAAATCCCAAGGTCTTTCTTTAATCCAGATAAACACAAAAGTCATGGGGAAGATCAACTCCTTACTATGAATTTGATTTGGGATTGGACTGCCCAGAAATTCCACTGAGTGACTGCTTTCAGCTCATTCATACAGAAACAAATCACACAGTATTTCCACAGGGCATTTGGAGACTCTCAGCTCTTTTCCTAGAGTTTGGGTTTTCTCTCAGGATATAGAACTCATTAATTCAATGCTAATTAATGTCTCTCTCTCCCAGAGTCAGTGGCTGCAGTGACCATTTTGCACCCTCAGAAAAGGAGGCCTATGAGTGCATTCGTAATATTGTCTCTACCTTAAACTGTGAGCCGGTGCCAGAGCAGGACAGGGAGCCTGACAGTCCCTTGTACAGCCCTGAGGAGCTCCTGGGCCTGGCACCACTGGCTTACAGCTACACTCTTCCTGTCAAACTGGTAAGGGAACAGGGATTTCATTCCTGCATCCTTCACTCTGCTCTGTCCCACAGCTCCAGGTGTTATTCTGAATTATTACCTCATCTGTTGCCAGCCTGTCTTAAGCCTGAAATAAAGCAGGATGGCAACAGTTCTGTGGGATTATAGAAAATATTTAATTTTGTTATTAAAATATTTATAAGAAATAATTTATATTTATTATAGAATATTTAAATGTTTATTATAAAAACATTTAAATACGTGAAATCCTGCTGGAGATAAAATAATCCAGATTGTGCCAGTGTTGCCCAGCTGATTCCATGCACTGTTGGGATGCTTGCTTTATGTCTTGCACTGTGTTGGCTGCCTTGAGAGCATACACCCCTTTCATGTCTGTGTTTCCTTTCCCCTGCCTTTTTGTTTTTTCCCCCCAAACATTCAAATAATGTAAAAGAAATGGTGAAATGATTGACTGAAAAAACAACACAGCTCAAATCACACTTGTTTGACGTTGGGATGGAACTAAAGCTGAAGCAGAGACGTGCAGAGCTGCCCACGCTGCTTCCTTTGTGTTCTACATGAGATTTTGTCTCCAAGGATGTGAATGCAGTACCTTTTCCAGTAGTAAATCCCTGCACTTGAGGGAATTGACTGTAGAAAGCTTTGAAGGCAGCTTTTAACTGTGTTGGAGAGAAGCATGAGCAATATCAACCAAACATTTCTTACGCACAAAATCTGAAACTGCACACACTGGGGTTTGGTTTTTGCTTTTTTACATTTTTATGCACAGGAACAGCTGTGCTTTGTAAAACTAAAATAATTTTGGAGTTGGCCTTTGTCTTAAAATACACAGTTGGTAATTAAACTAAACACAAATTGGATGGTTTGTGCATATTGAGCATTTAGCAAGTCACCCAAAGACCCTCTGTGCTCATCTTGCATAACTCAGGTCTGCTGCTGTTTGAACAGAGCATTTCTTTTAGCAGAACTCTTCTATTTTCACCTCAAATTCTCTAGTAAAGTCAAGTCTGTGTATTTGTTTGCAGATCCTGAGCCGGCTGCTGGATGGAAGCAGATTCCAGGAATTCAAGGCTGCCTATGGGACAACATTGGTGACAGGATTTGGCCATGTGGGAGGGTATGGCTGGGAACATTCCCCATCCAAATGGCTGCACATGCATTTCTCAACAGCTTTTGTGGCCTCAGCAGGTCCCACACCACTCCAGCCATTCCTAGGGCTCAAGAGGGAGAATCATGGAATTGCTGAGGTTGGAAAGGACCTCTCAGATCATGGAGTCCAACTGTCCCTGTTTGTTCTGTAGGCACTTGGTGGGGATAGTGGCCAGCAATGGGGAGCTGGCTCACGATGCTGCTCTCAAGGGCAGCCACTTTGTCCAGCTCTGTGGCCAGAGGGGAATTCCCATCCTCTTCCTCCAAAACACTGCTCCACAGCCAGCAGGGCCTGCAAGCATCTCACAGGTATGGCATGTTTGCTTCGATGCATTTCCAACAACTCCGAGTTCTTGTTGGGCCTAAAGTTACATTTTCAGAATTATTAACGGTTAGGAAAACTGTTTCTTTAACCACTCTTGATGAAGCTTTGTAATGACTTTGCTAACAGAAAGATTTAAGAACATTCTCACTTGAATTTTAAGCAGGCCTGGATGATGCTGGTATAAAATGATACTGTTCAGTTAGCAAGGCAAGCTGGAAAGTTTGGTATTTGCAGTGCTTTTTGACATTGAAATACAGGTTATTGATTCCTCTGCTTACTCTGCACTCTAGAAAATTGGCTATTTCTCTTTTGAAAGTGAAGGCATTAAAGCCCAGTAGGATTTGTCCTAGGCTAAGGAAAGTAAAACCTCCATCAGATCCCAGATCTGTTTCTGCAGAATTGTAAATAAATAAATAATTTAGAAATACAAGTTTGTTGGGAATGAAGACAATCTAGAATAAGGTCTTAAAGGATCTAAAATATCTATTTTTATTCCAGGCAGAGGCTCATTCCAACAGGCTGAAGGCCCAGGCCTCCATGATGGCTGCAGTTGCCTGTGCTGCTGTTCCCAAAATAACCATTGTCATTGGAGGCTGTTTTGGGAGTGACAGCTACGTCATGGTATGGGTGGCAGCAGCCCAGGGCTTGGGGACACACCTGTCACACTGCTCAAGTGTCACTGCATTTCTAAAACGCAGCTGGGGAACTGAGCTCTGAACTCATGTTTAAGTAAGAAATGCAACAATGCATGTGATTGCTGAGAAGCAAACATGGAAGAATCAAACATGGAAGTGCTTGGAATTCAAAATGAAATATTAAAATAGAAATATTGAAGGCAGTGGGGAGGTGGTGGTTCCTAGCACAGGGTGTCTGTCCTCATACAAATCCACCTGTGCTCCATCCCGCCTTGCCCTTGGTGGTTTCATCCCACAGACACGTCTTTATGATTCATCTCAGTGGGTTTGTTCTGTTTCTTTGGTTTTTTCCTTGCAGTGTGGGAGATCGTTCAGTCCAAACTTTCTGTTCCTGTGGCCCAATGCAAGAGTTGGTCTTGTGGATTCTCAAAATTTCCCCACAGTTCCACCAGCTGGGGACTGGACAGGAGAGGAACTGGAGCTAAAACAGCTGAAGGCAAAGTAAGGACATTCAGTATCAACCTGACAGGGATTTCATGGTTCAATTACCTACTTTTGTTCATCTTATAGAGCAACACATCCCGACAAATGAAACAAACATGGATCTACTGCAAAAATATTTTAGATTTCCACACAGTTTAATGTCTTTCTGTTAGGGTCTTCCTGTTACTCAGAATGGTCAGCTTTGTTATTTGCTGCTTTCTGACTCATTTTAACAGCAGTGCTGCCCATTCTCTTCAGATGGATGGATTTGCCTGTTTCATCTGTAATTTCTTTTCACTGCTCTGCTGTTTTTATTGTGCTTTTAAGCCTGTTCAGTTCTCTGCCCTCTCCAGGTTAGAGGAAGAAAGCAGTGCCTTTTACTCCTCTGCCAGGCTCTGGGATGATGGGATCATCCTACCTCAAGACACCAGAAAGGTGGGTTTTCCTTTTAGGCCATTTTGTTCTCCAGTCTCACAGTGGGTGAGCATGACTCACTCAGGGTTGGCAATGTGCTGAATCCAGACCTGGGGCTCCCACTTCTCACTCCATGGAATTTCTCTCTGTAATTCTCATCCTTGCTCTTCCCCATTAGTTTATTTAAAAAGTTTCTCTTGAATTGACCACAGCATTTCCTCACTGAGCCTCTCCTTTGAATTACCATAATTTGAATCTGCATCTGAATCCCTTTTTTTCCATATAACTACCCATATCTTCACTCTTTGGAGTTCAGGCTCCTCAGAATTCCTTTTGTTTCCAAAACATTCTTTTATCCTGGGATGTTGCTTTTTGCAATTTTCTCTTCCTGCTTTAAATTTGCTGTGTGCATTTGGGATGCTCCCCTGCCTTTTTATTGATTTGAAATTGGCAGAAATCCCTCCCTCCATTAGGTTCTTTCTGAAAGCTGCTGCCTTTGTTCTTTTATTTTTCCTTGTTAGATTGTTTATTAGCAATAAAAATCTTCTCTGCACTTCTGAAGTTTGTTTACTTGAAGATCTCAATCTGTCCTGGTTTCAGCTGGGGTTAAATCACAACACAACCCTTCTAAATATGGTGCCTATTTTTGGAACTATGTGGATGGTAAATATTTTCATGGAGTTTATGGGAACTTTGATAACAGAGAGCACCAAGAAGTTTCTTTAGTCCTGTAGCCCTGAAATTCCCACTTTATGAGCTACACATGAAAATAAGAGAGAGTTGAACTGTTAATTTTACCTTGTTCAGTGTTCCACAAACAGAAGGAACAAATAAAAATAAGCTCAGAACTAATGAGTTGTACTGGTTGGGTTTTGTTTTGTTTGAGGCTCATTGTTCATATTGGTTTTTGTTTTTAATTAGGTGATTGCCCAGTGCTTGGAGATCATGGAACAGAAGAAGTACCAGGCTGTGTCTCCCCGTCCCCATCCCATCATCAGGATGTAACTGCAGCCCCCTCAAACCAGAATCCTCTACCAGAACTCTGAGTATAGAGGTTTTCTAATGCTTTGATACCATTAATAAAAGTGTTGAACAATTGAAGACAAACAAGAATCCCCGATTTTGAATCTGCTGGCAGGAAGTTTTTATTCTCAACAATAACCTCTTTTAACATCAGCAGAAAGTTTATTTTGGGAGAAGGAAGGATTAAGCTAAACATCTGTAGCACTCTAAGGAAGCAAAGTCAGCCCAAGGGGTAACAATTGCTTGATTTTTTCATGTCCATGTTTTTACATGAAATCCAGAAATCAAGGACACTTGAACAAAAGAAAGGGAAAGGAGCAAACACACAAGGGAAGGTGTGCAGTTTGCAGCCTGGGTGAAGAACAAAACTCTGCCTGCCACCCTCTTGGGATTCCCAAAGCAGCTGTGGAAAACTGCACTGGGATTGCTCTGAGGGTACCACAGCAATGACCAGGATGGTGTTTCAATCCAGAATCGTTCAGTTTAGGCTAAAAATTCTCAACCATGTAACAGAGCACAGCCAGTTGTACACTATGTTACCACATGTAAAAGTGTTGAGGTTACTCTCTGCTCTTTCAGCTTCTTTTGCTCTGCTGCAGCTACAAAGTTTAATTTTGCATAAACAGAACCTCTCCACCACCCCCAACTTGTGGTTTAACTGGAAATGGTACCAAAGGGTGCATTTAAAAAAATACCTGATTAACCATTTTGAAGAATCATTGACAAGACTGAACTGCTTGATCTGAGTTAAGCAGCCCCACAAACGCAAAGGGCTGTGGAAGGAGTTTGGGTCACCTGTAAACGGAGGCTGCACCTTTGGGAGCTGGAAGAAGCTGTTTGTGCTCACGCTCTCTTGAAGAGCCCATGGAATGTCACAGGAATGTTCACCTCCACCTCGGCCCTGGCCACCTCGCTCATGTCTTTGGCGTTGAGGATGAGGAGGAAGGCGGGCTTGGGCCCCGCCCCCGGGCTGATCACGATGCTCAGCACCACCCCTGCAAGGTGAGAACACGCTGGGTGTGGCCCAGGTGGGTGTGGGCTGTGTCTGACCCCGGCTGGGCAAGGCGAGAGCAGCCCTGGCACTCAGGGCACCAGAAATCCCGGGAGAGTCATCCATGCTGAGGGACAGGGACACGGCACACGCTGCCCAGGGAAGCTGTGGCTGCCCCTGCAACTGCCCAAGGCCAGGTTCAAGGCTTGGAGCAACCTGGGACAGTGGAATGTGTCCATGCCCATGGCAGGGGGTGGAACGGGATGAGTTTTAATGTCCTTCCCAACCCAAAAATTTTATTACTATAGTTTTAGTTTTCCCGTGTTTCCTCAGAAATTTCCCACCAGTGTTCATACCAGTCCCATCTCAGCCCTGCAGCCAGCCTGGCACAGCCCTTCCCAATCCCAATCCCAATCCCAATCCCAATCCCAATCCCAATCCCAATCCCACCACCCCCAGCATTACCATCATCTTCCTCCAGCGCATCCGGGTGGGAAACGAAGATTGGCTCTGACGGGTAAGCATCTGGCTCCTGCCACACCCAGGTCTCCTTGGTTTTCACATTCAGCTTGCACAGCTAAAGGTGGGGACAGCACACAACCACAGAGCTCAGAAATGCTCCTTGTTGTCCCCAAATCGACGGCATCCCCCATTGGCTGACATTTACCCTGTCTGGGACAAAGTGGTTCAGCCCCAGCCCGTAGGTGTACGTGTACGGCTTCCCTCCGTACTTCCTGTAGTTGATCTGGGGGAACTCAAAGGCTACAAGGAGAAGTAAATGTGCATAAATGCTGAGGGTTAGGGGGACACGGCGTGCAGGCAGCACGTGGCTGCTGTGGCCTGGGGGAGCCGGGCTGGCATCGTACCGTGCCGTGGCCCCGAGAAAATCACCTCTGGCTCCAGCCAGATGGTCTCGTCACTGCGCAGCGTCGCCGTGGCCGTCGTGTAGGGCAGGGTGACCAGGTTCTTCCCTGTGTCAGCCTGTGACAAAGAGAAATAAATACCCAAGGGATTGGAGAAAAGTTGTGGATTATTTGCACAGAGCTGTAGCAAACAGCACTGAACAGGGAAGGCGGTGATGTGTGGCAGAGCCTCAGGAGTGGCAGGAGGCGACTGCTCCTCTGTGCTTGGCAGTGCTGCAAGAACTGTCCTGATCCTCAGCCTAAACACAGCTTCCCTCCCTGCTGGGGGCATTCAGGGGCTTCATTAAGCACTGCCACGTGGGCTTGCACTTCTCACTTGATCCACAGCCCAGTGAGCTCCGTGAGAGGCTCTGCTGACCGGTCCCCTGCAGCCCTTGGCCCACCCAGCAGCCACCACGAGCAGGGTCATGGAAAGGAACCCAGCAGCTGCCAGCCAGAGAGCTCTGTCTGTGCCAGGCTGGCAGCTCCAGGGACCTCACACCGAGGGCTGGAGGATTTAACCACACGTGCTTGGGCTGTGGCTGCTCCCTTCTGTGCTTTGAGCAGATCCGGTATTAACTGCTGCCCCACAGGCTCTGCCATGAATAGTAACACGTGGAGTCATCAAAGAGTTTGGGTTGGAAGGGACCATAAAGCTCAGCTCATTTTCCTCACCATGGGCAGGGACACCTTCCACTAGACCAGTTACTCAGAGCTCCATCCAGCCCAGCCTTGGACACTTCCAGGGGATGGAGCAGCCACAGCCTCTCTTGGCAGCCATATAAAATAAACTAGAAAAACATTGGTCAGCTAAAGAAAATACAAAGTTTCTCTGAAGGCCCATACTTCAGGTTTTCTCTCTTGATGAAAAGGTTGAATTTGAAGCAAGTGGGGCAGGAGCCTGGCAGGGAGAGGAGCAGCCTGCAGTACCTTGTCGATGCTCAGGGGCAGGACGTATCTGCGGGCCTCGGGCTGCGGCGCCTTCTCCGCCTGCCGCTTCACCTCGTCCCAGTTGGCCCGAAGGTTGGCCAGGTACAGGTAGTTGTAGACAAACTCAAACCTGCACCAAACAGACAAACACAGCTGGCCTTTGCAGGTGTGGGGGAAGTGTAGGTGGTTTTTGCCAAAAATTCATAGAAGCCTAGAATGGTTTGGGTTGGAGGGTTCTTAATGTTTATCTCGTCCCATCCCCTGCCATGGGCAGGGAGACCTTCCACTGTCCCAGAGTGCTCCAAGCCCTGTCCAACCTGGCCTTGGACACTGCATGGGGAAAAACAGAGTGACAGAAGCCCCAGTCCAGCTCCTCAGCAGAGCTGAGCTGTGTGTGCACCACAGCCCCTGTCACAAAAACCCAGCAACTGCTGGTGTTCAGCACAGGCACAGGAAGGGGCTTGGAGCAACCTTGCTCATGCCAGGGGGTGGAACAAGATGAGTTTATGGTCCCTTCCAACCCAAAGCAGTCTGGAATTCTATGATTCTGTGCCAGGATCAGCTCAGCTCAGGGTATCCTGGGTATGCAGCCAACACAGGGTTGAGCTTCATCATTTCAGTGCCACATTTCTGTGTTTACATGAAGAGCAGCATTCAAGCCTCACACACACCCTGATCATTGCAGCCCCAGGAGCCAGAATAGCATCAACCCTTCACCAATCACTAACATTTCTTAAAGATAAAAGTAAATAACAGATGAAATTTTTTTTTCCTGGAAAATGAGTGTCAAGCAGGCTCCCTGCACCTCTGGAGAGCTCAGTGCTGTGTAGTCTACATGTCACCACGTGTTAGATGTTCAATGGGTTGGTGGAAGTGCCGGACGCCTCAGCAAGGATGTGCCAGGGCAGGGAGGGGGGGGTGTGGTGCAAGGGGCAGTGGTGGTGCCCAGGGAGCCTTGGCCTCACCCCTTCCAGGTGCACAGGTCCACGATCAGGAACCCGTTGTCCTCGTAGGTGTTGATGTGGTGGAAGAGGTTGAAGGCCGAGGTGCGGTATTTGAGGTTGAGGAGCCTGCCTTTCTTCTTCTCTGCCACGTGAAGCCACACCTGCAAAGCACACAGCAGCTGGGCGTGGGCTCAGGGAAACGAAGGTGAAGCCAAGGGACGCCCCAAGCCAGGTCTGGCTGCCCCGTCCAGCCCAGTTTGGGATGAGCCCACGCTTACCCCCATGGTCTCGTTGGACTCGAAGCAGTCCATGTAGTTGGCTCCCCAGAGGCTCCAGGAGGAGAGGAACTTGAGCAGGTTGATTTTCACTGGTGTCTCCACAAACACGATGTAGTTTGGGGTCAGCCCAAAGCTGTGGGGAAAGGCAGGGGAGCACATCAGGCTCACTGGGGTCACTTTGGACAAAAACCATGGAGCTGCTTATCTTAAACACATGGATCATCGCTCAAAATTTATTTTGGTTAATCACCTAATTTTCATTGCTGAATACATGTGAAAACTAGTCCCTGGTTGCAGCTGACCTGCTGACCCCATGGAATGTTACCTGTGGACATAGGAGGGCTTGAACCTGTCACTGCAGGGGAACTGCACCACCACCTCCGACTTGTTCATGGGGTCTTCCTTGTCTGGAATGGGACAGGTGAGAGGTTATGGAGGTCTCACCCAACATGTGGGCTGCACTTACAGCCTCTACCCAGCAAATTCCTGCCTTTAACACAAAATTCATCATTTAGAAGCCACCTGGAAATGACTTAAATACAACATTAAAAAAATAAAAATTAAAGGAGCTTAGAAAAAACTTAACTGGATAACAAAGTTCATTTAAATTACAAAGAAATGATTCATAAGGGAAAAGTTTCCCAGCTGGCTCCGAGGAGGCCTTGACTGACCTGCCTGCAGAGGAGGAATCCGGATGATGTTGTAGGCCAGGGCAAAGTTTTTCCCAAAGCAATTGCCAATGTTGTAAACGGTGCCATCATTCTCAATGTGGGGATGAGCTGTTGCCCCATTGACAGACACATATTTACAGAGATCCACCTGGAGAACAGCAGGGACAGAGTCAGGAGTGAGAAGTCAGGTGGGAAGGCACAAGATCTGCAAGGTGTTGGGAGTCAATATATCCTTGCTCTGCATGTGGGAAATTCCTCTCAAAGTCTGCAACTGAGCTCTGATTTGCAAACTCCAACCACAACTTGAAGATGCTGCAGGGGCTGGAGCCCCTCTGCCATGGGAGAGCTGGGGTGCTCACCTGGAGAGGAGAAGGCTCAGGGGGGACCCTCCCAGTGCCTAAAGGGGCTCCAGGAGAGCTGGAGAGGAACTGGGGACAAGGCATGGAGGGACAGGAGGGCAGAGTTAGGTGGATATTGGGAAGAATGTCTGTGAGGGTGGGCAGGCCCTGGCACAGGTGCCCAGAGCAGCTGAGGGTGCCCCTGGATCCCTGGCAGTGCCCAAGGCCAGGCTGGACACTTGGGGACAGTGGGAGGTGTCCCTGCCCATGGCAGGGATGGCACTGGATGGGCTTTAAGATCCCTGCCAACCCAACCCATTCTGTGACTCCCAGGACAAAGACCCACCTGCTTGATGGTCTCCAGGGTGTCTGGGTTAATCCTGGTGATGAAGTTGGTCTCAGTGCAGGCATAGTAATCCTCACCCACAGGGTAGACATTCACCAGGGCATTATCCGTCACCTCCACCCCTTTGAAGTAGGAGAAAAACCTGAGCAGAGAAAACCAACAGGCAGTCAGGGGCTCCTGGGAAGCAGAAACTCCATGGGACATCCCAGCAGTGTGTGCACCACCCGAGGGACCTGGAGAAGATGTTCTTGCAGGGGTCTGGGTAGGCGTAGGTGCCAAACTCCGTTATCACGATCCTCTTCTCCGTCATGGCTCGCACGTAGGCGTCGGTCCGGACAAACCTGGGGCCAGGAGGGAAACTCTGTTACACGGGACACTGGGACACCAGGCTGTGCAATAAATACAGACATTCCTTTGATGAACCCCAGGAGAGCTCTGGCACAACCTCTCATTGCATCTGGAGCTCTCCACAACCTCTCATTGCATCTGGAGCTCTCCACAACCTCAGATTGCATCTGGAGCTGGGTTAATGATATCACTGCTAGAGCTCTTCCAATAACCACATGGACTCGAAATAACCAGGATCTCCCACAGACACAGCCTGTTCCCAGCATTTCACACAAGCAAATGCTTCCTTATTTATTCCTTTTGCTTGGAAAACTGGCTCGTACCTTCGGTGGTAGGTGACATGCCCCTCCTTGAAGTCAAACTTGTGCAGCAGTGCCTGGCCATCAAAGAGATGGTAGAAGGGCTCTGAGCCCACCTCAAACAAGCCAGGACCACATCTCAGGAGGCTTCCTCGCAGCCAGGTGGGAATCCTGCCTGTGGGAGACCCAGCGTTGGGATGGGCACAGCAAATCAGACCAAGGAATTTTCATTGTGACAGTGAGAAAATCAAAACTTCATTTTCTAATTAAGCTTAGTGTTTAAACACAAATGACCTTTTCAAGCTCTGATTTCTTCACACCTGCTGTGGACCAAGACATTCAGTATTGTCTAAAGAGCTCCCCACCCAATCTGACCTTTCTCTACCCCAAATCACCAGCCCTGTGAGCTCCTTCACATCCAGCCGTGTAAAGCCCTGGCAGCCCCAGAGCTGCGGGAGCAAAGGGCAGCAGGAGGAGATGAGGCCCCAGACCAACCTGTGACGTGGGCAGTCACTGGAGAGGACAGCTCCTCCACTGTCTCAAAGAGCTTCTTGTAGCCTCCAGCAGGATGCTCCACCCTGGAAGGGCACAGCTGGTGAGCCCGGAGTTGGGGCACAGCTGGGAGCCCCCCCAGGGAGGGATGGATCTTTCTGCACTGGATGATCCATGGCTTGCAAAGAACTTGGGGGAGGAAGGAAGGAGAAGCACCTTTCCATGGGGAAAGGCTCTGAGGTTCCAAACAGCTGCTGAGAACTGTCCCAAGTGTGAAGAGGGACAGGGACACCGAGGGGACACCCCATACTGCAGCCCAACAAACCAGGACACCCAAATCACCAGAAAAGCAAAATCCAGCTTGTATCTCTCAGCTCTTGAAAAAGCCTTTTTAAATTTTTTTCCTTTTTCTTTTTTGCCTTTTTTTTTTTTGAAGCAAAGAATTATTTGTTGGGTTCCAATTCTATGTGCTGCAAAGCCCATGAAGACACACCAGGCACAGGCTGGTGAACTCCGCCCAGATTTGCTGTGGCTGCCCCTGGATCCCTGGCAGTGCCAAGGCCAGGCTGGACAGGGCTTGGAGCACCTGGAACAGTGGAAGGTGGCTCTGCCCATGGCAGGGGTGGCACTGGATGGGCTTTAAGGTCAATTCCAACCCAAACCATTCCAGGATTCTATTATACTGCTCTAAATTCTGGTCAATCCTCTGGAACCTGGAGGTGAGCCTGTTCCCCCAGACCAGGACCACACCTTGGCATGGGCTGTGAGATGGAGACATTGAGACCTCCCCACCTCTCCTCCCCTCCAAACCCCGGTGCCCCCAGCCCCAGCCAATGCTCCACGTGGGATGTGCTCCCACAGAGAGGAGCCTCAGGGATACTCACTGGCTGTACATCCTCCCTGATGAAGGGCCTGAGCCTCTGGAGCCAAGCAGGGAGCCAGAGCTGTGCTGGGTATTTATGGGGTGCTGAGCCCTGCCCAGGGCAGCCCCATCCCAAAACAGCCCCCACCAATGAGAGCACCCCGGGAACAGAGCCGGCTTTCAGCACCAAAATCCTCCCCGGGCTTTGGGAGCTTTTGTCCTGCTGTTCACACAAAAAGGGGCTTTCACTGTTTTCCTGAGACCTAAATTCTTCCCAAGCAGAAGTGATTACAAAGAAGAAAAGCCCAGGGAGGAGTGGGACGGAGCGCTGGAGCCGTGCCGGGCGCTGGCAGCGGCACCCGGCTCTGCAGGGACCATCCCGGCTCCTCCAGAGCCTCCCAGGAGTGTGTGACACCAGAGACACCAGGGGAGGAGAGTGCCAGAGGCAAACATCGAGGAATCCCCCGAGCTGGAGGGACCCACAGGGGTCAGCGATCCTGGCCCTGCACAGACACCCCAACAATCCCATCCGAGCGCTGTCTGAGCCCTCCTGGAGCTGCTCTGGCAGCCTCGGGGCCGTGCCCATTCCCTGGGGAGCCTGGGCAGTGCCAGCACCCTCTGGATGAGGAACCTTCCCAAAATCCAACCTAAACCTCCCCTGGCCCAGCTGCAGCCATTCCCTGGGTCCTGTCACAGGGAGCGGAGATTGGAGCTGTCCCTCAGCCCCTGGAGGTGTCCCTCAGTCTCCTCCAGACTCATCATTAGGAACCACCTCTTGTAAGAATGGTTTGGTTTTTAATTCATTTATTAAAATAGTTATGAAAACATTTACAAAAACAACAGCGCTGTAAAGAGCAATTTCAAAGATTAACAAGGTCTCTGTTTCCTGCTGTCCCCTCAGAGACAGAGGATGAAGGTGTTTTATCACCACATACATTCAGGTGCTGCTTCCATATAGAAACAGCTCCAGGGACCCAAACTGGGATGAAGGGACAGAAAGTGACATTAAACATCCCCTGCTCCATTTGCTGCCACAACCAACACGTGACGGTTGCCTATCTCCCTGGGGTTTTGCTTGTTCCCTTTCAAGGCAGCGTTTCCACTTGGACAAGGGCTCATTTAAGGCTTCTCACAGAAAAACCAGGATACTGCACTGAGATCGTGATTAAGGCCTCCCATTAACCCTTTCCATTGAAGAACCATAATTATAATTTCTCTTTTTATTCCCATTTTGGCTAAGGTCTGTCAAAACCTTAGAAGGGAACATTAAATAACCTGGATCAAGAACTGGGAGTAATGAGGGCAGGCCTTTGAAAGCCAAATCCTGGAAATGTGAGCTTCTCACCCAATAAGTTACTTAACTGGAACACTACATAAACAAAGCATTTATGCAACATGGCATGGGGTAGGAAGCACTGGAAGCAAGTCCAGGCAGGTGCTGAGTGCTGGAGGCTGGTTACAGATGTTCCAGGACAGGAACAGCTGCCCCCTGCCCTGAAAGCACAAAGTTACCCTCAGGACATAAGGCATCATTAATACAGGGTAAAATGAGGCTAATTCAGGTTTCTCTTTTACAAAACCTTTCCCAAAAAAGGAGAAAAATGGTATTTTTTGGGGAGAGAACTGACAGGCTCAGGATCACAGATGTACCAAGGAATCCTGGCTGTGAGGGTGGGCAGGCCCTGGCACAGGTGCCCAGATTTGCTGTGCCTGCCCCTGCATCCCTGGCAGTGCCCAAGGCCAGGCTGGACACCGGGGCTGGGACAGTGGGAGGTGTCCCTGCCATGGCAGGGTGGGATTTAAGGTCCCTCCCAACCTAAACCAGTCTGGGATCTCAGAGCCAGGCAGTAGATTAATTATTATTAATTATACTTTCCCAAAAATATTCCTGCAGATTTCAACTCCTGTGGGGGAACCTTTATCTTATCATAATTATTAAGCAAATCCCTACCTCTGGGAAAAATAGGGAAAATTAGTATATTCTGTTCTCACTTCATGGATCATCCATCACTCCTATTTTGAGAATCTCACTAACAGATCCAAAATGAATTTTCCATGAAAATGCAGAAATACACTTCAAGTCTTTTAATATAAATAAATATCAAAAAGCTGATGAGGGTTTTACAGATGATATGAACAGAAGCATTTATGGAGTGTGAACAGAAGCATTTATGGAGTGAGATAATAATTTATTTATGGTGAACTGGCTCTCCTGGTTCTGAACTCATAGAAGCTCCTTTGTTTAAAGACAAACATTTTTGAGAATAGAAAAGGCACTTAGTCACAACACACATGTAAAAACTACAATAAATGGCACAAATTCCTGACAGACATTTAAAGGTTATAACAAGAGGCACATCATTAGTTTCCCATTAAAAAATATATAAATTTTTGGTTAACAACAGCTTTATGTGTATTTTTACATTTTCCTACTCCGATATATTGTAATAATTTGTAAACAGATAAATATTTTTCTTTTAGAAGTTATTCCAAAGTATCTGCACCAAAAAAGGTATTTTGGCACCTTCCAGCACAGTGTCCATGTAAACATTTCCCCCTTCCACAGCACAGCCAGCACCAAACTCCTGCAGCAATTCCTTTGGTGAATCCCTCAGACTTCAGGCAGGGAGAGGTGGCTCAGGAGGGTGAAATCAGTACCTGAGGCTGCGGAATTTGGGTTTCCTGAGGCTCAGCATGGGCTGCTTGAGGGTGGGTTTGTTCTCCAGGAGCTGCGCTTCCGACTCCGTCCTTGGGAACCTGCTCCCGTAGATCTGGGGGTATTCCTTCTGGAACTGCAGCACACACAGCAGCCAGGATGAGAAAACCCCAGAGGAAATCCCACGACAGCTCCAGCTGTGCCACAGCACACTCTGTGCCTGCAGAGCTGCCTTCCAGGAACGCCTTGGATAAACTCTCTTACCCAACAGGGAGCCAAGGCTTCTCCCAGGAAAGCTTACCACTGATTCCATGGAAATGAAAGCACCTGGAACCAGAGCAGTGATTTGGACACTGTGCCTGTTTCCCTTGCAAGGCCTCAGGGAGGGATGAAAAAATGTAAATACATCTGGACATGAGCCAAACCTTCCCACGGATGGATCCAAACCACCTTTGTAACTTCTGGTGTTGACGCAATTGGGAACTTACTCTCTAGAAAGTGCCATCAATTTGGCTCTTCCCATGAATTTGGCTCTTCCCATGAATTCCCAACATTTCCCATCAAGCAGAATGTGTCCAGCAGGCCCAGGGCAGTGCCCATCCCTGTGCTGGCACTGCTGAGGCACCTCCAGTACTGGGACCATTTATCAACTATAATTCACCATTCGTCTTTAGATTCAGAAGTTTTGATGAACCAAACCAGAGTCACTTTTAGAGGCCCACAACGTTTCCACAACACACATGAAGTCAGAGCTGCAGGAGGGGCACCAAAGCCAAGTGAGGCTGTCCTCAAAAGCTGCTTGTTCAAAGGGGAGTCACAAGACTCGTTTAGGAGATTCCAGGACAAGTACAAAACTATTCCATTGGGCAGGAAGACTTGCCAAAAGAAAGAAAAACCCTCCAGGATTAAATCCTGCCAGAACTGCTGTGCTTTAGCCTTACTATTAGGCAAGTTGTTGGTAGGCGAGAGAAGTGCAAGATAATCTTGAGCACTGTAAATGTTACAAAACACAAAGCCAAGGCCACCAAAAGAATGTTTCAGGATTCTCAACAGAGAGAGTTTGGTCTCTTAAAGCCAAAAATCATTGCTTTTAACCCCTACTGAATTTAACCCCACCTCTGGCCTGTTAATGGTGACTTGGATGGCCAGTGCAGCACAGGAATCCAGGCTGCAGTTCCATCAGGAACCATTTGTCCTGGTTTTACACCATTGTTTGAACACTGCTGCCAGTCAAAGGCTGCATTATTATGGAGTGGTTTGGATTGGAAGGGACCTTAAATCCCATCCTGTTCCACCCCTGCCATGGCAGGGACACCTCCCACTGTGCCAGGCTGCTCCAGCCCCAGTGTCCAGCCTGGCCTTGGGCACTGCCAGGGATCCAGGGTGGGCAGCCTGTGCCAGGGCCTGCCCACCCTCCGAGGGAACAATTCCCAATTCCCAATGTCCCACCCATCCCTGCCCTCTGGCAGTGGGAGCCATTCCCTGTGTCCTGTCCCTCCATCCCTGTCCCCAGCCCCTCTGCAGCTCTCCTGGAGCCCCTCCAGGCCCTGCCAGGGGCTCTGGGCTCTCCCTGGATCCTTCTCCTCTCCAGGGGAGCACCCCCAGGTGTCCCAGCCTGGCTCCAGAGGATGCAGCATTAAAAACCATCTTTAAAATCCCAAGCAGAGCACATGAAGCACTCACAGCTCTTGAGCACAAACATTTCTCAGCACATTCTGCTCCTCTCCTGCCCCAGGCTCTGGGCCCATCCCTCACAAAGGCACTGCACAAGCAAATGAAATAACCTCACCTGTTTCAACTTTTTCTTCTTCTCCTTCACAGAGAGGTTTTTATCCTTGATGATGTTCTCCAGGAGCTCTGCCACTGCAGCCTGTGAGGTAGAGACCTTTTGTTCTTCAAACTCCTGAGGAGTGATTTGTTTGCAGTAGGAATACGTTGGCAAGATGGCACAAATTTCTTCTTTTTCCTGTTTGCACTGGAAGAAAAAAGGGCTCTGCATGCACTCAACTGATTCTGTACTGTTGGAGTAAGTACCTAATAAACACCCACACCCACTCACAAGCTGCAAAACATTGTAATTAATATCTACACATTCAAAATGTCCTGGGGTTATTTGCATTTTCCCAACTTCAGAAGAAGCAATTAACAAATAAATCTGCACTGCTCTCACGGCACCAACCTGAGCCTTCTTCATGTACTCGAGGTGATCCTGCACAGCAACCTGCAGGTAAGCTGGGACCTGGAGTATTTCCTGCTGATGGTCCATCAGGAAGGACAGCAGGCGTGTGGAGAGCAGCTCATCCAGGTCCTCCTCCTCTGCACAGCGCAGGACACAGCGGGAGAACGTCTGGATCAGCTGGAAGAGTTCAGCACAGCTGCAGTGGAGAAAGCTGGGGGGATGATTTCCCTCCTCTCCACTCCACAGTGGCTCAAATCCCCCAGTACCAACTTCCAAGTAGGGTCACACAAGGAGGAAGAGTCATCAGCTGAATTAAAGTCATTTCTTTGGAATTGAACAGCACTTTCAGTTAAAAATACATATTGTAAAAGGTGGTAGCAGAGAAAGGCTTAACCTATAGAAAACTGAACATCTCCACAGGACTGTAGAATAGGTTCCTGGAACGGTGTGGGTTGGAGCAGGGACAGCTCCCACTGCCCCAGGTGTTCCCAGCCCTGTCCAGCCTGGCCTTGGGCACTGCCAGGGATCCAGGGGCAGCCACAGCTGCTCTGGGCACCTGTGCCAGGGCCTGCCCACCCTCTGAATAAAGAATTTCTTCCTACTTCTAACCCAAGCCTAAATCCTCAATTGGAGGAGACAAGCGGGGTGATTAAAACCTGCAGAGCCAACCTAATGCACACCAGGATTAAACTGGAATGAGATGGGCTTTAAGGTCCCTCCCAACCCAAACCAGTTTGGGATTCCAAAGAGCAGCAGGGTGAGAAATCAGGCTGAGGAATCTCTGCATTCCTCTAAGAAGAGTTTTCCTGCCCTTACCAGGGACCTGGTGCCCATGGCATCGTGCAGCCGTGGCATGTCGACGTTGCCACTGATCCTGTTCATCATCCTGAGCAGCAGCTGCAGCTTCCTGCGCCTCGGCGGGGGCAGCAGCAGGCAGCAGATCTGCAGGGCCTCCACTGCAATCCTCTCCAGGTGAGGCTGCAGCAGATCTACAAGTCAACCACAAAGACAGCTGGCATTAAGATCTGAACCAGCTTCCAGCATGTTTCTACCTCAGTATCACAGATTTCCTATTTTTCAGTGTGATTATTTATGTTTCAGATAAATCAGCTGTAACACAGAAGAGAATGTACAGGCCTTTGTTTGTGTGGTCATCTTCAACTTCCTCCATTATGGTGCAGTTAGGACCACAATACAATTAAGGAGTGACACTAATTATTCCCAGAAAATACAGATTTACAGAACAGAAAAAGACATCTCCAACAGGCAGGTGTGTGCAGATTCCCTGTCCCCATCACTCAACCTGAGCAGAAAGGCCAATCACTGACACATGGAGCTCCTACTCCAAAGTTACTACACACAGTTAGCAGAGCTACAGCAGCTTAAACAATAATGCCAGCAGATTTCCTTTAAAACCCCACAGATGCATGCTCTGTGCCTATCCTAGCAGAGTGGCAGAGGTGAGGGAAGCAGGGGTTAGTGAGGCCACAGCACAAGGCAGTACAGCGTGCTGCAGGGAGCCCTTACTTGTGCCAGGCAGCACACAAGGGGAGGGGGGGGCAGAGCGTGCTGCCAGCTCGGTGCTGCTCCTGCAGAGTCTCCTTTGGACGCTGATGGCTGTGCCCTGCCCCCGGGGCTGCACTGTGATCTCAGCGCTGGGCCTGTTGATGGCACTGCAGCTCCTGGAGCTCCTCCTGCCCAGCAGGCTCAGGGGTGGCCCCTGGCTGCCACCCCACAGCTCCTGGGCCCAGGGACACGGGCCAGGCACTCTCCCGAGGCCCTGGGCTGGGCTTGAGCTGCCCCAGCCCAGCTCCAGCACCGAGGGCCCTCTGTGCTCCTCCAGCAGCTCTCCGCTCCTCGTGCTGGTGCTCACACCTGCCCTGAGGGGGGCACGTCCTCCTTTATCACACACACTTGAAGCAGCAGCTCCAATTCTCTCCAAGGAGTAACACCTTGTCCTAAATGCTCCAGGTGGCTCTTGGGCATTCCTGGGTCCTGCAAGATTCTGGCAGCTCCCTCCTATCAGGCTCCCAGCACTCCCTTGCTGCCGTGGCAGTTTGTGCTGCTGCCATTTCTTTCCGTGCCGGCTCTGGGCTCTCAGCTCCTCTGAGGAAAACCTCCTGGAAGCTTCTCCTTTCTCCTTCTTGTCAGACTCTTTGAGGAGCAGGCTTAGGAGAAGACACTCAGTGGACTTGAAAGAGTTCAAGTGAGGAGGTTTTGAAGGCTGAGGGTCACATTTCTCCTCTTGGACAGAACGATTTCCACTGCCCAGATCAGGAATTTGGATGTAGCCACACAAAACTATCAGGGAATGAAAGAGATGTTAAAGGTGCAAGTGGTGTGAAAATGAACCAGTTCAGAGAGCTGCTAACTGGGCAGACAGACAACAAAGTCAAGATATTAATTAAGATATTAATTAAGAAGACTTTAGCTCAGTTCCAAAGCAATTTAACAAGGCCATTGCATCCAACATGCAAGAACAAAGACAGGTAACACTGCAATAGTGAGGAGCAGGCAGAACAAGCACACCTTCTGAAGTTCTTGTTATTGAATATTTAGAATGTGAGCTGAAACAGCAATTTAAATGGGAAATCATGAGGCAGAAGTACATTTTAACTAACACTAATACAGAACGGAGCAGTGATGATCCTCCTCAGACCGGAGCTCCCACACACATCAGGAGGCCGAGCTCTGCTTTGAATCACATTTGTCCCCAGCTGATCTGAACTCAAGAGCTTCCCTGACTGTTTCTAAACTCACACATACCTAAGATATTAACAAAGAGCTCGTAGTATTCAAAAGTAAGCAATGGCTCAGGAAGACTGAGAAAATAATCAGCAACTGTTCTGAACACGTCCCGCTCAAAGCCACTGTAGGTGTCCTGGCTCATGTCCTTGTTCCTGGGCCCTGAAAAGAGGGGAAGAGAGGAAATTCACACCAAAAATCCACAGTACCACTAGAAAAGAAACTTCTGAAGATCAGCCTAAATTTATTCTTCTTCCACAAGCAAAGAATCCTATCAGTAATCCACAAATATTGTATTTGGCACAAATTGCAAGCAAAAGCAGTGTAAGAGATTCCAGGCAGCCACTAGAGAGCTGTGCTCAGTTCTATTCCACACCAAGAAAATAAATAAAGAAAAATTAATCTGTGGTCTTCATAGGTTCCTCAGCAAAATTATCACCCACCCTTAGTGTGTGCCTTCATTTCCAAAGCACAGTGATCCCACTTCTCCCAGTTCAAGCTCCCTGAGCAAAAGGAAGCTCAGCACGTGGATAAAAAAGCTCATTATCTCTGGTCTCATTTGAGAGGCACTCATCTAATTAATTTAGAGTTGATTGTTTACAAAGCAAAGAAAATGGATCTCCCCAGTTTAATATGAAGTGTAGGAAATGTTTTGGTCCAGCTAAAAGCCAAGGACTGGAAAAGCAAAGTCCCTTTCACTCCTGAAAAATTGCATTAGAGGAAACCACCCACAGGTTTCTGAACTGAAACGTCACAGCTGATTTCACACACACAAATATTTCCCTTCCAACTCTCAAAAGAGGTTTCTGGAACTTGAAAGCTCTTCAGTGACTTACAGTAGGCCAAGCACTTCATGGCTGACAGCACCCAGTGAGGGAGGTCTTCTGAAATCCAAACAGATAAAAGCATCATTTAGACATGAGCCCAAATAATTAACAACTAATAATGGCTCACACATATTAAATAACACATAAAGCATGAAAGATTAAATCTAAAACTGATTTTAAATACTGCTCCACATGTAATTTTGAGAGGATAAAGGGGAGTAATTTCAAGCTGAAGGCGGGCAGGGTTAGATGGGATATTGGGAAGGAATTTTTGGCTGGGATGGAATTTTGGCTGCCCCTGGATCCCTGGCAGTGCGCAGGGCCAGGCTGGAGCAGCCTGGCACAGGGGAAGGTGTCCCTGCCATGGCAGGGGTGGGATGGGATTGAAGGTCCCTGAGCTGTGCTGTGGCTGGGGAAAAAGTGGAAACAGCAGACTGTGAAACAGATGAATTATTATTTATAAACAAATAATTTTTAAGCAAATCTAGGGAAATAAATGTCACCTGCTTTGTCCTGCAGGATGACCACGCCGTGTTTGCTGGTGTTGCTCATGTTGTACATGACAAACTCAGGGATGATCTGGGCTGGCTGCAGAACCTCCTCCAGCGAGGGCAGTCCCAAAATGGTCTGCAGACTGGGGAGGAAGAGAGCAAGATTTGCAAGGGATGAAGGAAAACATGTTCTTTCCATACTATTCCAAAACTCTGGGTGAGCTAAGGTGCTGTTTGGTAACTTCTCACTTCCAGGAGGACAACTGGGGACACTTTTCCCTGGGACAAACAGCAACAGTCAGAAGGAAGAGCACCTGAGGTGTTTAAAATAGATTTCAGCCTCTAATCACAAATTCCTTAAATGCAGCAACCCAAAGTTAATAAACAGATTAGAAAACCTGTGTAAACAACAGGAAAAAAATTAAACCCTTCAAAAATTCAAATTAAATTTTAAACATAGTTTTAACAATTAAAAACAAATGGTGAAAGCTTGCTTGGGCCATTTCCCACTGAAGGAGAAGGTGCTGTGTGTAATTCCTCACTCACTGTATCTGGATGATATTTCTCCATGTTTCTTGCACATATTCCTGTGTTATTTCCCTCCTTTGCTGTGTGCCTTCCTTCTTTTCTTCTGCTACATCAGCTTTTGGTCTTGCTAAGTTTTCCTGAAAATGAGTGGTTTGTACTGTAAGATAAATGAGCTTCTTAAGGCAATTAAAAATTACAGAAAATTGGAATTAGAAGCACAGGGCATTCTGTGGAACATTAAATTCCACATGAGCCAGGTGGTAACCTGGAGCCTCAGCACTGAAATGGAGCACACAACTAAAAAGAAATGGGGAAAAACTCCTGATCAATCAAAAAATCAGCAATTTAAAAGCTTAAAACACCTCAAATTCAGATGTATTAATATGTGAATTATTCTCCTTTAGGACTGGAACCTAAATTCAGAATTTATGCATGCCAATCTCAGCTGAATCAAGAGCCACACTAAAAGATGACCAATTAAATTATTTGTGCCTTTTAGTTGTCCCCCAGCAATAAATTAAATTTCAACAAGGCCATACTGTGCAGATCATTTCTAGGACTTCACCTTTCAACCCTCCCAGTACTTTAAAATCCTTAGCAGGGATAATTCTGCACTGAAACAAAACAAAGAAAATCCAAAACAAAATAAAAATCCCTCTCATATAAATTTGTTTCTTAATATTTCCAAATTCCTTAAGTCTAAACTATTCTTTCTTAGGGGAGATGCCACAATAGAGCAGTGTCACTAAATTTTAAAGACTAAAGACAATGCAAGCCAACTGCACTGCTGTGAGGAACAGAAGTTATTACCACAGACTGCAGGAACTCCTGTTTCTTCAAACCCCTTTTAGATGAGCTGGGCAGTTTAAAAAGTTTTCCTTTGTCTCCAGAGAAGTTTTCCAAGTTCTCCCTTGGTGGGCTTGGTAGAGGTTTGACTGGAGAGGTCGGAGGGAATCTGTAATGAATGGGAGAGATGTTAAATACATTCAGAACTGATCTGTAATCAAATAAATGACTTGACAAAACAAAACCTCTGAGTCCATAGCGGTGTGACTCTGTTAGGAAATATTTTTGTAAGTTTATCATATGATAAATTAGCTTTAGGCTGTTTTCCCTGATGCCAAAGTCCAGCTGAAGGTGTTGGCACAGCCTGAGCCCAGAACGTGAGAAGTGGGGGCCATTAATACCTTTGATTTCAGAGCTGCTTGGCTCTGCTTCCCACTCAGGCTTTGTGTAAAAGGCCCAAGAGAAGCAAACCCAGCAGGCAGCTCCTACAAAACACCCTGGCTTCACTCCAAAGCACTGGAGTGCAGTGTGTATTCCAGCAAAAACCTCGGATGGACAAAAGCAGGGACACACACAGGAGGGAAGCAAAACACTCAGAGGAGAAAAACTGTGCTGATAATTAACTTGTTACCTAGGATGTTTAACCCAAACAAAGCTCTTTTTGCAAATCTAAGCATTTTAAATTGTGAAAAATGTATTTTATGATTGGCTTTTTCCAAATATTAAAATGAATGTTATATGTGTTGTGTTAGAAAGTTATGCTGGATTAATTCTCTTAAGTAGTGTGGTAAATGTAGTTTTAGGTGACAACATAATGTTAATATAGAAACTATGCTACGTGGGATACTTTTTTAAAGAGAGGACTAGCACTGAGGTAGCAGCCACAGGACACCTGAATCTTTCAGAGAAAGAGAATTTATTGCTCCCTTATCAGGAGAAACAAACTTTTTCTGCCTCAAAGGCGCTGTCAGGATTCAGAGGAGGAAGTTGATGATGACCAGACAGAATCCTGTGTTTGAATGGAATTTATGCATCATGTATGAGAGGTATGAATATGCAACATGCTGTTGTTTTTAAGGGTTAATCCTCTGCTAACGTGGGTCCTTTTTCGGGCTCTTGCTACCCAGAAAAGGTACCCGGACTGTCTGTAACTCTTTGTCTCTATTGTCTCATACTGGCCTAATCCAAATTATCATTACTCTGATTGTATTACTATTTTTATAACCATTTTATTACTATTAAACTTTTAAAACTTTAAAAACACGCGATTGGCGTTTGTCACACAACCTGCGAGACCGGGGGATAA
The DNA here is from genome assembly GCF_027579445.1 of Ammospiza nelsoni. NCBI lineage: Eukaryota > Metazoa > Chordata > Aves > Passeriformes > Passerellidae > Ammospiza > Ammospiza nelsoni. The sequence goes on from NC_080641.1 coordinate 35,470,911, forward strand.
CTCTGACTCAGTACCTGTACAGGGCACCGTTGTCCTCCAGGTTCTCAGCGCCCCAGCGGCCCTTGATGTCCTCGATGACGTGGTTTTTGAGGAATTTCCGCAGGAGCTGCACCGTCTGCTGCCGGGTGACGTCGGGCCCGAAGCTGCTGTTGCTGCGGAGCACCTGGTGCAGCCAGTCCGCGGCCTCGGCCGCCGTGAAGCAGCTGCCGTGCGAGCGGAGCCGCTGCCGGTGCCGCCGCACGGGCATCCCGGCCCGGAAGCAGCGCGTCACCTCGTTCCACTGCGGGGACACCGAGCGGCACCGCCGCTTGCAGCCACCGCCGACAACGGCATGTCGCGACAGCGGGGCGTCAACTTTATGTGACAGAGGGCGGGGCGGGGGAGGTCTCCGGGTACCCCCATGTCGCGAGGGTAGGGATGTCCGTGCGCACCCAATATCGCGACAGAGCGCAGGGGGATGCCAGGGTACCCACATGGCCACAGAGAGCAGGGGGGTGCCACGGCACCCACATATCGTGGCACGGGGTGTCCCTGCGCAGCCAATGTCGCGACAGAGCGCAGGGGGTGCCAGGGCACCCACATATCGTCCTACAGAGTGTCCCTGAGCAGCCAATATCGCGACAGAGCGCAGGGGGTGCCACGGCACCCTCACACCGTCCTATGGGATGTCTCAGGGCGCCCCCGTGTGGCGGCCCCGCGCACCCGCACACCGAGAAAACGGAGCCGGGGCAGAAGGCGCCAGGCAGCCACGTGTCGCGACAGCGAGCGGGGAGGGTCCCTGAGCCCCGTCACGACAGCAGGCAGGGGGTCCCAGGGCACCCAGGTGTCGCGGCAGCTGGCAGGGCGTATCCCCAAGCGCCCCTCTGTCGTGACAGCAGGCCCGAGGGGCAGAGCCGCCTCCCGCCCCGCGGCGCTCGCACGGGTGCCACGGGCGCCCCGCTCCCCCCGCAGCAGCCGCGCCCCCGGCTCCCGCCCGGCCCGGTTCCGCCCAGCCCCGCTCGGTGCTCACCAGCCTCGTGGCGCGGTACGGCCCCGGTCCGGGTCCCGGTCCCGGCACGGCCATGGCGGCCCCTCAGGCGGGGAGCGCAGCGCCCCCTGCCGGCCCCGCCGCGCGCACAACGGCCGCCGCCGCCGCCCCGCCGTTCGAATCCGCCGGCGGCCGCTGATTGGCCAAGGCAGACGCACGCGGCGCGTGACGCCACTGGGCGGGCCGGGCAGAGGGGACGCTGAGGCCGCGGGTTCGGATCCCGACCCGAGCACTTTCACCGGCGTTAATTACCCTGCTGTGATTAACAGTAATTACAGAAATTCATGGAGCCGAGTTCGTTACCTAACAGTCATTAACGTGCTGGGACAGCTGGCCCCGCCGCAGGTCACAGCTGCTCCTGAGGTGTAGGGGTGGCACTGGCTGGGCTCTGAGGTCCATTCCAACCCAGCCCAGTCTGGGGTGCTGTGGGATGAGGAGGGCTGGGTGGGAACACCTTCACTTGGGTTTAGTCAGGATTTAATCTCTCTGTGCAATGAAGGTTATTCTGGCTGTGGCCAGTACAGAATGGTCCTGCCTCAGCTCCAGCCTCCCCTCAGCTCCATTCCCTCTCTCCCCTCAGCTCCAGCCTCCCCTCAGCTCCATTCCCTCTCTCCCCTCAGCTCCATTCCCCTCCTGCCTTCCCACAGGAAAATCCCAACAGCTCCAGGGTCACTCCATCCTCTGATTTTGAACACAAAGAGCACGTGCACACGGCAATATAAGCAAGGAAAGGAAAAGTGTGTTTTAATTAAAATTATTCCAATTATTTCCACAGCACATGGTTTTTTCTTAAAAGAGACTAAGACTATTCTTTAGAAAGTTATTATTTACCAGGTGTTTGATTTCACTTCATTTTCAATAAAACATCAAGAGAAGAAAAAGCTCTTAGGCAAATTTCTAACTTAATTAAAATACATCTGAGCTCCATCAAGTTTTTGAGCTGAGTGGATGGGTGAGAGGAGAATGACCCGAGAGCAGCAAGAGGCAGCAGCCCCTGTGCCCCCAACCCTGCAGGAGCAGGAGGAACACCGAGCTCTGCTGGGAGAACTGGGATCACATTCCCGGGGTGCCCACGGCTGCTCCCACACAGCTCCTGGCTCCAGGCAGAGCCCAGGCTGTGCCCAGCACACCCTGCACAGCCAGGGAGAGCAGCCCAGCAGCAGCAGGGACAGTCCCAGGAACCCAGACTGGAATTCCCAGAGGCAAAGCAAGAGCGGTTTGGTTTTCCGTGTCCTCGTCCACAGCCATGTCCAGTTCCAAGGTCCTTATTGACCCTCAAGGTTTATGCAAACTGCAGGAAGGAAAGGGAGGGGTCAGTGTGCTCTGCCCCTCTATCAACCACACATTTTTATCTCCTTTTCATAAATTAAAGTCACATTTAGCATTTGATTCTCCTGAACCCATGGGGAACTGTGCCTGAGCAGGGCTGCAAACAGGGAAACTTTCCCTCCCCAGCCCAGGGTCCACCAGGGAGGAGCTGAGGGCTCAGCCCCGGGGAAAGGCTGGCTGGGGATGATTTTATAGAGGGACTCCCCACTCACCGCAGCCTTCAGGGCCTGGTCCAGGTCTGCCAGCAGATCCTCCTCATCCTCCAGCCCCACCGAGAGGCGGATCAAGGTGTCACTGATTCCCAGAGTTTTCCTTTCCGCCTCAGGCACTGAGGCGTGGGTCATGATGGCCCTGAAAGGACAAAAATATCTTTATCCCAAGAATCTGGGACTTGTATTGGTAAAAGCAGCCTGGCTGGTTCCCTGCCAGCACCCCTGAAATGCAGCAGGATCTGACACCTCCTCTGTGCCACCTGTGTGACCCCACAGATGCAGAGAGCCCCTGGCAGCAGCTCCTGGAAATGCTGGGAATGCTGACAAGTCAGGGAATTGCATCTCCAGCTCGTATGTGCAGGACACAAATTATTAACAAGAAGTGGATATATAAATATCTGGACCTGACAAAGGAGAAACTCCTACTGCTCTTCCTTCCAGAGCTGCTCCTTCATTCTACAGAAGCTCTGTGAGCTCTGCACATGGGGAATGTGCAACCTCCAGTATAAAATCTCCTGGTTTCATTCCTGGTGTCTCAGATCCCTTCTCAAAGTGCCCCAAAGGACTCTGGAGGGTTTACTCTCTCCAGCTACACAGGACACAGGCAAGAAGGGATTTCCCTGGTGCTGTCACTGGCACCAGCTCCTTTCAGCTGCTGGAGGGGTTCAAGGTTTGCTGTGAAATCAGGAAGTGAAATGATTTAACATTTAAATTTAGCCAATAATCTCCATGGACCTTTTCCAAAAGCAAGCTGGCTCTGAGTGCAATGATGCAATTCCATGAAGATGCTGTTTTGAGCAGTTTAAAAGGCCCAGAGGCAGCTGGGGGCACACAGTGACCGTGCCCCTCGTGTGAGCAGGGAGCAGGGCATTCATTCCTCCATCCCAGCTGCTCCTCATCCCAGCACTCTGCAGCTTCTGGGATTGCCTTCATGGACACCGACTGTGCCTCAGCCCTCCAGGTGAAATTCCTCAATCTCTGCCCTCCCACAGGATTCCCTCCCTCTGCAACCTCCCCTGGCTCTGTGCTGCACAGCAGTTCCTGAGTTTAGCTAAAGGCAAAACAGCAAAACAGCTCTGGGGGCTGGGAAATCGTGGGAATTTCGTGGTGCTCTGCAGCTTTTTGGGGCTCTGAGGATGGGAGGATGAACTCACGGATGCTCTGCCAGGCTCTCATAGCCACCCAGACTCTCAGCCAAGGCAAACACCTGTGGGAGAAAGGGAGAGGAGTCGTTACAGGAGTGGGCTCAGGACACAAACACGGGCACAGGCAGAGTGCACACCTGGCCAAACACCAGCACAGGCTGGGCCAAGGACCCAGCCAAGCATTCCCAGAGCCAGGGGCTCCCTCAGTGCCTTTCCCCCTGAGGGCACTCTGCAATATTCCAGCAGAGCTGCACCAGCCCCAGCTGCCCAGCCCTGCAGAAAGCCCTTTGCCAGCAGCAGCTGAGCTGGACACGCCTCACCCTGGGAGCAAACAAACAAACACTCCCAGGGGGATGAGGGGTCCCTTTGTTCCCTCTCATTCACCCCATGGACAAATTATTCCTGATTTATAGTGGGATTTATGGGACACACCCAAAGGATTGGCAAGAAAAGCCACCCCACCCTCCCATCAGCAGGGCAGATTCAGCTCCCTCTGAGGGTGATTTTATTGTCTTTATTTTACCTTCAAGTTCCTGAGAAAGGCAGAGGCATTTTCTTTTTTCCCTTTGATGTAGAACGTGACCATCCCAGGACAGCCAGCGCACTGCCTCTTCATCACCTCGTACTGAGGGTGGGAAGACAGCCCTGGAATGGAGAGAGTTGGGAGAATTCCCAGTGAATGCCAGTGCAGAGCTGGGGCAGCTCAGCCTCACCCAGCCCATCACTGGGCACCACAGCTCCCCGGTCCCTGCTCACCCACCTGGGTACATGACTTTCTCCACACTGGGATGGGATTCCAGGAACTTGGCCACAGCCAGGCCATTGTGGAAGTGCAGCTTCATCCTGATGTGCAGAGTCTTGAGGCCCCGGTTGCAGAGGAAGCAGTCAAAGGGAGAGGGGACAGCTCCCAGGGCTGTGGGAATGGGAACAGAATCCCACAGAATCACACAGAATTCCAGAGAATCCCACAGCAACACTGGTGCTCTGCATTCAGCACAGCCAAGCACATCCTCACCTCCAGCATTGCTGACCTTGGCACAAGTGGGAGGACACCCAAGGAAATCTCTGTTCCTCATCTCCCACATGGGACAGCCAATTAATGAGGCCAATTAACAGGCTCAGGCCTCAAGGATTACATTATTTATTGGGCACAGTGCACCCTCAGTGCAGAGGGCACAACCCTGAACAGGAATTTATTCCTGACAAAGAGGAGGCAGGAAAATTGCTGGAATCATGCGAGGCAGGAAAATTCTGCACTGGGCACACCCTGATGGGTGAGGGAGTTTCAAACCCCCCAGGCTGCAGGTGGCACCTCAGTGGTTTCAGGATGGGTCCCAGTGCTCTCCTGGAGTGCTCAGGAAGGGGAGATCAACGTCTCTCATTTTATGGGACTGTTTTATTGAGCTTTCCCAGCTCTGTTAATTGACATTCCAGGCTGATTTCCCACTTGTGTGCATGCCCGCCCTCCCCAGCAGCAGCTGTGGATGTGAACAGGATTCCTGTCAGGAATTCCCTGTCTAGACTTACAGTACTGCAGGAATTTCAGCCTCTCATAGATATCATCCCTGTTTACAGAGACCAGGCCCATGAGGACATCGCTGTGCCCTGCAAATGACAGGGGACAAGAATGGGATCAGCCCCAGGTGTAAATAAAACCCCTGGGACACCTCCCACCACCCCAGGCTGCTCCAGCCCCAGGGTCCAACCTGGCCTTGGGCACTGCCAGGGATCCAGGGGCCTCCCCACCCTCCCAGCCAGGAATTCCCTCCCAGTCTCCCTCCATCCCTGCCCTAAGCATGTGCTGAACTCTCACACTCACCATTCATGTATTTCGTTGCAGAAGACATACAAATATCAGCCCCCAGGGCCAAAGGACGCTGAAAGGAAAGGAAAATAACATCATCATTCCAGTTTGAGTTCATCCCCAGCCATTCCAAAGGGCTCTGAGCTCACACAGGATAAACAAGGGGAGAAACAAACACAAAAACCTGAGCATGACAATAGAACACGTGCTAAAGGCAGCAGTACAGGGAGGCACTCTGAATTCAAGGGAAGCACAAGAAAATGTGATTTAAGAGCACTGCTCCCACTCCCACAGGCTCCAGGGAGAGAAGAGATTGAACACATCCAACACACAGTGCAGAGCTGGGAAAACAGTTCTGCAGCTCAGCTGGGGCAGGGACACACCATGGCATGGAGCCCACAAAGGGCATTCCCACGGGAAATGAGGGATCCAGCTGCAGAGCAAAAGAATTGCTTTGCTTTCCAGCTGTTGCAGATCCTGCCCTGGAGGAGCTGAGAGCATGAGCAAAGGAGCTTCCTTTGGCAGCTCTCTCCCCTCAGCTCCCAGTGCTCTGCCCAGGAGCCTCCTGAGGGGAGACAAACCAGGAGCTGGACGGGCAAGAGGGGCTGAGCAGTGCCAGATTTTTAATCAGTCACTAATTAAGGCACTTTGCACATGGTATCAGCACATTCTAAAGAGTGAGGGGCATCACTCTTAAAACTTAACCAAGCAGGCAGTTGCCAAAACTGCTGCTGCCTCATTAAACACAGACTCCCACCCAGGGAATGTGGAGATGCCCAGCCAGAACCATAATGGAAAAGGACTTTTACACTCAACATTGATGGACAGATGACTGTGAAATTCTCCTTTTCTTAGCCCAGTGTGGTACCTCACCTACTGCTCCCACCAATTAATCATTAGCGCTGGCTTTCCCTCCACACTGGGCTGCTCCAGACACATTAACCAGCACCCTGTGCTCTTCCACACAGCCCTTTCTGGAGGAAATTGGGAACTCTGAAGTGAACAACACATTGCAGGGCAAATCCCCAAGCCTCTGGCATGTCCCAGGCCAACTGCAGAGTTGCTTGAGCTAAGCATTAACATTTTCTGCCAAGTTCTCTTAATTCAGCAAGATCACCGTACCCTGCAGGCACTTTGCACTCTGCAAAAACGGTGACTTTAAACCCACAACACCAGGGCTCAGCTTGGTCTCCTGGGAAACAGATCTGATACAATCCCATCCTTTCCCATCCCTTTCCCAATCCCCCTGTCTTGGGGCAGGTGACACACCTGGAAATACGGAGACATGAAGCTGTTGTCCACGGCCACCAGCACCCCCGGGTGCCTGTGCGCGATGTCTGCGCAGGCTTTGATGTCGATCACCTTCAGCGTGGGGTTCGTGGGGCTCTCGAGCCAAACCAGCTGCACAAACCCAACACAACTCCAGGTCAGAGAGCTCCCAGCGCTGGGCTGAGTCCCAGGGGCTCTGGGTGCCCAGTGCTGGCAGCTCCCCGTGGCTTTGGGCCCTGGGGACGGGCAGTGGCCCTGCCAGGGCCGGGGGAGGCTCCAGCGGCTCCTCCGAGCCCAGGGAGCTTTCCCTGCAGCTGGGCTTGTGCCATCCCAGCTGGAGAAGGGCTCAGCAGCAGGACAGAGCCTTTCCCAGAGCCCTGCCCAGCACGGCTCCCTTCCCCTGGGGCAGGGATCACCCAGCAGTGCCACGGAGCCCCCCCGGCTCCGCGCTCCCTCTGCTCCTCCTCACCTCTGTCCTGTTCCCTCCTCTCTGCAGGGCTCTGCCCTTCTCAGGATGCTGCCCGTGAGGGGCACAGGGGGACAGGGTGGATGCAGCTGTGCCCCAAGCTGCCCCCTCAGCTCAGCACAGCCCCAACCCCAGCAGGAGCAAGGATAAAACAATTTAACGTCCCTTTAAAGTCCACTTCCCTCTCCCCTACCTTGGTCTCTGGTGTAATTGCAGCTTCCAGGCATTTTGGCTTTGTGCAGTCAACAAAAATTACTTTCAAATTATTTTCTGAGGCTACTTTCTGGAAGTATCTGTTTGTGCCTTAAAAAACCCAAAAATCACAAAATTAAAAACTTCCTTAACTTTCATTCCCTGCTCTGCAGCCTCCTGCATCATGCAGGGACAGTCAGGGGGGCACAGATTGATGCTGCACACCACCCATGGCACATTTATATTTTCTTTATTTACAAAGTTTAAAGATTGTTGCAGATTGAGTGATCATGAAATAGTAATAATTTAAATATGGGATCAGAGTGATTTGGGAAGTACTTGAAATCAATGTGGGGTTTATGATCAGGAAATTAAACACAGAAGAACAATCAAGGGGAAGACTCCAGCTATTGTTTCCCATCACTCCAATAAGAATGATTCCTTCCTGTCTTTGAAGCCTTTCCCAGGGAAGATTAAAAGAATCCAGCAGGTGATCAATGGATGTGCAGCACTCACTACCAGAAACACTCCTGCATTAAAAATTCATCGGTTGGGTCCTTTTGCCAAGCTGATCCCCAGGGACTCAGTTTTCCATCTGAGCAGGAAGGGATGGGACATGGAGGTGGATTCTGGGAGCTGAAGGGAACATCTGAGTGATGTTTGGGAGGTTCTTTTGTGAGAAGCCCTTTCTTTGGAACAAACCAAGGCAGAGGAGGAGCAATGAAATTCAGCCCTGCAGAAACCAGGCTGAGGCTCCAAGGAGAGGGGAAAGCTCCCAGGAACTGGAGTGAGCTCACCCTGCTCAGAGAGGGACTCTGGCTGAGCTGGGTGCACTCTGCCACTGGGGAGCTGTGAGGGAGAGGGATTGATAAAAACAGGATTCAAAGAACAGTGGGGTCCTACAGGGGAAATTCAGAGTTCCTGAGAGCCACAGACAGGTTTGAGCCCCTGCACAAAGAAGGCTGAAGCCACAGGGTGCTGTACCCACCTCCATAGACATCATCCATGCAGATAACTGAGTCCCCTGACTTCAGCAGGTGACAGATGTTCAAAAGAGCTGCTAAGCCAGAGGAATAAGCCAAGCCTGGAGAGAAAGGATCATCAGTGTTTGATGTGACACAACAAGTCCAACTTGCCTTGGCCTTCCTCACTTTGCCTCTGAAAAGAACCTGTTCTGTCAGTGCCTCACTGGGAATGTGGAGCCAGTGACAGCAGGGGATGGATGTGGACAGCATGGAACCAGGATGGACACTGGGATACACTGGGACAGGCTGGGACACACTGGGAATGGACTGGGACACACTGGAAATGGACTGGGACACACTGGAAATGGACTGGGACACACTGGAAATGGGCTGGGACACACTGGGACAGGCTGGGACACACTGGGAATGGGCTGGGACACACTGGGACAGGCTGGGACACACTGGGAATGGACTGGGACACACTGGGACAGGCTGGGACACACTGGGAATGGACTGGGACACACTGGGAATGGACTGGGACACACTGGGAATGGACTGGGGCCAGGGGCTGCCTGCTCCCACTGCCTCCAGTGCTGCTGCACAAGGACGGATCCAGCTCAGCCCAGGCATCAGCCACACTGAGGGAGCAGCAGGCAAACCCAGGCATGGAGCTGGACTTTGCTGGACCAGAAGTCCTGGGCTCTTCCCCACCTTGGAGCTGCTCCTGCCCACAGCCAAGAGCCAGAGCCGTGGTGAGGGAATCATGGAATGGTTTGGGATGGAGGGACCCCAAAGCCCACCCAGTGCCACCCCCTGTCCCAGGCTGCTCCAAGCCCCGTCCAACCCATGAGGTGCTCACTGTATTTGGCTCCATCGAGGGCGGCCACAGCCTTTTCCAGGCAATCCCGAGTGGGGTTCCCAGACCGGATGTAGTCATAACCCTGGGGTGGAAATAAGAAACAAACATCAGAGAGAGCACTGAGAAAGTCTGGGGTAACAGCAGTTCTAGGTTCCTTAAAGAGCCCTGGCTGAGGGCATCCAGCTCCTCCCAAAGCAGCAGGATTCTGTCCTGGCACAACATGCAGTGGGCATCCCTGTCAGAGAAAGGGCCTCGGGTGCACTGGGGCAAGGAGCCACATTCTCCTGCTTCTCCCCAGACATCCATCTGTGGCCACTGTGGGAGAAAGGGCTTGGGCTGCACAGTCCAACCACCCTGAGAATGCCAGGCTGGCTCTGGCTGGGACCATGAGGGTGCCCTGGTCCCATTCCCTGCTGAGCAGAGCACAGGGCACAGGATCATGTCTAGACAGCTATGGGTATCTCCAGTGAGGGAGACTCCTCAGCCTCTCTGGAGGGAATTCTCAGGAAAAACGTGTCCACCTCCATCACACCCACAGGCACCGGACAACTCCCCTCATCAGCTCTTGACAACCCACACGTTTCCAATTGCCACAGCTTTTATGCAAATTCTGAGGAAATTCAATGAGGAAAATAAGACTCATGCACGCACAGATGCAGTTGTTACCAAGAGAACCTGCTGAGCACCCTGGGATTTGCCTGCTTTTAGGATTTCTCTTTAATGTCAACTTCCTCATAGTCAGGAATTCTGCAGATCGCTCTGGCAGAGCTCCCGGCAAGAGCACGGATCCTGTCATCAGGATGTGGATACAGCAGCGTGACTCCTCCTGAGGGCCTCCTCAGCACAGCTGGGATTCTGTGTGGAATGAGGAATCACAAGGCAAATTCCTCCTGCGCCACCAGCACAACGCGAGTTTGGAGCAGGTGCTGATTGAGGAGTGGCAGCTTTGTGCCACGTCCCGTCAAACCTTTCTAGCACTTTCTACAGGGCATCCACAAACTCCTTAGGAAATATTCCCTCGGTTTGGAAGGAGGACCGAAGGAGGCTCTTACACATAGCGTGTGCAGTGGAACAGGGATTCTGCCCGGGCCCTGGAGCGGGGGCAGGGCCGGGAGAGCCGCCCGTGTTTCCGGCTCCGGGCAGCCCCCGGAGCAGCGTTCCTGCGAGCGCGGGGCACCGCGTGCTCCCTGCTCCCCTTCCCCCGCCTTTCCCACGGGAATCATCCCAATCCCATCCCAACCTCGTCCCAATCCCATCCCAACCTCGTCCCAACCGCTCCGGATCGCCGCCCGCAGCGGGAACAGCGAGCCCCGGGCTGGCTCCGGCTGCAAGGGAGCACAGCGGCTCCTCCGGTGCCGCCGCCGCTCAGCAGGGCCGTACCGGAGCACAAGCACGGCATCGCGGCCGGGCGGCTCTGCAAGGGCCCCGTGAGGAGCCCCGCTCCCGGCCCAGCGAGATGCTCGCGTCTGCCCAGGAGCTGCCACGGGGGGAAACATCCGCGCCGGGAGCTCCCTGCCCTGCCCAGGCCCTGCCGCCTCCCGTTGCCCCGGCCGGGACACGCCGGATGCTCGCGGCCTCCCGCGTGTGCCCAAGCCCGGAAGGGGGCTCGGTGTCCCTGTGGATGACTCAGCGCCCCGGTGGCGGCCACACTCACCGCGTGGTCGCCGGGAGCCCGCTGCTTGAAGGTGGTGGAGAGCGAGATGGGCGGCACCATGGCCCCGGAGCGCCATTGCTCGGGCTCCTGGCCGGCATGGATGGCATGAGTGGCGAAGTGCTTGAAGGGCGGCAAGAACCCCTCCGTCCCCTTGCCTGCCATGGCCGCGTCTGTGTGGGACCGGCCCTCAGCGCTCCGGGGGCTCGGCGGGGCGAGGGCTCCTCATTGGCTGCGGCGCCGGCGGGGAGGGGCCCCCGCGCCCTCCCATTGGCTGCCGGTGGGGCGGGGCCCGCCCTGCACAGGCAGCGCCCGCCCGCTGGGGGGCGCTGCGCGCTGAGGGGCCGCTCCCGGGAGCCGTGGCGGGACCCAGGGGCGCCTTTCCCGGGAGGAACCGGGAACAATCTGGCAGCACGGGAATGACCCACAGGGAGCAGCGTGCTGACTGCCCGGCAGCGCTGCCTGCAGTACCTCAGCACCGGGAATAGCCCCAGCGCAGCACTGGCCGGGGGACCGGCTGGAGCTGCTCTGGGGGAAGGACCTGGGGGTGCTGAGGGACGACGAGCTGTGCCCGGCCAGCGGTGCCCAGTGGGATCCTGGGGTACCACAATCAATCCCAGCAGGTCAGGGGGGATCCTGCCCCTGTGTCCAGCCCTGGGGACACCTCTGGGTGCTGTGCCCAGCCCTGGGGACACCTCTGGGTGCTGTGTCCAGCTCCGGATCCTCAGCACAGCAGGGACAGGAGCTCCTGGAGCTGAGCAAGGGCCTGGAGCATCTCGGTGCCCAGGAAAGGCTGAGGGAGCTGGGGCTGCTCAGCCTGGAGAGGAGCCCCAGCTGAGAAGGGCCCTCAGCCCTGGGTGTCCCTGGATGTCCCTGGGTATCCCTGTGTGTCCCCGTCTATCCCTGTGTCCCTGTGTGTCCCTGTCTATCCCTGGGTGTCCCTGTCTATCCCTGTCTATCCCTGCCTATCCCTGTCTATCCCTGTGTGTCCCTGTCTATCCCTGTGTCCCCCTGTGTGTCCCTGTCTATCCCTGTGTGTCCCTGTCTATCCCTGGGTGTCCCTGTCTATCCCTGTGTCCCCCTGTGTGTCCATGTCTATCCCTGTGTGTCCCTGTCTATCCCTGTGTCCCCCTGTGTGTCCCTGTCTATCCCTGTGTGTCCCGGTCTATCCCTGGGTGTCCCTGTCTATCCCTGTGTCCCCCTGTGTGTCCCTGTCTATCCCTGTGTGTCCCTGTCTATCCCTGTGTCCCCCTGTGTGTCCCTGTCTATCCCTGTGTGTCCCTGTCTATCCCTGTGTCCCCCTGTGTGTCCCTGTCTATCCCTGTGTGTCCCTGTCTATCCCTGGGTGTCCCTGTGTACAGAGGTCAGAGGGCTCCGCTCCAGACCCAGCAATGGCCCCAGAGCCATGGGCAGGGACTGAGCCCAGCAATTCCCCCAGCACAGGAGGCAGAGCTTCTGCTCCAGCCCTAAGCAGATTGTGCACAGAGGCTGTGGACTCTTCTCTCTGGGGATATTCCAGAACCATTGGGACACAAACCTGTGCTCTGGGATGTCCCTGCTGGAGCAGGGAGGTGACTGCAGAGGAGCCCCTGTGGTCCCTTCAGCCTGACCCATTCTGGAGTTCTGTGATTAAAAATTAATTCACTGAGTCTCCCTGCCAAGGTTATCCTACGTGGACTGATGTCCATGGAACAGCACTTTGACATCTGAGGACAAAGGACACACATGTGCTGAAGGCCACTGATGAATGATTTATATATTAGACTTTGTAAGGAAACATTTTTTTTTTTTACAACAAAAATATGGATAAAATGTGAGCAGAGCTGGATCTAAGAAGAGCAAACCTCTGGATGTGTGCAGTACCATGCCCCAGCCTCACATACAGGCAGGAACCTGGGATTTAGGAGGCAGGAATTCCATCCCCTGTTGATCAATCTGCTTGCTGTAGGAAAGTTCTGTTGATAGGCAGACAAAAAAAAGCCCTTCTCAAAAATTTGTAAGTGTAAAGTAATCCCACAGTTAGGATTCCCTACAAACACCAGTTTTCCCAGAGCCCTTCCCATGAGTAATGCCTTCGTTCCATTTCTGGGGTGAATAAGGGAGTCCATAATAAGCTGGTAAACAGTGACTTCATGCCTCTAGTAATTAAAAATGCAGCGTGAGGCTTCCACCATCAGCTAAAACCTGAGCCAATCCCTCCATTCCACAAGACCAGCCGTGCTCTGTGCGTGTTTCCAGCATGGGAGAACAGGAGACATCAGAACTGCTCACAGTGCCAGCCTCTCACATTCTGCCTGCAAATGGGTTTGACTTTTCTCAAAAAACCAGGGAGACACAGAAAAATCTCAGTGGAAAGACCACTGGAGTATAGAGCAAAAGCAAATTGTTGGGTTTTTTTCTATTTTTTTCCTAGAATTACTTCAAATTGTGTATTAGGACTGTAAAAAGCTGTGTGGGAAGCAGCTGGGGACAGCAAGCACAGGAATTCCTAAATCTGCCTAGAATTCTTCTTGGTCACTCAGGAAAGACAAGGCCACCAGGCTGGTAATTCTGTTATCACAGCAGGTCTGGTCTCCCTGGCAACTTGGGGGTTGTTTTCCCTGGGAGAATTATTAAAAAATCCAATTCACCAGGAATTTGGGACACCATCATTTTCACAATTACTCATCCCATATTTGAAGCAGAAACTTGCAGAACTGGCCCAGGAGCAGGACGTGCAGTGGGGAATTGGGAAGTTCCAACCCAGACAGGTCCTTTCTGAGCTGACAGTGCACCTGCAAGGGCTCGCACCACGACAGGGGCGCTGTCCTGTTTTTCCCTTTGAGGAACACTTGTCCAGGTCCCATCATTTCCCAAAGAACTTTCCATGGAGGGTGGGAAAGCACTGGAACAGCTGCTTAGAGAGTCATGGAGTCTCCCTGTCCCGGCCCCTTGGGATGTGCCTGTTGGGATCGATCCCGTCCCTCAGGGTGTGCCCGTTGCCTGTTGGGACTGATATCCGATCCCACTCCTCAGGATGTGTTGGAATCCACCTCCGATCCCTCTCCTCAGGATGCTGTTGCTGGGACCGATCCCGGATCCCGTCCCTCAGGATGCGGTTGTTGGGATCGATCCCCGATCCCTCCCCTCAGGATGCGGTTGTTGGGATCGATCCCTGATCCCTCTCCTCAGGATGCGGTTGCTGGGACGGATCCCTAATCCCTCCTCCCCTCAGGATGCGGTTGCTGGGATCGATCCCCGATCCCTCTCCTCAGGATGCGGTTGCTGGGATCGATCCCCGATCCCTCCCCTCAGGATGAGGTTGCTGGGATCGATCCCCGATCCCTCCCCTCAGGATGCGGTTGTTGGGATCGATCCCGGATCCCGTCCCACAGGATGCGGTTGCTGGGACCGATCCCCGATCCCTCTCCTCAGGATGCGGTTGCTGGGACGGATCCCCGATCCCTCCTCCCCTCAGGATGCGGTTGTTGGGACCGATCCCCGATCCCTCCCCTCAGGATGCGGTTGCTGGGATCGATCCCCGATCCCTCCCCTCAGGATGCGGTTGCTGGGATCGATCCTCGATCCCTCCTCCCCTCAGGATGCGGTTGCTGGGATCGATCCCCGATCCCTGCCCTCAGGATGCGGTTGTTGGGATCGATCCCGGATCCCGTCCCACAGGATGCGGTTGCTGGGATCGATCCCCGATCCCTGCCCTCAGGATGCGGTTGCTGGGATCGATCCCGGATCCCGTCCCTCAGGATGCGGTTGCTGGGACCGATCCCCGATCCCTCCCCTCAGGATGCGGTTGCTGGGACCGATCCCCGATCCCTCCCCTCAGGATGCGGTTGCTGGGACCGATCCCCGATCCCTCCTCCCCTCAGGCCGTCCCCGTTGGGCGGATCCCGCCCCGCCCCTCCCGGTCACTCCGTGGCTCCTCCCGCGCGCTCTCTCGGTGCGGCGCAGTCTCGCGAGAGCGGCGGCCGAAGATGGCGGCGCGGAGCCGAGGCCCGTGAGGCGCGGGCGGAGCTGCGGCCGCTCCGGGGGCTCCGGGCGGGACCGGCCCCGCGGGCTCCGAGCGCTGCGGGCGCTCCCGCCGGCCATGACCGGCGAGAAGCTCCGCTCGCTGCGCAGGGACCACAAGCCCAGCAAGGAGGACGGGGACCTGCTGGCGGCCGGCGAGGACGAGGCGGCCGCGGCGCCCGGGGGCGCCTTCACGGGCGGGAAGGGCGGGCGGGCCGGGGGGCACCGCGGGCCCGGCGCTCACCGGCACCGCCCGCCGGCCCGGGCCGCCCCCGCCGGGCCCGAGCGCGGCCCCTTCCCCGTGCACGAGTGCGTGTTCAAGGGGGACGTGCGGCGGCTCTCGGCGCTCATCCGCACGCAGGGCATCGCCCAGAAGGACAGTCACGGTGAGCGGGACGCACCGGGGAACCGGGGCTCGGGCCGCGTCCCGGCGGGGCGGGAGATGCGGATGCTGGAACGGGGAATAGGGAATTCCTTGGGAGTTTCATAAGGGTGGGTGAATACCCTGTAGGAAGGGTTGTGGACAAGGGATGGAGTGACTGGCCAAGGGGGATGGCTTCCACTGACGGGAGGCAGGGATGGATGGGATGCTGGGAAGGGATTCTTCCCTGGCGGGGTGCTGAGGCCCTGGCACAGGGTGCCCAGAGCAGCTGTGGCTGCCCCTGGATCCCTGGCAGTGCCCAAGGCCAGGCTGGACAGGGCTTGGAGCATCCTGATTCAGTGGAAGGTGTCTCTGGCATGGCAGGGATGGGCTTTAAGGTCCATTCGAAACCATTCCGTAATTCCATGATTTTCGTAATATGAATGAGCACTGTGAGCTCCAGTACCAGCACTGTGCTGGCAGAGCTGCCTCTGAGCAGGTGTTGCTCTGTGTCCAAGACCCCACTGCATTTAAAAGATTTGTTCTTTTTTAGGGTGTCTGAGCTGTCACCCGTTTGCTTTGGGGGATGCTGAGTTGTTCCTTTGGCTGTTGGCAGAGCAGTTTTTGATATTTCCCCGGGCTACAAAGATCAACCCTTTTTTCCCCTTTCTTTTTAAATGCTGTGGCTCTGGATTTTGAGAAAGTTGTTCTCAGCTGCTCCTCTGCAAATGCCTTGTCCACAGCAGTGTCAGCGACAGAGATGGAATCTGATCCCTGTGCTGCTCTGAAATTTGTAAATATTGAATGTCTTGCCAGGACATTTCAAAACGTTTTAATTTGGAGGATATTTTATGCTGTTAACAAATAAATCAGCCTGGGGGATCAGCTTGACCTTCATGGTTGGTTCTAATCTCTATTTCAATAGCCGTTTCGAGAGTAACATGATCCATTTCTGCTGGAGAACTCCCAGTTCCACGTGTGTGGTGTCTGAGAAGTTGTGATAAAGAGCAGGCTTGTGTTGTGTTTCTGATAAGGAGATGGGCTTTGCTTCACTGTGGTCTGGAAATTCGAAGGGAGCACGAAGGTGAAGGATCTCCGGGGCTGGCACGGTGGCAGGAACGATGGAGTTGGGGGTTCCAGCTGTGTCTGTGGTGGCACTGGAAGGCAGCTGAGGGCTGCAGGGTAGCACAGGGCTCAGCTCCCAGCCAGGATGGGCAGGAGTGTTCCCTACAGCTGGCACAGCGCTTTCCTAAGGGCAGAGCTCCAAATCCAGCTACAGATCTGTTTATCCTGCCACCTTCATTCCAGCAAATCCTGCTAGAATGAAAGCAGCAGACTTGGGGAGGAATTTTCCCACTTTCTCTATTCCTGCTGCTGCTTCTCCTGTTCCTCCTCCAGTTCCCCTTCAAGCAGCTCAGCAGCAGCAGCAGCTCCAAATTTTTCCTTGAAGGCACTTCCTGATCTCTCTTTGCTGTGCTGTCACCCTCAGTGTGTATCTCACACATTGATTCCATCCTTTTTGGATCCATATATAAATCTCTAATTAAGATCTCCCTGCTTTCCCAGCTCTGTGCAGAGTTGGGACACTTTGGGGATCTCTGACTCATCATCTTCCTCCAAGTTTTTACTTGAACTATTCAAAAAAAAACACCCACAACAAACCTCTTGATGGTTTGACATTCCAAAGGCCTGAGTAACATTTCCCTGTTATTGTTTTCTTCCTGCCTGTTTCCATCTGTCACTTGTTTACACACACTGGAACTGGGAATAATTTGGGGGACACTCCAGCTGATGATTTGCTCAGAAATAAGCCAGAGGAATCCAGGGATGTGCTAAAGGATTTGACAGAGGGGAGAGAGAATTTATTGTTAATAATCCAGGCCTGTTTTAGTGTTGGTTCAGTGCAGGAAAGCCAAATCCTGTGGAATGGGAGACTCCTGCTGTTCTGCTAAAAGCAATTGAGTGTTAATTGAGTGCCTCCCCAGCTTCCCAAATTAACCTCCAAATCACTGCCCAGAGGAAGGCCGGTGTCATTATTCCCAAACAATGAGTTTCCTGGGAGAAGCCTGTAGCTACACCTAGTAGATAACTTCCAGCTTTATTATAACATGCATTTAAGAGCTTAAATCCTGAACAGACAAATCCTCTTGCTGGAAAACAGCCCTGGCTCCCTGTGGGTGGGCAGGTACCTCAGCAGAGGTGAAAGGCCACACGTGTGTGGGGACAGGTGCTGTGTTTGAGGTGTGGTGTTGGGTCAGCAGGCTTTGTTTGCCCACCTGGATGGGCACAGGCAGGATTCCAGAAGCTGCTGGAGCACTGATTTCTTGGGAAAGGGGGCTGTGGCTGTGCTGGGCACTGCTGAGGCCCCACCTCAAATCCTGGGGTCAGTTCTGTGGCCTTCATTCCAAAAAAGACCCTGAGGGGCTGGAGCATGTCTGGGGCAGGAAATGGAGATGGGCAGGGGCTGCAGAATCCCTGAGGAGCTGGGCAGGGGCTGCAGAATCCCTGAGGAGCTGGGCAGGGGCTGCAGAATCCCTGAGGAGCCGGGCAGGGGCTGCAGAATCCCTGAGGAGCTGGGCAGGGGCTGCAGAATCCCTGAGGAGCTGGGCAGGGGCTGCAGAATCCCTGAGGAGCTGGGCAGGGGCTGCAGAATCCCTGAGGAGCTGGGCAGGGGCTGCAGAATCCCTGAGGAGCTGGGCAGGGGCTCAGCCTGGAGCAGAGGAGGCTCAGGGGCCCTTGTGGCTCTGCACAGCTCCTGACAGGAGGGCACAGCCATGGGTCAGTCAGGGAACAGGGACAGGAGGAGAGGGAATGGCCCCAAGTTCTGTCAGGGGAGAACTGGGCTGGACATCAGCAGGAATTCCCCATGGAAAGGGGGGTCCATGGGAAGGCTCTGGAACTGCCCAGGGAGGGTTGCAGTGCCCATCCCTGCAGGTGCCCAAGGAAGGGCTGGATGTGGCACCCAGTGCTGGTGACAAGGTGGGAATTGGGCACAGCTTGGACTTGGTGATCCTTCAGGGCTTTTCCACCCTCACCATTCCTGTGACTCCGTGATTTTATGACAATGTTTCCCCTTGGGTCAGGTGATTGGCATTTCCTGGGCACTCAGTGTGGCTCCCTCTCAGACCTGCTCCTCAGGAAGGTTATTTGCACACCCTGGCAGAGCCTGGCAGCGTCCAGGACTCCCAGTGCTGTGCTCCCAGATGTTGGAGCAGCTATTAATAGCAGCAGGAGCTGAGCTGGGTCAGTGTATAATGAGCTGGGCCGTGGCTGCCTGGGCTGCTGCCAGTGTCCTGCAAGGATGAGATGCAGGACACCTTGAACAGCCCTGTCAGCCCTCCTGGGCAGGCAGGACAGAGCTCCCTCCCATCTCCATCTGAATTCCCCTGATGCTGCAGGGTGCTGGCATTCCTGTGGCAGCCTCTCCAGATGTGCAGCACACCCTCTGCACAGAGCAGGTTCTTCCTGCTGACAAAATGGGAGTTAGAGAACAGCTCTCAGCCGAGTGTGTGTGTTAGAATTGCACAAAAAATTTGTTTTCCAGCATTTTTTTCTCTTGACTGCTCTAAGAAGATGTTTAAATGTACAAAATACAGTTAAATGGAAGAACTTTACATCCTTAAGCTGCCTGAATAAATGGTGTCATGAGCCTGGTAGCAGCAATAATCCAGGAAAAACAGCTCTGGGTGCCTCACAGTGAATATTTAACAACACAAATACCACCTGTGTCACGAGCATCACCAGGAAAATGGGGACAGCTTTGAGAGGCTGCTGCTATCTCCAAAGCTTTCTTTGGAAACAGCCAAAAGGCAGCTTTGTAGTGAAGGTGCTGTTCCTTCTCAATATGCCCAGTACTGTAGTTGTAAAAAATGAGTACTCAGTCTTTGAAATATTAATAAAACAGGCTGTTAAATTTTTAATCAGTATCATATCTGTGAGTAGCTTTTAACCCAGATATGTCAGGCTGGGAAGGGATCAGACCCTTCAGCCTGTGGGGAGCACTGGGGTTGTGTCTTTCTCAAAGACACCTCTGGACCTCTTTGTCTGGAGTGAGTTTCAAGATATCATTAAAAACCCTCTCTTGGCCCATGAAATGTGTCTCAATATATTTATTTTGACAATCACAATCCAAGCAAATGTCACTCCTCTGGTGGGTGTTGCTGTGTTCCTGGGTTAGAGCAGGAACTGCAGTTTCCTAAGGAAGGGATTGCAATGGATTCTGCTGACTTTCATCTCATCTCTTTTATTTCTGTGGTTTCTCTTAGGAAACACTCCTTTACATCTTGCTGTGATGTTGGGACATAAAGGTGGGTAGAACCATTTGTTTTGTTACCTTTTCAGCGATCCTGAAGATTTGGGGGCAAGAGGAAAAAAGGGGTTTTTCCCTTTCCTGAGTGTGAGCTTGTGTTTCAAGCTAGTGAGGTTTTCTGGGAGGAAGATGCCACGTGGATTTGGAGAAGAAGAGTGGGAAAGGAAATCTGAACTTTATTCCCAGAATTCCACCTAACCCTGCCCTCTGGCAGTGGGAAGCCATTCCCCCTTTCCTGTCTCCTCTTGTCCCTCTGCAGCTCTCCTGGAGCCCCTTCATGCCCTGCCAGGGTCTCTGAGCTCTCTCTGGAGCCTTCTCCCCTGCAGCTGAGCACCCCCAGCTCTCCCAGCCTGTTTATTGAACTGGAAATGGAATCTGGCTGGAGATTCCAAGCTGATTTGCCTGCTCCCTGCAGAGTGATGTTGTTGTCCTGGGCACTGTTTAAGGAGCCATAAAAATCCCTGGGTGTCTTGGCTGGGTTAGTCAGGGCCTTTGTTTATCCCACAGGAGACAGTTTGTTCAGCAGGGAGGGATCTCTTCCTCCCCGGCCACTCAGCCTGCACTGACTCACAGCTGCTGCATCTGGAATGACCAGTGCAGTTTCCTGTGGCACCTGTGGCAGGAAAATAACCCAGGAAGTCCTGTCCTGGTGATGAGACAGCTGGGCCCTGCTGCATCACCTCCAGACAGCTCAGGGTGGCTTTAGTGACATGTGCTGAGGTTTCCTCATGGTTGGAAGCTGCAGAACCATTCCAAGGAGCACATGGGAGCACTGAAACCCTCCTTGCTTCCTTCAGTTTTCCACCATCATGTCCACCTGTGGATGGGGAATGCAGCTGTTGGTTCCACACCTGCTCTGAGGCTTTCCTCAGAGGTGCCTGTTTGCTCTCCTTAAATCCAGATTCCCCAGGATGTTGTGGCACACAGGGATGTGTTGGTGCCTCAGGCTCCTCTGCCTCCCCTGTACCTGATGGGAGTTGCCCCAAATCCGTGTCCCCGTGATCCATTCACCCCCTGGAGAGGGATGAAGGCCCTGAGGTATCTCTGCTTTGTGTGTGCAGCAGAGAGAGCTGATGTCATGCATTAAATATAAATATCCTTGTTCCATGGTGGTGTGTGTATCTGACATGCAGAAATATTATAAAAAGCAAACTCCACGTAGCAGGAGGGACAAGTCTCTTCAGTGTTATATAATTGGTGGCTGATCACCAATTATTTTTAGTGATAATATTGAACAGGGAAGTGCTGGAAGTCCTTGCATAAATGGCTTTGTTTGTTAGAGTGAGTCAGAACCCAGATATGTGTTTTGATAATCTCTGTAATATCTTTGATATGAATTGCTTTGGTAGAGTTTTATCCTGACTGCTCCTGCTGCATCCTTTACTGTAAATAACTGTGGATATTTTGTTCCAGAATGTGCCCACCTGCTTTTAGCCCATAATGCTCCAGTAAAGGTGAAAAACGCTCAGGGATGGAGCCCTCTGGCCGAAGCCATCAGCTATGGAGACAGACAGATGAGTAAGCACGTCTTCATTCATCCCAGTTTGCCAGTTAATCCCAAACTGGGGCTCATTCAGAGCAGGAAAGCAGAGCTCTCAAGCTGGGTTATTTTCCCACAGCCCTCTTTCAGCTCTCTGAAGGGTTTCTCTTAATCAGCTGAACATTTTATATCTGAACATGATCAGGCACATCCATTTCCTTGATAAGAAATTGCACTGGGTTACATAAGCAAGCTGTTAACTCTGCTCAGACTGAGGGCATTGGGAGAGCTCTGCACGAGCATGTTCTGGGTTTGGAATGGCAGGGACGGGATCCAGATGGATCTGGGCTGGGTGGGATCATCTCCTTGGCCTGCTCCCTGTGGTCACAGGCTTGTTTATGTGTCAGTTGCCAGTGGGATGTGGCTTTTAGGCTGCATCTCAACAGTCCAGTGGGAAAATGTAATTTATATGTTATGTATTATTCAAATATTGTTTATTCACCTCAGACATGGAGTAGCAAAAGGAAATTATTCTGCTGCTACTCACTGGTGGATGTTAATAGTATTTGGTATTACCATGTGTGGTGGTGCATTCCTATAGCAGAAAACTCACCACATATTGCACATATAAATATATTATTAATATATTAATGCACTACTTTATAATCTACCAACAGCATTCTCTTGTCAGCTCCTCACTATTGATTTTCTCAGTGGAGTAGATGTTACTCAGTATATTTGTATCCACATATTTACTAATACCTGTGTACAAACCCTCTTGACATGATTCTATAGTTAATTTTACAAACAATTATTGAGGCTTTCCTTCCTGGGGTGATCTGAGCAGGTTAACGTGCAGTTCCTGTAGCTGGGATTAATTCCTCAGGTCTGATGAAATGTTCCATTGCATTGTTGGGTTTAAGACCTCAAGTAAGACACTCACCTGTAATTACCAAACAACCAGAGTTCATGGATTAATTCCTGTGTAGTTTCAGCACTCCTGAGGAAGCTCAAGCAGCAGTCCAGGGAAAGTGTTGAAGAGAAGCGACCTCGGTTATTAAAAGCCCTGAAAGAGGTGAGTTGTGCTGACAAAACCAGATGGGTGGAAAGCAGTGACTTGTGCTCTGAGTATGGACACTCTGGAAAACTGCCAGCAAGTTTTTTCCATGTTTTTACCAATCTTCTGCTCTTAAAAGCAATCTTGGCTCTGTTTTAAGCCAGAATTATATTTATTTTAAGGTCATACTTCCTTTCAACTTCTAGAAATTCAAATATAAGGTTTGTGTAAGGCAGACCTGCTCATCATCATTGCAATCTCAGAGTTAAAGGATCTATTTCATTAGATTTTTAAAACTTTCTTAAATCTTGTGTCAGTGAATAATTTCCTGGTGTGTTCAGTCCCCAAATCCCCTTGCCCAGTGCTGGAGGAGATTTTTGGTTTCATTCTCCATCAGCACCCAGCAGCCAGTTCCCCTTGGGCACAGTGAAATATTGCTCAGTTTGGGGACAGCAGTTTGTAGAAGCCCAGTTATTTCTCAGAAGTTCATTAACTTGTCCCTGTGGAGGCTGAGCTGTGTTGTGATCCCTGAGCACCTCGTGCTGGGTTGGCTCTGGCTCACACGTGCTCTGACCTGATGACTTCAGCACATTTCCACGAGGCCACTGGCAATTGGTCTTTGCAACACTCCTGCCTGAAACTTGACTCATTAATTATTGTATAATTAATTCTAATTCTGTGGGATTGATGGGATCAATCAAAGCAAGCAGAGAGCTCCATAGGTGCTTTTTAAACACGTTTCCAATAAATCTTTTGCAATCCAGGGCTTGATAGTTGACCTAGTATTAAGAAATTATTAAAAATGTGAGTTCAGATGAGTTACATCATTTTGTCATTATTGATTCTGCTGCAGCTAAAGCTTCAGTGATGTTCAAGTTCAGTACAAATTCAAGTACAACATTAGAGAAAGTTTTCTTTGCCAAACACAACTTCTGCCTGTCTTCCAGCAAATTTTACAGTTTCTTAGCCTGAAAGGCTTGTTAACACATTCTTCTTTTCTTCTCAGCTAGGTGACTTCTATCTAGAGCTTCACTGGGATTTTCAAAGTTGGGGTGAGTGCTTCCATGTCCCTTCCCCAGGGAGATAATGCAATCAGCCTGCAGCACACTTGTTCTGTGCTTTGTGCTGGAACAGCCACAGTGCTTGGGATCTCAGTGCTGAGGAAAGGACACACAACTTTTTCCAGATTTAGTTTTGCTTACTCACTTTTGGAGCTGAATTCTCTTCTCCAGTGACTCACTAAGGAGGGGAGGTAGCTCTTTGTTTTAAGAACCTGGGCCATGGCAGTGGGTGGGATGGGGATGATCCTTAAGGTCCCCCCAATCCAAACCAGTCTGGACTTCCATGATTTTATGTGTTTTATTAATTTAATAATTAGTATTAATACCTTGGATAATTTTTATGCTTGTGGCTGTTCTGCTTTAATTGGAACCAGGCTTTCTTTCCCTTGGTGCATTACATAAACTGTTAAATCCCAGAATTCAAATTATGAACAGCCACAGTTATTAGGATTTGTAAATGGTTTACCTGTGATGGAAATACAAATTCTGTCTGATATTGGAAGCAGGGTATGCAATTACAATTACAAAAAAATCAATTTTATCAAATAGAAATACCCCTGATGTTGTGTTTGATTGAGATGTTGGAAAATGCTGTATTTTCATTAAAACACATCCAGAATCAGACTGATTGAATAGCTTTAATGGGAATACTTTGCAGAGGGATCTCAGTGCCCTGATTGCCTTTTCTCTCCCTCTTTTAGTGCCTTTACTTTCCCGAATTCTGCCTTCTGATGCATGTAAAATACACAAACAAGGTATAAATATCAGGTGAGTGCTGCTTTTGTACCCAAATACTTCTGTGCCAGGGCAAAGCTGGATCCCAGTGAGCCTGAATCCCTGAGGAGCCTGGGCTCATCCATGGCACAGCACTGAGCCTTGCGATTTCAGGCTCTCTGATTATCTGTTGAGCTGAATGTAACTTAAATATAGAGCAAGAGCAGTTCAGCTGGATAAGGCTTTATCTACCAGATGTGCCAGTGAAAAACAGGGATTGGGTATTTATAACACAATTGCAAATAAATTCCAGTATTTCCTGGAGAAATGTTGCTGCTCCAGTCTCTACTTAAAAAAAAAAAAAAAAAAAAAACAAAAAAAAACAACCGAAAAAGTGATATAATTTCTCTCTTTAAGGTGTTTAATGTGACAAATTCACAAACTCAGTAGGGGATTTCAGGAGTCTCTCTGAGCTCAACTCTTTTTAGTTTGGAACCAAATGTATTTTCTGGCATTTTCTTTAGGGCCCAAAATTTAAAACAGAGAGGCAAGAATATGATCCTGGAGATTCAATCTGTAGAAATTTTTGTTGTATTGAAGGGGCAGCTTGGGTCTGTAAAGTGAATTTTTAGGTGAAGTTTGAGTCTGGGATTGTTGCTTTCCTTCTCATTTCTGAATGCTCTGCCTGTATGAGGCATGAACTGAGGGGAAATAGATAAATACAGGTTTTTCCTTGGAATCAGAGGCAAATCTATGAGGAGTTTTAATCCCTCACCACTTTAGAGTTGAAGTTACCCAGCTGAGGTTCTTTAACCACCTCTTTATGAGAAATAAATGCTCTGGCAATAGTGGACATG
This sequence comes from Ammospiza nelsoni, assembly GCF_027579445.1. Taxonomy (NCBI): domain Eukaryota; kingdom Metazoa; phylum Chordata; class Aves; order Passeriformes; family Passerellidae; genus Ammospiza; species Ammospiza nelsoni. Next base: position 35,495,671 of record NC_080641.1, read on the forward strand.
AATTACTACAGACATCCATGGCCTCAGGTCCATCTTCTTCCAGTTACTCAGGTCTGCAGGCGCATGTCTTTGGTGTTGGTGAGGGAGAGAAATAGAAATAGCAATGAAAATAAATAAAATTTTAAAAAATGAGTTTGTTTCTGAGTCCTCTTCAGATTTTGGGTCATGTCCCAGTGTCGTTATTCAAGTCAGGACCCTGCTGAGGAGTTGTTTCTCAGTGTGTAGCACTGAATAGATTCTCTCCCCCTCCCCTCCTCATGCTGGCAGTATTAAATACAATTTTCTGAAGAGAACTTCACTTTTATAGCAATTTTTTGCCGATTTCTGCATCCAGGCCTCACTTATGAAATCCTATGAAAACTCAGCCCTTCATGTGTTTGTTTGCCATTAAAAAATGCACTTTCCTGCTTGAAAGCTGAATTTCCTCCAGCATTTGTGGGTAATTTTTGTGACATTTGGGGTTGTTTTCACAGGCTGGACACAACTCTGATAGACTTTACTGACATGAAGTGCCAACGAGGGGATTTAAGCTTCATTTTTAACGGTGACGCCGCACCCTCCGAATCTTTTGTAGTTTTAGACAATGAGCAAAAAGTTTACCAGCGAATACACCACGAGGTAAAGCTCTGGGAAGGGGGTGGGACACATCCCAGGCTCTTTTGGGAATGTGTCAAACAGAATTTGCCTCAGAAACACCCAAAGAGCTGCAAAGCAAAGAATTTTTACCTCAGTTCTTCCAATTTGAGCTGTGAAGGTGAAATCAAATTTTGTGAGGGAAGCCAGCTTTGAATCCAGATTTCTGGTTGAGGAGAAGCTGGAATGGGAATGGACTGGAAAGATGTGGTTTAAATTATGATGTGCTGCTTTTCATCTTTCCACTGGGCTCAACTCAGCTGTCCTCAGGTGGATTTTCAGATCTGTTCCCACTGCTTTGCATCCTTTTAGTCACTCCATGGCCAGTTCAGCTGATAACAGTGTGAGGGTCTGACTCACTGGACCCCCTGTAATTAGTCAAGTCTTTAATTACAGTTTTATCCCCCAATCACTTAAGCAGATGGATTATTGACTGTGGAAAGGGTGTGGCTGCTGAGCTGCTGCATAAATCCCATTGGGATGCTTTATTCACATTAATATTCAAGATTAAACTATTTGGAAACCATTTGGCCAGAGGTTTTATAAACCCACTTGAAAATGCAGGAAATGCTGCTTCTGGGAAAAGATCCAAAGGACAAGGGTTATGCATTTGTGTTTATTGGTGTCTCTTTAGAGGAAGCAATCGTTGTTTGCTGAGTTCTGCTGAGTATTTTGGAATTTTTCTTCCAGGAATCTGAGATGGAGACAGAAGAGGAGGTTGACATTTTGATGAGCAGTGATATTTACTCTGCCACCTTATCCACCAAATCCATCACGTTCACACGGGCCCAGACTGGGTGGCTCTTCAGGGAGGACAAAACTGTGAGTGAGGGGGGCTCAGAGCTGCTGCTGGGCAGGAGGGAGGAGGGAAAGGCACTGCAGGAAGCACTGGGGCAGATTCCTGGAGAAACTCTGGCTGCCCCTGGATCCCTGGCAGTGCCCAGGCCAGGCTGGACAGGGCTTGGAGCAGCCTGGGATGGTGGAAGGTGTCCCTGCCATGGCAGGGAGCTGGAATGGGGTGGGCTTTGAGGTCCCTTGGGGCACAGACCAATCCAGGATTCTGGAAGGATAAGGGGTGCTGGACAAAGGAAAAATCCCTGTCCCCGTATCCCAAATGAGCACAAATTCATTTCATGTGGAATCTCTCTGCTGGACTGCCTTCAGCAGGGAAAACAAGGAAGAAGGATTCTGTAGCTGTTGGGCAGGGGGAGGACAGACTGTGCTTGTGCTGGGAATGGTTTTGTTCCAGGAGGCTCTGATCTCTGCAGGTGGTTCCAGGGAGTGCAGGAAGGATTCTGTGTGCTCCTGCTGGAGAAAGGCAGGGATGGGAGTGCTCTGGAAAGGGATTTCACTCAAATTATTCAACAATCTCTGTCTTAAAGCTTCCCTGCATAAGAAGTACCTGTTCCTGTGCCAGCCCGTGTGGGGGGCTGGAGGAATCCTGGCTCAATCCCCAGGTTCCCTTATTGCCATTATTTGATACGCAAGAATCAAAATGTTAGTATTTTATCTTCTGTGAGTCATTAATGTCCCGATTCCTTTCGTGCAGGAAAGAGTAGGAAACTTCCTGGCAGATTTCTACTTGGTGAATGGACTGGTGTTGGAATCCAGGAAAAGAAGGGAACATCTCAGTGAGGAGGACATCCTTCGGAATAAAGCGATCATGGAGAGCCTGAGCAAAGGGGGAAACCTCATGGAGCAGAATTTTGAGGTATAGTTGATTAACTTAACTTTGCCCAGGATGTGGGAGAATAATCTTGAACACCACTCCTCGTGGTGCAAAATACATAGATAATGTTTTTATTTTCTTTTGATTGGCATAATCTAAAAATCACAAACATGACCCACAAGTATAATTTTGGTGATGCATTAATGAATTAGCCTGATTAGTGCACACAGGGAGGGATTTCTGTGGTTACATTGGGTATTCAGCCTTAATTTGTCTCTTAGAAGAGATGAGGGGTTTGGCTGTGGCAAATCAACTGCGGATTCTTTTAGGCCCAATGTCGATTGTTGGGAATGAAAGGGAGGCCAGAAAGGCAATCGTGCTCCTTTGAGCTTCATTAAAATGGGAGGAAGCCTGTGATTAGCACCAGGAAATCAAGAGCTCTTCAGAAAGAGCCAGGCTTCAGCTGGGAGCACACACAGAGCTTTTAAAGTGATTAATTTATTTCTGTGTGAGCTGGAGCTGCTGCCTTGGCACTCGGAGCCCCGAATTAACTCGTTATGGGGGAGCAGCACAGCCCAGTCCTAGAGAAAGGGCCCATGGGGGCTGAGAGCAGGGGCTGGCTGAGCAGGGCAGGCTGTGGCTGTGTTTGGAGCTGGGGGCAGCTCCAGGTGGGAATGGCAGCAGGAGGGAAGGGGGGCAGGAGCTCTGAGCTGAGCTGTGCTTGTCCCACAGCCCGTGCGCCGGCAGTCGCTGACGCCGCCGTCCCCCAACACCATCTCCTGGGAGGAGTACATCTCTGCAGAGAGTGGCAAGTGAGTGCTGCTGGGCCTGCCAGGGCTTCCAGGGACCCCTCTGCATCCCTGGCAGGGGGCTGGGGGTCTCTGGGGGTTTTGGGTTCTCCACTTGGTGGGTGCTGCTTGTGGGGAGGGAGGAGCGCTGGGTTTGGTGTCTCAGTGGGCTGGGAAGGGATCCTTGTGTGTGGGAGCAGTGTCAGTGCCTCAGCTACAGGCAGGGAGTCCTGGGATGCTCTGGACTGGAAGGGACCTTGAAGCCCATCCACTTCCACCCCTGCCATGGGCATTTCTGGGTAGTGGTTAATAAACACTTCCTGTAGGGTTTATTAACACTGTGTTTATGAGGAATTATTTTACTGGAGTAGTTTTCTTGGTTTTGTCCTGTCTCCTGGTTCAGCAGAGTAATCTAAATTAAGAGGTTTTTTTTATCTTTGTTCTGCACAGCTTTACAATAAAGCAAACCCTTTGGGAGTAGGGATTCCTCCCTGAGGTTTTCCAACCCAAGTCTGTTTTCCTTCCTCTAAACCCACGATTGCCCTGGGAAACACTGACTTTGTCTCTCCCTCACAGAGCTCCTCACCTGGGCAGGGAGCTGGTCTGCAAGGAGAGCAAGAAAACCTTCAAAGCCACGATAGCAATGAGCCAGGAATTCCCTTTAGGAATCGAATCGTGAGTCAAAGCTCCTGGCCACGGGAGTTATTCCTGTTGGGAATGTTTTAGTGTGTTCATGAGCTGCAGAAAGAACCCTCCAGATCCCCAGGAGTGGGAGTGCGAGTGCAGTCAGGCTATTGAGCAAGGAATCCCTTAACCTGGGAGCTGCTGGCACTGGGGGAGGAGCCAAGCCCTTACCTGGCTTGATAAGTGCAGAGTTTTGGGCAGGGTTATCAGGGTTATCAGCAGCTGGTGTCTGATCCCACAGAATTCTGAAATGGTTCTCTCTGTAATAAATTTTAGCACAAAGTTGTGTCCCCTAACCCAGTGCAAAGCCAGGTCAGTTCCACATGTCCATGGAGAAAGGGGGGTGGTACCTCATCCCTCATCTCCTGTGGAAAATGAGGATAAAGAGTTGCTATCCTGGTGTTGGTTTCTTGTAATTCTGGATGTGGGGTGATCCTGATGCCCTGGGATGGAGAAGGGGGATGCTGTCATTGTCACCCTGTGTGTCCCCCGGGCCCTTTGGGTCACGTTTTCCTGTCCAGAGGGACAGGGTGTGTGTGGCAGGAGGATCTGTCACGGGCTCTGCTCTCCTTTGCAGGTTGTTGAATGTCTTAGAAGTCATTGCACCCTTCAAGCACTTTAACAAACTTAGAGAATTTGTTCAAATGAAGCTTCCACCAGGCTTTCCTGTCAAATTAGGTAAGAGCACGCAGCAGCTCCTGGGGCTTTATTTATCCAGAATTTTAGGTTGGAAAAGCCCTCTGAGTCCAACCATTCCCCAGCACTGCCAAGGCCACCACTGCCCCATGTCCCCCAGTGCCACATCTACACAACTTTGAAATCTCTTCAGGCATGGGGATGCTGGAAAACCCTTTCCAAGAGAAATTTTCCCAAATATCCAATCCAGATCGAAACATGTGCATTTATTCTTGCAATATGTTCAGAAGGTCTTTTGTGGAGTTTTGGGGAGGAACCCTCACCTAGGGGTGTGCAACTGAGAGTTCAGGAGCACAGAAGTGCTGGGGCCTTGCTCCAAGGGCAGTGGGATGTGCTGGATTATTCCTGCATATGGGGAGGATCTCAGGTGTGGAGTATTTTGTAACATTCCTGTGTTTCCTTTTCTTCAGGGATTACTGGGGATAGATTGATTTAAAGTGAAAAATAGAAAACTATTGCACTTGTAACAGATGGAAATGTCTGAGGTCAGCTTATTCATGGGATAGATGATCCCAGAAGCAGTAGCCCCTTTGCTAAGGATGCAGGGTTCTGGAGCTGCAGGGAGCTGTGTGAGCCTGCCAGTTCTGCTGTATTTGCACAGCGTTCCAGAGCACTTTGGGTTGGGAATGACCTCAGATTCCAGCTCGTGCTCCCATTCCCATGGGCAGGGACACCTCCCACTATAACCCAGGCTGCTCCCAGCCTGGCAGGGGTGGGGACTGGTGGCACTCTGGCTGTCCCTGAGCGTGCCCTGTCCCCGCAGACATCCCGGTGTTCCCCACCATCACGGCCACTGTGACGTTCCAGGAGTTCCGCTACGACGAGTTCGATGACTCCATCTTCACCATTCCCGACGACTACAAGGAGGATCCCAGCCGCTTCCCGGACCTCTAGGGGGGGCTGGGAGCTCCTGGGAGCACCAGCCCGGCGTCCCAGGGCCAGGGCAGGGCCGTGGGGCACAGCAAGGGATGAACTCGTGAGCCCGCAGCCGAGGGAAGGAGCTGGCGCTGCGCTGGGCACCCAGCCCCTCCAGCCCCCGCCTCCCCGAGCCTCCTGCTGCCATCCCCTCTGGCACAGCCGCTCCTGGCTCGGAGCTGCCGCCCCAGCTGGGAGGAGCTGCTGGTTTTTAAATTTTTTACACTTGTGGTGATCCGCGAGGCACTGCTGGACCTTGGCACCGAGCTGGGGCTGGGGTGAGGCGAGCCCCCTGTCCCTGCCCTGCTCCCTGAGCTCCCAGCTCAGGCACGGAATGTTGGAATGTTGGAAGGTATCCTGGAGGAATGCCTTGGCTGTAGATGAATGCACCAAATGGGCACCACTGACACTTGGATCTCCTGCTGCACCCAGGCAGAGCCAGCCGTGCTCTGCAGGGAGCGAGGCACCTCGGCAGCGCCGGCCCAGCCCGGTGCCGTCCCTGCCTGATCCCTCCCTTCCCCTTCCCTCCCTGCTCCCTGCTCCTGCCCGGCTCCCTGGGCTGGGGGAGCCCTCCGGGGCTGCCTGGCCAGGAATGTCACTCGTTGTTTATCCTTTATTTGACCCCGCCTGGGAGAGGTGTCCCAGAGAGGCCGAGCACGGCCAGGTCAGCGTGTGGGAGCTGGGAGGGGCTCAGGCATTGCCCCTCACTGCAGGAGCAGCTCTCCCTGCACTCGGGGCCACCCTGGTGCTCACGGGCAGCTTGGGCTGCTCCCACATTCATTCCCTGCCTCTTGGTGTTTAAATCACAGAGAATCCCAGACTGGTGTGGGGTGGGGGGACCTTAAAGGTCATCTTGTGCAGCCCCCCTTCATGGATGGTTCAGTACTCCAGCTCCTCGAGCTTATTCCCATTCCCAGTTGTTCCAGTCTCCCCATCTAACAATAATCCACCTTTTGGGGGTTTGTTAGGCAAGACTTGTGCAGAAGGCTGATGGTGCTATTTGTTTGTATGAAGAAATTTAGATTCAAGTGCTGTGGTGTCATTGTACAAAAATGTAAATATTTTCCAAATTATATTCTTTGTGCACTGTAGGTAAAACTTTTTCTGGAATTCCATAGAGTTAAGGATCAAAGTTTATAATGAAGAGGATCATTGATGCTCAGTGGAGGGAACAGCTGTGCTGAGCACAAGGGACAAGGAAGGGGCTCAGCACAGGGCAAGGTGTCAGGCACACCTGAGAGCAGGGAATTCCAAACTGCTGGAATCTCTGATCCATCCCAAAGAGGCTGCTCTGGGGAGGGACAGAGAGGAGGCCCAGGGAAGCACTGTCAGCAAAGTCCAGGAGCACTGCAGTGGGAGGGTGGGGTTGGTCCTTTCCCAGCTCCTCTGTGGACCTGGGGAACGGGGGAGCACTGGGACAGGGGAGCACTGGGACAGGGGAGCACTGGGACAGGGGAGCAGTGCAGCTTTGTTGTTAATTCAACCTCAAATCCAAAATGAATCTTTAGGGAAAACAAGCAAAGGGAAATGACTCCTGCAGTGCCGTGTCAGGGCAGGTGTGGAGCATCCTCTGGGAATGATGGAACTTGTTCTCCCAAGTCATGATGAATTCCTGATGTGTTTCACACCTCTGGGATGAACTGGCACCGTCTGTGCTGCTCCTGGGAGCCAGGGGGGGTCCTCTGGGACAGACTGGGGATGTCTGTGGGGCTGAGCTGGAGCTTGGATCGGTGCCTGTGGGGCAGCACAGGGCTCTTCCCTCCCAGGGGTTCCCTGTCCCCTCCAGGGGTCCCTTTGGGGTGTTCTGTGTAGCTGCAGGACCTGTGCCAGGTGCCGTACAGGGCACCCCCTTCCTTGGCAATTCCAGTGGTGAGAGGTTCCTCCCCGAGGTGAATGTCAGAGCTCCCTTTGCTCAGTGGTACAGGGACATCCATGGCTTTGTGTCCTTTGCATTTTTGCTCATCCCAAATCCATCCCTGGCTCCGTGGAAGTGTTGCTGGGGCTGTGGGGCCTGGGCAGTGCAGCCACTGCTGGATCCCAGGGGGGATCCTGGCCTTGGAACTGGAAAACAAGAAGGGTTTGGGTGGCCTCCTGTGGGACTGAGGGTGCTGTGGCTCTGTCCCCTCTGGACAGCCCTGGTGGCCGCAGGGTGTGTGCCCAAAGCCCAGGGCAGGTCCTGGAAGCGTTTCCTGTGGTTCCTGTGGCCTCTGGCTGCAGACATGGGGGATTTTCACCCCCAGACAGGGCTGCTCCCTGGGACACTTCCAGGGGCTGCAGGAAGGGCTGCAGGAATCTGCTCCTAATGCTTGTTCTGCCTTGGAATGTGGGCACAGCTTTGGGCTGTCCTTGTGCTGGGTTATCCCAGGAACTCCAGCTGCTCCTGCTCTCCCTGTGGAGCTGAGGGATGGCAATTCCCTGCATTGTCCCCCAGCTCCCAGGGCAGCCCCCGGGCTCCCAGAGCTGCTCTCAGTACTTGTCCCTCCTCCTGGGATGTGTTTCCTGTCTGAACATTCCTGGTGAGGAGTTCTCACACGTAGGGACACCTGGGCATTCCCGATGGATGCGCTGCAGGAATTCTCAGTCAGAGGGACACGGGGCTGAGCCTGTGCATCCCGAGGGGCTGCCCACGTTGAGATCCGTGTTTATACCCATGTGTTCTCCACTGAAGCCTGTTTTTGTCACTGGGTTGTGTTGCATGGACACAGGGAATGTTTGTGGGCCCGGATGTGTGTCCAGGGTGTTCCCAGCCCCAGCCTGGGGCACAGGGTCCCTCCCCTGTCCCTGGGAAATTCCTTTTCCAAGCAGCATTGATCCAGCAGAGCCTCACCTGGGCTTTGTTTTCCTGGAGGCCAGGCCAGGTGTTCAGGAGGGTTTGGTCCCTGGGAGTGAGCGCAGATCCCCGGATTGTGTCTGTGCAGCAGCTCCAGCTCGTCCCCGTGGCCTGGGAATGTCAGGGGACCAGGAGCAGCCCTGGATGCCCCAGCTGGAGTTGGTGTCCAGGGCAGGAGGAGAAGGGAGCTGGACCTGGTGGGAATCACATCCTGCTGCTCCTGCCCAGGCTGGGGCTCCCTTCCCACCACTTCTTTTTTTCCTGAGGATTTTTATGGCTCTTAAAAGACAACCAGGAATTTTGCTCAACCCAATTGCGACCTCACTGCGGAAGGATCCCGCGGGTTGTTTCTGAACCAAACTGTTCCTCTGGTCTTCCAAGCTCCTGCTCTGTCCCGTGGCAAAGGGAACACCCTGGATTTCCTCTCCGGAGCTGCTGTCCAGGCACTGCACTCCCAGCACAGCAATTCCTGTTCCTGCGTTGAGTCCGTTCGTCCCTCCCAGGTGTGTTTGTGCTGGAATCCCCCGGTTCCGTTGGTATTCCCACAGCCCTCTGTTATTTTCTGTCTCTGCTCCTGAGTTGTAATTCCTGCCAGGAGAACTGCGTTATTTAATCCGGATTAACCAATTCCTGTAATGCTGCAGTTTCACTTTTCTGTTCCTGACAGTTTGTAACTCCCATGGAAAACGAGTCAGCTCTCTTGGTTTTCCTGTCGTCCGCTCCCTGGTTTTCCCTTCACTCATAGTCACTTTGGGTTGTATCATTGTTAGAATAAAGACCAAACTATGCTGTTGGATTTGGAAGCTGCTCCACCTGTGCAATCCAGGCTTCCCTCTCCTGTCCTGCCGGGCCTCGGCTGCGCTGCGGGAGCGGGACCGGAGGGGAGGGAACGAGCTCCTGCTGCTGCGTTCTGCAAGGGCATTTTCTTGGTCATTTTTTAAATAAAATCCTGCATTTTCATTACAGCCTCCTCTCGGCCCTCTCTGAATCCCAGGTTTTACAGGGAAAGGATGCAGGAGCGGTCCCCAGCCTCACCCGGAGCTGAGGGAGCAGATTGGGAACAGCTGCCCGGGAGGAAGGGGGGAAAAGGAGCCTGAAATTCACTGAACTCTGTTCAGTCCTTCCAGAGGTTTCAGCTCCTCCATCCAGGAACAGCCTCCCCTGGATGACAGGCTGGACAGTTATGGGGGAAAGGAGAGCAAAGCCTGGATGGCCATGGAGGCTTTGGCATTGCAGGAGGGTGGGGGCTTGGAGGGGATTTTTGGTTTGGTATTTTGGCTTTGAGGGAGACTGTGTGGGGTTTTGGGTTCCTCTGGGTTTTTGGTTTTTTTGAGGGAGGGCTGGGGGCTTTTTTTGAGGGGGAAGGGGGGGTTTGGAGGGATAGCTTTGGGGCTATTAAGCTTTTTAATTTAGCCTTGCTCTCCTGCCCCCAGTATCAGCCCCTGAGCTGAGAGGGATCAGGGCCTCCCTCTGCAGGTACAGAGCTGCTGATGGAAAATCTCCTGTTTCCAAAGGGGCAGGAAAACTTCCTGCAAGGGCTCCAGCCACTGCCAGTTAAAGAGTTTTCATAACTGCAGTGGCTGGAGCTCCCTGCCAGGCACGGTCTCCCCAGAGCTGCTCTTGCTTTTCATCCACCAGCACTCCCAGCTCCTTCTCAGCAGTCCCATAAACCTCCACATTCCCATTTTAACCCATTTCCCCCCAAAAAGTAAAATAATTCCTTCTTCACTGTAACAGAGATGGAAAAGTCTCCTGTAAGGAGCAGGTTAAGTTTGGTGCACTCAGAGGTAGAAATAAAACCCAGGAGTTTTCTAGGAAGAGGAGGTGAAGTTTCAGGGTTTTATTATCAAAGTTTTGTAAAACATTTTCTGAAACTGTACATCGACATGGCACAGACTGTCGGCTACTTTTGTCTCTTTACCTGCACAAAAGTAAAAGCTCTGGAGCTGCTGGAACTAAGGAACAGCTTTGGGTAACTACTCTGCAAATACCATGGGATCACCGAGTGCGGGAGAGAGGGAACGGCCGGGACAGGAACACAAATTTATCTGTTTGTACAACTTGAGATCAAGTAAAAAGTACATTATCAATGGACTTGCTTTAAAAACAGACCAAGGTCATTTTAAAATGCACTCCCTGCTGCAGCGGGTGAGCTCCTGAGCCCCAGCCCTGGGTGAGGCTGCTCCCCCAACCCTCCCTCACTGGGCACGGCCAGGATTCCCCTTCCCGAGGTCTGAACGGACACAGTGGAGACAGAGCCCTCAGGAAGGTCAGGGCACAGAACCCTGGGCAAAGCCAACCAAAACCCACCAGAAAGCAAACCCAACCAAGCCCAGCACGTGGCTTAAAACCAGAACTAAAGCCAAGAGCACAAAGAGCTGGTGCGATCCAAGGCCGACCCCTCGGCGGCTGCAGGACAGGAGGGCTGTGCCACACTCCCAGGGCATTCCCACAGGACAGGGGGCTGTGCCACACTCCCCACACCCCTGGGACACTGCCACACTGCTGGCTCAGCCCGGGACACTCCAGAGGGAGGGAGGGAAGCAGGGAGGGAGGGAGGGAAGGAGGAGGGGTGGCCCAGCCCGTGCTGGGAGCCCGGCCCCAGCTGGGCCCCGGAGCAGGGGATCCCTGTCTCAAGCTTTGGGTGTGAGTTAGTATTGGGATGGACAGACCATGGAGAGCTCGGAGCTGGATACATCTAGGTTGAGGATTAACAAATACAGCATAAAGGATCACACTGAGGGGCTGTGGGTGGCTCAGTCGCTCATGTCCATGTCCTCCTCGTGGTGGTCGTCCCCGTTCACCTTGGACTCCCTGCCCGGATCCCCGCTGCCCTTCTCGGCCACGGGCTCCTTCCCTTTGGGGGAGGGAGCGTCCGCCACCTTCTTCTCCTCCTTCTTCTCCTTCTCGCTGTCGTAGCCCTGTTCCTCCTCGTCGTAGTCCCTTGTGACCTGCTTTGCCAGGGAAAGGGACACGTTAGCACTTCCCTGTGGGCCGGGCCGGGGGGGATGCGGGGCAGGGCTGGGAGCAGCCCCAGGCCTTTTTGGAACATACTTTCACATCCTTGTCGCTCTCGGATTTCCGGTCTCGATCCTTCTCCTTGTCTTTGCTCTTCTTTTTCTTGCTCGTTGACCGCTCCCTCTCGTCTCTGCTCCTCTCCTTGTCTTTGTCCTTCTTCTTTTCCTTTTTATGCCTATGAGGACCAGCAGGAAGAGGATCAGGCCCATCCTTATCACCCCATTCCACAGCTGGAACTGTGTCCAGAGCGTTACCCACAGCAAACCCAAAGGAAAATGGCAGAGGGCAAGTAGGGAACAGGCTGTGCTTCCAGGAAATACCCAAAATCCCAACTTCTTAGCTCTGGCTCAAGGACAACAGCACAAAGCCAAGGCTGAGCAATGCTGTGGCAAACAGAACCATGGAATCTCCTGAGCTGAAGGGCCCCACAGGGATCATGGAGTGCAAAACCTGGACAGCACGAACAGCAAGAGGAGCACCCTGAGTTCCCCATCCTGGGACAGGGTCACCGAACACCCAGGCCACCCAAAATCAGCTGATTCCTACTGTGCAGAGCCAAAGGGGCTGGGAATGGTGGCACATCTACTCATATCACCCCTGGAACCCCTGACCCTTGGAGCTCCCTGCCAACCCCAGAGCAGCTCCGCAAAAGCAGCAAAGATTCCCCCACACGCAACCCCCTGGAGCCTCCCTGAAGGTCACAATTTGGGCATTCCCCACCCAGACACCATTGTTCCCAGCCAAGTGCTTCCCTGACCTTCTGGGCGACGGGGACCGGGACATTTTCCGTTTGGGAGACCTGGGCTTTTTCGGGGACCGCGTCCCGCTCCGGCTCCGCCGGCGCCGCCGTTCTCTGCAGGGAGACACAGGAGCTTTGCAAATCTCTGCTGATTTTTTTACAGCTGCAAATGCATCTCTAACTTCAACCCTAGCCCTGTTCACAGGGCTACGCTGGATTAACAACTAAAGAGTCGTTGAAACTGCAAGCTAAATTTGGATTTTTTTTTTAATGAAACACTTTTGCCTACATTTATTCCCTAAATGAGGAAGAGCTTCGCAGAGACCCTGGAGCATCAAACTCTGACACAGAGCAAGGAAAACTGTTCTAAGCCTAAAGAATTTACCTCAGACACTGCAGGAAAATGCAAGTATCAACAGACACAGGTGGTAGAGGTGCCGTTGTGCCTGTACCAGACACATCCTCATTGGAACCATGATCCAATGGGATCCAGGCATAGTTTGGGGTGGAAGGGACCTCAAAGCCCAGCTCCTTCCATGGGCAGGGACACCTTCCACACACCAGCTGCTCTATCACAAGAACATTTTTTTCTATTTAATATTGAAGTGCATCAAAATCCTGCTGGGAACAGAGAGCAAGGAAAATCCCATTTCTGTACCTGCTTGTGCTTCTGGATCTTCTGGTTGTGCTGTAGCTTTTGGGGGGAGTTTTAGAACGTTTCTTTTCTTTCTCTTCCTTCTTTTTATCCCTTTTAGTAGAAAAGAGATTAAGTCACTTTCAAACAGCACTTCCTAATCTGCTGTCCAGGGAAAGGGATGCAGAGCTGGAGGGGCAGGGGTGGCTCCCCAGGCTGAGCCCTCCAGGTGCTCCAGCCCCTCCATGTCCTCTCTGAGCTGTGGGGACACAGCCCCGTGGGGACCCAGCAGTGGCAGCACAGGGCACAGTCCCTGCCCTGCTCAGGACTGGACTCCCTGGAGTCATTACCTGGTTTTGGACGTGCTCCGAGACCTCCTGCTCCTCTCTCTGGAATGAGATCTCCTTCTCCTCGGACTTTTGGATCGCCTCCTGCTTCTGGATTTGGAATGGGACCTTCTCCTTGACCTGCTCCTGGAGCGTCTGCCAGGGACAACCAACATGGAGTCACAGGGAGGAGATCCTGGGACTGCTCCCAGCCCAGCTGCTCGGGGCCAGGAACCCCCAACCCAACCACAGCCTCCACCCACAGCTCAGCCTGGCCTGCCAGGAGCCCTGCACGCTGAAATGGCAATGAAGCTCTGGAGCCCCAAATCAAACCCAAGGCTCTTCCCAAGGACGATTTTTGCAGGAATTGTTCCAGCTGTGGGAGGTGTTGCTAAGGAATTGCTCAGTCACCTGTGTCTGGATGAGGAAGGCGTCCTCCTCCTCCTCGAGCGCGACCTCGACCTTGAATGTCTTCGCTTTTCATCTTTTTTGTCTGGAAAAGGAAAACCAGAATAAAAACCAATGTTTTATTTTAATATTCAAAAAGATTTTCTAAAGGAAAGGACCCAGAGCTTCATATAATTGATATAAATCAACCTGATCTTGCCATTTGCAATGAAGGCTCATCTATAATTTTCTTCACAAGAAGACAAAAAGAACCAACAGAGGATGGGCATATGTTTGTGACATAAAATAACAGTTTTATGTTAAATTGGAGAAGTCAAAATTCAGAAAAAATCTTAAGTCAGTGAAAGGCTGCAGGGCAATGGAAAATCCTGTGAAAATCCCAGAATCTGCCATTTCCTGAGGGGCTGAAGAACCTGACAAATGATTGTTTTGAATGTCCCAAAAAAAGGCCTGAAACTGAACAAGAACAGGAGCTCTGTTCTTTCCTAGAAATCATCAGGAGGCTGCAGGACTGATGAATATTCTGTATTTTCAGTGTTCAAGTTTCTGCCTCTCAGATTTGGTGGCTCTGACATTTGTGAGGGAGCTGCTTGTTCTAAAACCAAACCTGCTGAAAGAAGCTCCAAAAAAGAATTATTTACAAACCTCCCAGATTAGGAATCAAGATTAACGAAAGCATCCCTGAGAAACATCAGCAGGGTGCCAAGTGGTGAGGCCAGGAAATGCACATTCCCTTGGAATTCGAGGCAGCAGCAAGAACTCCCCTCAGGGAAGCCTGGTTGTTTTACAGCCTTCAAATCAGTGAACTTTGGGAAATCAATGGATTAATTTCAACCTGTTTCTGCAGGAAATGGAGCATCCACTGCAGGATGATTAAAAACCTACTAAAGGAATCCCCACAGAGCACAGGCATGAAGGCAGGGCTCTGCAGAGCACCAGTTCTGCTCAGTGCAGTGTCCAAGCCCCACGCTGGCTGCAATGGCTCATTCCGGGCTGCAATTACCTGGCTCTATAGCAGCAGAGATTAAGGACTGTGCTTCTCGGACTCTCTTCATGGCCTCTTCTATTTCTTTACTGGAGGTATCTGACTTCAGACTGGGGGACACGAGACCTGCAGCCACGTGGTTCAACCTGGCCAACACAGAATTCCAAAACTCAGCACTCAGCAACCCAAGGGGATACAGCTCTGCACTGTCAGACTCGGGAACCCTGGAGTGGTTTTGGTTTGGAGGGACATCAAGCCCATCTGATCCCACCCCCTGCCATGGGCAGGGAACCCTCCCTACCCAGGCTGCTCCAAGGCCCTTCCAGCTCCAGCAGGACAGGGCCTGGGCACTGAACCCATGGAATCCCCCAGCAGTGCAGTACAAGGGTTTGGGAACGCTGGTGCTTACTTTGGATCCACTGTGCTCATCAGTTTTAGGAGCTGATCTGCTGCAAGAGACTGCGAGGGAAAAACAAAGTTAGAACCAGGCTGGGAGATGTGAGAGCTCCAGAGAACCTCCCTTGGAATGCCCCCTGGAGTTTTCCCAGCTGGAAAAGCAGAGCAGAACACCCCCAGCAAAGGGGAAAGGCAACTCTGGGTGCTGTGCTGGGAGGGTGTGAACACCCCACACTGGGGATTCATTTTCCACAGCAGCCAAAGCCCGCCCTGCCTGGGCAGGATCAGGGATAAACCACAAACGGGTAAAACCACAAATGGATAAAAATACCAGCAGATAAAAATACATTGCTGGGGTGTGTTTGTCCTTATGTACTAGTAACTTTTTGTGCACAGGTTATTTCTGTCACTGCAAGAGAACAGAGCCCTCTCTAAGCTGTCTGTCCACTGAAGAGCTCAATGCCAACTTACAAACATTTAAGTATTCCATGTTAAAAATGTTACAGCTCTTAGGATAATCCAAGTATCATGATCACTTCCTGCACCAATGGGGTGTTAAGAAAAAAAAGTTTAATTCTCACTCATTTTTTTATAATGAACTCCAACTTTCATTGTTGAAATGTTTGTTACAGATATGACCAATATATTTATATTGATATATTTTTATTGATATAAATATTCTAGTACTTAAAAGCCTTTTTTGTTCAGCTGTAACAACCTGATGAAGTTTCCTCACATTTTTGACACCTACAAAATTAAAAAGCCAAACTACTTTTTACTTGAAGAACAAGGCAGGTTCCTGGGCTGATAATGACACATATTTGAAATACTTCATTGCTATTCCCAAATTATTCCTTGGCCCCTTCCAGCATTTACTTTGATATTCAAGCAGGTATTTTCATTCCAATCCCCGGAGTTCCCAGGCAGTGGCTGTGAGGTGACACAAATGAAAACCACTCTCAGAGCAGGAAAGAGGGGGCAATAAAAGATATTTGGAATGAGGACATACCTGGGAGTTCAGGTTTGCTCCAGGAAGCCCAAGAGCAGCAAGGGCAGGGTCGAGAGCAGGAGCTCCTAAAGCAGCTAAAGGGACAGCACCAATCTGTGGCAGAGACAGCAGTTAGGGCACAGCAGTGACAAAAATCAGTCAGGGACATCACTGGGCAGGGGAAATAAAGGTGAAGGAGCAAAGCATTCCAGCAAACTGAAGGGATAGTTGAAAACGAAGTTATTTTTCAGTGCTAAAATGGAAATTAATTCCAAGTTTTTGAGGCTATTGCCCCATTTCTAGTTAATTTTAGCATAGTTTACGTTGAAAAGCAATTTAACAAGACTGCATCCCTGCAAATGTCTCCAATTTGGTTAAAAAGCTACTGGGAGAGCAGAAGGCTCCCTAAAGCAGCTCATTTTGGGCCATTTCAAATGAGATGACTGAGACAGACAGCCAAACCCAACACACAGTGCCAAGATGTGCTGAACTGTGCAGCACAGTCCCCTGAAATGGATGTGCTGAACACATCCCACCAGAGGGGCTGGGAGCAGAGCCACAGCTGCAGTTCAGGTGGCTCAGCATCCATTTCCAGGATTCACATGCACACTTTTTTTAGTGAATGTAATCTTTGGGTTGTATTTGGTTCTCCCAACCCCTTCCCTGGGTTTCAAAGCTTAAATTCAGGCTCTTCCCTCCTGAGCAGCTCCATGGCCAGGGGCTCCTTCAGCTAAGCAGGAGCTGGGGAGGGTTTGAGAGGTGCAGAATTAATGAGGCTTTATTGTGATTAATTTGCCTCCTGCACTTTGATTCTGTGCCCTGTTAAGAGCTGAGCTGTGACTCCAGCTCTTCCCACAATGTGCAATTCTCACTGTTCATCTTCCACATGAATTCCTGTGGGTTCACACAAGCAGGCTCCAATTTTCCCCTCAGCTGGAGGATTAATGAAGGGAATCTCACAGTGTGGCAGCTCCTTGGACTTGAGGAATTTACAGTCTGTGAGATCTCTACTGCTTGTCCCATCTGTAAAGTACAGCGGGTGAGAGGGGCGGGAGGCACAAACAGGGCCCTGGGAAACCAGGAAAGAGGAAATAAGGATATTCCATCTAACAACTTGTCACTGTCATGCCCCAATCCAGCAGGGTCAATAAATCACTCTAGGAATTGGAACGAACACATCAGTCCTGAAAGAAAGAGCAGGAATGAAGGGGAATGCAGCAGCAGGCACCCAGGGGTCCCCAGCCTACCTGAGAGAGAGGGTTGGGAGTGGGCAGCAGGCCACCCCCGGGCAGCAGCCCTGCCACGGCATTAGCTGGTGCCAAGAGAGACAAAGCCTTAGTCTCATCAGGAATGACTCCTGCAGGGAAACAGCCTGGCATTAGAGGGCATCCCAGCCCAGAGGCACCAAATACACAAATACACCCAGCAAAGTCTCCCTGATACACCACCTGAGTTTGTTGAAAGTACTTATGTTGGCTAAAATACAAAGCTTGATGGCTATTAATATTTAGCATTAACTTTTTTTGTCAGAATGCAACTTCAATGGGTGACAATTTGACTGTTCCTTTTTCTCTACAAAAGGTTAAGTTTCTAGAGCAAAAAAATAGCACAATACACACTACTTTGTTGTTAACACTGCCAAGGTTTCATCACCTGTACTCGATTTTTAAGTCATGAACCAAACGTAAGCAAGCACAGTCGGTTCTCCAGGGGTGAGAGTGCTCTCAACTTTCAAAAGCTGTTTTATGAACAACGACTCGTGTCGGCTGCTTCACTACAAAGCACACAGAAAAATCAAGATACACAAGACAAAAAAAGTTGGATTTAGGGGTTAATAATATGGTACAGTTCACTATGTTTTCTTTTTACACCTACCATACAAATTTTGGCAAACTTAAAGAGAAGGGATGGGTGTTTGGGTAGGGCTTTTGCTGACGCGTCACAGGGAGTGCGGTCCCTGCGGCTCTCCGGGAAGGCTGGGGCCGTGTCTGTGGCTGGGATACACACAGGGATGCTGGCACATTCCTTACCTGTGCAGTAAAATGCTTTTGCTCCAATACGTGCCAGCCTAGAGCACCAGCAGTGCTGCTGCCACCTGCCGTGGCACAGGGGACTCTTGCAGCCAGCTAAGCCCAGGGGTTACTGCACTGCCTGCTCTGCACACAGAGCGCTCAGGGCCCTACTAGCAAACAGGTGTGGAGGGAGTTTTACTCTATCCAACAGCAAAAGCCCTATACAGATGGATTAATTTGTTAATGTGCCCAAGCCCCCAGAATGAGAGTTCAATAAAACAATTGTACTATATAGTTGCAAATACCAGTAGTGTTTCTGTAATACATATTAAGAAACTGCATCTCATCATAAAACATACAATATGTACAGGGCACTTAAGAGAAACTGGATAAGCTGCAGAAGAAAACTGTTGGGTGGTATTTTCAGCAGGGCCTGGTATATAGTTCAGGCTGAACCAGGGAAAAGAACTGTAAAACACAACAACAAAAAAGAAAAACCACTGTTAAATAAAGGTAATGGTTCCTCCCACCTATACTGAGAAGTGCCGATAATCTACACAAATGTACAATACACAGCACTGATATCTGGCTCGTGGCACTGAGCTGGCAGCACTTTAGATACCCAAAGTTATGGAGGGACAGGGAAAAAGGTCATGGAGGCAAAGGGCAGGAATGCATAAATATATCAACATACCTACAGAGAGATTATGGGGTCATTTGGCATGCAAAATTATGTCTCAAGAGGATATTTATCAATTACAGCTAAACATTTCAAATTAGTGCAACTACAACATTTCTGGCATCTAAATACAAATCCTCAGACTTAGCTCGAGACACCTCACAGAAGATCGGCATCCATTAAAAAAATTCATGCATCTGATCCTCTAATTGTTTCTTTTAAAAGTATTTAAATAAACTATAATTTAAAAAAAGCAATGAGGCCCCTCACCAGTTAATTTTCATGCTTCAAGAGCTTTTTTTACTGCTGCTTTGTTAGAACCATGAAATACTGCATGAATGTGTAGAAATGAAAGAAAAAGAAACAGACAAAAGAAACAAACATTAACCAAAGAACCTAAACACCCCCCCCAGCCATCTTTAACCTTAAGAGTTCCTTCCAAATCCAGGAATTAGCCCAGAGAAAATGACAAATACTAAACCTTACCGTAGCCTTTGTGTATAGTTCTATAACACAAAGCAACAGCCAACACCAAAGTGTCTGTGTGAGCTAAAACTTGGGACGGGGGGGAATTATTGCACTAAACAGATAATAAACATTTGCTTTAGTGACAGGCAATAATCACACAGGTTCATTAGCACAGCAGACATCAGAGAGAGGAGGGCCCCACTCAGCACAGGCCTGGCTTTAAGCACAGCAGCAGTGGCACTGTGGGCTGGGGAAATGCTGCTCCTGCTTCAGCTGGGACCCTGGCAGCTGAATTTTGGGGGAAACTGTATTCCAGCACAGGGACACAAGGATGGGATTATCAACCCAGGGGCAATGCTTTAGTGGCTGAACATCTCCCTTGTGATGTGCCAAGGCCGTTACATTCTGAACTGTCAGACAACACAAGGTACAGCCCAGGAGTGACTCCTTGACAGGCCCAGGAAAATATTCTACTTTAACAATTGCATTTTCTGCAGCCCAGCTGCTGGGCAGGTTTCTCTGTGTGCCAGGTTTATCCAGAATGGACAAAGTGAGACTGACAAAGAGAAAAGTGGGTTTATCCTTGTAGGAAGAGTTAAACACCGGCATTATTCCCATGGGCCTTGGAGAATACTCCAGCAGAATCCCACTGGCCTGGTGCTGTGTTAACACCCACACAGGGACAAGAAGCTCTCAGCTCTGCTGTTCTGCAGCAGTGGCAGCAGGAGCAGTAACTCCACTGCAGAAGGGGCTCTGTGCCCTCAGGAGCAGCAGGGCTCAGTCAGAGGCCACGCTGCACATTCCTACACTCCAGGAATTAGGCTGGACATCTTTTAAAGTTTAAGTTTCGTATCTTTTAAGCTTAAAGAATACAAAGATAAGATAAGACAGCTCCCCAGGCCTCAAGAGACAGCTCCAGCACAGGACAGATTAAGATTACAGGTGTGACCCCAGGCCATGTACCCAACTTAGCAGTGTAGTATGACTTAATCTGCAAGATTTTATTCAATTCAACCTTTCCCAGAAGTAAATCAAGAAATGCACAAGTACAATGGAAATCAGTTACTTCTAAAGCAAGTCTAGAAGAGTTTAATAAGACTTCTGTAAGAAGAGGTGTCTTCTCAGCACTTTGCTTTTAAGGTAAGTTCCAAAAACCCTGCTCATTGCCTTTCAAATTACTGTAACACCCTAAAATGTAAAAATAAAAAGAAGAAGAGAAAATGTAGTTAACAAGTGGTTACACCAGGAAAACACTTGGGGACTTGAGTGCTTGCTGGCCTTTAGTTAATGGCTAGAATCCCCTGTAGCTGCAGAGGACCCACTGTTTTTCAGTCATCTGGAAGGGCTTTGCATTTGCCTTCTCCACTACAAAAATCACACACACAAATAACAGAGAGAAGAGTTTATTATTTAGTGAAATTCTATTAAATATATCAAGGATGAACAAGAAAACTTGGAATTAAAAACT
Source organism: Ammospiza nelsoni (assembly GCF_027579445.1). Classification (NCBI taxonomy): domain Eukaryota; kingdom Metazoa; phylum Chordata; class Aves; order Passeriformes; family Passerellidae; genus Ammospiza; species Ammospiza nelsoni. Next base: position 35,516,007 of record NC_080641.1, read on the forward strand.
AGGACCAGTGCCCATGTGGCACCTCTTGGAAGTTGTCACTTTTGAATTAAACCGTAATTATTCAAACCCTTGGTATACTGGACTCCACAAGGAGAGTGAGGGCCTTTTTTTGGGGATGTTCCCAAATAAATGCAGTGGCAGCATAGCCCAAAGGAATGTTAATTACTCTCCCATGCACTCTCAGGGAGGGAGAAACCATTCTCATGAAGAGAGTGAAACAATTATTAAGGTAAAATTTCCTTAAAATATGGACCTGTTTGCATTACAAACTGTTTGGGAAAATGTCTCATTGAGACTGACACAGAGCAAAATTGGCATAGAATTCTGCCTAGAATGTTCTTAAGACACACACAAAAAAACTTCAAGACACACAAAACTTTCCAGTTAGATTTGGTGTCACTATGAAACGCAGTGACCAAACGCAGGGGCCAAGGCAATATACCAAGGGTTTCAGAATGGCAATCTCTGACGTGTTTGACACACTACTGTTAAATTCTGAGCACTGGACAGGAACCAACCACCACCCAAGGGTGGCCCCATAGAACACCAAACAAGTTACAAACCTTCAGCATAGGGAACGACTATGAGGGCTCTGTCAACGAACACAGTGTTTGTCAGGTGCTGGGCCACCACGGCCGAGTCGGGGTCGTGGAACTTTACAAAGCACACGCGCGACGACACCGGCAAGGGGGAGTCACTGCAAGAGACAGAGCCACGTCAGGGACAGCAGGGACACTGCCACCCAACCCCAACCCACACCAGCTGTTATAGCCCCCTCTTGGAGCTGCACGGGAGCTCTGTTATCCCCTGGAGCTGCACGGGAGCTCTGTTATCCCCTGGAGCTGCACGGGAGCTCTGTTATCCCCTGGAGCTGCACGGGAGCTCTGTTATCCCCTGGAGCTGCACGGGAGCTCTGTTATCCCCTGGAGCTGCACGGGAGCTCTGTTGTCCCCTGGAGCTGCACAGAGAGCGGCCACCTAAATGCAAATTCCGCCCTGGCTGGGAGGAAAACTTGGCTGAAAAAGGAGATAAAGTGACCAATTCTGTCTCAGTTAAACCCTGAGGTTTCACACTCGCTGCTTTAGGCCCCAGATGACTGATTAAGGTAAATTGTGAAATGAAGAGGGTGATGATTAAAGGATCCTTGGGCGTGTAGGGGCAGGGTGCGGGGTGAAGGATTTGATCTGACAGAGGGCAGGGAGGGAGGGGATGTTGGGAAGGAATTCCTGGCTGGGAGGGTGCTGAGACCTGGAATGGAATTCCCAGAGCAGCTGTGGCTGCCCCTGGATCCCTGCAGTGCCCAAGGCCAGGCTGGAGCAGCCTGGGACAGTGGGAGGTGTCCCTGCCATGGCAGGGGTGGCACTGGGTGGGCTCTAAGGTCACTCCCAACCCAAACCAGTCTGGGATTCTGTTTCATTCATCAACCAAATTCCATCCCAGCTTCTAGACTGAGCTTCACCATGCTCTCACATCCTGAGGAATGCCCAGTGCTGAGCTCCTGCCTGTCTTCAGCAGGGAAGAACAAACAGAAGGAAATGCAAGGAGCTCAGGCAGGACTGGAAAGCTGAGCACACTAAAACAGACTTCTCTCCAAGGCAGGCCTGTGCTGTTCCAGCTCAGAACAAGTGACTGTCAACCTACAAACGCAAAACTGAGAAGTTCTGAGCCACTTCAAAGAAAAACCAACCCAGAAATATCAACTTCCTATGACAGGAAATAATGGTAGCACTACAGCTGTAACTTCCCTAATACCAAACCAAACTGAAAAACCAGGTGCAGTCAGTCCAGGCATGGGTTTTAAGAGCCCCCCCGTCCTTAAAGTGGGGCAGATTTTGCTGTAATTGGATGTACAAAGTGAAAGACAGGAAGGAAAATTCTTCTGCAGACAGAACTGTGGGACAGAGGAGTTAAAAGCTGCCTCCAGAAGGCCCAGGCACGGAGTGGAAGCAGCAGCAAATCCTAAACCCCTTGTTCCTACGCCAGGCCAGAGATCCAGATCAGCCTGGGGAGCTCTGAAAACATCCCTGATCCTGACAAAAAGCTGCTTTTCCTACCTGGATTGCCAGCCCAACTCCAAAACATCCGACTTCAAAGGCACCCCAGCTCCAGAGCAGTTTGATCTGGGCTGCTGAGGCTGATCAAGCCTTTCAGCACCGGGGGCTGTCGGCATTCAGGGAACAGCTCCGACACCAGCACACAGATCCAGGCTCTATTTTGGGCACTGCAAATGCCAAAAGCTCCCTCACCTTCAGCCCCACCGGCCCCAACACGCACAACTGCCCCCAGTGTCTGTCAGACCACACTTCAATAACCTTACATTTCACCTGGTGTGGAAAACCAAATTGGAGCCAGCACATTGCAGCTTCTGAAACATTAAAATTAGAAACAGCCACTTGCTCCCACAGCTTGCAGACTGAATAAATTGGGAAATAACTGCAGTGATAAATGAGAAAAAAAATTGAATCTGTTGGCTCATTTGTGCCCAGGAATCCACAGTAGCTTGCCAAAATGGTGCCTTCTTTAGCCCGTAAGTAATAATTAATAATAAGAAATAACAAGAAATAAAAAATAATGATTACATAGAACCAAAGAAGCCTTAGTAGAAGGCGTTTAACAAAACCACAGAAAAATTGTAAAGGAAAGTAAATCAAGGGTTGATGGCAGAGCTGAAAGAGTTCCTAATCTAAACTGTATAAAAATTACACAATTCATTATAGAGATGCAGCCCAGGATTTTGAGGCATTTTTAAAATGCCAGATAACAAAGGAATGTGAATCAGGGCAGATCCTATTGACTCTTCAGCAGATCCTGTTTACAGCCAGGAGTGCCTGTGGGAATGCTTTGGGGTAGCTGAGCTTTCTCCCAAAATAATGAACCTAAAATATCAACTGAAAATGTGTGAGGCAACGCTTCTGCAGCCTGACATTTAATTTACATCTGTGTATTGCACTTTTAAAAATGGTATTTCCACTCACTCTCAAATCCAAGCTGGGTGAAATTCAGCAAGAACTGGATGTTCTCAACAGCTCCCAAAAAAAGCCACCATCCATCATTATTCTAATTCACCCAAGGCTGAAGCATTCAGGAATTGTCTCTCAGCCATTGGAATGCTGGGACACACAAGGATTTCCTGGGGCTGCAATACAGGAAACTCAGAAATCCACTCCCTCCACTTTCCAGTCTGGATGCAGCTTTATGGAATATAATAAAGATGAGAACCAGGCAATGGAGTCGGGCAAAAGCAGGGGGAGGAGGGGGAGGAAAATTGGAAGAAGTCCCAAAGCAGACTGTGCATTAAAGATGCAGCTGAGGTGTACAAGAAATGAGAAACAGGGGATTAAATAAATTGGGAAAAGGGGTGGATGAGGGGAGAGGAGGAAAAACAGGAACTGAGAGAAGCTCAGGAAGTTACACATGATCTGGAACAGCAGGAGAATGAGGAAGTTCCACAGCAGAGCCAGAGTGACACATATCAAACAAAGAGGTGGAGCAAAGGAAATGGGATTGGTTCCTCAAATACTACAGGCAAGGGAGAATCCCAGCAGGATCCAGGAAGGAATCCAGATCATGGGGAGAATTCACTGATTATGATTTATATCCCACATCCCTCCAAAAATGCACGGGCACCACGGGAAGGGAGAAGTCAGGAGATGGAATCTGAGGGAGAAGGAGCAGAAAAAGAATGTGGCACTATTAGAAAATGTCCCTTTCTTTGGGGGGGGTGTGGATGGGGCCCCGAAGTGCCAGAGCAGACTCCCATCAGCTCAGGGAAAACCCCCTGGGGCTGAGCTCCTCACACGAGGGAAAGGACACCAAGGCACGGCAGCAACCTCAGAACAGGTTAGTTAATGTGTATCGAAAGCTACAAAGTTTCAGAGACACAAATCACCTCCAACAACCGCCCTGAAAAACGAGACAAAGTGCTCAAACATAGAGCAGGCCGGGAAAGGACTGCTCCTGCCACGCCAGGTATCCCAGCTGGGAACGAGGGAACTCCCTCTGGAACCGTCTTTGGTTTCTGTTAACAGGGATAGAAACCTCGAGGAGGAAAAACAAATGTTCTGCTATAGGTTTTTTTCCCCTAAAATAATAAACCCAAGTAATTTTGGGCATTACAAATAATTGATTGTTAGATTAATCTTCAACGTGGCAGAAAGAAACCCTTTAATTTATATGATGAATATGCAAACCACCAACACATGATGACACCAGGCTTTGTAAATCAATCAAACTGAAACCATCAGCACTGCCAACACCCAGGTTTTATACTGCATCAGAAAGGATTTATGTTCATTAGAACTTAATTTATGTTCATTAGAACTTAACTGCAAGTGAAGATATAAAAACTGTCTTCTTTTTTTTTTTTGTTTGTTGCTATTTGTAAATTGCCAGGGTACCTGAAACTTTCTTTTCAGTTATATACGCACTTGAAATGCACATTATTTGTTTTAATTTGCGCTGAATTCCTCGCAAGAGGTGCAACAGACAAATCCGTATTTGTCACTTTCCTTTCTGCTCAGCACGGATCTGTTTGCACGGAACACAAATACCAGAAGTGTATTTTTTGCACATTAGCGGTAAGCTGCTCTTCTAGCAAACGATCCTTTGTAACAACCGCATTTGTGTACACTGGAAGTTCTGGCGCCGCGGGGGTGACGCAGAGAGCAGAGGCTCAGCGGGCACGAACAACTCCCGGAGACAAACGTGGGTTGCACCGGAGCCGCACGTGCCGCTCCCCGCCCGCACCGATCCGCGCAGTCCCGCGCCCGAGCGGGGCCGAGCGGGGCGCACCGGCAGCGAGAGCCGCCCCCGGCGCGGCCGGGCGGGATCGCGGGGAGCGGGGGCGGCCGGGCCGGGAGCCAGGCAGGGAGCGAGGGAGGCGGCGCCGGGCCGCGGGCAGGGCGGGGGGGGAGGGACGGACGGACGGGGGGGAGGCGGCGGGGCCGGGCCGGGCCCGCACTCACTCGGGGGGGAAGAGGCGCAGCTCCTCGATCTTGCCCAGGAAGCCGAAGAGGGTCCGCATCTGCTCCGAGCTGGCGCTGGGCGAGACGTTGGTGACCTGGATCACGTCGGTGCCGCTGCTGGAGGCCATCGCGCCGCCGCCCGCTCCGCCGGTGCTGCAGCAGACACACGCAGCGGGGGCGCGGGGCGGGTGAGGCGCGGGCGGGGCGCTGCGCTTCGCCGCCCCCGGCCCCGTCCGCTCGGCCCGGCCCCGCCGCCCCCGGCCCGCTCCGCTCGCCCCCGCCGGCCCCGCGCGCGCCGCCTCACCAGCCTGCCCGGGCCGCAGTATCCCACGGTGCACCGCGCCGCGCCTGCGCGCGCCGCCCCGCGCGTGCGCCGCGCCGCCCGACGCGCGCGGAGGAGAGGGACGCCCGCGCGCGGGGGCGGCGCGTGCGCGGAGGGGGCGCCCTCGGCCCCCCCCCCCCACCCCCTCACGGCCCCGCGCGCGGGAAAGCTGAGGGGGCTCTGAGGGGCCGCTACTGCCGCCTCGTCCCTCGTCATCGCACAGAGCAAAGTCACGCAAAATACACTGTCCCACTTACGCATTAGGATTCTGGATTTTCTGTTTTTCTATGTTTGTGATCCTGCAGTTCTTTAGTGTAGAGCTCTAAACTCCATATACAATCCTAGTTCACAGTTTGGTCAGACACGACAGTTTCTCTCCAGGCCTGGGAATCAAGGACTCCTCACTGTCTCAGGCCCAGAAATGTAAACAAAAGTGAGTTGAGGGGAGCAAACTTGGGGTAAACGACTTCATCACCTGAAGATGTAATTGCAGGATTAATCCCCAATATGCAAATGGACCAAACTTATAAAAGTGTAAAAATTCGTGACCCGTCATCTATTTTTGGGTGTGGTACCTGGTGGGCTTTGTCTGCCCTTAATATACCTTAAGGCCTTTCAATAAATATACCTGCTTTTTACTCCCTTACTTCTATCTCTGTTTTCAGGTATCCCCAGAAAAGGCATAATGAGCAGTAAAATGTTGGGGTGGGAATTTCTCATTAGAGAGGGGAAAAAAATGTATTTGCAGTTTACATAGTACAAATCATGCTATTTCCAGATGACTTTGTTGTTTTATGTTAATGTGTTTCCCATAAATGTTCCTGAACGTAAATAAAACCAGCTTTATTTATTAATCCTTCTGAAATTCTACCTCATCTGATTCATAAAGTAGGAGATGCTTACTGTCCTCCCTTAGCAGATATCACATTTCCACTTCTGAAATATTACTGATGCCGTATCTTGTACTGAATTGCCAAAAGCTTATTTAAATTCCAGATTTGAATTTGTCAGCAATGTTCCACGTGGACCTTAGCTATCCAACAGCACTGAAACCGAATGAGATGAAAGTGACACAGTGTTTATACCAGGGGCCCTGAGGCACAGAGCACTCGCCCTCTGAAGTCCTTAAAACCCATTTTTAACCACCACTGTTTTTTAAAATAATCAGTTGAAATACCCAGTATTTTCTGTGTGTTTCTGACTCCACTGAGAGAGGAAAAAAAGAAGTGGGGAGATTAAAGAACACTGGTAAAAAAAATAATGAGGCCAATATCCTTAATCAAGAGCAAGTGCCTGAAGTGAGTTTCCTGAATTACAAACTTGACTAATGTACTTAAACCTTCACTAATTACTTTTCATTCCAATGGAACTTCTTGTAGAAGCATTTTTCAAAGAGGGGAGTGTTTGAAGCACAGATGTGCTGTTACGGAGCAAAGAGAACTACAGTCCAACGTGGGGCCACATTCCTTTATCAGCATTTTTCTCTCACTGGGAACTGCTGGTGGGATCTGCAGGCACGGGGCTGGTTCCATGGGCTGGTTTGGATGGGATATTGGGGAGAAATCCTTTCCTGGGAGGGTGGGGAAGTTCTGGCACAGAGACTGCTCCTGGATCCCTGGAAGTGTCCAACACCAGGCTGGACACTGGGGCTGGGAGCAGCCTGGGGCAGCGAAGGCACGGAATATTTTGTATGATTAATGAGAACATCACTGCACCTTCCAAGCTGTTGTGACTTTGAATATAATTTCGTTCCACCTCAGCCGCTGGATCCCTCCCAACCCAAACCATCCTGAAAATCTGCTGAGCATGGAACAGACCCTGGAGATCACGGAGCCCAGCCCCGCACAGCCCCCCAGAACGCTGCAGTGTAGCTGCGCACAGGGCTAAGGGGGAAAGCAAACACAATAAACTGATGCGAAAGCGCCGTTCCGTGTGCTGCTCCTCGTGTGTCCGTGTACAGCACCGCGAGCAGCCGCGTTCCGGGGCTCCATTTCGGCACCGCGGGCCGGGAAATGGCGGCGCCGGGGCTGGGCCGGGTCCGCCCGCGGGGCCCCGCCTGCGCGGCGGGCGGGCGGCTCCGGCTGAGGGCGGCTCCAGCGCCGGCCCCGGCAGCGAGCGAGCCGTCACCGCGCGGCCCCGGCCCCGGCCCCGGCCCCAGCCCCGGCCCCGGCCCCGGCCCCGCTCGGGCTGTGGCGGCGATGGCGGCGGCTCGGCGGGCGCGGGCGGGCGGCGGCGGTGCGGGGCCGGGGTTCGGGCGGGTGGCCGAGCCGCCGCCGGTGCCGCAGGGGCTGCTGCGGCTGGCCCGGCGCAGCGGGCAGCTCAACCTGGCGGGACGCGGCCTCACCCACGGTGCGTGAGCCCGGCCGGGGCTGGGGCCGGGGCTGCGGCCGGGGAGCCCCGGGAACCGCCGGGCTGCGGGCGGGGCGGGAGCGGCTCCCGGGGAGCGCCATCTGCTCGCTGGTGTCTGTTCCTGGCATGTTTCCATCGGTTTCTGTTGATATCTCTGCAAAAATGTCTCTGGAACACAATGGACTGGAGAGTAGCTATTGGGATGTGTGTATTATATATATATGTGTGCATGTATATATATATGTAGCTGTGTATAGATGTATGTTTCTACATATGTACTTACATATGTATATGGCCATATGCGTCTGTATCTATTTATCTATCTCTGTATATGTCACCCCCCAAGGCAGAAGGGTTGGAACTAGATGATCATCAAGGTCCCTTCCATGCCAACCCACTCAATAATTTTACACCCAAAAAGCACTCTGACTGTGAAATCTTGGAACGGACACCTGCGGGGTTCAGCTGACGGCTGTGTTTGTGCTGCAGTGCCTGAGCACGTGTGGAGGATCAACCTGGACACACCGGAGGAAGCCCAGCAGAACCTGTCCTTTGGAGCTGCCGATCGCTGGTGGGAGCAGACGGACCTGACCAAGCTGATCCTGGCCTCCAACAAGCTGCAGAGCCTCTCGGAGGATGTGCAGCTGCTGCCTGCCCTCACCATGCTGGACGTGAGTACAGGGATCCCTTGGTGCTCTGACGGTGGGTGCTTCCCTGTAGGACATGGGGAAATGCTATCCTGGGTATTTGTTTTCCATTTCCCTGGTGTATCCATTTCACAGGGCCCTGGAGTGCCACAACAAGGGAGAACGGCTTCCCACTACCAGAGGGCTGGGACAGATGGGATATCGAGGAGAAATTCTTCCCCAAAAAAACCCTTCTGAGGTACAAATTAGTAACTGTGTCCTAAAACCTCTCTTTTCCAGGTGCATGACAATCAACTGACATCACTTCCTTCTGCTTTAGGGCAACTTGAAAATCTCCAGAAACTCGATGTCAGGTGAGGCCATGTTACAGATCAAACATGAGAAATGCTGCGACGACTTTCGGGTGTGAGTGAGATTGCAGGATAGCAACCTTTCTTTCAAAAATTTAATTCCAGATTACTCACTGTAGAGTGTAATTATATGTTTGTTGCATTATCCATTTTGGATCTAAACTGGTGGTGGCCTTGGGTTTCTAGAAATTGTTTTCACTGATATTCAAAGTCACAATTGCTTGGAAGGTGCAAACAGTGATATTCTGAATAATGATACACAAAATATTTATTTGCATTTATTTGCTTCAGTCTGGCAGTTCTGAGGATAAAACATTTCCAGTCATGAATAATGCACATTGTAAATAACAGTGTAGATCTTGTTTGTGCTGGAAGGTTCAGAATCTTCTGTTTACTGGGGTAATTTTGTAAATTTGTGCACAAGGAGAGGTTATGCTATCACTGTGTGTGTGAAATACATAAACAAAAAACCTGGAATATTGTAAATTCAGAGTAGGATCAGAAGGCTTCTTGAGCAAATAAAGATAGTCAGTTGTTCTTTAGAGGTGGCAGTGTCCTGACCAGCAGGCTGTGGCACACAAATGTTCTGTGTGCAGTTACATTCCTAAAATCTCCTGAGTGTTTTTCCTTTCCCTTTGTGTTCCGTGTTTCCACCCCAGCCACAACAAACTGAGGAGCCTTCCCGAGGAGCTGCTGCAGCTGCCGCGTCTGAGGAGCCTCCTGGTGCAGCACAACGAGCTGAGCCAGCTGCCCGAGGGGCTGGGGCAGCTCCTCAGCCTGGAGGAGCTGGTAAAGCACGGCTTCAGACCTGCTCCTGTGTTTGGGAAGGGTTTCTCTGCTAGTTAAAAGTCCCTGCGTTCTGCAGCAGCACTTGGCAAATATTCCAGTGGCTGTTGTAGTGTCAGTTACTGCATGGTGGGGTTTGTTTTTAGTGTGTTCTTGGTTTGACATATTTTGGGAAAGCTGAAATCCCCGGTGATCTGTCAGTCCTGGGGGAGTTGTTCCTTCTCTCACACTTGTGCCAGTTGTCAGCAATCTAATTTTACTGTTCTGCCACTAATTAACTTTGCAGTAGCAGCACTCCTGGGATGTTTCAGATACCTCTCAGCTCTCTCTCTCTGTTTCCATGTGCAGGACGTGTCCAACAACCAGCTCACAGCCATCCCCACCAGTTTTGCTCTGCTGGTGAACTTGGTGAGGCTCAACCTGGCCTGCAACCAGCTCAAGGAGCTGCCTGCAGATCTCAGTGCCATGAAAAGTAAATCACTTTCTTTGGGTTATTAAATGCCAAACAGCCAGTGCTGTGCTTATGTTCAGCAATACCGTGCAGGGTTTTAAAATGGATCTTTAAATCTGAGTTATTACTTCTAGAATCTGCTTGGCAAAATGTTGTGTTTATTTTAAACTAAACCCCAGGACATTTGTGCTGCTGTAGAAAGGTATTTTTATCTTCTCCTCTGTTTCTCACTGGACATTGACTTCCCCAGGCTTGAGGCAACTGGATTGTACCAAAAATTACCTGGAAACGGTCCCTCCTAAATTAGCAAGCATGGCATCCCTGGAGCAGCTTTACCTGAGGAAAAACAAACTGCGCTCCTTGCCAGAGCTTCCCTCCTGCAAGTTACTGAAGGTGAGCTTGGAATGGCTGCTCTGCTGGAAATGCCTGTGTTGTAACCTTTGAAATAATGACAGTTGCTTTAAACACCAGCTTTTGTGAGGTGCTGTGATCAAAACTGGATGACAGCTCTGTGTTTAGAACTCTGTTTAACGTGCAACTTCTCTTCCTGCCCTCATTGTTCAGCCTTTTGAGTTTGCAGGACTTTCCAGATTTGGAAAATAAAAAGTCTTCAGGAGAGGAATGACTGAAAGCTGGATCTAATATTGCCTGCAACAGTTTTTTTTTTTTTATCTCTGGGAACTTTTTCTGGATAAATTCACTTTGTTCATTATAATTTTTTCTTTGTAACTATGGATCATATACACTGTTTTTCCTTTTAACATAATCAGGTTATATCCAGGTATTTTGTAGGCAGATGAAAGGGAGTCAAGATATCCATATTCTCCACATCATCATACTGCTGATGTCGCAACTTAGGAGAGAAGTTATAAAGTAATTTGAAACAGTTGTGGTGCTCTTTGTTCCTGTAGGAGTTACATGCTGGGGAGAATCAGATAGAAATCCTGAATGCAGAGAATCTGAAGCAGCTGAGCTCCCTGTGTGTGCTGGAGCTCAGGGACAACAAGATCAAGGCAGTGCCCGAGGAGATCACGGTGCTGCAGAAGCTGGAGAGGCTCGACCTGGCCAACAATGACATCAGTAGGTAATAGTGGCACCTGGGCTGGGGCTGGGTGCTGGCAGCTCCTTCCTTCCTTCCACGGGAAGGGCGCTTGAGGAATGACTCAGTCAGGAAATGAAGGAGCCCTCTGTGTGTTGTGGGATTGCTGAGATCAAACTGGGACTTGTGAAATGTTCTGCCTGTGACTTAGCTGTGACTTGGAGGAGCAGCTGAGGGAGCTGGGGAGAGGCTGAGGGAGCTGGGCAGGGGCTCAGCCTGGAGCAAAGGAGGCTCAGGGGGCCCTTGTGGCTCTGCACAGCTCCTGACAGGAGGGGTTTGGGATCTGCTCCAGGGAACAGGGACAGGAGCAGAGGGAACGGCCCCAGGCTGGGCCAGGGCAGCTCAGGATGGGCACAGCAGGAATTTCCCAATGGAAAGGGGTGTCAGACACTGGAACTGCCCTGGGAGGGTTGGAGTGCCCATCCCTGGGGGGCTGCTTTGGAATCAATCAGTTGTTTCCCTCTGCAGGTTGCCTTACACCCTGGGGAACCTCCCTCAGCTGAAATTCCTGGCCCTGGAGGGAAATCCTTTGAGAACCATTCGGAGAGACCTGCTGCAAGTGAGCACTGGGGTTTGGCTGTGTGTGTGGGCATCTGCACAGGAGGGACCTGGAGCTGCTGGAGGGGGTCCAGAGGAGGCACCAGGATGGTGCCAGGGATGGAGCAGCTCTGCTGGGAGGAAAGGCTGGGACAGCTGGGAGTGTTCACCTGGAGAGGAGAGGCTTTGGGGTGAGCTCAGTGTGGCCTGGAGGAGCTGCAGGAGAGGTGGAGAGAGACTTTGGACAGGGATGGAGGGACAGGACACAGGGAATGGCTCCCACTGCCAGAGGGCAGGGATTGATGGGAGATTGGGAATTAGGAGTTGTTCCTTGGGAGGGTGGGCAGGCCCTGGAATAGAATTCCCAGCTTTGCTGTGGCTGCCCCTGGATCCCTGGCAGTGCCCAAGGCCAGGCTGGACACTGGGGCTGGAGCACCTGGGACAGTGGGAGGGGTCCCTGCCGTGGCAAGGGTGGAGTGGGATGGGCTTTGAGTCTTGTCTTAATGAAGGTTCTAGGATTCAGTTCTCTGTTCTCTTGTAGGGAGGCAGCAAGGGGAGGGTGTGGGTTGATCCCAAGGAAAGGAGTCCTTAGGGCAGCAGGAGCCTGGGCACCACTCCTGCTGCGCAATTCCCTGTGGTGTTTGCCCTGGCAGGCCCCTCTCCTCAGTGGTGCTGCACATTCCTACTTCTGTGCCTTTGCCAGGGTTGTAAAATCAGCGTTCCCAAAGCACTGGGATGCTCCCAAAATAAGCAGAGCTGACAAGTCTGTGTGGCAATGAAATCTGTAACATCTGTCAGGAGAGGGAAGCCCTGGTGTGCCTGGCTGAGGGAGCAGTGTGCCCTGAGTTAATGAGCACTTGTCCAAAGTGCTCCTGGAAAGCAGTCTGAGTCAGGAGTGCTGGAGTTGTGCTGTTCCTGGATTACTGAGGGTTTGCTGCTTCAGCTGCCATTGTCACTGCTGGGCTGTGTTTCCCACCTGGGGCAAAGGCCAGGCACGAGGAGCCCCTCAGGCCACGCTCTGTTTGTGCTGCCTGGATCCATCACCAACACTGTAAATTCATGTGGCTCAATTTTCTCTGCCTGGTTGGATTTTTTCCACTTGGTTTAAAGGAGCAATTGGTGGAGGAGCTCTAGGGCTCCCCAGGCACAGCTTGGAGCAGGTGGATACTGAGATGAAGGACTGGGGTGTGTAGAGGAGCAGCAGATCCTTCTCTTCCCTTCTCCAGCCCTGCCCAGCTCACCTTCTCTTCCTCAGGCCTCTCATTCCAGTTCCAGCCCCATTCCTGGATCTTGATGAATTTCCAGTTCATTTCTGTTCTGTTTTTGTTAACTCCCCTGCCATTACTTGGCTCTGGAGCTTTACCCTGCTCTCTGCTTTCCTTCCCACACATCTGTTACTGAGATTTCAGTTTGACCTTCACCTTTCCCTCACAACTTCCCAGCTTGTTCTGTGTTGGCTTCCCTTGCCATGCTCAGCACAGTCTCCCTCTCCCTGCCTGTCTCCTTGTGGCAATTCCCTCCTTTCTAACATCCACATTCCCTTTATCCTTCTGTGTTCACCCAGTCCCCTGGGCTGTGTCAGCTGCAATGAGAAATGTTCATTCACATCCAGCACTTTAGGTCAGTCCCTGGTTCTGGAAAACCCTCTAAAATCACACCCCAAACCTGCCTTTTCCCTAAAACAAACAGTGCAGAGGAGATTGGACTTCACTACCCTCAGGTTTGTGCAGGTGGCAACCGTGTCTGACCACTGGGAGTTGCTGTGAGAGGACTGAGGGAAATCTTCGGGGCTGATTTTTAACAGCAAATGATGCAAACTGCCACGATTTTCCCAGAGTTTATGATTTGGGCCATAAAAAGGTAGCAGAACAGTGAGCAGTCAGCTTCACTGGCACTGTGTGCTCTCCACAGCAAATTGTGCTGGAGCCTTTTAAAGGGAAAATGAAGCTCCTTGGAACTTTGTTACTTGCTCTTGGAAGTGGCAAAAATCTTCACATAAGGAGCTACAGAAGTGCAGCCTGAGGCTGTGATTCAGGATCAGAAGTTTTCAGCTGGAATAAATAAAATGACAACTAAGCAAGCTCCCGAGCTGCTGTGGGGTTTTCAGTGGGATTTTTAGTCAGGAGTGCTGTGGGCTCCACCTGTGTGCTGGCATTGTCCCTCTGCACCGTCCCCCCAGATGTACAAGTACTGCTGGGTGACTTGGGGCTTGTTTCTTTTTTAAAGAAAGGCACCCAGGAACTGCTGAAATATCTGAGAAGCAAAATCCAAGGTATGTTGCTTTTTTTCCACTTCGTTTTAAAGAGAATATTCTAAGAAATTAAAGTAAATTAAAGTTTAGGGAAGGTGGTTGTTTAAATCCAGGTTCTTCCCAGTTATCTTGCAGTAGTAATTTCTTTTACTCAACACTTTGGTGTGATATTTCAGTTTCTTCTCCTATTAGCTAATACTGAATAATAAACATTCTGAATTGAGGATTGTCCTTTACAAACCCAGACTCACCCTGCTCAGCTGGATGGGAATTCCCATTACAAGCTTGCAGGAGCTTTTTCATGTGGATTGTGGGGAGTGACCAGAAGGAAATTCATAGAGGAGGGTTTGTAAACATGAATGCTAGAACTGAAATTGTGGTCAGATGTGCCACTGTGGGTAAAGCTGCTCTAGGCCATCATTTCCTGTCAGAATTCCCTGGGTTTTGCAGTTTCCAGCCCCCTACCCCACGGAGCAGAGCCTCACAGAATCTCATCTCCAGTGCTCCCTCTCCTGCTTGGCAAAGTCCAGGTCAGCACTGCCCTCCTTCACCCTGAAAGAACCCCCAAATCTAAGATGGTAAAAACCCTTTATTAGGAAATGATTGAAGGATTAGAGGGGGGTGGTGGCAGCTGCCTGGGGCACTCAGAGCAGCTCAGCTGTGTGCCTGCCCCCCTCTGGTGTCCCCAGATGATGGACCTGGCCCCAATGAAGAGCCTCCTGTGACAGCCATGACTCTTCCCAGCCAGTCCAAGGTCAACATCCACGCCATAACCACACTGAAATTATTGGACTACAGGTATTAGGGAATATTGCTCATTCCTGAAGCTGTGAGAACACTGTCCTATTTTATACTTGTGGATTTTTTCCCCACCTTCGTTGCACACCAAGCTGTCCATGAACCCTGCTGCATGTGGGCATTTGCCCTTTTAATTCCTGTGCTTGGGAATGGGCAGATTTAGATGGTGGGGGTTGAATTATTTTTTTGTATTATCAGATATTCTGCAGTAACTTGCTGAAGTGCTGAATCCCAGCAGGTGCTTTTAGTACCCTTGAAGCTCTTTATGATTTTCACTAAGTCCCAGAACATCTTATGGCTGGGGAGTTGCTGCTCAGTTATTCCTTTAAAGGACCTGGAAGGGTTAGGAAGTGGAAAAAAATCCTGTTTGGTGACATTGTGGGCATGGGGCAGTGCTGGGGGTTTCCTGCAGCTGCTCCCTGTGTTCTGCTCTTCTCTAGAAGAGGGTGAAAGTGCTGTGTTGATTAGCAGGCAGTGGTTAATTGGTGTCACTCCTGTCCCAGTGACAAGCAGGCTGCCGAGATCCCCGAGGCCGTGTTCGATGCCGTGGGCGCCAACCCCGTGGCCACCGTCAACTTCAGCAAGAACCAGCTCAGGGAGATCCCCCCAAGGTACTGCTGGGAGCCCATTCCCACCTGGGCTTTGCTCTCCTGCCTTGGTTTCCAGCGTGCTGTTGTCCCCTGAGCTGTTTGTGCACACAGATCCCAGTGTGTGCAGTCACCAGGGCCAGCCACAGCCAAGGAAAGGCTTTCCCTGGCACTGCTGGGAACCAATGATCCCTCTGTGTCAGGAGGAAGGCTGCTGTGTCTCTGGGAGCCCCCAGAGACCATCCACACTGGTTTTTGAGGGCAGTTTATTCCCAGGGGTGCTGAACACAGCCTCTGGCACAGACAGCTTGGGCAGGTGCAATCCCAGAGGGACAAAAAGGCTTCTAGAAACTCAATTTTGGGAGCTGCTGCTTGTGCATCCCATGCTGTGTGTCACCGTGTGAGAGGCTGCTGAATTTTCCCTGGGATGGATGTGGGGGAGTGTGCAGCTGCCACAGAATTCCATTTCATGCAAATCCAGACAGGAGACAGGAGAGTTTTCTCATTTAATTGCCTTTTGTTTCAGGGCTAAGCCAGAGATTCTGTTTGGGGGGTTTAACAGGGAACTTTTTGAGCTGTGAAAACCTTTACACCAAAGCATGTTAGTACAATAAATAACCTCCTGCAAGCAGCAGCAGGTGCTACTAGAGTTTGTAACAGCACAACAGGAGAGCAGAAACAAAAGATGGGAAAAAAATAGGAATTTTTGGTCAGGTTTTTTGGCTGCAGAAGAAGGTGGGTAAAGTCTGTGTTAAAACGTATCAAGGGCATGAGGTGGCAGTGATGTCACCTGGGCCATGGTCTCTGAAACAGCTCCTGACTGCATTTATTGAGGAGGCTTTGGTAGCAATGTTTGTGAGAGAAAATGCAGTCTGATAATTGTAGATAAATTATTTGGGCTTTGCCTTACCCCACATGTAAGGCTGTAGGAGCAGAGCTCCCACAGGTGACATTGCATTATCTCCCCAAAATCCCTTCAGAAAAAAGCACAACTTGTCCTTGATCTGTAGAATAAACAGGGTTTTTTAATAACTTACAAAGCAACCATGAGCTTCCATGGTGAGAGCATCTCCTTTTGTGCTTCAGGCTTGTGGAGCTGAAGGACTCAGTTTGTGATGTCAGCCTGGCCTTCAACAAAATCTCCTCCATTTCCTCGGGGCTGTGCCTGCTCCAGAAGCTGACACATTTGGATCTCAGGTTGGTGATGTGTGTTGTTGCACTTCCTTGCCTGGCAGCTTCTTTCCCTAGAGCAGCCATCTGTTGCAGTGGGATGGCAGCACTGAAATCATCTTCACTCCCAAAATCTCTCCCTGTCAGAGCCAGAATAGGAGCTGGCCTAAATTTGGGCCTTGCTTAAAGAAGACACAAAAAGAAATGGACCAGTTCTGAAATGTGCTGGAGGAGAGATCCTGCCTCACTCAGAGAAGGGTTCTGAGATGTTGCTATTTCAAAACACTCCCCCAACCCCCCAGAAGAAAACCACACCAAAAATTCCTGGGAGTTAGGACAGGGAAGGTGCAGATTCTGTTGCACTGCCAGAAAGAGAGGCAGGAGATGGCTCCTCGTTGTCACCTTGCCTCCTCTGATTCCTGAGAAATGCTCCTGGCTTCGTTTAGCTCAGGATTAGCTCAATCCATTGATTTTGGGGAGCTTTGGAGTGACCTTTGGAGTGATTCACTTTGGCTCCAGGGTCTGGGCACTTTGATAAGCTTTCCTCTGGAAACGAGGAGCTGAATTTCCAGGCAGCTGTGTGCAGTTGGTGGCTGCTTGGGAATACTTGGGAATCTTTACAGGACAGGCTTTGAGTGTCCTCCTGGCAGAAATGGGAATCCCTGGCATGCTCTGGTCCCTGCTGTGAGGCAGTGGACCGGCCCCAGACTGTGTAGCTGATCTGGGAATTCTCAGGCAAACCCCTGACTAAATTTACTGCTTGTTGTTTGTCTTTCTTTGATAACAGAAACAATTTTCTGACAGCCTTGCCTGAGGAAATGGAGGCACTGAAAAGACTGCACACAATAAATCTTGCTTATAATAGGTGAGAAACTCTTCAGACTTTTTTTTTTTAATACAATAATGAAAAGATCTGGGCTGAGTGTGACACAGTTTTCCTGTGGTGTGAGAACAAGGAAGCCACTTCAATGAGCTGGAGCTCCCATGAAGTGCTCCTCTTCCAAATGCCCTGTTTCTGACTATCCCTCCTTTCTCCTCCTGAAGATTTAAGGTGTTCCCCAGTGTCCTGTATCACCTGCCAGCCCTGGAGAACATCCTGCTCAGCAACAACCAGGTGGGATCCATCGACCCCGTGCAGCTGAAGGGGCTGGACAAGCTGGGAACGCTGGACCTGCAGAACAATGACCTTCTCCATGTGCCCCCAGAGCTGGGCAACTGTGAGAGCCTCAGGTGTGTGGGGCCAGGGGGCTGCTTATAAACACATTTGCTGTCAGTTCTTCAGGGAGTGTTTGCCAGAGGCAAAAGCACCCATTGAAAGGGTGTTGGGATTGCCCAAAAAGGGTCTCTGGCCACCTGTAGAACAGGGCAGTTTCTTCAATAATCTCTTCCCTAATTTCTCAATATTGCAGAGAATTGTGGGAGTTGTTTTATCATTTAGAACTGATGTTGAGGGTCTGGGAGTTGTGTGAAGCTCGTGGTGAAGCCTTGGGGGTGACATTTCCTGTGCTCCCAGTCACACTGCTGGTGCAGCTCCCATTGAGCAGGGAGGTTGGACCAGCTGACCCCACTGCTCCCTTCCAGCCTGAGCCACTCTGGAATTCTGTTTCTATATTCCAGAAGTTCTCTTCTCTCTCCTCCTGGCAGAGGCTGAAGGAGTGGGGTGTGTTCTACACCCCCACTGATTTATCAGCATAAATTAAAACTCAGCTGTCTCAAAGCTCAGCAGAAACCCAAACTCCTGTAGCAGCACAGAAGGGCGACTCCCCAGGAATTTCACAGGCTTCAGAAATGTGCCTGCAGTGGCTGAGTGTGTGGGTACAAGGAGATTTATCCCAGTAACTCACCCCTGTTTGCAGGAGCCTGCTGCTGGAAGGGAACCCGTTCCGCACGCCCCGCGCCGCCGTGCTGGCCAAGGGCACGGCTGCTGTGCTGGAGTACCTGAGGAGCCGCATCCCCTGCTGAGCCTGGGCACTGCCCTGAGCCCTGGGCACTGCCCTGAGCCCTGGGCACTGCCCTGAGCCCTGGGTATTCCTCCTGAGCCTGGCCTGGCCAAGGGCACGGCTGCCGTGCTGAAATAACTTTGGAGCTGCATTCCCACTGAGCCCTGGCCATTCCCACCTGAGCCTGGCCTGGCCAAGGGCACAGCTGCACTGCTCTAATACCTGCAGAGCTGCACATTCCAGCAGAACAGGAGCAGCCAGGTACCCCCTGTCCCACCAGCACCCCTGGGCTCCACTGCTTCCATCCTTGTCCTGCTCCTGGCTGGGAGTCTGCCCAGTGTTAAGGACCCAGCTGTGAAACATTCCCCACCCTCTGCATGTTCCAGCAGGGATTTCAGGATCCCACACCTCTCTGTTTACACTGTTTGTAATAAAGGACAGCAAGGAAAGCTGCCTTCAGCAAGGCACAATCCTTCCTGCAGCTGAGCTGGGCTCTGGAGAGAGTTGTCACCATTGAAGCACTGGGGCAAAGGCAGAAGGGAACACTCTGGGGTTTGTATTCCTGTTTTCTATTGTTTCATTGCTGTCCCCTGGTGTGAGTGAGGTGGAGTGCTTGAGCTGTGAGGTGGTGAGAGATGCCCCAGGTGTGTGCAGGGCTCGCCTGAGTGAAAATGGGGCTGGTGCTGTGCTGAGACAATAAACGTTCCTCTTGCATGTCTGCCTTGGATCCTTCAAGCTGTAACAGCTCTGTAGATGGGAACATTGAGAACTTCTCTTGTTCAGACACACTTCCAAATGTCCTGCAGGTGATACCTTTAATGGTAGCAGTGCTGTGGGTGGGCTCCACCACCCTCCAAGGCCTGAGCCCGCTTTCCATGGGGAAATTGCTGCTGGTGTCCACCCTGAGGCCGTTCCCTCTGCTCCTGTCCCTGTTCCCTGAGCAGATCCCAACCCCCCGGCTGTGCCCTCCTGTCAGGAGCTGTGCAGAGCCACAAGGGCCCCTGAGCCTCCTTTGCTCCAGGTGAGCCCCTTCCCTTTCATTCTCCAGCCCCTCCTGGGGCTCCATTCCCTGCCCTGGACACTCTCCAGCCCCTCAGGGTCTCATGGACACAGCCCTGGATGTTCTGTCGCACTGCAGGACTTTTTGCAGTTCCTCACTAAAATTCCCAGGTTTTGAACATGTCCAGATGAACATAAAAACACCCTCAGCTCCCCAGGTGTGGGAATTGCCTTCCAGCTGGAGCAGGGATGGCTCAGGGGGCTCAGGCCCAGCTGCACCTCCCTGTGTCCCCAAGGAGGGGAGCAGAACCTGGTCCTGGCTGCAGGGAAATGGGAAAGGGAATGGGCTGGGAAAGGCCTAGGGGAGTGGGGATGGGAAGGGCAGGATCTGTCCTGTCGGAAACAGATGACAGGGCCTGTGTGTGGTGACAGCAGGGGACACCTGGAGCTCCAGGGCCACTTCTGCAGCTCCTTGGGTGATGGAGCTGCTGCTGCCCTCACCCCTGCCCCCTTTTGTTTCCATGCATTTTGTCCTTCGTGCATTTGTCCTTTCATCCGTTTCTTCATACATTCATTCCCCATGCATTTATCATTCCATACATTTTGTCCTTTCCTCCATTTCTTCCATGCATTTATCATTCCATACATTTTGTCCTTTCCTCCATTTCTTCCATGCATTTATCCTTCCATACAATTTGTCCTTTCATCCATTTCTTCCATGCATTTATCCTTCCATACATTTTGTCCTTTCATCCATTTCTTCCATGCATTTATCTTTCCATACATTTGCCCCCACAGATGCCAAACCTGAGTTTTCTTCCCCATTTCCATCACTCTCTTTCCATATTTGATGTCTCCCCTGGCTGTAGCCAGGGAGTTGGGGAGTTGCCCAATTTTCCAGATTCATTCCACCCTTCCCCACCCTCTGAAAGGTCCTTTCTGCCAGGAAAAAACAAAAACCACCCGAAAGCCTTACAATAAGGTGACGTTTTTATTATTTATACAATAAAGAGACTTTTTAATGTTATTCAAAACACTTTTTTCTTGGAAATACTGAAAAAGGTGGGTACAGCAAAGCCGAAAATGGCTCTGCTGCACTGCACAGCATCGGTTCAGTCCCTGGGCTCCCTCTTTGCAGAGCAGCTGCCAAATGCAGCAGCCCCACAGCACGGGCCAGGCCCTCCAGGGCACGGGGAGGGGACAACCTGCGTGTGCCAGGGGACAGGAGCTGATTGCACTCAATCAATAGATTTAAAATAGAATTTTTGAAGTACCTTTTTGCACATAAAATGAAGCAGCTTTCAAGTTCAGTAAGTCTTTATACTGCAAAAAACATGAAGTACATTCACAATCTATGTTAATAAAGTAGTAAATATTTCCTCATTCAGCTTTATTTACATGGATACTGGAATTCAACTGAAAAGTACAGTCATCTGGAATATAGCAATCTTTGAACACATACAAAAATGACCATTTCTGTATATAATTTAAGCTCAAAATCACAATTATCTCAAAATATTAATTACAATACAGCCATCTCCATCATAATTAAACATGTCTTTTATAAAATGGTAAAATCTTTACTAAAGGAAGCTGTTGGTTCTGAACTGGATACAGTACTCACAGGTAGAAAACCGAAGTGATGAGAGTGCCCTGCCCAGGGAGGAGGAGGAGGAGGAGGGAGGGGACACAGCCACCGCCACCCAAGGGACACAGGGCAGTGCCAGGAGTGCCCGGACTGGTGCCAGTCAGTCACTTCCACTAGATCAGCTGGAATCAGCCAGGGAGAGGATTGGCAAAAAGCTTTTTTTTGGGGTTTCATTTTCTTTTTGGTTTGAAATTCTGTGATTTGCAAACGGTGCCATTTGGGGTTGGGTGGTGGTGCCCTGCAGGCCCGGCCCCAGTGGCACCACAGCTGTGCCCGCCCGTGGCTCCAGGGCCAGGCCAGCTCCCCGTGGGTCCCTGGATCCGTTTCCTGCCCAAGCTGCTGCCCAGGAAGCCGTGTGGGCACGGGGGCCTGGCCTGCCTGCCAGGGACAGCCCTGGAGCCGGGCACTTCCAGAGGGATGGCGAGGGACGGGCACGGGCAGGGAGCTCCCGCTGGCACAGCGTCCCCAGTTCCCTTTGGGAGTTCTAACTGTGACACGCCACCAGGTCACAGAATCACGGGAGGGACCTCTGGGCACCATCCAGCCCAGCCGGGGGCAGGGGACACGGGGACACGGGGACGGGGTGGGGTTGGGATGTCCCCAGAGGGAAACCCCAGACCCTGCTCAGGGCCCTGCCACCCCAGGCAAAGAAATTCTGAGGTGGGACTTGCTGTGTTTGTCTGTGGCCAAACCCTGCCAGGGGGGGTGCTGACCCTGCAGCTCTGTCACCCCCTGAGCCATCTGGGGACCCGTCCCCAGCCCTGCTGCTGTGGGACAGGCTCTGCCTGGCCAGGGGTCCCAGCAGGACATCCCTCATCCAGGGCAGCTCCTGGGAATAAACAGAATAAACACCCTGATCCCCTGGGAGCGGGGCCTCCCCTGAGCCCTGCCCTCAGCTGATCCCATTGTGGGGGTTCATTTCCCTGGGTTTGCATTCCCTGTCCTTGCATCCCCCCCAGAGCTCTGTGCAGAGGCATCTCTGATTGCATCAGGTAATCGGTGCTGAACTCCAGCAGAGAGGGGTCCCAGCATCCCAAAGGGGTCCCAGCATCCCAAAGGGGTCCCAGTATCCCAGGATGGGCTGGAGGGGAAGGGACCTCAGAGCCACCCAGTGCCACCCCTGCCATGGCAGGGACCCCTCCCACTGTCCCAGGTGCTCCAGCCCCAGTGTCCAGCCTGGTCTTGGGCACTGCCAGGGATCCAGGGGCAGCCACAGCTGCTCTGGGAATTCTATTCCAGCCCCTGCCCACCCTGCCAGGAACAATTCCCAATTCCCAATCTCCCATCCATCCCTGCCCTCTGGCACTGGGAGCCATTCCCTGTGTCCTGTCCCTGCATGCCTTGTCTCAAGTCCCTCCCCAGCTCTCCTGGAGCCCCTTCAGGCCCTGGAAAGGGCTTTAACCAAGGGGTTTAACATCTTTACACTCCAAGTGCTCACTACCAACAGCAAACCAACCTCCTGGACATTTCCTACTCAGATTTTTCCTGGATTTCCTTGGCTCTGCTCTCAGCTGCCCCATCACCCTCAGCCTTGTCCTGCCTGTTCCCTGTGTGGAGCCCCCTGTCCCCTCCCAGGGCTGGCACTGCCACCAAACACACATGCAGACGTGGATGTGTTAAAAAATACCTTGGAAAACATGAAAGCGGATTTGAGGATGTTAAATGGTCACTGTTGGGAACAATTGGCTGAGAACTTCCCTGGTTTGCCATCACCTGGGTAGGAACTGTGA
The DNA here is from genome assembly GCF_027579445.1 of Ammospiza nelsoni. Classification (NCBI taxonomy): domain Eukaryota; kingdom Metazoa; phylum Chordata; class Aves; order Passeriformes; family Passerellidae; genus Ammospiza; species Ammospiza nelsoni. The sequence goes on from NC_080641.1 coordinate 35,538,635, forward strand.
GCTGGCACTGGGAAAATGGCAAATTATCAGGGGTGGGGGCTTCCCCGGGCCTGCAGCTGCCCAGGTCCCGCAGCCAGAGAGAGAAGGTTTGGGAATTCTTGGAGAAGGGGAGCATCCCCGTGGGCTGTGGCTGCACCCTGGGCTGTGGGATTTTGGGTGGGAATGGTGCAGGTGATCCCAGAGCCAGCTGTCCCTCAGCCCCTGGCCATTGCTCCAGGGCACTGGGATCCCCTGAAATCCCCTGCAGGGCTTTCCCTGTGTTTTCCCATTTTGCTGTCAGGGATAACCAGGCTGGACCCTGGCACCCCTGAGCAGCAGCAGCTGGGCACGATCTGGGCTTTGGGAACAGCCCCAGGACCTGGACACGAGGGGCTGTCCCTGGCCCTGTGCTGGGAATGCTCCTGCTGGGCTGGTCTGGGGTCACCTGCAGCTCCTGGGATGTGTCTGTGCCCATCCCTTCCCAGGACCCAGCCCAGGATCCCAGAAAGCCTCACCCGTGGGAATATCCCGAGCAGGGCCTGGAGCAGGGGGGAAAATACACAACAATGTCAATGGGGAGTCTGAAATGAAAAATTAACGAGTTAAATTAGCAGCAACAAAAGGAGTTTTACTGCCACCATCACAACCTTCCTCCATCCGTGAGCCAAACCTGCCTGTCCTCGGTGTTCTCCTGTAGTGTGTGCACATGGAATCGAGGGAAGAGCCAAAGCAAAGGGAGTTAACCTGTCCTGAAGGGAGTCACCCCCTTCCAGAGAGAGTTCACCCATTCCAGAGGGAGTTACCCCACTCCAGAGGGAGATATCCCATTCCACAGGGAGATATCCCATTCCAAAGGGAGTCACCCCATTCCAGAGGGAGATATCCCATTCCACAGGGAGATATCCCATTCCACAGGGAGATATCCCATTCCAAAGGGAGTCACCCCATTCCAGAGGGAGATATCCCATTCCAGAAGGAGTCACCCGACTCCAGAGGGTGTTACCCCATTCCAGAAGGATTTCACCCATTCCAGAAGGAGCTATCCCATTCCAAGGGGAGTTGCCCCATTCCAGAGGGAGTTACCCCAATCCAGAAGGAGCTATCCCATTCCAGAATGAATTCACCTATTCCAGAGGGAGCTATCCCATTCCAGAGGGACTTATCCCATTCCAGAATGAGCTATCCCATTCCAGAATGAATTCACCTATTCCAGAGGGAGCTATCCCATTTCAGAGGGAGTTGTTCACCCATTCCAGAAGGAGCTATCCCATTCCAGAACAAGCTATCCCACTCCAGATAGATTTATCCCATTCCAGAACAAGCTATCCCACTCCAGAGGGAGTTGTTCACCCATTCCAGAGGGAGCTGTCCCATTCCCACGTGGGCTCCTTGTCCCGAGGTCCCAGAGTTACAGCTGGAGAAGTCTCTCACCCTGTGTAGTGAATTGTTCCTGATCCCTACGGAGCCAGCTATACACACGGCATATGTACAGGTATTTTCATAAGGCATAGAATATCTTTGCATTGAAAATAAATGAACATTATTAAATTTAATTTAATATATACTTTCTTTGAGGTGTTTATGAAAATATTTTCTTCTCTATACTTTCGTATGCGACATGATAGAAATATTTCATGGGAAGTACAGGTTAATATATTTCATCTTTATAAAGGCATATACAACTTTGAGGCAGTGTTTCTGATGGACAGCAGAATTCCTAAAGGATTTGTATGTGCTTCTGTGTTTTGAAATCATATGAAATTGACTTTTAAGAAGGAACTTGGTTAAAAAAACGCACCAATGCACAGCCAGAGGCTGACAAGTAAAACTAATACGGAGCCACATGAACAATATATTTATAGAGTTAATTCTTATATTTTCTCCCGATGATTGGTACTAACATAGAGTATTATACATTTGGCACTACCGTTTGCCATTGGTCCAGCAATTGGCAAAAAATTGGTTTCCTATGTATAAATCCTTTTGAACATTAGATCTGGCTAGACATATTTACTATTTATAAAAAAATATTTAGACAGTAAGCTCACGTTGGATAACTAAGTCTACTGTGTTCTGGAAACTCTTCAGTAGGAGCACAGCCTTCTCGTGTTCCAGGTGTACAAAGCTGTGTCCGTTGGCCTGCAGCAGGGAAAACACAATGGGAGAGGCTTCAGTGCCTTGTTTCGGGGGAAAAAAATGACTATTTGGCAATTAAAAGCAAGGCTGAAATAAATAATGAACACGTGAGGGTTTCTCATGAGCACAGAGCACACGTTGCCCTTGTCCTGTGTGGGACGGCTTTGGGGCTGGGCTGGGGGCTCCAAGGAGTGATTTCATCCCCACTGAATCAGGCTGTGACTCTGGGACAGCTCTGGGCTCTGACCATGCTGAAAGCCTCAACACAATAAAATACCTTTCCTCTGGGAAAGAGGAATCCAAATTCCAGGCAGGGAGGATTCCAAATGCACCGACAGCTGTGCCAAAATGAGGCATTAATGGAATTCCAGAGTTCTGCCCTGTGGGATGGGAGGGATCCAGAGGGAGATCCTGGGGCAGAGTGTGGGGACAGTGGGCCAAGGCCGGGGGGAGATGGATCTGAGCCCCAGCTGGTGGCACAGACAGGGACAGGCTCCAGAGGGAGGATCTGCCTGGAGAATCTGCAATGAGGTGCTGAGGGGGACAAAGGGGAATGGCTGGGGCTGATCAGGGTCCTGACACAGGCTCCAGCTGCACCAAGGGAAATACAGGTTGGGTATCAGGAAAAAGTTTTTTCCAGAAAGGTGATAAAGTTCTGGAATGGCTGCCCAGGGAGGTGGTGGCCACCAGGGCAAAGAGTGCTTTGGGCACCGGCTGTAAATCAACACTGAAGTCCCCAAAATGCCACAGCAGCTCAGCCCTGCTGCAAACGCACCCTGTGTGCTCCCAGGCTGAGCTCTGAGCCCAGCACCCCCGGATCCCTACCTGGAGGATTTTGTCTCCGGGCTGGAGCAGGCTGGAGGCGGGGCCGTCAGGCTGAACCCTAGTAACAAAGATACCCTATAAGTCAGAAGTAACACAGGTTAGGATGCTTTCTCCAAGAACTACATCCCAAAAAACACGGGGCTCCCTCCCTGGCTGGGGCCTGGGGGCTCTGCACGCCCTGGAGAGGGGCTGACACCAAACTGGTTTATTTGTTTGCTATCAAACTCCAGTCTGGGGGTGGAGCAGCTCCCTGGGACCTTCAGCACTTAGCAATAATTGTGGGTCATCTTATGTCACAGACATATTTTCTGAAAAATCCTTTGCTAGGATTTTTTTTCCTGAGAAGCCTCAGAGGAAAAGAAAAACAATGGTTATCTGCTGCTGTGGAATGCAACAGGTGCATCTGGGATTGGTCCTTGTGAGTTGTTTCTACTTGATGACCAATCACAGGTCCAGCTGTGTTGGGACTCAGCAGTCACAAGATTTTATTATCATTCCTTTCTATTCTTTTCAAGCCTTCTGATGAAATCCTTTCTTCTATTCTTTTAGTATATAATTTTCTTTTAATATAATATATATCATAAAATAATAAATCAGCCTTCTGAAACATGGAGCCACATTCTCATCTCTTCCCTCATCCTGGGACCCCTGTGAACACCACCACAATCTTACACTAAAATCCACATCACAAAGAAAGTCCAGTGTGAACAGGGCGGGAGTGGCAGCTTGTCAGGAGGGAAATTAAAATGGAGCAAGTGTTAATTGTTGGAACAATGTGTATCATAATCAGTACAGCAATCTTTGCACAGCTTCAATTTCATTATCTGAAATATTTATGGAAGTTCCCACTGTCCCTGCAACGTGAATCCAGTATTATCCAAGAACATCAGCTCCAGGCATGTGTTCAAGGCCTCCTTTCCAACAAACTCCAGTCAGTTCCACGGCACCAAACACAAACCCACAGGGGTAAGAGTCCACTTCCCACTCCTACAGCCCCGGCAGCTGGGACTCAGCACGCCTTGGAGTTTTCGTGGCCTCTTTCTATTGCAAATCGATTTATCTGAAATGTGCAATTCCCAGAATGAGCCCTGAGTGTCCCTGGCCACCACCAGGTGTCAGTTTTAACTCCCAGAACAGGAGACACCTGCTGCCATGGGGTCTGTAAGGATCCAGGGACTTCCAGGCTGCTTTTATTTGACACAGCAGCTACAAACCCTGGAATTTCAGCCTCAAGGGATGATACTGTACTTTAGTATAGGAAATAGAATAGAATAGAATAGAATAATATATAATTATATTTTATAATATAAAATATATATTAAATATGAATACATAATTAATAATATAATATAATATAATATAATATAATATAATATAATATAATATAATATAATATAATATAATATAATATATAATATACTCTAATTAATTTACTAAAAATTTAATTGGGGCCTAAGGCAACTCTTAAAAAGTGAGAGAGACAATTCTCCAGAAAACAGCCCAAAAAATTTTTTTTATCCAGGGAATATGGGCCAGACACTCATGGGATTGATGCTTGATTCCCTCATCTTCTTTAACTGGGAAAACAAGCAAACAACACTCTGCCAAAATAAACAAACAACAAAAAATCCACCCAAGAACAAAGCTAAGAATGGGGAAAAAAATCTTTCAATTACACCAACAGAGAGGCACAAACATCCCCTCCTGTTCTTTGCCTCCACTCTGTGACCTCTCAGACCAGGAGCGGGGAGAGAGGATTTTCACACTTACCTTATCAGAAGGTTTGAATGGATTTCCTTGTCCACTTATTCCACCACTGATACTAAAGCCAAGGCCAGGATTCTTCTCTATCCTCACACAAAACTAGGCAGGAAAAACAGGGGTGTCAGCACTGCACCCTGCCCCAGGCAGGCACCTCCTGCCCTCACATCCCATTTCCCTGGAGGAGCTGAGCCCCTGCACTCCACAAAATGGGAAAAGCCACTGGAATATTGCTAAAACATAGAAGTATTACAAAACTATAAAATATATAAGCTGGAAGAACTGGCAGTATCTTCCCACACTGCATTGATACCATAACATTCCCTGTGGTTCACGGATTTTTGCATGGATTTTAATGTTCTCTTTTCAGGGAGGAAAAAACCCCTTTAGATTAATGAAAGAGAAGTTCACCCTGGCCAAGTTTTTCACTTAAACGTTGGGATAAACCCATCAGTGAGGCTTTGCCTGGTGCAATTTTATTTTCCCAGGAGGAGCCAGATGTGCAGCACCCTGGGACAAGTGCCCGTGCCAGGCTGGGGCACTGGGGCAGCAGCTGGGCTGTGCTGGGCAGGTCTGGGCAGAGCAGGGTGCCCCCAGAGCCCTGCCCTGCTGGCCCCAAATGGAGTCACTGGGCAAAGGGCAGAGGCTGAAAATGAACTCAGTCTGAGCCAGCACTGCCCAGGGACCTCAGTTCCAAACGGTGGCACTGGGTCACACTGGGAGAAAATGGGTACTGATGGCTGGTGCTGGGCAAGGGATGGACCCAGCCTGTCCCCAGCCCAACCAGAGCTCCCCTAGACACACCAGAGCTCCCCCAATCCAACCAGAGCTCCCCCAGACACACCAGAGCTCCCCCAATCCAACCAGAGCTCCCCCAGTCCGACCAGAGCTCTCCCAGTCCAACCAGAGCTTCCCTAGACACACCAGAGCTCTCCCAGTCCGACCAGAGCTCCCCCAGTCCGACCAGAGCTCCCCCAGTCCAACCAGAGCTTCCCTAGACACACCAGAGCTCTCCCAGTCCGACCAGAGCTCCCCCAGTCCGACCAGAGCTCCCCCAGTCCAACCAGAGCTCCCCTAGACACACCAGAGCTCCCCCAGTCCAACCAGAGCTCCCCCAGTCCAACCAGAGCTCTCCCAGTCCAACCAGAGCTCCCCCAGTCCAACCAGGGCTCTCCCAGTCCAACCAGAGCTCCCCCAGTCCAACCAGGGCTCTCCCAGTCCAACCAGGGCTCTCCCAGTCCAACCAGAGCTCCCCCAGTCCAACCAGAGCTCCCCTAGACACACCAGAGCTCCCCCACTCCCAGCTCCTCTGGACTCCCCGGCTCAGCTCCCCCACTCCTGCCCAGGGTTCCCTCTCCCGTGGGCACTTTGGAGGAGCCCCTCTGGGATTTCTGGCGCCCAGGAGCAGCCCCGTGCCCCCCAGTGTCACCGTGACATTTTATGAAAAATCCCTTCACCAGGATTTCTTCTCCTGGGAAGCTGCTCTGGAATGTGACTTGGACAATTGCTTTCCCAGCACGTGAATTGTTTTAACCTAATGACCAATCCCAGTCCCAGCTGTGTCAGGACCCTGGTGAGTCACGGGATTTTATTCTTCATTCTTTGCTAGCCTTCTGTATGTATCTTTTATCTTTCTTTAGTATAGTTTTAGTATATAATTTCTTATAATAAATATATAATATTTATAAATATTAATATTATAATATTAATAATATTATAACATAAAATAGACTATTATTAATGAATACCTTAATTATTAACGCATTCTATTTACTATATATTATACATTAAATATTAAGAAATATATATTGTTATATTAATAAATATAATGTAATATAACAAATATCATATAATATTATATATAATGTATAATATAATATAGTATAATATAATATAAATATTAGAAATATTATAACTATACATTATAAGTATACAACATATATAATTATATATTACTAGATATAATAAATTACATATTAATTATATATATTAATATTTATTATAGATTTTATAATATATAATTATATTTTATAAAATAAAATATATAATAAATAGGAATACATAATTAAGAATATAATATGATATGATATAATATTATATGATATAATATGATATAATATAATATAATATAATATAATATAATATAATATAATATAATATAATATAATATAATATAATATAATATAATATAATATAATATAATATAATATAATATAATATAATATAATATAATATAATATAATATAATATAATATAATATAATATAATATATCAGCCCTCTGAGAACCTGGAGCCAATTTCTCATCTCTCACCTCGTCCTGGTACCTCACCACACCACAGCCCGGGCTGTGCCCATGCCCCCGAGGCTCACCTGCTCCTGGTAGGCGTCGGTGCTGCGCTGGCCCTTGGTCTGGATGAGGCACCGCTGGGGCTGGGGGGCCCGGGAGCCCTGCGAGGACGGGATCTGGATGGGCAGCGGCGGCTGGTACTGCTGGATGGTCACCTTGTTCATGCCGCCCTCGTACTGCTGCTCCCGGCTCCGGTGCTGCAGGCTCTGCGAGCCCATCAGCGTCTGGATGTGGCTACCTGCCTGTGGGCGAGCGGCGCGTCAGAACAGCCTGCCCCGGAGCCCGGCTCCGTGCTCTGACCCGGGCCCGGCCCCGGAGCCCCGCTCCCTGCTCTGCCCCGGCCCCCGGCCCCCGGAGCCCCGCTCCCTGCTCTGACCCGGCCCCGGAGCCCCGCTCCCTGCTCTGACCCGGCTCCCGAGCCCCGCTCCCTGCTCTGACCCGGCCCCGGAGCCCCGCTCCCTGCTCTGACCCGGCTCCCGAGCCCCGCTCCCTGCTCTGACCCGGCCCCGGAGCCCCGCTCCCTGCTCTGACCCGGCCCCGGCCCCCGGAGCCCCGCTCCCTGCTCTGACCCGGCCCCGGAGCCCCGCTCCCTGCTCTGACCCGGCCCCGGCATCAGGAGCCCCACACCCTGCCCCGGCCCCGGCCCCGGAGCCCCACACCCTGCCCCGGCCCCGGCTCCCGAGTCCCACTCCCTGCTCTGACCCGGCGTTTCCCCCTGCAGCCGGGAAATGCGGGATTCTGGCTCTGCTCATCCCCATTTCCCGCAGATCAGGGCACCAGCAACTCGGCTGTTGGGCCAGCTCCATCCCTCACCATCAGTTTCCCTCCTCCTCCTGTGCCTGCAGGCATCTCTGGGAGCAATGGCTTTTGTTTCCACCCTCAGCAACCCTCCTGCACTCAGGGATCCCTGGCTGCATCTCCAAGGACAAAGCTTGGAGCAGCAGGAGCTCCTTGGGATGCTCCTCTGTGCACGGTGGTGTCACTCACTGCTGGGACTTCAGGAGGGATCTCCTGACAGTGATCCCTGTGATTATCCTGTCCCATCCCTGCAGCTCCTCCTCCAACAGGGCCGTGAGGATTCTCCAGTCTCCAACTTTAGGGTCAGAGCACTGCTGAGCAGGGCTGGGGCTGGGAGGGGCAGCCAGGAGCTCCAAGCACTGGAATTCAGTGTCCACCACCACAGAAGCACCAGAAAGTGACTCTTCCAGGGAGTTTAACAGCAAAAGGCTGTGCCTGTGCAGGGCTGGGCTGCAGCCATCCCACCCCTCATGCTGTTTGTGGACTGAGCATCATCCCTGGGCTGAAACCTTGGGATGAGATCCTGCAGGAGCAGGGCAGGAGAAACCTTGGGATCATCCCTGGGGTGAAACCTTGGGATGAGACCCTGCAGGAGCAGGGCAGGAGCAGCCCTGCCCAGCCCCCTGTGCCCACTGCCCACAGCAGAACCAGAGCACACAGAGGGCTGATGCCTCAGGGTTTGGCTTTTATATTGTCAGATTCTGTGCTGCTTTAGTGTGTGGGTCTGGGCTTCATGTTAAGTGTTGGTGGGCTCTGTGCACAGAGCAGGGAGACAAAACAATTCCTGCTCCAGCTGGGCACCAAGGACAAATGATCCAAATCTCAGCCCCAGAGCACAAACCCCGTGGGCTGGAGAGAGAAAAACAAGCAGGGTGGGACTGCAGGGCTAAAGCTGGAATGGGACAATGAACTGCAAGGTGCAAATGGAGCAGAGCTGATCCCAGGGACAGAGCCCGTGCCCGCTCGTGCATTTTGGGGCCATTTTGGTTCATCTTGGGTGCAGCCCTGGCTGGGCTCTGGTGCTGCCCAAGGTGCATCCATGGAGGAGATCCTTGGAATCAGTCCCTGCTTTATTCTGGAGCTCTGCTCTGGGGCAGCCTGCACAAGGCATCAGGGCCTCAATCAAACACTGCCCTCAATCACAGCAATTCCTGCTTTCAGGGTTGGAGCAGCCACGGGTGCTGCCCAGAGCTGTCCTGCTGCCGCCAGGGCTGCCCCCAGGGCTATCCCCAGGGCTGTTCTGCTGTCCCCATTGCTGTCCTGCTGTCCCCAGGCTGTCCCATGCCTGCTGTCCCCCCTTACCTTCTTGGTGACGGTGTCGGGGGGCACGTCCCGCCGGCCCAGCGGGTAGGGGTTCCAGGGGCTGCCCACGGCCACCTCGTCCTGCCCGTTGTCCAGGAGGCTGCTCTGCTGCGACGGGGTCTGTTCACAAAGGCAGGGCAGCCCTTAGTCACCAGCACAAACCCCCCACACGCAGCCACAGCAGCCCAGCCACGCACACGGCGCCCGGCCTGCCCAGCGCTCGCGGCACCGGGGGCTCTCTGGGGGCAAGCAGCAGGGCTTGAGGGGCTCAGGACAGAAATAATGAGAATAATGAATGGTGAGAGAGAAGAGAAAACTCATTGGACAGGACTCGTTACTTTCAGAAAAACGGATTTTGGTGAAATTCCTATGTTTAAAGAGCCTGGCGTTAACTCTGGAGTTAGGATTTGCTCCCTGCTCATTCCAGCAGCAGGAACTTTGTGGGGAGGATTTGCCACCAAGGCAAAGGAGCTGTTTGTGTATTCTGCAGCAAACATCCCCTGCTGGCAGTGCTGAGGCTGGGCTGGCTCCGTGTGCAGCTCCCAGAACCTCCTGCCTTGTGCCAGGAACAATTTTTGTACAATATTGACCTGGAATTCAATGTTTGCCTCATCATGAATGGTCACAACACACAGGGAAAGTTTCCCCAATAATTCCCTTTTCTCTCCTGTTCCATGTTTCTTCCTTGTCACTTTCCCCCTGGTTGTTTCATTCTTGTTTTTAGGCTTTGGAGGGGGTTTGGACTTTTCCTGCCCCACCCTGAATTTCCATTATCCGTCCCTCTATTTCTCCATCATCACTGGGAGTTTTCTCAACTCCTTCTGGGTGTCAGACTTCCCAAAATTCCAGCACTGTCCTGCCACTGACAGCACCTGGCACACTTCAGTGTTTATTGATTAATGGGAGTCTGCAAAGGAGCAAAAAATGTCTGTTCTTCCCCTCTGCCATTCCAGGCATTTCTTCTCCAGCTTTGGGTAAAAAACATAAGAAATCAGGATACACTTCTCTAGATGGATGAAGGAATTAATCAAATTTTCTTTGAAATGTGAAAGGTGGGAATTTTTCCATTAAAAACTGTTTTTAGACAGAAGTTGAAAAGTAAATAGAAGGAAATTATGATTTAAATCACATCTCTGACGTGAAGTGATTATTTAAAATGAAAAGAAACTTCCATTATAATTCTTCCATCATTCAAGAAATCCTCTAGAAAAATAACTGAATTTGTGATTTTCCTTCTATGAAAAACCACTAGAAAAAACATTTCCCCAGTTTAAAGTCCAGGATCTCCTTGCAGAGCTTTCTTTACCCCCATTAAAAATAGAAAAATGGAAAACTGAGCAATTTCCTCCAGAGCTGCCCTGGGAATCTGGTCACATCCTGAGGGATCCATTTATGGGCCTCTCTGGGTGTCCTCCGAGATTCCCAAGCAAGGTGGGAATTCCCATTCTAAGAATGGGCTGCACCAAACCATGAGCTTTTAAAACTTTTCACTGGCAGCCAAAAGCAGAAATTATCCCTCTGGAGAGAGCTGGGCCTGACCTGCAGAGGGGAATTCGTACTCCACAGGTAAAAGGGAAAATGCAGAGAGTGCTCTCAGCTTCCTCCAGAAACAGGGAAACCCTGGGATTTCATTTGCTGCAGCAAAAGGAATTTGACCCCAAAATTGTGGCCGTTTTCTGAGCTGGGACAGGCTGCAACCCAGCTCCACTTCCAGGAAATGTGGGGAAAAGAGGAAATGCAGCACTTCCCACATTTTCTGCAGGGCAGATCGATGTCATGAACATTTTCAAGGCAATTCATTGTTAAGGTTGGTTTCCTGACAGCCAGAGCTCACTCATTACTCTCTTGAATCCAGGCCACGGGAAGGAGGGAGCAGAAGAGGCAAGGATTAAACTGCTGTGGCCTGGATTCTTTAGGAAATGCAAATTCTGTGGAAGGTGTGAAGCAATAAAATTCAACAACACTAAATATACACAGCATTTTTCCAACAGTCATTTCCCCCTGCAGTGACCTTTCCCAACAATCATTTCCCCAAACAGTACAGTGAGAGAACAACCCCTCAGTGCAGTTCAGCATCACAGTTTCTATGGACATGGAGCAATGGAATGCTGGTGAGAGAGAAAAGCAGAATAACCCACGTCAGACCACACCCCAGAATAGATCACAGAGCAGATTCCTGGGTTTCCTCAGAAATCCATCATTAATATCCACATTCACCTACAGCCTGAAACCCTGGCAGTGCCCAAACCACCTCACTCCCAGCATGTGGAGGGAACCAGCACCTCTCTCTGGGGTTGATGGGTTTTTCCCAATGGACTTTTCCAGGGACAGGTGACAAGTACCTGAGCAGACAGACAGGTCCGGGAAGCAAAGACAACACTGGGGTGTCCCTGCCCAGCACACACATCCGGGGGGATCCCCTGGGAGCCCCCCGCCCCACCACAGAGCAGCACAGACCCAGAGCAGCACGGGGGACATGGATGGAGGTGGCAGGAGATGGAGGGCTGGGGACACTGGGGAAGGCCTGGCACAGCTCCCCCTGCCCTGGATTGCTGGGAATTCCAGCTGGAGGTGGGCAAGGGGAGCAGGGCTGAGCTCTGGGCCAGCTCCTGCTGCTGCTGCATCGTCCTGCTCTCCTCAAACCCCTGGATCTGAGCTCTGAACCCTTGGGAGGCTCCTTTGGGAATTGCTGTTCCACAGGGGCCAGCCTGGCCATTCCCAGCACAGATGGAACACTGGGACCTGGGCTCTGCTGCCCTTTCATCACTCACAGAGCTGCTGCTGATTTGTCCCCTTGGTTTCTGTGCCAGGGCAGGGGGAGGCTGAGCTATGCCCATCCCTCAGGATGCAGGGAAAGCTCTCAGCATCCCTCCCTGGCATTGAGAATCCTGCAGGAATGACCCTCTCTGCCTTGTCCTGTGTGCCTCTCCCTTCAGATATTCCTTGGGAATACATGGTTTTGTATGTCTGTACTAGTCAACAATATATACATAATAAATATAAGATAAACAGTAAATAAATGAGGGAAATACTCTCTTTTTTAGGTGTTACTTGAAGTTTGAAATGGGTTTGGGTGTGGTATCGTGTTCAAAACCCATCAGGAATTACAGCACACCCAATTATTGCTCAGATATTGAAATCCCTGTCTCCTGGAGCCTGTATAACATTTCCACACCCGTTTTTCTAGGATCAAACAGTCCCAGAGCAAACCATGTTCCCCACTGAGCAAATGGCAGCGCTGGCGTGTGTGAGGAGAGCAGGAGAGCAGGAATGACAGCCAGGGAGCCCAGAATCCAAAAAGCAAGGCCAGCAAGGGGCAGAGCTGCGTCCCTGCCAGCCCTGCTTTGTGGAGTGGGCATCCTCAAAGCAGGAGGAAGAGGCAGAAGCTAAACCAGGAGGAAGCAAGGATCATTAATTAACCGGGAATGCCGGCAATGCTGGCTAGCCCATACTTACTTTCGGTAGAGGTAGCTCTTGAAGCATTTGGTTTTCAAATTTAGATTTAGGCTGCAAGTTTAAAGTCATGCTTCGGCCGGCATGCATGGCTGAAACCCCTCCAGAGTGCAGCATGCCAAGGCTAACTGTGTGGTGTTTGTAAGCAGCGCTCTGAGTAGAGGAAACAACCACGGGACACATATGAACACACATGCTGAGAATTAAGTCTCACACATACATGGTTAAGTTCACAGAGTTTTAGTTTAAGCCAACAAACTGTCCCGAGTCTCGAGAGCTCCTCCAGGCATGCACTGGTCACACACAGCGAGTACATTGCTCCTCGTACAGAAAATGGGCACCAGAGAGGACTTCCACGCTGACAGCACAAGGGGGTGGTGGGATCTGCACTTCACCTCGTACCAATCTCGCTTTTGCAAAAAAAATGGCCAAATTCGGGGTGGGCTGCGCAGCCAGGGCTGTGCCTGGCGGGGAGGAGCGAGCCCTGCTCCCCAAAAACCTGGCTGGGCAGGGCAGGGCAGGGCAGGGCAGGGCAGGGCAGGGCAGGGCAGGGACACGGGTGCTGTGCCCACCCCAGGGACAGGGGCTGCTCTCCAGGGTTCCCATCAGCCCAGCCCAGCCCAGCCCAGCTCAGCTCAGCTCCTTGGAGCTCTGCACCCAGCAGGAACCACCTCGCAGGGCTTAGGGACAGACACCAGTGCCAGCTTTCCAGGGTTAAACCCTGGAACTCTTCATACACGTTGTAAGCCAAGTGTAAAGGTGTTCCTTAAGCCAGCAACACCTGGCAAGGGTTTTTTTTTGCGCCAGGAAGGGCCCTGCTCAGGGTGCACTGCTTCCTCTGGGTGGGAGGCAGTTCCCAGTGGGTTTACACAACACAAGGAAAAGAGCTGAGGGAGGAAAACGCTTTGGCCTTGGAGCCCCTTTTTGAAGTTTCCCCATTTGATCCTTAAGGATAATTTAATATCATGGAAGGTAAGGAGAATATTAACACCAAACTCAGGAGGCTCTAGCATAAAGCATATATGGACACATTTGGCAATGACCCCTTATGCATTTCACCACAGGAATTTGTCACAACCACTTCAAATCACGGAGTAAATAGGATTCATGGATTAGGTCATTAAATAGGTAATGACTGAATCATGCACTAAAGTACCCTTTGGATAGAAGGCAAATCAGCATAACTTCCTACAGCTAAAAGGAGTGATGATCACATTCCCATCAGAACCGTGGCAGTGGATACCCAGGGATATTTCTCAGTTATAGACACTTTTAAGCCCACTGCACTAACAGTGACACCAGAGCTAAAATACATTTTATTACTTATTCTCTTTTTCCTTTATTCCCTTTTACTGCCAAGATGTGCCCAGCACCTCTCCAAGCTCTCGGTCCTTACTGACCTGGTGCCTCCAGCAGCGCTTCCACGGGCAGGGGAGAACCTCAGGGTTCCTCCTGATTTTGGGCAGAGCTGCAGGAGTCACCAGCCCAGTGACAGAGCCCCTGGATTCACCCAGGGTTCAGAATCACCGCCCCAGTGACTGCCCCAAGGAACGGCCCCGGCGTGAGGCCTCTGGGTTCACCCAGCGCCCGGAGCCTCCGCCCTGGCGGCCGTCCCGAGGGGCACCGTCAGTGAGGAGCCTCTGGATTTTCTGGGGTCCCTCACTCCAGCCGAGCACCCCCAGGGCCCTCGGCGGGCCGGTCCCCCTGACACCACGGCAGGAATTTCATCCCTGGGAATTCTGGTGGTCACCACTGCACGTGCAAATCGTTTGACAGAGCGAAACACACAACTAAAGGCATTAATTGCAGAGAAATGCCAAACATACCCTGTCTAACCTTCTAGCTTCTATATGTCTAAGTAGCTGTTGTCTCCAGTCAGCGGGCATTTTAGCACAGCTCTCATTTCCCTTCCCAGGGGGAGGCCTCGGCTTTATATCACTGCTATCGGAAGGCTTGTCGCCATAGTTACCCAAGTTATAGTCTGACGGAATCTTTTCCAGCAGAGCTGCCATGGTGGGCCTCGCTGAGACCGGCCGCGTTTGGGCCGTGCCGTAGCTCTCTGTGCTGTAGCTTCGTGCCGACAGGGGCCTCCTTTGCGTGAGGTTTTTAACTGGGAAGCTCCCAGTCTGGGCTTTCACTTCCTGGTAGGAAGGGTGCTCGTCTTCGTAGCGCCCGTTGCGCTTGAGGAACTGGGCCTCGGGCACGGCCATGCTGCCCTGGCGCTCCGGGGCGCCGCGGAACGGGGCCCGGCCGTACCTGTCCGCCCCGGGGGGCAGCTCCTGGGGCTCGCCCACCCTGCGGAACACCGACATCTCCGCCGAGCTGACCAGAGAATCCGCCCTGCGCAGGAAGCCGGGGCGCGCGGCCGGGCCGCTGAACGGGGTGGCCGCCGGCTCCTCGCCCACCGAGGGCTGCGAGAAGGAGAACATGGGCTCCACGGGCGCGTAGCCGCGGTAGCCCCGCGGGCTCACCAGCTCCTGGGGCAGGCTCTTGGCCGGCTGGGGCAGGTACTCGGCGTTGAGCTGGAAGGGCGGCAGGAGCCGCTTGTCGGCCGGGAGCTCCACGGCGCCCTGGGGGTTGAAGCTTTGGTCGAACTGATAAACCTTCTTGGTGACCGACGCCTTGTGCTGCGGCTGCACCTTGACGCTGCCGTAGGTCAGCAGCTCGTCGTCCAGCATGGGCACGGACTGGCTGCGGGACATGCTCAGCACGCCGTGCTCCGGGCCCAGCAGCTTGTCCACCCTCTCGTGGGGGCCCACGGTGTCGTTCCCGGATGCATAGTTTTCCAGGGGGATGTTGTACACCTTGTACGCACCGATGTCGATCTCGTCGATGCTCTGCGACTTCTTAAACTTGTTCGTTTTTAAATCCCTCATCATGGGGGAGAGCCGCTCCGTGCTCTTGCTGATGGAGATGATGTTTTTGGAAGGGTCCGGGCGACAGTGCACGTGGGAATAGACGTTTGTGAGGCTCCTGTTAGCGTTGGGGTCGTGGTATTCCCACGGGATTCCTGGAGTGAAAGTGCTCGTCATTTCGGGAGACTCCTTGACGTGATCTTTCCGCTCGGGCAAAGGGCTGGTGTTGGGGGTGCTTTCCAGTTTGGAAGGAAAAGCTGTCCTGTCTTCAAAAGGACTGGGGGTTCTGGTCCAATTTTGCCAAGGGTTGGGAGGAGGCACTTCAGAGTCGTGTGTGTTTCTGAGCGCGGGCTGCTCCAGCTCCAGGGGGATGCCCACGATCCTGTCCTGCCGGATCAGCGGCCGGCGCCCGTGGGCGGAGGAGCTCCTGGATTTGGTGCTGAGCAGGGGGTTGGTGCCGGCGTTCTCTGCCGCGCTCTCCTCGGCCACGAATCCCGTGTTGTCGTAGTGGGAGCCGTCGTTCCAGCTGTCGGCGAAGGCGTCGCTCAGCGGGCGCCGCTCCGGGCGCGCCGGGACGGTCCCGGCCGGAGCCGCCTCCCGCTGGCTCAGCAATGGCTTGGTCTCCAGGGGCTGTGGGAACGACTGGGCCAGCCTGCAAAGACAAGAGAGGGGAACAAGATCAAATGTCCTCTGTCCCGGCATGCCAGCGCTCATTGTCCTTGGAAAGCAGCTCGGCTTTGGGATCGCACCGGGAGAATCCGGGGATGCTTAGCACGGAATATTCCCAGCTGGAAGGGCCCCAACAAGGATCACTGAGTCCGGGAATCAAACCTGCCCCCTCGGTGGTTTTAGCACTGCCTGAGCTACTCTCAAGCTGTTGGGAGCTCCGTGGATGCTGTGCCACTGGCACGGGAACGGTGGCAGCAGGTTTCTGCCCCGGAGCACAGGCTCTGTCAGGGCACACACAGAGAAGCTAAGAAGTCACTCAGAGGCCTGGCTGGCTCCATGCTGTGTTCCCAGAAATCCTGCTGAACAGACTTTCCTGCTGTAAAAATAACGGATGATTGCAGCAGAAGGTTTCCCCACTTTTTAACCAGACACCACAGGCGGTTTTTTTGCCTGTTCCCATCCAGCTCTTTAAGGGGCAGAGCTGTGGAGGGAACAATGTGAGGGGGTTTAGGGCAGGCACAGGCTGGTCCTGGAATGTGTCCAGTGCAGCTTATGGCTCTCCAAGAACCTTTTTGGAGGTCCAGGGCAGAGGGAGCTGGGACAGCAATAACAGGACACCAACAGCTGCAGCTCCATCTCCAGGAGCATTAATACCTGGAGATGGCACAGAGCTGAACCCACCAGCTGTGGGATTATGGAATATGGAGGGCGGCCATCTCTGCACAGCCAGCAAGGGACAAAAACGTGGATTTTTAAACCCAAACACCCTAACAGGGTCGCTCTGTGGGCCCAGAGAGGACAAAAGGGAGGCAGAAGCTGTGTCAGGAAAGATGTCACACCTGTTCCCCCACAAAGAGTTATTCACTGCTTCTTTAGCCGTGGTCTGCAGGGAGCCCATTTTTACGTGCGCGTTGGAGGACCCTGAGGAAGCCTGGGAAGGGGAATAGTCTGAGTAAGTGCCTGAGGAAACGCTGTTATTCAGACAATGGATCTTATCTGCTTCAGACTCATCTGTCGACTCTGAAACAAAACACAGCAAACGCTTTCAGGGGCCGGCACTCGGGAACGGAACACCAGAAAATCACATTTTAACGTAAATCTGTTATTGCATTGCATTGGGCTGTACTGATACGTGCACAAATGCCCACAGGCTATGGTTTACAAGCAGAGGCGGCACATCCCCATCACAAGGTTTCATCTCAAAGGCTGCAAATCCATCAGTACCTTTCTTGTCTTTACCCAGCAGGACGAGTTTGGGCGGGTAGAGCGGCGTCTCGGGCATGGACGGACGGAGCTCCCCTATCCTCATCTCGCTGGCAGGGTGTCCAAAGGCGTCCTGAGGGACACAACGAGGCACAGTGAGCACAGGGAACAGCAGCACCTCAACCTGCAGCACACAAACAGCTCACAGCCTGCTCCTCGAGGTCATCAAACCCCCCAAACCCACCACACGGGCAGTGCAGTGCAGGAGGTTCTAATTTGTCAGCAGAGAGTTCTAATTAATCCTCCTCAAAATTAGGGTGATGTGCTCGTTATGGAAATGTGGACAAACCAGATGGAACTTGCAAGATACATCAAGGCCCTGTAAACATTTTTGATGAAGTCAAGGTCACCAAAAATGCTGCCAGCAGAAAGAAACAAACACTAATTGAGTGTAAACAATTGGTATTTCAGAGGGAGGATTCCTCGCTCAGTTATTTCTGGTGAGTCCTTCCAGAGATTCAGCTGTCCCTGGAGCTGTACTTAATTAAAATGGCTTTGTCTCTGAGGGGTTTGTGGCTAAATTAAAATTATTTGGATTTAATAAACTTCTGCCTGAGGGTTCAGCACACCTGACCTTCACACAGGCCCTGAAAGAGAACATGTGCTGAAAATAACCCCAGTTAAACTGGGGGAGGAAAGTGGGACTTGTTCTTAGAAAGAGAAATTTTAAATTAGGGCAGTTAAGCCCTTAGGGTGGCTGGGAGGGAATGAAGGCACCAATGGGAATTTTGGGGCTTTTCTCATCCCTGCAGAAAGCTCAGAGATGAGGAGGGTGGGGGGACAGGGATGGGTGACACAGGAGGGTCTCTGTACACGTTGTGAAGGTTCTCCAGTGAGTTTGGAGAGGGAAGGCCAGAGGGAGAGATGTAATAATTAGAGAAACAATTTAAGCTGGAGTAGCCAAACCAAATTTGCATTGCTAGAATGTTTAATGCTACAAGGTTTAAAACATTTTCTTGTTTTCACTTACAAGAAGGAAACTTTCAGGGGTTTGCTGCCATCAAATACCTTTTTTAGTGACAGAAATTTGTAGAAGCATTTGCCATGTGATTTATCCTTGGAGAATTTAGTTCTGTTTGCACCAGAGCCATTTCAAACCCTCTGTATCTGATGTTCTGCTGGAGGCAGGACCTTCTCAGAAAGAGCCATCCTCAGTTTAATCAACGCCCTCAGGGCTGATATTTAAGGCAGTTCCATGGTGATTCCCACATGGAGTGACCCAGCCCTCCCTTCCCCATGCAGAGGATTCCCCTGGTGCTCCACAGGTGCCCAGTGCCCTTTCCCAGTGCAGCAGGACCAGCTGGTGGGAGCCCGGAGCTGGGGGCAGTGCGGGTGCAGAGCAGTCAGAGGGTGAATCTCTCCACCTGAGCAGCCCAGGTGTGTCTGTACCTCTGAGCCTTGGGGGCAGTGCAGGTGCAGAGCAGTGCAGAGGGTGAATATCTCCACCTGAGCAGCCCAGGTGTGTCTGTACCTCTGAGCCTTGGGGGCAGTGTGGGTGCAGAGCAGTCAGAGGGTGAAGTTCTCCACCTGAGCAGCCCAGGTGTGCCCAGGTGTGTCTGTACCTCTGAGCCTTGGGGGCAGTGCAGGTGCAGAGCAGTGCAGAGGGTGAATCTCTCCACCTGTGCCTGTACCTCTGAGCTTTGGGCTCTGTGTGGGTGCAGAGCAGTGCAGAGGGTGAATCTCTCCACCTGTGTCTGTACCTCTGAGCCTTGGGGGCAGTGCGGATGCAGAGCAGAGCAGAGGGTGAATCTCTCCACCTGAGCAGCCCAGGTGTGCCTGTACCTCTGAGCCTTGGGGGCAGTGCAGGTGCAGAGCAGTCAGAGGGTGAAGTTCTCCACCTGAGCAGCCCAGGTGTGCCCAGGTGTGTCTGTACCTCTGAGCCTTGGGCTCTGTGCGGGTGCAGAGCAGTGCAGAGGGTGAATCTCTCCACCTGTGCCTGTACCTCTGAGCCTTGGGCTCTCTCCTCCCTGCCCGGGGCCTCCAGAGGTGATTTCGGGCTGAGCTCAGGGTCAGGCTGGGGGCTCTTGGGGGGCTCTTTGGTTTCTTTAGCTTGGACCTGGAATCCCAATATTGTGCCATGAAACTTTCAGGAGTTTTAAGCTCAAACTTCCCTCCCCTTGCTGGAAGAGAGGAAGACCCAGCAGTTCCATTTTTGACAAGATGGTGAACTTCAGCTGCATGAAATTCCCTACTCTATAGGATTTTCCTTTTCTTTTCATCCCCCAGCCCAGCTATCCAAGAAAAACCAATGCACTTTTGAAAGAACCACTCTGGCATTTGTGAATCTGCCATGAATGTGTGAAATACGCTGTAAAAACCCCAAATCATATTCCATTTAATTCCACTCTCTTTAGGAGGACCTTTTTCTTACAAGCTGAAGAACAAAAAGGTCACTTATAGGAAGAAAATTGCAAGGAGAAAGGGAAGAGATGAATGCAGTTGTGTTGAGTAGGTGCCTGGAGATTATTCCTCAGGATTTATTCCTCAGGATTAACTGGGGAAGGATGCAGGAAGAGGGCACAGAACTGTGGTGAGGAGAAAATTCCTGGTACAAACCATTAAAACAACTGGCAAGAGAAATATCACCAAATATTCAGGCTGAGGACACAAGAACATTAAATTATAAATATTAAATTAAATTATAATCCAGAGGGACAGAATGTTTGGAATGCTCAGACTCCTGGAATCTGCCTGGAGCAGCCCAGGGCTCTGGGAAGGGATGAGGCAGAGGAAATGTGGGATATTCTCAATGCAAACCCATCAGGAGCAGGAACTGTAAAGACCTGACTTGCTGATTCTGATACTCCTCATTGTTTCTCATGGAAAGGCAGCACAACTCCCTGAATAATCCCAGACTCCTCTTTGGCCAAAACTCACATCTTCCAGAAAGAATTAGATTGATGAGGAGGTTTGTTTTAATTGATGATTAATCAAGACATTGTTTGCTTATTGTGAATGGAGGTGAAGGATGTACAGTGGATTTGACATGCAGCTCCTCATTCCAGATGCTCCCTTTCATTATTTAGAAACAGTTTCTGAAGAGACATGTGCAAATTAATTGCAGGAAAAGCCAAAAGAGATCAGAAACCAGCTTATCTGAGGATGAAAAGTGAGCAGTGCACCTGAAATTCAATTACCTGGGATCAGAAACTGCCTTCAGCCTTTAGCTACATCACAACACACCTGCAATTTCAAAGTGCACTTTAACTCGAGGCTTGAGTTTGTCTGCTAATTATCTGCAAAGCAAATGGAGCTTAATTATGTTTTATTTAATGGGTTACAACTGAAATCAGGCCAATATTGTTCACAAATCCATTCACACTCTGCCTACACTTCCCGCGTGCTTTATCCTGTGCAGGAAGCCAAGGAGAGGGAAATGTGTCTGCACCACCCTGATTGGAGCTGAAACCCCCCCTAATGTCTGGGAAGGACAAGATCATCCCTTTTCTTTCCTTCAGCTGCTGGAATAGCTGTGCTACACTCTTGACTCCATCCCAGGGAAACTGAAATCTGGAAAAGTTCCCCCATCACAACTCAGGAGCTGAAATCTCATCTCTGCTGGGGACAGGGGAAGCTCCCAGCTCTGCAGGGCGGGAACTGCTCTCCCATTTTTCAGTGGCACTTCAGGAGTCACCCCGGGCTCTGGCTGCGGCAGCTCAGCTCTTTCTGCAGGGTTCTGGGAGCTCCCTGTACGCACACAGCGCCAGGGATGTGTCCCCAGCTGCACCCCACGTTTGTGGTGCCGCTGCCATCTCCTCCTCCCTGGCGATGGATGCATTCCCTGGCTCTGCCAGCTCCCAGGACCCTCAGCTCTCTGGGATGCTCATGTTTTCATTGAAAAAATTAACGTTATTTTAACAATTATTAACAAACCACTGATTTCTGGACGCCAAACAGCTAAAACCTCTGCCCGGCCACATGGATCAAATTCCAGGTGGAAACACGTAGGGATAATGAAAACCCACAGAAAGCTGTTGAGAATACTCAAGTTCAAATGATAGATTATACAAAATAAATTCTATATATTCAGCAACAAGAGCAGAATGTCAAGACTCGTGGCCTGAGTCACCAGCTGGTTCAAGGACCAGATTTACACAGTGAGAATTTAATGAGTAAAAAGGAATCGTGGTGGAATTGAAGATTTCAGATTTAGATGGAAACATGAGTGATTTAACTTAGCTATTTTAATTGAAATTAAATATTTAACTTCAATATTTTAGTCCTAATTGAAATCGTGCCTAGAGTTGAAGTCTTCTGAATCCAGCTTGAAGAGAAAACTTTGGGGGATTATTTTTTTAAGGAATGAAAATGTTTGACTGCAAATAAAAGTCAGCACTGAGAGAGCAGCTCCAGCTGAATGTGTAATATTTGTGCCAAAGCCATGGAAATCTGAGGGAGAACAATTCCTACCCTCAGGACTGGCTGCAGACAAGGATGTTTCAAGGACAAGGAGTTTATCACAACGGTCAGATAACAAAGGAGCGAAAAAGAAGGAAAATATTTTTCCTCATTTATTTCTTTTCAGCATTAAAGCTTTGCAAAGGCTTCCAGGAATGCTGGCATTCCTGCAGACCTCTCCAAGCTTTTCATCTCACATGGGAAGGGATTCCCCTCCTTTGGTGGGGTGAGAGAACCAAGCTCCAGAAGGGCTGTAGGATTTAGGAATTCAGCTTTTAGGGACTAATCGTGGGGCTGAATTTGTTCCTGTGCTTGGCAAACACTCCAGGGAGAGCTGGATTCTGCAGCTCACAGCATCCAGGGCTGCTCCCTGCACAGGAAAGAGCCCTCCTGCTGCCTTCATTAACTCTGGGCAGGGTTAATTGGATTCCTGCTCCTGGCAATAATCCCAAGGGCAGAACCTCCTGGCACACAGGGCCAGACAGACCCAAGGAGTCTCTAACAGATTAAATGGGATGGGATGGAAATGGTACCCGGGCCCATCCTCCTGTTACGTCACATCATTGTGCCAACCTCACATCATTGAAATTGAAGAGTGCTGGGAGAAATCCATAGCAAAATTCCCAGCTGGGGAGATCTCAACCCAAAAGTTCAGCAGCATTGGGAAAAACAGCAACTCAGTCTAAAACTGGACGAAACTCAGCAGCTCAATCTAAACCTGAGTGCAACCAGCAGCTCAACATAAAACTTTACAGGCGGAATGTCACCATCATATTTTCTGAAAAATCCCTTCACCAGGATTTCTTCTCCTGGGAAGCTGAGAAGCTTCAGAGAAAAAGGAAAACAATATTCTGCCATTTGCTTCTCCTGTGTTTTGCTGCTTTGGAATGTGGTTGGAGATTGCTTATCCAATGTGTGAATTGTTTTGACTCAATGCCCAATCACGGTCAGGCTGTGTCAGACTCGGAGGAGAGAGTCAGGAGTTTTTAATTAGCATCTTGTTAAGATCCTTCTGTAAGGATCCTTTCTCTATTCTTTAGTATAGTTTTAGGATAGCATTCTTTTATATAAAATAATAAATTAGCCTTCTAAGAGCATGGAGTCAGAGTCATCATTTCCTCCTTCATCCTGGGGACCCAGCAAATACCACAATCCCCGGGAATGTCTTCCCAAAAGCCCCCCTGGGAGGGTGGGATTCTGCTGTGGCCAGGGGGTGTTTGTGCTGATTGTGTGTCAGTAAGGATCCCAAATGGATTTATTTCTTCTCCCCCGTGGAACCCCCGGAACAGCAACTGTTCAACTGCCAGGCCCTGCGCAAGCTGAGCATCCCCGACAACGACCTGAGGTTCCCAGTGGATCAAACCATCCTTTGGGGCTCCAAAACCATAAAAAAAAAAGCATCTGGAATTCTGGAGAGGAGCAAGGGTGCTTGCCAGTACCTCCACGGAGATCTCCTTGGGGGTCAGGGGCCACTTGTGCTCGTACTTGTCCTTGCCCGTGGGGTCGGCGCTGGCGGCGGGCGCCGCGCTCTCGGGCCGCACGCCCAGGCTGGGTTTGCTCACCAGGTTCTGCACTGACTTCACCATGTTCTTCAGGTCCTCGGGGTAGGGCGTGGGGTAACGCTTGAGGTTTATCTCCACCTGAGCAGCCAGGGAAGGAGGAGGCAGGGTTAGGAATGGAGGCAGGAATGCAGGATGGAAGCAGAGCGCAAAGGAAAGCCTGGTTGTGGTTCGGGGCTGAGGGCGCTTCCCTTGAGGTTTGGGTGATCTGTCTGGGGAGTTTGAGGGGTTCAGGACTGAAATTTGCTCATTCCCTCTTTGGCAGCATCAAATGCAATCCCAGTGCCATATAATAAGGATAGGAATGGTTCCCTGCAAGCCCATCTGTCCCCCTGGGAGGGTGTTGGTAGCTCTGCACTTTGCTGACACATCCCCTCACACCCTCCCAAACAGCCCTGCTGTAAATGCAGAATTAATTCAGCCACGCTCCTCTACTCAATTAATGTGAATTATGGATGGCAGCTGAGAGCAGAGCTGCTCCTCTGGGAGCCATTGCCTGCTGGAGATGGATGATGCTCAAACATAGCCGGGTGTCTGTGGCTCTTCTGGCACGGGAGCACAGGCCCAGAGCTCTCCAGGGAGTGCCCAAGGCCTGACTGAGCTCTGGCTGACTGACAGACACACAGATTTCCTGGAAAACCCCACTAATCTGAACTCCCAGCTTTCCCAGAGCGTCTCAGGATGACGAGGCTGGGAAACTTCAAATTCCTGCTGGTGGTAAAGGATCTGGAGTTTAATATTGTTTAGGTTCCAGTTTTTTATTGTTTAATAATATTTTTTTCCACTTTTCTTTAAAAAGGTATTTTCTCCTGAACTGGTTGGAAGAGAGGCCAATTGAATCTGCTTTTCTAGAGGAACCCCTTTAGGGGTTCACTCCCAAATTTGCCCTAAACCAGGACAATCACACAGCAGCTTCTACCTGGTGGTGTAGGTGAGCTGGTTTGAATAGCTCCTGCCAGAGCTGCAGGATTTAAATTCCCAACGAGCAGGAAAACCACAGTTTTGGGTTTAGCTGGAAATGGTCTGTCCATAGGAATATTTCAGAGGCAAAAGCATGATTGATTTGGTAAATAAAACTGTGTCAAGTGCTGGCATCCAGACCCGAACCAGGAGAGAATAAACGTCAGGGGGTAGAAGAGAAAATGTTAAAATCTGTGAGTGGGATGTCACTTTTGATAAAGAATTCCAACAGGAAAAGGACAGATGCAGTCTGGAAAGCAGCACTGAAAGCTCTGCTTCAATTCTGGCTGAATGCAATGGTGTTCAGGGGTGGCCCAATGAGGCACTTGGTGTCTCCCAGAGCTCAGGCCGTGGTGTGAGGGCAAGGCACGGAGCAAATCCTCAGGAATTCCAGCAGGGAGGAGGGACTGGAGGCTGGGATGGCACAGACAACCCCAAACTGGGACTGCAGCAGGAGTTTCCCCTCCCTGGGAGTGTTAATATCACACAGCCAAACTCCTGCAGCTCTGCTGGGGGACAGCACCAGCAGTGGGATGCAGATCTTTCTCTGATGGATCCACATTCCCCGTCCCAGAGGAAATCTGGACTCCCTGCCAATCCCATTCCAGGGCTACATCAAAAGCAGCCTGACCCCGAAGAGAGAATTTTCAGAGTTCAAAATCCGTGATGGAAAAAAGCTTTTGAAAAACCCCAATTATCAAATCAATTTTAACATCTGTCTGGCTGAAAGTTCAGTTTCCTGATGAAAAGTGAAAACTTCTTCTGCTGTTATGAAATGCTGCAGTGTTGGTGGTTACAGCCTGTTGAGAATTTATATTTATTTAAATTTATCCCTTGAAGCTCTGGTGGAACTGCTAAAAACGTTCATGTTGAAACCTCCAGCCATGTCACCCCCAGGGAAAATTCTGATAAAAGTTGTGGAACAACAGAAAACTTTCCCAAATGCTGTTTTCTATGCGTGACCCATAAACCTGCAATTCATCCAGGGTAAAATTCCACTTTAATCTATTTATTGTGAGGTGAAGGCTGCTTTTGGCTTAATTTTCTGTTTCACTAAAGCAGAAGAGTCCATTGGCTCTGGGCACAGGAGCTGGAGAGAAATTCCCAACTGGGAAAAATATTGGAAAGAATAATGAAGAATTTCCACCAAGTTTTCAATGGGGTGTTAAAATGCAATTGACAAGAGAACTGTTAATTTGAGAAGTAAAATCGAATTTAAACTCCTCAGATGATTTTATCTCTGACCCTACATTTTACCCTGGGTGTTCTACCACAGTTAGAAATCTGCAGGGTTGAAGTGTGGGATAATTCCTTGATATTATTCAAGAAAGAGCGATTTCCATGGCAGGTAAAGGCTGACAGCTTTGAAAATATCCTCCTGACAATGCAGCTGATTGAGGGATTGATGAAGAGCTCTGCAGTGACTTTAATTTCACAAAACTGGGGGAGGAAATTCATGCTTTGAACTTTATTTTTCACAGATTATGCCCTTTCCACTGCACCTTCCATGAGGCTGCAAAGCCCTTGTTGACTTTTGCTTGGAGAGGAATATGGGATCCCCTGTGGGATTCAAATATTCCTGAAAAAGCAGTGGTTGACAGTAATTCTGTAAAAATTAATAGAATAGAATAGAATAGAATAGAATAGAATAGAATAGAATAGAATAGAATAGAATAGAATAGAATATATAACATATAATCTGTAAATAAAGTTGGACAGTAATTCTGTCTCAATTCCCTTTGGGACAGAGCAGGAATCTGATATTAAAACCCAAACCCAGCTCATTTCAGGAGCTGCATATTGAACCCTGCCCATTCACAAAAAGTGAATCCCAGAATAAATCCAGCAGCACTCACCTTGACTTTCCCTGGATTCTCCTCCTCTTCCTTCTTGTCCTCGAACTCAAAGGCCACAGTCATTCTCTGCTGCCTCTGCTCCTCCCAGAGAGTGGGGTTAAAGCTGTCACTGTCTGACTGGAAATCTGCAGGGAATGGGAGAGGGAGCTGGGAATGAGCCAAATGGATTTTCCTGCTTCGTTGCCCGGGTCATTGTTTGGAAACTGAGAAACCGCTGCAGGGTTGTGAATAAAAGTGGGATCAGAGTGGTGGAAAGCAGCACCAGGGCTTGGGGCAGCCCTGGAGAAGAGGGGCAGTGTGAAAATGGCAATTTAGTGGAGCAAAGTCTGAATCCAGCCCAGTTTGGGAGCTCTGAGCCCCCACCCCATGGAGATGGGCATTCCCAGCTCCTGCCTGGAGCCAGCAATCCCTGGGGTGTGCACACCCAGAGCTGGGCTCTGACTGCTCCTGCAAAGCCTCTCTGGAAATAAAAGGGGTTCAGGAAACGTCAGGGTGAAAGGGTAAATCGGGAAATTGTCAGTCTGAAATAGTGGCTCAGAAAACATCAGTATGAAACTGTGAATCAGAAAATGTCAGTGTGAAAATGTAAATCAGAAAATGTCACTCTGAAAACATAAATCAGAAAACATCAGTGTGAAAAATGTAAATTAGAGAATGTCAACGAATCAGAGAATGTCAGTCTGAAATTCTAAATCAGAAAATGTCAGTCTGAAAACGTAAATCAGAAAATGTCAATGCGAAACTGTGAATCAGAAAATGTCAGTCTGAAATTGTGAATCAGGAAACGTCAGTCTGAAATTGTGAATCAAATAATGTCAATGTGAAAATGTAAATCAGGGAATGTCAGGCTGAAGGTATGAATCTGAAACTGTAAATCAGAAAATACCAATCTGAAAGTGTAAATCTGAAAATTTTGACATCTGAAAATGTCAATGTGAAAGTCAGCCTGAAACTGTAAATCAGAGAATGTCAGAGTGAAAATGCAAATCAGAAAATGTCAATGTGAAAATGTAAATCAGAGAACGTCAGTATGAAATTGTGAATCAGAAAATGTCAGTCTGAAAATGTAAATTAGAAAATGTCAATCTGAAATTGTAAATCTGAAAGTGTCAATCAGAAAATGTCAATGTGAAAATGTAAATCAGAGAACGTCAGTATGAAATTGTGAATCACAAAATGTCAGCCTGAAATTGTAAATCAGAGAATGTCAGCGTGAAATTGTAAATCAGAAAATGTCAATGTGAAAATGTAAATCAGAGAATGTCAGTATAAAATTGTGAATCACAAAATGTCAGCCTGAAATTGTAAATCAGAGAATGTCAGCGTGAAAATGTAAACCAGAAAACATCAATGTGAAAATGTAAATCAGAGAACGTCAGTCTCAAATTGTGAATCACAAAATGTCAGTCTGAAAATGTAAATTAGAAAATGTCAATCTGAAATTGTAAATCTGAAAACGTAAATGTGAAAGTGTCTATCAGAAAATGTCAATGTGAAAATGTAAATGGGAAAATGTCAATGTGAAAACATAAATCAGAAAATATCAGACTGAAAGTGTAAATCTGAGAGTGTCAGTCAGAAATGTCAGTGTGAAAGTGTAAATCTGAAACCGTCAATCAGAAATGTCAGTGTGAAAGTGTCAATCTGAGAGTGTCAATCAGAAATGTCAGTGTCAAAGTGTAAATCTCAGTGTCAGTCAGAAATGTCAGTGTCAAAGTGTAAATCTCAGAGTGTCAGTCAGAAATGTCAGTGTGAAAGTGTCAATCTGAGAGTGTCAGTCAGAACTGTCAGTGTCAAAGTGTCAATCTCAGAGCGTCAGTCAGCAATGTCAGTGTCAAAGTGTCAATCTCAGAGTGTCAGTCAGCAATGTCAGTGTCAAAGTGTCAATCTCAGAGTGTCAGTCAGAAATGTCAGTGTGCAAGTGTCAATCTGAGAGTGTCAGTCAGCAATGTCAGTGTGCAAGTGTCAATCTGAGAGCGTCAGTCAGAAATGTCAGTGTGCAAGTGTCAATCTGAGAGTGTCAATCAGAAATGTCAGTGTCAAAGTGTCAATCTGAGAGCGTCAGTCAGAACTGTCGGCGTGGCAGCCCAGGAATGCCCGGACCCATGCCGTGGGCAGGCCGGGGTGTCCCCGTGGCCGTGGGGTGTCAGAGGGGCAGGCTCGCCCCAGGCCCCCTGAGCTCGGGGTTTTACCTTCGTCGCTGCGGGGCTGCTGCGGGAACATGTAGTTGGTGAGCACGCGCTGCTTGGTCTCGGGGTGCGCCTCCGTCTGCAGCGGGATCAGCGCCTTGGACTGCGGCAGAGGGAGCGCACGGCGTGAGGAGAGCAGTAACAGCAATAGCGACAATAATAGCGGCAATAATAACAGTGATAACAACAATAATAGAAAGGACAACCAGAAGAGCCAGAACAACAACAACAATAATAATAACAAGAACAGCCAGAACAACCAGAATAATAGTAGTAGTAGTAGTAGTAATAACAACAACAACAACAACAACAACGAGGTAACAACAAAATAACAACAATAATGGGATACTGATAATAGTAATAATAATAATAAGAACAACAATAACAATATAATCAATAATAAGAATAATAACAATAATAACAAGCCAGAACAACCAGAACAAACGGAATAACAACAACAACAACATCAATAATAATAATAATAATAATAATAATAATAATAATAATAATAATAATAATAATAATAATAATAATAATTAATAATGTAATATTACATTAATATTCTATTATTATTATTAATAATAACGTGAAAATATCATCAACAACAAAACAACAATAATAACGGGATAATGATAATAGTAATAGCAACAATAACAACAATAATAATATCAACAATATAATAATGGTAATAATAACAATAACAACACCACCACCACCACCACCAGAATGGGAACCCATGCATGAGCTGCTGGCAGCAGGGCAGTCCCAGCTCCCCCTGCCCAGGGAGCCCCAGGCTGCTGCAGCTCTGCAGGAACACAAATTCCCCGTGGGCAGGAGGAGAGTGGAGCCTCCTGTGCCTGCCCTGCCATTCCTGGCATTCCCAGCCGTGAGGGCATGGGGAACCCTGCCTGCTGCTCCGGGGGAAAGGATCAGGGAGCACACCTGGCACTGCACACCTCAACACCCCTTGGGACGCGCTTTAAGCCAGGCCTAATGAAGAGTTAATTAACGATGAGGAGTAAATTCCTGGTGGCTGGCAGTTCACCTGGGAGTAAACCTGGTGCAGGGCACAGCAGAATTCCCAAGGAGCATTCCCTGGGAGTTCCTGCTGGGTTTGACTGCAGCTGGGGATGTTTGATCACTGCTTTGCTCTACCCAAAGTCACTCTGGCCCAGGAGTGACTGTCACAGCCCAGAGAGTGGGAATCAATCCTTCCAGTGCCACAGGAAAGTCAAAATGCTGGAAAATGTTGTATATTTAAAGGGCTGGGGGTGTTCTGTGCCTGGGCTGCACAGCCAGGCAATGTTATTTTTTAAAATGCAAAATTTTAAATGCAAAACCCCCAAGAATCCTCATTTAACACATAAAAATTTAATCATAATTTTCCATTACCCACCCTTTCAGCTTTCACATTTTTGGCTCGGCTCTAAAACCAAATGTACATTTCAGACTTATTTTAGGGCTCAGCTGCTGCTGGAACCGTTGTATTTCTCAGGGTTCCTGTTGCATAATTCGGTTTAAAATAGAATCCCAAAGAATATCTGCCATAAACCAGAGTCCTGGAACAAAGCAGGGCCCCCTCAGATTTCAAAGGCACAGAAAAAGGAGTTTTCTCCAAAGCAAGACCCAGAGTCCCCGTGTAGCTTTGACTTGTTTGAACTCTCCCTGACTGCAGTGGAGCTCAAAATGTGCAGGGATGGGAGAATGGGTGGGAAAAGGGAAGAGGAAGCCAAGGGAAGAGGAGCAGATGGAGCACAGGGTGGGAACAGGATAATAGCGAGTTTGGGAACGAACATCTTGAATTTCTGCTTCAAAAATACTCCCCTGCTACTTTTGCCCTTTATTTACTACTTTGGTAAGGAGGCAGGAGCTGATCCTGGTGAAATAAATCCTGCAAAATTATTTTTCCATGGTCAAAAGTGACACCCAACAGGATTTATGGCTGGATATGGAAATCTACAGCTGGGCTGGGAGCAAACCCTTCCAAAATTCTTCTAAATCTTGAATTGAGTGACAGGGTTCATTGACAGCCCCTTTCCTAAGGAAAATGGGGATATTGAAAGGCATTACCTGGTTGTCAGAAAGCCACAAGGCTGCCAGTTCCTTGAGTTTGGTAAAAGTGAAGGGCAAATTCTTCAGTCTGTAAAGGAGAATATTGGGACAAGGTGAATCCTTCGTTTCCAAAGTAATTTATTTAAAGATTTACATGCAGCATGTTTGTCACACTGAAATAGATATAACTTCACTGCTTTTAAAATCAATTTTACAAAAATGCAATATTTTATCCATGTTCCTGTTGTTGCTATTCCTGCTATTATTATTAATCATATTAATATTCCACATTAAGAGTTCTGTTTGGAAGGTAGAACTGCTGACCCCACATCCTTTGGTACTGAGGAGAAACTGATATTTTCCTTTGGTTATAGTGTAATAAAATTACACATATAAGACAGAAAAAAAGAAAAAAATCTTGGTCCCAGGGAGGTTTAGAGGGACCTCAGAGTCACTCACAGAGCTCCCTTTATTGGACACTGGAGGTTTGGAACAGAAATATTCCAAGATGATGGAAAATTCATTTTTGTTGGAATGTCAGACCAAAGATTAAAATAATATAAATATTCATAGTGAACCTAAATGACAAAATTAAATGGAGCAGGGGAAAAAAATAAATCAGCATTTTAACGAGACATTTAAACACAGTTTCCTAAAAGGGATCTGGGAGTGGGAATGGGAATGGATGGCAGGATATTTGTGGAATCTTCCTTGAATTTTTTTCCCATGACTCCTACTGGAT
Source organism: Ammospiza nelsoni (assembly GCF_027579445.1). Taxonomy (NCBI): domain Eukaryota; kingdom Metazoa; phylum Chordata; class Aves; order Passeriformes; family Passerellidae; genus Ammospiza; species Ammospiza nelsoni. Next base: position 35,569,780 of record NC_080641.1, read on the forward strand.
AGGCTGTTTTTATAGAATCACGGAATGCAGGGTGGTTTGGGTTGGGAGAGACCTCAAATCCCATGCCATGCCATGCCATGCCATGCCATGCCATGCCATGCCATGCCATGCCATCCCATCCCATCCCATCCCATGCCATCCCATCCATCATCGACACCTTCCACCATCCCAGGCTGCTCCAACCCATCCTTGGGCACTCCCAGGGATGGAGCAGCCACGGCAAATCTGGGAATTCCATTCCAGGGCCTCCCCACCCTCACATCCAACAATTCCTTCCCCATTTCCCACCCAGCCCTGCTCTTTCCCAGCACATGGCCTGGGCCAGCCATGGACTGAGGCTCTCCCAGCTTTTGGGAGTGACCAAAGGAGCATTGGAAAAAGCAAATCCTAAATGAGATTTTGGAAGAACCAGAAGGAGAAGCCCTTTTGTGCCAGACCCAGGCCCTCCATCCCACAGAAGTGATTCCCTCGTTTCTGGGCACCTCAGAATTGAGCACCAAAGTCAGGACTGGATTGAAAGGTGTCTCTGGGAGGGCACTGGGACTCTCCAGGGATCTCAGGTGGAGAGCTTGGAATCAGAGGGAGAAGAACTGGCCACAGCCCTTGGGATCATGTGGGATAAGACCATTCCGTGCCGATTTTCCAGTTCCATTCCCAACCAAATCACAGAGCTCTGCATTTTTCATTTGCTGTGCCAATACCCCTGGATACAACTTTTAAACGTCAAACAAGGCCTGATTTTAAAGTCTTTGAAAGAAAAAACCTCAAATTCGAGATCAAAGATGGGGAGCACCCAAAATCATTGCTGGGCTTTGAGCATTTCCAGCCAAGCCAAGCCCCAACCTCTTTTTCTAACACATTTTTTTTTTCCTTTTAAATTGTGCAGCGCAGGAAAATTCTTCATCTGTAGCAACACAAGTGCAAACACCCTGACTAAATCCTAATTCCTGACCAGGAGGAGGGAAGGACACAGGGAATGGAGTTTGTGGGGATGGATGGTGAGGAATGAGGAGCTCTTCTGGCTCCTGTGGGAGTGACCCCAGAACACAGACAGAAAGGGGGGATTCTCTCAGCTCTTTTAGGACAGAAAAGGGGAATTCACTCAGCTCTGTAAGAATGGGAATGGGGAATTCACTCAGCTGTTTTAGGAAATGGAAGGGGAAGTTCTCTCAGCCCTTTTAGGAATAGAAAGAGGGGGATTCTCTCAGCTCTTTTAGGAACAGGAAGGGGGATTCTCTCAGCCCTTTAAGATCAGAAAGGGGTGATTCTCTCAGCTCTTTTAGGACAGAAAGAGGGATTTCTCTCAGTCCTTTTAGGAAGAGAAATGGAGGGGGTTCTCTCAGTCCATATAGGAACAGAAATGGGGGTTTCTTTCAGCCCCTTTAGGTCCAGAAATGGGGGTTCTCACAGCCCTTTAAGAATAGAAAGGGGAGTTTCTCTCAGCCCCTTTAGGAATAGAAAGTGGGTTTCTCAGTCCTTTGAAGAGCAGAAGTGAGGCCTCTCTCAGCTCTTTAAGAACAATCTGGAACTAAAAGAAAGGTCACTTACCAGTAACCGAGGCTCTGTGGGAAGTGTAGCCCAAAGGGACTTTTCTAACAATTCTACCTCTCACTCACAGGGCTCAGACCTGGAAGGACTCTGAGGAGAGAGGAGAAGCAGATGGGAGACAAGGTGTTTGTGGCTACCCATGGACAGGGACACCGGTCACTGGCAAGGAATTTGGGATTTCCAGACTCCCCAGAGTGCCTGAGGCTGAGCAGCCGCCCCAGGGAGAAATTCAGGATGAGCTGGAGCTGCCAGAGCTTCCACAGAGCTGCTCCTGCACAAACACCTCACCATGGGCACCTCCAGGATCCAGATCCAAACCCTGCTGGCTCTGCTGGGCAGAGCCAAGAGAATCCTGGAAAAGTTCCCTTTGGAAAGGTTTGGAGATGGGAAGAGAAGGGAGAGAGGACTCCCAGGTGTGGAGATGAGAAGTTTGGACAGAACTTAGAGGGTGGGCATGGGGAAGGAAAGCTGGAGGCATTGCCTTGGGTTGAGTGGAATTCCAACATGGGAGCTTGGAGGAAATCCTGAAATTCAAAGATCAGCAAGTCCCAGCATCCAGGGATGAGGAGAAGACATGGAACAGAGTGAAGGTCTGTAGTGGCAAAGAGCAGAGATCCAAAACGCACCAGAGAGGAACTCAGACACTGATTCCCCTGAGCAGAATGGAATCTGGGATTTCATCTGGTCCTGATCCAAAATGCACCACTGAGGGACTCAGACACTGATTCCCCTAAGCAGAATGGAGTATGGAATTTCCATCTGGTCCTGATCCCAAATTCACCACTGAGGGATTCAGACACTGACTCCCCTGAGCAGAATGGAATCTGGGATTTCCATTGTCTCTGATCCAAAATTCACTAGAGAGGGACTCAGGCACAGATTCCCCTGAGCAGAATGTGTCCCTTCTTCCAAGGGCTCCAGGGAAAGAGCTCCTGGGATCTCCCTCCTCTGCCAGCTCCAGGGAAGAGCAGAGGGCCAGAACTGCTGTGGGAACACAGGAATGCTCCAGCAGGAGGGGAGCCCCAGCTCTCTTTGGTGTGAATGTGTGGGCTCATCCAAAGGGACAACAGGGATTGCTGGAATAGTGATGAAAGTGAAGCTGAGATCACAGAAAGTAAAAAAATCACTAAAAATACAGCATTAAGAAGGTGTCTGAACTTAATCCAGAATGTCAGAACTTTCTAGTTTTCATTAAGGTGGGAAGTTCCATGGCAAAAGAATTACCCCAGCATCTCAGCAGGGCAATGGTCAAACTCAACTGGAGCTGAGAGCCACGGAGGAGGAAACGTTTGGGAAAATTCCCTTCCCAAACCACTCCAGAAAAGTAGAGGAGATGATTCCACCAGGTTTAAACACAATTCAGTCAGGTTTAAGGGTAGAAGGTCTGGGATCTGGGTCACCAGACACCACTGAGGGGGAGTGGGACGGGCACGGCTGCCACATCCCAGCCCATGGAACAAACACTACATCCCACGCCATGGAATATCACATCCCATCAAACACCACATTCCATCCCATGGAACAAACACCACATTCTGCCCCATGGAATATCACATCCCATCAAACACCACATTCCATCCCATGGAACAAACACCACATTCTGCCCCATGGAACAAACACTACATCCCACGCCATGGAAGATCACATTCCACCCCGTGGAACAAACACCACATTCTGCCCCATGGAATATCACATCCCACCCCATGGAATATTACATTCCACCCCATGGAACAAACACCACATTCTGCCCCATGGAATATCACATCCCACCCCATGGAATATTAAATTCCACCCCATGGAACAAACACCACATTCTGCCCCATGCAATATCACATCCCACCCCATGGAATATCACATCCTACCAAATGGAACAAACACCACATTCTGCCCCATGGAACAAACACTACATCCCAACCCATGGTAGATCACATTCCACCCCATGGAACAAACACCACATTCTGCCCCATGGAATATCACATTCCACCCCATGGAATATCACATTCCACCCCATGGAACAAACACCACATTCTGCCCCATGGAATATCACATTCCACCCCATGGAACAAACACCACATTCTGCCCCATGGAATATCACATCCCACCCCATGCAATATTACACTCCACCCCATGGAACAAACACCACATCCCACCCCAAGGATCACCACGTCCCACTCCACACCACTGACATGCTGGTCCCACAATCTTCTTCCCCCCCCAGTGGAAACCCCAATCCCCTCCCAGCTGGGCAGGGAGCTGGAATTCTGCTGGGACCCAGCAAGGGGGGAGCCCTGCCTGCCCCTGTCCCACCCCAGCCAGTCCCTGCACACCAGGGATGGCCCTGGGACCAGCAGGAAAATCACTGGGGGGAAAAATGGGAAAAACCCCAAACACCTCCCAACAGTTTCCTGCTCCCCCAGCTCAGACTCCCAGCAGGATTCCAGGTTGGAAAAGGGAGCAGTGACCCTGCTCAGGGTGATTGAACGTGCCAGGGAGGGTTCCCCGCATTCCTGGCTCCCAGGAAATCCTGGATCAGTTCTCTGCCCCGTGTCCCCTCAGGGCAGAGGAGGCACCAGCCCTGGGCACATCCACCTGGAAATCCACTGGATTTGGGACAGGACAAATTTGTGCCCCAGAATTGCGATGCAGGGCAGAATGGAACTGAATGAAGGAATTTTAAACATTGTCAACAATATTCCAGGGGGTTCTCCATGGCTTTATGTAATTTATATTTTTATGTTCAACCTGAATCTCAGCAATGAAACTGGGCTGGGAAATCCTTCCCTAATTTTTGCTGAGTGTGGATGGCAAGTGGAGAGAAAATGGAATTCACCCCCCACATCTTGCACTAGCTGTGCTGACACTGCAAATCACCACACTCCTGGCACATCCACACGGATAAATCCCAAGGAAATTCAGATTTTCCATGTGCCTGTGGCAGCACAGGACAGGGATCAAGAACAGCTCATTTGAAGCATTTTGTTTCTCATCTAAGCACAGGCCTGTGCATAAGGACAAATCCATCTGGGGTTTGACAAAAAAAAAAACTCTGCTGGAGGAAATGAAAAATGTTCCTTGGATTTCTGTGGATGCAAGATAACTAATTTTTGTTTCCTGGTTCCCTGGGTATCAGCATTTTAATCATTAAATATTACAAACCTATAGACAATATCTATTTTTTTTTTGCATGGAAACAGCAGGAGATAAAAGAAAGAAATGGGTTTGAAGCTATTAAAACACACCAAGATCCAGATTTTGGCCTTATTCAGTTTTCTTGAAGTTTTCCCTTGGATGTCAAAGGAGCTGAGACCAAACCACAAAGATTAAGAAAAAACAACCAAGATTCTTTCCTTATAGCTTAAATAAATTAGTGATACTATTTTAAAACTAGAATTCTATTTTTTGATTTTAAAATATATTTTAGAGAAATGTATCTTTATAATGACCTCAAAGGAAAAGTTTAAATTAAAAAAAAATTCTTAAATTGGCTAAAAAAATTGCTGTGAACTGTACCTGTTATCACTCAGATTTAACACCCTCAACTTCTGCATCTGGCCAATCTCATCAGGCAGAAATTCCAGTTTGTTGGAGCGCAGGGACATCACAGTCACGTTCTTACAGCTCCCAATCTGCAGGAATGGAAAAGCCCAAAGGATGGAACCCCAAACCTGGGAATGTTTATTATCACTTTTTGTGTCGGGAGGCGCCTAAAATGGGTTTTACTGAAAGCCACAAAAGGCAGGAAATCCAAAATTCAACCAGAAAACAACATTTTCTGGCTGGCAGGAACCTCAGGGAGTGCCTGGGGTTTCTCACAGGGATATTCCCAAATTTCCATGGATTTACTGCTCAGTCTGAGCACCAAGCACCTCTTTCATACCCAGACAATTCCACCAGCAGCTGGAATCCATTTGTGGGGACAGGGGTGGGATGGTGGATCCCAGGGGACATCCCAGGGATGGATGGGATGGGATGGGATCCATGGGATGGGATGGGATGGGATCCATGGGATGGGATGGGATGGGATCCATGGGATGGGATGGGATGGGATCCATGGGATGGGATGGGATGGGATCCATGGGATGGGATGGGATGGGATGGGATCCATGGGATGGGATGGGATGGGATGGGATGGGATGGGATGGGATGGGATCCATGGGATGGGATCCATGGGATGGGATGGGATGGGATGGGATCCATGGGGTGGGATGGGATGGGATGGGATGGGATGGGATGGGATCCATGGGATGGGATGGGATGGGATCCATGGGATGGGATGGGATGGGATGGGATGGGATCCATGGGATGGGATGGGATGGGATGGGATGGGATCCATGGGATGGGATGGGATGGGATGGGATGGGATGGGATGGGATGGGATGGGATGGGATGGGATGGGATAGGATGGTGGCTCCCAGGGGACATCCCAGGGATGGAATGGGATGGGATGGGATGGGATGGGATGGGATCCATGGGGTGGGATGGGATGGGATGGGATGGTGGCTCCCAGGGGACATCCCAGGGATGGAATGGGATGGATGCTGGCTCCATGGGACATCCCAGGGCAGGGATGGTGGCTCCCAGGGGACATCCCAGGGATGGAATGGGTTCTGGAGCAGCTCTCACCTCTCTGGGCAGCTCCGGCAGGAAGTTCTCGTCCACGGCCAGGGTGCGCAGGTTGTGCAGGTACCCGATGGTGGAGGGCAGCGACTCCAGCTCGTTGCAGCTGCAGTCAAATTCCTCCAGCAGGGACAGGCTGGAACGGCAAACCCCTCGTTAGAGGCTCTGCAGGGACTGCATCCCCAAATTAACAACCCCAAACCTCTGGGGGCTTCACCAGCTCCAGGCTCCACCAGCCTGAGAGGGAACAGTCGGGGGATATCTGCTGGGGCTGCCCCGGACCCCTGGAAGGGTCCCAGGCCAGGCTGGAGCAGCCTGTGGCAGTGGAAGGTGTCCCTGGTGGCACTGGATGGGCTTTGAGGGCCATCCCAACCCAAACCATCCCATCATTTCCCTGGCAGGAGTCTGTAACAATGGGATTTTTGGAACCCACTTTAGGACCACCTGGATTGCCCATGCCACCATTCAGATTTTCTGGGATATTGAGGAACATGGATTCCAAGGACTTCAGACAGAGATCAGGGCAACCAAGGCCATTGAACCAAGAATTTAGTGTTTGTTAACCCAAGTAACAGGTTTAAGGTAGAAGGTCTGGGATCTGGGTCTCCAGACACCACTGAGGGGGACTGGGAATTTATTCCAGTGGGAATATATGGATGTACTGCACATGACAGAGTGAGATATACAAACATACACATTAAATATACAGGTTGTAGAAGTACATTAAAATATTCTGAAGAAATATTTCCTAATCTTCTTCTAAAATGAGACTGCAAATTAAAATCCTTCCAGTGAAAGTTGTGTGAGCACTACCCAGCTCCTCTCCCCCTTGGCTCCTCACGTTCCACCTCTTACTCTCAAGTACTTTAATCAGAATAAGGGTAAATAACAGCCAATTATTTCTTCCTAAAATCTCCCATCTCCCTGTCCACTGCCTTAGGACTTGTCAGAGGATTCTCTGTTTTTTCCCCGAATGTTTTGGAGGATTTGTTAAGAACTTTAGCTCTGACCACACCTTCCACAGACCTCGTTCTGGAGGATTCCCAGGAACCTCAGCTGCAGGACTGGGTCTTCACTCTGTATCTAATTCAACTTTATTTCGGTTTCTTAATTAAAAAGATCTTTCAGCCTTCAGATTTGATGCCAAATGAAAGCAGAGGCTGCTGTTCCTCCCAGGGAACCCTCAGAAGCCACCAACCTCAGCAGAAGGAGGCAGAGCCACGTGAGACCCCACAGCAGACAGCCTCCCATGATCCCAGCCCCTGGAATCCTCCTGGCTTTCCCACAGAGTTTCTGTCATATTTTAGGAGCTCTCCATCCCTGTGAGGCCACAGCCAGATCCTTGTGAGCTCCTGGCTGTTGCCATGGCAACTGATGGATTTCCCCCAAATTCTTCCGCTTTCACTTCTCTGCTCATCCAGATTGATTCACACCCAAACCTTTGGTTTTCCTCTTGGAAAATTGGATATATTTCACCTTCCTCCCCCTTGCACTGAAAAATACCCGGGATTAAAAGTGATGCTCCAAATTGAAATGGTACAGCCTGGGGGTTGGAAATTATTTCATAATTCAAAGTGTATTTGTCTTCTTTTCTATTTGAAAGCCCACACTCCTTGAGCAAAAGGGAAAAGGCATTTTAATTAAAATAAGATGAAACTTGGACTCACTTTCCAATGGCATTGGGCAGGATGGTGAGCTGGTTGTCATCCACTTTCAGGGTTGTCAGTCTCTTCAACAATCCTGCAGGAAGAAATGATGGATAAGGAGCTCCCATGGAGATCTCCTGGAATCCCATAAGCAATGGTTGGCAACCCTGAACAGCTCTGCTCTGAGTTTTGGGGAGTATCATTCCAAATGAGTTTGTTCCTGCTAAATGCCCTCTGAAAACCAATCTGGGCCATGGAACAAAAATCCTGGGATTGATGGGGAGATGTAGAAGAACAAGATGGAAAACAGGAGGAGAAGACACCCAGTGAGAGTGTCAATTATTAGCAGCATTAATTAGCAATCCATGTTGGAATGTGACTAAATTGATTTAAAATTTAGGAATTTTGCAGTTCTGTGTTCAAAGGGAAAGAGAAAAAGGCTCGGGACAGAAAGGAAATATCCCAGTGGACAGAGGGATGTGATCCTAAATAATCCAGGAATTCCATGCATGTAAAACAGTCAAAATAAAAAGAAAATTCATAATTTGAATTATTTCATTTTTATTTCTGTTTCCCACTGTGAATGAACAGCAATCTCATCATCGCTCTCAGACTGATTTTTACATTTAAATGAAATTAATTCTGTCCTCCTTGGCTTCTTTTCCTCAAAACAGCAAACCAGGTGGACCAATCCCTTCCAACGAGGGAATTCTGCTCCTGATTTCACAAAATGGGACTGTCCAGACACCCTTTTCTGCCTCCTTTGGGATTTAATGGCAGGCCTCGCTCCATGATTAGAAAATCACATGATTCCAAAATTAAAATAAAATTTTAAAAATTTAAAAAAATATTTAAAAAATCTATCAAATGGAGAGGAATGCCAGATCTCTCCTCACCTATGGAATCTGGCAGCTGCTGCAGCATGTTGGAGGAGAGGAGGAGATCCTCCAGCCCCTCACAGCCCGAGATGTCCAGGTCGACCGTCTCGATCCTGTTTTTGGACACATCCAGGTACACGAGCTGTTTTAACTTCCCTATAGACTTAATAGCACGTGAGACAGAGTTACTTGAGCAGATAGAGCTGTTAATTAGAGCGTTAATTAGAGACAAACACACAAATCCAGCTGATCTGGAGTTATCTCAGCACCCTTCGGATCCGGCAGGGCCGGGGTGGGCTCAGCCTCAAAGGAACAAAATTAACCCCCCCAGGTTAATTAATGTGCTCCAAATTCATTAAATCTGCTGGGATTTGGCATTCCCGGGCATGCAGCTGAGGTGCTTCTCCATCTGGACACAGATCCAAGGGATATTCCCAATTCCCACCTTCCACCAGGCAGGTGGAGCTCTTCTGTGTTGAACCATCCCAAAACTTTTATAATTAATGAATGAATTAATTAATGCCTCTCTGCACCCACCCAAGCAAATGCACAGGCAGGTGCTCCCTGCCAGGCAAACAGGGGAATCACCAAATCACCCAGTAATTCCCTAAAATAAATGTCCATACCCCAGGTAGCACTTGCAAGGAATTATTGTCCATCCACAACTCCTTCAGATTCTGGATTTGTTCAAGAACCTCAGGCTGAGGAAAGAAGAAATTATTATGGGCAGCTAAGTAAAGCAATGTGTCTTTAGTTAAATAAAAATCAACATTTTCTTAAGAAAATAAAGCTTCCCCTTCACTTCCCTTTGGTTTTCATACCCCACCTCAGCCTTCCAGGTGTTCAAGGACAAGAAGAGAACATTCCCTCGGTGTAATTTAACCACTGCTGCTCTTTATCAAAACTTGTAAAATTTAAGAGCCTTCTGCAAAACAAATGAGCCCAAAGGACACGTCCTGGGGAGATTTAACATCTGCAGCTGGCACGGGCAGGAGCCAGAACGCACAGGAGAAAATGGGCACTGATAAAACCTGGAATTGCAGAATCAAACTTTCATCTGTTTCATTCTTTTCAGGGTATCAGTGAGAGGAGCTAAAAAAGGCAATTCCCCAAATCACTCCTCACAGCTGTGAAATCCCAGAATTACAAATCCAGGCCACAAACATTCCCAGGTTTCCTCAGCAGTGTTTTCCTTTCCCATAAAACATTTCCCACAGCAAACCAACACCTGGAATTTGCCTTTGCCCTCCCAGGTTGTAGAGATTTTTTTCAAAGCCTGTCAGAACCTGGTATTAAATGTTCCATGAAATATTCCACTAAATATTCCATTCCAAACCAGGCTTTGGAAGCAGAACTATTGCCCTGGAATGATTCCAACATAGGCAGGAGCAAATGGACCCCCAGACCCCAGGAGAGACCTGGAGTTACCCTGCATGGTCTGGTTTGGAATGTTGCCATTCCCAGAATAAATCTGATTTTCCACGTGCCCAGGGAATGGTGGGAGAAGCTCCTGGTGCCTCAGCAGATGAGAACAAAGCTGATGAGCAGGAGAACTCAACCCTTGTTTTCCACATCTCCACCTAATGAGCTCCTATTAAAAATTAGTGGTGAGCATTTTAAAGATGATTTATTTTGCGTCTGTTAATTCCATTGAAATTCTGCTGTCCTTCGATGATTAAAACCACTTCTCATTTCCAGGCTGAATTGATTAATGGGCATTTGATACTATTTGTTCCTGGGCTGATTAATGCTTCTTTATCCTTCTGGAGTGTTCACGGGCTGAGGTCATTATGGATAATCATAATTTCCCCTCTCAACTTTAATTTGCTTTTCAATCCCTCTCATTAGCAGACACCTTTCTTCAAGGCCTGCTCCTGGCCTGTGCAGAGCACACTTTGATGGGGGGAATTCCTTGGACTGTGATTTCTCAGGATGATGGAATTTCCCATTATTGTGGAGCACCATGGGATATTCCACATTATGGCACACCATGATCCAGACATGGGTGGGTTGGTATCAAAGTGCCATTAAAACCTTGTTTGTCTCTCTTAGAAATGCTTTGGTTTGGGGCTGTGTGGGGAATATTCTCATTTTCCTCAGAGGTTGCTACAATTGGAATAGAGTGGAATGGGAATAGGACAGAAAAGGAATAGGAAGAGGACAGAAAAGGAATGGGAATAGGAATAGAATGAAATATAATAGAACAGAATAGAATAGAATAGCATCAGGAATAGAATAGAATAGAATAGAATAGAACAGAATAGAATAGAATAGAATAGAATAGAATTGCAACAGGAATAAAATAGGAACAGGAACAGAAACAGGAACAGGAATGGGAATAGGAATAGGAATAGGAATAGGAATAGGAACAGAAGGGAACCAGCTGGAAGGGTTTTACATTGATCACCCAGTCCAGCTCCCTGACCAATTCAGTCTGACCAAACCATAAAGGATATTATTCAGGGAATTGGCCAAATGTCCCTTTCCAGGAGCCTGTTCCAGGGTCTGATCACAGAAAAGCTTCCTGGGATTGAGTCTGAATGGAAGACTCACAGGAAGTTTTGAGAAAGTCACATTCTATTCTATTCTATTCTATTCTATTCTATTCTATTCTATTCTATTCTATTCTATTCTATTCTATTCTATTCTATTCTATTCTATTCTATTCTATTCCATTCCATTCCATTCCATTCCATTCCATTCCATTCTATTCTCCTGCACATTCCCACTCTGCCTTGGCCTCTTGGGCCCATTTGCCTTCTGGAATTTGATTCCAGTTCCTACATTTTGGCTGAAAAATGAGTAAATTTGGGAATTCTGGGCCTAACAGGAAGATGGGACCACCTCTCTCCGGATCTGTCACTCGTGGGATCACTGGGCTGCCATGGAAATATGTGGAATATTGTCCAATTCCTTTCAAACACCCCCAGAAGAGAGGCCCTGAACTCGGGCAGGATTTAATTCCTACAATTAAAATTCCAAACAGCTCTTCCGAAAATTTCTCTCTGTTTATCCACGCTGAAGATTTTAATTAAAAATCGGAGTTAAATCCTCTCTTTCCTCCTGCATGGAATAAATGAGCAGCCCGGAACAGGGTGGGAGCTGCTCCGTAAAACAGATGTACAGACTTTGCTACAGCTCTGTAGCACCAGGTGACATTTCAGGCTTTGTTTGAAGTGGGATTATCTCAGTTTTAACTAAAGCCACAGGAACTATTCCCTTGTAGGACTGTAATCCCTGATCCTGCCCTTCCATGGCTCCCAAGGAACAGCATCACTCACTCCCTGTGCTGGGAACAGGGAAAATTCCCAAAATATTTCAGTCTCAGGGAAATTAATTCTGATTCTGGGGACGAGTTAGGGGCAGAAATTCCTTATGAGGTTCAGAATTGACCTCTGCTGGAATTGCAGAATGCCAGCCTGGTTTGGGTTGGAGGGAAATGTGTCCCTTGCCCAGGGCCATGATCCCACAAAGCCTCTCCAGTAAAAGTTTAACACCCCATGGACAGAGCACCCAAACCCCCCAGGTTTCCCCTTAAAAACTGGAGCGTTTCTTACCAGCTCAGAGAACTCATTATTGCCCAGATCGAGCCTCTCCAGCTGGGTCAGCTTGTGCATTGACCTGGAACAGGTGGGCAAAGACTCAAAATGAGATTTTAACTGGCAAAGCATCGGTCAGGTTTTGGGGGGGGTGAAAATAAAGGAAAATATTTTAGTGGGAAAATAAAGCTGCATTGATACTGATGGCAAAAAAAGAATTGCACCAGTTTGGTGCTGATGCAAATTCCAACAATATATTCCATCCTTGAGACATTGACTGAGGTCATGGAACTGAAAAACCAGCAACAGTTGTTTTCATATAAAAATAAACAAAATCTTGGTAGATTTTTGCTCTGGGAAAATGCCCCATGTTATATCAATAAGTGATTGAAATGCAATATAACAGAAATTGTGTCTTTTTGAGAGAGATTTATGCATTTGCTGTGTTTTTTTACAAAACACTAGAAAGTGTTTGGACTCTTGAGCCAGGTCCCCTGCTCTGAGGTTCAGATTTAATCAAGTTCAAAGTTAATAAATCAATTTTTGCCTTTGTTTCCATGAACAAAAGTGGAGCAGGGTTTTATCCCAAGGGCAGAATTTCTCCTTAAGCCCTGACAGACCAAAGTGAATCAAACACCACGCTGGGTTTGGGGGGATGCAGTGAAAAAAGAGGATAAAAATAATTAAATCATTTAACATGAACTGCAACAACAGTTCAGAGGCCTCCTGAGGTAATCAGATCCTAATAAAAAAATTAGCATAGCCTTAATTGCTGTGATCTGAAATATCAACCATTTTATGTCTGCAATTTGTACCAGAGGTAAAAGTGATTATTGTTGAAAGGCTGTGGCTGAAAAGCACAGCCCTGGTTCAGCATTTCAGCCTGGCTGGGCTGTGTTTTATTGCCAGAAAATGTCACTTTTCCTTTGTTAAAACAGGGAAATAAACTCCAGAAAAACAGGAATTAAAGTCCACAGGAACAGGAAATAAACCCAAGAGAAACACAGAATAAACTCCATGGAAATAGGGAAATAAACTCATCCGAAATAGGAAATAAACTGCACAGAAATAGGAAATAAGCTCCATGGAAATATGAAATAAACTCCACAGAAACAGGAAATAAACCCCCAAAAAACCAGGAAAATAAACTCCACAGGAACATGAAAATAAACTCCACAGAAATAGGAAATAAACTACACAGGAACAGGAAAATAAATCCCACAGAAACGGGAAAATAAACCCCACAAAACCAGGGAAATAAACCCCAGAGAAACAGGAAATATTCTCCACAGACATAGCGAAATAAATTCCACAGAAATAGGCAATAAACTCTGGAAAAACAGGAAATAAACTCCACAGGAACAGGAAATAAACCCCACAAAACCAGGGAAACAAACTCCACTGAAATGTATTACCATATATTATTATAACTAATATTTTAATTATTACACACATTATACATTATCTATGTTACATATATTTTAATATTTTATATATATCTATTATATCTTTTCAATTATTAAATCCTGGAACTCTTCAGAGATTAAATACGCTCAAATTGGTAAAACCTTTGTCTTTCATCCCAAATTCTTTTGAACACAACTTCAACTGCTTTGTGTTTTCTACTGTAAATTCAGCTTCAAATGCAACTTTTAACCACTCTTTGTGCCATTTCTACAGTCAAATAAAAAACTCCAGAAACAAACTGATGTGGGGGCAGATTAATTTCAGGGAGTTGGGGCCCCATCAAAAAACGAAGCTCTGCTGATGTTGCCAATGGAAAATCAGATTTTCCCATTAGCTGCTGCTATTTTTATCTCTCTCCTATAATTACTTTTATTTTTCTTATGGAAAGCTTTGTTAGAGTTTTTACATGGGGTCATTTACAGAGGTGGATCAGGAATGAGCAGTTACGGGCAATGCTCAGGTAAATATTCAGTGCTTAAAGGATGTCATGGGGGGGATGAATGTGCCAAAGATTTCCCCCAAATCTTTATGGGGATCCTATTTGGAGCTTTCCTTCCACTCATGAGTGAGTGGAGACTTTGGGCAATAAGGATGGAATTCCCACAAGGTTCAGAATAAAATTATTTTATTTTAAAATTATTTTCTGCTTTAAAAATTTTATTTTAAAATTATTTTGTGATTTTTAAAAAATGTTATGTGCTTTTTAAAAGGCTACAGAGGCATGGAAATAAAAACCAGGAGGGTGAGGCTGGGGGGTTCTCCAGGGTTATCCAGGTTCTCCCCTCTTTCCACTTGGGGCCAGCAAGTTTTTCCCTGGAATTCAGCATTCCTAATGAGATGGAAAATAATATTTTCTCTTTTCCTCTGGAAAAGAACCCCAGAATCCCATGGAAAAGAGCTTAAAGCTCATCTGGCCCATGGAAGGTGTCCCTGTCCGTGGAACTGGATGGGATTTCAGCTCCCTCCCAACCCAAACCAGCCTTGAAAATCTATGGGATTCTATGAAGAATAATTAATAATAATTAATAATCAATTAATAAAATAAAAATTAATTTTTATTTTAAAAATAAAAGCAATTAATAAAACAAAATTATATTAATTAATAAATTAATAATTAAATTTATAAATAAAATTTATAAATTAATGTTATAAATAATATAATGTTATAAATAATAATTTTATGAATTTTATAACTTTTATAATAAATAATTTTATAGATAATTTTAATAAATAATTTTAAATAAAATCAATTAATAAAATAAAATAACTTCAAAATAAAATTTAAAAATCAATTTTCCAGACAACTTTACCCCCTTTAAAAATAGGAAAAACCTTTTTTCCTAAAGAAAAACTGTGGGAAAAGCCTTTTTTTTTTTTTTTTTTTTTTTCCCAAAGCAAAACAATGGGAAAAGCCTTTTTTCTCCCTAAATTAAAACAATGGGAAAAGCCTTTTTTCTCCCCTAAATTAAAACAATGGGAAAATCCTTTTTTTTTTCCCCAATGCAAAACCACGGGATGCATTTCCCATCCTCCTCCCTGAGCAGCAAACGGATCCAGCTTGGAGAACCCTCAAGGGAAAGCTCGCAGCAGCAGCTGCTGATTAAAACATTGCCAATATTTTGATAAGGCAGTGAATCTGCGGGGTGTGGGCTCCCCAAGCCAGCCAGAGCTGCTATTTGAGGAAAAAAGGGCACCAGGAACTCTGCAAATATTTGTAAACCCAAAGCGCGGCCAACGCTTCCCATCCTCATCAGGAACCGGGAGGAAGTGGAGCAGCGTCTCAAAAAACAGCAGCAGAAAGCGAAGCTTCTCCCTAAATTTATCCCCCCACCCCGGACAGATTCTCAGCTGATTTAAATTGTCTCTTCCACTGACTTCAACAGGCTTCAAAAAAACCCCCAAAAACCGTTTGATTTTTGCCAAGCAGCTTCCAAAAGTGGGGTTCGGGAAGGGCTGGGGGTGGGAGGGATGAGGATTTTGCGGCAGGGATGTCTGTGAGGCGCAGGGAAGCTTTGGACCACTCTGTTGTCAGGTTCCTGGAAGTAAAAATCACTTTTATCCAGCAAGTTCCTGCCAGAAGGGAGGTAAAGGATTGGGAGAGCTGTAATCTCGGAATGTCATTCTTAAATTTCTGGATTATTCATTCATTTCTCCCTCTGTGCAGAAAGCACAAAAATTGTCACTCCATGGGGTTAGAAACTTCAAATGTTCAAAATTAACTTCTGCAAAACGGCCTCTGTTGTTGATGATAGGAAGATTCTTGTTTAATTCACCTGATTTTGTTTCAAAAGCAAGACAAAAATCTGCTTTTAACGCAATTTTTAGGATGCTGCTAAAAAACCTTAATGTGTTTAACCTCCTTGTACACAGTCCCAGCACTTTAAGAAATAACAATAAATAGGAGTTGCAAATGATCCCAATAAATCTGAATTTCAGCAAGAACAGGAAAACTTCCCCACTCTGCCTTGCTCCCAATTGATTTTTTCCCACATTTTGGGGAGTTGTGGGTTCCTGGCACATTCATTTGGTGGGATTAATTCAAATTAAAGCTTTGGGTCTATCTCTAAATCTGGGGGGGAAGAGATATATGGAAAAAAGTGGGAAGGCCTGGGGAAAAAATGGAATGAATGACAGATAAAAATGTCATTTTTTCACATTGTATTTACAGAAAAAAAATCAAAGTACGCTTGGAATTCTAAGCACTGAGAAAATTCCATTTTAGGGAAATTCCGAAGAGGCAGTTCTTGTGGGTGAAAAATGTGTTTTTCTCCCAAGTTTTTTCCCCAATATCTAATTGGGAAGCCAGACCAGATATTTTCAATTATAACTGCACCAAAATCTTGCTTTCACCCCTTCATTCATTACCCAGAAGGAAAATCTTAATTAAGGAAGATCCTTCCTGTGTCCGTTTCTCCTTTTAATGGAAAATTTTAACCAGGCTGTCCTTGGTTTTAAATTATGAGAGGAATATTTATCCAATTTCCCCTTGATCAAGGAAAATATTGGATCATCGATAGGAAAATATTATACAAAATAGGAAAATTAAATTTTTACATAATTGAATGCACAGAAATCCTTTTGTAACTTAAATTGTGGCAGCTAAGAACCCCAGAAATTCAGCCCAGCCTGAGGGATTTGGAGAAAAAGGCAAAGCAGAAAATTCCTACATTCCATTGCCCACAACAGGTAAAGCAAAACAACAACTTTTCAAGGGAAAAATCTGAATTTTGACAGCAAAAAGAATTAATAAAACTGGGGGGCTGAAACCAACCCTCTATTTTCGCAGGGGGCTGTTTGGGTACGGTCAGAGCCTGAAAGAATCATGAATTAAAACATGAATTCAAAACCAAAACTGGTTTCGATTTTAAGGCTGAAAACAGCAACATTTTAAGGCTGAAAACTGAGATAAAATGAGTGATTTTAACAAGAGGAAAATAAAGGAAAAAGGAAAATAAACCTCCAGCCCATCATCATCATCATCATCCTGTCCATGAAGTCCTTCCATTCCTGACTCCAAGCAGCAGGAGAAGGACAAGGAAGGAATATTTTGGAAGATTGCAAAGAGGGAGCTGGAAAATCTGATGATTTCAGGGATTTCAGCCTGAAAGCCCCACGGAGCAGAGCAGCCCAAACAAAGGAGAGCAGAGGAGATCAAAGCGCTGAGGAGTCACACGTTGTCATCGGGCATGGAGTGTCCCGTTTCTGGCTGCTTTCAGCCCATTTCCCCAGTTTCCCCAGTGAACACATTCCCTGGGAGCTCACACAAACACTGAAATATCTCCCCTCAACTCTGTTTTTTAGATAAATATCATTATTTTTAGGCCGTCCCTTACCCTTCACTGTGCAATCCCTGTTTTTCCTATCAGGACCTGCTCCAGCCTTTCCCGTTTCCCAAATGAGCTCTCCCCCTTTTTTCACCCCTAAACTGATTTTTTTTGGGGGGTTTGAAGATCCTGTTGGGCTCCTGAGAGCAATCAGGAATATTCT
Source organism: Ammospiza nelsoni (assembly GCF_027579445.1). Lineage (NCBI taxonomy): Eukaryota > Metazoa > Chordata > Aves > Passeriformes > Passerellidae > Ammospiza > Ammospiza nelsoni. The sequence continues at coordinate 35,587,462 of NC_080641.1, forward strand.
GATTTTATTCTGATTTTTTCTTTTACTTTCGGAGGAGTCTGGAATCTGCCCCATGGCACAAACATCCCTTGGGCTCAGGTGAGAATTCCCTGATAAATCCATTTGGATCCATGGCTCCCAGGCATTTCACACCCCTCAAACTCTCCCATCCCTCATTCCCAGCTGGAGAGCTCCTGATTTACCCCCAAATTCCCGCTGGTCCCTTAGGATGTGACTTTGCACATTAAATCCCAAATTCTGACTGTGTTCCCTCAGAATCCTGCCCATTTTCTGGGCGCTGCAACTACTCCTTCCCAAGAAGCAAATTAATCCTGAAGTCCAGGACAAATCCTATTTTTCTGGGTTTTTTTTTCCCTACATCAGGACTTGCTCCTTTGGAAAGGATCCATTGGATGTCATTTTTCCAGCAGGTCCTGCAGGAAAACAATTCCTGCTGCCAAAAACCCCCAAAGATCTGCAGAGAGCCGTGAGTCAGAGGATGAGAACAGCAAATCCAGGGAATTTCTCATCCCTGCAGACCCCTGGTGCTGAGTCACCAGGCCCCAAGGAGGTCCCTGCAATCCCACGATTTTCCAGAGGAATTTGGGAACAAATCCCCCAGAACCTCGGGAAGGTTTTCCTCTGCCCAGGGGTGGGAATTGGAAAAAGAAAAACTTCCCCAGACAACCAAAAGATTGGATCTACAGCCCTAGAATAAACTTAGATTAATGCAAAAGTACAAGATACAGACATTAAACATAAAACATAAAGTAAAAATACAAGATAAAACATTAAACATAAAGCAGACACAGACATAAAACAGAAACATAACGAAACCATCAAATTATGTTTCTATAGTTATAAGTACATGCCTTGAGTGAGAAACTGTATTAATAAAATAGTGAAGAGTTTATAATATAAAAGTGCAGTTTAATAAAGCTAAGAGTTTAAAAGTTAGAATAGAAATGTGCATGTAAGTTAAAAGCCCATTAGACGAAAGTATCCACAGTACAACAGAAGTAAGTGATATGTTAGAAAAGTAGAATAAACCCTGGAACAACTGCCTATTAGTTTAAAAAATTATATATTATAGAAATTATAATATGTAATATATATTATATATTATAATATATATAATTATATGATATCATATACTATATAATATTATAAAATATATATTATAATATTATAATAGATCTATAATAGAATATATTTATATTATAATATAGATATATCTTTTATATTATAAATAATAGATCTATTATAAATAAAAATAGATGCTAATATAATAATATAAAAATAATAGTATATATTTTTAGATTGATACGTTATATGATATGATACGATATGATATATGATATGATATATAAATTATATCTATCATAATGAAGAAACTTGTAACTACTCCTAAGCTATAATCAACAACTTACTCCTTTAAAATCTCACAATCTCTGAGACTACTGTTTATCTAAACAATAAATAATTTTAAACTTTAAAATAATTCCATCCTTTCACTAAAAACAACAATAATAATTTTTGGTGCCCCATGTGAAGGATCAACCCAGGGCTGGAATTTACTTTTGAGAACTTTTTGTCCTCTTAAACCCCACTTAAATAATCTTGGGCAGAAGGGACTCAGTATCCTGCTGGCGCAGTAAAGCCCAAAACATTTAATTCTGGACAGACCATGAGGATAAAATATTTTCCTGAGGGTGTTTTCAACACTTCAGATGAGTCCTTGGTGAATAAAACACCGCCACAGCATCACTGACCAGGGTTAGCTCATCTGGTGCTTCCCAGTTTTGATTATTTATCTTAAAATAGCAGATATTTATCTTAAAATGTCTGATAATTATCTTAAAATATCAGATATTTATCTTAAAAGATCAAATTTTGGCTTTTTAGTGACACTCAGCTGATCAACCATTGTCCATCTTCCCTTATATCATGGAATCGTTCATTGGTTCGGTTTTTTTGGCTAAAAACCTTCAGTAGAATTTATTTTATAAATTAAAACCAAAAACCAACTCATAACAGAAACATCACCACTGCATTGCTACCAATCCAGATATTTGGCACTTTTGGAAATTCCAGGTGAATAATTGTAAATACCCCAGCACTTACTTTGGTAGAGTTTTCAGGTGGTTTTCTCTTAACTCCAAAATTCGCAATTTGACAAGTCTGGGAATAGGAGAGAAAATAATTAATGCATTTGAAGAATCCATCAGAATTGTTAGAAATTATTTATTCTAATTTTAAGAAGTCTGTTTAATGCAAAATAATCCAAAGTCCAGTTCTTGTGGGACAAAAATCAGAGCCAAATAATTTCACGCAATGTCTGCCCTGATCTGAGTTCTCCCGAAAAGCTCTGACATTTATCAGGTTTTCCCAGCAATTTTAAATTGATTTTATTAGTGCTTCCAAACACAGGAAAAGTTGGGAAATTTGGAAGAAACAAAAAAAACCCAAGAAAACCAGAGCAAGGTTTGTAAGTGTAAGGTCCCAAATAGATGAGACAGGAGGAAATAACAACAATAATAAAGGAATTAGAGTCACTGAGTTCATATAAAATCAGCACTTGTGGAATAAAATGTTTTCTGCTGAAAGATTTAAGCTCCTAAACCTTAATCCCCAAATTATCAGCCCAAGCCCCAGCAGGGCTCTGCCAGAGCAGGATGGGCACAAACACCACACTGAGGGCTCCATCCATCCCTTTCCTGGATATTTGGATTTAGATCTGACTTCAGGGGCAGGAATTGGGGCTTATCCTGGCATCCCACACACTCCTCACAGGCAAACAATTCCCTGCCTCCTGCTGGGATTTTGTGTTTCTCAGAGGTGCTCAGGCCTGCCCCAGGGGGTGTGATTATAATAATTATTATTATAGTAATAATAACAACAGCAATAACATGGAATAATAACATGGAATAATAATATGGAATAATAATAATATTATTAATAATAATATCAATAATAATAATAGAAGAAATAATATATAGACATAATAATATAAAAATAAAATACAATAATAATAGAAGAAATGAAATGAAATGAAATGAAATGAAACAAAATAAAATAAAATAAAATAAAATAAAATAAAATAAAATAAAATAAAATAAAATAATAGTACCCCAACATTTTTATCTCCCCCGGCCTGAACAGCCCAGTGTCACTCCCAGCAGGAGTTTGTCACATTTTGTCATTTGGTTTGGAGAGATGAGCAAATGTTCCCTTAGATAATAAACAAACAAACAAACAAATAAATAATAAATGAAATAAATAAAAATAAATAAAGTAAATAACAATAAATGAAATAAATAAAAATAAATAAATAAAAATAAATTAAATAAACAATAGAACTTTCACCCAGGTGGCCGCAGGGACCAGCCTAAAGCTGGGCTTGGTGAATTCTGTAATAAAACCAGAGCTTTTCCCTGCTGATCTTTTTTCTCCTGAACTCTTGCCCAGGTGCCAATCCAAGGGCAGAAATCCCAGCAGTTCCCAGTGGGATAAATTCCCCATTTCTGCCAGGGCTGTGCAGGGTGGGGACCCCAGCTCCTGTGGGAATTGGGCTCACTCTGTGTCCACTGGGAAAAGAGAAGCTTGTGGGGGCAGGAGAAGTGTTCTGAAGGGTTTGCTTTGATTCATACTCCTTTTTTCCCATTTTATTACTGTTAATAAAATGTTCTTTACGCCCTTTTAATGTTTTGAGCTGCTTCGCCTTTCTCCCGGTCCTGTCCCGAGCAGGAGGTGGATGGGGGCACTGGTGGCTGGCAGCACTGAACCCACCTCACCAGTCGGTGCCTCGGCTGGAACATCTAAAGAACTGGTGAAATCTCTAATTAGAGAGCCAAAGCCACTGCACCCTGCTGCCACCACCCCTGCTCTGTCCTCACCTGACATTTCTGGCTCCGCTCCTGCTGGGTTTATTTTTGCCCTCTCTCCCCGCCCTCCTGCCCCGCTGTCTCTGGGCTCCTCTCCCTGGTTCTGCTCCCACGCTGCACCTTTGCCCGTTGCAGCCCCCTCAGCCACCCCTCCCTGCCCTGCTGAGCCACAGCTCTGCACCCTCCTGTCCCTCTGTCACCAGGAGGGGACCTGAGAGGAGCCCGGTGCCCCTGGCCCTGCCGCAGCTGAGTCGCTGCAGGGGGATGCTGCTCCTCACCTCTCCCCAGCCTCCATCACCTCCCCACCCCATCCTGCTGACACTCCCAAAAACACGGCTGAAAAGCCAAAATCTCTGGGTTTGTGCTCAGTTTTTCAAGGGGAGCCAGCTTTGAGCCTGTCCCTCGGAGCCTGAGCCGGGTTCAGGGACAGGGATGTGCTGTGGTGACTCATCCTTACCTTCCAAAGTTAGCTGGAAGAAACTCCAAAAAGGCATCGTTTAGATAGAGCTGGGTCAAATTTAGAAGTTGTGTGAAGCCATCTGGCAGCCTAAAAAAACAGAGCAAACCTTAATGCTCACCCCGAGTTGCCATGGAGATAATAACAATGTATATTTAGAAGTAGAAAGGTGACTTTCTCTCTCACCTACTTCCACCCAAATTCTCCTGAAGAGCTCACTTTTAACAGACATTTTTGCCCATTCCCATCTTCTCTGCATTGCTACAAACAGGAAATGCAAAGGCCTGGCATATTCAGGGGACGGCAGCTTTTCCTGCTTGAGGGATTTAAACTAAAGGTCTCCTCTCCCTCTCCCTCTCCCTCTCCCTCTCCCTCTCCCTCTCCCTCTCCCTCTCCCTCTCCCTCTCCCTCTCCCTCTCCCTCTCCCTCTCCCTCTCCCTCTCCCTCTCCCTCTCCCTCTCCTCTCTCTCCTTCCTCTCCTCCCTTCTCTTTCTCTCTTTTATCTTAATCTTTTTCCTTTTTCCTCCTTCTCTTTTCCTCTCATTCTTTGTCCCTCTCCCTCATCTATTTCTATTTTTTTTAAACTGAAACATCAACATTTCACCCTTCCTCCCCTTCACTCCATTTTGTAAATCTTGCATTTACAACTCATTTTTTGTTGCTGTTTTTGCGAGATTTTGGAAGGAATAAGGAATAAAGGCTGGCCAAGTGTCCAGGTGAAGCCTCACCCCTGTGTATGGATACTGCCCAGCCTGACTGGCACTACCAGAGTACTCAGATCTCAGACAAACCCACCCTGGGTTTAAATTAGAAACAAATTTAAATTGTTTAAATTCAAACAATTAGAAAGACATTCAGATTAAGCCTGAGCTCATTTTGTGCCCTTGGAATGAGCAAAATGAGCTCCTGGTACTCACTTGGACACGGGGTTGACGCTGGCTTCGATTATTGTTAAACACTTACAACACTTAATGTTTTCTGGGAAATCTTGGATTCCTAAAAAAACATGGAAAGAGTATTAGATGCACAAAAATATTTATTAGATATAGACAAATATTATCTACACAAAAACTGTTCAGCCTAGTCTGTTCATAAATGCTCAGTTGGGATTTCCAGCTCAGACTTCAGCTGGAGAAGGAAGGAAACATAGTTTGGAATTATCATCCAAAAGGGCTCAAGTTCTAAATAAATACATGAAAATACAAAATTATAACTTTTCTGATAGTGTTTGGTTTATATAATATTCTAGAATTAACAGTGACATAATTTGTGCTGAGATTTGTGCCTTCATCCCTTCCCAAACTGCTTTTCTGTCACAGAATCCTCAGAGTCTCCAGACCCTCCTCTGACAAGAAATTTCCCAATGTTTCCAGGAGTTCCTAAGCCTCATTTTTTAAAAATGAAGACCCTCAAGCTCAGACAGCAAAGGTTTTTAGGCCCATTGATATGAGAATGGAATGAAAATTCCCAGATTTTGGATTGCACAGCAGCAAACCAGCCCAGATAAATCCTGGGAATTGTTTAAACCCCCACAGAAGAGCCCAGCGAGCTCTGAACCCCTTTGGGAGTGGAATGTTCCTAAGTGCATGGAAAACTGGCCTCACATTCCTACTCCCAGCTGGGCAGTGTCCCCAGAGCACAGGACACTGAAGAAAACTCAATTTTTAAAGGAAAAACTAGAGCTGGATTTGCACAGACCCTCCCACAAGGCGCCGCGCGCGGAACCTCAGACGGAGCGCGAATTTCCAGGCCACGGGGAGCCAAAACTCCATCTCAGCTCCTGGTTTTTTTTTTTTTTGGGGATGCTGGGGAAGGGGAGCCCTCACCATTCTTGCTGATGTCGAGCTCACGGAGGTTGACCAGGCTGGCGATGGACGTGGGGAGGCTGGACAGGTCGTTGTCGGGGATGCTCAGCTTGCGCAGGGCCTGGCAGTTGAACAGTTGCTGTTCCGGGGGTTCCGCGGGGCAGAAGAAATAAATCCATTTGGGATCCTTACTGACACACAATCAGCACAAACACCCCCTGGCCACAGCAGAATCCCACCCTCCCAGGGGGGCTTTTGGGAAGACATTCCCGGGGATTGTGGTATTTGCTGGGTCCCCAGGATGAAGGAGGAAACGATGATTCTGACTCCATGTTCTTAGAAGGCTAATTTATTATTTTATATAAAAGAATGCTATCCTAAAACTATACTAAAGAATAGAGAAAGGATCCTTACAGAAGGATCCTTAACAAGATACTAATAAAAACTCCTGACTCTCTCCTCAGAGTCTGACACAGCCTGGCCGTGATTGGTCATTGAGTCAAAACAATTCACGTGTTGGATAAACAATCTCCAACCACATTCCAAAGCAGCAAAACACAGGAGAAGCAAATGAGATAATATTGCTTTCCTTTTGCTCTGAAGCTTCTCAGCTTCCCAGGAGAAGAAATCATGGCAAAGGGATTTTTCAGAAAATGTGACATTGATAGGGGATATGACAAACAGGTCATGGGTAGCAAGGATGTTCAAAGCTACTCAAAACCTGTAAATTCACTGCAATGAATATCTTTTGATTCTGATATCATTGCATATAATTCAGTTTATTGCTGTGTTTCATATTTGTCATAAAAATTCCCAAGTTTTTGTGCCCCCTGCTAAATTAAAATATTCGATTTCCTAATTAAATTTCATGGCAGATTTTAAAATACTGTGACTGCATTCAGATTAAATAATTATCCTCAAGATGCAAAAATGCTTTGGCATTATCCAAAACTTACTTTCCTGAAACCCCTTCCCAAAATTCAGGACTCAATTCTAATTTTTCTATCAAATTCCAATTTTACAGAAGTGGATTCCCAGTTTTCACCAGGAATTCCTTTGGGAGCAGAGGAAGGCTTGGAACTTCCAGTTCTGACCCCAGCTGGACACACCCAAGGCTTTGGAAGTGCTGGAGGGAGAAGCCCAATTAAAAATCTTCCCTCTGGAATGATTTTATGAAGCATCAGAAGGAATATGAGCCATGCAATGAAGTCCCAAAATTGCTTTTTTTTCAACCACTGGATGCTTAACAGATATTTTTCCCAGTTTCCAGAGCTCCCTGGCCATCAGGATTTTGTTGGAATCACCATTCCCTCTGCCCATGAAACAACTTTAATTCCTCTCAGACCAAATCCAAGTGATGCTACCGAGCTCTGAGTTATGAAATCAGGGTTTTATTCTGCACCTCTGGGGAGAACTCCAGCCCACTCATGTTTCTCTGGATGCTGATTCCAATGACTCCACTCTCATCCAGATCAATTTTCCCTTTATTAGTCATCAATTCACTTGACTCACACAAATAAAAGATTTTTTGCAGCAGGAGAATGAAGTCAAAGGCAAAGAGAATAAAAAGACTTGGCTGAATTTAGCCAAAAAAAAGAGAGTTAGAAGTATAAAAACATCTTGTAAATCCTTAAAAAAACAGAGAAATACAAGAAATGAAGAACTGAAAATCAGCAGGGAAAGAATCATCAGTATGATACTTCAATGGAAAGCAAAAATAAGATCAGGCAGAATGAGTTTAAGGCATCAGTTCAATGCAAAATAATTTACTGGACTTCAGAGCATCACGTGAAACTAAAGTAGAGCTGGACTTAGTTGTTTTCTCATTAAATAATAAAACATGACCAAGAGTTTTGATTCAAAAGAATTTTTTAATATCAGGGGCACAGAATATATGGCAAAGAACAGAAAATGTCCAAAAATTTCCTCTGGAATAAAATCTTTGAAAACACATTTGCAGAAGGAGGAGAGAGTGGTAGAATTTAATGTAAAACACAAAAGTTCATGTTAAGTATTACAGTGCCAGTTTCATGGGGGAAAAAAGAAGGCATTTTCTCTCCTGGAATATTAATTCAGAGATGAAAAAAAAAAGCCTTGAGCTCTGCAGCAAAAACACCTCGAGCAGAAAATTTGATAAAGGAATTATTTCAGCTGTTGAATTCCTGGTTACAATTAATAAAGGCTTAAGACAAAAACCGATGAGTGCTATTAACACTGCCATTAATCTTCTCTTCCACATGGCCAAGATTATGTTAAACTTGATTTACTCTAAATTTAAATTATCACCTTCATCCCAGCTTCAGCATTTTGGACCGCTTCCCTTTGGTCCTCATTTTTTCCATACAGCATCTTGCTCTGATATATTTGTTTTTGGAAACACTTTGATCATTCCAAGAGGTCCAACCCAAATATCCCAAAAATCCCTCCCTAAATGAGAGACTTCCAGTATTCCTCAGTAGCAGAAGGAAAAGAAGGGAATTATTATTATTATTATTATTATTATTATTATTATTATTATTATTATTATTATTATTATTATTATTAGAAGAAGAAGAAGAAGAAGAAGGAGAAGAAGAAGAAGAAGAAGGAGAAGATGGGACCTCAGGGCTTCCTGAGCAGGTTTTCCCCAGGATCCATTTGGGATTTCTGGGGATAGAACCCAGCTGGTTCTGTGCTGTGTCTCCAGGAGAGTTCAGGTAGCTCTCCACAGCATTTTTCCATGAAAATAAAGGGATTTTGGTGGCCCTGCCCCACCATCTGTGCAGAATTCCTCCACAGAGCGAGACCTCCCAAGCGATGAACCATCACATCCCAGCAAAGCAACCCCATGGCATGGAAAAGCCCATTTTGTACTTCTGTAAATGGATTTTTTACAAAGTCTCTGTGCAGCAAAACCAGGAAATTTGCTGTAAGCTGATGGAGAATGAAGCAATGTTTAATTAAAGATTTGTAAGCATCTTTCATTATTGTGGAGAAAAAATTCCATTAAGGCCTGGATCCCGTCCCTTCACACTTCATTATGGAACCAGCACCTGCCACTAATTGGTTTTTCCACCCTTCCCTCCTTTGCTTCCAGAACATTTTGGTTACAGTAGGTTCTAATTCCTTACAGCAAACATTGATCAGCAGGAGAGCGGGTTGGAAGGTTCCAGAAGGGGAATTTTACAGGGGAAGGATGGCTTGGATGATCTCAGGGCAGTTCTGAAACTCCTGCTTGGACACTTGGCATTCCCAGCAATATCCTATAGGGATAAAGGGCTGATCCTGACACAGGGGACAGACCTGGCATTGCCAGGAATGTCCCACAGGGATGAAGGGCTGATCCTGACATGGAGAGCAGCCCTGATATTCCCAGAAATATCCCACAGGGATAAAGGGCTGATCCTGATAGGAAGGACAGCCCTGATATTCCCAGGAATATCCCACAGGGATAAAGGGCTGATCCTGATAGGAAGGACAGCCCTGATATTCCCAGAAATATCCCACAGGGATAAAGGGCTGATCCTGATAGGGAGGACAGCCCTGATATTCCCAGGAATGTCCTACAGGGATGAAGGGCTGATCCTGACACAGGGGACAGCCCTGACATTGCCAGGAATGTCCCACTGGGATAAAGGGCTGGTCCTGATAGGGAGGACAGCCCTGATATTCCCAGAAATATCCCACAGGGATAAAGGGCTGATCCTGATAGGAAGGACAGCCCTGATATTCCCAGGAATGTCCTACAGGGATAAAGGGCTGATCCTGACACAGGGGACAGCCCTGACATTGCCAGGAATGTCCTACAAGGATAAGGGGCTGATCCTGAGGGAAAAGCAAGGATGGAGAGGATCCACAGGCATCAGTGACTCCTGATCCAGGTACTGGGTACCACAGGAATTTCTGGGGCCAGAACCATTTATTTTGCAGAATTTGTTTTTCCCAGTTCCAGGCTCCAAGCTGCCCCATTCCCGTGCTGTGAAGAAGGAACAGGAGCCCCTTCTCCTCCCAGTCCAGCCCTGATTCCAAGGAACATCCCTGGAGCCCCCATCTCCATCTCTCCCCAGCAGCTCAGCATCCCCAGAGCCGGGCACACGCCCCAGCTTTGCCCTGGCACCCCAGCAGGACGTGGATTACCTTGGGAAGCTCCTCAATCTGGTTGGCATCGAGGTAGAGCTCCTCCAGGGTCCTCTCGAAGTTGAAGACCTCCTTTGGCACCTGCTGCAGGCCGCAGTGGGAATAGTCTAGCACGGAGACGATCTCCTCCTCGCCGCGGAAACACCGGCACGGCACCAGGCGCCCGATCAGCTTCCTTTTGCTGGTCATCTCCAAGCAGCATACTGCAGGGAAAAAGGGAGGAAAATGGGGATTTCAGCAGCCTTTTGGGGGAATGTTCTTGGGAGTTATGCTTGGATTGCAGCTCATGAAAAGCAGTTTTGCCCAGGGATGTCCAGAGTGCACACTGTGTGGTGTCTGTGGCACCTTGCTGGAATGGAAGGTGGGATTTGGAGTGCAAGGAGAAAACCTGGACCCTGCAGCTGTTCCCTGCTCTGGGATGGATGGGAACACACCTAGGCCAGCCACAAGCCCGGCTGTAATGGGAAAATGGGAAGGCACAGGATCCAAACCCACCCATGGAAGCACAGAGCCAAGGCCGGTCCCTGGCCCAGAGCTGGCAGGGATGTACCTGGGTGTGATTCCTGTGGGAAATGGGAATTATCCCTGGATCCCCCACACCAGCAGAGCTCCCCATGCTGCTCCCACAGTTTCCTGCAGCAGCTGAGGAAAGCAGGGATGGAACCCTTGGCTACAGAGTGATCCCAAACCATTCCTCTCCTCCCGTGCCACCAGGCTCTGCTGGAAGCTCCAAGAGGGGATTTAGCAAAACCCATTCCTTTTCCTGCACTAAAATACACATCCAGGAAGTTTTGCCAAACTTCTCCCACCCTCAGTCCCAGTGGTGCAGCCCCAGTATGTGTGTGCACCTCTAACTCAGTGAGTAACTTTACACAGTGCCCTACTCCTTGTGGAACAAAACCACTTCAGGATGGGGGAACGCTCCAAAAGCAGACTTGGAACACATCAAGCAGTCCCTAAATCCATCCTGGACGCCTTTAGGAGTTACTTAAACATTCTGGATAAACCAGGCTGTCCTGAAACCCATTTACCACAAAGGCAAGGAGGGCTCAACCTTCAACTCCCATTTTCCATACCACTCCCAAGGATTAGATTTAGGAAAACAATGCACTGAATTAGTCCAAATAAAGCAAAATAAGGTTTTTGTAGCAAGCACCAGTATGGAATGGAAGGACCTGGGCTATGATTGAAAGGAGCAGAATTTCACGCCCTGTGGGCTCGTGGTAATTAAACTTTTTATTAATTTCAGCATTATTAATTCCTACCCTGGACTAATTCCAGCTCTGGTAATTACACTTTCCTTCCCTGCATTTTGCTCTCTGCTGACGTTCAGAGATCCTTTCCTCCATGCTGGTGGTTGCTGATGGAAAAGGCTCAGGGACACAGCAGCTTCATCCATCCCTTAATCCCTGCAGGGGATTCCTCATCCCTCTCCCACTCCCCCTGGAAGCACCAGAGCTTGGTGCTTCTCCCCATTTCAGAACTGAAATTCCCCACAGCCGAGTCCTGGGGTCACTGCTCCACATCATACATTACACAGGAAAATCAGAGCCTCCAAAAGAGCTCCAAAATCAGATTATTTCTTGAAGAAAGACAGATAAATGAGAAAAGCAGCATAAAATAACCTGCTCCTTTTCAGCTCCAGCAAGCAGCTCATTATCAGCTCCTGCAGTTTATTGTCTTATAAAGAAACTCCTTCAGCTGAGGAAAAGAGGAGCTTTATGGAAATCAATTACAATAACTTACAATCCCTCCTCAATTCACGGACCTTTTGTGCAGGAAAACACTAATCCCTGTTTGTCAGGAGCCACAGGAGAAGACATTTCCCTCACCTGCTGGAAAGACAGAGAAAACTGCTGCAGGCTCACCCAGCTGATTTAAAGATGGGATGAAACGGTTCGACAGAATCCAACACTCCAAATGCCTTGGGATGGGATTCCTGGCTGGGATGGGGTTCCCAGAGCAGCTGTGGGTGCCCCTGGATCCCTAAATTGTGCCAGGAGCAGCCTGGGGCAGTGGAAGGTGTCCTTGCCACGGCAGGGGTGGGATGGAATGGGATTTAAGATCCCTTCCAGCCCCAATTCTGCAATTCTGGGCTCTCCTGAAGAGTCCAGCAGTGGGTGCAGGACAGGGGTGGTGGAAGTGCTGCTACAAAAAGCTCCAGAAGCGGCCTCTGAGTGATTGGCAGGAGAAATCAATTTCTAATTTGCTGGTTTGCAGGATGCATTAATGATGGATTTAATTTTTCTCCCAAACAAGTTTTCCACAGAACACTTCACAGAAGGGCTGGCGTCTCAGGGAGTTGTTGCAGTGCCACAAGCAGAGCCAAAATTCAATAAATACCCAGAATAACCAGAGCCAAAGGCAGCAGCCTGAGCTGTCTGACCAAACATCAAACCCCTCCTACCCTTCTAATTTCATTCAGAAAACTCCAAGAAACCCCAGTTGCAGGGACCTGGCAGAGCTAGAAAGTTACTAAAGAGAAATGCTGAAAACAGAGAACTTGGGAGTGTGGATGGGAGCGTGGCAGGGCTGGAATGAGCAGTAAAACATCCGTCAGAGGGTTCAAAAAATAGGGATTATTTCCAGAGCAGCAGGGAATTCTCCTCAGTGCCTCCTTTGTCACACATCTCACACAGGGATGGTTTTCCTGCTCCTGTTTTCCTTCTCTTTTAGCAGCACAATCAACACCATTAATATGGAATTACTTCCCAGCGTCCCATCTAAATCTCCAACAAAGAATCCAATCTGAACCTCCTGTTCTCTAAAGCACATTCCCATTTTCTCCAAATCCCATAAAGGACTTGTTTGGAAAGCAGGAGCCCTTTCTGGAGCATTCACCAGGACTCCTGGGGGGTTCCAGGGCAGCTTCTCCCTCCTCTGACCCAAGGAAGGCACTGGGAATTGCCCAGTTTGTCCCAATACCCCAGAATTTACCTTTTCTGTGCCAAAAGAGATTTGATAACAGGGACTACACACGAGAAATGCAACAAAGCTGAGCTTAAGGTTGGAATTAAAAAAGAAAACAACCCTCAAATTTCCCCTCATCCCAAAGCCTTTTCCCCATGGATATTCTCCTGGCACTGGCCAGACATCCACTTGTGTTTCCTTTCTTCCCTTTAATGAATTCTGCGGGCTGCCTGGCTGATTTCCACAGTGTCCAGTTGCAGTCTGGGTCACTGCAATAATTAGGGAACTTCAAAGCTCTCGGAGCCCTCTTCATTTCCAGCACCACATCTCAATTAGAAGCACAGCCCTGCTCATAATTCAGAGCCTTGCAGGAACGGAGGAAGGTTCTCTCTGCATTTACAACCACGTGGAACCTCTCCACAGCTCTGCCACCTCCTCACCCACATTTTGGATTTTAAATTCGCTGCTCACCTTTCTGTGAGCTGCAGCTTTGTGGGCACCAGCTTTGCACGAACGCTGGGAGTTTTCAGCGCTTGGTTTCCTTGCTCTGGCAGTTGTGTAACTCTCACTACCCCTACCCCATATTCCTCATCCCAAACTTTTGTCTGCAGCTGTAATCCCGTGCTTGTGACATGGGAATTGTGCTTATGTAAGCTCTGACATCAGCCCTTACTGCGGTTTTGCATTCCCCCCCATTTTCCCATTCAGAAAAGGCCTCTGATGAGGTGGAAGCTGCTTATTCTCTGCCTGAAGAGCAGCGTTGCTCTTGCTGAAAAATCTGCTTGATTCCTTCCAAGGGGAGGGAGCATTCCCAGCCTGGATGCTGCCCCTCTTTATATTAAAATATTTAAACTTCATATTCTGAAATAAAATTTGTGCTCAGAGGCTTAGAAGTTGGGCAGTGAGTAAAACCTCAATTATCACAGACATAACACATTTAAATAAACATGCATTTACACATATATGATTCCATCAATCTACCTTTGGCAAAGCGAGCTGCCTCCAATATTTGACACCTGCTATTTATGAATTGATGCCTTGATTAAAATGCGTATGCTCATGCAGGTATGGAATTTGATATAAAATCTGCTACAATAACAAAGCCTGTTCACTATGATTTACTCTAGTTGCCCCCAGCCCTGTCCCTGGAGCTGCTGGGGAGAGCCCAGGGTGAGCAGAGGGATGGAGCAAGGGGGACAGGACCCAGGGAAAGGCAGAGGGCAGGGATGGATGGGGTTTTGGGAAGGAATTCCTGTTTAGGAGGGTGGCACAGATGCCCAGAGCAGCTGTGGCTGCCTCTGGATCTCTGGAAATGCCCAAGGCCAGGCTGGATAAGGCTCAGAGCAGCCTGGGACAGTGGGAGGTGTCCCTGCCCATAGCAGGGGGATGGAATCTCTGATGTTCCAAAAAAACATCGGAGGGGATCAGTCCCAGGTTGGGCTCAGGGACCTTGGAAAGCTTTCCCAGCCTCAGGAATCCTGGGATTCTCCATGGGAAGTCTCTCCATTTCATCCAAATTCTGGTTTTCCACACCCTTTTTAGAAGCAAAGAAGCATTTTGTCCCAAACTTCCCCCCTGAGTCAGGTGAGGGAGGCGGGATTGTCCCTGTTCTGCTCCTAATTGGAAATGCAAAATTAGGGATTTATTCTGGCTGTAGAAGCCATTGGTAATAATCTTCATTAACCTTCCTGAAAGATTAAGGAACTCTGGCTCTAAAGTCACAATAACAGAATTATTAGGGAGCTTCCAAAGGGGAATTGGTCTTATCAAAGAGAGGGGTGTGCAATACTATCTGAATTGTTTTCCTGCACAGAAATTCCCAGATAAGCAGCATATCTCCCCCAGAAATGCCATTTAATGCTGGTAATTGAATTCTCTTCATTATGCCCCCATTACAATGGTCTGAATTCAGGTTCACATTCAGATTTGGCTAATCCTAAAATAAAATAACCAAGCATGAAAAATCAGATTTCAGCTTTTGTCTCTGGGGAATATTAATGAGGGGAAGTGTCCCTGGCTTTGCTGCAAGTCCTGGGAGGTCCCTGGAGACCTGACCACCTTGAGGTCTGGGAAAGGTGTGGGAAAAGGGTAAAGGAAAACTGAAGAATTATTTTGACCAAGTATCAGTTTTGAATGCCCAGACCTTACACCTTTGGGATATAAAGGCAAATCTTTATCTTTTCTGATAAGATATTAATTGATTCCAAAGATTACTATTGGCCTTGACTCAAAATTCCCAATTTCCTTCCTTGAAATTCCTTCCTGAAGGAGATTTTCTGAGCAAATGGTTTTGGATAATCCTAGATGATGATAACTCCAATTGCAAAGGCATTTTAGTGACAGCAAAGGCACTTGTTTGGATTGTTTTGATTATCAACAATCTGTGTCCTGTTCTCCCTACAGACAATTCTTGCACACCTCAAGGAAAAGCCCAGATTCTTTTTATAGGAGTGACAGAATTCCAGTAATTTGTTGCACATTAGCGGCACATGTTGAAAATTAATCATTATGCCGTTAATTGCTAGAAATTCCAATCACTCTGACAGCTCACCCTGCAGACATTTCAGCAGGAGAGAATCCCAATAAACAGGAGACATTTCTTGGGGAAGTGTGCTGTCTGGAAATCAGGGAATTTACATTTCTGCTTGCATCTTTGATGTGTCACAGCTTTTATGTGAAGTAATCCTTCCGTTTAAGAGATGATGTGCTGTGAAATTTGGGATGAAATGGGCTTTATTTGCTGCTTTGTGGAGCAGTGGCTGGAAGTGCTCTCCAAAGGAACAGCAGAGAGAACATCGTTTACCTGCTGAAGGCAGCACGGAAACAAATTGGGATTTAAGTAGGAACAACAAAACTTCTGCTTTCTTCCTCACAGGCTCCTACAGAATCCCCAATCACTTCCCAGTGGTTTCCATCACAATCCAGCTGCATTATTCCTGACACAGGAATCAGCTTGGCAGGACTGCAGCAGGAAAGGGGGGCGTTCTGCTGAGCTGGCAGTGCCAGGGAGGGCAGTGGGAGCCACAAACTGCAGCCAGGACGGGCAGTTTGGGCTAAAAGTGGCAGCTCTGGCTCCCAGTGAGAGCTGACCTGTCACAGACATCTTTTATGGAAAATCCTTTCCTTAGGATTGTTCCTCCTGAGAAGCTGGGAGGCCTCAGGAACAAAATGCAAACAATGGTTATCTGCTGCTGTGGGATGCAACAGGTGCATCTGGGATTGGTCTCATGGGGTTGTTTCTGATTAATGGCCAATCACAGTCAGCTGGCTCGGACAGAGAGCCGAGACACAAACCTTTGTTATCATTCTTTGCTATTCTATTCTTAGCTTAGCCAGCCTTCTGATGAAATCCTTTCTTCTATTCTTTTAGTATAGTTTTAATGTAATATATATCATAAAATAATCAATCAGCCTTCTGAACCATGGAGTCAGATCCTCGTCTCTTCCCTCTTCCTCAGACCCCTGTGAACACGGTCACACTGACCCTATGGCACAGATGTGGAATCACATAATCCTGCAATTTTTCCTCTTTTTCTCCAGGCTGAGCCCCTGCCCAGCTCCCTCAGGGATTCTCCAGCCCCTTCCCAGCTCCCTCAGCCTCTCCTGCTCTCCAGACCCTTCCCCAGCTCCGTTCCCTGCCCTGGACACACTCCAGCCCATCATCCCTCTTGTCCTGAGGGATGAGGGACCTTTCCCTGCCTTTCTCCCATGGGATGGGACATTCCCACTGGAGCAGGTGTTCCTGAAGCTCCAAACTGGAGATTAAGCTCATTTCTGTGTTTCCCAAACCTCTGGGAGGCACACAGCAAACTGCCTGGAAAATGCGTGGTTCCCTCAGCGTGGGAAATGTTCCCATCCAGTCACAGAACCTTTTCTTTTCTGAACAAAACAGGGAGTTTTGAACCATTGAAAATTCCAGTTCTGATCCCATGCCCGCTTTTCTGCCAACCCCCACCACTCCAACTGCTCCTTGAGAGTTTCTATCCCACAAGGTGCCCATTCTCGTGGATATTCCCATTATTTCCCAGCTTTCATTTACCTTCTTGAACGTCCTCTGGTCTTCATTATTTCCCAGCAATAACTTCTCACCCGGGCCATCCTCTCCTTCCTTCCCCATCCCAATGCTCCTGGATTCCCTCCCTCCACACATCCCCTTCCCACTCCAAGCACAGGCCCCATTCCCAGAGCCCTCCTCTGGCTCACACCCTCTTCCCTGAGCTCCCCAAACTCTCTGCAGCTGGGTTTAATGTTCTGCACTTCCAGCATTATTTCTTGCCTTTCTGTCCTATGGAATTATCCTTTCTTTACTATGGAATTACCCTCTCTTCTAGGAGTTCCTACAGAAACATTCCACTGACCTGCACAAACACAGATTTAGTTCTTCCCCTCGTTCATTCCCAGCTAAAAACTTTTCCCTGCTCACTCTGCTCTTTGTATTCTGGCAAAAAGCACAAAACTTTTTGCTGTCCACCTTTCCTCTTTGTCCTCTGTCCATCCCTTTCCTGTCTGTGGGTGCAGTGCTGGAAAATGCTTCCATGGCTGCTCATAAATGGGATTCTGGGAATGCCAAAGCCTGTACAGGGAATGTCAGCACCAGGGAAATCTCAAAGGCACAATTCCCACAAGCAGTCATGAAAATTGGTTGCTCAAATACGAGAAAATGATTTTACATTAGACCTGACATTTGTCTCCATAAACATCTCATTATCCAGGAACTCTTGAGCCTGTCTCCTCTGTATTTCAGTGCAGGGACCCTAAATCCCACCCAGTGCCACCCCTGCCATGGCAGGGACACCTCCCACTGTCCCAGGGTGCTCCAAGCCCCATCCAGCCTGGCCTGGGACACTGCCAACGTGTCCACAAAGCCACAGGTTGCCCAGAGAATGTTCACTCATAAAATGCCTCACTGGCACATGGTTCCTTGAAACTGGATTTCCCTTCCCTGAGGAAAGCTGTGCCTGGCACATCCTCACTTCCTTCCCATACCCCAGGTTTTGCCTCCTGCTCTTTTGGGGTTTAAACAAGTTTTGTCAGGGCCAGGTCCCCCATCAAAGGGAGATGAATTTGGAATTCCGAACTCAGCACAGCCTCTCTGGCTGAAGTTAAATCCTCTCCGTGCCTGGCTCTGGGAACGGGAGGCTCCCAACCCTTGCCATGGTGTTGTCAGAGTCACCCCCAGAGCAGCTGCCCTTGTAGAGGAAAATGGGAGATCCTGGGGCAGCTCCAGGACAATTCTTCCCTTTTCCAAGGAAATGATTGTGCCAGAAAGCCTTGGTTTCATAGATCTGAGAAAACAAAGCCCTATAGCCCTACCAGAGTTCTCTCTGCTTCAAATCTCCTCAGGAACAATAAACAAGACCTGTGCAGGGCCAGGAGCTGGACTTGGATGATCCTTGTGGGTCCCTTCCCACTCAGGAGATTGATTCCATGATTTTACTGTGTGACACAAACCCACAAAGTAAAAATAAAGAATAAAATAATGAGCAGTTTGTGGCTGCAAACTCCTCCTCCAAATCCAGCTAACAGCTCGGGCCGGTCGCTCTGCAAACACTGCGCACAGACTTGTGTGATGTGTGAAATATTTCCAATATTTCAGCTGGAACACCTCCAGAGTCAGGGGTTTAAGGAGCAGGAATGTGCAAGGATATCATGGAAAACAAGGACATCTGCTTGGATGGTTGGAGAATGGCAGGAGATTCTCAGTGAGGTTGGGAAAGCCCTCCGGGATCATTGAGTCCAAGCTGTGCCCCATCCCCAGCTCGTCACCGAGTGCCACCTCCAGAGCTGGCCACTCCAGCCTTTCCACGAGGAAATCCATCAGCAGAGGGCTCTAGAACTACATTCTCCCAAGTATCCTGCTCCATGATTAATCTGTCCCAGTTTTTTTTTTTTTTTAGGCAATTAACATGCTGTTCTTCTGGTACAAATGTTCTGTAAAAAACTCTCACAGCTGAGCTGTCAAACACTGAAATTCAGTGCTTTGGAATGTCAGGTTTTTAACAAAGTCCCAGAGTTTGGAAAGTATAATCAGAACTTTAATGCCCAATTATGCAATCTTAGCAATGACTTTCTCAAGAGAATTTTATCGCTCGCGCTGTAAACCGGGCTCAGCCACCAGAACTGCACCAAATTGTTCCACTCTGGGAACAGGAGGGCTGCACTCCTAAGGGAAGGGAACAGCAGGCCTTTGGGAATTGCAGCTGTGGACTGAACAGCTCTGCAAGACTTTGGCACATCCTTTCCATTCAGCCACAGTGATATGCTTTGGGGTTTTTTCCACTATTTCCCCTGTTTATCCTAAGCACCCCGACTAAACAGGAGGATTTTCCTTGTCTCAGCTGATTTAGCTTAGGCTGAGATTCCTCCCCAGAGCAATCCCGACAAGTGCTGGATGTCCAGAGCCACAGCCTGGAGCCAGATTAAAAAAACATGGACAAAACCCTTGGATAAATTTACCATCCACCCACCTGCTGGATTCAGCCTTAGCTGGGTGCAGGCACTGAGAGCCTCTGGGCTTTTGCTTTTTGGCAGCAGCTTATAAATAACCACCAAATTTCCATTTACAACCCGCTCTGGTGACTCCAGAGAAGGAGTTCAAGCCTGGCCCAAAGGCATGGAGCTGTAATCCAGAGGGAAGGGAAATAGGGAATTTCCCATCCTGCGCTGAATGAGGATTTTTTGGACATTTTCTGAGGCAGGTACCAAATATTAAATTGTTTGGACAACTACAAACCAAAGAAAAGCCACCAATCATCCATATAAATCTGGAGGATTCTGCCCAGGTCTGTCTGGAATTACAGCCACAGCACTCCCAGCAACACTTGGAATGTTGTTACAATATCCTCCAAATTCCAGTTTACAAACCTCAAGTTAATTCTGACAGGAATTGCCAATATTAGAATTTCACCCATTCCAGAGCAAAGCCCTCAAACAGGTGCCTTTCATTTATATTTAACTCATTTTTTTGAACGGCACCAATGGAATATTTCTCAGATCTTTCCCCAGAACCAAAGTGAGCAATCCCTGTTTGTCATTCCCACAATGCAAGCAGAGGAACTGAGGCTTTTCCTGAAGCTTTTCTAAATTCATTGGACAGCTGAAGATTCCATCAGTTTATTTCCATTTAAATCATCCCAGCCACCTTTCTACTGATAATGATGGAAAACAAAAATGTGGATCAATGTCCCCACAGCAGCACAAGGTCCCCAGTTCCTCCTCCAGTACCCCTTGGCATCTGATAATTTTCTCTGGCCATTGCCAAAACACTTTATTTATTCTTAGATTATATTATCAATATTTTTATTCTATTTTATTCTCATTTCTATTTAAATATTTCTAAAAGATTGGTAGTTTCTCAGTTTTGAGACACTCTGTCACTTTTCAGTCCATGTGGATTCTCTTTGGGAGACCTGGAGGAGGCAGTGGAAAGAGCTCCTGTGGGGATGGGGATGTCACCTCCAAAAACCAATAAAACTAACCCCAAATACACTGAATTATATCCATTAAAGTCCTCAGAGCTGGGTGACTCCCAGACAACCCTGAATTTACTGATTTACTACAGGTACTGAGCTCTTGCAACTCAGAGAGGATTCTGTTAATATTTAATTAAACACATCCTTTCCCTGAGTTCTCCAGTGGCAAAATAAAAATTCAATCCCTCCAGGGCCTTAAAAAGACAAGCTATCAGGACTTAATTTAGGAGAAAGAAAAGGATTTTCCTAAAACTAGAATTGTTTTACAGCCATGCATTGAGTGGGGGGTCAGGATCCATGAGAGGAATGTGGCTGTTCCATCCCAGGCCAGGCTGGACATTGTGGCTTGGAGCAGCCTGGGACAGTGGAAAGTGTTCCTGCCACGGAATGGGATGGGATTTAAGATCCCAAAGCATTGCAGGATTTTGGGATTGAGCTGTAAGTGCTGCAGGGATTTCAATCCCCACAGTTCCCACCTCCCAGCCTTCGACAGTTTTCCAGTGTTGTCACTCAAGGGAGGCACTTGCAAAAAACTCTCCTGCAGGAACCACTGCAAAAAGCAAGGAAAAAGTATCCAGAAGCTCCTCTCAGCTTCCCAGGCTCAGCTGGGTGGTGAGATTCACTGGTTTAAAGGCAGGAAACTGCAAACTGGGAAAGAAAATCAAAAAGGAATCTCACTGTGCTCAGTGTCAGCTGCATACGGAAAAAAATACAGGGATCAGAAAAAGAGGGAGAATAAGATCAGGGCTGTGGCCGCTGTTTGGAGTGAAAGTAAAGAGAATTTGGGGTGGGACATCAGAGAATCCAAAAAGGAATGGAAAATCAGCAGCAGTCAAGATGATCACGGAGAAGATGTGGGAGCAGAGAGAGGTGGGGTAGGGCTGGGAAAACAGCTGAGGAGGGAGCAATCAGTGCATACAGCCAGAACACACTGGGAATGCAGCACAGGGATTCAGGGACAGCTCCTCTGTCTCTGCACGCAGCAGTGACCCCAGAGCTTCCCATCCCCAGGCAGAGGTGACCCCAGCTCCCTCGGATCCCCCTGGACCAGGACTGCCCCAAGCCCAGCCCTGCCAGCGCCGCTGAACGGCATCAGGAGCTGCGCGTGAACATCTGAACCTCAGCCCCAACCAGGGAAAAACATTTGGAACAGCTTGGAGTGGATCCCAATCCTCCCTCCCACCCAGGCAAACAGATGGCATCAGGAAGATGAACAACAGCCCAACGCTCGGCGCGCGGCTGCTCCCAGGGAACGAAGCAGGGAGCAGCAGGGCACGCCAAGGGGCTGCTCTGGGGCTCCAGCACGGCTCCCTCACCCCTCACCTGAGCTCTCCCAGCCCAGCTCCAGGCCTCCTGCTCCTGCCTGCTCCTCCTGCAATGTTCTTGGGGGCCTCCACCTCTTTGGAGCCCCACGCTATCAATAACTGGATTCATCCGGAGGATTTTTATTTCTTCCTCTTTTTCCTCTGCCAGAGGGCTCAGTTATAGGGGTGGGCTGCATGGAATGGAGACAAGTCCAGCAGAATGTGGAAATTCAGAGGGAGCGCTAAAAGCTCTCACAAAGTCACCACAACCAGAACCTTGTAGGATCTTCCCTCAACCTCGCAGGATTTTCCTCTCAAGGCTGTGTAAGGTATGGGCAAAGCAAGTGCTCTAAAATCCCATTATTTCAATGATAATTATGGGGGTTTAACCCTAAGGAAAAAGGGAAAATAGCAGTAAAGAGAGGAAGGAAATGGCTTCTCTGTCAGCAAAGTGTTGTCACCCCATTTGAGAGGGTGGCAGAGAGGACAGATCTCGATCAGGAGGGCACAGGAAAAAGCCAAGGGAAGCTAAAAGGAAGCACAAGAATTTCCACAGAGGGCTGCAAGAGGACTAGGAAGCTCTGGGAATTCTGACTAAACATCAGGAAAAACCCCTCATTTTCCAGTGGCTGATGGCAGAGTGTGAGGAAGCTGAGACCCTCTGCAGGAGGAGCACCAAAGGCTGGCTTTGAACTGAGCTGGAGCCCAGCCCGTGCTGCTCCTCACCTTCCCCGAGGATCTGGGCCAGCCACAGCTTCCCTTCTCCAGGTTCTGCCCACTGGAAATAGATTTAAGGCAGGGCAGGGTTCACGTTGAGCTCTCCTTTCCATCCCTTCATCACAGCAAGTTTCCCTGGAGTAAAAACATTCCCCTTTCCCAAAAGGTGCAAAAATATCCCCATTCTTCTGCTCAGCACAAATGGAACAGAAAGACAGCAGCAACCATAGTTACAGAGTCTTTTAGAATACTGTATCTATAAAAAGAGATAAAAACTGTATTTTAACCAGCTTGTTCCCTGCTCAGAAACCTGACAACTTCCAGCCTTGAATGCCTGCTTGGTTTAAACCCCATTTTTAATATTTATTTACAGCACATTCTGGAGCTCTCACTCTCCAAATTCAAGTTTGAAACAAAGAAAGGAAAAAATAAATTACAGCTCTGTGCACATTTTACATTTGTTGCCTTCCTAGCTGTGAAAGTCAGTGCTGTTGTTATGAAATTTAATCCCATTACTCACTAAATTGGTGGTTCAGAGGCTTACAGGTTTCATCCTGCTCAACCAGCAGGTGAATTATTTTAAGGAAATACTTTGGGATTCCAACTGTTGGTTATTGACAGCTGCCAGAACCAGGCTGGAAGTGCTTTTGCTTGAAAACTTTTTAAATCAGAGAAATCTTCTGAAAAGGGGGAATGTGTTTGGTAGAATGCTGATCTCACACAGTCAGAAAAAATTAATTCAATAAAATTCAAATAAAATTCAAAATAAGACAGAATGTTTCACTTAAATTATTTTTGATCCAAATCATTTCCAGCACACATTTCTCCTGGTTTAATACTCTCCAATTGTGGATTAGTGCCATATTCAGGCAGAGACCAACAATAAAATTCCACAGGTCCTTTCCCTCGATCATCTCCTGGCACAGCACAGCCCAAGGGGCTGGTAGGGATGAGATATCCCAGGCACACCCTGCTGGGTTTATTCCCAGCAGAAAGAACGTTCAGCAGCTCCCTCTTGACCCCTCAGCTCTTTGGGAGGTGTGAACAGAAACTCCTGAATTATTTACTGGACAAGCTGGCAGCTTGCTGGGAATACAGAGGAGAGGAAAGGCTTTGGGAAGAGACAACAGGAGAGCCATGGCACAGCCACTGCAGGAATTTACCTGTTACCCTGTGCCAGCTCTGTGTCTGTGAGGATGGGGGGAAATGTTCCAGGGGGAGTGGGGCAGAGTGGGGATGGAATCCCAGCCCACTTCCTTACCCACAGCGATTCAAGCCGTGTTTATCCCCATGGAAGGAATCCCTGTGCCTGCCAAAGGAACCCAACAGCTCCCCATGAACCAGGGAATGCTTTGGGATGGACAGGATCCTCAGCTCATCCCTGTCAGGGGCAGGGACACCTTCCACCATCCCAGGGTCTCCAAACCCCGTCCAGCCCGGCCTTCAGCACCCCTCAGCTCCGCAGAGCAGAGCTGGGATGGAATTCAATCCATGGAAGCTCTCGGTGCTGGAATTAGAGCTGCCAGTGCTGACCCAGGACTATTAAATTTTAATTTCTGGGGAGTTGCACTGAGTCAAAACTACAAATAAACACTCGGTGAGAGAGAGAGGAGCTGAAGTCTGGCAATGCCTGAGATGAGATGGGAGCTGCTGAGGCAGGGCTGCGAGGTGTGTGAGCATCCACTTGGAACAGACGGAATTCTGAGGGGAGGATTTCACTTTGTCACTTCCCATGAGAGCAAAAAAGCGATTATTTAGATGACAAAGAACCTGTCTTCTGGATTTAGAAGATGATTATAGGAGATGTCAGTCTGCCAGAGAAAGAAGTTCCTCCTGGTTTAGAACAAGTTTTTTTTCATGACATTTTCCTTAGTTAATTCTTTGCTTTTAGGGAATTTTTCTTAAGAGGAGCCATCAGTTTAGAGACAAAGCCAAAACCTGGGAGCTCTGCAAGGGCTGCTGTGAGGCACAAAAATGTCCTTAAGGCCAGCTCAGGCAGGGTTTGGAATGGAAGGAGTCCCTGCCCACAGCAGGGGTGGAGCTGGATGGGCTCTAAAATCCCTTCCATCACAAGATTCCACAATTCCCCCTGTGTTTTCACAAAGGCCACCAAGTATTTTTCCTGGTTTATGCCCATGGGCAGCAGCCCAACTGTATCCCACAGATTCCTTGCCTTGGCACACCAAGTTACTCCAACGCTTTTCAAGGGATGTTGATGCACCTATAAAATAGCCAGGTCTGGCTTTTAATCCTAGAAACACCATGGCAGCCTGGCACAACCCAGGATTCATGAGATCGGGATTTTAACAGAGATCGGGGGGAGGCAAACAGAATATTTCCTCCTTCTCCTCCAGAGCTGAAATATTCCAGCACAAAATCCAAACCAGCCCAACTCCCCCTTGGAGTGCAGATTTTGCCCTTTCCAAATGGGAATGTCAGGCTCTGCTGTGACTAAAGATGAGTCACCCCCAAAATCCCAGCTCTGAGCACTCCAATGAAATCAGGGCTGGAGTCTGGCATGGAAACATCTTCTTGCAGCAGTACACAAACACATCCTCCTAAAAGTTCATGTCCATATCAACGTGGTGCAGCCAAGCACCAGCATTCTAAATCATCCCCCGCTCAGATTTAGCTGGGTTTAATTGATTTGCTGTCCTAATTTGTACAATTGGTAGCTCCCAGCTTTTCCATGTGCTTACCTAGGCCTTGTGGGGCTGGGCCCAGTTCCAGGCTTCCAGCAGGACACAGGCCTGGGATGAGCCCAGAGTGAGGGCCTGCACTGGCACAGCACGGATGGAATTCCACCTGAATCCAGGAAAACACTCCTTTGGTGTGCCTCTAACAAATCCCTGGCACGGGTTATCCCATGGGGGCTCCAACCATGGAGAAACCCACACCCTGCTGGACACGGGCCTGGCCAACCTGCTCCAGGTGACCCCTGGTGATCACAGGGACCAACCTCAACTGCTTGGAAGTTCTACACTTTCATTGTCTTTAAAACCTGTTGTAGGTCAATTTTCCACATGTTCTATGTGACTTTCCAACACATGTTCCATGTGAATTTCCCACACGTTCCATGTGAATTTCTCACATGTTCCATGTGAATTTCCAATGTTTTATGCAAATTTCCCACATGTTCCAAGTGAACAATTTCCTACATGTTCCGTGTGAATTTCCAATGTTTTATGTGAATTTCCCACATGTTCCATGTGAATAATTTCCTGCATAATCCATGTGAATTTCCCACATGTTCCAAGCGAATAATTTCCCACATGTTCCATGTGAATAATTTGCTATATATTCCATTTGAATTTCCAATATTTTATGTGAATTTCTCACACGCTCCATGTGAATATTTTCCACATTCCACGTGAATCAGAAAATATGGAATGTGAATTTCCAATGTTTTATGTGAATTTCCCACACGTTCCATGTGAATTTCCCACATGATTCATGTGAATAATTTCCCACATGCTCCATGTGAATTTCCAATGTTTTATGCAAATTTCCCACAGGTTCCACGTGAGTTTCCAGCCTCAAGGGATGCAGAGTCCCTGCCATCCCTAAAGGCACAGAAGTCACACAAAGCCAGAGGGAAAGGAGAGAAGGATCAGCCCAAAGCCCCCATCCCAGCAGGGTCCAGTTTGGGCCACAGGCAAATGGGCATTCCTAAGGAGGAAAAAAGGGAACTAAAACTTCCCATAATCGACTCTAACCAATATCCCAGCAGTGAAACCTGCTGTACTTTCCATTAAATGGTGATGTGGATGTATCTGTGTTCCCCAAACACTGCACACAAAAACAAGCCCAAATTAAGCACTAATTAGTCCCTCAGATGCCATTAAGTGTTGTGAAAGTCACCACACAGAACATTCCAGTCATCCCTGCTCAAACCCTTTTTGCATTAACGCTTTCAAGGCTTTGGTTGAGGCCGTGAACCCCAGAACTGCTGTTTCCAAGCAGAATTTCAATGTTTTGAGAGCAGTGTCAGAACAATGCCTTTGTCTAGGCCTGGGTTCAGTTGATTTTCTGTTGTTTCAGTTGTAAGGGAGCCCAGCACGACGTGTCTGAGCCTTCCAAGCCATGTAGAAAAATGAAATACTCAGTGAACTAATTAGAGGAGCAGATGTTTTTAACACCCATGTGTGAGACTGCGATAGCATTTTTACACTAATGAAAACAGCTCTTCCTCCCTTTTACTCCCAAGGTATTCCATATTTTCTGATTCAAACTGTCAAGATGTTTCATTAGGACAAAATAGGAGGAATTCAGACCAGAAAAAGATGTAGCAATTTGTGCTGCTTAGAAAGGAAATGAAATAAAGACAATATTTTGATTTTGAGATCAATGCCATCCATATGTCGTGTCAAATAATTTCAGATGTTATTGAGACCTTCTAGTGACAAGTAATGGGCTAATTAGAGCAAAAATCAATCTATTTCACAGAAAAAGAAATTAAACTCAATTCTGACATTTCCCAATGAGAGATCTTAATTTAGGAATTTGCTGTCCAACCTCAAATTTTGACAAGTTTAGGAATTTTTAAAGTACTGTTTGTGCAGTTCTACTCCCTTTCAAACAGATTGGGAGGTGCTGCTCAGGAAGTCCCAAGCCCTGAACATTCTGAGACAGTAAAGATGGGGTTCATTAGGTCACTTCCCTATGCTGGAAATGCTTTTATTCCTGGATTTTGTGCCTATTGATCCAAAGGGAAGGAGCTGAAATTGTGGAGCACTCTCCAGAAACAGGGATGAGCACTTCTAAGCAGCCCTGGCTGCTTTGATCATCTTCATCACCTGCACATGAATTTCTGGGGTGACAAATCCTCCTTGTTCCAGGAGGATTTTCTTTTGTGTCTCCACAATATCAGGAATAAAGGAGCTGGAAGCCAAGGCAGGATCTTCCCTGAGAGGTGCAGCTGTGGAACTGAGCAGAGCAGGGGGTGAGGTTCTCTGCTTCTCCCGCTGCCAGAGGGCAGGGATAGGTGGGATTTTGGGAAGGAATTCTTCCTTGAGAGGGTTTGAGGCCCTGGAATAGAATTCCCAGATTTGCTGTGGCTGTCCCTGGATCCCTGACTGTCCCCAAGGCCAGGCTGTATGAGTTTGGAGCAGCCTGGGACAGTGGGAGGTGTAGGGGAGAGCAACTGGATGGGCTTTAATGTCCCTCCCAACCTAACCCATTCAGTGGTAAAGAAAACAGAAAATCTTGCAAAACAAAGTTCATAAAAGCTTCCAAACCCCGTCAGGTTTTGACTGAGACAACCCTTCCCTGCAAACAGATTTTATCTCCAAGGAAAAGGTTCCTTCCCAGCACCAGGGGCTCTGGAAAGGTTGTTCCCACACCGGTACCTGCTGCTGACTGATCATTTTGTCCCTTCCTAATTGGCTTTGGAACAAACAAACTCATCTGCTCCCTTCCGAAATGACACAATAACAGCCCCAAAACAAACCCCGTGACAGATGCAGATCCTGCTCATTGTTTGCTTGCATTTTAATTAACCGCAATCCAACCTTTTCCAGCAGATTTATAGCCCAATAAACAAGGCAAGAGCTTCCTTTTGGAGATGGGAACCCTTCAATGAAGGGCGAGGTTTCATTAACAATTCCAAGCTGATCCAGGCCACGTGTGACCTCGGGGACCCCGGGATTTCCCTCTCATGGCCAGAGCTGCCTCGGGATAAACGAGCTATTAAATGATAATTGTTGGGTGGTCAGACTCCGCTGTCAAGTGCAAATCTGCAATAATTTGCTGCGGCAGATCTGCTGTGACACAGCCCAGAGTGACATTTGTTCCCCAGTGAATGGGGAAGCCCTGAAAGCACTCGGAATTCAGGCACTGCTCTCAGCTCCCAGGGCTGCGCTGTCAGGGAATTCATCCCCACCATTCCCCACGCTTTCCTCCTTTTTGTTGGCAGTGAAAACCCAGGGAGTGCTGCTGAGCACCCTCCAGGATCACAAAGGCTTCCATGTGCGCTGACTGAACAGCTCTGAATACCAGGACAGGACAATTTATTAGGGGAAAAGTGGAGTGGCCCCCGGGACACCATTCCCAGAGCTCCCATTTCTAGGTAGTGACCCTTGGGATGCACAAAGGGCTTTCATGGAGCGCGTTAAAAAAGGAATAAATTTTAATTAAGTACAGTTAAAAAGGGCCCAATTTAAAGCAAGTAGGTCAGCACCTGCTTTGAAAAGGCTGCTCTGAATTAAGTCACTGCAGCAGTGCTGGAGCTGGGAGCTTTTCATTTGCACTTTCTACCCTGAGCGCAGGCCCAGCCTGAGCAGTTCCCTTGAAAATGCAGGAAGCAAAGGAAAAGAACCTAAAATTGACAAAAAAGAAGGGCTACACTGTGTTGTCAAAAATGGGAGCTTTGTGCTGTTCCCTGAGCCAACCCAGTCGTGCCTTTTAGGAAAGGTTGATAATAATAAATAAGAATTTACTTGACAGCAGGTGAGTTCTGCTGTCTCAACACCATGAACACAACAGGGAACTCTTACAGCAAAGATTTCATAGAATCCCACCCCAGAGTAGCTCTGGTTGGAAGGGACCTTAAGGCCCATCCAGTGCCACCCCTGCCATGGGATTGAGGGGCAGCCACAGCTTCTCTGGGAATTCTATTCCAGCCCCTGCCCACCCTCACAGCCAGGAATTCCCTCTCAATATCCCACCTCTGGCAGTGGGAAGCCATTGCCCCTTGTTCATCTGAGACCAAAGATAAATGCCATTGATTTCCTTTTAGTGCTGATACAGAAGCACAGCAATAAAACCCTGCCACCCCGAAATTTGTCAATGCCACGAATTAGGGTGGAACAAAATGTCAGAGGGAGAGGGGGAAGGAGTCAGTGTGCATCTTTGGAGACGTCCTCCAGTAATTTATTTTTAGGAACTCTCTCTCTACTCTTCACCACAAATTAGTATTAGCTCCAGCACAATGTCAAAGAAATGCCAAGCTCCGGCCTCCATCCCTTCCCTTTGACTGGGAGCAGGTGGGAGAAGCAGCTCAGGGGGCTCAGGACAGAAAATCAGATTTCCTTTGCCTCGGGTCCATGCTGTGGGAGCAGGGCTGGTTCCTGGTGCCCTGACCCAGTTCCCATCCCTGGAGCCAGCTGGGAAATCTGCACAGTGCCACAGCAGATCACAGTGTCCCCAGGAGGTGACAGCCCTGGCAGCTGCTGCCACCTCTGCACCTCCAGTGTCCCCAGATCCCCCGAGATCCCCCAGCACCCAGGGCAAGGGAGGGAGAGGAGAGGAGCAGCCCTGCTGGCCACTGCTGCTCCAACACTTTTCCTCCTGTTCTCTGCAGCTGCTGACAGGGGATGTCCCAAATTTTACACATTAAAACCGAGGGGAGAAACAGGCAGTGCCCCTCAGCTGGAAATAAAACAGGCCAGGAATTTAAAAAAAATCACTGGGCTGGCTTCAGGATGAACAGCAAACCCAAAGCTGGGCTTGGAGAAACAACTCTGATCCCCCCAAATTTCCCAGCCATTGAGTTCTGAAGCGAGGACAATATTTTGCCAAAAATACAACTTGCCATACAAATATTTTCCTCTGAGAGTTTTGGTTCCCAAGTGGGAGGTGTCAAAGTTTTCAATCAGCTCCAGAAAATCCATTTTAACCTTTCTAGGACAGAACACCAAAACCTTGCCTCATGCAAATGTTCTGTATCCTCCATCCAGCATCTGCATCAGAGGGCACTGAAATGCCTCCACTGAGCACTTCTAGGGCAGTTTGGAAGGAATTCTGCAGCCTTTGTTCCAACCCAAAAGAAGGAGAATAAGAAAGAACCCCCAGAATTTCCTTTGGAGCTGAAATTCCAGTTGGCTCAGCTGTAGTTTCCAGGCAACCAAATCTCTCCTCCAAGGAGGATGCTCAGGCTGTGGCTCCTGCTCCTTCCCCAGAGAAAGGCAGAGGGTCCTGCCAGGAGTGGCCACGAGCACAAGAGGAAAAGCAGGGATGTGGGAACCAGACAGTGCCACCCTGAAAATGCAGATGGTTCTGAGAGGAAAAAAGCAGAAATCTCCGCAGGCTGAGCTCGCCCAACGACGGCTCCTGTTCACTTGTTGTCTTGCAGGGCTGAGCCCCAGCTCTTGGCAGCTGCCCGAGGCAGGCAGCACCAGTCACCCAGAGGCACGGGCAGACAGGGCCCGGGACAAGGCCACGTCTCAGAGGAGGCACACAAAAAGCACATGGCAGCAATGGTTTCATTCAGCACGGGAGAAGAAAGCCAGCAGGGAAAGCAGCGCTATCTGAAAGCCCTGTCTGCATTATTCCCCAGAACACTGCGCCTCTGTGCAGCAGCCCCGGGGCAAAAGCGCTCTCAGAAAGGCTTTTAAATAATATTTATAGGGCTGGGGACAATAATATCTGAAAGCATTTGAAAACCAGCCCAGGAGCTCGGGGCTGGGCCCTGCGCGCATTGCGAGCGGTGAGCGCACACATTGTGCTCCTCAGTGCCCCAAAAACGGCTTCCAGAGGAGCTGGGAAATCAGCACTTCACAGGTAAGAAGTGCCCAAAATAAGCTGCCCTCCCAACCCCGGTTTTACTCATTTTTATGAGCACAGTGTGACCCAGGCTTTAATGATCAGCTTGGAGTGAGCCCAGAGCGCTCTGAAAATCGAATTGAACAAGAAATAAAGTCCACCAAGGATACAAAAGATCTGCGCATGACACAGTCCAGAATTCTCCCTCATAAATGTGGGAAGAGGAACAATTTAACTTCAGAGCTATTCACTGCCACATCTCCCTGTTTGCACCGGGTCCCAGAACGTTCAAAACCCCTCTGATAACACCTAAAAACAAAAAGTGATTTTTCCCTTGGTCTTCAGCTGCAAGAACTCCAAACTTCATAAAAAACCCCAACACAAATCAACAACAAAACAAATTATTCAGAACCAAGCCTAGGGAAAAAAAATTCAATCAAATGCTTCATGCAGCCAATTTATAAACAATTAAAAGAGTGTTGATATCCTGGAAATTACTCAGCCTGCTTAATTCTGGGTGTTGCTGCTGCTGTGTCTGTAAAGCAGAGGGGAACAGATGCAGCAGCAGGAATTCAGCCTCACACTGTGACCCCCAGTTCTGGGGGAACAGCAGGGCACTTCCAGCTTTTCCTGAAGTTTTTATGAGGAAAGGGATAAACCAAGCAAACAGCACAATAAATTTGTCCACTAAAGGTGGGATGAATGACTGAGGAGCTCTTGCTGCAGCTAGCAGCTGTATTTAAACATACAATCACGAGTTCTGGCCATTCTTGGCTATAAATACCCCTGAACATGGCCTAAGGAATATTTATTCCCTATTTTTATCCCTCTTACCCAGCACCTTCAGTCAGCACCTCGTTAACCCGTGAGGACTTCACTGATTTCCACTTAAAAACTTCTTAAGGCCACAGTTAGAGGTGAAATCCATCCTCTGGGTATCCCAAATTCCTGTTTGGAGAGCGCCATTGCAATGGCATCCTACGCACTGCTTTTCTCCTCCTCAGAACACCAAACACCTGCAGGCACATCCAGGTGGAATGCCACCCTCCAGGCCTTACATGGAACATGGATTTTGTTGGAAAAAAATATTCCAAAGGGCCACAGGCAAAACATTTCCTTTCCAGAATGGACTTTTTAATTCCTAACCTGGTGATTCCCAAAGCACTCAGGGAGGGTTTCCTGCTGCAGAAGCAGGGATGGAGTGAGCAGCACAGATGGGATTTGCTGGAGAGCACCAGGAATTGCAGCACATCTCCAAATGTGGCAGGGTCCCGTTCTTTCGTAACCAAGCATTCCTTACATAACTCATCACTAATAATAGGGAATCTCTTTTCCCCCACTCTTTGGATGTCTTACTCACACTCTGCAAATCCCTTCTCTGCCAGAGCTGGAGTGCAGGGAGAAATCCAAGGACAGCCTGGTGCCCATGGATGGATCCAGCATGGAACAGCCTGACCCAAAAACCTCAGGATAAAATCACCTTCTGGGAACAAATATCATCAAGGAAAGGGATATTCCTGACTAAAGTCCCATCATGAGCCCTCAGGATCTGCCAGGAGCTCACACCTACACAGCAAATGGCCACTCCATGTTATCCTGATTATCCATAACTATCCATAAAACTGCCCAAACATTCCTGGATTTGCATTTATGCCCTAGGAAGTGCAGCTCCCCAGTCTCAGGTGAGGATCTGACTGCACACATCCCCTTTGGAATATTCCCATTCCTTCTTCCTGCACTATTTTTCTCCCAGCAGTGCTCTTTTCCTTTTCCCCATCTTGCCTTCGTCCCATTCTGGAAAACCAACTTTGGGACAGTAAAGGACATCAAACTCCCTGTAATATCGTGGATTTCCTACTGAATCAAACACAACCTACTGGCAAAGCAAAATGCCACTTCATTTCCCACAGGAACTCTCAGAACCTGGGGGGAATGTGCAGAATTCAGGGCAGCTGGGGCCATGGGCAGTGTTGGAGGAATGAGAACTCAATGATCCTAGAGGGCTTTTCCGACCTAAACCATTCCATGCTCTTAACCCCAGCAAGGCACTGGAATCTCAGTGCCTGTTCCAACAGTTGGAACAATTCTGATTCTGGAGGTTTAAAACCAGCACTGGGTGAGCTGGGCCTATGAAATGTCAGACAGAGGTTTGTGTTTTGGGGTGAAACCAAGTTATTCCGGCATTTCCTGCCTTCCCTCCTGATACCCCAATGACTTCCAATGCATTTCCCATCCAGTTATTCCTAAGGCAAACAAGTCATTTCAGGCTATCAATCTTGCAAATTGCTCTCTGGAATAAAACCTTTAAACCTTTGCTTTTTCCCCCGTGCAAAAAAACATTCTCCTCACTGGAGGCAGGGTGATTAAATTCCTAATTACCCAACTTGCACGTAAAAATGCCTTTCAGGAGAGCTAAACGTGCTTTTTATGGATGAAGGTTAAAGCCCAGTTTGGAAATCAGTCCCTGGGTGTCCATTCAGGAGCTACCAAGCTGCTAAAACAGGGGAAAGTGCACAGGCACCCTTAAAAAGAGGGGCTCCCTCTGGATGCTCTCTGAGGTGCACCAGGCCTTTGCTTATAGCCAGGGAAAACCAGGATCTCTGCTCCTGGGAGAGGCACTGGCTACATCCCAATCAAAATCCCTTCAATGCCACGTTTCAAATGTGCGAATGCAATTATACTCCGGTTTAATTACATCGTGGCGTCTCTCCTAAAAGGAATTTTAAGAAAGGATTTTCCTGTTAGTTTGGAGTTTTCTGTCAGAGGATGCTCGAGTCATGGGATGGTTGTGTTGGGAAGGACCCAGGGATGGGTCAGGAATTCTGCCTGCTGCTGGGCTGGCTGCAGCAAAGAGGCACAGGGGAATCCTCAGGGAATTCTGCAGCTGGGACGAGACTTTAGCCCTGGTTTTGCCTTTTGTGCTCCTTAGAAAGCCAAGAATGAACGCAGCAGTGCTCAGTGCTTTGGGAAGGAATCCCAAATCACTGCACATCACATCCCAGCTGTTTCACAGGATATTTCACACCGGTGGGTCAGCACACGAGGCTTCTCTCTGGTTTCACCCCCAGACCCTCTCAGGGGTTACTCTGTGTTCAGTGACCTCGTTAAAAACCTGGAAATTCACTTGTCTATGGGAAACCCCATCTCCCTGAAGGAGAGGGGGAGCACAGACCTGGAGCCATTCCTGGAAATTCCTTTGGTCTTTTTTTCTCCTCTCTTGTAAATTTTTTTTTTTTTATTTTTTCTTAGAAAGCAAGAAAGAGTCCTCCCTACTCCAGCTCCATTCATTATCCCAGTGCTGCTCCCATCCTGCAGTCCAGCAGGGATGAGGAATCCCTGCTCCCCCAGCTCCTTCCTGCAGACGTGGATGTGGTTCCCCCTGGAACCCGCTCCACCCTGCTCATTCCATTCCATTCCATTCCATTCCATTCCATTCCATTCCATTCCATTCCATTCCATTCCATTCCATTCCATTCCATTCCATTCCATTCCCCCGTCCAGAGCACAGATGCTCCCACTGGCACAGGTGATCCATCATGGGATCACCACTCCCAGTCCAGCCATTCCTGCCCCCAGATCCTTCCCTGGGCTAATGAAGCCATCCAGGAGAGCACGTGGAGATGGGAATTGGGCTCTGCAGCTGCACCTGGGGCTCCCAGGATGCTGAGCCCCATTCCTGGCATGCACAGATCACAGAGTCATGGGATATCCTGGGCTGGCAGGGACCCACAGGGATCATGGAGTCCAGATTCTGTCCCTGCACAGGACAATCCCAAAATCCCACCCTGGGCATCCCTGGCAATGCTGCCCAAACCCTCCTGGAGCTGCCTCAGGGCTGTGCCCATTCCCTGGGGATCTGGGCAGCGCCAGCATCCTCTGGGTAAAGAACCTGTCCCAAAACCCGCCCCAAACCCCTCATGGCCCAGCTGCAGCTGCTAACACCACGAGAAACGCTTCATCCTTCGTCCACCATCCAGCACAACCACAGTGCCCAGCTCCCTCCTGCTGCTGGAGCCCACGTGAGCCATGCATATTCATTCCTGCTTTGTGTATGTATGTGGCATTTGGAGCCAGGCTGCTTTCCTGCCTGGTTCCATGATTTCCACAGGAAAGGACTCGTGCATTGCCCACCCTGCAGTGCTGGAGCCATTCCCAGCACCCACAGGACACAGGGAATGGCTCCCACTGCCAGAGGGCAGGGATGGATGGGATACTGGGAAGGAATAGCACAGCACCTCACCTCACATCACCTGGGAGGGTGATCAGGGACTGGGATGGGAATTCCAGATTTGCTGTGGCTGCCCCTGGATCCCTGGAATGTCCCAGGCCAGGCTGGACACTGGGGCTGGAGCACCTGGGACAGTGGGAGGTGTCCCTGCCATGGCAGGGGTGGCACTGGGTGGGCTCTGAGGTCCCTCCCAACCCAAATGATTCTGGGATTCTGTGATGATTTCTGTCCAGGTTGAACATTTTCCTTGTGGATGCTCCCTCCAAGCTGTCCCCCTCAGCAGCAGGGGCTGCAGAGTCTGACACCTCCAACATTCCTCATTCCCCTCCCTCCTACCTCCAAATGCCCTGAAAAGAGGGATCCCAGGATCCCAGACTGGTTTGGATTGGGAAGGACCTTAAATACTCCACAGTTCCACTCCTTCCACTGAAGGACTTTTCACCTTCCTCACCCCAAGTGCCCCAGAGGAATCCCACAGAACAAATCCCTTCTGGAATGCCATCGATGCCCCAGACCCTGGGATGCTCCTGCCCAGAAATTAGGAAGTGCTTAAAAATTTCTTACAAAATCTAAGCCAAACACCTGCATTTCTAATTTTTTTTTTCCATATTGAAATATCTCTATTTATATTTTCTACATTTATTTATGCTTGTGTGCTTGCATATGGAAATAGCCCTGGATTTGGTAAATTAAGCTATATTTGCTTGTTTACATATTTAAATTTCTGTGTGGTTTGGATATTTATGTATTTATATGTCCGTATTTGTATTAATAAATGTATGTATTTATCTACTTGTACATGAGGCATTTATAAATGTCTGTTTATATTTATATAAATGCACATTACATAATTAGAGTTATTCATTTAGAAATATTGTTTTAAATTCACCTTTTAACTAAAGAAACATTGGGAAAATATTTTATGTAACTGAGTCCCTTCAGAATTAAAAGGGAGATATATTTTAAATAAATATATTTTAAATTTTGATAATTTTATATTCATTTTTGCAGTAAAAATGTTATTTTAAAAGTCTGGATTTTTTTTTCCTGTGCATCCTCCATACTTAACTCAGGGTGACAGTAATGGGAATGATAGGAGCTCTTTTTTTAGGAGCAGAATGAACCTTTTAACTGCTTTATTTGGTGGCTTTTAGCCCCTGGTGATAACAGCTCTCCTTTGTCACACAGGAGATTTATATCCTACAAAATGCAGAGAAAGAAATTTGTCCCAAAAACGGATGGATTTTCTCCCCCTATCTCCTTCCACATCACTGATTTGCACTGACAGAAGCGCTGGGAATTTCCTGGGATATAAATCCACCACCCCGTGGTGGTTACAGCACCCAGGGATATTTCCATGTGAGAAACACGAGGCCAATTCCAGATGCACTTTCCCTGTCACCCACTTAAATTCCATTAAAAATGGGCGGCAGGGCCTACAGGCACAGGGAGAGGTGGATCTGAGGGACACCAGGAGGGATTTGATTTCGGGGATACCAAGAGAGGCTGGATCTGAGGGATAGCAGAAGGTATTTCATTTTTAGGATGCCAGAAGAGATTTGATTTTAGGGATGTAGCAGCCCCAGCTCCCTGTCAGGCCCAGCTGCCCCTCATGCAGGCTGGATCCTCCCAGGTATCTTTTTCAGAAGTGGTATTCCAGAGGGGTCAATTCCACATGGGAACAAGTCAGAGGAGCACAGGGTGGTGGGAAGGGACCCACAAGGATCAGGGAATCCAAATCCTGCCCTGCCATAGCCCAGAAATCCCTGTCCCTGAGGGCCGTGTCCATCCCCAGCACAGAATTCCAGGGGGACTCCGGATTTCGGAGGAAATGACTGGAATTACATCAGCCCTGCCAAGCCCAGTTCTACTCAGTGATGCAAAACATCTCTCAGTGCCCAGGGCTACTCCTGCCTGCTGCTCCACTCAGCTCCTCCACACGGAATAATGGAATTCCTTCCTGCCCTTCTCCCTCCATCCCAAACAAAACCAAGGCACAGCAAATCCCGATTTCTTTGTCACTGACCAGTTTTCTCCAACAAAGAGAACCCAGCACAACTTTCACTTTTCCAGCCAGGAAAGAAAAAGTGAAGCTCCTGGTTAAATGTTCAAATCCCGGTTTGTTTCCATTGCAGGACTGGTTCAGGGCCCCTGGAACTGGGAACATTCCAAGGCTGGGATGTGCTCCTGTCACAAAGGATTTCACTCCCACTTCCCAATGTTCTCCTTACGCACAGCACAGGGCACCGACTGGAATTTTTGGGTCAGGTCCAAGAGGGGAATTGCTTTGCAGAGCTTGGAGTGTCCTTTACCTCCCCAGCAGCACAGAGCACTCAGGGGGTGTCTGAGGGATGTTCCTGGCTTGGAAAGAAGGACAGGGAATCACATGGAGCTGGAGGAAGGGATGGGTGACCAGGCTAGGGCTGCCTGGTCACACAACTCCTGCTCTTCAGTGCCTTCCTCTTTCCCTCCTGTGCAATTCCCTTTCCTCCTGCTGCCACCACAGGTCCATCCCGCTCAAATCCCTGCCCAACAAATAACCCCCAGCCCTTCATTAAGAAAATCCAAAGGATTGTGACTCCCTGAGTATTTCAAAATCAGTAACACCACAGCAGGAACGACAGCAAATAGAGGTGAGTTTCAGAAGCACTGGGAAGCCTGGAGTTTGTTGGTTTAAAACAGAGATGCACAAAGGTTTGCCTTTTGCATCCCTGCCCAGCTGGGCCTCGTGCCAGAGGCCATCCAGGAGGGATTTCCCAGCTCCTGTCACAGCTCAGTGCCCAGCACAAATGCAGCACCTGAGGATCCCAGGCCAGGCTGATCCCTCAGGATCCCACCCCAAGCTCAGGTTGCACGGTCAGCTGGAATGATGCTTGTTAAAGCACAGCTGAACAGCAAAGCTTGAACCCAAGCCTAAAAGGATTAAAATAAACCAGAGAAATTTGCACTGAATTTAAGCACAATATTTATCTTTATAAATATTTATCTTATTTATCCAATTATCTCCCCTGAGGATTTGGAAATAAGGGGTTCATGCTTATTCCAGATTGGCTCCTCTTTGGGCAAAGGAATAAATGAATAATCCTTTATTTTCTGTCTTGCTTTGCCTCCTGGAGGAATCTCCCCTCTCCTTTACCCAAGAAACCCCAGCAATCAGCCTGATTTCAGTGGAAGGGGCTCACTGCTCTCCTGTGCAGCTGAGCTGGAGCCTCTCCTCCCTCCCTTGCTCTCAGCTGTGCAGTTACAAATGCAGAGGTAAAATGAACACATTCCCCTTCCCCTGGAGCCTCCTCGAGGTTCCACTCCGAGCACAGCCCTTAATTAGCAAATTGTTCTGTGCTTTGAGCCATGTCCTGCTGCCCTCAGCACCACGAGACTCTCAGAGCACCAAAATGCCCCCAAACCCACTCCTGGCCATGGAATTCCACAAACTCCAAAGCCCTGCTCCTCCAAAGAATCAGGAAAGCACAGCCTGGAATTCCCAGGGCTTTCTGCCCTGTCCCTCCAACTGCCTGAGAGCTGCGCCTGCCCAGGGGTGACTGGTGTGAGAGAGAAATCAAATTAAATTAAATTAACCCAGAGCAGCAGCTTTACATCGCTTTCCTTCAGGTTTCCTCCAGGCATCTGAGGAAAGGCAGCAAATCCTGCCCTGGTGTCTCAGGGGCACCTCAGCACAGTCCATGTCCACAGGGAGACTTTTCCAGAGTCCCTGAGCAGCACTGGGGATTTCTCTGCCTCTCTGAAAATAGATTTCCTTATTCTGAAGATCTTGGGAGATGAGGAAGAGGCACAAGTGTGAGCTCCCCCAGTGCAAGGTGCACCACCAGCCCCAAAAATCACTTTATTCCACACTTACTGGGAGCCAGGAAAATTGTGTTTCCCGTCAGTGTTTTCCTGACAACAAAACTGCCAAAGATGCCCAGCCTCAGGTGGCAGCTCCCCTCCCCTCGCTGCTGAGTTCGGGTGAATTATTGCTCTTGTAAATAAGCAAACAGGGTGACACTGACTGTCTAAATTTGTAACTAATGTCACTTTTCTCTATGGTTCCTTGAGATATTGTCCCTTTTCACTGCTCGGGTGCGTGCCCTGATTTATGGGGTGTTAAATCATCCCTGGAAAAGCAGGGTGGGAGGGCTTGGGGTGGTTTCCAGCCCACAAAAACCACTCTGGCTGGGGTTACACAGCAGGTCAGAGCAGTTTCCACATTTTGCAGGAATTTCCCTGCTTCCCAAACAGGATCTGGGAGAGCTCAGGTCAAAGGGGTGCCCTGTTGGTCACTGCCAGGATTTTGGGAAGAAATCTAGAAGTAAAATTAACTGATTGCTTATTGGAGCAGGGAATATATTGATGCCTCTGTGATGGCTCTAACACGGAATTAATGAGTATTTATGGGAATTTCTGGGGATTTTTTCAGCAATAATTAGTCCAGGCCAATGTTCCCTGCAGAACCTTACTTTTCATGGTGCTTCTTTTCCAAAAATCTTTGGGATTGCGTCTGTAACTCTCTGGAGCCTTTGTGTTCTGAGACAAGGACTCAACTATAACTAAAATAACACTTTTTTTTGTGACAAACTGCACTTCCTTGGCAAAGGGAATTAGGAGGGAGCAGGCAGCTGCTGCACAGAATTACTGGAGAAAGTGGGATAAGGGGAATAGTCACAGGCCTGGCAGCCTGACACTGATCCTGCACAGAGTAATGGAATCAGCAGCACACAGCATTATTTAGGGAGAATTACAGCAGCTTAATGAAATTAATGCCAGTCCACGTGTGCCTCTCACCCTGCAGCACCAGGGCGTTCCTGCTGCTGGGATTAGGGGCATCAGGGACCCCAGAAATGCATTTCCAGTGGCACAGGAGAGCCTGGCATTCACACGAGAAAGGGTCAGGGGAGAAGCCAAATTGTGAGTGGGAATCTCCACAGCCAGAGCGGGATCAGCTCTGAGCCTTTGGACAATCCAGCTCCTCCCCAGAGTGACTGAAAAGTGATTTAAAATCAGGGACAGAGAGTGGAAAAAGGCAATGAGAACACTCCAAGCTGTCCCCCAGGCTATGATCAGGGTCTGTCCCTCCTCTTCCTCAGGCAGGATGAAGGGCACAGGCACTGCTCCCTTGCCTTCCATCCATCCCTTTTTAATTCCATACATTTTCCTCCCAGAGAGCCACAGGAGCTGCTGACGCATCTCCAACCTTTTTCTTAGAGATTCATCAGCTAAAATAGATCCCACATATAAGAATAGGAAGTTTAATGAATTCACACTCCTGTGATGTAACAAGTTAAATTAAAAACACTGAGCTCGTAAGATTTAATAACAAGCCTTTTATGGCGATTTCGCTTTTCCTGCGGGAAAACTTCCTCCTACCAAAACCAGGAGGGATATTTTTAAAACCTGTGAAACTGGAAGCAGTGCTGGAAACCATCACAAGGAACAAAGCCTTTCAGGGACAGTCAGAGTGCCTGAGAGCTCCTTCTGCAACTGCTGGAATTCTTACATCACCGAATGTTGGAGTGCACCCCAAATCCAGCGTGGAGAATGGACAGGGACCTTTATTCCATCGGTGCTGTGAAATCCCCCCAGGAATGGGGACCCCACCACTCCCCCAGGCAGCTCCAAGGCCTGACCACCTTTTCCATGGAGAAATTCTTCCTTTTCTCCAGGCTAAAAGTGGGAAGTGCAACCTCCATTTTAGGGTGAAAAGTCTCAGGATACATAAAATAACGCTCGTATAATATGCAAATTAAAACTTGGTACATTAAAACATGTAAAATAAGGCTTAGGTTTAATCCTCCCCCTGCAGCATCATCCCCTTCACAGGGTAACAAAACCCTCACCCAACCATCAAGCACAGACACGTGTTCAGCTCACAACAAACAAAGTTCATTCTGACAAACCAGAAAGTGAAAAACCCAAAAAATTTAAAAGGAAAGTGCCTGGCAATGCCAATGGACATAAAAAAGAAAAAAAAAAAAAAAAAAAAAAAAAAAAAAAAAAAAAAAAAAATCCCCAAGCCAATCCCCACCAAACTCCAAACCCAAACCCTGGATGCCAAAGCACACAGGCTCTGATTCCTAAAATATCTAAAATATTCTGTGCTGAGGCTAGGCTGGCAGGAATACCAACTTAGGCTGGTGTGGAATTGAGCTGGGATCAAGGATGGGGCCAGGAGGAATGGCAGCCTAGGCTGTTATCTTATTGCAAAGCTCCCATACCTTCTCAGTGATTTCTCACAGGCAGGTCCTCACAGCACCACTAACAAACTCCAACTCCCTTCTCACCCAGCTAACCCACTCTTTTATAGCACTCATCCTCACAGGGCACAGCTGTGGCCTGTTAAGGGCAGGCCTGTTCCTAATCTTTGGTGATTGGCACAGCTGCAACTCCTCAGGGGTGAGATTGCCTTCTGCACCATCTTTATTTTCTTACATTCTATCCCCCCACAGGCTGGGGCCAGCAGGAATGGCAGCCCAGGCTGGTGTGGGATTGAGCTGGGATCAAAGAATGGCAGCCTAGGCTGGTGTGGAATTAAGCTGGGATCAAGGCTGGGGCTGGCAGAAATTCCAGCCTAGGCTGGTGTGGAACTGAGCTGGGATCAAGGATGGGAAAGGCAGGAATGCTAACCTAGGATGGTGTGGAACTGAGCTGGGATCAGGGATGGGAAGGGCAGGAATTCCAGCCTAGGCTGGTGTGGAACTGAGCTGGGATCAAGGATGGGAAGGGCAGGAATTCCAGCCTAGGCTGGTGTGGAACTGAGCTGGATCAAGGATGGGAAGGGCAGGAATTCCAGCCTAGGCTGGGGTGGAACTGAGCTGGGATCAAGGATAGGATGGGCAGGAATTCCAGCCTAGGCTGGGGTGGAACTGAGCTGGGATCAGGGATGGGAAAGGCAGGAATGCTAACCTAGGCTGGTGTGGAACTGAGCTGGGATCAGGGATGGGAAAGGCAGGAATTCCAGCCTAGGCTGGTGTGGAACTGAGCTGGATCAAGGATAGGATGGGCAGGAATTCCAGCCTAGGCTGGTGTGGAACTGAGCTGGGATCAAGGATGGGAAGGGCAGGAATTCCAGCCTAGGCTGGGGTGGAACTGAGCTGGGATCAGGGATGGGAAAGGCAGGAATTCCAGCCTAGGCTGGGGTGGAACTGAGCTGGGATCAAGGATGGGAAAGGCAGGAATTCCAGCCTAGGCTGGTGTGGAACTGAGCTGGGATCAGGGATGGGAAAGGCAGGAATTCCAGCCTAGGCTGGTGTGGAACTGAGCTGGATCAAGCCTAGAGAGCTGCTGAGCTGCTGCTCCACCACAGCCTTTAAACCCTGAACCACTCCCTGGCAAAGCCACCAGGGCTTCCCACAGATGCCAGGCTGCTGGTGCTGCAGGAGGAGCTCAGGGAGGGGACAGGAGCTGCACTGCCACCGCGGGCAGGGTGGCACTGTCACCTCCTGCCACCCCACCCATGCAGGAACAGCGACGCTGCCTCTGCTCTGCTGAGGGTCCTTCCAAGCAGCTCAGGTCAGGCTGGGACCTGTTCACCTTCCTGTGCTGCCACAGCCCACCAGGAAACCCTTGTTGATTAACCCTCCTAATTACCATCTAAATGAACGGGATTTTTAGGAGCTTGGTGTTTCTAAAGAATGTCAAATTTTTGACCTCCCAGGAACCACCAAGCTGAGGGCAAATGGTCAGAGGAGTCTTTGGATAACTTTGCTGATGATGTTAAATCTAAAATGTGGAATTTAAGATGTCCCACTGGCACAGGGTGCCCAGAGCAGCTGTGGCTGCCCCAGGCCAGGCTGGGACACCCTGGGATGTGGGAGGTGTCCCTGCCATGGCATGGGATGGGTTTTAAGGTCCCTTCCAACCCAAACCACTCTGGGATTCCATGAAAAGCTGCTCTATCAAAAAGCCAAAGGAAGCAATGCAACTGTGAGACCACAGCTACACAGGCGTCAGGGAACACATAACAGAACCCCCAACATTTGTCTCTGCCATAACTTCTCCCCCATTTATTTCATACAACGCTGCATCAATCAAACTGAGGAAACAGGAGGAAAAGGCACAGAAACCACCCCCTGAATGTGAAAACGGCAATATTTGTGCTGGATGCACAGCCCTGCACCTGCCACAGGGAATGCTGACCTTCAGCAGGCCCTGGGATTCCTGGATTTAATGCTCTGCCTGCTGCTCCCAGTATGGAAAGCCTCCTGAAAACACTCAAACGATCCATCAAAACCTGGCAAAACCACGCCAGGACGCTGGCTGGAGATGCCACCTTTATTTAATCACTTTCAGGAGCTGCTGATTATCTCATCCATAAAGCTCTGCTGCTCCAGCATCCCACGGGGCTGCTCCAGGCACTGTCCCAGGTGAAATGAGGCTGCAAATGCGAGCAGCGGGAGCCTGGCTCGGGGCACAGGGAACAATCTGCTGGCCAGGCACTGGGAACGGGGACACGCCAGCCCTGAGGCCACCAAGCATCAGCGACCTCACCCCAGGGACCAACAGGGTCACTCTGAGGGGTGGGCTCCTGCCAGGGGCTGCTCCAAACCAGAGCAGATCCAGCTCACTCCTGGTTCCTATGGGCCCTGCCCACTCCAAGGGTTCCTGTGGAAAAGGATGAAAGGATGCCTTCCCTTTTCAGCTTCTCCACACGCCCTGGAATTGCCTGAACCTGTTTAAAATTGAGGGTTTTTTTAACTTTAACGTGAGTTGCAGGACTTTTGTTCTGAGTCACAGGACTGCGGGATGGTCTGGGTTGGGTTCCACAAATTTTTGGGATTCCAGCTTGGGTTTTGTGGGAAACAGGAGTTGGGCTCAATAATGCTGAGGGTCCCTTCCAACTCAGCATGTTCTGGGGTTCTGTGAAACATCATTTAATTTCAACCCCCAAAGCTCCTCTAATTCCATCCCAAATTCCCAATTCGCCTGTGCAGAATAAACCACAGCTCAAGCTCCTTTCTATCCACTGCCCTTTTCAGCTTCTCCACATGCCCTGAAATTGCCTGAACCTGTTAAAATTAAGGTTTTTTAACTTTTGCATGAGTTGCAAGACTTATTTGTTCTGAATTACAGGACTGCGAGATGGTCTGGATTGGGTTCCAGAGATTTTTTGGGGTGTTTTCCCCCTTTTTGGGGTTCCCACTTGGGTTTTGTGGGAAACAGGAGTTGGGCTCAATGCTGAGGGTCCCAGCACGTTCTGGGGTTCTGTGAAAGAACATTTAATTTCAACCCCAACAGCTCCTCTAATTCCATCCCAAATTCCCAATTCTCCTGTGCAGAATAAACCACAGCTCAAGCTCCTTTCTATCCACTGCCCTTCACCCACTAAACCCTGTCCCAGGGCTCTCAGAGCTGCTCCAGACAAACCTGGCTTTTCCTCCTCTTGTTGAC
Organism: Ammospiza nelsoni; assembly: GCF_027579445.1. Taxonomy (NCBI): domain Eukaryota; kingdom Metazoa; phylum Chordata; class Aves; order Passeriformes; family Passerellidae; genus Ammospiza; species Ammospiza nelsoni. Next base: position 35,632,196 of record NC_080641.1, read on the forward strand.
AAATAAATCACAAACACACAAGCAGCTGAAATCCCATAAAATTAAGAATCCTGCTCCAGGAAATCATTTACGAAATCATTACAGATCTTCCAGGAAACCTGGATTTCTTTCCTGGCCTGCTTCCTCAAAGCAACTTTAATCACAAAGCCCTCATCTCCACAACAATGCCATGATGCAGTTTGCTAATTAGCTTTTTCCACTCCTTAATTAAGAAGAAGTGTTCGTGTTGTATCTGCAGTTAAATGGTGGCAGCAGCCTCCACTCTGTGGTTTATTTCTATTTCAATATTTATTTGCTTTATTTTCTCTTTAATTTCATTTCCGCTTCCTTTTCAAACTCCCGTTTTGATCCCTGCTGCAATTAGCTGGGTTGTGGCTGCTCCAGAGGAAATCTGGGAAGCTTTTTTAGGATAAACACGGATGAGAGTCCCAACAGAGCAGCTGATTCACTCAGGAGCTCCCACAGGTCCTGCCCTGCACTGGGACCCAGGGAATGCCCTCTGTGGAGCTCTCCTGGCTCCAGTTAAATTATGAGGACACAGAGGATGGGATTTGACCTTGTGGGTATTCCAGAGAGGAAGAAAAAGCCGTGGGACAGCTCAGAAACCCTGGGCAGAGAGGAATTAAATTGGGCTGAGTAAAAAGCAGATGTGTTTGGATGGGGGGACGAGCTGCCCAGGATTTCCTGGGAAGCAAATAACCACTGGAAATGACGGTTCACAGCTGAAAACAAGTGCCCCAGCACTAAGAGCTTTTCCCACCCCACAGTTTAAGGCATTCTCTGTGTTCCTGGCTGGAGCCAGCAGGAGATGTTGGTCCCTCTCTGGGATGGTGAGTTCAGGTGGCCAGGCAGGATCAAATCCAAAGGAGTTCACATTTACCCAAGCCCAGGTTAATCTGAGGCCTCGCTGATGAGGTTCTCCTGCCTTCACCAGCCCTATGGATGAGGTTCCAGCAAATCCTGAGAAACAGAATCCCAAAATTCCTGAGGAAAAGCTCTCCGAGGTCACCAAGTCCCAGCTGTGCCCAATCCCCACCTTGTCCCACAGCACTGAGTGTCACCTCCAGGGAAGGGGACTCCAAAATTCCCTGGAATGCCACTCTCCTGCCTCCTTGCTCCCACCGCGCCCCAAAACCAGCTGGGTTAAAGGAAATCTGAAGAAGGGAACAAATCAGGCAGCTGCTTTGTGGGTGGGTTTTCCCAGCCCTCCCCATGGGTACAGAGTGACCTTGGGGATGAGATTTGTCCAAAGTCACCACTGCAAAGCCAAGATGTCTTGGGCAGGGATTCAATCCAGGCTGACACCTTGCCTCACACCTACTGATGGTGAATGTGTGCCCCCAAAATAGCAGCTCTGATGGAAGGAAGGCCTGTGCCTGGCAGCTCCTGGAGCTCCCTCTGCCACTTGTCCAGGTTCCCTCATGGCTGTCATCACAACTGGAAATGTTCATCCAGCAGAGTGAGAATGACATCCTGTTAAGGGAGTGCCTTTTCCTGGCAGGGGGGAACAAGGACAGCCCTGGAAAATGCACAGAATTCCTTCTTGCAGGGTTTTCTGTGCCCAGGCTGGAGAGCTGATGGTGCTCCCAGTTTTCAGCGTGGCCTCTTTCCCAGGTATTTCTGCAGGAATCCTGACAAGTGGCTTTACTGGGAAAAAAAATTCCTGAGAAAAACACTGCAGCATCTGCAGCCATGGCTCAACAAATACAGAAAGGCCTGTTCTGTGATCCCAAGGAAAATTCCTACAAATGCAGGTCCATTCCCTGAGCTGGTGCTCCAGGCTCGTGCAGAACCTCATGCAGGACATCCTGCAGGATCCCTGGAGAAGGAGCTGGGGACACTGAGCTGTCCCTGGCCAGCAGAGCCCAGGGGGATCCTGGGGTGCTTTGGGAAGAGCATTGCCAGCAGGTCAGGGTGATCCTGCCCCTGTGCCCAGCTCTGAGTGACCACAGCCCCATCCACGCCCTGAGTGACCCTGGCCCCTCCAGCCTGGCCCTGCTGCCCTTGTTCCCCTCAGCTGTCCCAGGAACAGAGTGGCCTCACCCCACTGCTGCTCCTCCACGGGCATCACAAAGCCCCAGAGGGTTTGGGAGTGATGCACCGGGCAGGGACACCTCCTGCAGCCGTGGATATTCCTGGACAAAATCCACTGGGAGGCAATTCCGCCCCTCCATGAGCCCAAGGAGCTCCTCCCAGGGCTCTGTGCCGTGAATCTGCACCCATCCTCTCCCCAGCGTTCCCTCAGGCCAGCACCAAGTGCTCCCTGAGTGGCATGGCACAATCCCCCTGGCACAGCAGTGGGGAGCGGGGCCCTGTCACTGTGCTGGGACACATCCCAGCTTTTCCCAAAATTTCCGGCTTTTTCCCTCAATTCCCATCTTTTCCCACCATTCCTGGCTGCAGCAATGCCATTAACAGGGCTGAGGGAGGGAGCTCCCAGCCAGGGGAACAGCCCCTGCTGCTCCCAGCTACCTTCACCTGGCAGCTCTGCAGGTGGGGAAAGCATCCCCCCACTTTTATCCCCAATTCCTGAACACTCCGAGGGCAGAGCAGGGCACACCACGCTCCTGCCAGCAAAAGAAGAAAGCCCATTGCACATTTCAGCTTCCCAATCCAGCCTGGAGAGCACCAGCAAGATCAAACTGCATTAGTACTGCAGGAGAAGGCTCTGATGGATTTAGAGGGGGGGGAAAAATTCCCTCTCCATATAAGGGCTGTGAACATTTTCCCACTTAAGACAACGTGTGGGATCATATTCACAGACACAGAAATATGTTCTGTTCCCCGACACCCACGGGCCTGGAACACCAGGCTGAAGTGCTGGCAGGAATCAGAGCCATTTGTTAAGTACAAAAAATGTCTCACATAATTAGGGAACTGCTGAAAGCCACCAATTTAGTGCTCAGGCTGGAAAATGTAGGAATATTTCTTGGAACAACAGGCAGAGCTGCCTCCACGCCACACACACAGCAAATACCTGGGGAGAAATCAAAGTGCAGCTTTGGGAGATGCCAGAGGAGGGAAGCAGGATCTCCCCAGCCGGGAGGGCCATCAAAGCCCAGCTCCTGGATTCAGGGCTGGTTGTGAAGGGAGTGCCCCTTCCCAGGCTCATCCCTCCATTCCCAGCGTGGCTCCAGCACCATCCCAACCTGTCCCTCTGTCCAAGTGCCCTTCTGGCAGGGCCAAAACCACCTCCCAAACACGTCCCAGGGCTGAGGAACCCCTGCCCCAAAGACACTGGGAAGGGCAGCAGCGAAGGGAAGATCGAAGGTGGTGCTGGAAACAGAACTTGTGGGGGTGTCTGGATGGAGCTGATTTTTATACATTTGGGAAAAAAAGCAGGAGAAGCAGAGATTGCTGGGGTTTGACCTGGGAAGAGCTGGAGCCAGAGCTCCTGGCAGCCACAGCTCAGCTCCTTGGCCCTCAATGCCACCAAAGTCCCCCTGCCCAGAGCTGTATCACCTCCTGTCAGCATCTCCTCAACCCCCAGTGGGGTTTGTCCCTCCCAAAGCCATCACTGTCTGTCCCCACAGAGCCACCAAGCTGCGTCCCCACCGAGCTCTATCCCCTCCTGCCAGCACCTTCTCAACCCTCAGTGCGGTTTGTCCCTCACCAAAGCCATCATTGTCACTCCTAAAGCCACCAAGGTCTGTCCCCACAGAGCCATGTCCCCTCGTGGCAACAGCTCTGAGCCCCGCAGGGTCTGTCCCCACAAAACCACCAGGATCTGTCCCCGTAAAGCCACCAGGTCTGTCCCCAAAAAGCCCCCCAGGTGTGTCCCCATAAAGCCACCAGGATCTCTCCCCATAAAGCCACCAGTGTCTGTCCCTGTAAAGCCACCAGGGTCTGTCCCCCTGAAGCCATCAGGATCTGCCTCCCCAAAACCACCAGGGTCTGTCGCCTGAAGCCATCAGGATCTGTCCCCCCAAAGCCACCACGGTCTGTCCCCATAAAGCCCCCCAGCCGTGCCCCCCGAATCCCCCAGGTGTGCCCCCCGAATCCCCCAGCCGTGCCCCCAGAATCCCGCAGGTTTGCCCCCTAAATCCTCCAGCTGTGCCCCCCGAATCCCCCCAGCCGTGCCCCCCGAATCCCCCATCTGTGCCCCCCGAATCCTCCATCTGTGCCCCCCGAATCCCCCCAGCCGTGCCCCCCTCAGCCCCCATCTGTGCCCCCCGAATCCCACAGGTTTGCCCCCCGAGCCCCCAGCCGTGCCCCCCTCAGCCCCCAGCCGTGCCTCCCGAGCCCCCAGCCGTGCCCCCCGAGCCCCCAGCCGCGCCCCCCGAGCCCCCAGCCGCGCCCCCCGAGCCCCCAGCCGTGCCCCGGCACCTCTGCAGAGCAGGGCTGGGTTCTGCAGCAGGGACGCCCAGCGCCGGCGCCGGCCCCGCTCGCGGCTCCGGCCGTGGCTCGCGTTGGGGCTGAAGCCGCTGCCCCGGCGCGCTCCCCGCGGGGGGAACTCGGGCACGCCGCCGTGCCCGTGCCCGTGCCCGTGCCACGCCATCGCTGCCCCGGCCCTGCCGCAGCGGGGCTGCCCCACAATCCAGGGCCGAGGCGGTCGCGGGGAGCCGAGGTCGGAACCGCGCTGGATCCAGCGCCGGGGCGGCTCCGGGCCCCGCAGCAGCCGAGGGACGCTCTGGATCCCCGCCGCACGATCCCCGAGCCGCCGCCGCCGTCCGAAGGCTCCGCGGGGCGGGTGTGACTGCTTTATCTCAATCCCGGATCCGCCAAGGACGTCTTCACACGGCGGGAGCGGTGCCTGGCGATGCGCGTGATGCGGAGCCCAGCGCTGGATTCCCGGCCATGGGAATGAATGTGCTCGGCACTCCCGGTCCCACCGCCGCTCCCTACATCCCGGCCGGGTCCGCTCCGCGCTCCCCTTCGCCCGCCTCTGCCAAATTCGGGTTATTTCTGACTGCTTCCTAGCCTAGAGAAGGTTACATTCGCTCTCCGCAGGTTCTCTTGGCTCCAAGTCTCATTTCCAAATCTTTTTCCCAGAAAAATATTCGGGAAGGAAAAAAAAAAAAAAAAAAAGAAAAAGAAAAAGAAAAAGAAAAAGAAAAAGAAAAAGAAAAAAAATGAAAAAGAAGCGCCGTTTTCCTCCGATGAGCTTAAACTCCTGTGGCTCTAAAGTCATTCACTCCGGATCCAAGGGAACTAAAGGATGAGCAGTGTTCTCCTCCTTATGATGAAAAAGAGCCTTCCTGAGCTTACAGCTTCTTTTCTTCTTTATTCACCGGAACCCGATCCATTAACACGGTACTCGCTCCCCCTTCGCAGAGCGCGGGGATTTAGGGCTCCTTTCCTCCCCTAATTTTGCACTTGGCTCCAGCCCTGCCGGCAGCAGCCTCTCCCCGGGGCTCTCCAGGCTCATCCCCAGCTGCCTGCAGCCATCCCTGCTCATCCCTCCACCTTCCTCCCTTCCCCAACTTCTCCGCAGCTCGCACCAGGAGGGGCGGCTCTGCCCAGTCAAACACGGAGGATTTCTCTGCTCTCGACAAATTGCTGCATTCCCAGGGAAAAAAAAAAAAAAATCCCAACCAAAAAAAAAAAAAAAAAAAAAAAAAAAAAAACCCACCCAGCCCCGAGTTCTGCAAGCCTCGTCCTAGGATTTGATGCAATCTGCAAATGAGAGCCTACGGAAACCACGCTAAAATTAGAGGGAGCTGAGATGAAAACCAAGGACACGTCGTGGCTCTTGGAAATCTTTAAATAGGGCTTGGTACCACCTCGAGGAGCTCGGGCTGCGCTGGGCTCGCGTCCACCGAAATCCTTAACTGGGATTCTCGAGTGGCCCTGGATGTTCCTGGGACGCTTCTCGGGTGCCGGGGCTGCGTTCCCGCACCCAGCTGTGTCCCAGCGGATTTTCCCGGTGCTGGTGATCAGCCCGGTGGATTCACACCCTGCAGGGGAGCAGCTCCTGCTGTACCTGCTCACAGAGCGTCCCCAGCCCCTTCCCAGGCGGGGACAGCCGGGATGGGCAGCCCTGGAGCGCGGCTGGGGATGGACGGAGCAGCCCCGGGGATGGAGCAGCCCCGGGGATGGAGTCTCTGCTCCCCACCATGGGCAGGGGAAGGGGTGTCAGCTGGATTCCAGGAGGATAAAATTCTCTGAATGCCCAGGAGGATAAAATTCACCATTTCTGAAGCCCTGCTGTCCCTCAGTCTCCCATCCCTGATGCCAGCCCTCTCACAGGTTTGCCCAGGCCCTGGGGATGGGACAGCACAGAGCTGGGGTGGCTCAGTGGCCACAGGGCTCTGGGGGGACTCTGGGGCCACCACCACCCAGCCCCAGCCTGTCCTGGCATGCATTGCCATGTCCTGCTCTGTTTGGGATCCCTGGAGTCTCTGCTTTAGGATCAGCGCTCCCAGCAAAGCCTCGTCCAGATACAAACCCCTCAGAGGTGATTAATCTGAATTTTGGGGGCTCTAGTGGTGCTGCTGACTTGAAATATTCCAGCGTCCTTTTAAAATGCTTTTTGTGGGATTTTAAACTTTAACCATTTTTAATGCATTGTGGGAAGCACTGAGCAATCCCTGCAGGTGCAGTGAGAGGGGAATTTGCTGCTGAGCAGGCAGCACCTTCCCAGGCATTCCAGCCCAGCTCTCTGCAGCGTTGGCTCCCGAGCTGCAGCTCCTCACATCCACCAGGCACCCAGGAATGGTTTTGTTACTCCAGCAACTGCTAAAATCAGTGCAATCTAACCCCCCCTTTTAGGGATTTCACATCAGCTCTGTAAGAGAAGCACAGAGCAAAGCTCCTCCTCCGTGAGGTAATTAAAAAATAAAAACTGCTGCTGCTTTATCCAAGGAAAAGTTTTACAGGTGGAACACAGGCCAAGGTTAAAGTTCACAGGGACACCAAGGTAATGCGGCCCAGCAAGGCACCGGATGATAAAATCCCGGAATTTCGGGATAACCACAGCAATTAACGGCGTTGGGAGGGTGAGGAGCCCTCCTCTCACTGCGGCTGCAGCAGAGGACGCTCCGTGACCTCCCCGAGGGCCCCTTCCCCCTGCACACCCGCACCGGGGCGCCGGCAGCGCTCCCACGCACGGCTCCGGCTTTCCGAGAGGCACCGCTCGGCCCGATCGCGCCGGTTCCGAGCCCAGCTGCTCCTGCTCCTTCCCCGAGTCCCGCTGCTTCCCCGGAGTGGCTGCGATCTGCGCCGCGAGGTTGCCATGGCGAGCATCCCTCCTTCCCTCCTTCCTCCCTCCTCCTCCTCCGCCAGGAGCTGAGCGAGCAGATGCGGAACAGCAGAACACACCGGATTAAGTCACTGCTCTGCTCGCGGAGCGCTGGGGGAACGCTTTGGATTTCAGCTGTTCCTAAGGATTATTGCCACTCGAACACCTGAGGTTAGAGGCACCGGCCAACGGCACGTGGCCGGCGTTTTTAGCCGGGAATCACGCATGGACGGGAGCGAAGGGAAGGGACGTAGATGGAGTGAGGGGCACGGCAAAAACATCCATGGGACCGTTTCTATTTCCCATACCCCAAGGAACTTCCAGGAGGGCTCTCCTGTCCGTGACCCTCCCTGGCCCAGAGAACGCGAGCAAAGCCAGCTCGGTGCCCTCGGTACTCGCAGTCCCTCGGCAGCGACACGGGCACGGGGGATGCGGGCTCGGGGCACCACGGCCCCCGCCCCTGCCCAGCCTCCCCCAGACCCCAGCGCGGGGTGAGCCGGTGCCCCCAGACGCCGGGCACGCAGCTGGTGCAGCAGGGCAAACGGGCCGGGCAAACGGGCCGGGCAAACGGGCCGGTGCCGGCCGGGGATGCAGCGGCAGCGCCACGCGGGACCGCGGGAGGCGGCGATGCCCCTGCGCGGAGGGAGGGAACGAGGGAGGGAGGGAAGGAGGGAGGGAAGGAGCCTCCTCCGCACCTCCCCGCGCCTCCACCGGCGCTGCGAAGGGCGCAGAATTTTCCAGGAGCCGCGCCGAGCCCGACCCCCGCGCAGGCGGGCGCTGGCACAGCCCGGGCCGTCGCGGCTGCGCGGGGGCGGCGGCGCGGAGCGGGCCCGGCTGCGCGCACCGAGCGCGCCCCGCGCTCCTTTGTCCTCGGCGGAGCCGCCCCGCGCTCCCTCCCGCGCCCGGGGGCGGGGGCGGCCCGGGCATCCCCGGGGCTGCGCGCCCCCCCGGCCCCGTTCCCGCGTACTCACGGTGCAGGCGGGAGCGCGCGTCCATGCGCGGCCGAGCCGCGGTGCGGGGGCTGCGCGGGCGCCGCCGGGGGCTGCCCGCGGCTGTCCCGCCGCCCGCCCCGCCGCGCCGCGGAGCCCAGGGCCGGGCCCGCTCCGCCTCCGCGGGCGGCGCCCAGACACAAAGCGGCGGCGGCGGCGGCGGCGGCGGCGGGGCGGGTCCGGTCCGGTCCCGCTGCGCGCCCGCGCTGCGCTCCGCGGCGGCGCAGGGGCGGTGCGGGGGGGCGGGACGCGGCCGCGCCCCCCCCCTTCCCCCGGGGCGGTGCGGAGCGGCGCGGAGGATGCGGGGCGGGGGATGCCGTGTGGGATGCGCGGGGGATGCGCTGCGGGCAGGTGCGGCGCGGAGCGGAGCGGAGCGGAGCGCGCAGGCGGTGCCGCCGTCCCCGCCCGTCCCTGTCCCGACGGGGCGTCCCGCGAGAGGAGCATCCCCCAGCCCCCAGGCACGGCCCCGGACAGCCCCGGCCCCCAGGCACGGCCCCGGAGCATCCCCGGCCCCAGGCACGGCCCCGGAGCATCCCCCGGCCCCCAGGCACGGCCCCGGAGCATCTCCCGCCCCCAGGCACGGCCCCGGAGCATCCTCGGCCCCAGGCACGGCCCCGGAGCATCTCCCGGCCCCAGGCACGGCCCCGGACAGCCCCGGCCGCCGCATCGCCCCTTTGCCCCGCAGGAGCCTTTCCTCGCCCGGGCCAAGGTGCGGGAAGGGGCTCGCAGCCTCCCGGGCGCTGCGCGGGCAGTGCTGGGGACAGCTCGGTGTCCCCTGCGGGCTGCGGTGTCGCAGGCCACGGGCTACAACAGCGGGGGTCACGGGGAACAGCCGGCGGGGGCATCGTGCCCGGGGTGAGGCTGCCCTGGCTGTCCTGGGTGCGCTCCATCCCCGGGAGCATCACCGCTGTGTCACAGAGCAGGACACAGCCGTGCCTGTCCCACCCTGTCCCTGTGTGTGACCTGGAGCCATCCCGGCATCCCTCCGGGGCTCATGGAAACACAGAACGCCAGCAAAGCCAGCGCTGCTCCTGCCGTGTCCCATTCTGGGGCTCTGGGGCAGCCACTGCCACCCAGGGGCGCTGGCAGGCCTGGCAGCGACAAGGGATGGCCGTGGTGACACGGTGGCTCCACAGCTGTGTGCTGGGGGAGGTCAGCACCTGGCTCCTCCCGCTCTGTGCAATCTGCCTGGCAGCAGGGAGCTGCACGAGGGTCACAGGAGGGTTTATCCAGCAGTGAACCCCCCAGCCCTGGCACTGATGGCCTCTCCTCTGCCTGTGGCTGGTGGAGGAATTCCTGCTCTGGGGATGCTCCCAGTTTCTCCCACTCTCTCCATCTCTGAGTGGGAAGTCAAATTAGGCCTGGAAAATTTCCACCAGCATTTTTTGCAGTGCTCAAAGCTCACATGCCCTGGTTTGATGCTGCCCAGAGCGGCTGTGGCTGCCCCTGGATCCCTGGCAGTGCCCAAGGCCAGGCTGGACACTGGGGCTGGAGCACCTGGGACAGTGGGAGACGTCCCTGCCGTGGCAGGGGTGGAACAGGATGGGATTTAAGGTCCCTTCCCACCCAACCCAGTGATTCTGATCTCAGGGGTGACATGGGGAGTGTCCGTTGTCAGCTGGGACAGGGACAGTTTGTGACAGGTGATGGAAATTTGTCTCCAGGAGATCCACAGTAGCACGAGATAGGAATCTTCTGTTACAGCTGAGAGTTCTTTCCTTTCCTGATGTTCCTGAAAAGCACCAAGATCCTGAAGGGCACAAAGGAGCTGGAAAACCCCTGGAAGAGCTGAGTCCTTAATGAGAAACTAGAGAATTTTCTTCCCTGAAAAGGCAAGTGCGGAGAGGGAGGAGCACAGGGATGTGCCAGGGGGAGGTGGGAACCAAACCCCCAAGCCAGGGGCTGGGAAGGGCAAGGCTGGAGCTGTGGAACCGAAATCCTCAATTCCCATCAGTTCCATGCTGGTTCCACCAGCTCCAGCAGAGGCAGGAAAAGCAAGGCCAGCAAAGAGCAGGCCAGAATAGTGAGAAATGTGGATGCCAGCACATCCCTGAGCTCAGCTGGGGCACAGCTCCAGCTGGTCAGTGGAACACGTCCCTAGGCTGGGCTTTGCCACTGCTCTTCCATGCTTTTACCCTGCTAAGCTCCTATAAAAATTCCCTTTCCTGCTGTGGGCCTGGCTAAGGCAAGGTTTAGAATATTGATTTAGAATATTTCAGCAAATTTCCCAGGAAAGCTGGATGTGTTCCTAGCAGTGCTCTGCAGGTTTGGGCTCAGAAGGGTCTGGTCAAGTCCAGCTGGGAAGATGGGGGATAAATCAAAGCAGCACATAGATAACCCTGAAATAAAGATATTTTTATTCCCTATTTTTTAAAAGTCTGGACTACAGAGAGAAGGAACAGTTTTAAGGACTGAGTTCTTTCTGTTCAATAAATGGTGGAGCTGCACAGCCTTGAACATTTTCCCTTTAGAATTCCCAATATATATTTTCCCCTCTGGTTTCACTACTTGAAGTATTCCCAGACAAGGCTGATCTCCATTTCTGGAGGCTCTCACTGTGGGGCTGAGAGGAGGGGACGAGGCCCTGGTGCCACAGACACGGGGGGTTCAGGTCACCCTCTGTGGGTGGTGACAAAGAGTCCGGCTGGGAGCTGGGAGAGGGTGACAGGGCTGGGCAGGAGGGACCTGGCAGGCTCTGCCCAAAAAGGTCCACAAGTTTGTGAATTTTCATTGAGGCAGAATTCAGGAGATGAAAAACGAGGGTGGGAAAGGAAGGAAAATCTTCATGGAAACCCAAAAAGCAGCAGGGTGCTGCCTTCCCCCTCATCCCCAGTGTGCAACCGATGGATAATTGCCACTGTCCATGAGGAGCTGCTGGAGCTGTTCCATCAGCATGACACCGGAATAACTCGGGATATTTACATCCCTGCACTGAAGGTAATGTGGGGAAAAGTTCATTTTTTCTGGAGCGATGACATCATCGGGCTGGACCTGCAAAAATGGTAACTCTTAAAACTGGAACAACTAATTTCTTCTTTTAACACTGAAATTATTCCGTTTCTATCCTCTGGAAGCACTTTAAAAACCTGTTATAAAATGTAACAGCCAGGGAGATGAGGCTGCTGCCTGTTCCCTCTCTCATCAGAAGGACAAAGGAATCCAGGAGAGGAGCTGGGACGATCCTGGTCTCCTGCTCTGGGATGTGCCCTGGGACAGAGGGAGGGGTCCCTGCTGCAATGACCGAGCTTCAGGGTCCTTCTGACCAAACCAGCCTGGCATTCCGTGATTCCATGGGTGTCCTGGGAGCCACTGGGCTGTCCGGTGCTGGCCACAGGGGTCAGGAGCGTTGTCAGGAGAATTCCCGATCCAATTTCTATTTTTGAGTTCCTGGCGGTCGGGTGGCGCACAGAGCCCTCCCCTCCTATCTCGGCTCCTGGAGCAGCTGAGCTCTCCGTGCCTACAAGAAGCGTCCAAATCCCAGTTTCCAGCCCCACGGCTCCCTGGCAGCTCCCCCAGGCCGGGCAGGGCTCTGGCAGCCGGGGCTGGGACGCGAAGAGCAGCTGAAGGTCACTGCCGGCCGCGCTGCTCTGCTGCAGAGGTTCCTGCTGCTGCCGGCCTGGCAGAGCCGGGGCTCTCACAGCCTCTCCCCGCAGCTCTCAGACCACAGCCCGCGGCCCAGGCACGGCGATTCCCTTCGCTGCCCGCTGCAGCGGCCGCGCTCCGCAGCGGCGTGGGCAAAGCGCGCTGCGGGCGCCGCAGCGGGAGCGGAGCCGCGGGACTGCGCCGGAACGGCTCCGTCCATCCCCTGCCTCGCAGCCTTCCACCTTGGAGGGGCCACGGGAACCTTCTCTGCCTCTCCGAGGGAAACGCGGGCCCTGGGGTGAGCGGGGAGAGAGGGGGAGCAGCCCTGGGCAGCTCCCGGCCCCGCAGCGCTGCCGGTCCCGATGGGAAAACAGGGAAATCAGGGATGGACAATCCCAACGGGAAAACTGGGATGGACAATCCCAGCAGCTCCCGGCCCCGCAGCGCTGCCGGTCCCAATGGGAAAGGGAAATCAGGGATGGGTAATCCCAACGGGAAAGGGAAATCAGAGATGAACAATCCTAGCAGCTCCCAGCCCCGCAGCACTGCCTGTCCCAGAGGGAAAGGGAAAGCAGGGATGGACAATCCCAAAGGGAAAGCAGGGATGGATAATCCCAAAGGGAAAGAAGGGATGGATAATCCTAATGGGAAAGGGAAAGCAGGGATGGACAATCCCAAAGGGAAAGGGAAAGCAGGGATGGATAATCCTAATGGGAAAGGGAAAGCAGGGATGGGCAATCCCAAAGGGAAAGCAGGGATGGATAATCCTAATGGGAAAGGGAAAGCAGGGATGGGCAATCCCAAAGGGAAAGCAGGGATGGACAATCCCAAAGGGAGAGCAGGGATGGACAATCCCCTGTTGCTGATGTGGGCCGCTGTGGCCGTGGCAGGACACAGTGCCTGGCTCCGCTGGGGTTTGTGCCTGCCCAGGGATGCAGCTCCGTGGGTTTTTGAGGGTCCGGAGCACCTTTAAGGTCCCTCCCCACCGCTCCGGGGCCGCTCTGGTGCGCGGGAGGAGCCGCTGGCGCAGGAGCGGCACCAAGGACAGCTCCAGGGCCCGGGAACGTCCCGGAGCGCGCTTCCCTCTCCAGGAGCTGCCCACGGGCTGAGATTTCCCCTTTGGGGCTTCCCTCGCGCAGCCGGAGCGCTGGAGGTCGGCGTGGGCAGCTCCTGGCCCCGATCCCACAGCTCCCAGCCCGTCCCAAGGGCCCCATCCCGCTGGGTTTGGAGCCTGCAGGATCGGAAACTGAGCAAACTCCCGGTTTTTGGGCTATTACCCTCTCAGCATTTAAAAATAGAGCTGTTACTAAGCAATGGCAGCGGGGAGAAAGCCAAGCCTACCGAGGAGCATTCCTGGGAACAGGTATTTTTCCCACCCAAGCGCTGTAAACACTGTGGGATGAGGAATTGTGAATCAGAGTCTCCCATGCACACTGCTGCTCTCCCATCACCCCCAAAACCAGCAGCAGCATCAGGAGATGTTTGTTTTCCCTCTGCCTTGGTTTGCAGGGCAGGTTTTCCAGATTTTCCACACATCTTTCCAAAAAAAAGCAAAATAAGTGGGATGATATTCTCATGGAGTGGGGGAACCGTGGGGGCAAGAGCTGCAGGATCAATATCCCTGGACAGAGCCCAGAGCAGCACTGGCAGACGAGGGGAATTTATGGAATTAATAAAAAGATGGACAGAAATTGGAAAGATAGCTGTAATTTTCCTACATGGGGTTCAAAATCCTTGTTAGCCCCAGAAGCTGTCCCGAATCCCTCGTGGATTTATGGCAGCAGGAATTTTTGCAGTGGGTTTTTAGGAGTGGATTTGGGATAAAGTCTCTTCTGACATGGTTAGAATAGAGTAGAAATTCTCATTAAATACAAGAATTGACATTTTCAATTAAGCAAGAGGAAGAAAGCAGCAGAGAATTGATAGGCCTGCTCCAGAAAATGGGGAAAACGTCATAAAAAATGGGCAGATGCAGCTGGAGAAGCCATGGTATTAAAAACCCCACTCATACATTGAAATGATCCAGAGGAATGATGGATCTGTCTCTACCCCAGGCTCTTTTGTGTCAAAATAATGGGGAATGCAGCAGAGGAGAGGCAGATTTTGGCTTTCCCCACACGTGGGATGGGGAGCCTCAGCCCATCCCAGCAGTTCTTTGGGAACCCAGGCTCCTCTTGCTTTTAGCAGCAGGATTTCAGGATCTCTGGCCCTCTGCTAAATGGAGGATTTGGGATTTGAGGCTGGAATTAGGGAACCTGAGGAGCCGCTGGAAGCCAGTGAGGAGCGATGGCTTTGTGTGCTCCAGGAGCAGCTCACCTTGGGCTGGCTCCTGGAATTACTAAATGGAAAAAGGTGAGGAAGACTGGGATGAGCAAACCATTCCCCAGTCCAATTCCTCCATGTCCTTTCTGCCAGCCACACAGGGACAGGGCTTAGGGCTTTTTTCCTGGGTTCAACTTGGAGACTGCAACTTAGAGGGGAGGATGAATGTTCTTAACCCTTCAGTTTGCTCCAAAGGGCTCCAGAATTTGGGAACAGGGAATGGCAGGAGGACTGTGGCAGACATCTTTTATGGAAAATCCTTTCCTTAGGATTTCTCCTCCTGAGAAGCTGGGAGGCCTCAGGAACAAAATGCAAACAATGGTTATCTGCTGCTGTGGGATGCAACAGGTGCATCTGGGATTGGTCTCATGGGGTTGTTTCTAATTAATGGCCAATCACAGTCCAGCTAGCTCGGAATCTCTGTCCAAGACAGAAGCTTTTGTTATCATTCTTTCCTATTCTATTCTTAGCTAACCTTCTGATGAAATCCTTTCTTCTGTTCTTTTAGTATGGTCTTAATATAATATATATAATAAAATAATAAATCAGCCTTCTGAACCATTTGGAAATCTTCTGAACTTTTGGAAATCTATAAATGTTGGGGTCAGAAAATAAACTTCCCCCTTTCTACCTTGAGAACAGCAGTGTGCACATCATGTTATTTCGTGTCCTGCAGTGACACTTTCCCAGTTTGGCCAAAGCAAAACCTGTTTAATTCCCCCACAAAGTGACTAAAACACATTTTCCTCCATCAATGCTCCTGACTTCTTCCACATCCCAAATCCAGCAGTGGAGTTGATGGAGGAGCTGGGAGGAGCACCCTGCCTCCTCCTCCTCCCCAATTGAAGTTTCTGTGCTCAGATGCTGCACTTCAAGGCTTGAACTCTGTGATCCTGGAGGACTTTTCCACCCCAAAGAGCTCCCTGATCCTGGTTTCTCTCCGACTGCCTTTGCTGAATTTTTCATTGCCCTGGCAGGGTTGGACTGTGGGATGTGGCTGCTCCCTGCATAGCCAGGGAGCCCCAGGAGCTCTTCCCACAGCCAGGAGAAGGCTTTGGTGGGATCCCCATCTCCCTGGGCTCCATCCAGGGAGCTGCTGTGCTCCCCTTCCTCAGGCTCCCTGCATTTTCCTTTCCCCTTCCACAGAGGACTTAGCCCTCCATAATTTATAGCCAACCTTTCCTGTCCATGCTCTAGGACAGACACTGCAAAAAAAAAAAAAAAAAAAAAAAAAAAAAAAAAAAAAAAACCCTAAAAAATTTATTTTCTGCAGGAAAAAATAGCAAGTGGCTGTGGAAGGAGCTGGTGCCTGCATCAGCTGCTCCCTGTTCATCAGCTGGCACGGGGGATGCTCTGAGCCAAGGCAGGGGAGCACCAGGAGTGGGAGCCTCCAGTTCCACCTCCTGTTCTGCTCATCCAGCCCTTGCACAGCACTCCAGCCTCTCTCAGGGAGGGAATCCCTCAGTTGGGGGTGAATCCCGTGGGGCTCCAGCGAGGCTCCCCCGTTCCACCCTGCTGGGAACGAGGGGGATCCAGCGTGGGCAGGGCACAGCCTTCCCGCAGGGAATGTCCCAGAGTTCCATCTCCACGTGGCAGAATCATAGAATCCTGGATGGATTTCTGGTGGGACATCCCATCCCATCCCATCCCATCCCATCCCATCCCATCCCATCCCATCCCATCCCATCCCATCCCATCCCATCCCATCCCTGCCATGGCAGGGACACCTCCCACTGTCCCAGGTGCTCCAGTGCTCCAGCCTGGCCTTGGGCACTGCCAGGGATCCAGGGGCAGCCACAGCAAATCTGGGAATTCCAACCCTCCCCAAGAACAATTCCCAATTCCCAATGTCCCATCCATCCCTGGGAGCCATTCCCTGTGTCCTGTCCCTCCATCCTTGTCCCCAGTCCCTCCCCAGCTCTCCTGGAGCTCCTTTAGGGGCTGAATCTCAAAAACTCCAAAGCAAAGGGATCCAGGACACATTTGGAGGAGGAGGATTTGTTTCCAAACACATGAAAGTGCATAAAATGCCTTTTCAATCCCTTTTCTTTAGCATGGAGCTGCCAGGAGCAGAGGATCCCTGGGCTGAGGAGCAGGAGATTCCCAGCAGGATCTGCCCAGGCCACAGCTCCTGCAGTGGGATGCGATCCGTGCCCAGGATGCCTCTGCTTGTTTCTCGCTGCTGGTGCTGGAGGAGCTGCAGGGAATGGGTTTGTTAAAATTCAGCTCAGCCCATCCTCCCTGACAAGCGAGGCAGCCAGGGGAGGCTGGGAGAGCTCCACGCCGCTGAATCATCCGGCTCTCCTGCAGGAGAGACTCCTTCCTTCCCCTGGAGCCGCAGGGAAGGGACAGGGACAGTCACGGCAGGGGAAGGTGTGGGTTCCTGCCCTTTCCCTCCCCAGTCCCACCAAGGCAGCGGCTGCATGGGATTCCTCCCATCCCTGCTGGGACAGGCCAGGGACAGGGGTTTGGCTCCAAACTCCACAGAAGGAATTGGAGCAGCAATTCCGTCCAGAAGACTGTGGATGGGAGGGGTGGGATGGTCCATGGTGGGGAGGTTGGGATGCAGAGGGATAAAGGTGAGGCTCTGCTCTGACTCCACATCCCTGGAATGCCCAAGGCCACCTTGGAGCAGCCTGGGACAGTGGAGGTGTCCCTGCCATGGCAGGGCTGGGACAAGATCAGCTCTAAGGTCCAGTTCCAGCCCGTTCTGGGATCCCAGCAGTGCTTCCCAAGACCATCATTGTGAAGGCTAGGCTAGGGTGTTTCACATTTTCCATGTTGAATACTTGAACAATTCTTTAATCTCAGTGGCTTGGTTGTGTGAGAACATCCAAGGAAAACCCATGGCTTAGCAAACAAACATATGGAAAGAAGGGTTTGGACAAGTTTTTCCTGATTAATTACATTTATTAATTTCTTTCCAGCCTCTCTGGCTTCCTTATGGATTCAAGAGGTGCTGATGAGGCAGAAAGCACTGGGGAAGGAGCAGGAATTTGCACAAGATGATGTTTTCTCCTGGAGGAAGGACGATGGCCCAGGGGTGGTGTGCCCAGGGACACTCTAGAATCCAAAGCCATAAAGGCTGGGAATGGGATGAAGCACCCGGCCCTTGGCTCGGTGTAAATCCATTATCTCATCCTGGCCCAAAAATAACCACTCCAAATTATTCCGAGCTCTGCACAGGCTTCTGCTTCCTCCTCACACTTAGTCATAAACCCTTTAATCAATATTAATGTTGTCAGCCCAGGCACGTTCTGCCTGGTGCAGAGCAGCCCAGCACGGAGCTGCTCTCCAGGGAAGTGTGGATCCTGCCTGGGTGGAGAATGTGGGACTGCCCCACTGCCACGGCAAAAGCTCCTTTCCCCTTCCCCTGGCTCTGCCCCACAGCGATTGTGTCACACAGGACTGGGACACCTCTCCCTCATGGCAGAAAATCCAGAGTGTCACCCTGAGTTTTGAAGATTTTTTAAAGATTTTCTAAGCCTTCTGATGTTTACATTCTTGTAACGAACTTTCTCACACCCTTTCCGTAAAAAACTCATTGTTTTGCATTCTTTTATAAAATAAGAGAAATTTGACGGACTGTTGGTTTGCCCAGCGTCACTGGAGAGGTGGCACTGTCACCCTCCAATCCACTGTCACTTTTGGGAATCTATAAATGTTGGGGTCAGAAATTAAACTTCCCTTTTGCTTTACCCTGGGAACAGCAGTACGTGCACATCGTGTTATTTCGTGTCCTGTAGTGACACAGAGCATCCAGCTCCCACCTGAGACCGAGTTGGGAAGAGTTTGCTCAAATCCCTGGAGAAGCCTGGGAGTGCTCCAAGCCCCAGAGGTGGCACCTGTGAGGCCACGTGGGTGTGAAGTCACATTTGTGATGCACCCACCCACAGGGTGAGCAGCGCCCAGCTCACACAGGGATCCATCCCTTCCCAAATTCCTCACTGTTTCCTGGCTATAAACCACAAATTGGTACCTGCCCCGCTCTCCTGATCCACCAGTAATAGTTTAATACCACTATTAATCATTATTAATTATTCATGGAGTGCTTGTGCACTTAAGGAAATGAATGGCCTGGGAATGGCTGAGTGGCAGTGTTGGATTTCCAGTGGTTATCCCCCAATTAATTGGGAGATGCTTTCCATGCACAAAAGCAAAGAGTGCACCACATTAATTTTTGATGGGAAAAAATTCCAAAGATCAATTTACCATTAATATTAAACCGGCTGTGAATAAACATTGCATTAAAACTAAACTGGATTGCTCGTGTGAGCACGCCTGCCCTGTTCACTCTCCTGCCAGCCCACTGGAATGAAAGCAGGGGAATCCATCCCCAGCTGGCTGTGGGAGCAGCCCTGCTTTGGGACATTTTGGGGATGGGACCGGCAATGGGAACCAGGCCAAGCAGGAGCACAAAGAGGAATCCGTGCCCAGCCCCATTTCTGGGATGAGCTGGCTCGGGAATTCTGCAGAACAATGGGAAAATCAGAGACAAGAGCTGCCACCAGCAGGGATCCCCACAGTAACTCAGGGTGAGGAGCAGCACAGGAGTGGGCAGGAGCTGCTGATCCATCCCGGGGAATTGCTGCAGGTGAAGCATCAGCAGAAATGACAAACGGGAACGCGAGGAGGAGGAGGAGGAGGAGGAGGAGGAGGGAAAACCATTGGAAGGATGAAATAATCAGGGAGGGAAGGTGCTGCTTGCCCTCCCCTGCCCCGGGGGACTGGGAGCTGTGGGATGGATGTCAGGGGTGCAGCCGTGGGTCAGGAGAGGCTGGAGTGTGTCTGAGTCACCCTCAGACACCCCGCGAGGAGGGTGCAGGGGGGATGAGGATTGATGTAACTCAGAAAATGGGAATAGCCCAAAATCCTGGCTGTTTCAGCAGGAGGAATGGATCCTGGAGCAACCTCCCATGCCAAAAACAATCCACAGGGAGCTCCAGAGCCAGGGCAGCTGCAGTCAGGGCCTGGTGGCCACAGCTGGGGAGTCCTGGAATGCTTTGGTCGGAAGGGCCCTTCCAGCAGCTCCTCTCTGCCCCACAGAGGGCAGGGACACCTTCCCAGTGTCCAGCTTCCCTGGCATCCTGCTCCAGTGTCCCCGTCCCTCCCCCTGAGCCCTCTGGACACTGCTGTCCTTCCCCTTGGGCTCCATCAAATTTCTTGGAACCCAAAAGGGACTCAAAGCCAAGCACTCCAACAAATCTGCATTTCTGCCCCATGGGCACGGGGAGCTGGGGAATTAAACCCTTCCTCCTGGGGAAGAGCAGCAGTGGTGGCAGAGGTCAGGAGAAAAGTTATTAAAAAAATCTGTGAATGGTGTAAAATGAGAACAGGGACCTGGATCAAAACGTGAGGTTAAGGACAGAAACAGGGAAAGGATTTAGAGGGAAAAAATAACTTTATAGAGCATGGGAAGGATAAAAACTGGGAGTGAGTAAAGGAGAGCAAAAGGAGAGTAGAAGAGAGCAAAGGCCACCGTGTCACCAACCCCCCTGGGACAGGTCCAGGGTGTTCCAAGAGCAAAGGGATGGAGGGAAGGAGAGGCTTTGGCTGAACTTCAGATGTGTGGAAGCTCTGAAAATAGGGCAAGACATGAAATAAAGCCTTGCCCAGGTGGGCAGGAGGGAGCCATGGCCCAGCCCAGGCTGCTGGAAAAGGAGCAGAAGCCAAACCTTCCCTGAAGCAGTTGCAAGGAACCAGCCAGGCTTTCCCAGCACCTTGGGTGCAGCCACTGCAAAATCCATCCCACCCTTGAGTCCCTCCTCTTGGAGATCATCTTCATTGACACATTCTGACTTCGCCCTCCTTTATTTTTTTACACTAAATGATTTGCCAGGCTTTATTTTTAAACCTGTGGAACCCACACAACCTCAATTTAAAAATAATTTACATATATATATACATATATATATATATATACACATAGATATTTATATCTATACCTATATATTTATATCTATATCTATATATTTATATATATATATATATGTTGTTATATATGTAAATTTCTTTTATATATATATATATATATATAAAGGTATATAATATATAATTCTATTTTTATATATTATTATATAAATGTGTATTTTTAGACATGTTTCTTTATATATACATTTATTTTTTTCCCCCTTTCCATCTGGAAAGCCCCCCTTGAACTCACTCCATGAACCACATTCCCCCAGACAGGGAATGAACCTGGTTCCTTACTCCATCCAAGGAAACTGAAATTAAGCTGGAAAAACATTTGGAGGAGAGCAGCTTCTATATTTATTCAGCCACGAGTGGTGCAAACACGAGGCTGAGGTTTCGCTGGGTAAAACTCAGCAGATATTTCAAATTTCATGAGCAGCCCAGAGAGTTTCTGCAGGAACATTTCCTGCACGGGCTGCGTGTGATCCTCGCATGGATCGGGAATTTCGTGAGTTTGCCTGGGAATTTGCTACATAGACACATTTGTGTCCGGGTTTGAATGCAGCTCCAAGCTGCTCTCCCCTCAATAATTGGTATTTTGGGCTCTTTTTGCCTCCCTGAGCTGGAGCTGGCTGGTGCCGAGCCTGCACTCCCGAAGGGGTGTCTCTCATTGGATCCTGTATCCCATTAACAATTCCCATTCCTGGGGCAGCTGGGGAGGGAATTGTGTCCCTGTGCCCCCTCAGGTGAGGCCTCACCTGCAGAGATGCCCCAGGATCCCAACCCAGGAGGGACCTGGAGCTGCAGGAGAGATCCAGAGGAATCCTTGGAGTTGCTCCAAAGGCTGCAGCCGGGCTGGGAGAGCTGGGAATGCCCAGCCTGGAGAGGAGAAGGATCCAGGGAGAGCCCAGAGCCCCTGGCAGGGCCTGAAGGGGCTCCAGGAGAGCTGCAGAGGGGCTGGGGACAGGGATGGAGGGACAGGACACAGGGAATGGGACATTCCTGCCCCGGGACATCGCTAAGGGACATCCCCACGCGGGACATCCCCGGCCGGCAGCAGGGAGGAGCCGACAAGCTGTAAGAGCATCCCTGGGGACAGCCAGCACATTCGCTTATCTGCGCGATAAGGAGGCCCCCGCGCCGCCGGAATTCCTTATCGGAGCGTGTGTTGTTCTGCAGGAGCGCGGCGGTGCCTCCCGCCAGGGATAAATCCGGCGGTAAATGCGATGCTCTGACCTACATTTTATGTATATGATGTCTCCTCTGCTGATAATGAGCGCGGAAACCTTGATATATTAGCACTTCCCAGGCTGTATTTCCCCCTGCCTCCCTCCTTAGGATGCTGCCGAGCATTCCGGGAACAAGATGGATTTCCTTTAATTTCTGTGAAATACTGAACCCTCTGCAAACGTTTCCATTTAAAAAACTACCAGGGAACACTTTTTGATAGGAATCTTTATGAATATTTTCTTCTTTTATTTATTATTTTTTTTTTCAGTTGGAAAGTGCTCCTGAATTTACAGACAAAAACATGGATTGGAAAAATAACAACGGGGAGCCACTTTGTCCTTGGAGTTATTCCCGTTCCAGTCCCAGGGTGTCCTGAGCCTTGTTCCCATCTGGAATGTGGCACTCCCGAATTTAGGAGGAATTCGGGGTGGATCAGCACCAGCGCTGTCCCAAAACTCAGCTCCTCATTCCCTCCTGGATGGGCCAAAATGGCATAAAAAGGGGAATGTCCCAAAGAAACCCTCCCTTTCCCAGGAATCCCTTCTCAGGGACACACAGATGGTGCCGGGGGGAGTTTTTTCCATCTGCCACGTTCCTGAAACACCAAACAAAGGGAGAAATTCCCTGGAGATAAGAGGATCCCAACTGCTGTTTCCCACTCCGGTTGGAGCAATAATTGTCCCCTGCCCGCCACCACGGGCACTCCCAGCTCCTTCCCTCCCCTTGTGCATCGAAGCTGCTCCCTAAATTAGCGATTTTTTATTACTCCAAGCGAGTTTTCTCTCTTTTATTTTTAAATAACTCATTTATTAAAATGTATCAAGAATAATTACAATTTCTTCAGAGTGGTTTCAAGCCTCCCATCTCTAATTATTGCAGTCTCCCATCTCTAATTACTCCTGGCCTGCTTTAACTAACTCCCATTCCTCAGGGTGTCCCGTGCCCTGCTTTGAGGATGCTGAGCTGTCCCAGCAGACCCAGACCCTTTACTCACTGCCTACCCAAAATTAATAAGACTTTACTACAGGTGCAAGGCTGCCCTCAGATTGTGGAGGTTTGTCTCTCATTGGTTTTTCTCTCTCTAATTAAAGGATGTTGGAGCCCAGGAGGGGCTGGAAACTCCCAGAAGCTCCTCATCCTCCCATACCCCATTTCTGTTTCACCTCTGGGGTTCTCAAATGCCTCTGAAATGAGGCAAAAACCATTCAGTGTTTACTAAAACCTCCCAGCTCTTTGTGTCTCATCCTTTTCTTGAGCTACTTAAGCATCTCTGACAAGAATTTCTCCAAGCCTCTCCTCGACCAGGAACTTAATCCAGGAGCAAGGGATGAAAAAGAGATTTGGGTCAAGGCCTGCAGGAATTACACTCATTCCATCAGAGCCCGGGGAACAGGGCACAGCTCAGCTCCTCCAGCCCTCACCCGGGCAGGAGAGCCTCTCTGGGGGTTAAAGCATCACATTCAGAAATTCCATGCAATAACTCCATCAAATAAACCTGAGCTTCAAAGCCTCACTCAGCTTAATTGAACCAATCCAAGCAAGAACCCAGCTCGAGTCATCTTTTCCATTTCCCTGGAGCAGGGAAAGAAGCCCCATTTCCCCAATTCCTGCATAAATTCCTGTCTGGGAAATGTTCCCTGCCTTTCCAGGGATTCCTGGGGCTCCTTTCCAGGGGTTCCATCTCATCACACTGATGTCAGCTGGAGCCTCTTTCTGTGCTTTTACCAGAGGGCTCCTGTGCTGTTTACTGTCACTACGAGAAGCAGGAAAAGTCAAGGAAGCAATTTTCACCTCCTAATAACTTTCCCCGTCGTGGACACGAGCCTTGACTATTTTTTGACAACCAGGGGCCCAATTATTGCCTGCCACGGGGTCAGGAACCTCACCAGGCTTCGGGGGAGCTGCAGCAATTCACACAGGCTGGAGACGTGTCAGGAAATCTTCGCAGCCAATTTGGGAAAAGCAGAGGTTGGAGCAAGTGAGAAACAGCAGATGCTGCAAGCCCAAATTGTCAGTGCCCTTTAGCAGCTTTGGTGACCAACCCTGCTGGCAGAAACCAGCTGGGGTTGAGGGAAACAGCTCAAAGAGAGGGTGCAACCATCCCCAGCAGTGCCCAGGCCAACCCTGACCGTGTCCCCAAGTGCCACATCCACAGGGCTTTGAAATCCCTCCTGGCATGGGCACTCAGCACTGCCCTGGGCAGCTGTGCCAGGGCTGGGCAACCTTTCCATAAAGGAATATTTCAAAATATAAACCCTGAGCTCCCCTGACAGAACTTGGGGCCGTTCCCTCTCCTCCTGTCCCTGTTCCCTGACTGACCCCTGGCTGTGCCCTCCTGTCAGGAGCTGTGCAGAGCCACAAGGGCCCCTGAGCCTCCTTTGCTCCAGGCTGAGCCCCTGCCCAGCTCCTCAGGGATTCTGCAGCCCCTGCCCAGCTCCTCAGGGATTCTGCAGCCCCTGCCCAGCTCCTCAGGGATTCTGCAGCCCCTGCCCAGCTCCTCAGGGATTCTGCAGCCCCTGCCCAGCTCCTCAGGGATTCTGCAGCCCCTGCCCAGCTCCTCAGGGATTCTGCAGCCCCTGCCCAGCTCCTCAGGGATTCTGCAGCCCCTGCCCAGCTCCTCAGGGATTCTGCAGCCCCTGCCCAGCTCCTCAGGGATTCTGCAGCCCCTGCCCAGCTCCTCAGGGATTCTGCAGCCCCTGCCCAGCTCCTCAGGGATTCTGCAGCCCCTGCCCAGCTCACCAGATCCGGCTCTAAAACCTCCAAACAATGTTGAAAACAGCTCCTGAGCAGAGGACCTGGGGATACGGGACAGAGGGCATGATCAACAGACAAAATCTCCAAGTATTTTGTGTTGGTAGCAGGGACAGGAAGAGGAGGAAGGAGCAGCACAAGCTGCTGCCACTTCCACAAGTTTTGGGGTTACTGGGAACTCTGAGGGCTCTTTGTCTCCCCCAAGGACAGGAACATCCACTGCCCTGGATGCTGTCACCATTCCTGACTATAACTTTGGGATTTTACAGCACCAACCAAAAACCAATGCCCAAGTGACAGCTTTGAACTCATGGATTGGAGTGTCAGAGAATTGCGACGGCTGGGAAAGATCTTTAGGATCATCAGGTCCCACCATCAGCCAACATCCAACCTCACCATCTCAGCTGGGGCTGGAGGACACGGGGCTGGGCAAACCTGCTGTGGATGGATGGATGGATGGATGGATGGATGGATGGATGGATGATGGATGGATGATGGATGGATG
Source organism: Ammospiza nelsoni (assembly GCF_027579445.1). NCBI lineage: Eukaryota > Metazoa > Chordata > Aves > Passeriformes > Passerellidae > Ammospiza > Ammospiza nelsoni. Next base: position 35,656,668 of record NC_080641.1, read on the forward strand.
GATGGATGGATGGATGGATGGATGGATGATGGATGGATGGATGGATGGATGGATGGATGATGGATGGATGATGGATGGATGGATGGATGGATGGATGGATGGATGGATGGATGATGGATGGATGATGGATGGATGGATGGATGGATGATGGATGGATGATGGATGGATGGATGGATGGATGGATGGATGGATGGATGATGGATGGATGGATGGATGATGGATGGATGGATGGATGGATGGATGGATGATGGATGGATGATGGATGGATGGATGATGGATGGATGGATGGATGATGGATGGATGGATGGATGGATGGATGGATGGATGGATGGATGATGGATGGATGATGGATGGATGGATGGATGATGGATGGGTGATGGATGGATGATGGATGGATGGATGGATGGATGGATGGATGGATGATGGATGGATGGATGGATGGATGGATGGATGGATGATGGATGGATGGATGGATGGATGGATGGATGATGGATGGATGATGGATGGATGGATGGATGATGGATGGATGGATGATGGATGGATGGATGGATGGATGATGGATGGATGATGGATGGATGATGGATGGATGGATGATGGATGGATGGATGGATGGATGGATGGATGGATGATGGATGGATGATGGATGGATGGATGGATGGATGGATGGACGGATGATGGATGGATGGATGGATGCATGGATGGATGGATGATGGATGGATGGATGGATGGATGGATGGATGATGGATGGATGGATGGATGGATGGATGGATGGATGATGGATGGATGGATGGATGGATGGATGGATGATGGATGGATGGATGGATGGATGGATGGATGGATGGATGGATGATGAAGACCCTCAGCATCCAGCCCAGAGAAGCTCTGTGTCCCTCAGCCACAGACTCAGCCCGTTCACTGGATTCCTTAAGTTCATTACCCAAGAGGAGCCTTCTCCTCACAACCCATCAGCTCAAATTCCAGTTTTCCAAGGAAAGACACAGTTCCTTCACTCCATTTTTCTCAGGAATGATCAAAAACTCCATTGTTAGCCATTCAAGGGGAAGGGGGATGAGTCAGGCTCAGAAACATAGACGTTCTTCCTCCAGGAGAAGGGAGCTGCCAGTTTAACCCATGGAAATATCAATGTTTGTAAAAAACCCACGTCTTTACTGCGTCTGCTGGGGACATGGGATGGTGCTCCCAGGCTGGGCAGGGGATGGGAGCAGAGCTTTGTAGCAAACTCAACCTCCTCAAAGCCATCAAACCACAACAGCCACCAGCCAGGAGTTCAGCCAGCCCCAGGGGGGAAATTAAGCCTGGCCTGCAGTCCCTGGGGCTTTGGCCTCACTCTAATTCCTTAATCTGCTTTGCTGAGGGCCAGCTCCTAATTTTTAATTATGCCTCAGGTTTTGTGCCCTGATTTCCTCCTTGCTGGGAGTGTCTGGGTGGCCTCAGCAGGGTTGGGGCTCCAGGGGTCAGCTCTGCTTTCAGGATCTCCCAGCTCCTCCTTTGGATGGTGCCCTCTCCTCAGCCTCCAGCCTTTTCCCTGGATGTGGGAACAGGAGGAGCTCCTCACACAACAATCAGGTCTCTCCAAGGTGTCCACACCACCTTGACCCCTGCAGCTCAACATCCTCAACATTCCTGATCCCTCCAGTCTTTGGAATCTGCAAAAAGGAAATAAAACCTCAGCGTCAAACTGGCCCCAGTTTGTTCCCATCACTGGCGTTCCCAAGAGTAAAACCACAAATCCAAATAAATAAAGGAAGAAACTCTCCAGGCAGAGGGAATGAGGGACCCCTCGTTTCCCTGGAGCCACCTGCAGGTCCCAAGCCTGCCTCACTACCAAACTTCGTCACCAATTAATGCTCATTAACTCTCCTGGCTCTTTCCTGCCACACACAATTCCTTGTTTGGGTTTTATTCACCAAGCCCAACGTGGGGACTGTTTTAGCATCCAGAATTTATGGCATCTTTCCATCCCTCCGAGAGGAAATGAAGAATTTGATGACAAATTCACCAATTAAGTGGGAGCAACTCAATTGACTCCAGTGGAGTTCCACTGCCTCGTTCCTGCTAATTCCATTAGGCAGCCTTTGGATGACATTTATAGAGACAGACTTTGGCCTCTCTCCCATAATCGGGATATGGAAGTATCCCAAAAAGCCTCTGGAGGTGGGAAACACTCCTGGCTTTCTCTCATGAGCAAATTTAGCACCTTCTAAAGGCCACTGGCAGGTTTACTCCTTATTTTTAACACATTTTTGAACAGCAGAAAACACAAACTTCGAGCTAACCATATTTTCCTTATTAAATAAAGGAAAAAAAAAAAGTAAAAGAAGAAGGAAATTTTATTTCCTAAAACCCTTGCATTTTAAAGGAGATCTTCCAAGCTACAAGGCTGCAACAATGGAAATTCCAAGCTATTTTCACTTTTAAAAGAATTCTTCTGTTTTCCCTGGGATGCCCTGGAAATTCTGCTTGGCCCCTCAGTCCTGCTGCCCCTTCCACTGCAGCTGCTTTTTCCTGGCAGACTCCAAAGCAGAATAAATGTGCTTTTTAACTAATTTGCAATAAGGCTTCATAACTTCATTAAGCATAAACCAAATTATGTGAGTTTTGCTTGAAATCAATTGGAACAGACGAGGCTGCGGCAAAAACTTTAATGGATCCATCCTAGAAAGGTCTGTATTCCTAAAAGTTGTATTGAGATCTCTCCAAACTCAAGGATGACCTGAACTGAACACCTCATCCTGCTGCCTTGCGCTGTCCCATGGGAAAAGCCAGCAGAATCCCAAAAATCTGAAATTCCTGCTGGAAGCTGAGCATCCCATGGAGAAGACAGCCTGGATCCAGGTCCAGCCTGGAGCCACATGATGGACATGGAATGTTCAGGGGGAATTTACAGTAATTTGCACCCCTGAGATCAGGAGCAAAGGAGCAAACCCACAGAAAGCCAGGAATGTGAGCCAGCTGCTCGTGGGACACTCTGAGAAATACCAAAGGAATCTTAAAGGAATTATTGCTCCAGGGAAAGTTCCCCTTCCCTTTCCCCTAAGCTCGGAGAACCCCATTTCCTGAGCAGTGCCAGCTCCTGCTGGGCTCCAGCTCCATCCCCTCCTTCCCAGGCTGCTGCTGCCAACATTCCGTCCCCATCACCTGCTTGGGCAGTGGAGCCTCTCAGGGTTTCCCTGCAAGCCCAATGAAGCATCTCCATGGAACGGGTGGCTGAGCAGAGCTGGGGATGCTCCAGACCAGGAGCTGGAGTGTGACTGCTCCGTTCCCTTCCCAGCCCTCGGGAATTCCCTGCTCCAGGGAGGGATTTTCCCCTTAACTTGGGATAAATGGAGTGAGTGGAGCAGCAAATGCCCCCCAGAACTCTCCATCCACATGTGCTGGGCAAAGCAAAGCTGCTCATTGACCAATTTAAACCAGCAGAAATAAAATCAACCATGGAAAAATCAGATCACAGAAGGAAAATTCCGCTTTTCTGGATGTATCCGGGCCACGCAATTAAGGATATTGGGAGGGGTGGATAATTTTATTGCTTTTCTTTCCAGCTTGGGATGTGGAGAGCAGGATCTGAGGTTGGCACAGACAGCCGGGGCTCTGCAGGCAGAGACAGAAATCCAGGAGAGCCCCCAAAGTCCCCAACATTGCCACGAAACACTGGCTGGGCAGCCTGGAACACCGATCCATGGCTGCAATTCCCAACACTGGGAATCGGAGCGAGGGAAGGGCCCCATGGTCCGGCTGCAGAGCCTGGGAGCTGCTCTGGGAGTGCTTCCCATTCCCAACCTCATCCAACCTCACCCAGCTGGGATGCAGGGCAGGCCACGCACCTGGGCACGGGCTCCAGCCTGGCATCCCTGGAGTGAGAGCTCCCAGGGAAGCAATTCCAGGGTTATTAATAACTTCTGGAGCACGTGGAAGTGGGAGCCGTGGAGACGTGCTGTTTCCACAGAAACTGGAGGCACTGGAGGTGGGATTCTCCCAGCACAGGCACGACCTCGGAGCTGCTGCTGCGCCCAGAGCAGCCTCCCCTCACCTCTGATATCCATAAACACAAATAAAACCTCACCAGGGAGGTGAAGGGGGCAAATCCAACATTACCTACGCCGGAAAAAAGTCTGGAATGTTCCTCCTGTGCGATTAAGCAGCTCTGGGCTAACAAAGGCTGCTACCTGTGGGCTGCAGCTGTGTCAGCAGCTCGCTCCCTGCACGTTTAACACTCCAGCTCTTCTGGCTTCCGTGATTATTTCCACACATCGCAGTCCCAGGGAGCTGAGCAGCAGCAGCTCCAGGGCTGGGGCTGGGCAGACCAAGATCTGCAGCTCCAAGGACATTCCCAGCTGCTTTCCCTCCTGCCTTGAGCCATGCAGGAGCTGCAGCATCCCGGGATGCTGGAGAATCTGGGGAATCCACATGGATCAGCAGGAAGGAGCCCTTTTCCCTGGAAAACCAGGCTGCTGTGGTCACCAAGGAGAGGGGATGGATGCCACAGGAGCCTGGCACTGCCAGGGTGAGAATGAGATAGGGGGGGACCAGTGAAACCATTCCAGAACGAGCCCTTGGGCATCCACTCCTTCAGGAAAGGCAATTCTGCAGTGCTGGCTCCCAAGGGAAGAGGCTGATGAATTGCCAGCTGTTCCTGGAGCAGCGTGAGGGTGCCAGCCCTCCTGCTGGATGAACAGGACTGGGACCAGTCTGCCACCTCCCATTTCCCTGCTTTGCTTCACATAAATCAAACCCCTCATGCAGACATGTGTGGGGAGGCCAAACAGCAGGCGAGCCCACTGGAACGGCAGCAGATGTGGAACTACACCAAATAAACCCCAATTTTAAATTCAATTCCACATTTAAACCAGCCTCCAGCCATCACTTCAGCTGGGAAGGGAGCGGACAAACAGACCCAGCTAATGGATCATCACAATTCCCACACGGAATAAATCATGGCCTGACTCTCCCACACCTCCCCCAGGTTCCACAGCCAGGCCCTCCCCAGTCCCGTGGAACCAATGATTTCCTCAGCACAACTGTGGCTGCTGGAGCAAATCCCAGCCAGGATTTATCCAAGGAGAAGGGCTCCTGTGCTGTGGTGTAGCGTGGAGCGATGGGAGTCCTGGGGGACAGAGCTTGTTTGGCAGAACATATGCTCCTCTGCATTCCTTGTATCTGGGAATTAACAAAGTCATGTTCATTTAGGAGGAATAATCAGGAATACTGGCGCTTTGTCCTGAGGATTGGGCTGTGGAGCAGCTTTTCCCACTAAAATGGGATTGCTGTGGGCAGGAATCTGCTCCAGCAGAGCCGCCCCAGCTCTGGGTACGGCTGGGGGAAACACCTGGGGGCAGAAAACATGGATAAATCCATTCTGGTGCCTGGGAGGACTCCAAGGAGGCAACTTTGCATCCCAAGTTCCTGCTGGAAAAGATCTGGTCTCTGGAAGATATCCCTGCCCATGGAACAAGATGGCCTTTAAGACCCTTCCCAACCCAAACCATTGGGGATCTTGGGATTCTCCAAAACCCAACCTTGCTGCTGCCACTGCTCCTGCTGAGCAGCCCCTCACCCAGCAGCTTTCCCATCCTTTCTGTCCAAACCAGCTGGAAATCCTTGTCAGCTGTCTCTGCCAGGTGTAAAGGATGTTTGTCACACCGCAAATTTCTCCCTCTGGATGTTGGCCAGACCCTCCAGATTTTTATGAGTGGATATCAGTGGGATATTGGGACAAATTTCTTCCCTGAGTGATTCAGCCTTGGAAGGGAGCTGCTGGAGTCAGCATCCCTGGAATTGTCCATAAACCAGCTGTAAGTGGCCACTTTGGGATATATTTTAGTGGGTATGGGGGGGTTTGGTTGAAGGTTGCACTTGATTATCTGGGAGAAATTTTCCAATCTTAATGATTCTGTGTCTTTTGGGAAAGGTTTAAATCCTAAATGACTGTAAATTCCTCCAGTGGGCAAATGGAGGATGAATCCTGTGGGCAGGACAGGGATGGCAAGAAGAGTTTTTGCATTCCAGACTGACTCTGAGCAGGATCAGATCCTGCCCCTTTCCCATCTGTCACACAGAGATGGGTGTGAGCTCTTTCCACATGGATATTTCTGCTCCCAGCCTGTTCTCACCCATATTTGCAGTGCCACTGACCACACCAACACAACGCTTAGACCCGGACCTGGCTGGGCTGGACTTAGCTGGGCTGGAGCCGTGTCTGGACTGGCTGGAGCACCCCAAGGCCTGGATTGCTGTCCCAGCAAACCATGGGAGATGGGAAGGGAGAAGCCAGTGCAGCAGCATCCCCTGGCTCTGGGGGGCATTCCCAGGAGGACTTGCCAGCCCAGGCCTCTGCAGGGATGGGTGAATTCCAGAGGAACGTTCCTTGCAGCAGGGTGGATGCTAAGGTACAAAATCGGCCCCACTTATGCTAATTTAATGGACGAGTTCATTAGGTAAATGGAAATTGCACTAATGCACTGAAGGAGTGATGAACCACAAAACCTGATTTCAGGGAAATCCCCCTGCTCCCAATAACCTTCAGGCAGCCGTGTCAGGGTTAATGCGGGGAGCAGCATTTCCAAAACCTGAGCTTTCCAGAGCTCATTAACACATCCAGCTTTCTTTCCCACTGTGGGCGTTTTACTTCCAGAGACCCATGGAAGGTTGGAAATCTTCCACACCACTGACTCCAGCCCTTGCTGACCACCTGGAGGAGCTGGCAGTGCTGTGGGAATGGCTGGATGGCCTTCAAGGGCTTTTCCAAACCCATGATTCCCTGACTTTGTGCTTTTCTCAGGAGCTGAGCACATTTTTATCCCCACAGCTGTGGTGAAGATGTTTATTTGTGCTGCTGTGGCACTCCAAGCTCCAGCTGTGGACTGGGATCCAATTATGTCAAGTGTTCCCGGATTTAACGAGGGATCATGGAGTGTGGCAGCAGCAGAACGAGCTCCTCATGGGAGAGCTCCAGCTCCTGGTGGAACGACTTGGGGAACGGGAAGGACTGCAGTTCCTCCTGCCCGTTAGCACAGGGATGTGTGGAACAGCTGGATGCATCCCAGCGTGGAGCCAGGCAGCTGGAGCAGCACTGGCAGCGAGTGGCCAGGAGCAAAAGGCATTCAAAGGCACAAAAGCAATTATTAAAATGTAAAGGCTTGAAAGAAAAACTGACATTCTAAAAAAAAAAAAAAAAAAAAAAAGAAAAAGAGAAGAACAAAAACCTGAGCCAGGACAAGTTACAATAAAAACAGCTCAGGGGGAAAATGCCTTTGGAACCAAGTTGGGCACATTAAGCCCTTGGAAAACATCAGGCATATTCACCTTGCTCTGAGCAATTATTTGCAAGTTTAGAGCTGAGGTTTCTCACTGTGAGTTCATCTCTCCTTCAGTGCTTAATGAGATAATTCTAAGCTCTAAAAGCTGCCAGAAAATTGGTATGAGGGACTTTTCTGCACTTTGGTTCACAAATACTCACAAAGGCATAAAACCGGGTTTGGGGCTGCTGCTATCCGTTGTTTCCCATGGCTGGGCACTCAGGGTTAATTAATTCCCAACTGGAGAGCTCCGTGGTGAAATGCAGGGCTGGTGTGAGCGCAGGGTGGCACCTTTGCAAATCCCATCCAAAATGAAGTGCTGGGAATAAACCCATTCCATTATTTTAACCTCTCTGGAGTGAGATGCCATTTGCTGCCACCACATTCCTGCAGCTCATCAGGAGGATGGCTGTGCCAAGGAGGGCTTGGATGCCCTGGGAAGGAATGGCTGCTTTCCCAAGCTCTCTGGAATGTCTGGGGTGCAGATGCTGCTGATGGTGGCCAAGCCCTCAGGAGGAGCTGTGAGGGGGAGCCCAGGGAGGGCTGGATGCAGCTAAAAGAAAAAGAGAAATTTTCTGATCTGGCCTGGGGTTATCTGGGGTCAAGGGGACAGGAGCAGCTCCCTGGGTCCCAAATCCAGGGATGAGCTCCAGGATCCGACACAGAGGTGGGGAATTGGTACAGTTTGGTTGGTGGGACACCTCACCAGGGACTCAGCTCCCACCTGGGGCCAGGTGTTGTTCAATCTCCATCTGGGACATGTCTCAGGGAGAATTGCTCCATGGAAAGGGTGCTCAGGTGTTGGAAAGGGAGGAGGGGATGGAGTCCCCATGCCTGGAGGTGTCCAAGCAAGGCCTGGAGTTGGCACTCAGCACTCTGGGCTGGGGATCAGGCACAGCTTGGCCTCGCTGACCCTGGAGTTCTTTTTCAACCTCAGTGATCTGGGATTCTGTGACTGGGATGCTGTACAGATGTCCCCATCTGTGCCACTGCTTTCCCTGCCACCAGCTATGGGTTGTGCTGTAAATCCATGATTTTTCCTTGGAAAAACAGGCTCCATCCTATAGACTGCCCTGCCCCTGAGCCAGGGACAGCAACAGGGACCCCTCCACCTGCCCCTCTGCTCCCAGGAGCGTGCAGGGAGAAGGGAACACCAGGAAAGCTCCCCTGGGCACACCACTTGTCCATTCCTGCATTAAAGCCATCCAGACTGATATGAAGCATCTTTGCAGCAGGCACAGAAAACTTCGGGTTTATCCTCAATTCCTCCCCTCACTGCAGCTGAATTTTATTCCAGCAAGGAGGGCAGCGGACAAAAACCCCTCGTGGTCAGCTCAGGGACAAAGCCAAGGTGCTGGAGGTGCTTTTCCCTCCCCACAATCTGCAGAGCTGGCTGTGCCCATGCAGCCCTCAGCTGAGGCTGCTCCTGGGAGACTTGGGGCTATTCTTAGCCCAGGAAGGAACGGCGCTGTCACAACATGGAACAGGGAATAAAGGAGCTAAAAAAGGAGCTGGGGATGACTTCACTGGCGTTTTGCCTCACGAGTTCATATTCATATTGCAAAAATATTTATTTGCCTTCTCGGCCTATTGATCTGAAAGAATCAAATCGATAGCAAAGAGAATCAAATCTAATTAAACTTAATCAACTGCCTGGGACCTGGGAAAATGGCCTTTCAGGGAGGAGGGGGGAATCCATAATTATTGGGTTCTGAAGGCTTGAAGGTCGCCACTCTGGACATGCAGAGATGTCTCTGCTGCTTTCCCTGGAGAAGCAGAGCCAGGTAAGGTGAGATGGGGAGCACTGGGAGCACTGGGTGCGTCCCCACAGGCTGTGCCCTGCCTGCCCAGGAGGCTGCAGCATTCCAGGTGCACATCCCAGGGAACCACAGGGTCACTGGCGCTGGAAAAGAGCTCCCAGACCATCGATTCCAGCTGGGTTTGCTGATGTTTGTGTGAAAACCCAGAGCAAAGGCTTCCCCTGGTGCTCCCAGCAGCTGTGTCCTGCGCACTCAGCAGATCCCAATTGTCAGCCCTGGCTGTGGAGCAGGGCTGGACAGAAGATCCCTGCTTGTGGATTTTTTTTTCTTTTTAATTTTTTTAAGGTTGGGATTAAATATGTGAGATGGTATTTTTTTTTTTGTTTGGACTTAGATGTTTATTAGCTTTTATTTATATTACAGTCTTACAAATTGCGACTTTTACAGCCCTTCACAATAATAAACTAGAAAATGGAGTTTTATTTCTCCCTTTATAAGGCTTTTTAAGGATAAACTCCCTAATTAAGAAACGATCCTTAAATTATTTTTATTTTTAACTTAATGACTAACCACTCGTGGTTTGTAGTGTGGACTTTTTTATCTAATTACACAATACTACTTAAATTCATGAAGGAGAAGGTGAAGAAGAAGGATTAGGTTTTGTACTAAAATTCCTGATTTGTTTTAGCTATATTACTATATTTCTATTTATTTAATTACTTAATATTTTTATTATAAAAATATTATTTATTATAATTTTATTATAATTTATTTATTTTATTATAACATATAATACTTATTATTTATTATATTAATTTTAATATTTATTATAATTTTATTTTATATTTATTAATTTTTATTTTATTAAAGTATATAAATATATAATATTAAATATATATATTATATATTATAAATATATAATATTTTATTACTCCAAGTTTTCTACTATGTGATATTACACACTTCTATTTAAACTACACACTTATAATCTTAGTTCTATCATTTAAAATTGGAAATCTTTATGGCCTCAAGTGAAATGCAGTGGTCTCTTGGGGGTCAGTGCCCGTCAGCACAGAGAGTCTGAAATCCTCAGTAACCAGGGTTCCAACACCTGCTGGGGGTGGAATGTCCCCCAGCACAGCTGGGGCTGTAGGAGCAGGGAGCTGTGAGCACCAGGGGCTGTCCCTGTCACCGGTTGTGTCCCAGGGCTGCAGAAGGCGCTGCCACTGCTCTCTCACTCCTCAGCCCAGCCAAAAACCGCTGCGGCCCCAGCCACCCCTCTGTTTAACCAGGGATCGTTAAACACACCCTTAAATTCCTTCCTCAGGGCTTCCAGCAGTGTTGGAACCCTTCCCTAACAGGGGATGGTCCTTGGCCACCGCTGACACCACGCAGAGGATTTGGAAGCCTTCAGAAAAATGAGTTATGGGAACGTGAAGTTGAAACAAACCCCATCCAAATCCTGGGGATAAGGAAAAGAAATCCTCCTTTAACTTTTCCTTCCTCTCCTCATGTCCCACGTGCCCTCTCCTGCTGGTGACAGCTCAGCTCAGAGCAGCCACTTCTGGAGGAGCGAAAATAGGCCACGCTTAGTTAAGAGCAATTTAAACATGACCTTGCTCCTGGTGCAAATGAAATCAAATCCTTTCAGAAATCTGTTAACTGCTGGTGAGTGACTCTGGGGAAGAGCTGACATCTCTCAGCCTAACCTATTTTTGAGTCTAGACATGCCAGATGTGTCCTGCCTCTGGTTCCTGGAGTTCTTTCCTGCTATTCAGGGATGTATTACAGCATCTGTGACAAGCTACAATGGATGAGATCAGTGAAATTCCGGGACTCTCCACATGATTTATGGATATTAGCAAGGCTCTCTTAAGTGATTTACTCTCATCCAACCTGCTGCTCACAGCTCAGTCCTGCAGCCCCAGCGAGCTGTTTTCCAGGGAAAAGGCTGCTCCCTCCATCCCCACAGCACAGAATCACAGAATATTCCCATTGGGAAGGGATCCTCAAGGATCAATCCAGGGAAAAGGCTGCTCCTTCCATCACCACAGCACAGAATCACAGAATATTCCCATTGGGAAGGGATCCACAAGGATCAATGAGCTGTTTTCCAGGGAAAAGGCTGCTCCTTCCATCACCACAGCACAGAATCACAGAATATTCCCATTGGGAAGGGATCCACAGGGATCAATGAGCTGTTTTCCAGGGAAAGGCTGCTCTCTCCATTCCCACAGCACAGAGTCACAGAATATCCCCATTGGAAAGGGATCCACAGGGATCACCAGAGTCCAACTCCAGCACCCCCAACATAAAAGAAATAAACCCCAAAGTAACTCTGGGTATGCAAAACCCTTGAGTATCTTTGTGCAGAAATGTGAGCAAGAAAGAGAAGAGAATGTGCCACGTCATCAAACAGAGGCATCAAACTTGAATATTCCAAGTGATTTTCCCAAAAATCTCCAATTAGAGACTACAACTGCCTTGAAAATGCACCGAATTTGATTCTTGGCACTTGCAATAATTAGGAATTACATCCTTGGCTGCTCTTCCAGCTCTGCATTAGCAGAGGTGCTGGGGAGGGAGCACCAAGAGGGAGGGAGCCATGGCCCTGCAGAGGTGACACAAATCCCCCTGTCCCTGCAGAAGGGACACAAAACTCCCTGTCCCTGCACACACAAACTCCCTGTCCTTGCCTCTCTTCCTTCACGCCTGATGGGTTCTCCAATACCCACCAATAAATTATTCCTAATGAGAAATTATTTAATAGACTGAGCAGAATTTATGAGCATGACCTGCTGAGGATAAAGTCAGCACGGAGGCTGCATCCCAGTAAATCCCAGCCCAGGCCCTTCCCACTGACAGCGCCTCTTAAATTTGGGACATCTGGGCTCAGGAAGGGCTGCAAGAACCTGTTCATAATTCAGGCACTCCAGCCCAAAGTATGGAGTTGGGTGCTGTAATTCCACCTGTTTAACATAAATATTCAATATAAAATTAATTACAAGTGAAGGTCTCCCCTCAGGGACAGGGGATAGGTTCAGGCTTCAATTAGGACCAGAACACATTCAGAAGAAAAAAATATTCTGCCTTCATTTGCTTCAAAGATTTGTGAGGAAAACAAGAGATGTGTTACATGATTATTCCCTTTAAAAGTAATTTTCCAGCCAAAACATCAAAAATAGATTTAAAAGGTGTTTCTCTTGTACAAAGGCAAGAAGGACAAACCTGAGTCAGCCTGGCACAGAGAGAAAAAGACATTTCCATGTTCCTAATGCAAGTTTTCTGTTCTTTTCAACTTTCTTATTAAAACAGGTCAAAAATTTAATGGGGAATTATCTTGTTTTTAAAGAAAAGGCAAGTCTTTCACATTAGAGCTGTTGTGTAAGGTTTATCCCAAAGCTTGACCTCATCCTGGGAGCTCAGTGCCTGCTCCTGGTGTGCCTGGAGACCCTGGGACACTCACACAGTTGGGAATGCCACAAACCCCAGGAGTACAAAGCACAGGAGCACATGGCAGTGTGGAACAGGAGCAGATCCCTGCTGCCCACATCAGTTTATATTTAATTACAGAAGGGCAGGAGCAGGAGCGAGGCAGGCCCGGCCTGAGGCCTGACTGGGCCTCGCTCCTGCTTGGCAGGCCGGGACCTCATTTTCCGCTTTCCCTGATTACAAATAAATCCCCTTTTAAAAGACTGAGGGATCTGGTTTTGCTCTTGGTTTTTAATCATCCTTTTAATCTCCCCAAGTAGCTCGGGGCCTCTTTGGTGGGGATGGAGGAGGAGAAGGCCACAAAAGGCCCGGCTTAAGGCACAAAGGAGACGCAGCCCTCTGCAAATCCAGGGCTCCATGAAGGGCAGATTTGCATCTGGATAAAGGACAGACCCCCTGGATACAGACAGCACCCCACTCTTCCACTGGATTTCCAGCGTGGAACTGCAAGGATGCTCCTGCACAGCTCCCTGTGCCAGCCCGGGGTCAGGGGAACAGGGGCTGGGGGAATTCCTGCCCTGCCGTGCCCCAGGGGAACACAGGGATCCATCCCACATCCACTGAGGGAATTTGGGAGCCCAGGCCAAGGCCAAACCCAGCTGGGCAGCATTCCCAGCTCCGCCTGCTCTGCAGGAGTCTGGGAGCAGCCCAGACTCACTGTAGGACACCAAACAACACGAGTGCACACATCGCTGCTCTCAAGGTGAACAACGTGGGAAGTTTATTTCCTGATTCCAACATTTATTGATTTCCAAAATTGATGGTGGATTGGAGGGTGACAGTGCCACCTCTCCAATGACACTGGACAAACCAACAGTCCATCAGATTTCTCCTCCTCCATAAAACTGCAGAACAATAAGTTATTTACAGAAAGTGTGTGAGAAAGTTTGCTACAAGAATGTCAACATCAGAAGGCTTAGAAAACCTCCAAATTCAGGGTGACAGCCCAGCACCATCCTTAGAACAAGGGGATGGGGAAAGGGGACAAGGAAAGAGCACCACAGCAAGAGAGTGAAAATAAAACCACTCCCCAACCTGCACAAAGAAAGCCTTTGTGACAGATGAGTAATAGAATGGTTGACTCTCACAATTACAAGGCAAATATCATGTCTATATGTTAAGAGAAGTTTTAGATTTAAGGAAGCGACCTCTATCACTGGACAGCAAAGAAGGAGTGGATGGACAGAACTTTGAGAGGAGCTAAAGGGTTAAAAGGTGAAACCTCCATGTGTGGGCGAGCACATGGTGGGGAAAATCCTCTGCTCCTGGTGCTGTAATATTTTCTCTATTCAGTCTTCTGTTCTATTTTTGTAGGGTTTTAATAAACCTTTTAATTTTTTTTTTAGAAGTGAGTAGCATTTCTCACACCTTTTTAGAGCTGGGACAATCCAAGCAGGACAAGAGGCCAGGGCTGATACCAAGCTGCAGAACCAGGAGCTGGAAGGGAGAGACCTCGACCTCATGGGACAAAAAGCTTGTCCCAGTGCTGTCCCTTGGCCACACGTGGCTCTGCAGCCAGCTGCTGCATGGGGAATGGTGCAGGGGCTGCTCAGGCAAGGAAATGTCCCCAGAGTTTCCCAAATTCACCAGCAAAACCCGTATGAGGAGTTCCACAGGGCTGTGACTCCCAGTGCTGCCCATGATCCGACAGCGAGCTCTCCTCACTGTTCCTACTGCATTAATTTTGCAGGACTACACGGATTTGGGAAAATATTTCCTGTGATGCTGTCAGATCCTCTCTACTTGGAGTTTCTGAGAATAAAATCCTGTTTGCTTATAAATGTGTGATGGGATGGGATTCCAAAGCAGGTCAGCTGGAAGGCTGGAGGAGGATGCCTGACCTGTCCTTGCTCCCAAACCAGAGTGGATGAACCCTGCGGGGTCAGGATGCTTCTCAATACCCCGGGAGAAGAGAAGAGCACAGCACAGGGCCTGGGTGGGGCTGGGAGTCTGGGAGTGGTGTCCCAGGAAAGCCCTGGATGGAGTCAGGGATCCTCACCCTGCCTTCTGCTGCCCCTCAGCACAGACAGACCTCGCAAAACTCCTCTGCTGGACTGTAGGAACACAGGAACTCAGCAAACAGAGCAGCTCAGGCTCTTCCAAGAGCCACATTTTCCAGGAGAGCAGAGCCTGATCCTGACTTTGTGCTGGGATTATCCCCCCTCACAGCCTGAGCAGCAAACAGAGGTGATGGAATTTGTGCATCCAAGTGAAAGCAGCCAAACGTGCTCTGCATCCCTCAGCACAATCCCCTGGAAGGGAAAGGGACGCTTCCCCTGAGAAAAGCCATGGATAATCCCTGCCAGCCAGCCAGAAGCCCACAGACTTTTATTTATATAAACCTGGGGGGGAAATGAAAGCCTTGGTAGAGCTGGAAGGAATCTAAAATCCAGGTGAGGCTTCCCTTTGGTCTAAAGCTACTATCAAAACTCTCCACACCAAGGCTGGTGTTTGCAGGGATTTCACCATGCTGGCAGCTCTGAGAGCTCAAAGGGAATAATTAGTTTCTGGACCACATAACCCTAACCATGGAGTCCCAGAATAACAGATTGCTTTGGATTGGAAGCTTAAAGTTCATCCTGTTCCACTGTTCCATGGCAGGGACACCGTCCATGAGCCCAGGGTGCTCCCAGCCCCAGTGTCCAGCCTGGCCTTGGGCACTGCCAGGGATCCAGGGGCAGCCACAGCTGCTCTGGGGATTCTATTCCAGCCCCTCCCCACCCTGCCAGGAACAATTCCCAATTCCCAATCTCCCATCCATCCCTGCCCCCTGGCAGTGGGAGCCATTCCCTGTGTCCTGCCCCTCCAGCTCTTGTCCAAAGTTTGGCACCAGTCACTACAGAAAGAGCAAAGGAATCTGTTCAAAAATAAACAAAATCAGAATTTCCTCTGAACAGCTGTCCATGGGAGATGTCTGGAGCTGAGCCACCCAACAGATTTCCCTGCAAAACAGCCCAAAGCCCCCATGGGGCAAGTGGATCTTTGCCCCTTTTTTATTTCCTTCTGATTAAAGTGAGAAGTCTCCCCCATGGCAACACATTGCAGCCCAATGAATGCTTTCAGGAGGAAACTGGGACAATTCCCCAATAAAACCCCAGCTCTGCCTGTTCTCTTGGACACACACACGTGCTCCTGCTTCCCAGCAATCCAGATTGCTTCTTTTCCCAAGGCAAAACCTGCCACTTTGAGCCTGGCAGAAACAAATCTGGGTTTGGGTTCTGACCCTGCTTGCTGTGCTCCAGTGCCTGGGGCTGCTATTCCTGCTGGGCTGTTATTGCGGGGTGACACCGCTCCTGAGCCAGGAATAGCTGCAGGACCCGGAGCTGCAGCCCGAGCTCCCTGCCAGGGCTTTCCTGCACTTCCAGCAAAGCTGTCACCATGCCACTGCTGCTTCTGAAGGGGTGGAAGTGTGAAGAGAAATGCTGGGTGTTCAGCACCAGGCTCAGACGCAGAGGGAGCTGCCAGCAAAGCAGGCTGTGCTCCCACAGCGCTGGGATGGGGTGTGGAATCACTGAGGGGTAATCACAGCGCCCCTGGATGTCACCTCTGCCACCTCTGTGTCGGCTGCAGCTGGAATTTCCTGCTATTTATGGGTCTGAGCTGCATCTGTGGCACCTGCTGTGTCCCCCAGCCATGGAGGACATCCCACTCCTTCATCCCTTCCCAGCACAGAGCGCCTGGATTGCACAGGGAACGTTCCAGCACCTTCATTTGTGGATCTGCTGCTGGTTTGGGACGTGCAGGTGGGGCTCTGAGCCTGGGGACAGGCCAGGACACCCTCCCAGTGCTCCCTGTGGATTCACACCCTGCAATCCAACCACACCTTCCAGCACCAGCTCATCCCATGAGGGCCTTCTCATGTGCACCCAGATCCCCTGCCTCTGCCATTCCTTAATTTGTACATTAATAGTCCCCGTCATTTAAAAAATACAGCTTAGAAACACCAGCAATGCCAAAACCATGGAGGATCTCACAAGAGACAAATTTCTTGATAAAACTGATACCTCCCCAAAAAATGCCACCTCCTGAGCCCCTTGGCCAGGGCCTTTATCCCTTCCCTCCTTTTCCTGGCATCCCACACACCCCTGTCCTCATGGATGCTGAGGAGGAGGATCACAGCTCTGCCAAACCCTGCTCCCATGGGATGTGCTCCAATGAAATTATCAAAGAGAATAAAATCCAGGCCTTTAAAGGCAAAATTCTGAAGTTCTATACAGGGGAGTTTTCAAAGTGAAGCCTCTTCCCTTCAAATTCCTTTTGTGTGGAAAATTTTGCAATGATTTTTTTTTTTTTTTTTTGCCATCCAAACAAATGTTGCCCCAGATTTAAGGCCAGTTTCCTTTTAGGAAGTCCTAGAAAAAATGGCCATGTTCAGGGCAGATCCTGGTCTCTTCTGGCCAGGATGCTCCAGGAGAACCCCCAGGAGAGCAGATGTGGATCCTCAGTGCTGGATCCAGGGGAGGAACCACGTTTTCCCTGGGGAACTCCCAGTGTCCCACCTCGGGAAGCAAATTCAGGTCTCTCTCTAATATTCCCAGGCCTGTGCCCACAGCAGGGGCACATTTGGGGTACAACTGGGGCTTTGTCCCCACTCCAGAAGTGTCCCAGCACCATTCTGGGGAGTGCCACATCCCCTTTTCTCATGGATAACCTGACCAAACTGACCCTGGCCTGAGGCATTGGCACAGTGCAGATTTTATTCCCAGCCCAGCAGATGGAAAATGGGAAGGATCCTTTAGCCCGAAATAAAAGCAGAGCCTCCTGCAAACCCCACAGATCCCCAGGGCTGGTTCCAGACTTTGGGAATGCAGAGAGCCCAGCACCAGCCCGGCACTAATTATCATCCTCCATGCTTAAATCATCAGCTTTGCTCATTTGGCTTCCAGAGGAATTGTTGTTTTAATGGGAACTGGAGGTGCTCAGCACATTCCAAACATAAATCCCAGCCTGTTTTGCACCAAAGCGGGATGAGTGAGGTCCGTGGGGGCCTGTGCAGCTCCTCCTGTTCTGCAGCAGGTGATAAACATTGCTAATTAAAATAGTTTATAATTGTCTCCGAAAGGTTAAAAATGCTGGAGCACAAAATTTGGACTTTTCCTGACTAAACTGTACTTTTCTCCCCCGGCTCCCCGGGCCGTCTCCATGGCTACCAGGAGATTGCTGGGCTGCCTGTGCCAGCTAATTGATTTCCAGGAAGGAATGATTAATAAAGAACAACAGAGTCCCACCTCTCGCAGCAGCCTCTTCCTTTTCCCCTGGGAATGCCTGGACTCTGCAGGCAGATCCAGGTGGGCCATAATTCCCAGCCCAGCAGCACCTGGGATCCCCCCAGGCTGCAGGGATAACAGGATGGGAACCCTGCACCCGGGATGGCTGCAGCACTGAGAGGGGAATTATGGCTGGTATAAAAGAGATTGGATCCCAGCCCTGCACTCTCCCATTAATCCGTCACACTCGCCTTGCCATGGATTAAATTGCGTTCCTGGAAAGCAGAGCCCTGGGTGTCAGAGCAGCCCAGAGAGAAATGATTGTGCTCTGCTTCCTCCCTGAGCCTGGAGCCAGCCAGGCATGGAGGGAAAGCTGCACCCTCACCCTGCCATCCCTGCCATCCCTGAACTCTGCCATCCCTGCACCCTGCCATCCCTGCACCCTGCCATCCCTGCATCCTGCCATCCCTGCACCCTGCCATCCCTGCCATCCCTGCCATCCCTGCATCCTGCCATCCCTGCCATCCCTGCATCCTGCTAGCCCTGAACTCAGCCATCCCTGAGCTCTGCCATCCCTGCCATCCCTGCCATCCCTGCCATCCCTGCCATCCCTGTCATCCCTGAACTCAGCCATCCCTGAACTCTGCCATCCCTGCCATCCCTGCATCCTGCTAGCACTGAACTCAGCCATCCCTGAACTCTGCCATCCCTGCCATCCCTGCATCCTGCCATCCCTGCCATCCCTGCACCCTGCCATCCCTGCCATCCCTGCCATCCCTGCACCCTGCCATCCCTGCCATCCCTGCCATCCCTGCATCCTGCCATCCCTGCCATCCCTGCATCCTGCTAGCACTGAACTCAGCCATCCCTGAACTCTGCCATCCCTGCCATCCCTGCCATCCCTGCCATCCCTGTCATCCCTGAACTCAGCCATCCCTGAACTCTGCCATCCCTGCCATCCCTGCCATCCCTGCATCCTGCCATCCCTGCCATCCCTGCATCCTGCTAGCACTGAACTCAGCCATCCCTGAACTATGCCATCCCTGCCATCCCTGCCATCCCTGCACCCTGCCATCCCTGCCACCCCTGAACTCATCCATCCCTGAACTCTGCCATCCCTGAACTCTGCCATCCCTGCACCTTGCCATCCCTGCCATCCCTGCATCCTGCTAGCCCTGAACTCTGCCATCCCTGAACTCTGCCATCCCTGCCATCCCTGCACCCTGCCATCCCTGCCATCCCTGCACCCTGCCATCCCTGCCATCCCTGCCATCCCTGCCATACCTGCCATCCCTGCCATCCCTGCCATACCTGCCATCCCTGCCATACCTGCCATCCTTGCCATCCCTGCCATCCCTGCACCCTGCCATCCCTGCCATCCCTGCCATACCTGCCATCCTTGCCATCCCTGCCATACCTGTACCCTGCCATCCCTGCCATCCCTGCACCCTGCCATCCCTGCATCCTGCTAGCCCTGAACTCTGCCATCCCTGAACTCTGCCATCCCTGCACCCTGCCATCCCTGCCATCCCTGCCATCCCTGCATCCTGCTAGCCCTGAACTCTGCCATCTCTGAACTCAGCCATCCCTGAACTCTGCCATCCCTGAACTCTGCCATCCCTGCCGTCCCTGCCATCCCTGCGCCCTGCCATCCCTGCCATCCCTGCACCCTGCCATCCCTGCCATCCCTGCCATCCCTGCATCCTGCTAGCCCTGAACTCTGCCATCCCTGAACTCTGCCATCCCTGCACCCTGCCATCCCTGCCATCCCTGCCATCCCTGCACCCTGCCCTGGGAGAGGGCCATGCACCCCTGGGCATCTCAGGGGTGCCCTTTACAGCCAGCTCTGCTGCACAGAAACCAAAACAATGTCAAAATCACAATATTTTGCCTTGATCCTTCACCAAGATGTTGGATAGTGCTCCCCAGAGCTCCAGATTTTTATTTATTTTCCCCCTCCAGGTGATGACATTTGACACAAAACTTTAACCTCCATTTCAGCATCATCTTACGTAGGAATGCAAAGAAAAAATTTGGATGGAGATTCCACGGGTGCCTGAGCCCTTCACGCAAGATTTAAGGCACTCCTGAACACTCCAAGAAGAATTAATTCCTGAATGAATTCCTGGCAGTGGAGCTGCACGTGCTCCATCTCTGCCCAGGGCTCTCCGTGCCTGCCTCGGGCCAGCCCCGCAGGGTGTGACAGGGACAAACCCAGGCCTCGCGTGCCAAAAGTGCCTCTGGAGCGACTCAGGGAATTCTCATCACGCCCCTGTGGGCTCAGCAGGCAGATCCAGACTGGGTGATCCAGAAATGCCCTGGGGTGAGAGCAGTGGGACAGCACGGGCTCCCCTGGCTCCCACCCGAGCATTCCTGCAGCTTCCAGGGCCCTGCTGGGCCTCCCCTGGCTGTTTGCTCCCTCGGGCCCTGAGCAGTTCCCAGCCTGGGGCTCAGCTGGTTCCAGACTTGCTCCAGGCAGGGTTGGGAATGCTGTGACATCCCCAGGCTCAGCCCCTCGCAGAATTCCCTTGGGAGCAGCCGATCCCATCCCTGCCGGGTCGGGCACGCCGTGCCTCAGCCGGGAGCAGCCCGGGAGCGTTCGGCATCTCCGGACGATGCCCCGCAGCCATCCCAGCGGGAACTGGGCAGTGCCAGGCCGGGTTGCCCCTCCAGCCCTGCCCATTTCCACCTTTCCCTCTCCAGCCACACCTGGGGCTGGCACCACCAGGGCTCATCCCTTTTCCAGGGCCACTGGGGAGAAGCAGGGCAGCCCCAAAGTGCGACGAGGGAGCAGTGTGGGATCTCAGCACCTCAGGATGGAGGTGCAGAGAGGCCGAGACCACCCTTGGGGGGGCTCGGGAATCCTGGAATGCTGCCAGAAGTGTCTGGTGGCTGCACTTTGATCCTACACAGGAGATGAGACCTGTATGAGGACTGGGAGGAATTCACTGGGTGAATGGTGAAGGGATAAGTTAGTTAAAGTGTAAAACACAGGGTTTAGGATTTTGGTACAGGGGGGTCTAAAGAAGTAAGATGGAGGAATTGGGGCATGTCCTGTTCTTCTTCTTCTTCTTCTTGGCCTCCATCTTCTGTGGTGGTGGTGGCACTTTGGGATTGGTCATTACTAGAAGTGCACCTGTTAATAAGGGTAGAAGGTATTGGGGAGAAATGATAAATATTGTACACGTAACTTAGGGTATAAAGATAAGTGACCGCCCGGGGGCTCTGGGAGTGTGCCCAGGGCTGACTTGCTGTGCAGACCTCTGTCGGGCTGAAAGAAAATCTTTTAGATAAACAATTAATAAACACCAAGACCGAGACAAGACCAGAAGTCTCTCCTTGTCCTTTGAAGCGTCGGCTCTTCAAGGCCATCCCTGGGCCTTTCCAGGCCACCTAAACAGCTCACAGAAAACCTTACAGAGCAGCTTCCCTCCGTGCCATCCACACATTCCCACCTCAGACCTTACACCCTGGTGTAACCCTGCCGCATCCCCTGGGATTCCAGCCCCAAATCCCCGATTTCCACCCGGAATGCTGCAGGGATCGCCCCTCTGGTGCTCCTGCAGGGTGTGGGAGCAGCCAGGTGAGAGCCCCGTGCCTGGAACAGCTCTTGGCAGCACAAGGGAAAATCAAAAGGTGCCTTTGGGCTCCTGGCCAGGCTCCTCTGGTGCTCCTGGGGAAGGGCAGTGCAGATCAATCCGAATAAAAGATGAAGGAGCAGAGCCTCAGGCAGCACGGAAACCCAGCGCCACTGATGCCACATCCTCAGCGCTCCTGCAGTGATTGAATAATTAGAGGGACAGATTAAAAATTACTCCAAACGAGCAGAATCTTTAAGCTCTCCCTCCTCCCCTACCTGTGCTGGCTGGGAGGTTTTTTTTAATCATTGATTTTTGAAAGAGTCGGCAAAATGAAGTGTGGCAGCAGGATAAATAATGTTTTTGCAGCAGAAACAAAGCACATTTGGGCTGGTTTGGGTGAAGAGGAGCTGGAGATGAGCTGGGACCTCACCAGGGAAGTGCAGTCATGGAATCTCCTGACTCTGCCATTCCTTAAACCTTGTGGTACATTAATATTTCCCCTATTTTTAAAAATACAGTTTAGAAATAGCAGCAATGCCAAAAATCTGGAGGATCTTACAGCAAGGGACAAGTTTCCTGACAAAACTGAGTATTCTTGGATAAAATGGGTGATTTCCAACAGCCACTGGGGATGGATCTGGACTTCCAGGATGTTTGAAAACTATTAATAAACAACTAATTAATAAAGAACCTCTGGATTGTGGCAGAGCATTCCCAGAGCGCATCCCTGCTGCTCACATATTAAATGGATAAATCACTTTTTCCTAAAGAAAACCTTTTAGATCTGCTCCAAAAAAGAAATTTTTACACTGAATAAATAAATATTTACAGCAACTTCTTTTCCACGGTATTTTTATGCACAACTCCACCAGTGAGCTGCAAAAGCAATTCCAAAAGGAATTCTGTGTTTATATGGAGGGGGAAACAGCAGCTTCCTGATAAACCCACAGAGCAGCCAGGCTGGGAAAAACGGAGCACTCAGGTACTGATCCAAACCAAAACATTTTGGGAATTAGGAACTGGAAATTGACCCTTATTTCCTTTTCACCCACCACAAAAGGGGAATAAAGATAAAACACCCGGGATTCCTTTGGATAAAACACCCAGGACTGGGATAAAACACCTGGGGTTCCTTTGGATAAAACACTTGGAATTCCTTTGGGTAAAACACCTGAGATCCCTTTGGGTAAAACACTCAGGATTGGGATAAAACACCCAGGATTCCTTTGGGTAAAACACCTGGGATAAAACACCTGGGATTCCTTTGGATAAAACAAACACCCTGAGTTCCTTTGGATGAAACACCCAGGATTCCATTGGATAAAACACCCAGGATTGGGATAAAACACCCAGGAATCCTTTGGATAAAACACCTGGGATTGGGATAAAACACCCGTGATTCCTTTGGATAAAACACTTGGGATTCCTTTGGGTGAAACACCTGGGATTGGGATGAAGCACCTGGTATTCCTTTGGATAAATCATCTGTGATTCCTTTGGATAAAACACCCGGGATTCCTTTGGATAACGGGTCTGGCTGGGGCACCAAGCAAACAGCCAGGCCAGGTGTGCACTGGGTGCTTTGTGCTGCCCAGCTGGGCTGGGATCCTGAAGCATTTTCCTGAATTCTGGTGGTTTGGGTGCCCTGAGCCCAGCAAGGACTCGGTCCCTGAGATGCCCTGGCCCAGTGGCCCAGGCTGTGCACGCTGAAGCCCTGGCCCTGCTCCAGGATGGAGAGGAGGATATTGAGAGGAGGACATTCCAGGATGGAGAGGAGGATATTCCAGGATGGAGAGGAGGATATTGAGAGGAGGACATTCCAGGATGGAGAGGAGGATATTGAGAGGAGGACATTCCAGGATGGAGAGCAGGATATTCCAGGATGGAGAGCAGGATATTGAGAGGAGGACATTCCAAGATGGAGAGCAGGATATTCCAGGATGGAGAGCAGGATATTCCAGGACGGAGAGGAGGATATTCCTCCAGAGGAGGATATTCTGGGATGGAGAGGAGGATATTCCAGGATGCAGAGTAGGATATTCCAGGATGGAGAGCAGGATATTCCAGGCACGACCTGCAGCCAGGGTGAGGGCAGGCTCCGTGCATCAGGGATGTGAGGAGTGTTCCAATTTGCTGCCCAGGCACTGATTAGATCTGAATGATGTCCTCAGGCTGGATTTATCCCCCAGATCTGCTCATCTGGGAGACAGGAAGGTGCTGCCCTGGCCAGGAGGGTCAGCTCTGATATGTCCCAGTCACACCTTTTTCAGCTGCACATCACCCACAGGCTGCCACAACTCCCCTTGCTTTGCTCTCAGCCGCTCCTCCCCAGCTCTGGGTATCCCTTGGATTTTCTCACATGTTGGAGGGTTCAGGGACTCTCCTTGGAGCCAGGGGCAGCTCTGACAAGCCCTGTCAGTGCTGGGATTTAGGCACGTCAGCAGCACAGGAGGTTTTTAATTACATCTTCCCAAATATTCCACATCAGAGCGCTCGCAGGGAAGTTCAGCAGCAGGAGGGAGGAGAGCAGCAGCTCCTGCCTCGGGGGCTCTGCCTTGCAGCCCACCCTGTCCTTGGGATGGAGGCAGAGGAACTCCCAAAGCTCTGCCAGACACCAGGAAAGGAAAACCCAAACACCACGACGTAGAGCTGGGGATCTTGTACAGGCACAGCAAAGTGGTTTTGCTTTAATTCGATTTTCTGCAGCTCCAGGGATGCTGGGGGGGCCATTCCAGTCTCTGCTGTGACACAAGGAAACAAAGCAGTTCCACGCTTCCATTCCAATAATGAGAACAGAGGAGTGGCAAACAGCAATTCCCCTCCCCAGAACCCATGAAACTCGGGATAAATGGATGTTAATCAGACAGGGATACAGGCATTTCCAAACGGCCCCAGCTGCAGGTGCTCCACTGCTCCAGCCCAGGCCCTGCCCCTTCATCCCACAAATAACCAAAGGACACGTCAAGTGGGTGCTGCTGATGCTGAGATTCACCCAGTGGATAAAACCTGACATCCCAGATCCCAGAGAGGGTGGAAGAGAGCTCCAGGGTCACCAATGCCCACCCTGTCCCCAGCCCAGAGCTCTGAGTGCCATCCCTGGACACTGCAGGCTCTGTCCAGCACCTCCTGCCCCACCGGGTGTCCTCCTGGCATTTTGGCTCCTTAGGGAGGTGGTTTGGTGTTTGTGTTGAGCTGGATCCATCTGCTGCCCCAGGAGCAGCTGTGTCACTGGGTTTGGGGACAGGGAAGGGCCAGGAGTGCTCCAAGGCCAGATCTCTGCCCTTTTGGGATGCCAAATCCCTTGTGTGATTTTAGGAAACTTCAGGCACAGACACAGCAGCCACCTGCCATGGCAACACCCTCCACGTTCTGTGCTCCTTGCAGAGAGCTCCCTGATCCTGCAGGGCTTGGACAAACTGGGCTTGGGATTCTGAAGAACTTTTCCTGATTCCAGGCTGGTTTTGGTGCCCAAATCCCTCCCAGAGCTGCTCCTAAGCCCACAGGCTCCCATCTCCAGCCCTGGAGGAAAGCTGGAAGAGGAGGCAAGGGGATGGCTCTGAGCTGCCCTACTTTAATGCTGTTTTTGAGAGCATTCCCTAAAATCTGGGACTATGGCACGATCCCTGAGGCTTCCCCACATCCAGCATGCCACCACACCCAACCCACCACTGCTGACCCTCAGCTGGGCTGGGATTATTTTGCTTTAAAACCACAACCCCCCGATTTTAATATATTCAAGGAGAGCTGTAACTAAATT
Source organism: Ammospiza nelsoni (assembly GCF_027579445.1). Taxonomy (NCBI): domain Eukaryota; kingdom Metazoa; phylum Chordata; class Aves; order Passeriformes; family Passerellidae; genus Ammospiza; species Ammospiza nelsoni. The sequence continues at coordinate 35,681,778 of NC_080641.1, forward strand.
TCCAGAGCTCCCACGTACAAGGGTGTCTATTCAAGTGAGACAAAGTTTTGCAATTCAAAACCCATTTCTTCCCAAAATTCCTTCTCAAAACCCTCAAACAGTGGCCAGAACACTGCAGAGTTTCAGTGCAGAATCACTGTCCATTTGGAATTAAATCACTTACACTCATTAAATCTTCCTATTTTAGCCTCACATCCATTGAAAGGCGGCATCAAAAGGAACCAAATTTGGTTCAGCTTCGTTATGGACAAGCTCCAAGTGTGGTGAGGTTTGTGTTGCCTTTCTGGGGGTGGCAGCTTCTCAGCCCTGGAATGGCAAATGAAGAGCATAACCTTGTTTCAGGAGGGTTTCTGCAGGTTTTAAATAGCCTGGCAGCAATGCAGCCCTGCAGCTCCTGAATACCAATGCACAGCTCTGCACCTCCTCAGGGCTCAGCAGAGCTCGGGGCCAGCACCTTCCCATTCAGCTAAAATCACATTTCAACCAAACGCCACAGCCCACTCAAATTCACCCAGATTAATCCAATTCTGCACCGATGTTCTATTTCAAAATTAAAGAAAGCTGTGGTTGCCTAAAATAACCCCAGCAAAGGCAGCTGTGCAGCAGCCTCTCATTTTCCCATTTTCCTTGGTGTAATCATGGAATCCCAGACTGCTTTGGGCTAGAAATGGCCTTAAAACCCATTTATTCCACCCCTCCATGGTAGGGACACCTCCCACTGTCCCAGGTGCTCCAGCCCCAGTGTCCAGCCTGGCCTTGGGCACTGCCAGGGATCCAGGGGCAGCCACAGCAAAGCTGGGAATTCTGTTCCAGGGCTGCCCACCCTCACAGGGAACAATTCCTGCTCAGAATGGAGAAGTCCCAGGCTGTTTATTAATTCTTATCTACGAAATTTTCTTTCTGCCCAGCCGAGATCTGCTCAGCAGGGCAGCCACAGGCACTCTGTGTTGTCCTTTTATACTACAAACTATGTATAACATATTTACACTTACTTTCCAATACCCATCACCTGTGTTAGACAGTGAGCTTCTACTCTAAACCAATCCCAAAGTGCCAACATCACAGAAGGAGGAGGAAGAAGGAGGAAGAAGGAGGAAGAAGGAGGAGGAGAAGGAGAAGGAGAAGAAGGAGAAGAAGAAGAAGAAGAAGAAGAAGAAGAAGAAGAAGAAGAAGAAGAAGAAGAAGAAGAAGAAGAAGAAGAAGAAGAAAGAAGAAAGAAGAAGATGACAACGACGATGACACCTGGAGGGATGCACTGAGTTCTGACAGTCTGTGATCAATAATAATATTCATTGATCTAGCTGGCATGAGCACACCCCATAGCTGCTCCTGAAAGGAATGAAACTTCCCATTGTGAGGAAAGCCCAGAGCCCTGCACGTCTGCATCCAAGCACACCTGAGAACAGAGCCCGTGGGGGCAGAAATCCTCCTTGTTTAAAGTGTCACAAGGATTTAAACAATACAATTCCTCCTCTCCCTGCAAAGCCTTCAGGCCACACCACCCAGCACCCCCCACTCTGCTCTGTGCTAATCAAATAAAAGCACTCAGCTCTAACAGGGAAAAAATGACATTTTTTCACCTGCTGGTTGTCCCCCAGCCAGATAAACCCTCCAGATCTCTTGCTTGGGAGACAAGCAAAATAATAACAATAATCCAGAGCAACACTTCCATTCTTTCCATTTAATCAGCTCAGTTTTGCCCTCAGAGCCTCCCCAGACAAGCAGTGGGGCTTTTAATGGATGCTTAATATGTCAAAGCCGTGTATTTTTAATTAAAACACCGAGTTTGACATCCTGGGTGATCCACTACCCACACATCTGACTAATACACTGTCTCCAGACCAGCTGAAGAGATAAAACCCACCAAAATAACAAAAGCTGCTTTTTTTTTTTTGTTTGTTTTTGTTTTTGTTTTTTTTTTTTTTTTTTTTTTGTTTAAATCCAAGCACAGAAGGGCTTTTCACAAAGCTGGGCAGTAAGCAGCCATTACTGGTGTCTCCCACTGGGGCTTTTCTCGTTAGCAAGGTGGCCTTGCCCCAGCACACGCTGTGGAACAAAGGGATTTGCCAGGGACATCAGGGAAATCGAGTTTGTGCCTCTCCCAGTGCCCTGTGTCAAACAGGAGGGAAAAGCCAAGCTTCAAATGCGCGGATGAGCTGCCATGGCTAAGCCAGCATGCCCAGCTTTGTGCTGAGATTCCTGCAGGGATCGGGGATGCCAGCGTCCCCAGCAGCCTCTGGCACCAACCCCCATCTCTGCAGAGCCTGGAAATCCCTCTGTGCGCTCCCAACCTTGGCCAAGCAGCCAAGGAAAGCTTTGCCCTTGCCAGGGAGAGAGGGCAGAATTCCAGGGTCTGTAAGGAAAGCTGGGAGCCACAATCCCAAAAGTCACGGCTAAGCAGGAAATGGAAATTTCCCCCATTAGGCGGAAAAATCCAGTTTGTTTCATCAGCAAAATGTTTTTTTATCTGGGGGAAAAAAAAAAATAAAACTCAGGGGCTACAATAAGAGATGAAGTTCTGAGGGGGAGATGGAAAGCCAGGATCCCAAACAAACACAGGGAATGGCTCCCACTGCCAGAGTTGGTGTATTAAAGAAAATTCAATGTTTTGAGGTGCCACCATTGTTCCCAGTCTGACCAGGAATGGGGAATCCACTCCACAAATACCTGCAGGAACAACTCCCTGGGATGCACCACTCAGGAGAACAAGGGGAAAGAGCTGGAGTTAATGTTACAGAGGAGTTGCCAAGTATTTAAAACCCTCTTTTGCCTGAATTTGTGTCTTTATGTGGGCTTGAGAGACTGTCTAGGATGGCTTTGCTTGATTTGTTCCTTCTTTTATCCTTAAAATATCAGGAACGCCAATATTAGCCCGGTTTTCAACACAAGTCTTGGATTCTTTTTAAGCCAAGCCTTAAGGAGAGATGTTGGATTTTTAGCAAAGCCTTGCTTCCTCTGAAATGTTAATTAGCATCTGAAGTGGAGAAATTAGGGAAAAAAGGCAAAAAGCAGCAAACCTTGATATTTCCCTCTCAACTTCCCTTTCAAGTCCAGAGTTTTCACTCCCTTTCTTCCTGAAACTTTATCTGCACACATTTTCTCAGGTTTTCTAGATCACACACCTCAGAAGTTAAAATAAATACAGTTCAACCCCTGAAAACCTCTTTTCAGATATCAATATCTCCCCCATTATCTGCTCTCACGTAAGGGAGCTGACAGAACCCTTTCTGAGATATCTGGAAATTAAATAAACCAGAGAACACAATTCTCAGTTTCCCCCTGATTTTTCTCCATGAACATTTTTTTTGGTTAGGGTTGGGATTGAAATTGTTTGAGACGGTATTTTGTGTTTGGACTCAGCTATTTATTATTTTAAATTTATAATACAGTTTTACAAGTTGTGAGTTTTACAGTATTTTACTAATGAGTTATAAAATGGCTTCGCTTTTATCTTTACAAGGTGTTTTAAGGAAAAAACCTATTTAAGAAATTATACCTAAATTATTTTGCTTATAACTTAATAATTAATCACTCATGTTTCATAATGTGGACTTTTTTGTTTAATTACAAAACACTACCCAAACCCATGAAGAAAAAGGTGAAGATGAAGGTAAAGAAGAAGGGCTGGCTTCTGCTTTAAAACTTTTCTCTTGTTTTATATATATTATATATATTTTTAAATTATATATATAATATATATAATAAATTATTTATAATTATATATTAAATAAATTATATATAATTTTATAATATATAATATATATAATGTATAATAAAATTTCGAATATTTTACAATATACATCATACGTAATAAAATTATACATATTATATATATATCTTATTTTATATATATTACCATATTTTAAAACTTTAAACTCTAAGTATATATTATATTATATTATATTATATTATATTATATTATATTATATTATATTATATTATATTATATTATATTATTATATTATATTATATTATATTACATTATATTATATTATATTATATTATTATATTTAAGCTACACACTTATAATCTTATTGTTTTGATTTAATTTTTGAAGTTTTTTCTACGGCCTCAGGTCAAATGTAGTGTTCTCTTGAGGGTCTGTGTCTTTTAACACGGAAAGTTTAAAACTCTCAGTATCCAGGGTTCTAACCCACCAGGACAGGATTGCTTTTCCAGGGAGAGGAGGCTGCTCTGGCCTAACCCATCCCAGCTCATCCAAACCCATCCCAGCTCACAGAGGGGGAATGGCAAAGGCAGCTGGGCAGGCAGAGCAGCACAGGCCTGGCTGGAGCCCTTCCCATGGACCCACACTTATTATAAAATTATAAAGAAAGACCTCATAAAATCAGTCTGGCTCTCCCGGAGTCAGTGGCTGGCCTTGTCAAGGCAGCCCTTTGCAAGTTCCCATGTGAAAGCAGCCCTGGTGTGAGCAGTTGGTTAATTTAACCATCTATTCCTGGGTGAAAAACAAGCAGCTCCTGTATAAAGTGGTTTTAGATAGAAAAAGGAGAGCTATCTCTCACTAACAACTTTCCCTGCATGCACACAATGAGAGTTTGAGTGACCAATGAATCCAGGGTAACAACTTGCTACTGACCAACAGAATAATTGGCAAGAAAGCTGCTGACCAACTGGAGCGACACACGAGGGCTGTAAAACTGTGTAAAACTGTGTAAAAGGAGTGATGTGAATGAAGAAGGGGCAGTTCCAGCCCCACCAGCCCCGCGCTGCTCCCTCAGGACACACTGCCACCCCAAGCCCATGATAAATGGCTTTTTCCCCTTGGACAAAGGGAAACTCCTGGCTGTGCTGTTTCCCTCCTCATTTGCTGGGCCTGGATGAAGCGTGGAGATTATTGAACATGTGCTGGTGCTCAATTAATATTTCATTGCTGCTGGCTCCTGTGTGGGCTGCCTGTTCTCCTGGAGTGCTCCAGCACCATGGAAACGTTGGGAGAGATTTTCCCTTAATTGCATGAATGGTTGACAGACAACAGCGCAGCGCCACGGAATTAAGCCCCGATGGCTGAGGAATTCTCAAGAGCTGCTGCTGGTGGCTTAATTTTGTTTTTGAACCTGGCGACATCTGCCCTTGCCCAGGAGAATTTGTGAAGTCTTTCACGTGATCAGGTAAGGAGTCTGTGTGACAGGGAGTGTGTATTCACCAGAGCCTTGACTCACACAGGCGAGCCCCGGAAACTCAGGGAGAATTCCAGTCCGGAAAGAAAATAAAACCAAATATTTTAAAGTGATCAAAAACTAACTAAATGCTCATTTTCCTTTTAAGGCAATTTTAATTCCACAAATAACCACCCCTTGGCTTTAGGATTGCCAAGGAAAGAGTGGCTGAGCACCATTACCCAAACCCAGGCAGCTCTAAACCAGCTTTTTGTATTTCTCAGGTTAAAATTGTTCTGTGTCTTGTAGGACAGAGCCCTGGCAATCCCTGAGCACCATTACATAATGAGGCAGGTTTTTGTGAGCAGGGTTTGTGCTGCATGATTCACCACACTGAGACTCCTTGGGATGGAGATTATCCCCGTTCCCAGAGCCAGCAGGGATCACATCAGGAATCTCACTGAGCTGCACCAAGATTTTGCCATTTTATTAAAGCAGAGCTTGAGGTGTGACATCCCCAAAGCTGGTGCTGAGGCTTAGCCCCAAATAAACATCAGTTTAAATCTAATTCAGACCCATTTACTGTTACAGGCCCAGTGCTCCTCTAAAGTTTTCTTGGTAATTCAAACCTCACAAGCTCCAAACTCTTATCAAAATAACTCCCTGATGATTTTAAACAGCACAGATGATAAAGGGGAGGTTGGAGAGCTGGGAGATCACTTGGTCATGGGCCCGCTTGTCTCAGTCCCTGCCAGAACTCTCAAAGAGCCCTAATTTAAGAAAGCAAATTATATTAATTGCATTTATCATTATTATCATGAGTGTGCCATCAGAAACTCCCAGTGACATTTGTTTTGGTTTGTTTTTAATATGTTTAAATGAGCTGGATTTGAGCCCAATGCCAAGTCTGAACCGAGGTATTGCCGGAATCCTGAAAAATTCCAGTTCTGAGTTTAGACTAAATTGTCTCTGTGGCCACTTTTAAACACACAGCAGTAGAGCCTGGACCTACCCAGGAGCTCAGACTTGGAGTGTTCAAAATCCAGGTTTGAGCTCCAAGCCCCCCCCAAGCTGGCCTTGAGCTCTCTTGGGGCATTCCTTTGCTCCAGGCTGAGCCCCTTCCCATCTCCTCAGGGATTCTGCAGCCCCTGCCCATCTCCTCAGGGATTCTGCAGCCCCTGCCCAGCTCCTCAGGGATTCTGCAGCCCCTGCCCAGCTCCTCAGGGATTCTGCAGCCCCTGCCCGGCTCCTCAGGGATTCTGCAGCCCCTGCCCAGCTCCTCAGGGATTCTGCAGCCCCTGCCCAGCTCCTCAGGGATTCTGCAGCCCCTGCCCAGCTCCCTCAGGGATTCTGCAGCCCCTGCCCAGCTCCTCAGGGATTCTGCAGCCCCTGCCCAGCTCCTCAGGGATTTTGCAGCCCCTGCCCGGCTCCCTCAGGGATTCTCCATTCCTTTCCCAGCTCCTGGACATGCTCCAGCCCCTCAGGGTCTCTCATGAAGGGCTGACCCAATCCAGGAGCCATCGGCACCTTGCCCACCTGGGCACCCCATGGCTCATGTCCAGCTGCTGTCACCAGCATCCCCAGGGCCTTTCCCAGCTTTCCAGCCCCTCTCTCCCAGCCTGGAGCATTCCAGGGGTTGCTGTCACCCAAGTGCAGGCCCCACCCTGGCCCTGTTGGCCCCTGGGTCCCACCTGGCCCTGCAGAGTTCCCACAGCTCCAGCAGCTCCACACTCCCACCCAAAGCACAGAGAAACCCTGCTCGGGGTGCTGAGCAGCCCATGGACACGCTGGCAGGGGTTTGTTCCCCAGCCCACGCGAGGGGCACCGCAAACCCATTCCCTGGGGTGTGCTCTGGTGGGCAGCTGGGCACGTTCCCAGCAGTGCACCGCTCCACCCTGCTGGCACGGCTCGCTCTGAGAACGTAGAGCCAGGCTAAAATTAGAGGTGTTGCGAGTGCCTTATCAGGGAAAAAAAAAAATAAAAATTGGCTGAAAAGAATGGATCTGAGCTAATTCTGGATGGGGCTGGCTGTATTTCCTGTCAGGAGATTGCTCAGCACCCAGCACTGGCTCTGCTGGAGGAGCCTCTCCTGAGACAACATTTGGTATTTCATCACTCTTCCCATTCCACCTCAGGTGGAGGAGAGATGTCTCTAACTCATAACCACAAGTGCAGCAAGAAGGGAGCCCTCCCTGTCCTGCAGCAGCTTTTGAGACCAGGGAGGAAAACTGGGAGCTCGTGGGCAGGAATTGAGGCTGGGAGCTCCTGGGCAGGAGGACATGACCTCCACCCAGCACAGTCCCTCTGGCTCTAACAGCGTGGACAGGAGGTTTTACTGCCCGTAAATATTCACCACCCAGAAGCTGGAGCTGGAGCAGAGCCAGGGCAGGAATCCCTCAGCCTGGATGAGCACAGGCTGCAATAAGGGAATTCTGCAGGGGGAAGATGCACTGAGGGCACGGGGCTGAGTGAGAGCAGCCAGGCTCCAGGGATGCACACACATTTATTGGACACAAACACCAAGCAGGACAACGTGAGCCTGTCCTGTGCTGCCCTCTGGGCCAGCTCCCACCTCCACCACACCACCTGCGTGATTTCTCTTCCTTCCAAGGCTCTCTCACTATTCCAGCATTCTCCCTATGTCGATTTTCCACACAAAGGACCAAGCTCTTCGCCTCCTTACCAGCTGCCTGTAATTCCTTCCTGATCCCAGTTAATGGTCAGGCAAGTCTCTCAGTCCATCAAAATCTGCTCTGCTGAAATGAAGAAGTTTTTTAAAGTCTATTTAAGTCAAATAACCTCCTCTTGCATGAAGGTCATTTTTAACAACAAGCTCTAACAATTTTAGAACAGCATCTCCTCCTTTTCAGCCAGGGCATATTTATTTTAAAAATCTGTTGGCTAAAAACTGAATGGTTGAAATTGATAGGAAGGAGACCGGCTGCTAATAGTGTACAGTGACCTAGAAAAAATTCAAATTACTGCCATTTTTGTCCGTAGCTTACAAGCAAATGAAGTACAAAAACTTGCCAAAGTTGAAGTGCACACAATGAATTCAAAGCCCACTCAGAGTAACTGAGGCACTGGAGGGCTGCTGAGGATGCTGGAGCTGCACTGACAGGTGCCTGATGGAGAGGAGCTGTCAGAGCCTGCTCTGCCCCCAAACACTGAACTTCCCCCGAACTGCCCTTTTTAAAATGCATTTGGAAATCAAACTCCACAGAACTGAACAGATCACACAGCTCCACCTGCACAAGGCTCAGTGGAGCAAGAACCAAGGATATGCCAGGGAGCTCATGGAATCTTGGGATGGGTTCAGAAAGAGCCTAAATCCCACCCAGTGCCACCCCTGCCATGGCAGGGACACCTCCCACTGTCCCAGTGCTCCAAACCCTGTCCTTCCCTGGCCTTGGGCACTGCCAGGCATCCAGGGGTGGAATTCCATCCCAGCCCTGCCCACCCTGCCAAGGAACAATTCCCAATTCCCAGTCTCCCATCCATCCCTGGGAGCCATTCCCTGTGTGCTGTCCCTCCATCCCTGTCCCCAGTCCCTCTGCAGCTCTCCTGGAGCCCCTTCAGGCCCTGCCAGGGGCTCTGGGCTCTCCCTGGATCCTTCTCCTCTCCAGGTGAGCACCCCCAGGTGTCCCACCCCTCTGATCATCCTGGTGCCTCCTCTGGAGCTGCTCCAACGGCTCCACGTCCTTCCTGTGCTGGGGAGCAGCATCATCAGGCACTGTAATTAAACGTAATTAAATTGTGCCTGATTTCCTTCCCCAGGGTGAGGAAGAGGAGGCACCCAAGCCCCCCTGATCTCCTGGCCCAGCTGCTCTGGGTCCTGCCTGGCTGCTCCTTCTCCTTGCAGGGGACCAGGAGGGACACCCGGGTGGCTCTGCTTCCTCTGCCCCAGAGCTGAGCTCCATCTCCAAGCAGGACAGAGCCCAGGCCATGTCAAGGGCAGGATTTACCAATCAAAGTGGCTTCTGCCCTAAAACTAACCCGGGGCTCACCTCAGCTCCCAGAGCCAGACCAACAGGGATGGAGGAGCCCATCCCACACCCCTCGTCCTGTTTGGCTGGGTTTTCCTTTGGTTTGAGTTTTGGGTTGGTTTTTGTTTAATTCCTGCTCGAGCTCCTGCTCTAATCCCACCCTGTAAACACAGCCTGCCCAGGAGTCCTGGATCTCAAGGATGTTTCAATTACCTTTTCCCACAGCCTTGCAGGAAGGATTTCACAGCATTCCAGAGTCTGCAGGGCATTTGGCCAAGGAGACCTGGCCTGGATCAGGCGCTCAAGGATCACACACAGCAGCTCCAACCTCTGTCTGCTCCTGGGCGTCACTGCATGGGCCCCTTCCCTGAGCAGGCAGGCTCCCAAACGAGATATTTCTGGGAATTTAAACCTCTGCCAACGGGAATCTGGAATGATCCATCTGGAATGATCACAAACAACAGCTTTAATTTTATAAAATGATGCCCAAGGACTCAGAGTTCCTAAGTTCTCTGGGAAAAAGGCTCACCTCATTTCACCCCGTGGGGATAAAGTAGCACCAAACCACCAAACTCAGGGAAACTTTGGATTCCAAAGCCTGGGAAGCTGGAAAAGCAGCACCGCTACTCCACACCAATATTGTGTTTGATGTTTCTGATGTCCTGACATGAAAACTGCGGGAAGGTTTCTCAGCATCAGCTGTTGTCAGTCAGCTGCAGCCCACAAAGCCCTTCCCACTGCTCTAGCTGATCCTGGGAAGAGATTTTCGGGATTGGGAAAACAACACCACCACCGTGTGGCCGGGATGGAGGGCAGGAGGCGGGGAAGGAGGGCTGCTCCCTTCCCTCAGTCACAAATCCGCTGTGGACACCCGGGTAAATGCGGGCTGTGCAGGTCGCTGCTGTGCAGAGCGGGATGTCCCGCTCCAGACCCAGAGAGGCAGGTTCTGTGCCTGCTCTCATTCCTGGGGTGCCTGGATAAATCCGAGCAGGATGCCCCGCTCCAGACCCACAGAACTGCGGGTTCTGTGCCTGCTCTCCCTGCCTGGGGTGCCTGGATAAATCCGGGCTGTGCAGAGCGGGATGTCCCGCTCCAGACCCACAGAACTGCGGGTTCTGTGCCTGCTCTCCGTGCCTGGGGTGCCTGGATAAATCCGGGCTGTGCAGAGCGGGACGTCCCGCTCCAGACCCACAGAACTGCGGGTTCTGTGCCTGCTCTCATTCCTGGGGTGCCTGGATAAATCCGAGCAGGATGTCCCGCTCCAGACCCACAGAACTGCGGGTTCTGTGCCTGCTCTCCCTGCCTGGGGCACCCCGAGCTGCTCCCCGTGCTCCTTTCCCAGGTTGTCACTGCAGGACACCAAACAACACGAGCGCACACTGCTGCTCTCAAGGTGAAGGAAAAAGGGAAGTTTAATTTCTGACTCCAACATTTATAGATTCCCAAAAGTGACAGTGGGTTGGAAGGTGACAGTGCCACCTCTCCAGTGACACTGGACCAACCAACAGTCCATCAGATTTCTCCTCCTCCATAAAAGAATGTAAAACAATGAGTTATTTACAGAAAGTGTGTGAGAAAGTTCATTACAAGAATGTCAACACCAGAAAGCTTAGAAAAACTTAAAAACCCAGGGTGACACCAGGTGTTACTGGATTCAAAGCCATGGATGTCCTGCAAAGGTGTCAGTGCCTCTGGGGCAGGGGGAACCTCCATGGCCACACAAACCCCAGTGGAACTGTAAGGCTGTGCCCCATGGGACGCAGAATTCCAGAATGGTTTGGGTTGGGAGGGACCTGAAATCCCATTCCATGGCAGGGACACCTCCCACTGTCCCAGGGAGCTCCAAGCGTGGCCTGGGACGCTGCCAGGGATCCAAAGGCAACCACAGCAAATCTGGGAATTCAATTCCAGGGCCTGCCCAGCATCCCAGGCAGGAATTCCTTCCCCACATGCCAGCTCTCCCTGCCCTCTGGCGCTGGGAAGCCATTCCCTGCATCCCCGCACTCTCTGCCCTCTCCCTCCTTCCCAAAGCCACGGCTGGTTCGGATTTTGGTCCCCTTTTCCCAGGCAGCCAGGTGAAAAGCAGAGTATTTCCAATTGCATTCCATGGACAGGATGGGATGCACAGCTCACAGCCTGGGAATAAGGGAAGCAAGAACAAAATTGAACTTCCTAGGCACATGCAGGAATCCGCAGCACTTGAAAAGAGCATGGATTATTCCCAAAAACAAAGTGCCTTGTTTTTCCATCCTCCTCCTGCTTTTCCAGCCTGTTTGGATCTTCCAAGCCTTTCGAGTAGCTCTAGAGAAAACTGGATTTCCATATTTTTTTCCCCCAACAATGCAGCCTCAGCCGTGGAACAGCACAAGAAACAGCAGCAGGAACATCCTAAAGGTTGTGTGAATGCAAAATAGGATTTATTTACCCCAACTCCCAGGACAAATCTGATTGATCCTCATAGAGTTGGCTGATTCCCCTCTGTTTTTGTTTTTTTTTTTTTTTTTTCCTTGAAAAGTCAAAAGATGCCTCAAACTTCCTGGATGGATAATTGAGGCATTTCCAGCTTTTCATTCCATCCTGAACTTTCTAAGGCAAAAAACTTCAGCAAGAACAGTAACAGGCACTGAGAAGTCCAATAAAATATCTAAATAACAGCTTTTTAAATATAAAGATTGTAACTAAAACAATTTCTAAATGTGGATAAACATCCATGGAATTTCCTCCTGTTTGATCCAGGTAGATCCAAGCATCAGGATCCCACACCACAGGAGGAAGTGCTCCCAACCCAGTAAATATTCAGCTTTAATATCCCTCCAAGCCAGCAAAAAGCAGCCTCAGCTGAATCTCTTCACTACACCACACTTAACATCCACTATTTAATTAAATCTTAGGCCAAATGACTGGAAGGGGGGGAAGCACAAGTTAATTAACATATCATGACACAGTCCATAAAAACCCTGGGACAGGGGCAGAAATAATAAACCAGAGGCAAAGCAAAAGGGTTCTCGTGTGGGATTGGCTCAAGGACCTGCATTAATTAGGAGTGTTTGAAGCCAGGACTGCTCATGCCTCTGCCTCCAGCCAGGGATTCAGACACTTAGATCAATCTCAGCCTCGGGCAGAGCAGCTCAAATCCATATTTTCTGTCATTTTTGTGCTCAGCACCTTTGGATCCCATGAAAAAGAAACCAGGTTTTCATCAAAGCCCCTTCCACCGGGATGGTTGCGGGCTGGGGTTGTTAATTATAGATTAAACATTCCTTCAAGACTTTGAAACCAACCCAAATAAACCAAACTCAGGATTTCTGAGTATCCAAAGATCACACAGTTTCACACACACTTCAATTGTTGGGATAGATCGAACATCACATGAATTCTCTCTTGCAAAATGCTCTTTGTGCACATCAGCCTATAGTAAATTTACGTTTGTGCCACACCTACTACAGCTCCATGTTTTGTTACACACAATCCTCTCATCCCCTTGCAAGGATTTTTTCTCTTATATTCAATAACACTAAATAGCAGGCTGTGAATTGATTATTATTTCTAGACTAAATGTCCCAAACATTCCTCCTCAACGCATTTGTTCAGCTCAAAATTTACACTCTAGTTAATAGGTATTTACATCCTTCAAGTAGTAAAAGGCAGGTAAATTCAATGCCTACAAGGTTAAGGGATTTACAGCCATAACAACTGTCATATTATTCATGACTTCAAGGTTTTTCTTCATGATTTTACAAGCCAGCAGCACATTCACGTGGTTTTATAAAACACTGTAGAAGAGCTACCCAGAAATCTGTGTGAGAGGAGCAGAACTAGCACCAGTGAGTGAATTAAGAACATTTTCCTACCTGGCATCACAAAGGATTTGCCCCGTGGGGATCCCCTCTTGCAGGGCTCTGCCAGGAGCACCCCCAGAGAGCGGGCACAGAAAATTCCCTTTTTCTGCTCGGGGTTATTGGCGCTGCCCAGCAGCCCTGGGCAGAGGGTGGGCATGGAGGGCACAGCTCAGGGGGCTCTCGTTGTCCCACCAGGGCAGGAGGAGGGGCTGGGAATGGCCGGTTAACAGCGAAATTCAGTGGGAAAAGAAGTCAGGTGCAAGTGGGAGGAGGAGCTGATCCATCCCAGGGCAGGGAAAGGGAATAACTCCGTGCTCAGGGGGAGGAATGCAGAATTCCTCAGCTTTTGGGGTGTCCTCAGCTGCCCTTCCCACCCCAACCCTCCCAGAACTCTGTCCAAGCACAGTCCCTTCGGCTCGAAAAAGCACCAAATCAGCTGAAATGATGGCAGCTGATAAATCCCACAGAACTGGGTTTTTTTCCTAAGAAAAAGCCCTTTATTGTACTGAAATGTTGGTGATTGCTGCAGTTTGGCTCCAACGTCCATTTCCCCCCAGGCACATCCAGCCTGGATTGAGTCCTTTGTCTACAAAATGTTGCTTTTCTAAAGTCTGTACCACACATAAACCCCCTAAAATCCAGCCCTTACCCTTCAGCACGCTGAAAAAATGATGCATAATATTCTTGGGAGAAGGGATTGTTGAAATGTTCAGATGCACAGCTGAGCTCTCCCCTCCTTATCTCAGTGCCACAATGAGAGCTGGCAGTTGAGGGCTCTCATCTTTCAGCTCCTGCACATCTTTGAGCTGCTGGTTCCATTTCACTCCAGATCAGGCAATTTGCTTTGCCTTGGAGTGGAGAAGCTGTTGCCCAAAAATCAAAATGTGGAGAAATGAGCCGGAAGGAACTTTGTGAGCAGTGCCCCAGTGTGGGTGGGTGGATACCTGAGCTGGTGTTTGTGCATTGAGAGCAAAGGAAAGAAAGGCTGGAGCACAACTCATTGTACAGCCAGCAAAACTGGCTCCAAGAGTATTTCTGGGACCTGGAGCTGCTCTCAACCATTTCTATGGCTGCCTATGCTCCCAGTTGAATGGCTGGCTTCGTGGCTGTCCAGGGATAAAAATCCACAACTCCTGCCCCTGTGGAGTCATTTCCTTAGAGCAGGGAGACAGCAGGAGGAGACTTGAAATCCAGCTGTAAGAACAGAGAGAATTCCAGCTTTGTCCTCTAGGAAAGTCCTTGGAACACTCGAGGCTGCAGCAGGATCAAGCTGCTTTCCCACAGGACAATGGGGATGAGGAATTGTTTGGGGGGGAAAAGCTCTCTGAGCCCATCGAGTCCAGCCATACCCAGCACTGCCCCGTGTCCCCAAGTGCCACATCCACATGGGCTTTAAATCCTCTGGGGGCAGGGACTCCTGTTCCAATGTCTGACCTCCCTTGCCGTGAGGAAATGTCACCAATGTCCCACCTGAACCTCCTGTTCCAGTGTCTGACCTCCCTTGCCACGAGGAAATGTCGCCAATGTCCCACCTGAGCCTCCTGTTCCAGTGTCTGATCCCCCTCCCCATGAGGAAATGTCACCAATGTCCCACCTGAGCCTCCTGTACCAATGTGTGACCTCCCTTGCCATGAGGAAATGTCACCAGTGTCCCACCTGAGCCTCCCTGGGCCCATGCCCTTCCCCAGAGCACTGCAGAGATCCCTGTGAGTGCCCTGGCCAGCCCTGCCCCTGCAGTCTCCTCACTTGTTGGACACCGCGTCACATCCCCGGGGAGCAGAGCTTGGGTGCAAACACATCCAGAGTCCTGTTTGTGAATGGCCTGAGAGAAGGAGGCCGGGAGCTGCTCCAGGGTGAAACAGTCGGGGTCAGCACTTTCTGCAGGCTTTGCCTGGGAGCCTCCCCTGGGATCATCAATCACTGATTGATGCTCTTGCCCAGGTTCACAGCCTGGGTCAGGGCAAAAATCAATCCCACTTTCTGTCCTGGCAAAAACTCAGTGTGGTTAGAAAGGAAAATGGGAGGGAGATGCTGTAAAATATCAGTGATGGAAAGGGTTTGAATCCAAATGAAAACATCAGGTTTTTAATCTAATGAGACAATTACATTGTTCTTATTCTAATGAGTAACTCTGGAATTCTGTCTTGTTCCCAGCAGGTGATAAAGCTCCCACACCTGAGAGGAGTTACCAGGGCCAGCTCTGCCTGGCACCTGCAAAGACATAAAAGCAGCAGAGCCGTCCCTCCTATATGCTGGTTATTTTCTGAGGCAGTCCCTCCCAGGCCAGGTTTGTGTGTTTGGTTGCCTTTTTTAAAAATGTTTCCCGGCTGGAGCCTCCCACTGCTCTGTTCCCCCTGTGATGCTGTTGTGTTTTCTCCCTGCAGTGAGGGCTTGGCCCTCCTTAGAACAGGGTCTGAGGTGTTTGGGTGACTTTGCTGGCTCCACCAGCAGTGTAAGTGCTGTGGCTGAAGTGTCTGAGCAGTGGATGGCTGCGTTCAGGTGAAACGAAGCATTTGAGGGGTATTTGCGGCCCCCAGGTTACAGCACTGCAGGGCCTGGGAAAGCAGAAAACCCCCGGTGAAAGCTGTGCTGGTGCAACGTGCTGTGAGTGGACTGAGGGTTTGGGGTCCCTGAGCGCTCCCCTCAGTAGGGAATGCCCAGGGTGAGGCAGGGCAGGTGAAAGAGCCCATTTGAGGGCAGTGAATGCCCCTAGCTACGGGTGGGTGAGCTCCGTGCTGGGCTCGTGGGACCCTGGGGCTGTGAGCTGCTGTGGCTGGGGAGCTGCTCCCAGTCCTGGGCTCACCCAAAGGCTTGGGGCCACGGGCTGGAAGGAGGGGATTCTCCCTCTCTGCTGGGCTCTTGTGAGACCCCGTCCTGCTTTCAAAGACAGGGTCTGCCAAGGAGGGTGGCAGCATTCCTGCGAGGGAAAGGTGAGCCCTCCCTCCAAATCTGTGTAACTTTGGAATTAGGGGGCTTCCAGGCAAATGTGTGGGTGGGACAGGCAATGACAGGTGTTTCCTGTTAATTATATATATATACATATATATATATATACACATATATACATACATATAAATATATATACACACATACATATACATATATATACATACATATATATATACATACATATATATATATACATACACACATACATACATATATATATATACACACACATACATACATATATATATATACACACACATACATACATATATATATATATATCTGTGAGCAGACAACAAACCCCACCAGCGACAGAAGCTTTCCCACCTCTCAGGCACCACTTTTCCCCTTGGCGCAGTCATGGCCATAACCGGCTGGGGACGCTGGTGACTGCGGCAAAACCATCCCCGAGACGAGCCCTCAGAGCCCGGAATTCCATCCCAAGTCCAGCCCTGCCCTCGGGCAGCAGAAGCCATTCCCTGCGCCCTGTCCCTCCAGCCCTTGGCCGAGGTCACCCTGCGCCCTGATGCAGGGTTGGGCGGATAAAGGTGTTTGAAATGGGGACTTTGTTCTGTTTGGGGGGCAATGGAGAAATGTGAACGTGCTGCAGCTGTGGAGGTGTTGCATGTTCTGTACAGGCTGGAAAGGTTTGTTCCTGTGTTTTCTTCTTTTGTGTGTGGTTTATATTTTTGGGGTTTTTTTATGATAGGGAAACCTACCAGCAGTAACTACACATATTTCTATTTGTCAACATAGAGCCCGAAGAGAATCAAATGCTGAAATGCGACTTTAATTTATGAAAAGGAGATAAAAATGTGTGGTTGATAGAGGGGCAGAGCACACTGACCCCTCCCTTTCCTTCCTGCAGTTTGCATAAACCTTGAGGGTCAATAAGGACCTTGGAACTGGACATGGCTGTGGACGAGGACACGGAAAACCAAACCGCTCTTGCTTTGCCTCTGGGAATTCCAGTCTGGGTTCCTGGGACTGTCCCTGCTGCTGCTGGGCTGCTCTCCCTGGCTGTGCAGGGTGTGCTGGGCACAGCCTGGGCTCTGCCTGGAGCCAGGAGCTGTGTGGGAGCAGCCGTGGGCACCCCGGGAATGTGATCCCAGTTCTCCCAGCAGAGCTCGGTGTTCCTCCTGCTCCTGCAGGGTTGGGGGCACAGGGGCTGCTGCCTCTTGCTGCTCTCGGGTCATTCTGTGCTCACCCATCAGCTCGGCTCAAAACCTGATGGAGCTCAGATGCAGAGGCCACATCTCTGGCGATCTTATCATCTGTGATAAGGCAGGGTTTGGGTCCAGCAGGTGCTGCCCTGAATTGTGGCTTTGGCTATTCACAGGAGCATCGCCAGGTCGGAGCTCACGCAGGGCTGGGCTGTGGGCAGTGTCTGGAACGGCAGGGAGAGCTCTGACAGAATTAATGGGGAGATGTGTTTGTTTGTGACAAAAGGAACATAGATAAAAAGGAATGTGGGCTAAAAGCTTCATAGCACTCAGACTTAATAGTGCTTAAGTTGTACCTTAAACCTAACAATTTAACAAAGGAGCAACACCTGATGAATAGCTCACATAATTTACAATGAACAGGGGAATGACACTTAAGAGCTCTTCATTGAAATTAGGAAATCAAAGTCGAACTTAGCAACGTTGTAAAGAACAACACTTCCAGCATTTCCCTTGGCTTATAACTCATGACTTAACCTCGCTCTCAGTCCTAACTTATTGAGATACCAAAGGTACTCGGCCCCTCAGAGAGCAGCATTTGTGCCAGCTTTGCCAGAGCCCTGGCACTCTGTGTGTACAGAGTCAGTCAGCGTGAGGTGCCTGTGAGGAGCTCCCCCGAGGGCAGGGAAATGCTCACTTTGGATGCTTTGGCATCTCCCCAGCGGGCCAGCCTTCGAGGAATGGGAGGGTCAGCCCAGGAGGACTCGTCATTTGTTGGGGATCCCCGAGTGCAGCAAACGGGAGAGTTCCCGGCTGGGAGAGGCCCCACTCAGAGGGAGTGGCTGGCCCAGGAGAGCTCCAAGGGCTCCTTTTGGAGCGCTGTGTGCAGGGCCCCAAGAGAGGGGCTGCAGTCCCAGCAATGGCTCATCCTGGCCGCACTTCCACTGAGAGTGTGAGAACGGGAATGTGGTGCTGTTTGGGCAAGAAAATCCATTCGTGCAGCTGCTCCTGAAGAAACCAGGAGCAGGGCCTGGGAGCTGGCAGTGTCTGTGATCAGCTCCAGAAGAGAGGAGCACAGGGGCTCCTCATCGAGGCCAAGGCTGAGGGAGTGTTCTGAGATCGTGGTGTGGCCAGGAAAAGGGGCTGCACCCCACAATCCCCCCGGTGACTGAGGGCAGCCTCTGCTCCACAGAGTGACTGTGCACTCAGCTCTGGCCTCTGTGCCTGTAAACGGACATCTGATTATGTTCCAGTTATAAAGTGAGGGAGATTTTTGATCGGGTCACGTTTTTGTGGCTTCTCTGAATGTGATGGAACAATGTTATATGTGAGGGGAGGTTTGCTGATAGCCGCACTCCAACAATAAGGAAAACATTTAGCAAGGAGCAGGATAAGACAAAAATCAGCAAAATTAAAAGAGGGTGCAGTATCAGATCTGGAATTCCTCTTGTGCTTAGAGATCACCTAAACAAAATGTCCTACCACTGATGTTCTCCATCTCTTCTCACTCTTTCCAAGACACGGTGTGTTTCTCCTGTTTCCTGATGAACACTGATTGGAGCTGTGTCCATCGCTTCCGACACGTTTCAGTAGTTGACGTGGCTCATGCTGCAGGAATTTTTTCAGCAGTGCCCAGTTTATTCCAGTAAGAGTCAGCAGGAAACCTTGATGGGATGTGTACGTAGATTGCAGAAATTCAGGGGTTGTGACAGGAGCGGAATTGTTGGGGTTGCATCCCCTGTTTGTCACAAACGCAGCTGTTTGAGTGATTGTTAATTCTGTAGTGGTGTAGGCTGTGAGTATGGGATCACAAAGACTCATACACACACAGTCCTTTCCAGCATATATAAGCACAGTTTCAGGAATTTCATCAGATGGATTTCAAAATTATGAATGTTCAATATTATCAATGTTCTGCTCAGTGTCCAGGCCAATGTTTTGAGCCTTGATAGTGTTACTTTCACCAACAAATCCCAGTTATTCTCACACAACGTGGCACCAACATCTTGCCACTTATCCCAGATTACCCTTGGGTTTTCAGTGGGCATTGCACCTTCCTAGCCCTCCCTGAGAACTGCAGCGAGGTGTATCCACAGCTGAGAGCGAGAGGTGCTGGCTTGGTTCCCTATCAGTCGTTTCATGCTCACAGGGCGGCTCCTTGAAACATCTGCCCTGCTCCTCCAAGGAGGTCTGCTGGAAACTGAGGGAGTGAATTCAGGGGTTGGAGGTGGTGTTTCACACATTGCAGCGAACTTTGCCAAATCCTCGTAATTGGCTGGAATTCCTAGAGTTGTACAGTTATCGCTGCCTTCATGAGCAATGGGCCTTGAAATGCATTCAGGCTCCAGCGTGGGCACAGCTGTCAGCAGAGTGACCACTGCAGACAGGAAAAGGGAAGGTGTCCCTCCCGGGGTTGGGCTTGGTGATGCTCGTGTCCAGTCGGGTTCAGGCTGCTGCTGATTTGTTCTGTGAGGAGAACAACTTCATCTGCAGTGGAGATGTGCGGGCATCGTTCCCAGCATTGGTTTCTGAAAAGGAAAAATACAACTGATCTACAGGAAGGATTGCCTGGATGGGTTACCCCATTGAGAGCAAGGACAAATCCACCGGGCACTGGTTTTGTGTTTTGTCCTACCCCTGTCAGTAGCTTCCCCAGCAAGTGGAGCACAAGGCTGATGAGCTTCTACCTGCTGGACTGGCACGCCCAGATGCCATCTGGGTTTTAATCAGTTTTGACTTCTGCTTTTGGGAAGGAAAAGGGTTACTGTGCCTCCCGGGAGCCTGTTGTTGTTGTTGTTGCTGATGTGTGTTTGCATAATTTTCTCCCTGATCGTTGTTGGCTCGTTTGAGGGCTCCATCAATTAGGCTCTGAAGAGCAATAATAGGTTGACGTTGGTGCCTGTCATGTGTGTTTGGGATGGCCAGGGAGAACACCGCAGGCCATCTCTGACATGATTTATGGGACTATGCCTTAGAGGTGCCCTGCTGGGGATTCCTTCAGGGTTTAAGGCTGCTGCCCCACCTCTGACTAATCGTGTGCCGAACGTCGCATCTCCGGTGGCTTCACGTGGCTCCGTGATAAGGCCGGTTTGGGTAGGACACGTGCCCACCTAATGGGTGGCTTCGGGGTGTTTGCAGGCGCTGTGACGGGAGCCCCGCCGGGCTGACGCCCCGCTGCGGGCAGGCCGCGGGCAGGGGCTGGAATGGCAGGGAGAGCCCGTTCCCAGATTTACTGGCTCTGCCCTGCTCCACCACCCAGCGTGCCACCCTGCCGCTTACCGAGCGGGCGTCACTTGGGGGGAGGGAAGGTCAAATAGCACCGGGACCCCGGAACGCGTTGGTCTCTTGCCCGTCCAGCCGCGTCACCCTGCGGGTCACTGCGCGCTGCTCCCGCTTCCGCCCGGGAAAGCCGCCCCGGGCGCCCTCCGCGCGCGGCGCCCCCCAGCGGCCGGGCGCTGCCGTGCAGGGCGGGCCCCGCCCCGCCGGCAGCCAATGGGAGGGCGCGGGGGCCCCGCCCCGCCGGCGCAGCAGCCAATGAGAAGGCGCGAAAGCCGCGCCCCGCCGAGCCCGCGGGGTCGCTAAAAGCAGCCGCGCTGAGGGCCGGTCCCTCAGAGCCGCCACCATGTGCAGCCAGGAGTGCGGTAAGCTTCTGCCGCCTATCCCTCACTTCGCCACCAATGCCATCCACTACGCGCAGGAGCCCGAGCAGTGGAATTCCAAGGCCGTGGTGCCGCCTATCACGCTCTCCACCACCTTCAAGCAGCAAGTGCCCGCGAAGGACGAGGAGGTGAGTGCGGCCAGCACGGGGCCGCCGAGCCCCGCTGCGGCCCCGGCGTGTCCCGGCCGGGGCAACGGGAGGCGGCAGGGCCTGGGCAGGGCAGGGAGCTCCCGGCGCGGATGTTTCCCCCCGTGGCAGCTCCTGGGCAGACGCGAGCATCTCGCTGGGCCGGGAGCGGGGCTCCTCACGGGGCCCTTGCAGAGCCGCCCGGCCGCGATCCCGTGCTTGTGCTCCGGTACGGCCCTGCTGAGCGGCGGCGGCACCGGAGGAGCCGCTGTGCTCCCTTGCAGCCGGAGCCAGCCCGGGGCTCGCTGTTCCCGCTGCGGGCGGCGATCCGGAGCGGTTTATCCCAAGCTTTCCCTGTGCTCTCTCTGATGTTTGTTTCCTCTTCCCACGCCAGAGGTACGAATACACCCGGTTCGACAATCCGAACAGGCGTATCCTGGAGAAGGTTATGTCCGCCCTCGATGGAGCCAAATACAGTGAGCACCTCATGGGTTGGACGGGGCTTGGAGCAGCCTGGGACAGGGGGTGGCACTGGGTGGGCTTTGGGGTCCCTCCATCCCAAACCATTCCATGATTCCCTCACCACGGCTCTGGCTCTTGGCTGTGGGCAGGAGCAGCTCCAAGGTGGGGAAGAGCCCAGGACTTCTGGTCCAGCAAAGTCCAGCTCCATGCCTGGGTTTGCCTGCTGCTCCCTCAGTGTGGCTGATGCCTGGGCTGAGCTGGATCCGTCCTTGTGCAGCAGCACTGGAGGCAGTGGGAGCAGGCAGCCCCTGGCCCCAGTCCATTCCCAGTGTGTCCCAGTCCATTCCCAGTGTGTCCCAGTCCATTCCCAGTGTGTCCCAGTCCATTCCCAGTCCATTCCCAGCCTGTCCCAGTGTATCCCAGTGTCCATCCTGGTTCCATGCTGTCCACATCCATCCCCTGCTGTCACTGCCTCTACGTTCCCAGTGAGGCACTGACAGAACAGGTTCTTTTCAGAGGCAAAGTGAGGAAGGCCAAGGCAAGT
Organism: Ammospiza nelsoni; assembly: GCF_027579445.1. Taxonomy (NCBI): domain Eukaryota; kingdom Metazoa; phylum Chordata; class Aves; order Passeriformes; family Passerellidae; genus Ammospiza; species Ammospiza nelsoni. The sequence continues at coordinate 35,703,625 of NC_080641.1, forward strand.
CTGACTTGTTGTGTCACATCAAACACTGATGATCCTTTCTCCTCCAGGCTTGGCTTATTCCTCTGGCATGGCAGCAATTATGAACATCTGTCACCTGCTGAAGTCAGAGGAAACAATTATCTGCACTGAACACGTGTATGAAGGTGGGTACAGCACCCAGTGGCTTCAGCCTTCTTTGTGCAGGGGCTCAAACCTGTCTGTGGCTCTCAGGAACTCTGAATTTCCCCTGTAGGACCCCACTGTTCTTTGAATCCTGTTTTTATCAATCCCTCTCCCTCACAGCTCCCCAGTGGCAGAGTGCACCCAGCTCAGCCAGAGTCCCTCTCTGAGCAGGGTGAGCTCACTCCAGTTCCTGGGAGCTTTCCCCTCTCCTTGGAGCCTCAGCCTGGTTTCTGCAGGGCTGAATTTCATTGCTCCTCCTCTGGCTTGGTTTGTTCCAAAGAAAGGGCTTCTCACAAAAGAACCTCCCAAACATCACTCAGATGTTCCCTTCAGCTCCCAGAATCCACCTCCATGTCCCATCCCTTCCTGCTCAGATGGAAAACTGAGTCCCTGGGGATCAGCTTGGCAAAAGGACCCAACCAATGAATTTTTAATGCAGGAGTGTTTCTGGTAGTGAGTGCTGCACATCCATTGATCACCTGCTGGATTCTTTTAATCTTCCCTGGGAAAGGCTTCAAAGACAGGAAGGAATCATTTTTATTGGAGTGATGGGAAACAATAGCTGGAGTCTTCCCCTTGATTGTTCTTCTGTGTTTAATTTCCTGATCATAAACCCCACATTGATTTCAAGTACTTCCCAAATCACTCTGATCCCATATTTAAATTATTACTATTTCATGATCACTCAATCTGCAACAATCTTTAAGTGTGTAAATAAAGAAAATATAAATGTGCCATGGGTGGTGTGCAGCATCAATCTGTGCCCCCCTGACTGTCCCTGCGTGATGCAGGAGGCTGCAGAGCAGGGAATGAAAGTTAAGGAAGTTTTTCATTTTGTGATTGATTTTTTGGTTTTTTTTAGGCACGAAAGAATTATTTGACAAAATGCAAGAGGAGTTCAATTTGAAAGTGGCTTATGTTGACTGCACAGACCCAAAAAAGCTGGAAGAAAAAATTAAAGAATATCCCTCGACCAAGGTAGGGGAGAGGGAAGTGGACTTTAAAGGGACGTTAAATTGTTTTATCCTTGCTCCTGCTGGGGTTGGGGCTGTGTTGAGCTGAGGGGGCAGCTTGGGGCACAGCTGCATCCACCCTGTCCCCCTGTGCCCCTCACGGGCAGCATCCTGAGAAGGGCAGAGCCCTGCAGAGAGGAGGGAACAGGACAGAGGTGAGGAGGAGCAGAGGGAGCGCGGAGCCGGGGGGGCTCCGTGGCACTGCTGGGTGATCCCTGCCCCAGGGGAAGGGAGCCGTGCTGGGCAGGGCTCTGGGAAAGGCTCTGTCCTGCTGCTGAGCCCTTCTCCAGCTGGGATGGCACAAGCCCAGCTGCAGGGAAAGCTCCCTGGGCTCGGAGGAGCCGCTGGAGCCTCCCCCGGCCCTGGCAGGGCCACTGCCCGTCCCCAGGGCCCAAAGCCACGGGGAGCTGCCAGCACTGGGCACCCAGAGCCCCTGGGACTCAGCCCAGCGCTGGGAGCTCTCTGACCTGGAGTTGTGTTGGGTTTGTGCAGCTGGTTTGGCTCGAGAGCCCCACGAACCCCACGCTGAAGGTGATCGACATCAAAGCCTGCGCTGAGGTGGCGCACAAACCTCGTGAACCCAAGTGTCCTGAAAAGCACGTGTGGGTGGCCGTGGACAACAGCTTCATGTCTCCATATTTCCAGGTGTGTGGGACAAGGACAGGACTGTCACCTGCGCCAGTGGGGCTGGAGGTCCCTTTTGGGAAGGGAAGCATGACCAGGGAACTGCAGTTTTGGTCTCTGCATTGCAAAACCACCTGCTCTGGTTCAGGCCCAGCCCAGGTGCTGCTGCTGGTGCACCAGTGAGGGGGGCAGGGCGTGTCTGTACTCCAGGAATGATGGAATTCTGTTATTCCTGATGGAAATCAAACAGTTACCAAGGGTTCCCTCACTTTGGCCTCTTTGAATCAATTCTTCTGCACATGCTGTTCTGAGCCACAAAGGTAAAAACCAGATGATAGTGGAAGACAAATGTAGCAGCCATTGTTCAGTCTTTCTTGGAGACATCCACTTTACCTTTTTCTTCTCTATTTTGCTGAATATATGATTCAGAGGTTTATAACTTTCTTCATAACAACTGCCAGAACTTTCCTGTATTGATAACTGGAAGACATGAAGTGAAGACATTTAAGTTTTACAAATGCTTCAGAATAATGAACTTCCAAGCATTGTTGCTCTCAATATGGGATAGAATTTGCCTGCTTTGTTCCATTTTAACAGTGATGCCCCTCACTCTTTAGAATGTGCTGATACCATGTGCAAAGTGCCTTAATTAGTGACTGATTAAAAATCTGGCACTGCTCAGCCCCTCTTGCCCGTCCAGCTCCTGGTTTGTCTCCCCTCAGGAGGCTCCTGGGCAGAGCACTGGGAGCTGAGGGGAGAGAGCTGCCAAAGGAAGCTCCTTTGCTCATGCTCTCAGCTCCTCCAGGGCAGGATCTGCAACAGCTGGAAAGCAAAGCAATTCTTTTGCTCTGCAGCTGGATCCCTCATTTCCCGTGGGAATGCCCTTTGTGGGCTCCATGCCATGGTGTGTCCCTGCCCCAGCTGAGCTGCAGAACTGTTTTCCCAGCTCTGCACTGTGTGTTGGATGTGTTCAATCTCTTCTCTCCCTGGAGCCTGTGGGAGTGGGAGCAGTGCTCTTAAATCACATTTTCTTGTGCTTCCCTTGAATTCAGAGTGCCTCCCTGTAGTGCTGCCTTTAGCACGTGTTCTATTGTCATGCTCAGGTTTTTGTGTTTGTTTCTCCCCTTGTTTATCCTGTGTGAGCTCAGAGCCCTTTGGAATGGCTGGGGATGAACCCAAACTGGAATGATGATGTTATTTTCCTTTCCTTTCAGCGTCCTTTGGCCCTGGGGGCTGATATTTGTATGTCTTCTGCAACCAAATACATGAATGGTGAGTGTGAGAGTTCAGCACATGCTTAGGGCAGGGATGGAGGGAGACTGGGAGGGAATTCCTGGCTGGGAGGGTGGGGAGGCCCCTGGATCCCTGGCAGTGCCCAAGGCCAGGTTGGACCCTGGGGCTGGAGCAGCCTGGGGTGGTGGGAGGTGTCCCAGGGGTTTTATTTACACCTGGGGCTGATCCCATTCTTGTCCCCTGTCATTTGCAGGGCACAGCGATGTCCTCATGGGCCTGGTCTCTGTAAATAAGAAATGTCTCTATGAGAGGCTGAAATTCCTGCAGAGGAGTAAGTCTAAACAGGGAATTTCTAACAGGAATCCTGTTCACATCCACAGCTGCTGCTGGGGAGGGTGGGCACGCACACAAGTGGGAAATCAGCCTGGAATGTCAATGAACAGAGCTGGGAAAGCTCAATAAAACAGTCCCATAAAATGAGAGACGTTGATCTCCCCTTCCTGAGCACTCCAGGAGAGCACTGGGACCCATCCTGAAACCACTGAGGTGCCACCTGCAGCCTGGGGGGTTTGAAACTCCCTCACCCATCAGGGTGTGCCCAGTGCAGAATTTTCCTGCCTCGCATGATTCCAGCAATTTTCCGGCCTCCTCTTTGTCAGGAATAAATTCCTGTGCAGGGTTGTGCCCTCTGCACTGAGGGTGCACTGTGCCCAATAAATAATGTAATCCTTGAGGCCTGAGCCTGTTAATTGGCCTCATTAATTGGCTGCCCCATGTGGGAGATGAGGAACAGAGATTTCCTTGGGTGTCTTCCCACTTGTGCCAGGGTCAGCAATGCTGGAGGTGAGGATGTGCTTGGCTGTGCTGAATGCAGAGCACCAGTGTTGCTGTGGGATTCTCTGGGATTCTGTGTGATTCTGTGGGATTCTGTTCCCATTCCCACAGCCCTGGGAGCTGTCCCCTCTCCCTTTGACTGCTACATGTGCAACCGGGGCCTCAAGACTCTGCACATCAGGATGAAGCTGCACTTCCACAACGGCCTGGCTGTGGCCAAGTTCCTGGAATCCCATCCCTGTGTGAAGAAGGTCATGTACCCAGGTGGGTGAGCAGGGACCGGGGAGCTGTGGTGCCCAGTGATGGGCTGGGTGAGGCTGAGCTGCCCCAGCTCTGCACTGGCATTCACTGGGAATTCTCCCAACTGTCTCCATTCCAGGGCTGGCTTCCCACTGTCAGTGTGAGGTGATGAAGAGGCAGTGCTCAGGTGTTTCAGGGATCGTCAGCTTCGAAATCCAAGGGGAAGAATGTAATGCTTATGCCTTTCTCAGGAACCTGAAGGTAAAGTGCAATAAAAGCAACTTCAGAGGGAGCTGAATCTGCCCTGCTGAGGGGAGGGTGGGGTGGCTTTTCTTGCCAATCCATCATGTGTGCCCCACTATAAAACAGGAATAATTTGTTCTTGGGGGTAAATGAGAGGGAACAAAGGGACCCCTCATCCCCCTGGGAGTGTTTGTTTGTTTGCTCCCAGGGTGAGGCGTGTCCAGCTCAGCTGCTGCTGGCAAAGGGCTTTCTGCAGGGCTGGGCAGCTGGGGCTGGTGCAGCTCTGCTGGAATATTGCAGAGTGCCCTCAGGGGGAAAGGCACTGAGGGAGCCCCTGGCTTTGGGAATGCTGTGCTGGCTCCAGGCAAGGACCCACCCCAGCAAGGACACTCCCTGGGATCCAGGGGCAGGATGAGTCTGTTTGCAATCTTAGCTCTTCCCTGCCAGATGTGCCCTTTATTCCCTAATTACAGCTAATACAATTTATAATATAGAAGTTATTTTAGAAAAACTTGAGGGGAAGAAAGGTCCCTAAACTTTCTATTTGCCTCAATGTCCTTGAAGAGGTGCCAGCCCTGAGGCTGCCAGAGCTCCAGGAGGGTTTGGACAGCTCTGCCAGGGATGCTCAGGGTGGGATTGTTGGGGTGTCTGCAGGGCCAGGGGCTGGATCAGTGATCCCTGTGGGCACCTCCAACTCAGGATATTCCCTGATTCTGTGAGCTCTCTGTCCATGAATCCATAACCTCCTTCCCTTTCTCCCACAGGTGTTCACCGTGGGCTTCAGTGTGGGTGGCTATGAGAGCCTGGCAGAGCATCCGTGAGTTCATCCTCCCATCCTCAGAGCCCCAAAAAGCTGCAGAGCACCACAAAATTCCCACAATTTCCCAGCCCCCAGAGCTGTTTTGCTGTTTTGCCTTTAGCTAAACTCAGGGACTGCTGTGCAGCACAGAGCCAGGGGAGGTTGCAGAGGGAGGGCAGAGATTGAGGAATTTCACCTGGAGGGCTGAGGCACAGTTGGTGTCCATGAAGGCAATCCCAGAAGCTGCAGAGTGCTGGGATGAGGAGCAACTGGGATGGAGGAATGAATGCCCTGCTCCCTGCTCACACGAGGGGGCACGGTCACTGTGTGCCCCCAGCTGCCTCTGGGCCTTTTAAACTGCTCAAAACAGCATCTTCATGGAATTGCATCATTGCACTCAGAGCCAGCTTGCTTTTGGAAAAGGTCCATGGAAATGAATGACTGTATTTAAATGTTAAATCATTTCACTTCCTGATTTCACAGCAAACCTTGAACCCCTCCAGCAGCTGAAAGGAGCTGGTGCCAGTGACAGCACCAGGGAAATCCCTTCTTGCCTGTGTCCTGTGTAGCTGGAGAGAATAAACCCTCCAGAGTCCTTTGGGGCACTTTGAGAAGGGATCTGAGACACCAGGAATGAAACCAGGAGATTTTATACTGGAGGTTGCACATTCCCCATGTGCAGAGCTCACAGAGCTTCTGTAGAATGAAGGAGCAGCTCTGGAAGGAAGAGCAGTAGGAGTTTCTCCTTTGTCAGGTCCAGATTTTTAAATATCCACTTCTTGTCAACCATTTGTGTCCTGCACATACGAGCTGGAGATGCAATTCCCTGACTTGTCAGCATTCCCAGCATTTCCAGGAGCTGCTGCCAGGGGCTCTCTGCATCTGTGGGGTCACACAGGTGGCACAGAGGAGGTGTCAGATCCTGCTGCATTTCAGGGGTGCTGGCAGGGAACCAGCCAGGCTGCTTTTACCAATACAAGTCCCAAATTCTTGGGATAAAATGGTTTTTGTCATTTCAGGTACAGCATGACCCATCAGAATCTGCCTGAGGAGGATAAGAAACGTCTGGGGATCACAAAGACCTTGATCCGCCTCTCGGTGGGGCTGGAGGATGAGGAGGATCTGCTGGCAGACCTGGACCAGGCCCTGAAGGCTGCGGTGAGTGGGGAGTTCCTCTATAAAATCATCCCCAGCCAGCCTTTCCCCGGGGCTGAGCCCTCAGCTCCTCCCTGGTGGACCCTGGGCTGGGGAGGGAAAGTTTCCCTGTTTGCAGCCCTGCTCAGGCACAGTTCCCCATGGGTTCAGGAGAATCAAATGCTAAATGTGACTTTAATTTATGAAAAGGAGATAAAAATGTGTGGTTGATAGAGGGGCAGAGCACACTGACCCCTCCCTTTCCTTCCTGCAGTTTGCATAAACCTTGAGGGTCAATAAGGACCTTGGAACTGGACATGGCTGTGGACGAGGACACGGAAAACCAAACCACTCTTGCTTTGCCTTTGCTTTGCCAGCAGAGCTCGGTGTTCCTCCTGCTCCTGCAGGGTTGGGGGCACAGGGGCTGCTGCCTCTTGCTGCTCTCGGGTCATTCTCTGCTCACCCATCAGCTCGGCTCAAAAACCTGATTGACCTCAGATTTATTTTAATTAGGTTGGAGATTTTCCTAAAATAATTTCCTTCTCTTGATGGAACATTGAAGATGAAGAGAAATGCAACACCTGGCAAATAATATTTTTCTAAAGAGGAATCTTTGTAATTTGAAAAAATCACGTGCTGTGGGAATGATTGGAATTCTTTTAATTAAAACCTGCTTTTCCTTCCCCTGTGCTCTTTGTGTTCAAAACCAGGGGATGGAGTGACCCTGGAGCTGTTGGGATTTTCCTGTGGGAAGGCAGGAGGGGAATGGAGCTGAGGGGAGAGAAGGGAATGGAGCTGAGGGGAGAGAGGGAATGGAGCTGAGGGGAGAGAGGGAATGGAGCTGAGGAGGGGCTGGAGCTGAGGCAGGACCATTCTGTACTGGCCACAGCCAGAATAACCTTCATGGCACAGAGAGATTAAATCCTGACAAAACCCAAGTGAAGGTGTTCCCACCCAGCCCTCCTCATCCCACAGCACCCCAGACTGGGCTGGGTTGGAATGGACCTCAGAGCCCAGCCAGTGCCACCCCTGCCATGGCAGGGACCCCTCCCACTGTCCCAGCCCCAGTGTCCAGCCTGGCCTTGGGCGCTGCCAGGGATGCAGGGGCAGCCACAGAAAATCTGGGGATTCTATTCCAGGGCTGCCCACCCTGCCAGGAACAATTCCTGCCCAGGGTCCCATCCATCCCTGCCCAGTGTCCATGAAGCCATTGCCCCTTTTCCCTTGTCCCCACAGAGGTGGGTTCCTGCTTACACCAGGTCAGCTCCTGCAGCCCCTCCATGGGCAGTCCCTCAGATCCAGGTGCTTTTTCAGGCAGCCCAGCCCCTGCTGTGCCCTGGAGCTGCTGCCTGGTCTGTGGGGAGCAGCAGGGGCTGCTTTGTGTCCCAGGAACGTCTCCCATGGAATGAAAAGCTGCTGTGCTTCCTCTGCCTCCTGCTGCCCTGGATTTCCTTGTCCCATTCCCCTGGGGGCAGGACAGATACCTGTGCCAGCAGGGAAATGCTCAGTGAATTGCTCCGTGATTTTCCTGACCTGTGGGATATCAGCCTGAGGCTGGCTCTGAGCCTGGGCCCGCCAGGACCTGGTCTCCTTTTAGGGAGCTTGTGGGAGAGTGCAGTGACCTCCTCATGCCCTGATTATCCAGAGTTTATCCCAGGGTCCAGCCCTGCCAGAGCTCGGGGACTGCTTGGGCAGTGCTCGGGCACAGGGTGGCAGCATTGGGGTGTGTGTGCAGGGCCAGGCCCTGGGCTGGCTGATCCCTGCGGGATCCAGCTCAGGCTGTTCCATGATTCCATCCCTCTGAGCAGGAGAGAATCCTCGGGGATGTTTCAGTATCTCCTGCTTCATGGCAGCTCTGGAGCCACCCTGTGCCCCTGCTGTGGGCTGATCCCAGGTCTGGGTTGTGTTTCCCTTATTCCATATTTCTGAAAGCCAGAGGGTGTGTTTTTCCTTGGATTTGCTGTTGCAGATTGGATTCAGATTCACTGCACTTCCAGGGCAATTTGGTTTCCATGCTGAGGCCCCAATCCCTCGTGTTGGCTGAAAATACCTTTATCCTTGGGGATCAAAGGAGCAGCACTAAGCCCTGAATCCAGCCCAGCTAAGCCCAAGGCAGGGCCTGGCTCCCAGCCCCAGCTTTCTGAGTGCTGGGGTCAGCCTGCTCCCTCCCAGCCTCACATTCCCTGGATTTGAGCGTTCTCTGGCATTTCTCACTGTGTTTGATGAAGGCTTTGTGTCCTCCAGCCAAGACTGAGCCGCATTAGTCAGAAGAGTTCTAAGAAACTCCAGCATTCATTTACAGGAAAGTTCTGTCACTGCACTCTGTGTCACCAGGAGAGGAGCTGGGCACCAGGAATGCTGAGCTCACAGTTCCCAGTGCAGGGCCACTCTGGGGCTTGGGCACTGTCCCTCTCTGTGCCATGGCCATGGACACGGCACTTGGGGTGCTGCTGCTGCAGGGCAGGAGTCACAGCTCCCATCCCACGTATTTATGGATTGAGTGGGCTCCAAGGCACAAACTCCAGATGCCCTTCAGTCCCAGCACAGCTTCCCAACATCCCCATGAATCACTGGAATGAGCCTGAGCCCCGCCAGTGCTCAGTAATTATTTTATCTGATGCTATGTGCAGTAGCTGACTGACCAATGCAATTTTTATTCCTCCCTTTTATTATCTCCCTTTTATCATCTAATCAGTAGGAAAATATTGATTATCTCCTGCCTTTCTAAAGGATGTTGGGAAATGGAGTTGGAGTCATGGCTCCCAGCCTGGCAGCCTGACAGAATCATGGAATATCCAAAGCTGGAGGGACACACAGGGATCATCCAGTCAGGCTGCTGGCCCTGCACAGACACCCCAGCAATCCCACCCTGTGTCCCACAGCCAGCTGGCTCCTGGGATGCTGGGGCAGGGCAGGAATCGAAAATTTTCAACCATCATTTCTAACTCTCTAAACACCACTGAAAATCCATTTTCCTTCTCTTGCAAACCCTGTTTTTCACACACATCCCACCCTGATGGATCTTTATCCAGAGCAGCTGCAGGATTTGGGAAGGAATGTTTAACCCTTAGGGTGGGTTTTTCCCAGTATTTCCCCGTCTGCCTGCATTTCCAAGCTGCCACTTGGGTTCTCACCAGGACACCGTTATTGACATTGTTACTGCTGACATTTAATGCCTCGTGTGTTTCACAAGGGCAACGGGAGATCTGTGAGGAACGGGGCAGAATTCCATTTCAGCTGGGAGTATTTCCCAAGGGAGTGTGTCACAAAGGCTCTCAGAATGAAGGAATTATATTTAGATGATGTTCATCATTTATAATCATTTATCTCTTCTCCTCTTCCAGGCTTCCATGAGGACAGATGAACGTAAAAGGAATTCTCTCGCTTGGACTCACAGGGAAGAGCAGAACCAGAGCCATTCCAGCCATGAGCCGTGTGCTCTGTTCCCAGGCTCCATGGCAAACCCACGGGCTGCTTTTGGGGAGGGATTTCATCCAAGCAGCCAGCTCCCAGCTGATTTCTGCAGCATCTTGGATCAGGAAATGGCAGGTTTGGATTCAGAGTCTCTGGACACCAGCATTCGAGATTGCACAACAAACACTTGTCTGAGGAGGGAAGTGCCCCAGGAGGTCACGTGGAGCTGCTCAGGCTCTGTGCTGCCTGTGGTGGGGGAGAGCTCCCCTTGTCCTTCCCCCCTTCCCTGAGGTGACAGGAATAACAAGGGACCTTAAATCCCACCCAGTGCCACCCCTGCCATGGCAGGGACACCTCCCACTGTCCCAGGGTGCTCCCAGCCCTGTGCAGCCTGGCCTTGGGCATTCCCAGGGATCCAGGGGCAGCCACAGCTCCCCTGGTCTCTGCTCCCTGCCTTTCTCCCAGAAATGTCTGAACCTGGAGAACTGGGCTGGTCTCCTACTTTTCCAGGTTTTCATCCATGCTGTTGCCTTTTCCAAAGCCTCTCCTTGTCCCACCTTGCCTGGTGGCCTAAAATGTCTGCCTAAAATGGCAGACATTCCACCTGGCAAAACTGATCACTTCTGATCCCAAACCCTGATTTAAGTCCCTTTCCTCTGTTGTGTCTGAAACCCACCCTGCATCTGTCTGTGACTTGCCCCTTTTCCCTTGGAAACAAATTCCCTTCCAGCTTGGCCGTGGGCCCCAGGATAAATAATGGAAGCTCCCCTGGGACTCCAAGAAACAAATGCCTGCATTTACAAAGGTTCCACTCAATTGACTCCACATTAAATCCATTCCTCAAAGAAGAATCCAAACAGAAGCACTGGGCTCCGAGGGGATGTGGGGAGGGCCAGAGCTGGTCCCACCATTCCCTGAGTCTCTGTGGGTGGATGGAGCTGTTGCATTCCCTGGTGAGGAATGAGCTCTGTTTCCTGGCAATGAAGGCCCTGGGGATTCTGTCAGTGGCAGATACCGAGGCACCAGCTCTGCCCTCTCTGGGATTCAGGCTCCCTGAGTCGTGTTTCATCACCTTGTTCCTCTCTGACACCAGATTTCCCTTCAGAGAAGACATTAACTCCATCTCCTGCAATTCCCCGAGCTCCCTTCCCTGGCTGCTGCAGAGCCTCTCTGCCTTTGAGGCTCCAACCAGAGCTCTTAATTTGACAAGTGCTGAGGGAGCTGATGAAGCTGGAGCCAGATTTACCCTTCCAGAGCTGCTGCCAGAGCCCAGCCCTGGTGTGGGGTCCTTTTGCAGCTGCTGAAAGCTCGGGATGGGCAGCCAGGCAGGGCTTTCCTGTCTCCTGTGATCCAGGGGTTCCCTCCAAGCTGAGACTCCCTGGGTGCAGCCTGGGCCTGTTCTGTTTTCCTGATGGTTTTTCCCTCCAGCAAAAGCAGCTTCTGAAGAGACTCCAGATCTGGGGCCACCTTGTGCTGCCAGGGTGGCCCTGGGGGTGGCACGGGTGACCCCTGGCCCAGGCAGAGACACCTCCCCTTGCTGACACTGCACTCATCCTGGCTCTGCACGAGCAGGCGGCTCTGGCTGCTGAGGGATGACGGATGGTGATGGACAGTGATGGACAATGATGATGGAGGATGATGGACAGCAAATGATGGATAATGATGGACGATGATGGACAGCAAATGATGGATAATGATAATGATGGACAATGATGGACGATGATGGGCAGTGGTGGACAATGATGATGGACAATGATGGACGATGATGATGGGCAGGGAATGATGGACAATGATGGACGATGATGGATGACAATGGACAGTGGATGATGGGCAGTGGATGATGGACAATGACAGATGATGGACAATGATGATGGATGATGATGGACAGTGGATGATGGACAATGACGGATGATGGACAATGATGATGGATGATGATGGACAGTGATGGATGATGGGCAGTGGATGATGGACAATGATGATGGATGATGGATGGGCTGTGCTGCCTTATGATGGCCCAGGACAGCAACAGCAGGAGCAGCTCCACCATTGCATCACAAATGAGGACAAGTGCAGAAGTCTTCCCAGATGTGAGGGACTTTGTGCAGAGAGGATCCCCAAGATCCCCATGGCCCCTGGGCCCTGCTGGGATGGATGGGCTGTCCCAGTGCAGGTGGTGCCCCACAGCTCCCTGCCCTGCAGAGGATGGCAGCTCCGCCCCTGACAGCTGTCGGGCTCTGATGCCTTGGATTCATTGGGTTTTCCAGGGGACAGCTGAGGGGTGGTGGCCCTGGCACAGCCCTCCTCGCTGTCCCATTCCCAGGCAGTCCCTCCACATTTGGGAAGGAATGTGCAGCCCTGTCAGCCTGGGCCGTGGCAGAGCTGGGCTCTCGGGTGTCTGAGCTGCCCTCCTGCTGCCAGAGGCTCCCTGGGATCCTTCCAGCTGGATTTATTTATTCCCTGGATTTCCCCTGAGCGGTGCTCATCGTACCCCAACAGCACAGAACAGGAGAAGGAGCTGTTAAATATGAATATTAATATGTAGACTATCGTTATTAAATGCCCATTTTGGGAAGCTCTGCTCCACTGAGGAGTGAGCAGCTCTTCCCCTGTGCCAGGAGAGTGAATTCTGCATGGGCAGGTGGTGATGGGACACGAGGGGATGGTTTTGAACCAAAGAGGAGAGATTGAAGTGGGATTTTGGGAAGGAATTCCTGGCTGGCAGGGTGGGCAGGCCCTGGCACAGGGTGCCCAGAGCAGCTGTGGCTGCCCCTGCATCCCTGGCAGTGCCCAAGTCCGGGTTGGACACTGGGGCTGGAGCACCTGGGACAGTGGGAGGTGTCCCTGCCATGGCAGGGTGGCACTGGGTGGGCTTTAAGGTCCCTCCCCACGCGTTCCATGACTCCTCTGAGTGCCCTGGTGCCCCTCTGAGCCCCCACAGAACTCCCCTGCTCCCAGAGCAGCAGGAGAACTCCCTTTCCACCCAAGGCCAGGGCCCAGCTGCCCCAGTGCCTGCAGCATCCCTCCCCAGGGCGTGTGAATATCCCTGCCTGGGGTTCCCACATTCTCCGTGGGGTGGGACAAACCCTACCCCTGTTTCAGTGGAGTGGGGCCCGTGCTCCCACAAACCCCATTTGTGCCATCCCTCCCTGTCAGTGTCAGACTGGAGATGCAGTTCCCAGCCCTCCCACTCCTCTGCTCTGACTCCCAGTTGATGTTTGCTCTCCGAGGTTGTGCTCTCGCCAGTGCAAACCCTCACAAGTCAGTTTGCAAATATCCCTGCCAGCCCTTAATGACCTGCTAAAAATACCAGGAGTGATTCATCTCCTCATCTATGGAAATGGGAATCATTTGCTCTTGGCAGCTCCCGGCCCTGGGCTGGGCTGCTGGAGAACACAAGAATGAGC